>NC_069658.1:231344686-232594686 GCF_027244095.1 Hemicordylus capensis | reverse complement strand
GCTGGTCCATTCTGGGCCTCACCACCGTGGCGCCAGCCATTTTTGAGGCCACCACACATGTCCAATGGGCCTCTGCATGGCCAGGTCATGTGCTGCGGCCTCCAAAATGGCCACTGCCGTGGGGGTGAGACCTAAAACAGGCTGAAGACCGCCCAAACTGGGCATTTTAGCAAATAATGGGGATTGACATGGGGAGGGGGACTTCTGGTGAACCCTTCAGAAAACCCCCAGAGCACCAGCGGTGATATATATAACTCTCGAACCCCCTGAACAGGCCGGGGTGGTTGGCTTGATACCGAACGGGGTGAGTGGGTGTTGGTCCGATATCAAGCCATCGAACCAAACTGTTTTGATGTCAAACAGGTTCATATTAATATTATTTCTTGTTTACACAGTAAGACAGGTGTTATTCAATGGTTTGTTTTATCCAGACATCAAGTCCTTCCCAAGGACCTGGGATGGCTGAATTTTATTATCAATGTTGTTGCTGTTATTATAGATATTGTTGCAGTATATAGGCTGTTCCCAGTAAAGTTGCTTTTTGTAATTGGCTGCTGGTGATTTCTGTGGCCCCTATGGTGTAGAGGTGCTCTTCAAGTTGTTTAGGAATTGCTCCTAGAGTGCCAATTACCACTGGGATTACTTTGGTCTTTTTCTGCCACAGCCTTTCCATTTCAATTTGTAGATCTTTGTATTTTGTGATTTTTACATTTCTTTTTCTTCTATTCTGCTATCCCCTGGTATTGCTATGTCGATTATTTCGACTTGTTTTTCTTTCTTCTCGACTACAGTTATATCTGGTGTATTGTGTGGCAGATGTTTGTCTGTTTGTAGTCAGAAGTCCCATAATATTTTTGCATCTTCATTTTCGACGACTTTTTCAATTTTATGGTCCCACCAAGTTTTGGCTACAGGTAGCTTGTATTTTTTGCAGATGTTCCAGTGTATCATCCCTGCTACCTTGTCATGCCTATGTTTGTAGTCAGTCTGTGCGATCTTTTTACAACAGCTGATTAGGTGGTCCACGGTTTCATCTGCTTCTTTACAAAGGCCGCATTTGCTGTTTGTTATTGATTTTTCAACTTTTGCTCTTATTACATTTGTACTTAGTGCCTGTTCTTGTGCAGCCAGTATTAAGCCCTCTGTTTCTTTCTTCAGGCTGCCATTCTTAAGCCATTGCCAGGTCTTGGTGATGTCTGATTTTCCACTTATATTATGCAAATATTGACCATGCAGTGGTTTATTTTTTCAATTTTTCTGCTCGGTTCTTGACTTGTTCGTTCTTGTAGGCCTGCTTTGTTTCATTGGTGTTGAATAGTTTCTCGTTATTGACCATTTGAAGTGCATCTTCTTCACTGTCCTTGATATATTCTTCAAGGCCTCTTTTCTCGTCCTCTACCATTTGATGGACTTGCAGCATTCCTCTTCCACCTGAGCTGCGAGGGAGGTATAGCCTATCTACATCACTGCGAGGGTGCAGAGCATGATTGATGGTCATGATTTTCCTGGTCTTACGATCTAGCATCTCTAGCTCTGCCTGGGTCCAGTATATTATTCCTGCACTGTATCTGATAACAGGTATAACCCAGCTGTTTATGGCTTGTGTGGTGTTCCTGCCATTGAGTTTGGACTTGAGGATTTTTCTAACTCTCCTGATGTATTCACTTTCAATTTTTCTTTAACTTCAGTGTGTGCAATGTTATCAGCCTGGAGAATGCCCAAGTATTTGTAATGTTCTTTCTCTTCCAGGTTCTTGATCTTGCTTCCATTGGGCAGTTCTATTCCTTCTGTTTTTCTTATTTTCCCTCTGTTCATTATTAATGCAGCACACTTGTCTAGTCCAAACTCCATTGCTATATCGCTACTGCTATATATATCGCTACTGCTACTCCATTGCTATATCACTAGTCCAAACTCCATTATTATTATTATTATTATTATTATTATTAATAATAATAATAATAATAGCATTATTGATAACAAAATTCTGACATCCCAGGTCCTTTGGAAGGACTTGATGTCTGGATAAAACAAACAAGTCAATAACACCTGTCTGACTGCGCAAATAAATAAATAAATAAATATTTTTTAAATACTGCCCTTCCAAAGGGCTCAGGGCAGTTTATATTAAAACACCATTAAAATCAGTTAACAGTTAAATTTTGTGAACTGTTCACACATCTCTAATTGTACATGCCTCCCCAGTGGTCAGAGTAGTCTCGAGCTCACCCATCGTCTTCTCCAGGCGAAGAACAGTGGGCAAAGTCTGGCTCAGAGCTGCCGTCTCAGCACAAAAGCAGCTTGCTGCAAGGGAGAATGGCTCGAGTGTCAAGGCCATCTCAGAAAGGAGCTTCCACTCAGCACATGGGCACCATTATTGGTGATCAGGCAGCCACTGCAGAAGTTTGGATGCCCGGAGAGCCATTCCTCCACTGGGCGCCTGATGACCACCAACTTCTCCTCCGATGTGTGCTCAGTGGCCAGAGGCTCTACACGCAGCAGCAGAAGATGCAGCTCTGTCTCCTTTAGGGGTGTCTTCCAGCTCTTTAGGATGAGTCACTCCTGTCTTGAGACCCATCGGAAGACAATAAAGGAATAGCTGCAGAGATTGGAACAAGATTAATACGAAGCTGCCTTTTACTGAGAAAGGGTACTGGTCCATCTAGCTCAGTATTGTCTACCTAGACTGGCAGTGGCATCTCCAAGGTGGCAGGCAGGAGCCCTCTCTGGAGATACCAGTTAGGGAACTTGGAACCTTTTTCATTCAAGAATGCAGAGGCTCTTCCCAGAGCGGCCCCATCCCAGTGAGGTAAGGGGGCAGGTTAAAATGTTTGAAAAATTGTATAGCGCCTGAGGGAAATGCTTCTGCAATACCACATCCTGCATGTAGTTGGTCTTAGTTCTGATCAACACACGTTGCTTAGCACATGGCAGGATTTGTCCCTCCACTACATCTTTTCCTTGGTTTTAACTGCAATGCTGTTACTAGGGTTTTTTTTCTTGGGTTGAGGCTTTGTTCTTCCCTCACCAAAATTCTCTTTTTATTTTATTCTCTTTTCTTTTGATTCCGAAAGTGCAGAGAAGAAAAACTGAAGAAAAAGAGAATAAGAATTCAGCAGCTTCTGAGGGGACAAACCTGCATGCAATTCCAGTTGAAGATAAGGCTAGTAAGCGTACTCTAACTGGAAGAATCTTAACTAATAAATCACACCTTGGTCCACATCACAGCATCCCTACAAGCATGAAAGCCTATCAATGCACAGTGTGTGGGAATGGCTTCAGGAATTGGTTGAACTTGTATGAACATCAAAAAAAGCATATGGGAGAGAAACTGTGCTTGGAGTATGGAAAGAGATTCAGTTGTGATACTGATCTTGCAGTCCACCAGTGTGTCTGCAAAGAAGATACATGTTCTAAATACAGAAAGAGCTTCAATGGCAGAGATAAGCTTCCTTCCTACCAAAGTTACCACACAGGAGAGAAACTATATACATACTCAGAGTGTGGAAAGAGCTTAAGTTGGAAGTCAGACCTTTCTGTCCATCATAGAATCCACACAGGGGAGAAACCATATATATGCTCAGAGTGTGGAAAGAGCTTCAGAAGGAAGGACCATCTTTCTGTCCATCAAAGAATCCACACAGGGGAGAAACCATATACGTGCTCAGAGTGTGGAAAGAGCTTCAGACGGAAGGACAGTCTTTCTGCCCATCAAAAAATTCACACAAGGGAAAAACAATATATATGCTCAGAGTGTGGAAAGAGCTTCAGTCAGAAGTACAGGCTTTCTGCCCATCAAAGAATTCACACAGGGGTAAAACCATATATGTGCTCAGAGTGTGGAAAGAGCTTCAGATGCAAGGGTAATCTTTCTGTCCATCAAAGAATCCACACAGGGGAGAAACCATATGTGTGCCCAGGGTGTGGAAAGAGCTTCAGTCAGAAGTACAAGCTTTCTATCCATCAAAGAATCCACACAGGGAAAAAACCATATACATGCTCAGAGTGTGGAAAGAGCTTCAGAAGCAAGGGGCATCTCTCTGCCCATCAAATAATCCACACAGGGGGGAAACCATATACGTGCTCAGTGTGTGGAAAAAGCTTGAGTGAGAACAGCAGTCTTTCTGTCCATCAAAGAATCCACACAAGGGAGAAACCATATACGTGCACAGAGTGTGGAAAGAGCTTCAGACGGAAGACCCATCTCTCTTCCCATCAAAGAATCCACACAGGGGAGAAACCATACACGTGCTCAGAGTGTGGAAAGAGCTTCAGTCAGAACAGCAGTCTTTCTGCCCATCAAAGAATCCACACAGGGGAGAAACCATATACGTGCTCAGAGTGTGGGAAGAGCTTCAGGCAGAAGTACGAACTTTCTGCCCATCAAAGAATCCACACAGGGGAGAAACCATATATGTGTTCAGAGTGTGGAAAGAGCTTCAGACGGAAGGCCCATCTCTCTGCCCATCAAAGACTGCACACAGGGGAGAAACCATACACGTGCTCAGAGTGTGGAATGAGCTTTGGTCAGAAAAACAAGCTTTCTATCCATCAAAGAATCCACAAAGGGGGGAAACCATATAGTTGCTCAGAGTGTGGAAAGAGCTTCAGTGATAAGGGCAGCCTTTCTGCCCATCAAAGAATCCACACAGGGGAGAAACCATATATGTGTTCAGAGTGTGGAAAGAGCTTCATACGGAAAGGCAATCTCTCTTCCCATCAAAGAATACACACGGGGGAGAAACCATATACGTGCTCAGAGTGTGGAAAGAGATTCAGACAGAAGGCCCATCTCTCTGCCCATCAAAAAATTCACACAAGGGAACAACCATATTCGTGTTCAGAGTGTGGAAAGAGCTTCAGACGGAAGACCCATCTCTCTGCCCATCAAAGACTGCACACAGGGGAGAAACCATACACGTGCTCAGAGTGTGGAAAGAGCTTCAGTCAGAAGTACAAGCTTTCTATCCATCACAGAATCCATACAGGGGAGAAACCATATTCGTGTTCAGAGTGTGGAAAGAGCTTCAGACGGAAGACCCATCTCTCTGCCCATCAAAGACTGCACACAGAGGAGAAACCATACACGTGCTCAGAGTGTGGAAAGAGCTTTGGTCAGAAGTACAAGCTTTCTATCCATCAAAGGATCCACATGGGCGAAACCATATAGGTGCTCAGAGTGTGAAAAGAGTTTCAGGCAGAAGTACAAACTTTCTTCCCATCAAAGAATCCACCGAGAGTGTACTGAGCAGCCTACCAGCCCTGATGGAGTTAACAGGAAAAGGACCCATGACCTTTATGGACGGACTGACAATGCTGGGTCCCGAACAATCAACCAGGCCGGCAGAACTAGAGGGTAAAGATGTGCACGAACCAGTTTTGCTGTCCAGTTCAGAGGTCCAGCATTTGGACAGGTTTGGCAGTAGGGGTTTTCTTTTAAGGAATAGAGCAGGCGCTGTTACTCGGCCACCTTTCCCCCGCTGGCACTGCCACTGAAACCACTGATATACGGCTGCAAGAAGGTATCCAGTAGCCCCTTACCAGCAGTTTCGGTGGCAGTGTCAGCAGGGGAAATGTGGCAGGAGGGGCGTAATGGCACCCTCCCTACTCCTTCAAGGTAAGCCCCCTGCCGCCAAACCATCTGCCTGACACTTCATTCGAACTGTTTGACAGGGCTCCTAGGGCTGCTGGGTAGAAGAAAAGGGAGTTGCCCAGGTGAGAGGGGAATGATGGGTGCTCAGCACATTCCATCTCAGTGAATCTGCAGAAATTGGTGAGACTGATTTGCAGGGGCTTGGATCTTTCCAGGGCTTTGGGTAGATTCAAGGGGCAGAAAGCCATGCTGTGGCTTTCGGACGTTAGTGCAGGAGGAAGTAGTGCAGGAGGAAGTATTGCATCAGAGGTAGTTTTACGTTGTGAGTGTTGCTGTGCATCTCCTAAATATCTGTTCCTAGTAAGTGAGTAACTAAGAACACACCACCTACGAAAAGATCCGGTGTCTTGAATATTCGTGTAATCAAGCTAAGGGTTTCTAAATGCAACCCAAAAGTCGAAACCTAAGACCTCCTGGTCTGTAGCAACTTATCAAAAGGGTTTTCTCTGTTTTTAGAAACCCTCACAGTGTGTTTTATTAAATGTGGGGGGAGGGGAAACCTCTCCTGCAATCCATCTCCAAAGAGGGACACTAAGGCAGCTATCTTTAGCTCACCATGTGCAGGCATACGGGTGGGGAGGAGCAGATGTTTTTATTTTTGCCAGTTAGCAAGGGGAAGTCAAGTTTGAAACTGGGATTTTTAATCACTCCAATTCCAGTTAAGAAAATTTATTAAGGAGCAATTTGGTGGCAGCAATTTAAACTACCAGAGTCTCTTATTTACCTTTTGTCTTAAAAGTTCAAGATTAAGTGGCTTTGAGCAATGTGAGTCAGCTTCTCAGATTGCAGGGAGGGGTGACTCAGCTGATAAAGTCTCCCTCATGAGTAGCTGGCCAAGATTGGGTTGATTCTTTACAGAGAAAAGCTCTATCCATGCTCAGTGTATGGAAGGAGCTTCAGTTGGAGGGTGGGGTTTCTGTCCATCAAAATATCCACACAAGTGAGAAACTGTACACGTGCTCACAGTGTGGAAAGAGCTTCAGTCAGAAAGACAATCTTTCTGTCCACCAAATAATCCATACAGGGAGAGACACCACATACATGCTCAGAGTGTGGAAACAGCTTCATTAAGAAGGCCAACTTTTCTGCCTGCCACAAACAGCATCCCGCCCTCCCAGTCTGGACTCTGCTTGAGAGGGGTGATGATGGAACTCTTCAGGAGTGCTGGCTAACCTCTTCAGTGGTACTTTTGGACTAGTGTGGGATATCAGTGTGACTATATGGAAGCGTCGATGACAGTGTCTGAGTCCCTCTGAACAATGGGCACCTTGTCCTGGATGGCAAAAGTCCCCGTTCAGAACTGGACGTACACTAGAGGATGTAGTCTTATCTGCCACTGCTCCATCCATCTCTGTAAATGCTTATCCTGAGCAAAGCCAGGGGGTCTTGAGAGGACTCATGTGTAACTTGGAACCAGCAAGCTGGATGCCAAAGATCTGGAGGGCAGTGCAATCGGTAGGAGAGGGGAGCCAGGGCCCCGTAAAATGGTATTCTTGGGCCGTCCTCATGATATGAACTGAGGGTCTGTTCCTGATTCCCCTAAGAGCCTGAACTGCTGGATGCCTGGCTGTAGTCCTTCTAAGGCTCCTTCTGTCCATGCTTTTTGATTGCTGGGGGAAATAATGGGCTTGCTATCAGTAAGGACACCTCCCTTCTTTCCACATATTACCATTGTGTTGGACATTGACTGCAATGTGGGGCATAAAGTGGCCTTTGTCAACACATGGCTGAAGCGAGTACAGGCGAGAAGCACACACGTTCCCTTGAGAAACTAACTCGGAGGAATTCCAAGCCGCATCCCCCTTATGGGACGAAATGCTGCTTGAATGGATTTCAGCTGCAAGTAGAAACATTTCAAGGCAAAAGATAGCATTAGGTTGGAAGACAAAGCCTAGGATTAAAATGAAAGTGAGGTAAAAGTTTATCTGGAGGACTTGCATCTGGGTACAGAGATGGAGCTCCTGTCCAGACTTTGAGCCGGGATGAATGGAACCATTTTCTCCAAAGCAAGCCCCAACCTTTTTGGAAGGAAGTTCCACCTGGTACACGTGTGGACTGGCTCTGTTTACCAAGTGGGTGGGGCCATCTCATCAGTGGGACACTGAATGCTGTTTGGCTGGAAATTTCCTCTATATGACTGATTGGCCAACGTCCCACACTGTAGGGTGATTGTTCCAGCCAAGATGTCTGTTTTTGTCTTGCTGGATGATGCCCAACTTGTGGGAAGCTTGCAGGTGCAAGCATGCTGAGTTAAATCCTGAATCCATTGCTCTGTGATTATTTTGCAATCCCAGGAATTTGGGATTTCCACGCCCAGCTACTGTGACTCTGACATATGCATAGCATGTCTAGTCATGACTTCGTGGGTCCATAACTGCTTTTGAACCTCTCGGTGCCATGAGAATAGTAGTGAGGCTCTCATCACAGCTTTTACCAAATGTCATTGTGGTTGGGGGTTATGGGAGTTTAAGTCCACCAGCATCTAGCGACCCAGGGTTGAGAACCCCTAATATTCCATGTTTGCAAAAGATCCCAAATTTAATGATTTTAGTGCTTATATTAATTGTAAACTGCCAAGAGATGCACGTTTTGGGCAGTATAGAAGTCTGATAGGTAGGTAGGTAGGTAGGTAGATAGACTTAAACTTGAAACCCCTTTACTAACTGCTGGTCCTGGAAACTGCACATGAAGAATGTAGCAGTCCTTGAAACTCTGCACGAAGAATTTAGTGGTCCTTGACTCCAAAAAGGCAGAGAAACACTGGTTCAGATCAAGGTCAGGCCTGTGGGTGTGCTTGTTTCTATCAGAGCAGAGGTTTCCCTTTGGTTCATTATGCCTACAACATCCCAAGGATTAAAGACAAAGCCTTTTCTGAAAACTATGTGCTAAAAACATGTGCTGACATGAAAAAGAAATTCAGGACAGGGTTGCAAAATGCATTTCAAATTGCAGTGCAAAACCTGTATGTGTACTCTGTGAGTGCAACCTGTTTCGGCCATGGGGGAGAATGGGGAAACCCAAAACACCCCATTGTTCCCATGGGTCGCTCCTAAGGACACCAAAGTTCCAAAGCCAAGATGCCTCTAAATGCCAGTTGCAGGGGAGCAAGAGCAGGAGAGAGGGCCTGCCCTCACCACTAGCCTCTGGGTTTCTCAGAAGCATCTGGTGGGCCACTATGTGAAAGAGGATGCTAGACTAGATAGGCCTTTGGCCTGATCCGGCAGGGCAGTTCTTATGTTCAATTGAGTGGTGTGGTAGGGCATGATGGGTGCTACCTACCACCCAACCCTCTAAAGAAATGGGCAAGTGGGTGACTTTTAACAAATTGTTAACCTTTTAGGATCCTATGGCGGTTTGGGGGAAAGGTTAAAAATGTGTTGATCTGCAGCATTCCCCTTTTGCCATCTCCCATGGCCATCTCCTAGTTCTGGGAGGGGCCTCTTCTGCAGGAACCAGAGACCATGGGGCACCTGGAAAGGGACATATAAGCATTGGGAAAATACATGGGGATATCTGGGAAACTAATTTGGTTAGAGAGAGAGAGAGAGAGAGACACACACAGAGATTTATTGTATGTGTTTTTAAAACTTTTAATTAATTTGTATTTTTATATCCCAATTTAATATTTTTATTGTGTAACTGTTTTATAGTCTTATATGGTATTAAATGTTTTGTAAACCACATTGAGACGGTTTTTTATACCACCCTTTTATACCACCTTGAAAGGTGCTATAAAAATTTAATGATCAATATTTAGGGTTCGTTCAGGGCTGCAGTTTTTTAGTATGAATGTGATAAATCGTAGCATGCACAGTATCACTTGTAATCTGCTGCTGAATGTTAACACATTTCAACTGTGTTTAAATCTATTTTACTTTATGCTGCTCAAAGACCAAAATAAACCGTATCTATCTGTTTGTCTGATTAGCATCTGGGAAATGTCTTTCCTCATAGCATTGTACCTGTGGCAGCAATGGAGTGGCGCATGGACTTGCAAGGGAATGCGAGGGGGTGGGAGGGGCTCAGCAAGGGGACTCAGGGTGGGGCAAATGGACTTC
Source organism: Hemicordylus capensis (assembly GCF_027244095.1). Classification (NCBI taxonomy): domain Eukaryota; kingdom Metazoa; phylum Chordata; class Lepidosauria; order Squamata; family Cordylidae; genus Hemicordylus; species Hemicordylus capensis. The sequence goes on along the minus strand of NC_069658.1, from coordinate 232,584,975 downwards.
TGAGAAAGCCCAAGGTGGGCAAATGCAAAGTAAGGGGGGCCTTGTGAGGCAGGGCGGTACAAAGAGATTGCACAAAGTCATTACAGTTGATATGGTGTGGAAGTTAAGCTGGGCACCTTAACTTGCAACTTCCATGCATTTCAGAGCATGAGTGAAAATGTAAAGCTTCTTAAACCAAAAGGTTTTTGGATGACTGGATATAAACTTGCTGCCTGAAGATTGCACTTCATGCATCTGATGGAAGTCCATGAATGTAAATGCCACACTGTGTGGCTTAGCTGACATACCACATAGGAGATGTCTGCACAGTAACACTGACTGCAGACAAATTGTGCAAATGCAAATATTATGTAATGCTACACAAAGGCAAATCAATTATTTACAATGGGCTCGCTCTTGCATTTTTTGCAAGAAAAATTCTTGTACAATTTCCTCCCCCCCCCCCCCCACATTTGTTCAACATGCATGCACACAGTATTCCCGGGCTGATCAACCCTTACATGGTATGTCAGCCAATGTGTTCTTCTTTAAGGGGTCACAAGGCTTTCGGTTGTGTTTGCTGCTGCAGACTAACACGGCTACTCTGCCAGAAGTGGAAAAGCAATGGCACCTGCCACCTCCGACAGGACTTTGAGGGTAACAAAAGCAACAATATATTTAAGTTGACCCACTGTATTTGTAGCGAATAGATTTAAGCCCAGCCTGTGTCTCAAAGCAAGCCATGTGGGGGAAAGAAAAATGCTGCTCCATTCCCTCCATGTTTCTTCAACAAAGGCTGTTCCTTTAAAACTTAACACTGTTCCTTTGGTAATCGCTGCCACCACGCCTACCTTCTAACAGAGTCTATTCCCTCACTGGTGTGGGCGAAATTCCAGGGAAATACTCCTCATTTGCCAGTGGAAAAGTACAAAAACCCCTCCAAGTGCAGCTTCCACGTGGTGAGAAAACATTTTAGGTTGTTAACACTGAGGCATGTTTGCCCCAGAGTAAAACCCCTTTTCCCTGAGTTAAAAATCCACTCAGAGGCAGGTGAAATATAAAGAACAAAAAGGAAAAAAATATTCAAAATATTACAGACTGCTTCAGTCTGTGGCTCTCTCAGCTTTGAGTTACAGGTAAAAAGAAATAGTACTTTACAAGATTACTTTCAAAGAACACCTCAGCTGGTATTTGGAGTGGCACACTTTAAAATCCTTGGGTACTCAGTTGCATAGATAATTCAAAAAGCATCTCCCTGTTGCAAGCAACCTTTAAAAGCACTTTTATATGGTACAAAGACTTCTGCAGAGCCCTGGTTGGATAGAAAGGGCTCAGGCTAGAATTTCTTAGGTTATGTTACAAAATAAAACACAGTAGACCAGGTGTAAGGATTTGCAAAGCACAAAAGGAAAGTAAATAGACTAATGCAGGCTAGCTATCACACTATTCCATGTCTAAGTCTTTCTGAAGCTAAAAAGCCCTTGGCCTCCTTGCCCCATGAGCACACCCCAAATTCCAGGAGAGAATTCAGGCTTCCTACAATCCTGTCTCTCAAGGATCTGCAGATGTCGTTCCATGAGAGAAGCCTTCAGAATGGCTGTTGGCCACAAGGCAGCAAGACTTCATGGCTGGTGCTCATGACGCCTGCTCCCCATCTTCCTTCATCGCCCTCCTGGCACCAGGCCCTCTAGATCCCGGTCACTGTGTGCTGAGTGGCTAATCCCTCAGGGGTCACTGCCTGTCAGTCAGGACAGGGTTCACTTCCGGTTCACTCCTTAGGGTACGGGAGGGGCCGAGTGCTACAGTATTTATATCCTGTGTTTGTATCTTTAATGTTAGAAATCCGGGGCAGCAGTGGTGGTGGTCATCTTAAATTCAGAGTCCTTTTTCTTTCATGTAAACACAGGTATAATGTGTTTTAAGGAGGTTGTTTAAAATTCAGAGTCATCTTCTATTTTGATAAACACTGGTTTTTGAGAGAAGACACAAATAACTACACAGCAAGATAAATTAGTTACGTGTGTGTGTGTATGTGTAGCGGGGGGTGTTTGAAGGCGGCAGGCAGGTGGGCAGAAAAAGCAGCTGGCCAGGTGACCAGCCACAGAGAAAAAACAATGGAGGGGGAGGGGGATGAGGAGGAGAAGGGCTGAGAACGAGGGAGAACTAGAGGCGCAGATGCTCTGTGCCCGGTCCAGATAGTTTTAAGTTCACTATTTATTTTACTACCTGTATATCCTGCTCTTCGTCCAAAGAGCCCATTGTGGTGTACATGGTTCTGTTTATCCTCACAACAAGGATAGGCGAGACTGAGAGATAAATGGCTGGTCCAGGGTCACCCTGCAAGTTCCATGGCTGAATGGGGATTTGAGGTTCCCAGGAAGCTTTCTACAACTGGCTTTCAGCCCACATCTCCAGCATGCGTGGTTGTGCTCACATATTGGGCAAATTTTCTCCGAAGTCCCTGTGAGCTACCAGGGAGCACTTCACACACAATTCGGGTTTTTCACTGCTCCTTAGAGTGCAACACAATTCTTGTTCTTCTATAGAAGAAGCCTGTTCTTCTATGTGCTTTACAATTTTATCCTTGAGGATGCTTTCCATCAAATTGCCTGGAACAGACGTTAAGCTAACCGGCCTGGTTAACTTAAGCTAATCGCCCCTGGATCCCGTTTGGAAAATCGGTGTTACATTGGGTACTTTCCAGTCCTCAGGAATAGAGCCTGATTGCAGGGATAAGTTATATATTTTGACAAGGAGGTCGGCAATTTCACATTTGAGTTGAGGACCCTTGGATGGATGCCATCTGGCCCTGGTGATTTGCTATTTTTCCGTTTTTCCAGTTTAGAACATCCTCTCTTGTCACTTCTACCTGACACAGTTCTTTAGTCTCCATCCCCGAAAAGCCTAGTTCAGGAACAGGTATATATATAACAGGCCAGATTCTATCCCTTCTTTAACAGACAGTGCTACTCCACCTCCAAGGCGCCCCTCACTGTCCTTTCTATAGACCTCCATGTCCCTGGAGGTCTCGTCCACATGCCTCTGAGCTTTTCCAGACCCGCCACCTTGGGGTCAAGGGAACAAACTTGTTCCTTGAAAGCCAGGAGCTCCTTGCACCAAGCACACACCCATGACTTCTGCCCATGGGGCAAATAGTCATACATTTGCAATACACTGGGAAGTGCCCCTTCCCCTGCTGACTTTCTATCTTCATACTGGTTCTGTTGGCAGTTTACAGTATTTAGAGATAGTTTATTAGAAGGATACGTCTCAGCTGCAATGGTCAGCTATTTAACTGTCCAAACAGCCTTTCTCAAGATTTATGAGGGAGAGATCAGTAATTATTAGGAAGAGATTAGTACTTACCTTTTATTTATTTTTATTTATTGTTAAATTTATATACCGCCTTTCATTAAAAACAATCCCAAGGTGGTTTACAAAAGTTAAACACATATAATACAAATAACAGTTAAAAGTATTAAGCTTAAAATATAACAAATCTGATTTAAAATATATGAAATACAAAGATAAAAACTGTACACAGATAAAAACACACAGAAGCAGTAATACAATCAAGTAAAGGCCTGGATAAAAAGCCAAGATTTAACAAGCTTTCTAAAAACTGTGATGAAGTCCGAGGAGCGAATGACCACTGGGAGAGCATTCCAAAGTCTGGGGCCAGCAAGAGAGAAGGCTCTGTCCCGTGTGCACAACAACTGAGCCTCCCACATTGTCGGCACCCGGAGCAGAGGCCCCTCAGATGATCTCGTCAAGCGGGCAGCAACCCTTGGGAGCAGGCGGTCCCTCAAGTATCCGGGGCCCAAACCGTTAAGGGCTTTAAAGGTCAAAACCATTGGACCCAGAAACACACTGGTAACCAGTGCAGCTCTTTCAAAATACGTAGGTGTGATATGATCACACTGAGCAGCTCCAGATAGAACCGTAGCTGCCGCATTTTGTACAAGCCCTAGTTTCTGGATATTCTTCAAGGGCAGCCCCATGTAGACTGCATTACAGTAATCCAGCTGTGACGTGACTAAGGCATGGGTAACTGTGACCAGATCTGCCTTCTCGAGAAAGGGACACAGCTGGCACAGTAGCCGAAACCGTGCAAAAGCACCCCTGGCCACCGCCTCCACCTGAGCTTCCAAAAGCAGAGCCGGGTTCAGTAATACCCCCAAGCTGCATACTTGCTCCTTTCAAGGGGAGTGCAACCCCATCCAGAACAGGTAGAATCCTCATCCCAGTTGTCTCTCCTGCTGACCAACACTACCTCCATCTGGATTCAGTCTGTTTATTAGCCCACATCCAGCCCATCACGGCCTCCAATCCCTGATTCAGGACATCCACTGCCTCCCTAGGATCAGGTGACAAGGAGAGACAGAGCTGAGTATCATGTGCATCAGGGGCATAACTACAATTAGGCAGGGGGAGGCTGTTTTCTCGGGGCCCCCCCACCTTGGGGGGCCCTCAGAGGCTCTCCCCCACCCAGCGCCGGCCCGATCTTCCTTGTGAATTGATTTTAATTTTTTTTCTCCTCCTTGTTCTGGCGATGCCCACTATTTCCTTGTTGTTTGTCTCCGCAAGTCCACTCTTTGCATCATGGGGGCTCCTCCTCCTCCCCCAAATCCCCATCCATTGGCTGGCTGTGGTGGTCACTGAAGAGAGTCACATGATTATCAGCTGGCTGCCTGGAGAACGCACCAGCTGAGCAAGCAAGCAGACTCCTGCAAACCAGGGGCGTAGCTATAATTGAGCAAAAGGGTTCAAAGAACACGGGCCCCCAGCATCTGAGGGCCCTCCAGGTCCACCCCTCCCTATTATCTTCATTATGCCCCTCACTCTGGGGGGGGGGCGCCAGAGAGAGGGATGAACACGGGCCCCCTTTCCCCTAGCTACGCCCCTGCTGCAAACAAACCGCTCGCAAACAAACCGCTCAGAGGAGGACTCTCGGAGTCAAAAACAGTGAACACTAACAGCAACTGTCCTAACTAGACATGGAGAAGGAGCGGCAGGAGCAGGAGCAGTCCTCAGGTTAGTTAGGAGGACAGTGAGGAGGGCGAGGGGTGCAGTTTGGTTCCCCCCCCCAGCCTGTTCTCTGCCCGCCCACCCGCATGGTCCTCTGGTCTCCTTCCCCCTCCCCCGCCCACATGGTCCCCAGCCAAGTCCCCTCTTCTCCCCACCCGCATGGTCCCCGCTTTGTGTTGCAAAGGCTGGTCTCTGGTGCAGGGTTGACTTTGCATGTCTCTGTTGCTTGTCTCTGTTAAGTGTCTCCCTTATCTGCCTCTTTGGGCCTGGGGGAAGAAATGTATGTGGCACCGCCGATGGCTCGTGTAACCTATGATGCTGTTCTGCACTGCAGTTGTGTTGCAAAGGCTGGTCTCTGGTGGGATATTGCTGAGTAGGCTAGTGATTCTTCCTATTTTACTTACACTAGAAATGGAAACTCCAAGTGCCAGCCAGGCCCATTCCAGTCTTAAACAAAAAAAGATGAGTGGTGCTCAAAAATGCGGGTTGAAGAAAGCAAGGCTAGCAGAGGAGGCCAAGCTACCCAAGATTACATCATTTTTCACAAAGACCATCCAAGGCACTTCAATGGAGGAAGATAAGGTGACTCAGACTGCAGAAACGGCAACAGTGAGTGCAATCTGCACTGGATCAAGCAGGGGCGTAGCAAGGTTGGAGTGGGCCCAGAGACAAGATTTTAAAATGCCCCCCCCCAAAGTCCAGGGCCTCCGCACACCCCAGGCCCCCAAGGATTTAAGTCTGATATTCCAAAATAAGTATGCTGCCTGCAAATACATTTCACTGAATACACACACACACATCACAATATATAGTGATATACATTGAGTACTATACATTTGTATTACTTTTAATGCCTAGAACACACTAGAAAGATGAATGATTAAAATGGGCCCCTCGCTGCAGATTAGCAAAGGAGACTTTCAACCATGCAGGGTGAACCTATGTTTGTTTTCTCAGAATTCTGAACAAATTCAGTCAAGTTTGATTGCAGGAGGTTTTTCACAGGAGGCTTTTAAAGCCCTTTAAGACACATCTCCTCTGGAATGGAGGTGCTGCATTCACATGTTGGCCAGATTGACCCTGAAGTCCCTGCAAGTTATTGGGGAGCAGTTCACACACAAGAAAAATAAAATAAAAGCACCACACATGCTTCACAGTTCTCACTCAGACCTTCTGGGTTGCAAAACAACTTGAACATAAGTGCATTTATAAATGAATGAATGAATGAATGAATAAAATTAATAAAATACTGTTCCAGAAGTTTTTGCAATTTTCTGCCATGAAACAAGCCACTTATAGGACTTTTTAGATAGTTTTTTTTCCAGCAAATTTTCAGCAAATTTTCCAAGCTGTTTCAAAATAAATATTCAGAGACTTCTCGGTCCCTCCCCCCCCCCACATCCAAGCCCTATGGCAAGCAGATCCCTATATAGGGGGGGGGGGGCGGCAAAGGTAACCACAAAAAGGAGTTCACACTCTACCTGGCAAATGCTGGTCTGGGTTAAGCAGTGCAGCAAGGGGTCTTCTGCTGCAGAGAACACTCTGGCTGCCTCCTCCTTCCTGGCTGGCTTGGGCCCTACTGGAGTTCAGGCTTCACTGCGGCCTACACGGAGGCCTCCGTGGAAGCCCCGCCCACCCGCCGATCAGCTGAGAGGCGGGAGAAAAGGAGCTCTTTGCAGCTTGCCTGCTGCTTTGATTGCGGGCCAGCAGAACAAGCAGGAGAGACGGCGAAGAGGGCAAGTGGCTGAGAGGCTATGGGGCTGGGCAGGGGGCAATGGGGAGTACATGAGGTGCCTCTGGGGTGCCCCTCCAGGCAGTGGGGCCCCCAGACAACTGTCTCCCCTTGCCCTATCATTGTTACGCGCCTGGGATCAAGTCCTGTAGAGAAGGAACAAAGTGAACTTGCAGCGGATGTGACAGCACAGCAGTCACTACCTACTGAGCAAGGTGAAGACATTCACATGAGAGGACATGAAGGAGAGACAAGAGAATGTGTTGGCAAGAAATTCAATGTAGATTTGATCTCCAAAGAATTTCCTACTGACAAAGCACTCTTCAGTGAACCCCTTACTACAGATAAAAAGAGCTTTATTATCTCAAATGGGCCATGCCAACCACCAGGTCCATTTCCACGGCACAGCCAGACAAACAGACGTTTCTCAAAAGCTTTTTATTCAGGATTGAGTAAAAGTGGCTTAAAACTGCAGCGGAAATGGCTGTGCTACTCGCCGACTTCAGACAAAGCCTACTGTCATCCATGCTGGCTTTTTTCTCAGGACAGAGAGGGAGGATGGGTGAGAGGAGTTTGTGATTGGCATAATCTAGGTAGGAAGATAGAACTCCATGAAGGTGGTGTTGGCCATCAGGAGTGTAGCACTGTTCTGGATCACTGGCGGCTGAAAAAAACAGTGTCAGCAGAAGCAGAAGCTGCTATTATGAAAGAGGCAAACTTCTGGAGGCAAGTACTTGATAGAATCGTCAATGTCACACTGACCCTGGCTATGTCCAACCTGGCATTTAGAGGTCACAGGGAAGATGTGAGCTCAGGTGGAAACCGTGGAAACTTTCTCTCCATCATCACAATAATTGCAAAATATGATCCTGAATTGCAACAGTTGCTAAATATTCCAGAGCGACACATAAAGTATCTGAGTCCTGCTGTTCAAAATGAACTGATTAATATACTCTCACAAAGCGTCAAAGAAGAAATAATAAAGGATGCCAACACAACTGCATTTTTCTCTGTCATCATAGACACAACGCAGGATGCTGACAAGACATCAGCTCAGCCAGGTAGTCCGCTTCGTTTCTATTGAGACCAACGAAAAGGATCAGCCAGTTGAAATAAAAATACATGAATCATTCTTGGCCTTTCTGGTGGTGGAGGATCAGACTGCATCTGGCTTCACGCAAAGTATTCTGAATGCTATGGAAAGCAATAAACTGGACATCCTAAAATTGCGAGGCCAAGGTTACGATGGAGCTGCAACCATGAGTGGTGTCTACAGTGGTGTGCAAGCTAGAATTCATGCTTTACAACCAAAGGCAACTTATGTTCATTGTGCTGCTCACAACTTGAACCTAGTTCTGCATGATGCTATGTCCAATGTTCCAGAGGTAAGGAACTTCTTTGGAGTTGTGGAAAGAATCTACATCTTTTTTGCACACAGCATTAAACGCTGGTACACACTATCTCTCTTAGCATCTCAATCAAAAACAACACTGAAGAAACTTTGTCCGACCAGATGGTCTTCACGTTATGAGGCTCTAGTAGCAATTCAGTGCCGTTTCACAGATATTCTCAAAGTGCTTACTGAAATAATTATCCTAAGCAAGAAAAAAGAGGAAATCACAGAAGCCAAAGCTCTGAAATCCAAAATGGAGAAGTTCAAGTTTGTCTTCCTCATTGTACTGCTCTCTAACACTTTAGAACCTGTTAATACTGTTTCAAAATTGCTGCAGTCCCCACAAACTGACCTCAGCAAAGCAGCAACCTATCTCCAAACCATTCACACTAATTTGCAAGAGAGCAGGAATAAGAACACAAGAACAGCCCTGCTGGATCAGGCCCAAGGCCCATCTAGTCCAGCATCCTGTTTCGCACAGTGGCCCACCAGATGCTGCTGGAAGCCACAGACAAATAAGTATGACTCCCTCCGCAAAACTGCAGCAAAAATGTCAGAAAAGTGGGGAATATCCCAGGTGTTTGAAGAGCAACGTGTGCGAAAGATGACGAGGTTTCATGATGAGCTATGTGAGGATCAAAGGCTAACAAATGCAGAGGACAGTTTCAGAGTAAATGTGTTCTTCTGCGTGCTGGACATAGCTTCCTCACAGTTGAAACTACATTTTGAGGGCCTACATGAAGTCGTCACTACCTTCAATGCCCTTCACCCATCAACACTGGCAACAGCAACTGATGAGGACTTACTTGAAGCAGGAGAACTTATGGTCACAAAATATGACACAGACTTGACTACCTCTCTTCCAAGACACTTAATACAGTTCAGAGGTTTATTGAAAGAAGAAATTTTTTAAAAAACCAACACAATAAAGCAAGTTGCTGAACTGCTGATGATTGACAATTGTGGCCTTTGCATCAGTTACCCTGATGTCTGCACTGCATATATGCTTTTCCTGACTCTACCAGTAACAGTAGCATCTTCTGAGAGATCATTCTCAAAACTGAAGCTCATAAAAAACTATCTGAGGAGTTCCATGTCTCAGGAAAGACTCAGTGGCCTTGCTCTGCTATCTATTGAAAACGAAAGAGCAAAGAAACTGGATATACAAAAGACCATAGACAACTTTGCTGAAGTGAAATCACGAAAGAAGCCAATGCATTAAGTACTGGATGGTGGTGTGAGATGTCTTGGTTAGGATATGTGCAATGTTATGCTCTTGATTGATACAGTTGAAATAGTTGGTTCTGTCATTCATACCCTTAAAGTTTTATTGGGATGTGTGCAATGTTTACTGTTCTTAAATTGATACTGTTTTTAGTTGGATCTGTTACGCATACCTTGTAACTGGGATATGTGCAATGATTAAAGTTCTTGTTCTGTTGTATTAGTTGGTTCTGCTTTCGTGTTATCTATACCTTGCAACTAGTTGGGATAGTTAGCAGAGACATCGGGCCAGAAGAAGGAGAGGTAAGCGGTGATGGCGGAGGGGGGGGGGGGCATTTAAGAATCTTGTCTCAGGGCCCACTCCAACCTAGTTACGCCCCTGATGTGCATATTGCTGACAACTCAGTCGAAGTCTCCATATGACCTCTCCCAGCAGCTTCATGTAGCTGTTAAAGAGCATGAGGGACAAAACCGAACCCTACGGGACCCCACAGACCAATGGCCACGGGGCCGAGAAGTAGTCCCCCAGCACCACCTTCTGGACCCCCTCCCTCAAGAAAGGAACAGAGCCACTCCAACACAGTACCTCCAATTCCCATACTCAAGAGGCAGTCCAGAAGGATGCCATGGTCGATGATATCGAATGCCGCCGAGAGGTCCAGCAGAACCAACAGGGTTCTACCCAAAAAGGGAAGATTAGATACAGGTCTATAGTTGTCCAGGTTAGAGGGATCAAGGGAGGGCTTTTTAACAATGGTCTTACCACCGCCTCCTTGAGGCACGGTGGCATCCTGCCCTCCCTTAATGAAGCATTAATGATCATCTTCAACCATCTGCCTGTACCCTCCCTGGCAACTTATTAGCCATAAAGGGCAAGGGTCAAGAGCACACGGTGTTGCCCACACACTGCACAGAATCTTGTCCACATCCTCAAGTTGCACCAACTGAAAAGAATCCAACACGACCAGATGGTACCAAAGGCATGTTTGCCGGAACTGCCACAACTCTGGAGTCTAGGTCAGCATGGATGCGAGCGACTTTATCTGCAAAGTGACAAGCAAACTGATCATAGCGGGCTGAAGATAATTCCTCCTCCATCACCTGGGGGGGGTGTTTGGAGCAATGATTTTGCCATACGAAACAGCTCCGTTGCTCTGCACTGAGCAGATGCAATGGAGGCGGAGGAAAAAACATTTCTTCACCGCCTCCACTGCCACGGAATAGTCCCTAAACTGGGCTCTAGCCCATGTTCGGTCAGATTCAGCACGACTCTTCCTCCAGCGTCGTTCCAGCAGTTGTCCAAGTTGTTTCATTGCCCTAAGCTCCGAGGAACACCAAGGAGCCAAACAGGCTCCACCAAGCCGGCGAGAGCATTTAGGAGCAACCGTGTCAACAGCCCGGGCCATCTCTCCATTCCAGAGATCAACCAGGGCCTTGACAGGATCACCAGCTCTGGACACTGGAAACTCCATGAAGGCTGTCTGGAATCCAAGCAGATACATAAGCCTCCGGGGGCGGACCATTCTAATCGGTCCACCACCCCTGCAGAGGGCAGACAGAGCAGTCAAACTAAACCCCACTAGGTAACGATCTATCCATGACAAGAGAGTTATCTCAAACTCCCCCACCTCCAGATCTTTTATTCCCCAGTCAGCAAAAACCAGATCCAGAGTGTGTCCTGCCATGTGGGTAGGGCCCGATACCAATTGAGACAGGCCCATGGTTGCCATGGAGGAAATGAAATCCTGAGCTGCACCTACTAGGGGGACCTCAGCATGAACACTGAAATCCCCCAAAACAATAGGTTTGGGGGAACCCAAAGCCACCCCCGTCAGCTCAGGTAGGAAGACTGAAGTGCAGCGGCGTGGTCGGTATACCAACAGAATCCCCAGCCTATCTCGGAGGCCCACCCTCAAGGACAAACACTCAAAATTCTGAGATTGCTTTACCGGGCACCTGGAAATGGGGAGGGTCTCTCGATAGATGACTGAAAAGCCCCCTCCCTGACCCTCCAGGCGGGGCTGCTGCACGATCAGGAAACCTGGAGGACAGAGCTGAGAGAGACCAACCCTGCCCTCCTCATCTAACCAGGTCTCCGTCACACATACCAGGTCAGCATGCTTATCCACAATCAGATCGTGGATGAGAGATGTTTTAGCATCAACTGACCTGGCATTCAGCAGCAGCACCCTAAACCTTGAGGGAGTGTTCTCAGAGCTCCCAGGAGTCTCAGGGTTGGGAGAAGAGCAGGAAAAAGGAACAGGCCTCAGTTGCCTGGACCGTATCCCCCTGTAATGGACAGCCCAACTCCCACCGCCATATCTCCCTCTGCCCGCTACCAATGATATTTCTGCCCCCACACCAACCCCACTTTCCTGCTCTCCCAGACACATTCCTCAGTCCAACCAACCACAGCTCCACTACTTAACAAAACCAGATCCAGGACTCAACAGACTTATGCTGGCTTCTTGAGAGAAGAGACGACAGAAGGATCTTCCGACCCCAGGCAGCTCACCCCAAGGCTGAGAGCCACAAGGACGAGAGCCCTTGTGCTCTCGCCCTTCAGCTCATGCCCTTAGCCCAGCCTGAGCTTTAAAGCAGCAGAAGCAGCCTCATAGATGATACACACTTGGGGAAGGTGGGGCAGAGGCAAAAAGTACAATCAATGCCGTGCCCAAGATGTTCCCTCTTCCCTTCTCTTCTCCACCGGGCTCCTTGTGATCACAGGGGCTTGTTTCAGGCTCCCCCGCACATTTCCTGCTAAACTCCTGCTAAACGCCAACGCCCTGTTTGCTATCCCTGTTCACTATACTTTGTTTGCTATGCTCTGGGGCCTTCACCTCCTATGTAGAGAGTAGGCTTCCAACTGAGGCACAGGGTGTGGGTCAAAGGAATGTCAAAGGAATGTGAGGCCTCCCACAGCCCTAGCTGATTCCACCCCCTCCAGGAAGGGACAAACAAAAATACTGGAGTTTGCTAGCCCTGGCAAATCACACACACACACACACACACACACACACACACACACACACACACACGGACTTATCCCTTAAAGAGAAACCAGCACCTCAAAATCTCCCCTCTTCCTGTTAATTAGTGTAATGAGGGGGAAAGCTAGATGGTGTTCTGTTTAGAAAAGCTTGCTCACCTGCTCAAGCTGCTCCTGCTCCTTCCCAAGTAGGTTTCCAACTGAGACCCTAAAATACATCATTGCAGGACACATCCAAGACGGTCAGGTTTCAAACCACAGCATAGTCCAATGGACCCTTGCCTTAGGCATGGCATTCAAGAAAGAATATCAAGCCTTACCAGCCCCTTATGGTTTAATCACAGAGGGAGAGGGACACATGTGTCCGCTGCCAACCCCTAAGTCCCAGATTGGCCAGCTAAATGGGGATTAGACAGCAAGAGCAGCCACAACATAGCTTCTCATATGATTGAGTCTGAAATAGAGGCATCTGATGGACACCCAGTTGCAGAATCAGATAAATGGCAGAAAATAGCAGAGTTAATACTAAAGAAAACAACGCCTACATGGCTCACCCACCTGGCAGCACATCAGAAAAAGAAGGTTGGAATAATAAAGCAGACTCTTAAGCCAGAGGCAACAACACCTAGCAAGCCTGGTAAAGCCGAGCTTCTTGCCCCTGTCATTACTTACAGTCACAGTGAAATAGAAGAACAGCCCTGCTGGATCAGGCCCAAGGCCTATCTAGTCCAGCATCCAGTTACACGCAATGGCCCACCAGACGCCTTTGCAGAGTCCACAAGCACTTTGAGGGAGTGCCCTTTCTCCTACTGTTTCTCCCTCGCAACTCAGAGGAGGACCAGTTCCTAATTTAGATGCAAGTACCCTTCAAGAAGACTCTGAGATTGAAGGCCTTGCTTCAAAAAGCTCAGATTCCACCAGAATGTTTAAAAGAGAGAAGGTGGATGGAATCTGGTGGGTGGAGCGGCCACTAGAAACCGCCACTGGATAGTTCCAGCCAAAGTCAGACATGAACTCATCCAGTTCGTTCATGACATGGGAGACAGAAGTAAACAGTCCACACTTGAAAGAGTTCAACATACAGGATGGTGGCCAGAAATGTGTGATGATGTGAGTGCCTTTTATGAAAGATGTTTGTGATGTGCACATGTGAATCCCAACCACCAAACAGTCAAAGCCCCCATTAGACAATGTGAACTCTGTGATGAGCCACATCCAAATGGATTACATTGGCTCATTTTCTACCACCTCCAGAGGCAATCAGTTCTCCCTTTTAATTCTGGAACATTTTCCAAACCAGATTAAAGCAATACCAACTAGCAGTGACATAGCTTCAGTCACTCCAAAAGTATTTTTCAATGTAGTTTGCAGCAGATTCAGGGTCCCCAGATACCTCAATTCTGAGAGGAAGTTCCTTCATGGGACAGGCATCAATCAGAGGTTCCACATAGGATGACACCCACAGTCATTGCACCTTGTAGAGAGATCCAGTCGCACAATTAAGGAAGCTTTACGTAACATGGCTTCATCCAGTGGTAAAAACTTTGATGAGCACCTCACCGCTATTCTCAGGGCACTGAACGGTTCAAAAGCAGTTATGGACTTAGCCCCCACAAAGTCATGACTAGACATGCTATGCGTATGTCAGAGTCACAGTAGCTGGGCGTGGAAATCCCAAATTCCTGGGACTGCAAACTAATCACAGAGCAATGGATTCAGGATTTAACTCAGCATGCTTCAACTTGCAAGCTTCCCACAAGTTGGGCATCATCCAGCAAGACACAGACAGACAGACATCTTGGCTGGAACAATCACCCTACAGTGTGGGACGTTGGCCAATCAGTCATATACAGGAAATTTCCAGCCAAACAGCATTCAGTGTCCCACTGATGAGATGGCCCCGCCCACTTGGTAAACAGAGCCAGTCCACGCTTGTACCAGGTGGAACTTCCTTCCAAAAAGGTTGGGGCTTGCTTTGGAAAAAATAGTTCCATTCATCCCAGCTCAAAGTCTGGAAAGGAGCTCCATCTCTGTACCCAGATGCAATTCCTCCAGATAAACTTTTACCTCACTTGCATTTTAACCCTAGGATTTGTTTTGCATCCTAACGTTCTCTGAAGCTCTTTCCATACAATGAGCATGTACAGAGTTTCTCTTTATATAGAATCAACCCTCTGACTGGTCTTGGCCAGCAACTCACGAGGGAGGCTTTATCAGCTGAGTCACCCCTCCCTGCAATGTGAGAAACTGAGAATCTTTAACATTTAAGACTAAAAGGTAAATAAGAGACTCTGCTAGTTTAAATTGTTGCCACCAAATCACTCTTTAATAATTTTCTTAACTGGAATTGGAGTGATTAAAAATCCCAGTTTCAAACCTGACTTCCCCTTGCTAACAGGCAAAGATAAAAACAACTGCTCCTCCCCACCTGTATGCCTGCACATGGTAGGCTAATGATAGCTGGATCAGTGTCCCTGTTTGGAGGCCCTCCCCCCTCCACCCACATGTTTGGCAGCAGGGGACTTTACCTTTAAGGAACAGGGAGGGTGCTGTTCCCCCCTCCTCCTGCCGCATTTCCCCCACGGGTACTGCCACTGAAACCACTGGCACAGGGTAACTGCACACCTCCTGGTAGCCCTGCCCCAGTGGTTTCGGTGGCAGTTCCTGTGGGGAAAATGTGACAGGGGAGGGGGGTAACAGCACCTGTGCTACTCTTTAAAAGGTAACCCCCGCTGCCAAACGCTGGACCTCCGAACCGGTTTGGCAGTCCAGAAAAGGACAGCCAAACTGGTTCCTGCACATCCTTACCCTCTAGTCCTGCCTGCCTGGTTGATTGGTCAGGCCCCAGGGTTGCCAGTCTGTCAATGAAGGTCATGGGTTCTTTTCCTGTTAACTCCATCAGTGCTGGCAGGCTACTCACTACACTCTCCTGCGTGGATTCTTTGATGGGCAGAAAGTTTATCCTTCTGTCTGAAGCTCTTTCCACACTCTGAGCACATATAAGGCTTCTCACTTGTGTGGATTCTTTGATGGACAAAAAGTTTATCCTTCTGTCTGAAGCTCTTTCCACACTCTGAGCACATATAAGGTTTCTCCCCTGTGTGGATTCTTTGATGGGCAGAAAGACTGGCCTTCCGTCTGAAGCTCTTTCCACACTCTGAGCACGTATATGGTTTCTCTCCTGTGTGAATTCCTTGATGGGAAGAAAGGCTTGACTTCCAGCTAAAGCTCTTTCCACACTCTGAACATGTGTATTGTTTCTCCCCTGTGTGTAAACTTTGATGGGCAGAAAGACTGCCCTTGTGACTGAAGCTCTTTCCACACTCTGAGGACATATATGGTTTCTCCCCTGTGTGTAGTCTTTGATGGCCATAGAGAAGGGCCTTCTGACTGAAACTCTTTCCACACTCTGAGCATGTATATGGTTTCTCCCCTGTGTGGATTCTTTGATGGTCATAGAGAAGGTCCTTCCGACTGAAACTCTTTGCACACTTTGAGCACACATATGGTTTCTCTTCTGTGTGGAGTCTTTGATGGCTATTAAGCTGAGCCTTCTGTCTGAACCTCCTTCCACACTCTGAGCATGCATATGGTTTCTCCCCTGTGTGGATTCTTTGATGGGTAGAAAGACTGCTCTTCTGACTGAAGCTCTTTCCACACTCGGAGCATGTATATGGTTTCTCCCCTGTGTGGATTCTTTGATGGGCAGAAAGGTGTGACTTCCAACCGAAGTTCTTTCCACACTCTGAGCATGTATAGAGTTTCTCTCCTGTGTGGCAACTTTGATGGGAAGGAAGCTCATCTCTGCCATTGAAGCTCTTTCTGTATTTAGAGCATGTATCTCCTTGGCAGACGCAATGATGGACAGCAAGGGCAGTGTCACTACTGAATCTCTTTCCAAACTGCAAGCACAGTTTATCCCCCTTTTGGGTTTTTTGATGTTTCTGAAGCTGTTCCCACACACTGTGTATTGATATGCTTTGACTCTGGTATAGATGCTGTGATGTGCACTAAGGAGTGGTTTGTTTGTTGAGATGCTTCCACTTAGAGTGTGGTTACTAGTCTTATCTTCAACTGGAATTGCATGGAAGTCTGTCAATTCAGAAATGGCCAAATTCTTCTTCTCCTTATTTTCAGTTTTTCTTCTTGATCCTTTCCCCTTTTTTCTGTTCTTCCTCTGATTACCTGCAGGCATAAAATGAGAATTTTGGTGAGGGAGGAACACAGCCTCAACCCAAGAAACAAACCCAGTTAACAGCATTGCAGTTCAAACCAAGGAAAAGATGAAGTGGAGGGGCAAATCCCACCATGTGCTAAGCAGCGTCTGTTGATTAGAACTAAGTCCAGCTACATGCTCCAAAGGATGTGGTATTGCAGAGGAATTTCCCACAGGCGGAATACCATTTCTCAATCATTTTAACCTGCCCCCTTACCTCACTGGGATGGGGCCGCTCTGGGAAGAGCCTCTGCATGCTTGAATGAAGAAGGTTCCAAGTTCCCTCCCTGGTATCCCCAGAGAGGGCTCCTGCCTGCCACCTTGGAGATGCCACTGCCTGTCTAGGTAGACAATCCTGAGCTAGATGGACCAGTGACCTGACTCAGTCAAAGGCAGCTTCGTATGTTTTGTGTACCAATCGCTGCAGTTATTCCTTTGCTGTCTCCCCTGGCAGGACTCAAGGGTGTGAGACGGGAGAGACTCATCCGAAAGAGCTGGAGGGAAAGACCTAAAGGAGACAGAGCTGCATCTTCTGCTGCTGCTGAGCAGTTGGCGGTCATCAGGCGCCCAGTGGAGGAAAGGCTCTCTGGGCAGCCAAACTTCTGCAGGGGCTTCCTGATCACCAATAATGGTGCCCATGTGCTGAGTGGAAGCTCCTTTCTGAGATGGCCTTGACACTCGAGCCGTTCTCCCTTGCGGCAAGCACCTTCTGTGCCGAGATGGCAGCTCTGAGCCAGACTTGTCCGCTACTCTTCATCTGGAGAAGATGATGGCTGAGCTCGAGACTACTCTGACCACTGGGGAGGCACGTACAATTAGGAATGTGTGGACAGGTTGGGAAATGAACCTGTTTGACATCGAACCGGTTTGGTGTTTACCTTGTGTTTCTTTTTAAACTGTGAGACATTTGGGGTCAGGGGACCATCTTATTTATGTGTTTGTTTTGTCTATGTAAATTGCTTGGAGAACTTTGGTTGAACAGCGGTATTTAAATATCTGTAGTAGTAGCTCCAATGCAGCCCGAGGTATCAGGGGGTTCCAGTTTATATATATTGTTTTCAGATAGAACTCGCCACCGCTGCTCTGGGGGCTTCTCCAAGGTTCTGTGTGTGGGGAGGTCTTCAGCTCATTCCAGGCCAGGGAAGCCCTAACGGGAGGGAAGCGCCCTCTGGGACCATGTCGGACACCACCAAATGCAGCAAAAACAGGGCCGTCAGTTAAGGGCTGAAGTGAGCTGACACTTCTGCCCTTTAGGAAGAAGAGGGTGGGAGTGTTTTACTGCCATCTCTAGGAATGACCCCTTTTAGGCTCAGGTTGGGATTCAATCTTCTCTTTAACAAAGGGGAATATCCAAGGAACTTGGACCAGCTGCTGACATCCTCCATGACATCCTCACAACAGACTGATACGGATGGGCAATAGCAGCAATTCCTGCCTTCCACATCCATCCCCCAAGGGAAAGAGGGAGCCTTACCCAGCCAGGCCAGATGCCCAGAAGTCTCCTCCATGACTTCCCTGTGCAGAGCCCTTTGGTCTGGATCCAGCAGAGCCCACTCCTCCTCGGAGAAACACACAGCCACCTCCTCAAAGGACATGGGTCCCTGAAAGATGAAGAAAGCAGTTTCTCTATCTGGATATTGTTAGAAAACAGATGGCTGGATATTCCTCTGAAGGATCTTCCAGAGTTGCATTAGCAGCAACTTTTGTCTTCCAAGGAGGCATTTTTAATCGAAAGAGAAAAGGGAAAGAGAAATTTTCCCACCCAGAGACAGGTGAGGCCTGCCTCTTCCTCCCATGATGCTTCTCCTACCTGATCCAGTGACTGCACAGCAACACCTTCCTCTCCACCAACAAGAGGAGAAGGCCTAGAAAGAACATTCAGGGACATTTCACAGCCTGTGAGGTAAAGAAAGGAAATGTCATTTATGCTTTTAGGCATTTTGCATTACAGGGACTGGAGCAAAATCAATCTGTCTCAACAATGTTTTTTGGAGTCTCAGTATGAAGTTACTGAAAAGAGAAGAGAGCCTAGAGAAAAGTGTTTCCTATAGAGAGACTAAAAGGGAACGTAAAAGCAATCCAGGGATTTCAGGAGAGGGCCAAGATGAAATACTCCCCAATCATCCTTACCCAGTGAGGTGGTTCCTCCATCCTCCTCCTCCCCCCGCACGATCCCCCTGAAAAGCAGCCTCTGCCTGGTGTCTGACAGAGCCTTCTCTGCCTGCAGGGGATCAGTGGCCATGTTGGCTAACATGCCCAGTGCCTGGAAGAGGAGAAAGGGAAGAGGGATGAAGAAAGGGAATGGAGCATTCATTTCTATTATATTGATACCTCACACAGCTCTGGTAGAAATCCCCTCAGGGCAGACATTACAAAGATATTTTTTTTAAAGAGGACAAGAAAACTATGAACAATAAAGCCCTAAAGCAGGCTTGCTCAACTTAGACTCTCCCTAAGCTGTTTTTGGACTATACCTCCCATAATCCCCAGCCACAGCGGCCAATATCCAGGGATTATGGGAGCTGTAGGCCAACTCCGGCAGGAGGGAGAAGTTGAGCAACCCTGACATAAAGCAAGAGAATGCCCATCATGCAGCTGGATGAAGAACAACATCTTCAGATGATGTTTTTAAACGGCCAGAGGAAATAAAAAGGGGTATTTTCTCCGAGTACTAAAGAGACATGAGATGGGCATCAATTTGGCATCTCTGGGAAAAGCACTTGGAGGAGATGCTCGACTTCCTAGGAGGGAGAGGATCCCTCTGTGAGGGGAGTTGGAGGCCCTCTCCTCTCGGCAGCAGAGGCTGAAGCCGGGCTGGGCAGGCAGTCTGCCCTGGAAGCCTTGCAACCCACTTGTAGGAATGTGCTTCCCCCACCCCCCACAGGTGCCCAGTGTACTTCCGCTCCGTTTGCTCTTAGGCCAGAAGTAGCTGGTGCACACAAGCACGTCATGCTCATGCCTGGAGAGCGCTCGGGCACCAGCTACTTCCCGCCACTTCTGGCCGAAGAATAAATGGGGCAGCAGGGAAGTACGCTGCTGCCCCGTAGGATGTGTAAAATACTGGACGCTAGTGTGGGAAAAGCAGAGAGAGGGGTAATTGCCCCCTCCCTCGCACTAAAAGTGAAACACCCCCGCCGCAGCATCAGCCACCCTTCCTGGTTCCATGCACGTCCCTACCCACTCGCAGGCCTGGCTTGCTTATGGAAGGTGTACGAGGACCAGTGGATTGGGATACAAATCCAGCCCTGTCAGTAAAAAGGACTATAGGAGGACATCCCAGAACTCTTGTAAAACTTCCCAGCCAGTGAAGAGGCAGTGGGGAGAAGCTGGTGTCGCTCCTGCATGCGGTATTTGCTTTCTCTGTGGTTCCATTGTTAGTACAGCAGTTGGACGGACTGTAAAGCACTGAACTTTGGAAAGACAGGAAGAAAAGGTCTCTGGCTCTGCTTGCAGGAGGACCCTACTTGGCAACTGGTGGCATAATCCTAAAGGGTCTCAGGCCCCTGAAACTACCTGGATAAAATGCTCCTGCTTCTCACCTGCTGCTCCTCCTGCCTCTTCTCCTCTGCCTGGCTCAGGAGGAAACCTTCTGCCAGGGCCACCTCCTGGGAACTGGTCTCCGTTCCACATTCTCTGACCCAGCTCTCCATCTCCGGGGGCAGGACAGTCAGGAACTGCTTCAAGATCACCAGGTCCAGCATCTGAGCTTTGGTGTGCTTTTCTGGCTTCAGCCACTGATGGCAACGGTTGTGGAGTCTGCTGCAAAGGTCTCGGGGTCCTTCAGCCTCTTGGTAGCAGAACTGCCTGAGTCTGAGTCTCTGGCATTCAACATCGGTGCTGGTGGGGTCTCCTTCCAGGATCTTTTGCACCATTCTTTCCCAGAATTCCTTGCCACTCTCAGCCTGGATGCTGTGGGGATCTTTTTCTGCTCCCACCCCTAATTGATTACTTACTGGGCTTTGCAAATCCATTTTTTTCTTTGATCTCAAATGAGACTTCCAGTGCAGCCATAAGATCTTCTTAGACCAGCAGTTAGCCTCATATTCCCAAAGAGTCTTTCTTGAATCTCTCTCTCCAAATAATCACTCAATTTACCTGTAAAACTTTGCTTCTAGTTAAGAAATGGAGGGCAGTGGGGAGAGAATCCTGTGAATCACAGAGAAGCACCAATCAACACACATTTTAAGTCCCAACTTGACTGTAGTTGGTAGCTAGGGGGTAACAGGGCCTGGAAACCTGCAGGTGGGCTGGACTGAGAAACCTGCAGAATAAGAAACCAGCTGAACCTGCATGTGTGTGCTAGGACTTTGTTGCTCTCCTTGGCCCCCACCACAGCCCCTGCTTGATTGCTCGGTGTCAGCCACCCTGCCGCCCACCCAACCCCTCCCCACCGCTCATTCACTCGCCCTCTACCCACTCCTCTTCCCTATCTGCATATCTGCAGTGTCCAATCACCACTGTGCTTCTGTTCTGTTACCTCTGGTTGGTAAAGCACTGTGTGTGTGGCTTGCCACCTACAAACTTAGTGTATTATAGATAGAGAGAGAGATAATTTAAGGAAGGACAGCCATCTGAGAAGAAACAGGGGTAGGGAAAGTTCTTCGACAGACATTGCCTTGGGTGGTTCTTCTTTTGTTTCTAGTGTGCCTGTGAATCCTACAAACGTGTTTGTTTTTCCTATTACCAACTCTTATATTTTCTCAGCAATCAAGTCGTTTAAAAAACTACTTTCTAAGAGTGGTTTGGAATGCTCTGTGGGGAAGGGAAAGAAAGTACCCTAGTACATCAACAAGCCTTGGAGCCTAGGGGTCACCAAGTGCACCTGTCCTGTGATAATCCGTTATTGATTTCCATGTACACAGCACTGAGCTTTTTGGAGGAAAAGTGTGATATGAAATAAATAAATAAATAAATAAATAAATGATCCTTTCTTGATCTCCATTGGATGGTGAGTGGCCTACTCTACTCTACCAAGCCCAGAATACCCAATGAGAGGGGGAGAAAAGATCCTACCCTAAAATAGGGTAGGTGGTGGCAGTGATCATTAACAGCCAGAAGAGCTGGTAAAAGAGTTTGAAGAGTTTTGCATAGCTCAGAAGTTCACACAGTTGAATGTTTGACTGGTCAAATTCATCAATCCAGAGACAAACATTTCCTCTTTTTCCTATGATGAAACTTTTAATGAAATCCCACCTTTTAGTAATTGGCTAGCATAGAGGTTCCTCCCTTCCCTTCTCATTTGTGTGCAAAGGGTAGGGGGAGGCGACTGAGCTCAATGTAGGGGCCAGAGGGTGGCTGCATGGGGGGGGGCTCGGTAACCCCCTGAAAAAGAGAACTCTTACCCAGTCCCCAACTCTGGTTTTTGGGGTTTGGGGTTATTTAAGTGTGGCAGGAAAATTGTCTCTCCCCAAAGGATGGTCATGGGGTGAGGGATGAGTGCACAGTGACTCCCCACCCCCACCCCATTCATGCGATGGCAAGACTCCTGCAAGAACTGATTGAAAACAGAAGGGGAATTTGAAAAGAAAGAAAGAGACCCCATTTGACTTAACAGGGCTGACAACGTGATGGGTTGGATGTGGGCTAATAAACTGAGACTGAATCCGGACAAGACGGAGGTACCGTTGGTCAGTAGGAGAGCCAATTGGGATGAGATTTTACCGGTTCTGGATGCGGTTGCACTCCCCTTGAAAGGAGCAAGTACACAGCTTGGGGGTACTACTGGACCCGGCTCTGCTTTTGGAAGCTCAGGTGGAGGCGGTGGCCAGGGGTGCCTTTCCATGGCTTCGGCTAGTTCGCCAGCTGCGTCCCTTTCTCGAGAAGGCAGATCTGGCCATGGTTACCCAAGCCTTAGTCACGTCGTGGCTGGATTACTGTAATACGCTCTACGTGGGGCTGCCCTTGAAGAATATCCGGAAACTGCAGCTAGTGCAAAACGCGGCAGCGAGGGTTTTATCCAGAGCTGCCCGTTGGGAGCACATCACCCCCATTCTCAAAGAGTTGCACTGGCTGCCGGTTCGTTTCCGGGTCCAATTCAAGGTGCTGGTTTTGACCTTTAAAGCCCTTAACGGTTTGGGCCCGGGGTATTTGAGGGATCGCCTGCTCCCAAGGGTTGCTGTCCACTTGATGAGGTCATCTGAGGGAGCCCTGCTCCGGGTGCCGACAATGAGAGAGGCTCGGCTGTCGTGCACTCGGCACAGGGCCTTCTCTCTTGCTGCCCCCAGACTTTGGAATGCTCTCCCAGTGGCCATTCGCTCCTCGGACTCCATCACGGCTTTTTGAAAGCTTGTTAAAACTTGGCTTTTACATAATCGTTTTTATTGCTGCTTCTGTGTGTTTTTACCTGTTGTATTGTTTTTATGCTTGTATTCTATAGATTTTAAATTTGGTTTGTTTTTATATTTTTTTAGCTTAATATTTTTATTGTATGTTTTGACTTTTGTAAACCGCCTTGGGGTTGTCTTTTAACGAAAGGCAGTACATAAATGCAACAATAAAATAAATAAATAAATAAACCAATAAGAACAGCAAACCAAGCCAAGAGACAGGAGGAGGGCCGGGTGCTTAAGGGCTTCAAAAATGAAGATAATTTTGAATTCTTTCGAAGGCATTCAAAGATTGCAATTATCAAAACTGGAAGAGGTGGGGTGGGGACAGACCCCTGACCTAGCCAGATCCCCAGGGGAAAGGGGTAAGGAAGGGGGGAGAATAGCAGGGGAGTTGGAAGATAGCATCAACCACTCTGGAGTCCCCAGGGAAGAGGCCCCCCAGTCCTGGCCTCTGCAAGAACTCTTCCTGCCCTCGCCAGAGAAAAAGCCTCCATGCTGCTGGAGCTGAGCAGTTTCATTTTTCTCTTTTGCGAGGGGGCAGTGCCGCGGGCAGCAGGTGAGAGGGAGGGGGCTCGGCCTGCAGGGGTGGGAGAACTGTAATAGGGCCAAGTGTCTGGCAGCTGCGGAGGTGGGCCCTGATCCCCACCCCACTCCCAGGCCAATCCGCCTTCCATTGCCGGGGCTGACAGCCGTGGTGGTGGGGCCAGCCAGGCGAGGGTCAGCGGGAACTGCGGAAGAGCGTTTGCGAGCCTGTATCCTGCGGCCAGGCAGAGGGAGGCCGCCGGTGTCCAAGAGGTTGGCAGGGTGCCGCCTCTCCCCCGCCACGCCCCATGGCAGGTGGAGGATCCCGCTCCCCCCCCCCGCCTGCATCTCTCACCTGCAGCGTCAGCAGCTCCCTCCAAGCTTCCGAGGGGTGCAAAGTGCACGTGGAAGGAGCCTGGCTCCCAGGGAAGGAAGTGCAGGGCCGGAGGGTGGGAGTGGGGGGTGATGGTGGAAGGGTCTGGGGAGCCCCGGGATATGCCTCTCTCCCCTCCTGGGTCCCTCTTTCTGCAAGAGTCTTCCGAACTCCCTCGTTTCTACAGCCGAGTCACCCGCCGCCCGAAAGGGATTCCCGAAAGGAATTGGGAGCGCCGCACAAACTTTCTCTTTCCCTGTCTCTCCTGCTGACGAGTGGATTGCCCGGCAACCACTGACGTAATCCGAGTGGGATATTCCTACTGGTCGGATATTTTCCCCTCCGCCAATCGTGGCTTTTAGTCCGGATTCCTCGGGGTGTGTCCTTCTGTGATCGGAGTTGCACTTGTGCTCGAGATGGGATTTCCCCGGGGGCTGCTCCTGTCGTTCCTGGGGGCGGCGGCTGCCCTTCTGCTGGGGTCCTGCCTCGGTGAGCAATTCTGCGGCGAAGCTCCCCCGTTTGCTGGCCGGGGGCTTAGAATTTGAACCTGGGTGCGGGGTGGGAGAAGCAGAGCCTTCGATGCAATGGATTTCCTTGGCCTGCAGTAAGGCGAGGGGTGTGGGAAGGTTTTGGATGCTGGATCCCAAACAGCAGAAGTTGGGTCGCCAGATGTTATTGGACTTCAACTCCAATAATACCCAACCAAAGGCCACTGGGGCTGGGGATTATGGGAGCGGAAGTCCGATAACGTCTGGGAGGCGCTAGCCTGCATGTTTTAGTAAGCGCTCTGGGGCAGGGACCGCACCTCTTGTTCTGTCAACTGATTGCGTATTTGCAGGAAGGGAAAAAGCTGACCATGTACAAACCGGCATCAAGAGAGCACAGGTGGGCTGGAAGGTGCCTCTTGTAATCCCCCTCTTTATTTAGGGCCAGTGTTCAGAAATGCGGTTCAGTTGGGAAGTCCTGCTTCAGTATCTGATGAGGGAGTGTTCAGAGCATTTGGAGGCTGGGAAATGTTAAGATATGTAAAACGAAACAAGGGCTGAAAATGATGAGAAGCCCTTAGAAGATGGAATTCAGGGGTGGGTGCTCCACTTTTGATTGAGGGGATGGGGCTAGAGCGTTTAGCTCTTTCTAAACTTGCCCGCAAACTGCCGTTCACCTCCATGGAAGAAATATTGGTCTTCTCTTGAAAAACTTTCTGGAGAGCCAGTGCAAAACATTCCACCCACAGCATTCACCACTAAGGAGATTGTGGGGAGACCCAAGAAACATTGTGATATATTTTCATCACTGTGAGCCACAATTTCCTTTCCTGGATTGTGCATGTGTTAAGTCTGCTCGGGCTCCACTAAGAATTAGCCTAGAGCTGGAGATGTTTCACCAATGATTAGGTTTTCAGAGGGGAGGGGTGATTTAACCCTTTCCCCTGAGCTCTTTTCCCAATCAAAATCACACCTGCATTGAAATTGAGAATGCTGGTCTGTGACAATGTAAGGGGAGAAAAGGGAAATCATGTTCCTTGAGGTCTAGAACCTTAGGATTTCAGCATTTCTGAAAGGGCTAACTGATTCTGCTAACTGAGCAAAAAGGGGCCTTTTAAAAGTGGCGATTCTATTTATTGAGCTGGAGGAGAGCAACTGGCCTTATCCAGCCCCAGTACAGCATCCCTCCAGTGGCTGCTGCTGGTGTCTATCTTGTGTTTCTCTTCTAGATTGTGAGCTCTTTGGGGACAGGGAGCTATTCTATGGGGCAGTCACGTATCTCTCAGACTAACATACCTCACAGGGTTGTTGTGAGGGTAAACATAGCCATCTACACTGCTCTGGGCTCTTTGCAGGAAGAGCGGGATATAAATTCAAAATAATATCAATTAATTAATTAATTCATATGTAAACCACTTTGGGAACTTTTGTTGAAAAGCAGTATATAAATATTCATTGTCATCATTTCTGGTATCTCATGGGTAAAAAAGGGAGCATACAACCTATTTTACCACCCACTTCCACACAGTAACCAAGCTTTAAGAGAATAAGGCAAAGGCTTTCCCACCATGGCTGCTTAGCATAACGGGAGTGATTTGGTTCTGTTGACTGGAGTGGCAAAGCCTTCATGGAGGCGGCAGTATCATGGAAAGGAGGCCTCATAGCTGGAACTGGAGTGCACTCGGCTTCAGACCTCCTAATGGTGTCCTCCTCTTTCAGGGTCCTCCTCATACTCCCTGCGTGCATTTTACACGCTGGTATCGGAGCCCATGCAGGACACACCCCAGTTCATTGGTGTGGCATATTTGGATGACCAACTCCTTGGTCACTATGACAGCAACAAGAGGAGGTGTCTGCCTGACGCACCCTGGGCAAAGAAGTTGGAGACTAGCCGCTTTTTGCAATGGTGCAGTGACAGAGCCCAGGAATCTGAGGTGGTCTTCAGAAGGGATCTGAGGACTCTGCAGGAACACTTCAACCAGACTACTGGTGAGTAGATGGTGGGAGAAGTGGGATTCTTTCCTCCCCAAGGGCAGGAAATGAGGGAGAAACAGGTCTCATGAGCGAAATAGGGTACCTCTCCCAGGAAAGAGGCCTCCCCCCCAATCTAATTTCACAAATTCACAACCATCACGCCATGTGACAGACTGACTGGGGAATTAATTTATATGTACCTAAGATCTGCCCTCAGTAGAGAGATTGTTCCAGTTCCCATTTAGGAGCACACTGCTCCTTCAAGGTAGGTGGCCACCCGTTGAAGACTGATGGGTCTGAATGGTTTACCACTCCCTAGAGCTGTCTGGTTTGGAATGTACTCTCTCTGTGTACCTAACCCAGCTCTAGACAAATAAATTGGAAATATTTCAGTGCTAAAATATCATTCTCCAGTGTCTCTAACACATCCCTCTGGTTTTTGAATGCAGTTTGATTCTTTTCCGAAGGGATTGTTCCAGCCTATCCCAGCATGTTCCGGCTTTCTCCCAAATAATACAAAGCATGCGGGGAAGAGTTTTGCAAGTAATCCTCCAAATCCAGAAGCTTTTAAACCTGGACTGAAGCAACTTCTAATTATATGAAATTTATTAATAGACTAGGATTTGCATACAGAATAAGCAACTGGGGGAAACATGGGGAAATGGGAGTAAATACACACAAGAACTAAGAAAGAAAATACAAGAATATTATCACCAAATTTCACCTTAGTTCAGCAAATAAGCTGAGAGGGCAGTAATTTCTACAGTATCTCCCCCCAGGCTATCATGGGGGTGGGGGCAGCACAGGCCCCCAGTGAATGACTCAGAGCCCCAGATCTCACCACACCAGCCACTTCTGCCCTCCAGGGAAAAAGTGCAGCATTAGAGGCACCTTCAAGGCCCAAGTTGAAGACAGATAATCCTAGAGAGAATCTATCGATGTGGTGGTTGCTAAGAGTCGACACCGACTTGACGGCACTTCATCCATCCATCCATCATGGAGCGTGGGAGAGAGTGCCTAGCTGCACCTAGCTCTCGACTGCTTCTTCCACCCATCAGTGCCCTTCCAAATTCTGTTTTTTTCCCAAAAGGCAGAACTAGGCTGCACGTGTGACAGGAAGTGTATGGTTGTTGTTTTTTAAAGCTTATCATGTTGTTCAGTCCCGTCCCCCCCATTTTGAACAGGCAGAGCAGGAAAGAAGGGGGCGGTGCCAGCAGCCAGAAGCTGCTGAACTGTGCCTAGCAGCCTGTGTTCCCTCTGCCCAGTGACATCCCTCAGTGCCAAGGAGAGAACAGAAAAGGGCAAGTAATAAAGGGAAGTGGGGGTATTTCTGAGCATAGAGAGGAAATGTGGTGGGAGGGTAGAAATCGGCAGCCAGAGCTTTCCCAGACAGCAGGCTTTACTGCGAATTGAAATTTGCCCAAATAAACCAATGCAAAAAGTAGATTATTTTTTTAAAACCCCGGACATAAATCGATCTAGGCTCTGTCGTGCAATGAAAAATCCCTGTGAATCCAGCGGATAAAAGCCCTGTCTGGAAATGTTCCTGGAGGAGTTCAGAGTAGTGGTTGTAGCTCTTCTCCTTCCATAATACCTGTGCTGATGTATTTATTTGGCCAGATTAATTTCCCCACAAGCTACTGATTAACTCAGCCTACCCCCTCCCTGACTCCCCATCAATATCCAGTAGGGGTGTGCACGGAACCACCAAACTGCAGTCCGGCACTGGGGTGGGGGTTAGCTTTAAGAGGTCCGGCACTGGGGTGGGGGGTAGCTTTAAGTTTTCTTACCCCTCCCGCCGCTTTCCCGCTCTGGCACCGTAATTGTAGGAGTAATTGGGGGGGCAGGATACCTCCCTCCCGCCCCTTCCCCGCTGTTGCTGTAAAAAACTCCCAGGAGTCCTTTGCGCGTGCGCACGTCACAGAGACATCGTGTGCGCGGCCCCAATTACTCCTACAATTACGGCGCCAGAGCGGGAAAGCAGCGGAAGGGGTAAGTAAACTCTCCCGCCACTCTTAAAGCTACCCCACCACCCGAACCGGACCGCCCAGGTCTGGACCGGTCCGGAGGCCTTTACAATGGCCTCCGGACCGGTCCGGGCCCATCCCTGATATCCAGATGATCCCGCTCTGACTTGCCCTGACAACTCACTCACTCGGATTTCCTTTCTTGTATTGTTAATCCTCCACTTGCATTGATAGTGTGTTTAATAATTTGATTGCAACAACTTTCTCTCTTTTTTCTGATTTCTTTTCCACGCAAAAAGCCAACAACATTTTCATTCTCTCTTTCTCTGCACATGCATAAAACAAAGAATGGTCATGTTTATAATCACAAATCTGCGCTGAAGCAGTTTGCAATTGTACTTCCCCTGCACTCTCCTTCATTAAAGACAGCAACTTTTCAAACTATGCTGTCTGTCTCTCCTTTCAGGGCTTCACACTTGGCAGCGTATGCATGGTTGTGAACTGAGCGAAGATGGGCGCAAAAGAGGGTATTTTCAGTATGCCTATGATGGGAGGGATTTCATTAGCCTGGACACAGAGACTCTCATCTGGACCGCAGCCAATGCCACGGCCCATGAGATCAAGAAGAAGTGGGATGCCGAGTCTTTTATTACTGAGCATAGGAAACGCTTCATGGAGGATATATGTTTTGACGTGTTGACGAAATTATTGGAATATGGAGGAAAGGAAGCTCTGTTGAGGAGAGGTGAGGATGTGTGGGGCAGGGGTGTAACTATAATAAGGCAAGGGGAGACAGTTGTCTGGGGGCCAACTTACTTGGGGGGGGGCCAGAGGCATGTCACATGACTGATTCCCCCAGCCGCGCACCCGCCCGAGCTTCCTTCAGCTGTATTCATCCTCTGAAATTGATGTGAGCGTTAAGACCTGGAGCTACCAGAACAGCAGGTCTTTCTCTAATACCATTTAATGACTTGCATCGTCCACAATTTACAAAACCTTAAAAAAAATAATTTAGGATGTTGTTCTATTGTGGCACATAGGTGTTTTTTTTTGTGTGTGTGTATATATGTGTGTGTGTGTGTGTGTGTGTGTGTGTGTATATACACACACATATATATTAGTGCTTTTTGTTACCACTATTCAGCCTCATTTAAGATTTCTTTACCTCATGAGCTGAGCTTCAGTGAGGGGGAGGGGGCATTTTAAAATCTTGTCTCTGGGCCCACTCCAACCTTACTACGCCCCTGGTGTGGGGGGAGGATATTCCTTCTACACACCTCCCCACACCCTGTAGAATTAACTCTAGACATGCATCTGAGTAAGGTGGTAGAATAGTGGACTTATGTAGGGAAGATGTAAAATGGCTGCTGTAAAGGTCAGTCCTGCTGCACTCACCCTATATAGTTCTCTGAGAGGGTCAACAGGGATATGGATCGAGGGATCCAGGAGGCATTGTGTACTTGGACTTTCCAAAAGCTTCATGGCAAGTCCTTTTTTCAAAGGCTCTTTGCATAAGCTTAGCTGTTCTTTTATGGCTTAGCAAATTTAAGTGGCACAGTGGGGAAATGCTTGACTAACAAGCAGAAGGTTGCCGGTTCAAATCCCTGCTGGTACTATATTGGGTAGCATCATCTCATACCGCGCCGGGGGAGGCAATGGTAAACCCTTCCTGTATTCTACCAAAGGCAACCACAGGGCTCTGTGGGCGCCAGGAGTTGAAATCGACTTGACGGCACACTTTACCTTTAACTGGTTAAAGAACAGGAAGCAAAGAGAAAGGAATAAAGACAGTGCTCACAATGGAGGCAAGTAGGAAATGGAGTCCCCTGAGGATCAATATGGGGACTTGCACTTTTCCTATTGTTCATTAATCATGTGGATTAAAATGTCAGCAGTGAGGTGGCCACGTTTGCAGAGAGCAAGAAATCATGCATGGTAATGAAAATCAAAAGTGATTTCAAAGAACTTGGAAAGATCTCTCCAAACTGGGGGAATGGGCAACAAAATGGTAAAAATAAAATATGGGTAGAATTAGAAAGAACCCTGGGGATCTTCTAGTCCAAGGTTTCTTAACCTTGGGCCACCAGATGTTGATAGACTACAACTCCCATAACCCCCAGCCCCAGTGTGGCCTATGGTTGGGGATTATGGGAGCCCATCAACCTCTGGGGGCCCAAGGTTAAGAAACCCTGTATCTAGTCCAATCCCCCTGCACAACTGTGTAAGGAACTATAAGTGCTGCACACTTAGGCAAAAAAATAAGTAAGTCATCATTTCACTATTGATGCAGTCTGAATTGGTGGAGCCAAACTGTCAAAGAGGTCTTGGAGTTGGATAGCTCAGTGAACACATTGCTTCTGTTTGCAGCAGCGGAACCATTTCAGCTACTGAGACCTAGTGATATTAACCCTAATGCTCCCAGTGAGGAAGAGACTTCACTCAAGGGCTCTCTTTCCTGTTAGAAGACCACATCAATCCTACCAGCCGCTGGAAGACACTTTCTTAAATTGGACCAATGTTACCTATTTCCACAGAGACTCCAAAAGTGAAGGTGAAACGCAAGACAAGCAGCCAAGGCCTAGAGATCCTCATCTGCCAGGCCCATGGCTTCTACCCCAAGGAGATCGATGCCACCTGGAGGAAGGATGGGGAGGTCTGGGAGCAGGAGACCTTCCGTGGGGGCGTCATTCCTAACTCAGATGGGACCTACCACACCTGGCTCAGCATTGACATTGACCCCAAGGACAGGGACCAGTATCGGTGTCACGTGGAACACGATAGCCTTCCAGAACCCCTGCACTTGGCCTGGGAGGAGCCTGGTGAGAGACTGCAGGGGAGGAAGGGAGGAGGGTGGGGTCCTTGGCAGGTCCTGGGAGGTGAATTTTTACTCAGGGAGGAAGGTAGGACCTCAGAGAAGAAGAAACCCCTCAGGAGTATCACAAGGTATATCCACAATTCCCAGTAGGCTTCAGGGTTTGTGGATGCGTCACTAGCCTGGTGTTAACCAGCCCTGTGATTAAAGAAGCTTCTCCACTGCCACCAAGTGGAAACCTTTATTCCCTGGCTGCCTCCACTAAAGAGCCCACCAGAGATTTGCCTCTTCCCAACTTAAGTAAAATGGTAGGGCAATTAAGCATGGTGTGAGGGACATAACATAGAGACCACACAAGATGAGATTAAAGATATACTTTTATTTGAAGAACAAAAGAGAGTAATCCAATTTTAGCAATAGTTTCTGAAGTATTTTTGTTATAAAAGGACAATAACCGTGAGAGAAAAAGACAAAATAAAATGGGATAAGTGCATCCAGCTATCTTATTCTGAACTGTACCTTAACAGTCATTTTCGCCAGCAGCTCCCTTAGTCAGTTCTTTCTTCCCCAGCACTTCTGTTCCTTCTTCCAACACTATCTTCTGGGCTTTCCCAAACTCTGCCTTTGTATCTCCCATAACTATTGCCCCTCCCAAAATAGGATAGGTTCTGTTTGGCCTTTTAAAAATGTGTTTGTCCTAAACCTAAAGTTGAGCAAACTAAACTTCTAATTTTCCTCTTGCTTTTAGCTTATTCACTGAAATGTACAGATTTCCACCCAGACATTTTCCTTACTTTGGTTTTGGTCACTGCACTTACTGAACTAAACTTTTAACTTTTGTATAAACAAAGAAAGCAAATTAAACCCCACTCCCACCCTGACAACCATTTCATAGATAACCCAAAGTGGAGGATTCAGCTAAGTCTTCCACAGGGTGCAAAGCAGCTAAGCTGAAGAAGGAGATGCGTGAGCAGAGTGACCCTTTTGAAACGAGAGGCAGAAATGTGCAGATAAGAACATAGGAAGCTGCCATATACTGAGTCAGACCATTGGTCTCTCTAGCTCAGTATTGTCTCCACAGACTGGCAGCGGCTTCTCCAAGGTTGCAGGCAGGAATCTCTCTCAGCCCTATCTTGGAGATGCTGCCAGGGAGGGAACTTGAAACCTTCTGCTCTTCCCAGAGCGGCTCCATCCCCTGAGGGGAATATCTTGCAGTGCTCACACATCAAGTCTCCCATTCATATGCAGGCAGGGCAGACCCTGCTTAGCTATGGGGACAAGTCATGCTTGCTACCACAAGACCAGCTCTCCTCTCCAGGTGTGGGGCCCTGGTTTTAGCACCAGGTCTCTGGTTAAGGCATCTCTGCTCAAGCCCCGGGGGAGCTGCGTACCGTCTGAGTAAAGAGACGTGTATCCCATTTCAGCCTCTGGGCTCGTGTGGACCAGTGTGGGAGTCATATCTGCCGTCCTGGTTGCAGTTCTGCTGATGGCTGGGATCGCCTTTTATCTCAGTAAGTAAACTGTGAGTGAATTTGTTGGGCTGGGTATGCGTGCGTGGATTTGAGATGGTGAGCCCCTAGAGGCAAAGAACTGCCTTTTCATTCTCTGCAAAGTGCCAGGCCACGCTGCTGGTGCTGTTGAGATAAAGGAAGTGCTGATGGTACAGGTCTCCTCTCCTGGCTGTGTGAAAAACAGCCCCCTGCAATGTACTTGGTGGAGGCGGCTGTTTCTCAACATAGACTGGGAAGTATCTGATCTGGTCCACCCATATTCTCCATAATTAAAGTTCTCTACATTTGATATTTAAATAATCCTCTACTGACGAAACTACACATTCCAGATCCCATAGATTTTCCCAGGACTAGAAACCACTTTATCCTCTGGATCCAGGTTTTCATCTAGATCCTAAACACACTTAGTTTGTATTTAGTCTCACTGAATTATGGAATTAGTATCTTGCATAAATATTAGGGCTGTGCATCAAATCAGAATAATGATCCGATCCGATTTGATACGGTCCCTGTTGGGGTGCTTTTCGTTGGAAATGATTCTGATGAAAAACATCCCCATATCAATAACTGATTTTATGCAATGCCATGTCGTATCAGCATTGCATTGAATATTAGCAGAGTGTGGGGGTTACTTTTAATGTAGATCTGCCTGTAACTATAGGGCATGCTCACGTTTTCCTCAGTAATGCCCCAGGAAAAGGATGCAATGTCATGGTATTGCTTCCTTCTTGCCCTATGCTAGAGCAAGACAGTGGAAGGAAAGGGAATGATTTTGAAACGCCATCCGTTAGTCTGCCTTGGCAGTCATGTTTCTTTGAGAACAGCCAGATCTGCAAAAAAGGTAATCCCCACCCCTACCCCCTGCTCTCACATTCTGATGCATCAAGCCAGCAACAATTTTCAGCTCGATATAATCCCAGGAACCTCTGATGTCCAGTGCTTTATTTGATTGTTACTGGGATCAAGTTGATCCTCATAATGACTGCCGTGCATAACTCTAATGAACATAATCCTTGTGTTTAAGATGCTCTTCTTCCCCATGAACTTTCTCTCTTTTGAGCAGGGGCGGAAACTGAGTCACCTTTCAGCTTTTGAGTGGATGGGTTCAAAGAACCTGGCCGCAAGCCACAGAAGGGCTGTGCAAGCCCTCCGGAGTTCATTCCCAGCCAGCATTTGCTGGCTGGGTGCATTTATTTCCCCTTTTCTCCCTCCAGCGAGCTTCTAGGAACTTCTCTCCCTCCAGCAAGGGAAAGAAAGGGAAATAAATACACCCAGCCAGAAAACGCTGGCTGGGAATGCACTCCGGAGGGTTTGCGTGGGCCCTCCAGAGATCAGGTCACGCCCATGTGTGTGTGATGTCATGCACAAGTGGCGTCACTGGCACGCACAGCATGCACATAACAGGGCCACCGAGGACAGGGCAGAACCTGGGCCTCTGTTCCTTGGCTTGGCCACTGCTTTTGAGGGATGTTCAGATGATGCCCATACTTTGGGCATGGGTTAGGTTGGCTCCTTCCCCTGCCTTTCCTCCTGGAAGCTCTTCTCATCAGCCTCCAATGTCCAAAACAGGTGGAGTCTCTTGTTGCATCTCAAGCTGTCACTTGTCTTGAGCTGCTATGCTCTCCACTACTTTCCACAAATAGGTAAGGGGCACTTCCATCCCAGCTCCCAGAAACAGCTTCCACCCACCCAGTCCACTTCTTCTGATGGTGATCCAAGTTCTCCTCTGGTCCCCCAGAAGCAACAGCGTTACATTTTTGGAGCAAAGTTTGAAAGGGTTGCCTGTGTTCCTTCTAGAATTTCCTTCCCCGGAGATTAACAAAAGGCTGGCACCTAATCTGCCCTTGAGAGTTTTACAGGCCTGCTCAACTTAGGCCCCCCAGCTGTTTTTGGACTACAATTCCCATAATTCCCAGTCACAGTGGCCAATAGTCGGGGATTATGAGGATATTAGGCCAACATTTGCAGAAGGGCCGAAGTTGAGCAGCCCTGGTTTAAGATCTGAGAGCTCTGCCTCTCTGCAGAGGGTGGAATTAGATTATCTTTGTAGCTGCCTTCCTGCTCTGACTTTGTGATTCTATTTCTGCAGAAAGACAGCAAGAGGACACAGCTTATACAGCAGCATTAAGTGAGTGGTTCTTTCCTCTGTGAAATATTGAAAGCTTAGATACAACTGGTGCAGAATACTTCTGCCCGTTTGGTGTTGGGAGGCCGTTTGTGTGGAACATATGACTCCTGTTTTGTTTTGTTTATGACGGCTTCCCATGCCATCTTGATTTTGGGTCCAATCCAAGGTGTTACTTCCTCAGCTTTTAAAGCCCTAAATGGTTTGGGTCCAGAATGTCTTAAGGACGGTCTGTGCCCATGAATCTGCCTGCCTGTGAAGGACTGCTAGGGAGGCCCTGTGTCACCTGTCAAGGCCACTTGAAGTTTGTTTGGTAAGTGTATGGGACAGAACCTAGGCTCTGGAATTCTCTCCCATAGGAAGTCCATGCTGCCTTGTTCCTCTTAGCCCTTGTAAGCTATTGAAAATGTGAGAGTTCCTTTGGTCCTGACTAGTGGGAAAAGAGGGATCCCTTGCACTTGGTTTTGTGCTGTGCCATTGTTATATTACGGTGGTATTTGGTAATTACCTTGTAAACCATAAATGGCTTAGGTTCAGGGCTACCCTAAGAGGAGAGCTGGTCTTGTGGAAGCAAGCATGACTTGTCGCCTTAGCTAAGTAGGGTCTGCCCTGGTTGCATATGAATTGGAGACTGGATGTGTGAGTACTGTAAGATATTCCCCTCATGAGATGGAGCCGCTCTGGGAAGAGAAGAAGGGTCCAAGATCCCTCCTGGCAGCATCTCCAAGATAGGGCTGAGAGAGATTCCTGCCTGCAACCTTGGAGAAATAATACAAAATCAATACCACTAAATGAACAGGATGTAAACCATTTATAGAAACATGAAATACATCAACTTTCTATGATGTAAATGATGTATAACCAGTACAATACAATGAGTATATATTTAACAAGATTTCATGATAAATCTTTGTTTCGCTGCTGCTTCATCAGAAATACATTGTTTCCAACCGTGAATGCCAAAACAGTTTCACAAAGTCAGCGTCTTCACCTGGTTGCTGTAAATATTCTTTATTACGTCCTCCAATCTCCGTTGCCAGGGGGATTCTTCCAGGGGAGTGTAACCCCTGCTAACTTGGCAAAGAGGCACCTTTTACCGTGGTGATTCTCTTTATTTAGCAGGTGGAGAGTAACTGGCCCTATCCACCCCCAGCACAGTACTTCCAATGACTGTTGCTGGTGTCTCTCTTATGTTTCTTTTTAGATTGTGAGCCCTTTGGGGACAGGGATCCATCTTATTTATTTATTATTTCTCTGTGTAAACCGCCCTGAGCCATTTTTGGAAGGGCAGTATAGAAATCAAATCAATCAATCAATAAAATAAAAATAAGTTGCTCCACAAAAACGTTTCAAATGCTGATGCAACAAAGAATAAACCAAACACTAAGGGAAACGCTTTTACATAAAACATATTAATACATTAATACAGACTTTCTACGTATATAATAACAGAAACCGCATTTACCCAGGTGAATACGCCCAAACAGGACCAACTGTGCTGAGACCGGACATTCAGCCTCCCTCTTGCCAGCTTCGTTAACCAACAGCTCTCTTGCATACAATTTATAGTGTTGACCACTCAATTACATACTCAACATACCACTCAGTTATTTAGAATTGTTAATCTCCTCCACATTCCCCTTATCTAACGAGTACCATTCACAAACAAAACGCCGAGATTCAATGTCTCATGGCATTGAGACTGAATTAAAATAGTATATGGAGCAATTAAAGGAAATGAAAAAGAAAAAACTTTCTAGAGATGCTCAGGATTATACTAGTGGATATGTTTATAAATGGACAAAAGACTGACTCAGCACAATTTCTCCTGTTTTGGCGTATTCACCTGGGTAAATGCGGTTTCTGTTATCATGTACATAGAACGTTTGTATTAATGTATTAATATGTTTATGTAAAAGCGTTTTCCTTAATGTTTGATTTATTCCTTGTTGCATCAGCATTTGAAACGTTTTTGTGGAGCAACTTATTTTTATTTTATTGATTGATTTGATTTGATTTGATTTCTATACTGCCCTTCCAAAAATGGCTCAGGGCGGTTTACACAGAGAAATAATAAATAAATAAGATGGATCCCTGTCCCCAAAGGGCTCCCAATCTAAAAAGAAACAACCCCCAGGCACCAGCAACAGTCACTGGAGATATTGTGCTGTGGATGGATAGGGCCAGTTACTCTCCACCTGCTAAATAAAGAGAATCACCATGGTAAAAGATGCCTCTTTGGCAAGTTAGCAGGGGTTACACTCCCCTGGAAGAATCCCCCTGGCAATGGAGATTGGAGGACGTAATAAAGAATATTTACAGCAACCAGGTGAAGACGCTGACTTTGTGAAACTGTTTTGGCATTCACGGTTGGAAACAATGTATTTCTGATGAAGCAGCAGCAAAACAAAGATTTATTGTGGAGAAGCTGCTGCCAGTTTGTGTAGACAATACTGAGCTTGATGGACCAATGGTCTGACTCCGTATATGGCAGCTTCCTATGTTCCCTTCTTTAGCATGATCCCCACCACACATTAAGGTCATCAGGAGAGGTCCATCTCCAGCTGCTGCCAGCTCACCTGGTGGCAACCTGGGTTCAAGCCTTCTATGTAGTTGTTCCTGGTCTGTGGGATGCGTTCCCTATAGATCTGAGGCTTCAGATCCTTAGCAGCCTCTAAAAGGGCCCTAAAGAAACATCATTTTAGCCTGGCCTTCAATGATTTTTAAATGGTTTTAATTTTTAATTGTTTTAATGGGCCATTCATTTTCTTCTTCATGTGAAATGCCTACAGCCATCCGAGTTAGGCAGTATAAAAATTTAATAATAATAATAATAATATGATGATGATGATGATGCAGAAATGAGTAAATGCAATAGCTGGGGACTGTGAATATCCAGTGACCGACATCCAACGAAGTCACTCGGGAGGACTATTTAAAAGACTATTTAATTTCAATAGGACTTCCTTTGAGTAAGTTTGTCTCCAAAGAGGAGCTGTTGGCAGGTCAAATATCCCCCCATGCCCCCATGAAAGCCTCTGAGAAAGCTGACTCTGTTGCAGGCATGGGCAAACTTGGCCCTCCAGCTGTTGTTGAACTACAGCTCCCATGTTCCTTAGCCCCAATACATTGTGGCTCGGGAAGATGGGGGTTGTAGTTCAACAAGTTTGCCCACCCCTGTTCTGTTGCGTGTACAACTGGGCTGCTCAGTGTGTCTGCAGATCACAACAATTGTCTAGGCCAAGAAATAAACCTGCAGAAAGAGAAGTGAAGGGAAAGTTTCTAAAGAAGCAACAATAGTCAGGGAGGAGGAGAAAGGAAAGAAAGAACTTGCTGTAGAAATCTTGGTTGATGGGAGACCTGGAACTCATGAGTTCAACTGTGTGCAACCTTCAGAGAACTACCCATCTCCCACTTTATTTTTATTTATTTATTTATTATTAAAACTTTTATACCACCCTTCCAAAAGGCTCAGGGCGGTTTACATTAAAACACCATTAAAAAAACAAGTTTTTAAAAGCTGAGAAAGCCTGGTTGAAGAGATGTGTTTTCAGGTGTTTTTTGAAAATTGCCAGAGATGGGGAGGATCGTATCTCAGCAGGGAGCACATTCCACAATCTCGGGAGCAGCCGAGAAGGCCCGTCTCTGTGTAGCCCCCAAACAAGTTGGCGGCAACTGGAGACAGACCTCCTCAAGTGACCTCAATGGGCGGTGGGGTTCATAGCGGAGAAGACGCTCTCTTAAATACTTAAATACTCTTAAATACTTTGGCCTCCTTTTCCGGTCCCATGACCTCAGCCATTTACACCCTTCTTGCTGATGATACAGAGTCTTGTATGGGGTTTCCAACATTGGTTCAGCTCCATGCTTGGTCCACTCATAGTTCCCCAAGTCCCTATCTCACAGGGCCAAACTGCAAGTTATGCTAAACATGTGGACTGTCTCTTCACGAGAGCTAAGGTTGCCTACCCTGTTCTGGAGAGTATTCGTTTGTTGCTCTGACTCAGTAGCAGCTGGTGGGCACTGGAGCGGTTGTGGGAGTTGACAGGGAAGAAGCTGGTCACTGAGGCCGGAGCCTACACCCCCGCTTTCCTCCACCCCAGTGGGCTTGGACATTTACCCAAGCCTGCCAGCTTGGAGGAAAACAGAAAGGGGGAAAGGCAGAAAAGCAGGGGCAAAAAGAAGAAAACAGAAAGGTTTTGTGGAGTGGCAGGGTGGTGTGGGGAGGGAGGCAGAAGCAGCTTTTTTTGCCAAAAAGCAAGGAGAAAGGCAGGCAAAAAGCTGGGAGAAAGGCAGAAAAGGAAGGGCAAAAAGCAGACACAAAAGGCAGAACGAAGATGGGGAAAATACATATTAAAAACATACTCCCTGAAGCAACCAGGAAGTGCAATTTTTACCCATTATTTTAGTTCTTCCTGGGGGCAGTGCCAGGAGGAGCCCCCTAGGAATCAGATTGGCTAGAGCAGCTTGAATAGCAGCTCTTCCAGCCAGTAAAACCAAAACAGGAAGTGACAGAGTGGGGGAGATGGGCTGGAGGAAGCTCCCTGCTTTGGAGGATTCCCTGGCTGCTGTTAAGTCTGAACTTTTACTAGCATGTTTTTTTTGGGGGGGGGCGATCTGCACAGCCCCCACTCTGCCCTTACTGACCAGCCCCCACTGCTCTGACTAATCAAAATCTCGTCTACATTCCATTCCATGACATCACAGCAACTCATCCAGTGGGGCAGCAAGGAAAGCATGGAGGCTGCAAGTGTTGCTGCAAGTGTTGGTCTGTTACGTTTGGGTGCATAGCCATGGGGATACTGACACAGTGGTAGATCTAAGGAACAAGAGCTGCCTAATCTAATCAGTCACTGAAAAACCCACGTTTGATGTTTGAATGAACAACAGGCTGATGGGAAGGGAAATCTTCCCATTCTAAAATCACTGTGAAATCTGGAGGAACCAAATGCCTGCCTCTGTGGGACTGGTCAAGTTGGGAATCTTCCAGGCTGCTACCTAGCTATACCGCATGATGGATTTGCAATGGGTTATGCCTAATGCTTATGATCAGATCTGAAGGGGAAGGTGCTGGGGTGATCGGGGCCCTTGCCCTACGATGCATGCAACACTCTCTTTCCCTGCTCTTTTGCAGCAAGCAACCAGGGATCTGACAGCCCTGCCGAAGGTGAGTGTGTGTCTATGAGATAGCATCCATCTTGAAAATGGGAACTCTTGCTACAGACTCTTTATTGGGTCTAAATTTTAACGGGTTGCTGGGGTTTCCTCTGGCCCAAATTGCAAGGCCTGCTTGGAGATGATCCACATTGGGACAGACACTGGATGCGAATGGTCTTGCCCAGAGTCACTCAATACACTTCATGGTTGGAGCAGGAATTTGAACTCAGGTCCACCCAGTCTGAGTCCAACACACTAATCATGACACCACACTGGTGTTGCTCCCAAGCTCTGCTTGTAGTACATTTTTTGTGTGCCTAGATGTGTGGGGGGATGGTGACCTCAACTTGGAGGATTAGACTAGATGGCCTTTGTGTCTCCCTGAGTTCTGTGACTCTAATACCTTCACACTGACAGGTCTATGATTTTAGCTTTTAACTTTCCATTCTCCTGTTTTGGGTTTCTGCGGCATGATCTCCTGTTGACGTGTGAAAAGGGAGCAGAGGGATACCACTGAAGACCTTCCATGAATTAAGATCCCGTGGCAATCCTGGACCTTCTACTTAATCCTGTCTCTGGCTAAACCAGCACGCCATCTCCAGCCAGCAGAGTGATTTGTAGAGCCGTGCAAAACTGTGGCTGAATATTAGGCTTCTATCATATTCAATTCCAATATCCCATCGACTACCAAACATCGGATTGAATACTTTGGATCCTAATACAGAAACGAATACATAGTACATGCTCTGAATACCAAATCTGAATGCAGAACTGAATGCTTGCCTAATGATCTGGGGCTGAAGAAATGGGTTTCTTTTGGCTGAGCTTTAAAATAAGAACAGCCCTGCTAGATCAGGCCCAAGGCCCATCCAGGCCAGCATCCTGTTTCACAAAGTGGCCCACCAGATGCCACTGGGAGCCCACAGGCAGGAGTTGAAAGGGGCATGCCCTCTCTCCTGCTGTTACTCCCCTGCAACTGGGACTCAGAGGCATCCTGCCTTGGAGGCTGGAGGTAGGGATGTTCGAACAGCTTCGACGGTTTGGGGTCGAACCGAACCATCCCCTGTTCGGTCTGATCCTGGACCAAACACCCCCCAACGGTTGGGGGTGTTCGCAGAGTTTTTAAAAAACCTTTTTTAAAAACTTAACCCCTTCGGGGGAGTTGTTGAAGGTGGTGGGGGATTCTGCAGAGGTTGCTGCTCCCCCTCCAGCCTCCCTTTTAGCCTCCATCGGCCATTCGGCTGGCTCTTCGGCCTGTTTGGGCCTTCTCTCTCTGCGCAGTGGCCATTTTTGAAGAAAATCTTTAAAGTGACATTTTTTAAGAGGCCAGAATCCTTCCTGCTGGGAATAACTGAAAGAGAGTTCTCCAGAAGAAATTCAACATTTTTAATGTATGCAACCACAGCGGCCAGGATAGTATATGCACAAAAATGGAAATACAGTAAAATGCCCTCAAAAGAGGACTGGTTGATAAAAATTTTGGAATATGCCAAGATGGCAAAGCTTACAGCACTTATAAGATGAAAATTTGGAAGGTTTTAAAGAAGATTGAGAAACATTTTTGCTTTACTTAAAGAATTATTTTTCCAATATGGACTCTTCAGTAGGGTTTGAAATATACTAATAACAGTACATTGGATTCGATAAAATCGAGTAGTATTGTGGAGTATGAATTATTATAGCAACTAGTTTTTTTAAGCCCGTTATAATAACGGGCGCTAGCCTTCCCCCCCCCACTTTATGCGTTCCTTTTGTGTGTGTGTGTGTGTGTGTGTGTGTGTGTGTGTGTGTTGGATATATATACATTGGTGCCGCCGCTGCCTCTGCCTTCCTGCGGCTGTCGCAGCCGCATCTTCCTCTTCGGAGATGGAGGCCGGGAACGGGGGCCGAGGGGAGGCCGAAGAAATCATTTAAAAGGAAATGCTGCCGCCGCCGTTTCCACCAAACTCCCACCCTCCCTCCCAACTTCCAAGACCACCTTACCCTGGCCCGTGTCAGGAGGGCGAAGAAAGTCCTTAATTGAAGAGAGAGAGAGGAGCTCGCGAGCAGAGCTCCTCTCTCTGCAAAGGCTGTTCCCGAACTGCCGCTTTGGGCGCAAAGGACGTGTCCTTTGCGTCCATAGCGGCAGTTTGGGCAGCGACTTAGCACAGAGAGGAGCTCTGCTCGTGAGCTCCTCTCTTCTTCAGGCTGGAGCGGGTAAGGTGGGTTCCGGCAGCTGGGTGGGCGGGAGGGCGATAGGCGGGGGCGGCGGCCTTCTCATGGGCCATTTTGGCCCTTAACCTTTTTTGGGGGGTGCGGGGAAGGTAATTTTGGGAAGCTGGGAGGGCGGGTGAGCGGGCGGGGGCGGCGGCTGTGAGCGGGTGGGGGCCTCGTTGGCGGCTCTGCCGCCACCTCAACCGGCTTCCCCCACCGCCTCTTTCCCTGCCGCCTCTGTCCTGTGTTCGCGGCGGCCGCCTCTGGCCCCGCCGTTTCCCTTGCCGCCTCTGGCCCCGCCGTTTCCCTCGCCGCCTCTTCCCAGCCCCGCCGTTCCCCTCGCCGCCTCTTCCTGGCTTCTTCTGGGCGGCCGCTTCTGGCCGCCCAACATGGCCGCCGGGTGCTGGCGGTCGTGTCTCCCTGCTCTGTTCTGGGCATGCGCTCCAGATGGTTTATATGTATAGTTATTGTGAACTGGTTTATATGTATAGTTATTGGTTTATATGTATAGTTATTGTGAACTGGTTTATATGTATAGTTATTGTGAACTGCGCAGATAGGCAAGCTGGAAGTCAATATTTACTTATGTGTAGAATTAGATAAATGAATTCAATTTGGAAGTAAAAGCTATTGTAAAATTCAATAAAAATTCAAAATGCAAAATAAACAAGTCTTTATTGTTTTTTAAAAATGTCCAAATCCCCCATTTGGACCAGGGAGGTGGGGGTTCGAGGTGGTGCCAGACCGAACTGGTCTGGTTTGGGTCCGGTCCAGACTCAAACCAGACCGGGCCAGCCAGTTCCTTGCACACCCCTAGCTGGAGGTGGCCTATAGTTCTCCAACTAGTAGCAGGATGCTTGCACACACCTCCTTGCCACTGCCCTCCCCTTGTTCACACTCTGTACTCTCTCAGTGAGTCCAAGTCCACACTGAACTGAGCGGCAAGGCAGTGACAAAAGTGCCAAATGAGGTGAGGTGGGTGGCTACTAGGGAGAGGGCCTTTTTGGTGGTTGCACCCTCTTTATGGAATAGCCTCCCTAGTGATGTTCGCCTGGCTTCATCACTTTGTTCTTTTAGATGCCGAGTAAAGCCCTTTTTGTTCACACAGGCCTTTTAAATTTTGGTTTTTAAATTTCATTTTAAAACTGATTTTAAAAGAGTTTTTAAATTGCTTTGTATTGTATTTTGTATTTTTGTTTTTTCCTTTTGGGGCTGTTATGATTTAATGTG
The DNA here is from genome assembly GCF_027244095.1 of Hemicordylus capensis. Taxonomy (NCBI): domain Eukaryota; kingdom Metazoa; phylum Chordata; class Lepidosauria; order Squamata; family Cordylidae; genus Hemicordylus; species Hemicordylus capensis. Next base: position 232,541,736 of record NC_069658.1, on the reverse strand, counting down.
TTGCGTGTCTTTATTTTATGCTTTAATGTTATCTTGTGAGCCACCCAGAGAACAACTTGTTATGGCTAACAAAGTGTAATATTTATTTTTATTTTTTATTTATTATTATTAGCAACTATCTGGCTGCATTTCTTTCCTTTGCCGGGGCTCCATAAGAGCATAAGACTAGCCCTGCTGGATCAGGCCCAAGAAGGCCCATCTAGTCCAGCATCCTGTTTCACACAGTGGCCCACCAGATGCCACTGGAAGCCACAGGCAGGAGTTGAGGGCATGCCCTCTCTCCTGCTGTTACTCCCCTGCAACTGGTACTCAGAGGCATCCTGCCTTTGAGGTTGGAGGTGGCCCACAGCCCTCCGACTAGTAGCCATTGATAGACCTCTCCTCCATGAAGTCATCCAAACCCCTCTTAAAGCCATCCAGGTTGTTGGCTGTCACCACATCTCGTGGCAGAGAATTCCACAAGTGGATTACACGTTGTGTGAAAAAGTACTTCTGTTTGTTGGTCCTAAATTTCCTGGCCACGTGTGCCTTGACAATATGAATCTTCCCTTCCCTCTGCATGCCGGCCTAAAGTTGCTAGGCTGGAGGGAGATGCCCGGTAGAAGGGAAGGGCTGCTTCACCTTCCTCAGTTTGTCCCCTACCAGCACCCCACCTTAAGCAAAGCCACTACAAACAAGGCAGGGGTGGGTGGGGCTGCATTGTTATCTTAATTTGCCCTGTTTCCAATGCTTCCATTGGCTAGCGTTTGCTTCCTGATTGAGCTCTCCAATGCCCCATGCAGTTTCCTGGGGCAGTGCTCATCCCAATAACCCCCACGCAGCACCAGAATACACATGGCATCTGCGCATGCACGGGCGCCATTTGCGTGGTCAGTAACACCATGCTGGCCATGGAAATGGTGCCCGCAAATGTGCGGAGGCCATGTGCGTGCATCATGCAGAGGTTATTGGGACGCATTACAGGAAGCTGCACGGAGCAGTGGAGAGTGATTAAGCACTGGCTCTCCTTTTTATTAAAGTCCCTAGTCCCCCTGTTCCAAAAGAACTCAAACCACAGTTCTTGCACATCCCTTCGGGTGATCTGAGAGCCAGGTTTTGCAAGGGGGACGGAAGGGAAGGGGAAAAAATGAGCCAGTTGAATTCAGCAACAGAATGGGCTGGACTGGGGCCATTCATCTTAACAACTATTTGAAATGTTTTACTTCATTAATTAATTATTTTGTTCAACTGTTCTAACTGGGGCCCTGTAAAAGACAATCCATAACTGTTTCTGTAGCAAAATGTCCCAATTTGAGCACATCAGAAACACTGAATGCCTGGACTGAATGGACTGTTCATCTTCAAACATCAAGACAATGGTGGGCCACTGTGGGAAACAAGATGCTGCACTAGATGGTCCTTGGACCTGATCCAGCAGGACTCTTCTGATGTCGAGACTTAGAGTGGTGAACTGTAGCCTTCCAGTTCAGTCTTTAACTATTTGAAATAATCTGTTATTGTGGTATGGATTTGGAGCAGGATGTTATTAGTATGCCGATGACACCCAGATCTATTTCTACATGTCAACTTCTTCAGGAAAAGGCATAACCTCCCTAAATGCCTGCCTGGAGGCAGTAAAGGGCTGGATGAGGAAGAATAAACTGAGACTGAATCCAGATAAGACAGAGGTACTTATTGTGTGGGGTAAGAACTCCAGAGACAATTTTGATCTCTCTGTTCTGGATGGGGTCTCACTTCCCCAAACGGAACAGGTTCGCAATATGGGAGTACTTCTGGATCCACACCTCTCCCTGGTATCTCAGGTTGAGGCGGTGGCCACAGGGGCTATCAACTTCGGCTGATACGCCAGCTGCGCCCGTTTCTTGAGATGAACGACCTCAAAACAGTACATATGTTGGTAACCTCCAGACTTGACTTCTGTAATGCCCTCTATGTGGGGCTGCCTCTATAGGTAGTCTGGAAACTTCAGTCGGTACAGAATTCAGCAGACAGGTTGGTCTCTGGGTCATCTCAGAGAGACCACATTACTCCTTTGCTGATGGAGCTACACTGGCTGCCAATAGGTTTCCGGGCAAAATACAAAGTGCTAGTTATAACTTACAAAGCCGTAAATGGCTTAGGCCCTGGGTATCTAAGAGAGCGTCTTCTTCGCTATGAGCCCCACCGGCCGCTGAGGTCACTTGACTCTAGCGAGCGATAGAGGCGGGGGGGGGGAGACAGAGCGAGGGAGGGAGGGGGCGCGGTGGGGGAGAGACAGCGGGAGCGAGGGAGGGGTCGCGGTGGGGGAGAGACAGCGTGAGCGAGGGAGGGGCACGGTGGGGGTGAGACAGCGCGAGCGAGGGAGGGGCGCGGGGGTGAGACAGCGCGAGCGAGAGAGGCCCGCGGGGGTGAGACAGCGCGAGCGAGAGAGGCGTGCGGGAGAGAGCGAGAGGCGCGGGGGAGAGCGAGGGCGAGCGAGAGGAGAGCGGGGGCGAGCGAGAGAGGCGCGCGGGGGAGAGCGGGGGCGAGCGAGAGAGGCGCGCGGTGGAGAGCGGGGGTGAGCGAGAGGCGCGCGGGGGAGGGGCAGGGCGTGCGAGAGAGGCAGTGTGGGGGGGGACAGGGCGAGCGGGAGAGCTGTTGTGGGGGGGACCGAGCGAGCGAGCGAGCGAGCTGTGGGAGGACCAGCTAAACAAATTCTCCCAACTAACCCCAAAAAGGAAGTGAACTACTGCACCGATGCTTTGTGCGGGTTCAGCTAGTAGGTCATTAATTCACACGGGGTTATGAAATCTCATGACTCCTCTCTGTCCCTTACAGATACATTTATACACATGCTACATGGAAGATGCTGAAAGGCATCATCTCATATTCTACCTAAGACAACCACAGGGCTCTGTAATCGCCAGGAATCGACATTGACTCAACGGCACACTTTACCTTTACATATCCAGAACTGAGAGAGAGTACTTAATACTCAGGAGATGGGATGCATGGTAATGACTTCCCGAACAAGTTGAAATTGGGGGGGGGGGAGTTTAGGGGATATTGTGAGATGATATCTCGGAGCAGCTGCTGTACCCACAGCAAGGGCTGTAGACTGATTTCAAATCAGGCTGTCAGCACTCCTCTTGTTTGAATTTGAAGGAGAGAATTACACGCTTGTTTTCAGCTGCAAGAAAATGAAGAGCAACTGCTCCATTCCTTTGTACAGCCCGGTCCTGAGCACTTCTACTCAGAAGCAAGCCCCACACCCGTTGCTTCTAGTCAAGGTGCACAGGGTTGCAGCCGTGCAGCTCCTGCCAGTGCTTGTTTACTTGTCAGTAAGAAGTCCCTCTGGATTGAGTGCTTGCTGTTCCCCAAGGAAGTGTGATTGTTCCTGATCGCAGAGCAGCAGCAGCAGCAGGGAGAAAACATCTCCTCTCACAGGAGCTACCCCCACAGACTCTCAACACTGGCCCCCAGACTTTCAGACACAGACTTTCAACACTGCCCCCACCCCGTTCCCTTCCCTTCCGGCTGCTGCACACTCACCATCCAGCCAAGGCTGCATTCGGAGGGAGGGGAAGGGGACTGTCCTCACGGAAGGCTCCCTCGCTTTAACCCTCTGCTTGCCTCGTCCCTCCACCCTCGCCATGGGGAAGAGCGCTTCCGGCTCAGAGTTGCTTCTGCAGACAAGGACTTTGCTGCATGCATGCCGCCTTTGCTCCGAACTGGAGTTGGCTTTTCCACAGCACCGAAGCTCTGCCGGTGTTGGGGAGTCAGACGACTTGCCCCTGGGGGGAACCTCGAGGTGTGGGGGGCCCCAGGCAGCCACTTCCCCTTGCCTAATAGTAGTTACGCCCCTGGGTTTGTTATTTATTCCCTCTTCTGGTAAACTACCGACAGTTCAGGCAGCTAGACATATATGGAGGAGTTTAGGCCTTAAGTATGGTATTGATCCTTTTCAGCACGCAAAGTTTACATTATGGATGAACCCAGATTTGAAGATTGGGCAGAAACCTTTCTATTGGGCCAATTGGGCAACTTCTAATATGATTACTTTAGATCAATTCATTACCCCAGAAGAAGTTTTTAAATCTTTTGATGCTTTGAGAAATGAATTTAATATCCTTTCGAATGCCAGCTGGCAATTTAATTAATTTATTTATTGAAACATTTTTATACCACACAAAACTTACATCTCTGGGCAGTTTACAACAGGATAAAAACAAAGTAAAACATTCATTAAGACAAAAATGGGGAGGGGGGAAACACACACATTACAACATTTTAAATTTTTTAAAATAATCTTTTAAAACAGCATTAAAACCATATAGACAATTAAGGCACCTTTTAACACAGTTATTTGGACATGATGCACTTGCTGCTTCAGAAACTCCATCATTAATACTGGATTTGGAACATCTGCCAGAAAAAGCTAAACCTATAGTTTCATTGTATTTAAAACTTAAAAAGAAAGACAAGGTTGATATTGATTATATTCGTGTATTATGGAATCAGGATCTTGAATATACCATTACGGTAGACCAATGGTTAATAGCATTAAGGATAATGAAACGAGCATATATAGATCTTAAATTGAGACTTGTTCAGCAAAAACTTTTGTTTCGCTCTTACTGGACTCCCCTGAGGATGTTCAGAAAGGGCTGGGTTCAGAACGCTGTAGGCTGGAAATGTATTTATGAGGGGACATTGTCACATATGGTTTGGTCATGCCCAATTATAGCATCTTTTTGGGATGAAGTCCATAAAATTGTAAATAAGACACTAAGACAATTGTAAATAAGACATCATTGTGTTTTAAAGATAGCTAGGTTCTCCTGGGATATATTCCCAGGATATGGAACTTAACACTTTATCAACAACCGTGGATTCTTCGTGCTTGGGCAGCCGCCAAAAAAGATTATAACTCAACACTGGAAAAGCAGATTTACTCCAGAACTTCAGCTTTGGACTACTGAAATGTGTTCATTATCTGCATTTGAATTGGGTTTTGTTTCGCTGTTTAGGCAAAGAAGAAGAGTTTCAAGCTATATGGTCAAAATTTAATGAATTGTATGTGCTTTAGAAGGTGATTACATATATATGCATTGTTTGTTGGGTTTTTTCCTTTCCTTTTCTCTTTTTCTTTCTTTCTTCTTTTTTACTTTAAAACTTTATATGAAAGTGATTCATTCTTGTGAGTGTCTTGGACTGTAATGTTCGTTCTTTAAAATAAAATGTGTAACTCCCCCCCACCCAACAACTGCCAAGTTCAATGGAGCAGCGCTTCTCCCCTTGTGAGAAGGAATGTTTTGCACTGGCCTGGATTATTGGGCACTGGGAATACTTAATAGGGGGGTTCTTGTATGGAACAATCACCCTACAGTGTGGGACGTTGGCCAATCAGTCATATACAGGAAATTTCAAATCAAACAGCATTCAGTGTCCCACTGATGAGATGGCCCCACCCACTTGGCAAACAGAGCCAGTCCACACGTGTACCAGGTTGAACTTCCTTCCAAAAAGGTTGGGGTTTGCTTTGGAGAAAACGGTTCCATTCATCCCGCTCAAAGTCTGGACAGGAGCTCCATCTCTGTACCCAGATGCAATTCATCCAGATAAAGTCTTACCTCACTTTCATTTTAACCCTAGGCTTTGTCTTCCAACCTAATGCTATCTTTTACCTTGAAAAGTTTCTACTTGCAGCGAAAATTTGTTCAAGCAGCATTTCGTCCCATAAGGACGGCTTGGAATTCCTCCAAGTTAGTTCCTCATGGGAACGTGTGTGCTTCTCGCCTGTACTCCCTTCAGCCATGTGTTGACAAATTCCAGTTTAGGCCCCACATTGCAGGCAATGTCCAAAACAATGGCAATATGTGGAAAGAAGGGGTAGTGGTGGTGGATTTTCTTACTGATAGCAACTCCATTATTTCCCCCAGCAATCAAAAAGCATGGACAGAAGGAGCCTTAGAAGGACTATAGCCAGGCGTTCAGCAGTTCAGGATCATAGGAGGATCAGGAACGGTCCCCCAGTTCACACCTCCGCACATTTTACCGAGCCTTGGCTCCCACCTCCTACCAATTGCACTGCCCTCCAGATCTTTGACATCCAGCTTGCTGGTTCCAAGTTACACATGAATACCCACAAGGCCCACTGGCTTCGCTCAGGATTAGAGTTTACAGAGATGGATGGAGCAGTGGCAGATAAGACTACACCCTCTAGTGTACGTCCAGTTCTGAACTGAGACTACTGCCATCCAGGACAAGGCACCTATTGCTTAGAGGTGCTCAGACACTGTCATCGACGCTTTCCTATAGACACATTGATATCCCACACTAGTCCAAAAGTACCACTGAAGTGGTCAGCCAGCACTCCTGAAGAGTTTCATTGACACCCCTCTATAACAGTGTCCATACTGGGAGGGCGGGATGCTGTTTGTGGCAGGCAGAAAAATAGGCCTTCTTAATGAAGCTGTTTCCACACTCTGAGCACATATATGGTGTCCCCTGTGTGGATTCTTTGGTGGACAGAAAGATTGTCCTTCCAGCTGAAGCTCTTTCCACACACTGAGCATGGATAGAGTTTTTCTCTGTAAAGAATCCACCCACTAACCGGTCTTGGCCAGCTACTCACGAGGGAGGCTTTATCAGCTGAGTCACCCCTCCCTGCAATCTGAGAAGTGGATAAGATTGCACAAAGTAGTTTAATCCTTAACTTTTAAGACGAAAGAGAAATAAGAGACTCTGGTAATTTAAATTGCTGCCACCAAATCACTCCTTAATAAAATTTTTAAATGGGAATTGGATTGATTAAGAATCCCAGTTTCAAACTTCCCCCTGCTAACAGGCAACTAGAAAAACAGCTGCTCCCCACCCGTATGCCTGCACATGGTGAGCTAACCATAGCTGGCTTAGTGTCCCTGTTGGGAGGCGGATTGCACTAGAGGTTTCCCGTCCACCCTCCACCCTCATTTAATCAAACACTCTGTGAGGGTTTGTAAAAACAGAGAAAACCCTTTTGTTAAGCTGCTACAGTCTAGGTGGTCTTAGGTTTCACAGTTTTGGTTGCACTTAGAAACACTTAGCTTGGTTACAATAATATTCAAAATGCCCAGATCTTTTCGTAAGTGGCGTGTTCTTAGTTATTCAGTTACAAAGAACAGATATTTAGGAAATGCACAGCAACAAGTAAAATAACCTCTGATGCAAGTCTTACTAACAATTCTTCCTCCTGCACTAACGTCCAAAAGCCACAGCTTGGCTTTTTGCCTCTTGAATCTCCCCAAAGCCCTGGCGAGATCCAAGCCCCTGCAAATCTGTCTCACAAATTTCTGCAGATTCACTGAGACGGAATGTGGTCAGCCTCCATGCTCCATTGTTCCCCTCTCACCTGGGCAACTCCTTTTCCTTCTACCCAGCAGCCCTCTCGTAGGGATGTGCATAAGCTGTCGGACAGTTTGGCGGCAGGGGGCTTACCTTTAAGGAATAGGGAGGGTGCAGTTACGCCCCTCCTGCCACATTTCCCCCACCAGCACTGCCACTGAAACCACTGGCATGGGGCTGCTGCATACCCTCTTGCAGCTGTGTGCCAGTGGTTTTGGTGGTAGTGCCAGTGGGGAAAATGTGGTCGGGGGGGCGGGGGTTAACCGCACCTGCTCAATTCTTTAAAAGGTAACCCCTGCTGCCAAACCGGTCCAAACGCTGGACCTCTGAAAAGGACAGCAAAACTGGTTCCTGCACATCTTTACCCTCTAGTCCTGCCTGCCTGGTTGATTGGTCAGGCCCCAGTGTTGCCAGTCTGTCAATGAAGGTCATGGGTTCTTTTCCTGTTAACTCCATCAGGGCTGGTAGGCTGCTCAGTACACTCTCTGTGGATTCTCTGATGGGCAGAAAGTTTGTACTTCTGCCTGAAGCTCTTTTCACAATCTGAGCATGTATATGGTTTCTCCCCTGTGTGGATTCTCTGATGGGCAGAAAGACTGCTCTTGCGACTGAATCTCTTCCCACACACTGAGCACATATATGGTTTCTCCCCTGTGTGGATTCTTTGATGGACAGAAACCTTGTACTTCTGACTGAAGCTCTTTCCACACCCTGAGCACATATATGGTTTCTCCCCTGTGTGGATTCTTTGATGGACAGAAAGATTACCCTTGCATCTGAAGCTCTTTCCACACTCTGAGCACATATATGGTTTTACCCCTGTGTGAACTCTTTGATGGGCAGAAAGCCTGTACATCTGACTGAAGCTCTTTCCACACTCTGAACACATATATTGTTTTCCCCTTGTGTGAATTTTTTGATGGGCAGAAAGACTGTCCTTCCGTCTGAAGCTCTTTCCACACTCTGAGCACGTATATGGTTTCTCCCCTGTGTGGATTCTTTGATGGGCAGAAAGGCTGCCCTTATCACTGAAGCTCTTTCCGCACTCTGAGCACCTATATGGTTTTTCCCCTGTGTGAATTATTTGATGGATAGAAAGCTTGTCATTCTGTCTGAAGCTCTTTCCACACTCTGTGCACGTATATGGTTTCTCCCCTGTGTGGATTCTTTGATGGATAGAAAGCTTGTACTTCTGACCGAAGCTCTTTCCACACTCTAAGCACGTATATGGTCTCTCCCCTGTGTGGATTCTTTGGTGGGCAGAGAGATGGCCCTTCCGTCCGAAGCTCTTTCCACACTCTGAGCACGTATATGGTTTCTCCCCTGTGTGGATTCTTTGATGGACAGAAAGATTACCCTTGCAGCTGAAGCTCTTTCCACACTCTGAGCACATATACAGTTTCTCCCCTGTGTGGATTCTTTGATGAGCAGAAAGACTGCCCTGATCACTGAAGCTCTTTCCACACTCTGAGCATCTATATGGTTTTCTTGCTGTGTGGATTCTTTGATGGATAGAAAGCTTGTCATTCTGTCCAAAGCTCTTTCCACACTCTGTGCACGTATATGGTTTCTCCCCTGTGTGGATTCTTTGATGGGCAGAGAGATGGCCCTTCCGTCTGAAGCTCTTTCCACACTCTGAGCACGTATATGGTTTCTCCCCTGTGTGGATTCTTTGATGGGCAGAAAGGCTGCCCTTATCACTGAAGCTCTTTCCACAGTCTGAGCACGTATATGGTTTCTCCCCTGTGTGGATTCTTTGATGGACAGAAAGTTTGTCCTTCCGTATGAAGCTCTTTCCACACTCTGAGCACATATATGGTTTCTCCCCTGTGTGGATTCTTTGATGGGCAGAAAGACTGTATTTCTCACTGAAGCTCTTTCCACACTCTGAGCACGTATATGGTTTCTCCCCTGTGTGGATTCTTTGATGGACAGAAAGTTTGTCCTTCCGTATGAAGCTCTTTCCACACTCTGAGCACGTATATGGTTTCTCGTCTGCATGGATTCTTTGATGGGCAGAAAGGTTTGACTTCCAACTTAAGCTCTTTCCACACTCTGAGCATGTGTATGTTTTCTCTTCTGTGTGGCAACTTTGATAGGAAGGAGGCTCATCTCTACCACTGAATCTCTTTCTGTATTTAGAGCATGTGTCTTCTCTGCAGACACACTGGTGGACAGCAAGGGCAGTATCACAACTGAATCTCTTTCCACACTCCAAGTGCAGTTTCTCTCCCATATTGTATTTTTGATGTTCATACAGGTTCAACCAATTCCTGAAGCCATTCCCACACTTTGTGTATTGATATGCTTTCGTTCCTGTAAGGATGCAGTGATGTGCACCAAAGTGTGATTTATTAGTTAAGACGTTTCCACTTAGAGTGTGGTTACTAGTCTTATCTTCAACTGGAATTGCATGGAGGTCTGTCCCCTCAGAAGCTGCTGAATTCTTCTTCTCTTTTTCTTCAGTTCTATTTCTCTGCACTTTCGGAATAAAAAGAGAATTTTGGTGAGGGAGGAACAGAGCCTCAACCCAAGAGAAAAACCCAATTAACAGCATTGCTGTTAAAACCAAGGAAAAGATGTAGTGGAGGGGCAAATCCCGCCATGTGCTAAGCAGCATCTGTTAGGATCATCTGGAGAGGTTCATCCACGGTTGCTGCCAATTCGTTGGGTGGCTACTTGGGAACGGGCCTTCTCCATTTCTGCCCCTGGACTTTGGAATGCACTCCCTGTTGAAATAAGAGCCTCCCCGTCTCTGGCAACTTTTTAAAAGGCACTGAAGACACATTTGTTCACCCAGGCTGTTAATTAGATTTATGGTTTTAAATTTTTAATGTTGGTTGTACATGATTTTAATTGTAATGATTTTAATGTTTAAATGATTGAAATTGTTTAATTTAGTTTTGATTTTAATTGTTTAATTGATTGTAATTGTTTTTATTTTGATGTAAACTTCCCTGAATCATTTTGGGAAGGGAGGTATATAAATCAAATCAATGAATTAATTAAATAAGTAAGTCTGGCCGGACTTGATAACCATTGCCGGACGGCTCCTCTCTTGCTCCCCAACCCGTGTCCAGAGTGAGAGGGTGTTCTCCAAGGCCAGGGATATGGTGAGACCCCATCGCTCACATTTGGATGCTGACTTGCTGGAGCAGCCGGTCTTGCTGAAGGCCAATTTCCCCCTGCTGGGCTACCCCGAGCTGGATGTGGGGGGCGAGTGACTTATGATCACCCTCACCTGCTGCAATACCAGCTCACCCTGGCCAACCCCAAATGGGTCACAGGCTGCCCGCTAGTGCTGCTGACATATGCAGACATGCACGCTCTCCACCAGCCCATGATGATGGCCTAGAGCCCCAGGGCCAGCACCCATTGGAGGCTGTTGTGGAGCACAGGTGGTTTTGTTTTGGCTTGAAGGCTGGCTTGTGTGCAGCTTGCTTTGGCCGGTTGTTGGTTGTTCTGTTGTTAGCTCTACTGCAGCATGACCAAACACACACACGGCGCGCGCACGCACACACACACACACGCCCATGATAAGTCTAGACTGGTTCCCTGGCATGTGTCACTGCAAGCTGTCAGCCAGAGCCCAGCCCTACCTGGGGACAACTTACTGCTTACACAAAAAGACGACAGAAGTCTTCTCTCATGTGGCTTATTTTTTTCAATCAAAGCATGTGCATGCTCACGTACACAAACACACGCGCTCCAATTCTGTTTGCTTTTGCCGGATCTCAGATGGACAAAGGCAGAAGAATGTGGTTGCCTTGCCAGGCGTGCCTGCCCTTCCTTCTCAAGAGATGAGGTTTGGTCTGGTCACTGGTGTCGTGGCAAAATCTCTGTCTGCTGTGGATTTGCAGTGAGAGATTTGCTCCATGACATGAGTCGGGTTCTGTGCCTTAGCCCGGTTTTCCTCGCTCATGTGAATACCCTCTAAGAGTCATGGTCACCTGGTGGGCCACAGTGTGACAAAGGATGGTGGATTAGATAGGCCTTGGGCCTGATCCCACAGGGTTATTCTAACGTTGTTCAACCTTCTGTCAAAAGGGTTAGGGAGTAATGGGAATTCAAAGCAGCCCATTATTCCCTATGGGTAGTGCCTAGGGACACCAAAAAGGGGTTGTGTGGTATGTCATGATGGGCGCTACATACTACGCAACCCGCAAAGCAATTAAGACAATGGAGCTATTTTTGTTTGTCCATGGTCAATAGGTCAAGGGTTGACCTGCTGATGACGGTGGAATTTGTTGAAAAAATCCTTTAAAATAGCCCAAATGCCCAATCGTTTTGCAGGTTTGTTGATAGGTAGCACCCATCAGGATGTACCAACTAACCCAATTTGGTATCCCTAAGCATTACTCATAGCAAATAATGGATCGGTTCAAATTCCCATAATTCCCTATGGACGAACCACTTGGATCCAGTTCAATGGAATCGATAGACGAATGAGGGCACTGGCTAAGAATCAAGCTCAACCTCACACTGAACTGGAAAAACTGGTTTTGTGTACACGCCTACACACAGCAAAGCAGCTACCTTCTGATTTATCTTCCACTGCAGAGACCTCAATAAATGGATCTTCTCTGTCTTCTGACCAAGACTTGAGCTCATGTTTCAGAACTGAAAGAAACAGACAAAGGAGGTTTTGCAGTTCCAACTTGAACAAATCTTCAGGGAGCCCAACTCAGCCTGTCAAAACTGTTCTCCTGACCACAGCCACGCAGAGGGCCAAGAAGGGGTGGCAAAGGCTTTGAAAGAGTCCTCACCAGGAATGGAAATAGTCCGAGGAAGGAAGTCTAGTAGAGGAAGCCACAAGTATCTCTCTCTGCCACACTACAGGCCAGGGAAGCCCTAACTGGAGGGAAGTGCCCTCTGGGACCATGTCAGACACCACCAAATGCAGCAAAAACAGGGCCGTCAGTTAAGTGCTGAAGTGAGCTGACACTTCTGCCCATTAGGAAGAAGAGGGTGGGAGTGTTTTACTGACATCTCTAGGAATGACCCTTTTTATGCTCAGGTTGAGACTCATTCTTCTCTTTAACCACGGGGAATATCCAAGGAACGTGGACCAGCTCCACGACATCCTCACAATGCACTGATATAGACCAGCAATAGCAACTATTCCTGCTTTCCACATCCATCCCCCAAGGGAAAGAGGGAGCCTTACCCAGCCAGGCCAGATGCCCAGAAGTCTCCTCCATGACTTCCCTGTGCAGAGCCCTTTGGCCAGGATCCAGCAGAGCCCACTCCTCCTCGGAGAAACACACAGCCACATCCTCAAAGGACATGGGTCCCTGAAAGATGAAGAAAGCAGTTTCTCTACAAGGATATTGTCAGAAAAGTGATGGCCGGATATTCCTCTGAAGGATCTTCCAAAGTTGCTTTAGCGGCAACTTTTGACTTCCAAGGGAGCATCTTTGATCAAAAGAGAAAAGGGAAAGAGAAGCTTTTTTGCATCCAGAGACAGGCGAGGCCTGCCTCTTCCTCCCATTATGCTTCTCCTACCTGATCCGGTGAACGCACAGTAACACCTTCCTCTCCACCAACAAGCGGAGAAGGCCTAGAAAGAATGTTGAGGGACAATTCACAGCCTGTGAGGTAAAGAAAGAAAATGTCTTTTATGCTTTTAGGCATTTTGCATTTCAGTGACTGGAGCAAAATCAGTCTGTCTCGACAATGTTTTTTGCAGTCTCAGTGTGAAGTTACTGAAAACAGAAGAGAGCCTAGAGAAAAGTGTCTCCTATAGAGAGACTTAAAGGGAATGTAAAAGCAATCCAGGGATTTCAGGAGAGGGCTGAGATGAAACACACCCCAATCATCCTTACCCAGTGAGGTGATTCCTCCATCCCCCTCCTCCTCCTGCACGATCTCCCTGAAGAGCAGCCTCTGCCTGGTGTCTGACAGAGCCTTCTCTGCCTGCAGGGGATCAGTGGCCATGTTGGCTAACATACCCAGTGCCTGAAAGAGGAGAAAGGGAAGACGGATGAAGAAAGGGAATGGAGCATTGATTTGTGTAATACTGACATCATGCAACTCTGGAAGAAATCCCCTCAGGGCAGACATTACAAAGATATTAAAAACAAAAAGAGGACAAGAAAACTAAGAATCATAAAGACCTAAAGCAGGCCTGCTCAACTTAGACTCCCCCAGCTGTTTTTGGACAACACCTCCCATAATCCCCAGCCACAGTGGCCAACAGCCAGGAATTATGGGAGTTGTAGGCCAACACCGGCAGGAGGGCTGAAGTTGAGTGGTCCTGACATAAAGCAATAGAAGATAAAGTGCCCATCAGATGATGTTTTTAAACAGCCAGAGGAAATAAAAAGGAGTGTTTTCTCCGGCTACTAAAGAGATATGAGATGGGCATCAGCTGGCATCTCTGGGGAAAGCATTCCATTGCAGGAGACCTACAGCCGAGAAGACACTCCTTGGGTCTGTACAAGATACTTAGAGGGGTGCTGGATGTCCTGGTAGGGCGTGGATCCCGCTCTGAGGGGAGATGGGGGGCCCTCTCCTCCCAGCAGCAGAGGCTGAAGGTGGGCTGGGCAGGCAGACTTCCCTGGAACCCTTGCAACCTTCTCGTAGGGATGTGCACTAACCTGTTCGGGGGCCCTTTTACAGGCCTCCAAACTGGTTCGAACACTGGGGGGTTCAAAGTTGAAAGGTGGGATGATGGTGTCTCATTTTAAGGGCATAGAATGGCGCACTTACCCCTCCCTCCACGTTTCCCCCGCCGGCACCCAGGATTTTACACATCCTACGGGGTGGTAGCGCACTTCCCTGCCAGCCCATTTGCCCTTCGGCCAGAAGTTGCTGTCGTGTGTGCGCATGTTGTGCTCGCACCCAGTAGGTACATGTGCACCAGCTACTTCTGGCCGAAGAGCAAATGGGGAGGCAAGGAAGTAGGACGGAAGCAAGGAAGTAGGCACCCGCAGCGGGAAAGCGGATGGAGGGGTAAGTGCACCATTCCCTGCCCTCAAAGTGAGACACACACACCCCCGCCATCAGCCACCCACGCCTGGTTCTGTGCACATCCCTACTCACTCACAGGCCTGGCTTGCTTAGGGAGGTGAATGAGGACCAGTGGATTGGGACAGTAATCCAGCCAAGGCAGTAAAAAGGACCTAAATAGGACATCCCAGAACCCTCGTAAAACCTGCCAGACAGGAAGGAGGAAGGAAAGGAGAAGCTGGTGTCGCTCCTGCACGCGTTATCTGCTCTTTCTGCGGTTCTATTGCTAGTACTGCAGCTTGACTAATTGTAAGCACCGAAATTCTTCTGGATAGGAAGAAAAGGACTCTGGCTCTGCTTGCAGGAGGACCCTAATTGGCAACTGGTTCTCAGCTCCCTGAATAAAATGGCCCAGCTTCTCACCTGCTGCTCCTCCTGCCTCTTCTCTTCTGCCTGGCTCAGGAGGAAACCTTCTGCCAAGGCCACCGCCTGGGAACTGGTCTCTGCTCCGCATTCTCTGACCCAGCTCTCCATCTCCGGCGGCAGGACAGTCAGGAACTGCTCCAGGATCACCAGGTCCAGCATCTGAGCTTTGGTGTGCCTTTCTGGCTGCAGCCACTGGTTGCAACGGGTGTGGAGTCTGCTGCAAATGTCTCGGAGTCCTTCAGCCTCCTGGTAGGGGAACTGCCTGAGTCTCTGGCATCCGACATCACTACTGGTGGGGTCTACTTTCAGGATCTTTTGCACCATTCTTTCCCAGAATTCCTTGCCACTCCCAGCCTGGATGCTTTGGGGGTCTTTTTCTGCTCCCGCCCCTAATTCATTACTTACTGGGCTTTGCAAATCCATTATGTTCTTTGATATCAAATGAAACTTCTAATGCAGCCAGAAGATCTTCTTAGACCAGTAGTTAGTCTCATATGGCCAAAGAGTCTTTCTTGTCAAGTTATTTTTCTCTCTCCAAATAAGCACTTTACCTGTAAACTTTACTTCTAGTTAAGAAATGGGGGGGGGGGGCAGGGGGAGAGAATCCTGTGAATCAGAGAGAAACACCAATCAACACACATTTTAGGTCACAACTTTACTGTAGTTGGTAGCTAAGGGTTAACAGGGCCTGGAAATCTGCAGGTGGGCTGGACTGAGAAACCTGCAATATAAGAAACTAGCTGAACCCACATGTGTGTGCTAAGACATTGTTGCTCTCACTGAGCAATTCAGCAGGGGCCAAGGAGAGCAACAAAGTCCTAGCACACACATGTGGGTTCAGCCACCCTGTCACCCACCCAACCCCTCCCCGCTGCCTACACACCCACTCCCCACCACTCAGTTGCTCACCCTCTACCCACTCCTCTTCCCTATCTGCATGTTGTTTCTGGTGTGCCTGTGAATCCTAAAACGTGTTTGTTTTTCCTATTACGAACTCTTATATTCTCTCAGCAATCAAGTCGTTTAAAAAACTACTTTCTAAGAGTGGTTTGGAATGCTGTGTGGGGGAGGGAAGGGAAGTTCCCTAGTACGACGTCAACAAGCCTTGGAGAGTAGGGGTCACCAAGTGCACCTGTCCTGTGATAATCCATTATTGATTTCCATGAGCTCTTTGGAGGGAAAGCAAGATATAAATGTAATAAATAAATAATCCTTCCTTTATTTCCATTGGATGGTGGGTGGCCTACTCTACTCTACCCAGCCCAGAATACCCAATGGGAGGGGAAGAAAGGACCCTACCCTAAAGGAGAGTAGGTGG
Source organism: Hemicordylus capensis (assembly GCF_027244095.1). Taxonomy (NCBI): domain Eukaryota; kingdom Metazoa; phylum Chordata; class Lepidosauria; order Squamata; family Cordylidae; genus Hemicordylus; species Hemicordylus capensis. The sequence goes on along the minus strand of NC_069658.1, from coordinate 232,525,697 downwards.
GGGCAGGGATCATTAGCAGACAGAAGGGCTGGTACAAGAGTTCAAAGAGTTTTTTATAGCTCAGAGAAGTTCACACAGTTGAATGTCTGACTGGTCAAATTCATCAATCCAGATACAAACACTTCCTCTTCTCTTTCTTATGACGAATCTTTTAATGAAATCCCTCTTTTTAGTAACTTGCCTGAATGGAGGTTCCTCCCTTCCCTTCTCGTTTGTGTACAAAGGGGAGGGGAGGCGACTGAGCTCAATGTAGGGGCCGGAGGATGGCTGCATGGGGGGAGGAGCTCAGTAACCAGCCCCCAACTCTGTGGTTTTTTTTAAAAGTGTGACAGCAAAATTGTCCCTCCTCCAAAGGAAGGTCGTGGGGTGTGATATTAGTGCACAGTGACTCCCCCCTCTCCCCATTCACGTGATGGCAAGACTCCTGCAAGAACTGATTGAAAACAGAAGGGAAATCTGAAAAGAAAGAAAGAGACCCCATCTCACTAAATAGGGCTGACAAACAAAAAGAACAACAAACCAAGCCAAGAGATAGAAGGACGCTTCAAAAAAGAAGATAATTTTGAATTCCTTAGAAGGCATTAAAAGATTGCAGTTATCCAAGCAGGAAGAGCTGGAGTGGGGACAGACCCCTGACCTAGCCAGATCCCCAGAGGAAAGGGGGCAAGGAACGGGAGAAAACAGCAGAGGAGTTGGAAGCTAGATCCAGGCACTCTGGAGTCCCCAGGGAAGAGGCCCCCCCAGTCCTGGCCTCTGCAAGAACCCCTCCCGCCCCCGCCAGAGAAAAGGCCTCCACGCTGCTGCAGCTGAGCGGCTTCCTTTGTCTCTTTTGTAGGTGGGTGGGGGTGCACAGGGGGCAGCAGGCGAGAGGGAGGGGGCTCGGCCTGCAGGGGTGGAAGAACTGTAATGGAGCCCTGTGTCTGGCAGCAGCGGAGGAGGAGGACCCTGATCCCCATCCGATTTCCAGGCCCATCCTCCTCCCATTGCCAGAGCCGTGGTGGTGGTGGTGGGGCCAGCCAGGCGGGGGTCATGGGGAGCTGCGGAAGGGGGCTTGCGGGCGTGCATCCTGCGGCCAGGCAGAGGGAGGCCGCCAGTGTCCCAGGGGTCGGCAGGCCCCCCCCCTCCCCAGGCTAGCCCAGAAGCAGGTGGAGGAGGATCCCGCTCCCCACCGGCCCCTCCGCCTGCATCTCTCACCTGCAGCATCTGCGGCTCCCTCCAAGCTTCCGAGGGGTGCAAAGTGCACGTGGAAGGGGCCCGCCTGGCTCCCAGGGAAGGCAGGAAAGTGGGTGTGGGGTGTGGGCGGGGTGATGGTGAAGGGGTGTGGGGAGCCCCGGGATATGCCTCTCTGCCTGCCCTGGGACCCTCTTTCGATAAGAATCTCCCTAGTCCCTAAGGAAACGCCTCCCTCTGCTACTTCCTTCCTCCTCGCTCTGAAGAGGAGCGATTTCCCTCTGGGCTGTTGGCTTGCGGGGCTGTGAGAGAGCAGAGCTTTGAGATTCCTAGAGAGGCGGCCGGGCATGATGGGAGTTGTAGTTCACCAGCCGCTAGAGGACCAGGTTTGCTCAGCCCTGCTCCAAGGATTAAAAGGAGAGCAGAGCTTCCATCCCGATTTCCTAGAGAGGCACCCCGAAGATGGAAGGAGCTGTGATTTTTCGGAGTCGTTTGCTGCTCTGCTGCTTTCTGGTGGAAAAGGAGCGGTTTTTATTTATTTATTTATTTATTTATTTATTTATTTATTTATTTATTTATTTATTTATGTGAGTGATGATTTGGTTTAAAAACCAACAGATATGACACATATCCCGGCGGCTTATGTAAATTCAGAGATTTTAAAAACAGACAGCAATTAAAAGCAATGTAAAAAGTTGAAAACACTAAGTAAAATTCTTTAATAATAATAATAATAATAATAATAATAATAACTGTTATATAATTTTAAAAACACCACTTTTGATGCCCCCCACCTCCACGCAGGCGCACACATTAACCCCTGTGTGTACATTCCTTCGTCAGGTGCACTCAAAGTACATGTTGGATGTATGATTTGTTCAGAGGTTCGAGCAAGGAAATGAGGGCAGCCAAAGGCAGGTAAGAGCTGCTAATGGAGAGGTGTCGGATTGGGGAGGGGGGTGATCTCCGAGGCTGGCCCTCCCAGGAGATCATCCTATCCAGTACTAGGACGAGGAGGAGTATTTCCTCCCCCCTTCCTGCCCGACCAACAGCCTGTTCCTCTGGGCAGCAGCAGACTCGCTTCCCTCCCCATCTGGTTGCATTGAGCCCAGTGTACATGTGTGGAGTGAGAGAAGGTCCGGCTGGCTGGGTTGGAGGCCAGGAAGAGGCTGGAGTAGGCACAACTCTTGGGGAGGAGGCCGTGTTAGGAAGGAGCAGACCCAAAGTCTTTTACACAGAAAAATAAACAAGACTGAGGTCTAGAAACTGAGGATTGCAGCCTTGCTGGGATTTCCTTCGCCAGGTAAAACGAGGAGTAGGCACCCCATCTAACCATGCATAATTAAAGCTTGGTTACAGTTGAGAAGAAAGAAGAGGATAATGTGGGGGGTTGTTAATTTTTACCCCCAGTAGGTAAAACACCTGGAGAGAATAACCTGCCCTACGCTGACGACACCACTCTGATAGCTGACAATGCAGATGATCTGCAAGCTCTAGCAATGAAAGTCAAGGAGCACAGTGAAAAAATGAGACAACTGAATGTAAAGAAGACTAAACTAATGATAACGGATACAGCAACCAGCCTCAGAGCTGAGAATACAGACACGGAAGTGGTGGATAGCTTCTGGGCTGGTAATGGGGTGGAGACTGCCTTGGTTGGCCTGATGGATGATCTCCAACTGGGAATTGACAGAGGAAGTGTGACTCTGTTGGTCCTTTTGGACCTCTGGGCGGCTTTCGATACTATCAACCATAGTATCCTTCTGGAGCATCTGAGGGGGTTGGGAGTGAGAGGCACTGCTTTGCAGTGGTTCCGCTCCTACCTCTCGGGCAGGTTCCAGATGGTGTCCCTTGGAGACTGCTGTTCTTCAAAATCTGAACTTTTGTATGGTGTCCCTCAGGGCTCCGTATTGTCTCCGATGTTGTTTAACATCTACATGAAACCGCTGGGGGAGATCATCAGGAGATTTGGTGCAGGGTGTTATCAGTATGCTGATGACACCTAAATCTATTTCTCTGTGTCAGCATCATCAGGAGAGGGCATAACCTCCCTAAATGCCTGCCTGGAGTCAGTAATGGGCTGGATAAGGGGTAACGAACCGACTGAATCCAGATAAGTTGAAGGTACTCAATATGTGGGGTCGAAACTCGGGAGACGATTTTGATCTGCCTGTTCTGGATGGGGTCACACTTCCCCAGAAGGAACAGGTACGCAGTCTAAGGGTGCTTCTGGATCCAAGTCTCCCTGGTGAAATAAGAGCCTCCCCATCTGACAGCTTTTTAAAAGTATTTAAAGACGCATCTGTTCACCCAGGCTTTTAACTGATACTGTTTTGATAGCTTTTAACGTTGTTTTAGAATATTGTTGTAAATTTTTTTAAATTGTTGTGTTTGTTTTTAACTAATGCTTTAATGTTGTTTTTATCTTGTTGTAAACCACCCATAGACGTACATTATGGGTGGTATAAAAATATGTTAAATAAATAAATAAATAAATAAATAAATAGATAAATAAATAAAATATATTACATAGCAGGGCAAAGGGTGTGTGTGTGTGTGTGGAAGAAAAGGAATGAGAGAAAGCAGAGAGGAGGAGGAAGACAGAAAGTGGAGTGAGGTGGGTGCAAGGCTATGTGTGGCTCCTCAGAAGTGCATCAGAATCTAATCTGGCCCACCGCCAGATTTGAGCTTGACACCTCCTGGCATAGTGCATTTGCAAGAGAGAGAAGATCCAAGCCCCAATATTTTTATATGGGAGGGGGGAATCTTTTATGGGGCGAGGGAAATCATGTTGCACCCCCTGTAATTACCTGCTGGATCCGCCCCTGGCTCTTGGAAATTTCTTGTCACACTCACTTTCCTTACGATGCTGGATGAGATGGTGATGCCCATGTCCCACTGCCCTGCCCCCAGTACTCTGAAAGGTGCTAATAGCCTTATCCATTGTTTGCACATTTAAAAAGTACCTTTAAAAAAAGCTGATCCAAGGAAAAACCATCTGCTGTTAATATCAGAGCAAGATTTACTCTGGGGATGAATTTGAACAATATTTGTTTTCATTTGTTTTATTCATTAATTCACGACTCAGTGAATTACTTTACTATGCAAGTAAATTATGTTTTAATATTTATGTGTATTTTTAAAATTTAGGGCCCTTTTATAACATATGCTACAGGCCACGCATGAGCCTAATCCGGCCCTGCCCACACTAGTCCAAAAGTACCACTGAAGTGGTTAGCCAGGAAGTCCTGAAGAGTTTCATCAACACCTCTCTCAAACAGGGTCCATACTGGGAGGGCAGGATGCTGTTCGTGGCAGGCAGAAAAGTTGGCCTTCTTAATTAAACTGTTTCCACACTTTGAGCATGTATATGGTGTCTCTCCTGTATGGATTATTCGGTGGACAGAAAGATTGTCTTTCTGACTGAAGCTCTTTGCACACTGAGCATGTATACAGTTTCTTGGTTGTGTGGATATTTTGATGGACAGAAATCCTACCCTTCTAACTGCAGCTCCTTCCATACGCTGAACATATATAGAGTTTCTCTCTATAAAGAATCAATCCACTGACCGATCTTGGCCAGCTACTCAGGAGCGAGGCTTTATCAGCTGAGTCACCCCACCCTGCAATCTGAGAAGCTGACTGGCAGTTTAATCTTTAATTTTTAAGACAAAAGGTAAATAAAGAGTCTCTGTTAGTTTAAATTGCTGCCACCAAACTTTCTTAACAGAGTGATTAAAAATCCTCATTTCAAACATTACTTCCCCTTGCTAACACGTATGTATATGTGTATGCCTGCACATGGTGAGCTAACAACACTATTTATTTATCTATCTATTTATTTATTTATTTCATCGATAAACTGCCCTAACTGAATGCTCTGGTCAGTGTACAAAAATAGGTGTCCTGGTTTGGAGACAGATTGCACTAGAGGCTTGGGATGTGCACAGAACCGGTTCGAAGAACTGGCGGTTCCGCCAGTTGGGGGCCCTTGGGGTTGCCACTTTAAGAGCGGGGGAGGGTGCACTTACCCCTCCCGCTGCTTTCCCCCCGCTGGCAACCTTTGTTAAGAAAGCTGATCAAGGTGGCAGCATACCTCCCTGCCACCCTGTTGCTTGGATATGGGCCGGAACTCCCTAACGCCTTTGTGCTCGCTGGCGACATGGGCGCAAGGAGGTACACTGCCGCCTTGATCAGCTTTCTTAACAAAGGATGCCAGTGGGGGGAAAGCGGCGGTGGGGGGGGAGCGCACCTTCCCCGCTCTTAAAGCAGCACCCCTGCTGCCTTCGAACTGCCCCACTGCGGTTCCATGCGCATCCTTACTAGAGGCTTCCCCTCTCCCCCACTTCCATCAAGAATTAAACACTCTGTGAGGGTTTGTAAAAACAGATAGAAAACTTGTATTGCTACAAACTAGGGATGCTTAGGTTTCAGCTTTTTGGTTGCACTTAGAAATGCTTAGCTTGGTTACAAGAATATTTAAAAAGAGCAGATCTTTTCGTAGGTGGCATGTAGTTAATCTTAGTTATTCATTTACAAGGAACAGATATTTAGGAAATGCACAGCAACAGACACAAAGTAAAATAACTTCTGACGTAAGTCTTACTAACAATACTTCCTCCTGCACTAACTTCTGAAAGGCACACCCTGGCTTTCCGCCCCTTGAATCCCCCCAAATCCCTGGCAGGATCCAAGCCCCTGAAAATCTGTCTCACAACCTTCTGCAGACTCACTGAGATAAAATGTGGTGAGCCTCCATCATTCCTTTCTCATCTGAGCAACTCCCTTTTTTTCTACCCAGCAGCCCTCTAGTAGGGATGTGCACGAACCATCGGGTGGACAGTTTGGTGGTTACCTTTAAGGAGTAGGGAGGGTGCCATTACCCTCCCAACACCACCACTTCCCCACTGGTGCTGCTGCTGCAACCATGGAAAACATCGTAAGAGGAGGGTTAACGGCAGGGGAACTCTCACTATTCCTTAAAAGGTAACATCCCACCCCCACCGAACTGGTCATGACAAGGTACCTCTGAACCGGTTCAGCGGTCTGATAAAGTACTGCCAAACCAGTTTGTGCACATTCCTACCATCTAGTCCTGCCCACCTGGTTGACTGTTTGGTCAAGAGTTAGGGTTGCCAGTCTGTCAGTCAAGGGCATGGGTTCCTTTCCTGTTAACTCCATCAGTGCTGGCAAGTGGCTCACTACACTCTCCTGTGTAGATTCTTTGATGGGAAGAAAGGTAGCTCTTCTGGCCAAAGTTCTGTCCACATTCTGAGCACGTTTATAGTTTCTCCCTTGTCTGGATTATTTGATGGACAGAAAGCTTATCCGTCTGACTGAAGCTCTTTCCACACTCTAAGCACCTATATGGTTTCTCCTCTGTGTGGTTTCTTTGATGGGAAAAAAGGCTTGGTTTCCAACTGAAGCTCTTTCTTCACTTAGAGCACATAAATGGTTTCTCCCCTGCATGGATTCTTTGATGGACAGAAAACTCTTTCCAAACTCTGAGCAAGTATAAGGTTTCTCCCTTGTGTGGATTTTTTCATGGGTGGAAAAATTGGCTTTTTGAATGAAGCTCTTCCCACACTCTGCGCAAGTATATTGTTTCTCTTCTGTGTGGATTCTTTGATGGGCAGAAAGATTATCCTTCTGACTGAAGCTCTTTCCACACTCTGAGGATGTATATAGTTTCTCCCCTGCATGGATTCTTTGATGGAAAGAAAGCCTGCCCTTCTCACTGAAGCTCTTTCCACACTCTAAGCAGGTATATGGTTTTCCCCCTGTGTGGATTTTTTGATGGGCAAAAAGACTGCTCTTGCAACTGAAGCCCTTTCCACACTCTGAGCAAACATATCGTTTCTCCCCTGTGTGTAGTCTTTGATGGGCAGACAGATGGCCCTTCTGACTAAAGCTCTTTCCACACTCTGAGCATGTATAAGGTTTCTCCCCTGTGTGGATTCTGTTATGGATAGTAAGGCTTGTGGAGAAGCTTAACCTCTTTCCACACTCTGAGCACGTATATGGTTCCACACACACACACACCCCGTATGGATTCTTTGATGGGCAGAAAGATAGTGCTTCTGACTGAAGGTCTTCCCACACTGTGAGCACATATATGGTTTCTCCCCTGTGTGGATTTTTTGATGGGCAGAAAGATTGCCCTTCTCACTGAAGCTCTTTCCACACCTTGAGCACGTATATGGCTTCTCCCCTGTGTGGATTATTTGATGCACAGAAAGATAGTCCTTCCGTCTAAAGCTCCTTCCACACTGAGCACGTATATGGTTTCTCCCCTGAGTGTAGTCTTTGATGGGCAGAGAGACTGCTGTTCTCACTGAAGCTCTTTCCACACTCTGAGCACGTATATGGTTCCCCCGTGTGGATTCTTTGATGGGCAAAAAGACTGGCTTTTCGTCTGAAGTTGTTTCCACACTCTGAACACGAATATGGTTTCTCCCCTGTGTGGCGACTTTAATGGAAAGAAAACATACTTCCATCACTGAAGCACTGCCACCGAAGCCAGTGGAATGGGGCTACTGCATACCTTCTTGCAGCCCTACGCCAGTGGTTTTGGTAGCACTGCCGGGGAGGGGTCGTAACGGCACCTGCACTACTCCTTAAAAGATAACACCTGCTGCCAAACCAGTCCAAACAATGGACCTCCAAACCGGTTTGGCAGCCCAGAAAAAGACAGCCCAACTGGTTCATGCACATCCTTACCCTCTAGTCCTGCCTGCCTGGTTGATTGGTCAGGCCCCAGGGTTGCCAGTCTGTCAAAGGTCATGGGTACTTTTCTGTTAACTCTATCAGTGCCAGCAGGTTCCTCACTACACTCTCCTGCGTGGACTTTTTGATGGACAGAAAGATTCCCCTTCTGCCTGAAGCTCATTCCACACTTTGAGCATGTAGATGGTTTCTCCCCTTTGTGAAATCTTTGATGGAGAGAAAGATATGACTTCCAACTGAAGCTCTTTCCACACTCGGAGCACATATAAGGTTTCTCCCCTGTGTGGATTTTTTGATGGACAGAAAGATTACCCTTACAACTCAAACTCTTCCCACACTCTGAGCACGTATATGGTTTCTCCTGTGTGTGGAGTCTTTGATGGGCAGAAAGACTGCCCTGTCGGGCACTAATTTTGGCACTTTCATCCGTTGCCATCTGCCAGCATTTGAGGCATTGGTAGGCCTTTCCATCGACTGGCATTTGATATCTCAACACACCCATGTCGGTGGAGGAGTTATTTGGACACAGCACAGAGTGATATGTTTGAAGAAGTCATTCATTCAGCATGCATTTATCTTCCCAACATTTCTGTGTCTGTTATTATTAGTTAGTATGGACTATCATGGACATCAGCCTTTGGCATCATATTGTCGTTATTCATTAACACATTTTTTCTGATATGTGTTTGTTTGGGTATTGGTCATTTTTCATTGGTTACTATTAGAATCTTTGTTTGATGTTTATACATAATTTATTATTATCACTTAGTGTTGTAACCATTTTATTTGGTTTTGGTTCCTATATTAAAAGTTTTTGTCCATATTACATGGAGCATGGTATTTCCAGGGGTAACCTATTTCCCAATATTGGGTTATGTGTGTAGTATTTTGCATAGATTCAGTCAGCATACCGCAAACATATACTCTTGTCTGACACAGGGGATTTGTTTTTATTTGTGCAGTCTTTGATGGACAGAAAGATTTGATTTCCTTCTGAAGCTCTTCCCACACTCTGAGCACAAATATGGTTTCTCCCCTGTGTGGATTCTTTGATGGATAGAAAGCTTGTACTTCTGACTGAAGCTCTTTCCACACTCTGAGCATGCATATGGTTTCTCCCCTGTGTGGATTCTTTGATGGATAGAAAGCTTGTACTTCCGACTGAAGCTCTTTCCACACTCTGAGCACACAAATGGTTTCTCCCCTGTGTGGATTCTTTGATGGGCAGAAAGACTGCCCTTGTCACGGAAACTCTTTCCACACTCAGAGCAGGTATATGGTTTCTCCCCTGTGTGGATTCTTTGATGGGCACAAAGTATGTACTTCCGGTTGAAGCTCTTCCCACACTCTAAGCACGCATATGGTTTCTCCCCTGTGTGGATTCTGTGATGGGCAGAAAGACTGCCCTTGTCACGGAAGCTCTTTCCACACTCTGAGCACGCATATGGTTTCTCCCCTGTGTGGATTCTTTGATGTTCAGAAAGATTGGACTTCTGAACGAAGCTCTTTCCACACTCTGAGCACGCATATGGTTTCTCCCCTGTGTGGATTCCTTCGTGGGCAGAAAGACTTCCTTTTTCACTGAAGCTCTTTCCACACTCTAAGCATGCATAGGGTTTCTCCCCTGTGTGGATTCTTTGATGGACAGAAAGATTTGATTTCCAACTGAAGCTCTTCCCACACTCTGAGCACGCATATGGTTTCTCCCCTGTGTGAATTCTTTGATGGGCAGAAATACTTCCTTTTCTACTGAAGCTCTTCCCACACTCTGAGCACGTATACGCTTTCTCTCCTGTGTGGATTCTTTGATGGACAGAAAGATTTGATTTCCAACTGAAGCTCTTCCCACACTCTGAGCACGCATATGGTTTCTCCCCTGCGTGGATTCTTTGATGGGCAGAAAGACTTCCTTTTTCACTGAAGCGCTTTCCACACTCTGAGCATGTATATGGTTTCTCCCCTGTGTGGATTCTTTGATGGACAGAAAGGTGTGACTTCTGACTGAAGCTCTTTCCACACTCTGAGCATGTATAGGGTTTCTCTCCTGTGTGGCCACCTTGATGGGAAGGAAGCTCAGCTCTGCCATTCAAGCTCTTTCTGTATTTGGAGGATGTATCTCCTTGGCAGACGCACTGATGGACAGCAAGAGCAGTGTCACGACTGAATTTCTTTCCACACTCCAAGCATAGTTTCTCTCCTGTATGGGTTTTTTGATGCTCATACAAGTTCAACCAATTCCTGAAGTCGTTCCCACACACTGTGCATTGATATGCTTTCACTCTTGTAGGGATGCTGTGATGTGGACCGAGGTGTGATTTATTAGTTGAGATGCTTCCACTTAGAGTACGCTTACTAGTCTTATCTTCAGCTGGAATTGCATGGAAGTCTGTCCCTTCAGAAGCCGCCCAATTCTTCTTCTCTTTTTCTCTAGTTCTTCTTCTCAGCATTTGCCCCTTTTTTCTGTTCGTCCTCCGATTACCTGCAGGCATAAAAAGAAAAATTTGGTGAGGAAGGAACAGAGCCTCAACTCAAGAAACAAACCCAATTAACAGCATTGCAGTACAAACCAAGGAAAAGATGAAGTGCAGGGGCAAATCCCGCCATGTGATAAGCAGCGTCTGTTGATTAGAACTAAGCCCAGCTACATGCTCCAAAGGATGTGGTATTCCAGAGGCATTTCCCTCAGGCGGAATACCATTTTCCAGTCCTTTTAACCTGCTCCCTTACCTCACTGTGATGGGGCCGCTCTGGGAAGAGCCTCTGCATTCTTGCATGAAGAAGGTTCCAAGTTCCCTCCCTGGTAGTATCTCCAGAGAGGGCTCCTGCCTGCCACCTTGGAGAAGCCACTGCCCGTCTAGGTAGACAATCCTGAGCTAGATGGACCAGTGGCCTGACTCAGTCAAAGGCAGCTTCATATGTTCTGTGTGCCAATCTCTGCAGTTATTCCTTCGCTGTCTCCCCTGGCAGGACTCAAGGGTGTGAGACGGGAGAGAATCATCCTAAAGAGCTGGAAGGAAAGACCTAAAGGAGACAGAGCTGCATCTTCTGCTGCTGCATGTAGAGCCTCTGGCCACTAAGCACACATCGGAGGAGCAGTTGGCAGTCATCAGACGCCCAGTGGAGGAAAGGCTCTCCGGGTAGCCACTCTTCTGCAGGGGCTTCCTGATCACTAATAATGGTGCCCATGTGCTGACTGGAAGCTCATTTCTGAGATGGCCTTGACACTCGAGCTGTTCTCCCTTGTGGCAAACAGCCTTTGTGCCAAAAGGGCAGCTCTGAGCCAGACTTTGCCCACTGCTCTTTGCCTGGAGAAAAATGATGGGTGAACTCAAGACTACTCTGACCACTGGGGAGGCATGGACCATTAGGGATATGCGAACAGATTTTGAAATAAACCAGTTAAAGATGGATCTGGTTTGGTTTGATGGCTTGATAACAGACTGAACCTTCCCTAACAGTTCAGTTCGTTATCGAGCCGAAACCCCTGGCCGCTTGAGAGGGGGTTGGGTTCAAATTAATCCCCTTGGACGAAGCACTTGGAAACGGTTCAATGGAACTGATACACGAAGGAGGGCACCAGCTTAGAGTACAGTTTAACCTCCAGCTGAACCGGGAAAACTGGTTTTGTGCACCAGTTTTGTACACCAGTGGTTCACTGGTTTTGTGCACACACAGCAAAGCAGCTACCTGCTGATCTCTCTTCTTCCTTGGAGACCTCAATAAATGGATCTTCTCTATCTTGTGACCAAGAGGTGAGCTCATATTTCAGAACTGGAAAGGTTCCAACTAGAACAAATCTTCAGAGAGCCCAATTCATCCTGTCAAAACTGTTCTCCTGACCACAGCCACGAAAAGGGCCAAGTAGGGGTGGCAGAGGCTTTTAATTGGTCCTCACCAGGATTGGAAAGAGTCCCAGGAAGGAGGTCTAGTAGAGGAATCAGCTGCTGACATCCTCCATGACATCCTCACAAAGCATTGATATGCACCAGCAATGGCAGCAATTCCTGCCTTCCACATCCATCCGCCAAGGGAAAGAGGGAGCCTTACCCAGCCAGGCCAGATGCCCAGAAGTCTCCTCCATGATTTCCCTGTGCAGAGCCCTTTGGCCAGGATCCAGCAGAGCCCACTCCTCCTCGGAGAAACACACAGCCACCTCTTCAAAGGACACGGGTCCCTGAAAGATGAAGAAAGCAGTTTCTGTACCTGGATATTGTCAGAAAAGAGATGGCTGGATGTTCCTAAAGGATCTTCCAAAGTTGCATTAGGGGCAACTTTTGTCTTCAAAGGGAGCATACTTGATCAACAGAGAAAAGGGAAGGAGAGGGCTTTATTCCCACCCAGAGACAGGTGAGGCCTTCCTCTTCCTTCCATGATGCTTCCCCTACCTGATCCGGTGACTGCACAGCAACACCTTCCTCTCCACCAACAAGAGGAGAAGGCCTAGAGAGAATGTTGAGGGACATTTCACAGCCTGTGAGGTAAAAAAAGAAATGTCTTTTATGCTTTTGGCATTTTGCATTGCAGTGACTGGAGTATCTGTCCCAAGAACATTTTTTGGAGTCTCAGTGTGAAGTTACTGGAAAAAGAAGAGAACCTAGAGAAAAGCGTCTCTTGAACAGAGACTTAAAGGGAACATAAAAGCACTCCAGGGTTTTCAGGAGTGGGCCAAGATGAAATACTCCACATCCATCCTTACCCAGTGAGGTGGTTCCTCCATCCCCCTCCTCCTCCCGTACGATTCCCCTGAAGAGCAGACTGTGCCTGGTGTCTGATGGAGCCTTCTCTGCCTGCAGAGGATCAGTGGCCATCTTGGCTAACATACCCAGTGCCTGGAAGAGGAAAAAGGGAAGAGGGATGAAGAAAGGGAATGGAGCATTTATTGGTATTATATAGACATCACGCAACTCTGGTAGAAATCCCCTCAGGGCAGACATTACAAAGATATTAAAAAGGACAAGAAAACTAAGAATAATAAAGACCTAAAGCAGGCCTGCTCAACTTAGCCTCCCCCGAACTGTTTTCGGACTACAACTCCCATAACCCCCAGCCACAGTGGCCAATAGCCAGGGATTATGGGAGCTGTAGGCCAACTCCAGCAGGAGGGAGAAGTTGAGCGGCTCTGACAGAAAGCAAGAGAAGATAAAGTGCCCATCAGGCAGCTGGATGAAGAACAACATCCTCAGAAGATGTTTTTGAACAGCCAGAGGAAATAAAAAGCGGTGTTTTCTCTGGGTACTAAAGAGACATCAGATGCGAATCAATCTGGCATCTCTGGGGAAAGCATCCCGTAGCAGGAGACTCACAGCTGAGAAGATCCTCCTGGGGGCAGCATAAGAAATTTGGAGGAGATGCTGGACTTCCTAGGAGGGAGAGGATCCCTCTGTGAGGGGATCTGGAGGCCCTCTCCTCTCGGCAGCAGAGGCTGAAGCCAGGCTGGGCAGGCAGTCTGCCCTGGAAGCTTTGCAACCCACTCGGAGGGATGTGCACGGACCAGTTCAGAGGCCTTTTTACAAGCCTCCGAAGTGGTTCGAACACTGGGCGGGTTCGAAGTCCGAAAGCGGAGTCGGGGGGGGGCTGTCTCTTTAAGGGCGAGGGAGGCTGCACTTACCTCCTCCCTCCGCTTCCCCCCTCAACTGGTGCCTGCTATCTTTCACCTCCTACAGGGCAGCAGTGTAGTTTCCTGCTGACCCTTTTCCTCTTCGTCCAGAAGTAGCTGGTGCACGCACACACTCACACCACCACACATCACACCAGCTAATCCGGCTGAAGAGGAAACGGGATGTGTAAAATACCAGGCGTTCGTGTGGGAAAAGCGGAGGGAGGGGTAAGTGCACCTCCCTCGCCCTTAAGGTGAAACCACCTCCCATCAGCCACCTGTGCCTGGTTCAAGGGAAGGTGCATGAGGACTAGTGGATTGGGATACAAATCCAGCCCTGGCAGTAAAAAGGAGGACATCCCAGAACACTCGTAAAACCTCCCAGCCAGCGAAGAGGCAGGAGGGCAGAAGCTGGTGTCGCTCCTGCATGCGGTATTTGCTCTTTCTGCAGTTCCATTGCTAGCATAGCAGTTTGACTGACTGTAAAGCACTGAACTTTGGAAAGAGAGGAAGAAAAGGACTCTGGCTCTGCTTGCAAGAGGACCCTACTTGGCAACTGGTGGCATAATCCTAAGGGATCTCAGCCCCCTGAAACTACCTGGATAAAACGGCCTTGCTTCTCACCTGCTGCTCCTCCTGCCTCTTCTCCTCTGCCTGGCTCAGGAGGAAACCTTCTGCCAGGGCCACCGCCTGGGAACTGGTCTCCGCTCTGCATTCTCTGACCCAGCTCTCCATCTCCGGGGGCAGGACAGTCAGGAACTGCTCCAGGATCACCAGGTCCAGCATCTGAGCTTTGGTGTGCTTTTCTGGCTTCAGCCACTGATGGCAACGGGTGTGGAGTCTGCTGCAAAGGTCTCGGGGTCCTTCAGCCTCCTGGTAGGGGAACTGCCTGAGTCTCTGGCATTCAACATCGGTGCTGGTGGGGTCTCCTTTCAGGATCTTTTGCACCATTCTTTCCCAGAATTCCCTGCCACTCCCAGCCTGAATGCTCTGGGGGTCTTTTTCTGCTCCTGCCCCTGATTCATTACTGGGCTTTGCAATTCCATGTTTGTCTTTGATCTCAAATGAAACTTCCAATGCAGCCATAAGATCTTCTTAGAACAGCAGTTAGTCTCATATGGCCAAAGAGTCTTTCTTATCAAGTTATTTCTCTCTCTCTCTCTAAATAAGCACTTAATTTATCTGCAAAATTTTGCTTTTAATTGAGAACTGGCAGGCAGGGAGAGTATCCTGTGAATCAGAGAGAAGCACCAATCAACACACATTTTATGTCACAACTTCACTTTGATTGGTCAGATTCATCAATCTAGAGACAAACACTTCTTCTTCTGTTTCCTTTAACGAATCTTTTAATGAAATCCCCCTTTTTAGTAACTAGCTGGCATGGAAGTTCCTCCCTTCCCTTTTCGTTTTTAGTGCAAAGCGGAGGGGGAGGCGATTAATGGCTTCAAAAACGAAGATAATTTTGAATTCCTTCGAAAGCATTAAAAGACTGAAGGGAGTCCAGGGGACAGCAGGTGAGAGGGAGGGGACTCGGCCTGCAGGGGTGGATGTACTTTATTAGGGCCAAGTGTCTGGGGGCAGCGGAGGAGGGCCCTGATCCCCACCCCACCCCACCCCACCCCCATCCTACTTCCATTGCCGGGACGCACTGCCTTGACGGGTCCTGCCAGGCGGGGGTCAGCGGGAGCTGCGGAAGGGGACTTGCCAGCGTGTATCCTGCGGCCAGACAGAGGGAGGCCGCCAGTATCCAAGGGGTCGGCAGGGCCCCCCCTCCCCCGCCACGCCCCAGGCTAGCCCAGAAGCAGGTGGAGGAGGATCCCGCTCCCCACCGGCCCCTCCGCCTGCCTCTCTCACCTGCAGCGTCAGCCGCTCCCCCCAACCTTCCGAGGGGGGGTGCAAAGTGCACGTGGAAGGGGCCTGGCTCCCAGGGAAGGAAAGTGCAGGGCCGGAGGGTGGGAGTGGGGGGTGAGGGGGGAAGGGTGTGGGGGGCCCCGGGATATGCCTCTTTCCACCCCTACTGGATCCCTCTTTCTGCAAGGATCTCCCTACCCTAAGCACACGCCTTCCTCTGCTACTTCCTCCTTCCT
The DNA here is from genome assembly GCF_027244095.1 of Hemicordylus capensis. Lineage (NCBI taxonomy): Eukaryota > Metazoa > Chordata > Lepidosauria > Squamata > Cordylidae > Hemicordylus > Hemicordylus capensis. The sequence goes on along the minus strand of NC_069658.1, from coordinate 232,510,115 downwards.
CTGAAGAGGAGCGATTTCCCTCGTGGCTTGCTGGGCAGAGAGAGCAGAGCTTCCAGATTCCTAGAGAGGCGGCCGGGGATGACGGGAGTTGTAGTTCAATGACAGCTGGAGGGCCAGGTTTTCTCAGCCCAGCTCTAAGCCGTAAAGGGAGAGCAGAGCTTCCAGATTTCCTGGAGAGGCGCCTCGAAGATGCAAGGAGCTGCGAGTTTTCAGAATTGTTTCTTGCTCTGCTCCTTTCTGGTGGGAAAGGAACCCTTATTATTTATTTATTCGATTTATGATATGCTTTAAAAATACACAGATTTTTAAAAAATCCTTAATTTATATACCGCCTTTCATTAAAAACAATCCCAAGGCGGTTTACAAAAGTTAAAAAACATACAATATGACACATATCCAGGCGGCTTAGGTAAATTCAGAGATTTTTTAAAAAAACAGACAGCAATTAAAAGCAATTTTAAAAGTTGAAAACACAGTAATTAAAATGGTTCTATAATAAGAACTGTTATATATAACTTTAAAATTCCACCACTTTTGATGCCCCCACCTCCACGCCGACGCACACATTCACTCCTATATTAACATTCCTCCAAAGGATCAGGAGCCCGCAAAGTACATGTATGATTTGCTCAGAGACTCAAACAAGGAAATGGGGACAGCCAAAGGCAGGAAGAGCTGCTAATGGAGAGGTGGCAGATTGGGGGTGGGTGGGTGGGTGGGTGGGGCCGATCTCAGAGGCTGGTCATCCTACCCAGTACTAGGATGAGGGGGAGTCTTTCCTCCCCTGTTCCTGCCAGACCAATAACCTGTTCCTCTGGACAGCAGCAGACTCACTTGGCACCCTCCTCACTTGTTTGCATTGAGCCCAGTGTACATGTGTGGAGTGAGAAAATTTATGACTGGCTGGGTTGGAGGCCAAGAAGTGGTAGGCGTATCTCTTGGGGAGGAGGGCGTGTTAGGGAGGAGCAGACCCAAAGCCGTTTACATAGAAAAATAAACAAGACTGAGGTCTAGAAACTGACTGCAGCAAGCTCTAGTAATAAAAGTAAAGAAGAACAATGAAAAACTGGGACTACGACTAAATTTAAAGAGCCAAACTAAAAACTAAACTGAAACCAGACTAAAAACTAAAACTAAAGAGCCAGCATGGTATAGTGGGTAGAGTGCTGGACTAGGAGCCGGGAGACCTGAGTTCAAATCCCCATTCAGCCATGAAACTAGCTGGGTGACTCTGGGCCAGTCACTTCGCTCTCAGCCTAATCCTACTTCACAGGGTTGTTGTGAGAAGAAACTCAAGTATGTATGTATCTGTTTATTTTGGCCCATGGCCAGCATAAATACAAAAAGAGAAAGAAACAACAACAGTAAATACATAAAATACATTAAACATATGTTTAATTGGAGGACAAAGGGGGGGTATAAATAAGTGTCTTATATTAATTTTAGCCCCCCCAAAAGGACTAGGGCAATTAGCGGTACATCAGAAATTACTGCTAGGTCTTACTTTCGGGGAAACAGGGTATGTATCTGTTTATTTCGGCCCAAGGCCAGCATAAATACAAAAAGAAAAAGAAACAACAGTAAATACATAAAATACATAAAACATATGTAGTACACCGCTCTGGGCTCCTTGGAGGACGAAGGGGGGTATAAATTAAATAAATAAATATTTTATCTTTTTTTTTTGTTTATTTATTTATTTATTTATTTATTTGATTTATATACTGCCCTTTCAAAATGGCTCAGGGCAGTTTACAATTAAAATAAGCCACTAAAACAGTAAAGAGCTAAAACAAATTAAAAAACAATATAACAATTAGCAATTTAAACACATTTTAAAACAATTAAACAATTAGTGATTAAAAACCCCAAAATTGGGTTTTTAATTTTAAAATAAACCAGATATTAAAACCTCCAAAATTAGGAAGCTGAGAAAGCTTGGGTGAAAAGATGGGGTTTCAGGTGTTTTTTTTGAAAACTGCCAGAGATGAGGAGGATCGTATCCCATCAGGGAGCACATACCACAATCTTGGGGAAGCGACCAAGAAGGCCCGTCTCTGAGTAGCCACCAAACGAGTTGGCAGTAACTGGAGATCGGACCTCCTCAAATGACCTCAATGGGCGGTGGGGATCATAATAAAGAAGGCGCTCTCTTATATACCCAGGGCCTAAGCCGTTTAGGGCTTTGTAAGTTATAACTAGCACTTTGTATATTGTCCGGGAACCTATTGGCAGCCCATGTAACTCCATCAGTAAAGAAGTAACATGGTCTCTCCGAGATGACCTAGAGACCAGCTTGGCTGCTGCGTTCTGAACCAACTGAAGTTTCTGCACTACGTACAAAGGCAGCCCCACGTAGAGCACGTTACAAAAGTCAAGTCTGGAGGTTACCAACAGATGTACCATAGTTTTGAGGTCATTGATCTTGAGAAACGGGCGCTGCTGGCGTATCAGCCGAAGCTGATAGAAAGCACCCCTGGCCACCGCCTCAACCTGAGAAACCAAGGAGAGGTGTGAATCCAGAAGTACTCCCAGACTGCAAACCTGTTCCTTTTGGGGAATTGTGACCCCGTCTAGAACAGGAGATCAAAATTGTCTCTAGAGTTCTTACCCAGGAAAATAAGTTCCTCCATCTTATCTGGATTCAGCTTCAGTTTATTCTCCCTCATCCAGCCCATTACTGTTTCCAGGCAGGCATTTAGGGAGGATATGCCAACTCCTGAAGAAGTTGACATGGAGAAGTAGATCTGGGTGTCATCAGCATACTGGTAACACCCAGCTCCAAATCCCCTGATGATCTCTCCCAGTGGTTTCATGTAGATGTTAAAAAGCATTGGAGAAAGTACAGAGCCTTGAGGGACACCATACTTAAGCTCAGATTTTGAAGAGCAACAGTCTCCAATCGACACCATCTGGAATCTGTCCGAGAGGTAGGAGCGGAACCACTGTAAAACAGTGCCCCCCACCCCCAACACCCTCAGACGTTCCAGAAGGATACTGTGGCCTATAGTATCGAAAGCCACCGAGAGACCCAAAAGGACCAACAGAGTCACACTTCCTCTGTCAATTGCAATTGGAGATCATCCATCAGGCCGACCAAAGCAGTCTCCACCCCATAACCCGCCCGAAAACCTGTTTGAAATGGGTCTGGATAATCGGTTTCCTCCAAGACCGCCTGGCGACCACCCTCTCAATTACCTTGCTCAGCCATGGGAGGCTGGAAATATGCCTATAATTGCTCAACTCTGAGGGATCTAATGCAGGCTTCTTTAGAAGAGATCTAATGATTGCCTCCTTAAGACAAGGAGCCATCCTGCCCTCCTTCAGAGAAGCATTTATTATTTCCACCAGGCTGTTTACAACAACCTCCCTGCTAGATCAAACAAGCCATGTTGGACAAGGGTCAAGAGAACAAGTGGTAGGCTTCACCGCTCCAAGCAGCTTGTCCACTTCCTCAGGAATCACAAACTGAAACCAATCCAGTCGAATCACATAAGAGGAGTTGTTGGGCACCTCCAGCTCAGACATCACATTAATTGTGGAGTCTCCATATAGGTCGGCCTGAATCCGAGAGATTTTATGTGCGAAAAACTCTTTAAACGCATCACAGCAGGTAACTGATGACTCCAAATTCTGGTTCAAGGGAGTGGAGGCAGATACTAATCCCCTCACAACCCTGAACAACTCCGCGGGATGTGAACTCGCAGAGTCAATTCGGACAGAAAAGAACCGCCTCTATGCCACACGTATTGCCTGAGCATAGATCTTTAGATGTACTCTATGTCTCAATCTGTCCGATTCGAGTTGAGTTTTCCTCCACTTGCACTCCAGTTGCCGACCTTGCCGTTTCAGCCCCTGTAGATCTTCCATATACCAAGGGGCCAAATCTGAAGCGGGTCGGAGGGGACGCTTGGGAGCAATAGTGTCTACTGCCCTGGTGAGCAAGTTGATGCCCTGGTTGAGAATTGGAACGACGGGATCACTAGCAAAGCCAACATTAAATCCCTCCAAGGCTTCTTGGAATCTTAGTAGATTCCATTGGGCCCCTCGCCCCTGCAGAGCTGGGAAGTGATTGTAAGTCCAACCTTAACCAGATGGTGGTCCGTCCATGACAATGGGGAAATCACAGGAGTGATCACCCTGATCAGAGTAAAAGACCCAATCAAGCGTGTGACCTGCAATGTGTGTCGGTCCAGAGACCACTTGGGATAGGCCCATAGTTGTCATGGCCGCTATGAACTCCTGAGCTACCCCGGACAGATTGGTTCCAAAATGAACATTGAAGTCCCCCAGCACCAAGAGTCTGGGAGACTCCAACGCGTGTTCCGCGACCAAGTCTGTGAGCTCAGTAAGGGATTCCACTGGGCAGCGGAGCGATCGGTACACCAACAGATGTCCAAATCTATCCCCGGTCCCCAAACTCAAGTACACACATTCAATATGGTCCGATACCCTGACAGGGACCCTGGTAAGGGAGATGTTATCCTTATAGACCACAGCCATCCCATCTCCCCGCCCACGTCCCCTCACCTGCACATATACAGAATATCCTGGAGGGAGAAGCTGGGACCAAACTGAACCACTAGCCTCCCCCAACCAAGTCTCGGTAATACATACCAGGTTGGCCCCTAAATGTAAAGAAGACTAAACTAATAACAACAGATACAGCAACCAGCCTCAGAATTGACAATGAAGACATTGAAGTGGTGGATGGCTTCTGCCTTTTAGGATCGACCGTCAACAGTAAAGGATCCAGCAGTCAAGAAATACATCACAGACTAGCACTTGGTAGGATTGCAATGAAGGCCTTGGAAAGGATATTTATTTATTTATATTTATTTATTATTAAGTTTATATACCACCTAGTATTAAAATCTCTAGGCGGTTTACAAAGTTATTTAGATGCCATGATGTGTCTATACCTACAAATATTAGTATGGTTGGGACAATGGTTTTTTCTGTGACAATCTATGGATGTGAAAGCTAGACTTTGAAGAAGCAAGATAGAAAAAGCATTGAGACTTTTGAACTTGGGTGTTGGAGAAGACTTTTGAGCATACCATGGACAAACAGGAAAACAAACAAATGGAATATAGAATAAATCAATCCAGATTTTTCACTCAAGGCACAAATGACCAGGCTCAAACTATCATACTTTGGACACATTATGTGAAAACCCAGCTCCCTTGAGAAGTCCATAATGCTGGGAAAAGTTGAAGGAAAGAGAAGAGGACGACAAGCAGCAAGGTGGATGGACTCGATTACAACAGCAATGAATGCACCACTGAGCGACCTTAAAGGCCAAGTTGAAGACAGATCATCCGGGAGAGAATTTATCTTTGTGCTGCTACTTCCGGTACTAATTCCACAAGGACAAGGAAACTAGAATTGCCTTGATGGCGCCTCTCGTGCTATCGGCCCCTTCCAGGAGCCAATGCATGTTAGGATCTGCCTCTGTTACCGATGCCTCCTTGTGGTCGAATGGTGAGCCTGTGAGGGGGACAGAGGTTGTGGACCCACCAGCACAAACCATGTTTTCCTAAACAATTAGGTCATGCTGTGGAAGCCCTCCAACTGGATCCAACAGAAGAATCACCTCCTTTTGCTCCTGTGACTTGCTGTACTTGAAGGGAGCCACTGCAATATACTGGTTTGGATGTTTGTTTATTTATTTATTTAGCGCATTTTTATACCGCCCTAACCCAAGGTCTCAGGGCGGTTCACAACAAACAAGAACAAAATATTAAAATCAATTAAATACTAAAAACAGTTTAAAACAAGTCAATAAACAATCCAAAACTTAGGCCTGGGTAAAAAGATGAGTCTTTAGACACTTTTTAAAAGCCACGAGAGATAGGGAGATTCTAATTCCCACGGGAAGTGCCTTCCAAAGGCTCGGGGCGACAACAGAGAAGGCCTGTCCCTGGGTGGCCACCAGACAACATGAAGGTAGCCACAGACAATCCTCCCCTTATGTACATAGTGGATCATGCAGAAGAAGACGCTCTCTTAAGTACCGTGGGCCTAAGTTGTTTAGGGCTTTATAGGTTATAACCAGCACTTTGTATTTTGCCCAGAAACTTATTGGAAGCCAGTGCAACTCCTGTAATATATGACCCAGAGACCAACCTGGCAGCCGCATTTTATACTAATTGTAGTTTCCGGACTATTTACAAAGGCAGCCCCACATAGAGCGCATTGCAGTAATCAAGTCTGGAGGTTACCAGAAAGCGTACTACTGTTTTGAGATTATGAACCTCAAGAAACGGACGCAGCTGGCGTATCAATCGAAGCTGATAGAAAGCGCTGATAGAAAGGTTCACAGTCTGTGAGTACTTCTGGATTCACACCTCTCCCTGGTCTCTCAGGTTGAGGCGGTGCCCAGGAGTGCTATCTATCAGCTTCGGCTGATACGCCAGCTGCGCCCGTTTCTCGAGATCAATGACCTCAAAACTATGGTACGTATGTTGGTAACCTCCAGACTTGACTTTTGTAAAATGCTCTACGTGGGGCTGCCTTTGTACGTAGTGCAGAAACTCCAGTTGGTTCAAAACGCGGCAGCCAGGTTGGTCTCTGGGTCATCTCGGAGAGACCATGTTACTCCTTTACTGATGGAGTTACACGGGCTGCTAATAGGTTCCCGGACAAAATACCAAGTGCTAATTATAATTTACAAAGCCCTAAACGGCTTAGGCCCTGGGTATCTAAGAGAGAGTCTTCTTTATTATGAGCCCCACTGCCCTCTGAGGTCATCTGAGGAGGTCCGTCTCCAGTTACCGCCAGCTTGTTTGGTGGCTACACAGAGACGGGCCTTCTCGGTCGCTGCCCCGAGATTGTGTAATGCGCTCCCTGCTGAGATACAATCCTCCCCATCTCTGGCAATTTTCAAAAAACACCTGAAACCCCATCTTTTCACCCAAGCTTCCTCAGTTTCCTAAATTTGAGGTTTTAATATCTGGTTTATTTTAAAATTAAAAACCCGATTTCTGGGTTTTTAATCACTGTAATTGTTTAATTGTTCTTTTAAAGTGTCTTTAAACTGTTAATTGTTATTTTGTTTTTAATTTGTTTTAGCTCTTTACTGTTTTAGTGGTCTAACTGTAAACCGCCCTGAGCCATTTTGGAAGGGTGGTATACAAATCAAATAAATAATAACTAATACATACATCCTCAGGAGTCAAAACTTGAACTGATCCAAACTAATCACACAAGAGGAGTCGCTGGACACCTCCACAATCTTGGCTTTCTGCCCCCTGAATCTCCCCAAAGCCCTGGCGAAATCCAAGCCCCTGCAAATCTGCTTCACTAATTTCTCCAGATTCACTGAGATGGAATGTGGTCAGCCTCCATCCTTCCACTCTCACCTGGGCAATTCCCATTTCTTCTACCCAGCAGCCCCAAAGTAGGGATGTGCACGAACTGTCGGACAGAGTGTTTGGCGGCAGAGGACTTGCCTTTAAGGAGTAAAGAGGGTGCCGTTACCCCCTTTCTGCCGCATATCCCCTACCAGCACTGCCACCGAAGCCGGTGGAATGGGGCTACTGCATAACTTCTTGCAGCCTTACGCCAGTGGTTTTGGTGGCACTGCCGGGGAGGGGTCGTAACGGCACCTGCACTACTCCTTAAAAGGTAACCCCCGCTGCCAAACCGGTCCAAACGCTGCACCTCCAAACCGGTTTGGCAACCCAGAAAAAGACAGCCCAACTGGTTGGTGAACATCCTTACCCTCTAGTCCTGCCTCCCTGGTTGATTGGTCAGGCCCTAGGGTTGCAAGTCTGTCAAAGGTCATGGGTTCTTTTCCTGTTAACTCTATCAGTGCCAGCAGGCTCCTCACTACACTCTCCTGCGTGGACTTTTTGATGGACAGAAAGATTCCCCTTCTGCCTGAAGCTCATTCCACACTTTGAGCATGTAGATGGTTTCTCCCCTTTGTGAAATCTTTGATGGAGAGAAAGATATGACATCAAATGGAGCTCTTTCCACACTCGGAGCACATATAAGGTTTCTCACCTGTGTGGATTTTTTGATGGACAGAAAGATTACCCTTACAACTCAAACTCTTCCCACACTCTGAGCACGTATATGGTTTCTCCTGTGTGTGGAGTCTTTGATGGGCAGAAAGACTGCCCTGTCGGGCACTAATTTTGGCACTTTCATCCGTTGCCATCTGCCAGCATTTGAGGCATTGGTAGGCCTTTCCATCGACTGGCATTTGATATCTCAACACACCCATGTCGGTGGAGGAGTTATTTGGACACAGCACAGAGTGATATGTTTGAAGAAGTCATTCATTCAGCATGCATTTATCTTCCCAACATTTCTGTGTCTGTTATTATTAGTTAGTATGGACTATCATGGACATCAGCCTTTGGCATCATATTGTCGTTATTCATTAACACATTTTTTCTGATATGTGTTTGTTTGGGTATTGGTCATTTTTCATTGGTTACTATTAGAATCTTTGTTTGATGTTTATACATAATTTCTTATTATCACTTACAGTGTGGTAACAATTTTATTTGGTTTTGGTTCATATATTTAAAGTTTTTGTCCATACTACATGGAGCATGGTATTTTCAGGGGTAACTTATTTCCCAATATTGGGTTATATCTGTAGTATTTTGCATAGATTCAGTCAGCATACCACAAACATATACTCTTCTCTGACACAGGGGACTTGTTTTTATTTGGGGAGTCTTTGATGGACAGAAAGATTTGACATCCTTCTGAAGCTCTTCCCACACTCTGAGCACGCATATGGTTTCTCCCCGTGTGGATTCTTTGATGGGCAGAAAGACTGCCCTTGTCACGGAAACTCTTTCCACACTCAGAGCAGGCATATGGTTTCTCCCCTGTGTGGATTCTTTGATGGGCACAAAGTATGTGCTTCCGGTTGAAGCTCTTCCCACACTCTGAGCACGCAAATGGTTTCTCCCCTGTGTGGATTCTGTGATGGGCAGAAAGACTGCCCTTGTCACGGAAGCTCTTTCCACACTCTGAGCACGCATATGGTTTCTCCCCTGTGTGGATTCTTTGATGTTCAGAAAGGCTGGACTTCTGAACGAAGCTCTTTCCACACTCTGAGCACGCATATGGTTTCTCCCCTGTGTGGATTCTTTGATGGACAGAAAGATTTGATTTCCAACTGAAGCTCTTCCCACACTCTGAGCACGCATATGGTTTCACCCCTGTGTGGATTCTTTGATGGGCAGAAAGACTGCCCTTGTCACTGAAGCGCTTTCCACACTCTGAGCACGCATATGGTTTCTCCCCTGTGTGGATTCTGTGATGAGCAGAAAGACTGCCCTTGTCACGGAAGCTCTTTCCGCACTCTGAGCATGTATATGGTTTTTCCCCTGTGTGGATTCTTTGATGGACAGAAAGATTTGATTTCGAACTGAAGCTCTTCCCACACTCTAAGCACGCATATGGGTTCTCCCCTGTGTGGATTCTTTGATGGGCAGAAAGACTTTTTTTTCCACTGAAGCGCTTTCCACACTCTGAGCACGTATATGGTTTCTCCCCTGTGTGGATTCGTTGATGGGCAGAAAGTTCGTATTTATGACTGAAGCTCTTTCCACACTCTGAGCACGCACATGGTTTCTCCCCTGTGTGGATTCTTTGATGGGCAGAAAGACTTTTTTTTTCACTGAAGCGCTTTCCACACTCTGAGCACATATGTGGTTTCTCCCCTGTGTGGATTCTTTGATGGACAGAAAGATCTGATTTCCAACTGAAGCTCTTCCCACACTCTGAGCATGCATATGGTTTCTCCCCTGTGTGGATTCGTTGATGGGCAGAAAGACTTTTTTTTTCACTGAAGCGCTTTCCACACTCTGAGCACGTATGTGGTTTCTCCCCTGTGTGGATTCTTTGGTGGGCAGAAAGACTTTTTTTTTCACTGAAGCGCTTTCCACACTCTGAGCACATATGTGGTTTCTCCCCTGTGTGGATTCTTTGATGGACAGAAAGATTTGATTTCCAACTGAAGCTCTTCCCACACTCTGAGCACGCATATGGTTTCTCCCCTGTGTGGATTCTTTGATGGGCGGAAAGACTTCCTTTTTCACTGAAGCGCTTTCCACACTCTGAGCACGTATATGGTTTCTCCCCTGTGTGGATTCTTTGATGGATAGAAAGTTCGTATTTATGCCTGAAGCGCTTCCCACACTCTGAGCATGCATATGGTTTCTGTCCTCTATCGCAACTTTGATGGGAAGGAATCTTATCTCTGCCATTGGAGCTCTTTCTGTATTTAGAGCATGTATCTCCTTGGCAGACGCACTGATGGACAGCAAGGGCAGTGTCACGACTGAATCTCTTTCCACACCCCAAGCATAGTTTTTCTCCTGTATGGGTTTTTTGATGTTCATACAAGTCCAACCAATTCCTGAAGTCGTTCCCACACACTGTGCATTGATATGCTGTCATTCTTGTAGGGATGCTGTGATGTGGACCGAGGTGTGATTTATTAGTTGAGATGCTTCCACTTAGAGTACGCTTACTAGTCTTATCTTCAGCTGGAATTGCATGGAAGTCTGTCCCTTCAGAAGCCGCCCAATTCTTCTTCTCTTTTTCTCTAGTTCTTCTTCTCTGCACTTTCCCCTTTTTTCTGTTCTTCCAACGATTACCTACAGGCATAAAAAGAAAAAATTGGTGAGGAAGGAACAGAGCCTCAACTCAAGAAACAAACCCAATTAACAGCATTGCAGTACAAACCAAGGAAAAGATGAAGTGCAGGGGCAAATCCCGCCATGTGATAAGCAGCGTCTGTTGATTAGAACTAAGCCCAGCTACATGCTCCAAAGGATGTGGTATTCCAGAGGCATTTCCCTCAGGCGGAATACCATTTTCCAGTCCTTTTAACCTGCTCCCTTACCTCACTGTGATGGGACCGCTCTGGGAAGAGCCTCTGCATTCTTGCATGAAGAAGGTTCCAAGTTCCCTCCCTGGTAGTATCTCCAGAGAGGGCTCCTGCCTGCCACCTTGGAGAAGCCACTGCCCGTCTAGGTAGACAATCCTGAGCTAGATGGACCAGTGGCCTGACTCAGTCAAAGGCAGCTTCGTATGTTCTGTGTGCCAATCTCTGCAGTTATTCCTTCGCTGTCTCCCCTGGCAGGACTCAAGGGTGTGAGATGGGAGAGAATCATCCTAAAGAGCTGGAAGGAAAGACCTAAAGGAGACAGAGCTGCATCTTCTGCTGCTGCGTGTAGAGCCTCTGGCCACTAAGCACACATCGGAGGAGCAGTTGGCAGTCATCAGACGCCCAGTGGAGGAAAGGCTCTCCGGGTAGCCACTCTTCTGCAGGGGCTTCCTGATCACTAATAATGGTGCCCATGTGCTGACTGGAAGCTCATTTCTGAGATGGCCTTGACACTCGAGCTGTTCTCCCTTGTGGCAAGCAGCCTTTGTGCCAAAAGGGCAGCTCTGAGCCAGACTTTGCCCACTGCTCTTTGCCTGGAGAAAAATGATGGGTGAACTGAAGACTACTCTGACCACTGGGGAGGCATGGACCATTCGGGATATGCGAACAGATTTTGAAATAAACCAGTTTAAGATCGATCTGGTTTGTCTTGATGGCTTGATAACAGACTGAACCTTCCCTAACAGTTCAGTTCGTTATCGAGCCGAAACCCCTGGCCGCTTGAGAGGGGGTTGGGTTCAAATTAATCCCCTTGGACGAAGCACTTGGAAACGGTTCAATGGAACTGATACACGAAGGAGGGCACCGGCTTAGAGTACAGTTTAACCTCCAGCTGAACCGGGAAAACTGGTTTTGTGCACCAGTTTTGTACACCAGTGGTTCACTGGTTTTGTGCACACACAGCAAAGCAGCTACCTGCTGATCTCTCTTCTTCCTTGGAGACCTCAATAAATGGATCTTCTCTATCTTGTGACCAAGAGGTGAGCTCATATTTCAGGACTGGAAAGGTTCCAACTAGAACAAATCTTCAGAGAGCCCAATTCATCCTGTCAAAACTGTTCTCCTGACCACAGCCACGAAAAGGGCCAAGTAGGGGTGGCAGAGGCTTTTAATTGGTCCTCACCAGGACTGGAAAGAGTCCCAGGAAGGAGGTCTAGTAGAGGAATCAGCTGCTGACATCCTCCATGACATCCTCACAAAGCATTGACATGCACCAGTAATAGCAGCAATTCCTGCCTTCCACATCCATCCCCCAAGGGAAAGAGGGAGCCTTACCCAGCCAGGCCAGATGCCCAGAAGTCTCCTCCATGACTTCCCTGTGCAGAGCCCTTTGGCCAGGATCCAGCAGAGCCCACTCCTCCTCGGAGAAACACACAGCCACCTCTTCAAAGGACATGGGTCCCTGAAAGATGAAGAAAGCAGTTTCTGTACCTGGATATTGTCAGAAAAGAGATGGCTGGATGTTCCTAAAGGATCTTCCAAAGTTGCATTAGCGGCAACTTTTGTCTTCAAAGGGAGCATACTTGATCAACAGAGAAAAGGGAAGGAGAGGGCTTTATCCCCACCCAGAGACAGGTGAGGCCTTCCTCTTGCTTCCATGATGCTTCCCCTACCTGATCCGGTGACTGCACAGCAACACCTTCCTCTCCACCAACAAGAGGAGAAGGCCTAGAGAGAATGTTGAGGGACATTTCACAGCCTGTGAGGTAAAAAAAGAAATGTCTTTTATGCTTTTGGCATTTTGCATTGCAGTGACTGGAGTATCTGTCCCAAGAACGTTTTTTGGAGTCTCAGTGTGAAGTTACTGGAAAAAGAAGAGAACCTAGAGAAAAGCCTCTCTTGAACAGAGACTTAAAGGGAACATAAAAGCACTCCAGGGTTTTCAGGAGAGGGCCAAGATGAAATACTCCACATCCATCCTTACCCAGTGAGGTGGTTCCTCCATCCCCCTCCTCCTCCCGTACGATTCCCCTGAAGAGCAGACTGTGCCTGGTGTCTGATGGAGCCTTCTCTGCCTGCAGAGGATCAGTGGCCATCTTGGCTAACATACCCAGTGCCTGGAAGAGGAAAAAGGGAAGAGGGATGAAGAAAGGGAATGGAGCATTTATTGGTATTATATAGACATCACGCAACTCTGGTAGAAATCCCCTCAGGGCAGACATTACAAAGATATTAAAAAGGACAAGAAAACTAAGAATAATAAAGACCTGAAGCAGGCCTGCTCAACTTAGCCTCCCCCAAACTGTTTTCGGACTACAACTCCCATAACCCCCAGCCACAGTGGCCAATAGCCAGGGATTATGGGAGCTGTAGGCCAACTCCGGCAGGAGGGAGAAGTTGAGCGGCTCTGACAGAAAGCAAGAGAAGATAAAGTGCCCATCAGGCAGCTGGATGAAGAACAACATCCTCAGAAGATGTTTTTGAACAGCCAGAGGAAATAAAAAGGGATGTTTTCTCTGGGTACTAGAGAGACATCAGATGCGAATCAATCTGGCATCTCTGGGGAAAGCATCCCGTAGCAGGAGACTCACAGCTGAGAAGATCCTCCTGGGGGCAGCACAAGAAATTTGGAGGAGATGCTGGACTTCCTAGGAGGGAGAGGATCCCTCTGTGAGGGGATCTGGAGGCCCTCTCCTCTCGGCAGCAGAGGCTGAAGCCAGGCTGGGCAGGCAGTCTGCCCTGGAAGCTTTGCAACCCACTCGGAGGGATGTGCACGGACCAGTTCAGAGGCCTTTTTACAAGCCTCCGAAGTGGTTCGAACACTGGGCGGGTTCGAAGTCCGAAAGCGGAGTCGGGGGGGGGGCTGTCTCTTTAAGGGCGAGGGAGGCTGCACTTACCTCCTCCCTCCGCTTCCCCCCTCAACTGGTGCCTGGTATCTTTCACCTCCTACAGGGCAGCAGTGTAGTTTCCTGCTGACCCTTTTCCTCTTCGTCCAGAAGTAGCTGGTGCACGCAAACACTCACACCACCACACATCACACCAGCTAATCTGGCTGAAGAGGAAACGGGATGTGTAAAATACCAGGTGTTCGTGTGGGAAAAGCGGAGGGAGGGGTAAGTGCACCTCCCTCGCCCTTAAGGTGAGTCCGCCTCCCATCAGCCACCTGTGCCTGGTTCAAGGGAAGGTGCATGAGGACTAGTGGATTGGGATATAAATCCAGCCCTGGCACTGAACTTTGGAAAGAGAGGAAGAAAAGGACTCTGGCTCTACTTGCAGGAGGACCTTACTTGGCAACTGGAGGCATAATCCTAAGGGATCTCAGCCCCCTGAAACTACCTGGATAAAACGGCCCTGCTTCTCACCTGCTGCTCCTCCTGCCTCTTCTCCTCTGCCTGGCTCAGGAGAAAACCTTCTGCTAGGGCCACCGCCTGGGAACTGGTCTCTGCTCCACATTCTCTGACCCAGCTCTCCATCTCCAAGGGTAGGACAGTCAGGAACTGCTCCAGGATCACCAGGTCCAGCATCTGAGCTTTGGTGTGCTTTTCGGGCTTCAGCCACTGATGGCAACGGGTGTGGAGTCTGCTGCAAATGTCTCGGGGTCCTTCAGCCTCCTGGTAGGGGAACTGCCTGAGTCTCTGGCATTCAACATCGGTGCTGGTGGGGTCTACATTCAGGATCTTTTGCACCATTCTTTCCCAGAATTCCCTGCCACTCCCAGCCTGAATGCTCTGGGGGTCTTTTTCTGCTCCTGCCCCTGATTCATTACTGGGATTTGCAATTCCATGTTTGTCTTTGATCTCAAATGAAACTTCCAATGCAGCCATAAGATCTTCTTAGAACAGCAGTTAGTCTCATATGGCCAAAGAGTCTTTCTTATCAAGTTATTTCTCTCTCTCTCTCTAAATAAGCACTTAATTTATCTGCAAAATTTTGCTTTTAATTGAGAACTGGCAGGCAGGGAGAGTATCCTGTGAATCAGAGAGAAGCACCAATCAACACACATTTTATGTCACAACTTCACTTTGATTGGTCAGATTCATCAATCTAGAGACAAACACTTCTTCTTCTGTTTCCTGTAACGAATCTTTTAATGAAACCCCCCTTTTTAGTAACTGGCTGGCATGGAAGTTCCTCCCTTCCCTTTTCGTTTTTAGTGCAAAGCGGAGGGGGAGGCGATTAATGGCTTCAAAAAGGAAGATAATTTTGAATTCCTTCGAAAGCATTAAAAGACTGAAGGGAGTGCAGGGGGCAGCAGGTGAGAGGGAGGGGGCTCGGCCTGCAGGGGTGGATGTACTTTATTAGGGCCAAGTGTATGGGGGCAGCAGAGGAGGGCCCTGATCCCCACCCCATCCCACCCCCACCCTACTTTCATTGCCGGGACGCACTGCCTTGGCGGGTCCAGCCAGGCAGGGGTCAGCGGGAGCTGCAGAAGAGCGCTTGCCAGCGTGCATCCTGCGGCCAGACAGAGGGAGGCCGCCAGTGTCCCAGGGGTCGGCAGGGCACCCCCCTCCCCCGCCACGCCCCAGGCTAGCCCAGAAGCAGGTGGAGGAGGATCCCGCTCCCCACCGGCCCCTCCGCCTGCCTCTCTCACCTGCAGCATCAGCAGCTCCCTCCAAGCTTCCGAGGGGTGCAAAGTGCACGTGGAGGGGGTCTGGCTCCCAGGGAAGGAAGTGCAAGACACGGGGGTGGGCTCTTGGGGTGGAAAGGTCTGAGGAACCCCAGGATATGCCTCTCTCCCCTACTGGCCGGGTCCCTCCTTCTGCAAGTATCTCCGGTCCGGAAGCACACGCCTCCCTCTTCTGTTAATTCCTGCTCGTTCGGAGGAGGGGCGATTTCCATTCCCGCGTGGCTTGCTGGGCAGGGAGAGCAGAGCTTCCAGCTTCCTAGAGGGGCCGCTCGGGATGATGGGATTTGTAGTTCACCAGCCGCTGGAGGGACAGGTTTGCCAGCCCTGCTGCAAACGTTAAAGGGAGAGCAGAGCTTCCAGATTTCCTGGAGAGGCGCCTCGAAGATGCAAGGACCTGCGAGTTTTCAGAATTGTTTCTTGCTCTGCTCCTTTCTGGTGGGAAAGGAACCCTTATTATTTATTTATTCGATTTATGATATGCTTTAAAAATACACAGATTTTTAAAAATTCCTTAATTTATATACCGCCTTTCATTAAAAACAATCCCAAGGCGGTTTACAAAAGTTAAAAAACCTACAATATGACACATATCCAGGCGGCTTATGTAAATTCAGAGATTTTTAAAACAGCAATTAAAAGCAATTTAAAAAGTTGAAAACACACTAATTAAAATGGTTCTATAATAAGAACTGTTATATATAACTTTAAAATTCCACCACTTTTGATGCCCCCACCTCCACGCCGACGCACACATTCACTCCTATATGAACATTCCTCCAAAGGATCAGGAGCCCGCAAAGTACATGTATGATGTATGATTTGCTCAGAGACTCAAGGAAATGGGGACAGCCAAAGGCAGGAAGAGCTGCCAATGGAGAGGTGGCAGATTGGGGGGGGGTGGGTGGGTGGGGTTGATCTCAGAGGCTGGTCATCCTACCCAGTACTAGGATGAGGGGAAGTCTTTCCTCCCCTGTTCCTGCCAGACCAACAACCTGTTCCTCTGGACAGCAACAGATTCACTTCACCCTCCTCACTTGTTTGCATTGAGCCCAGTGTACATGTGTGGAGTGAGAGAATTTATGACTGGCTGGGTTGGAGGCCAAGAAGCGGCAGGCGTATCTCTTGGGGAGGAGGGCGTGTTAGGGAGGAGCAGACCCAAAGCCGTTTACATAGAAAAATAAACAAGACTGAGGTCTAGAAACTGACTGCAGCAAGCTCTAGTAATAAAAGTAAAGAAGAACAATGAAAAACTGGGACTGTGACTAAATTTAAAGAGCCAAACTAAAAACTAAACTAAAACCAAACTAAAAACTAAACTAAAACCAAACTAAAAACTAAAACTAAAGAGCCAGCATGGTGTAGTGGGTTGAGTGCTGGACTATCTGTTTATTTCGGCCCAAGGCCAGCCTAAATACAAAAAGAAAAAGAAACAACAACTGTAAATACATAAAACATATGTAGTACACCGCTCTGGGCTCCTTGGAGGACGAAGGGGGGGGGAATTAAATAAATAAATATTTTATTTATTTATTTATTTATTTATTTATTTATTTATTTATTTATTTGATTTATATACCGCCCTTTCAAAATGGCTCAGGGCAGTTTGCAATTAAAATAAAGCATTAAAACACTAAACAGCTAAAACAAATTAAAAACCATATAACAATTAACAATTTTAAAACATTTTAAAACAATTAAACAATTACAGTGATTAAAAACCCCGAAATCGGGTTTTTAATTTAAAAATAAACCAGATATTAAAACTTCCAAAATTAGGAAGCTGAGAAAGCTTGGGCGAAAAGATGGGGTTTCAGGTGCTTTTTTTGAAAACTGCCAGAGATGAGGAGGATCGTATCTCATCAGGGAGCACATTACACAATCTTGGGGAAGCGACCGAGAAGGCCTGTCTCTGTGTAGCCAACAAACGGCGGTAACTGAAGACGGACCTCCTCAGATGACCTCAATGGGTGGTGGGGCTCATAATAAAGAAGACGCTCTCATAGATACCCAGGGCCTAAGCCGTTTAGATAACTTGCACTTGGTATTTTGTCCGGGAACCTATTGGCAGCCCATGTAACTCCATCAGTAAAGGAGTAACATGGTCTCGCTGAGATGACCCAGAGACCAACTTGGCCTCTGCGTTCTGAACCAACTGAAGTTCCCAGACTACATACAAAGGCAGCCCCACGTAGAGCACATTACAAAAGTCAAGTCTGGAGGTTACCAACAGATGTACCATAGTTTTGAGGTCATTGATCTCGAGAAATGGGTGCAGCTGGCGTATCAGCCGAAGCTGATAGAAAGCATCCCTGGCCACCGCCTCAACCTGAGAAACCAAGGAGAGGTGTGAATCCAGAAGTACTCCCAGACTGCAAACCTGTTCCTTTTGGGGAAGTGTGACCCCATCTAGAATAGGAGATCAAAATTGTCTCTAGAGTTCTGACCCAGTACAATAAGTTCCTCCATCTTATCTGAATTCAGCTTCAGTTTATTCTCCCTCATCCAGCCCATTACTGCATCCAGACAGGCATTTAGGGAGGATATGCCAACTCCTGAAGAAGTTGACATGGAGAAGTAGATCTGGGTGTCATCAGCGTACTGGTAACATACTTAAGCATAGATTTTGAAAATCAACAGTTTCCAATCGACACCATCTGGAATCTGTCCGAGAGGTAGGAGCGGAACCACTGTAAAACAGTGCCTCCCACCCCCAACCCCCTCAGACGTTCCAGAAGGATACTGTGGCCTATAGTATCAAAAGCCACCGAGAGACCCAAAAGGACCAACAGAGTCACACTTCCTCTGTCAATTGCAATTGGAGATCATCCATCAGGCCGACCAAAGCAGTCTCCACCCCATAACCCGCCCGAAAACCTGTTTGAAATGGGTCTAGATAATCGGTTTCCTCCAAGACCGCCTGGCGACCACCCTCTCAATTACCTTGCTCAGCCATGGGAGGCTGGAAATATGCCTATAATTGCTCAACTCTGAGGGATCTAATGCAGGCTTCTATAGAAGAGGTCTAATGATTGCCTCCTTAAGACAAAGAGGCATCCTGCCCTTCTTCAGAGAAGCATTTATCATTTCCACCAGGCTGTTTGCAACAACCTCCCTGCTAGATCAAACAAGCCATGTTGGACAAGGGTCAAGAGAACAAGTGGTAGGCTTCACCGCTCCAAGCAGCTTGTCCACTTCCTCAGGAATCACAAACTGAAACCAATCCAGTCGAATCATATAAGAGGAGTCGTTGGGCACCTCCAGCTCAGACATCACATTAATTGTGGAGTCTCCATCTAGGTCGGCCCGAATCCGAGAGATTTTATGTGCGAAAAACTCTTTAAACACATCACAGCAGGTAACTGATGACTCCAAATTCTGGTTCAAGGGAGTGGAGGCAGATACTAATCCCCTCACAACCCTGAACAACTCCGCGGGATGTGAACTCGCAGAGTCAATTCGGGCAGAAAAGAACCGCCTCTATGCCACACGTATTACCTGAGCATAGATCTTTAGATGTACTCTATGTCTCAATCTGTCCGATTCGAGTTGAGTTTTCCTCCACTTGCGCTCCAGTTGCCGACCTTGCCGTTTCAGCCCCCGTAGATCTTCTGTATACCAAGGGGCCAAATTTGAAGCGAGTCGGAGGGGACGCTTGGGAGCAATAGTGTCTACTGCCCTGGTGAGCAAGTTGATGCCCTGGTTGAGAATTGGAACAGGATCACCAGCAAAGCCAACATTAAATCCCTCCAAGGCTTCTTGGAATCTTAGTGGATCCAATAACCTCTTTGGGCGGACCATTCTAATGGGCCCCTCACCCCTGCAGCGGTGGGAAGTGATTGTAAGTCCAACCTTAAGCACATGGTGGTCCGTCCATGACAATGGGAAAATCACAGGAGTCCCCACCCGTGGAACACCACCCTGATCAGAGTAAAAGACCCAATCAAGCGTGTGACCTGCAATATGTGTCGGTCCAGAGACCACTTGGGAGAGGCCCATAGTTGTCATGGCCGCTATGAACTCCTGAGGTACCCCGGACAGATTGGTTCCGAAATGAACATTGAAGTCCCCCAGCACCAAGAGTCTGGGAGACTCCAACGCGAGTTCCGTGACCAAGTCTGTGAGCTCAGAAAGGGATTCCGCTGGGCAGCGGGGCGATCGGTACACCAACAGAAGTCCCAATCTATCCCTGGTCCCCAAACTCAAGTACACACATTCAATATGGTCCGATACCCTGACAGGGACCCTGGTAAGGGAGATGTTATAGACCACAGCCATCCCATCTCCCAGCCCACGTCCCCTCACCTGCTCCTATACAGAATATCCTGGAGGGAGGAGCTTGGACCAAACTGGACCACTAGCCTCCCCCAACCAAGTCTTGGTAATACATACCAGGTTGGCCTCTAAATGTAAAGAAGACTAAACTAATAACAACGGATACAGCAACCAGCCTCAGAATTGACAATGAAGACATTGAAGTGGTGGATGGCTTCTGCGTTTTAGGATCGACTGTCAACAGTAAAGGATCCAGCAGTCAAGAAATACACCACAGACTAGCACTTGGTAGGATTGCAATGAAGGCCTTGGAAAGGATATTTATTTATTTATATTTATTTATTATTAAATTTATATACCGCCTAGTATTAATATCTCTAGGCGGTTTATGAAGTTATTTAGATGTCATGATGTGTCTATACCTACAAAGAATAGAATGGTTCGGACAATGGTTTTTTCTGTGACAATCTATGGATGTGAAAGCTAGACTTTGAAGAAACAAGAAAGAAAAAGCATTGAAACTTTTGAACTTTAGTGTTGGAGAAGACTTTTGAGGATATCAAGGACAGCCAAGAAAACAAGCCAATGGATCATAGAACAAATCAATCCAGAATTTTCACAAGAGGCACAAATGAACAGGCTCAAACTATCATACTTTGGACGCATTATGTGAAAACCCAGCTCCCTTGAGAAGCCCATAATGCTGGGAATAGTAGAAGGAAAAAGAAGAAGAGGTCGACCAGCAGCAAGGTGGGCAGACTTGATTACGACAGCAATGAATGCACCACTGAGAGACCTTAGAGGGCAAGTTGAAGACAGCTAGTCTTGGAGACTCTATCTTTGTGGTTGCTAAGAATCGACACCGACTTTATGGCACTTAATCAATCAATCAATCAATCAATCAATCACAGGAAGTGCTGAAGAGTCATTTTAGGGGTCATAGAGTAGACAGGTAGAGGAGTTAGGGAGACCCTTACTCACTCTCTCTACTCCCAATGCCCCTAGTGGTTATCAGGACAGTTGGTGCAAAAGGTCAATGCACTGGACCGCGATCTCCAACAGATAAGCCAGAGCCAAATGGAAGTGATGGGTTTTGAAGGAAAAGGGAGAAGTGAGACCATGTATTCTGAGTTGGTGGAGCTGGGAGTGCACCATGTAGGAGCACAGGAAATAATGAGCAGTGGAGCCTAAGAGAGCAGGAGACCTTTGGCTGGGACATCTCTCCAGTGTTTAGGACTGCAGTGTTCAGGGAAGCTGCCCTGGGCAGCAATGAAGGTAAAGCCTATCCTGGTGATCTTGGCCAACTCAGTCTGAAGCTGCATCCTCTGGGCTGGTGCTAGGGCAGGAGAGAATAATATCTCTCTCTCTCCCCCCCCCTCCACACCAGGGTGATGGGTTTCCTGCTGTTTTGAAACCCTGTTGAAATCAATGTGGCTCCCTACATCCGTCCCCCTGCCCCTTCCCCCTTTTACTCTCTTTTTATTGCTGGCAGGCCCCACAAGACACAGTGACCCTATTAGGGGCGGAGCCACCATTGGGTGAAAGGGTTCAAAGAACCCAGGCCGCCAATGGGAAAAGGCCACTGAGCCCTGCCTTGTGTCTTGGGCTCCATAGGAGCCCAGAACAAACTCCCCCTCCCACGCCCGGGCGAACTCTTCAAATTATTTCAGGCAGCTCTGACTGCCCGATAGAACGTTTTCCCCTTCCTCTCCCTCTCTGGAGGGAGAGAAAGGGGAAAACGTCCTTTTGGGCAGCCGCTGCTACGCTACCTGAAATGAGGAGGGGAGAGATCGTTTGGGCTCTCGGCTCTAAGCTCTCGGGTCATGCCCCCTTTGCATGTGACAAGGGGGCGTGGCCTGGGCTACTGAGAGCCCGAACGAGGTCTCAGCTCATCATTTCAGGCAATGTCAGCTGCTTGATAGGATCCCCCCCCCCTTTCTCTTCCTCCAGAGAGGGAGAGACAGGGAAAAACCTTCTATCGGGCAGTCGGAGTTGCTTGAAATAATTGGCAAAGAATTCGCCTGGGCTCTCGGCGTCCCGGGCGTGGGAGAGAGGGAGGCTCTCAGTTCATGGGACGGGGAAGTTGGCTCTTGGCTCCTCTGGAGCCCGAGCCATGCCCCTGTGTGTGTGACGTCACACACACAGGCGTATTGAAGGGGTCTGCCGCTTGGCTGACGACACGGGGCCCCATATACGGGGCCCCGTTTGAGAGTTAAATTGGCCAGCGCTGCATTTATAGTGTGGCTGGAGAGACTCTCCCTGCCTTAAAGGCAGGGAGCGCCACACCTGACCACGTTGCGAATTCAGGACTGGCCACCTAATTCCCGAACAGGGCCACGCTGGGAAGGGAGAGGAAACTTCCCGGCTCTGTTCCTTGTCTAAGAAGCAGGGTCCATACAGCTCCCTAGAGAACTGGGGATAATCCCCCAAATTCCCCATTGCAAGGTCGTGCTTCTCCAGATGGATGCAAAAGCTGCAAGCATCTTCCCTAGAAGCTGCTACTTCTGGCACTAATTCCACAAGGACAAGGAAACTAGAATTGCCTTGATGGAGCCCCTTGTGCTATCTGCCCCTTCCAGGAGCCCATGCATGTTCGGATCTGCCTCTGTTACCGATGCCTCCTTGTGGTAGAATGGTGAGCTCTCTGAGGGGGAGAGAGATTGTGGACCCACCAGCACAAACCATGTTATCCCAAACAATTAGGTCGTGCTAT
Source organism: Hemicordylus capensis (assembly GCF_027244095.1). NCBI lineage: Eukaryota > Metazoa > Chordata > Lepidosauria > Squamata > Cordylidae > Hemicordylus > Hemicordylus capensis. The sequence goes on along the minus strand of NC_069658.1, from coordinate 232,487,639 downwards.
AGAAGCCCTCCAATTTGATCCAACAGAAGAATCACCTCCTTTTAGTCCTGTACTTGAAGGGAACCAGTGCAATGTACTGGTTAGGGTGTTGGACTAGGACCAGGGAGTTCTCCACACAACAGGCTTTACCGCAAGGTTTCTGCGAGGCTTTACTATGAACACAACACTAACCAAAAAGACCCCATGCAAGGATTTTTAAATCTTGAATATAAACTGGGTTGCACTCTAAGGAGCAGTGAAAAACCCGAATTGTGTGTGAAGTGCTCCCTGATAGCTCACAGGGACTTCAGGGTAAATCTGCCCAGTATGTGAATGCAGCACCCGCTCCATGCGGGAGGAGATGCAGGTCTAAAGCCAGTTGTGGAAAACTTCCTGGGAATCTGAGCTCAAATCCCCATTCAACCATGAAACTTGCAGGGTGACCCTGGACCAGTCCTTTATCTCTCAGTCCCGCCTACCCCACAGGGTTGTTGTGAGGATAAACAGGATCATGTACACCACAATGGGCTCTTTGGATGAAGAGCAGGATATACAGGTAGTAAAATAAAGAGTGAAATAATTAAAACTAGCTGGCCCAGGTGCAAAGCTGGGAATCTGAGCTCAAATCCCCATTCAACCATGAAACTTGCAGGGTGACCCTGGACCAGTCCTTTATCTCTCAGTCCCGCCTACCCCACAGGGTTGTTGTGAGGATAAACAGGATCATGTACACCACAATGGGCTCTTTGGATGAAGAGCAGGATATACAGGTAGTAAAATAAAGAGTGAAATAATTAAAACTAGCTGGCCCAGGTGCAAAGCATCTGTGCCTCTAGTTCTCCCTCGTTCTCGACCCGTCATTCTCAGCCCTCTTCCTCCTCCTCATCCCCCTCCAATGTTTTTTCTCTCTGGCCGGCCACCTGGCCAGTTGCTTTTTCTGCTCGCCTGTCCACTGGTTTCCTCCCCCCCCACTAAAGCTTTCACTTTCTCTCCCCCCACACTGGCCACCACAGCTTTCTCCCCCCACCTGCCTGCCTGTTTGCTGGCCTGTTCGTTGTCTTTATGTTCCCCACCGCTGTTGCTTTCCTCTCCCCCTACTCTCGCAAGAGCTGCCACACATGCGATTAGCCACGGGTATGATTTTATTTATTTATTTCGGAGCTTCTTGCCCCTCTCATTACCTACAGTCAAAGTAAAATAGAAGAACAGCCCTGCTGGATCAATCCCAAGGCCTATCTAGCCTTTGCAAAGTCCACAGGCAAGAGCTGAGGGCATGCCCTCTCTCGTACTGTTACTCCCCTACAACTGTTTCTCCCTCGCAGCTCAAAGGAGGACAAGTTCCTGCTCTAGATTTAAGTACCCAAGAAGAAGACTCCGAGACTGAAGGCCTCATTTCAAAATGCTCTGTTTCCACAGGCATGTTTAAAATAGAAAAGGTGGATTGAATCCGGTGGGAGGTAGCGTCTGCTGGAGACCACCACTGGATAGTTCCTTCCCAAGCCTCACTGCCTGCTAAGATCATCTGGAGAGGTTCGTCTGTGGCTGCTGCCAACTTGTCTGGCGGCTGCTCAGGAGTAGGCTTTTTCCGTTGCAGCCCCTGGACTTTGGAATGTGCTCCCTGTTGAAATAAGAACCTCCCCATCTCTGGCAACCTTTTTAAATGCACTGAAAACACAATTATTCAACCAGGCTTTTAATTAAATTTATGGTTTAAAATATATTTTAATACTGGGTTTTAAATGTTTTTAATCTTTTAAACAATTGTAATTGTTGTTTTAAATGATTTTAATTTAAACCACCCAGAGATGCAAGTTTTGGGTGGGATAGAAAAGATTTAAATAAAAATCAATCAATCAATCAGACATGAACTCATCCAGTTCATATATGACATGGGAGACAGCAGTAAACTGCCCAAACCTGAAAGAGTTCAACATACAGGATAGTGGCCAGAAATGCGTGATGATACAAGTGCCTTTTGTGAAAAGGTCTTGCCCACCTTCACTGCACAAGATGCAGAAGTTCACGCTGCCATAGCCATTCTTGAATTCAAGGCCCCAGACGTCCCTGTAACAACATACACAGACGCTGATTGGACAGCAAGAGCAGCCACAACATAGCTTCCCATATGGTTGAGCCGTGAAAGGGAGGCATCTGACGGACGCAATGATGCACACTCAGATAAATGGCAGAAAATAGGAGAGTTAATCCAAAAGAGAACAGCGCCTACCTGGCTTACCCACGTGACAGCACATCAGAAAAAGAAGGCTGGAATAATAAAGCAGACTCTTTAGCCAGAGGCAACAACACCTAGCAAGCCTGGTGAAGCCGAGCTTCACCCCTGTCATTACCCACAGTCAAAGTGAAATAGAAGAACAGCCCTGCTGGATCAGGCCCAAGGCCTATCTAGTCCCGCTTCCTGTTTCACACAGTGGCCCACCAGACGCCTTTGCTAAGTCCACAAGCACTTTGAGAGCATGCCCTCTCGCCTACTGTTTCTACCTTGCAACTCAGAGCACGACAAGTTACTACTCTAGATTTAAGTAGCCTTCAAGAAGACGACTCCAAGATTGAAGGTCTCACTTCAGCAGGCTCAGATTCCAAAGGAATGTTTAAAATAGAGAAGGTGGATGGAATCTGGTGGGTGGAGCGGCCACTGGACAGCAGTAAACAGCCCCCACTTGAAAGAGTTCAACATACAGGATGGTGGCCAGAAATGTGTGATGATGTGAGTGCCTTTCGTGAAAGATGTTTGTGGTGTGCACATGTGAATGCCAACTGCCAGTCAAAACCCCGTTAGACAACAACACGTAGATTCTGTGATGAGCCACATCCAAATGGATTACATTGGCTCATTTTCTACCACCTCCAGAGGCAAATGGTTCTGCCTTGTCATTCTGGAACCTTTTCCCAACTGGATTGAAGCAATACCAACCAGAACTGATACTGCTTCTGTCACTGCAAAAGTATGTTTCAATGTAGTTTGCAGCAGATTCAAGGTCCCCAAATACCTCGATTCTGAGAGGAAGTTTGTTTACGGGACAGGCATCCGGATAACCACGGGACGGGTGGGAGGAAGGTGAAGAAAACTCTGGCTGGCCAGAAAGCGGGGGGGGGGTAGCAATAAATGGGGGGGGACCGCAATAAAGCCGGGGTGGGGGAAAAGAAGCCGGTGCCTGGCTGGCCAGAAAGTGACTGGTGGGCCAGCCAGCAAGAAAGGGGGGGGGGCAGGCAGATGCAAGAAGGAGCCTGCCCGTCTGAAGGTGGGGGTGCGGGGGGGGGGGAGAAGAAGCCAGCACCTGACCAGCCAGAAAGTGGCGGGGGGGGGGGGAGCTGGCGGACAAGAAGAAGGGAGCATGTGGGCTGGCGGGGGAAGAAGGGGTGTGTGTGGATGGGTGGTGGGCTGGCCAGAGGCATAGGTACTCTGCTCCCGGCCCAGCTAGTATACTTGTAAAGGGCAATCTGGCAGGATGCGGGGGCGTGATTGAACTCCTGAATGGGGCTGCGTGGCCCCGTTTGGGAGTTAAATTGGCCAGTGCTGCGTTTACAGAGTGGCCGGAGAGACTCTCCCTGCCTTAAAGGGAGTTATCCTCCAACATTGGTCTAGAAAAGGCCTGCTCAACTTCAGCCCTCCTACAGCTGTTGGCCTACAACTCCCATGATCCCTGGCTATTGGCCACTGTGGATGGGGATCATGGGAGTTGTAGTCCAAAACCAGCTGGGGGGGGCAAAGTTGAGCAGGCCTGGTCTTGAAGCACAATGTGCCTGCCTTTCAAGATGGGGCTGGGGCTCAAGAGGTCTCCATTTCCCTTAAGGGAGCCCCTCCCCCGGCTCTGGGCAAAACGTAGCACTGCACCATGGGAATGGTAGTATCCACATGATGCCAGGGGAACCGCAGCGTGTATTCACCTATGGCTGAAGCATCGCACAGATACAACAGATTAGATGGGGACACACTTGGGGTTGATGGGGGCCAACCACTGGCCCCGAGCTTTACAAGAAAGAGCCCTGGTTTAGGGTCTGAGGGCCCTGCCTTGCTGCAGAGGGCAAGATTTGATCACTTGGTGTGGTGTCATTTTCAGCTCTGATTTTTTAATATTTTTATTTTGCAGAGAAGCCACAAAGCGATGGCTCCACAGCAGCCTTAAGTGAGTGACTCTCTCTCTCTCTCTCTCTCTGTGGTGAGAGATTGAAGAACTGTGGAGTGGGGGAAGAAGTCTGATCATCAGGACTTGAGCCTGCAGAGAAAGTGGTCTGGGGAGAGGGGAACACCCCTATTCTTTAAAAAATGCTTTTATTAGTATTACAAGTGGAAACAGGAAGGTTACATCTCTGAGACTCCAACAAGGCCAGACAGGTTTACATACAAGGTCTTATCCTTCAAAACCAAAACGAAGGAAAAATACGATCGTGTGAGTTGAATCTAAAGGGTCCTAAACTAGGCATCAGACATCAGTAGCAATCAGTAAAGAATCTTGAACCCCACAAGGGGAAATTAGTGGGGGGGGGGAAGGTCTGTCCCAGCATGATTTATCATCCCACTATCATAATGGTCTGAAGAGGAGAGAGCCAACCCAACTATGATATATAAAGTAGATAGGATACAATTATTTCAAACACAGGGCAAGACATCTCCAATACTCTATGATTTGAGCATCACAGACACGAAAAATGATATTAGGTATTATTGATAAGATTCTGTATTCTATAGGGAGGGGAATATAAGTTCCCTTGCTCTAATTTTGTCCTACTTCTGAATTAAGACCTGTATAAGTAATAATAAGAAACAAAATTTATTGAAACTTTCAATAAGTAGGATAACCGAGTCTTGTAATGTATATGTTTAATAAAGTATGTTTTATAATGTGTTATTTTCCAGTACTCAACAAAAGGAAGTTTCCTAAACCATGGATCTTCTAGCCTTTTCCATCCCATCAACATTAAATGATGAGAGATATAATGTATTAACTTATATGTTAAGCTGGTGGGCTGAGACAATCTAAAATGATCAAAGGTCATCCATGATTCTAGCCAAACTGAAAATGAATTCAAAATTTTTTAAATTCCTTGTTCTATCCAACCGGATAACCAATTTACAATAGGAACCACAGCAACAGACTTCACCAGCGAGATGCTGTACAGTTCTCTTCCACATGAGTTTCAATGTTATAAATAACAGGTACAAGAATCTAAATAAAAATTGGTCCTACTAATAAGAGCTCAAAAACAGATATGGACTAGCACCATTCCTTGCTCTTGTCCAGCACCAACAACCTCCGTTGAAATGGCAAATTGGATTCATTTGGGGAATGAGGTTGCGGGAAAATTGTTTTCCTATGGGGCTGTCTAAGGTTTAGGGTTCAGTTTGCATTTCAGTAAAAGTGGGGTGGGGGAGGTTCTACCTTTCAGAACCTTTTTAGCGAAGTAGGAAAACATGGAAAGGAAAGATTGTGCCGTCAAGTCAGTGTCAACTCCTGGCAACCACAGAACAATGTGGTTTTCCTGGTAGAATACAGGAGTGGCTTACCATTGCTTCCTCCCACACAGTATGAGATCTGCATGTCCTAAATTATATATAGGCAAGAGTGTGCGAAAGGTTAGATCAAGGATCCTGGAACTTAAATCGAGAGTTAGAACGGGACATTGTGAATCACCAGTTGTTGCCCACTTTTTAGAAAAGGGACACACGTGTGAGGAATTTAATTTTTTTGTCCTCTATAAATATACATCTCGGAGATTTTGTAATGAGGACATGAATACAGTGTTATTAAGGAAAGAGGCGTTTTTATACACCTGTTCAGGACTCATATTGGAGGCCTTAACACTAATCAGGACCTTTCTTGTTTTCTGGGGGAGATGTATTCAGCTATCTTAAAACAGCATTGTGAGCTGTAATCATGTGATTTGCAGGATCAGTAGAGAAGGAGGAAGGCACAGCACTTAATTAATTTTTTAGAGAGCACAGTTGTCTGGCATTAGTGCTCTGTGTGGTTAATTGGGTCATAGTTTAAAAGGGAGTGTGTAGAGCAAGTAAGCAATGCCTCCACAGGTGTAGATAAGAAACCATGGGAAGACAAGGCAGTTGTGATTAGAAAGCTAAAAAATGCTGTGTTTGTATCGACAGTGGTGAGTGTTTCTAAGTGGATCTTTTTGTGAGAGGAACTACATTTGGAAGATAAATTAATATTGATGTCTGATAATGTGATGCGTATTGTTGTTCTTCCGTTCAAGTTGTAATCTGATGAAGTAACCGTTTATTATGAAAAAGAAAACCCTTGTATAAAACTAGTTACACAAGGTATTATCCGGAAAATCTGTCATTCTTTGAAACACATGGTTGGATTACAAATATCACCTCCATTCCTATGGGACTGAGAATGGGAATGCATTGCTGCACAACGATGAGAAGAATTCTCTTCCATCTTGCTCAACTGGTGTTGAACCCTGCTTGTGGACTATCTGGATTCTAAGATAAGAACTGTTCTGATCACACCTAAGTGTTAAAATGGACTATCTATATGTTGTGGAAGATTCTTTGCAATATTTGCATGTACTTTGTTCCATTAAGGGGGTGTGTTATTTTTGCTCAGATATGTGTACCATATAAAACTGGGGTTGATTGACTGACTTCTTGAGCATTCCTATTCCAGTTTATCTAGTCATGTTGTGCTATTCATTCATTTATATGTAACGTGGCTCCTGTTGGGTTAGTGATACAGTATGAGATGATGCCTTTCAGTACCTTCCTATGTCACTGCTGCCTGATATAGGAGTTTCCCATATTCTCGGAAACACACCAGCTGGGATCTGAACCACCAGCCTCCTGCTTGCTAGGCAGGTTGCTTCCTCACTCTGCCATTAGGTGGCTCAAGAATCATAAATCATTCACACTTGGAATTTTTTTAAAGTGATATTAACTAAATATATTTAGTTAAATGTCAAAATATTTAACTAAATATTTGTGTTTTAATTCTGTACACTGTCTAGAGATGCACATACTGAAAAGAACACAAATGGTCACTTTTGATACCTATCCTTCGGTTACAATATAAGTGACAGAAGACTCCAGTTTACTCTGTTTTTAATTAATGTTGTCAGCGGCTTTGAATTAGTTTATGAAGAATGATGGAATATTATTTTTTAAAAATAAATACATAACTTACTTGCTGTGTGGGTTTTTGTGGCTTTTCTCCAAAAACAGTGTTTATCAAAATAGAAGATGACTCTGAATTTAAAACAATCTCCTTAAAAAACATTATACCTGTATTTACAAGAAAGAAAAAGGACTCTGAATTTAAGACTACTACTGCCGCCCCGGATTTCTACAGGATATAAATACTGTAGCAATTGGCCACTCCTCTACCCTAAAAAAGTGAACTGGAAGTGAACCCTGCCCTGACTGACAGGCAGTGACCTCTGGGGGATCAGCCACTCAGCACACAGTGACCGGGACCTAGAGGGCCTGGTGCCAGTAGAGCGACGAAGGAAGATGGGGAGCAGGCTTCGTGAGCACCAGCCATGAAGTCTTTCTGCGTCATGGCCAACAGCCAGCCTGGAGGCTTCTCTCATGGAAGGGCATCTGCAGAGCCTTGAGAGACAGGATTGTAGGAAGCTTGAATTCTCTCCTGGAGTTTGGGGTGAGCTCATGGAGAAAGGAAGCCAAGGGCTTTTTGGCTTCAGAAAGACTTGGGAGAGGGAATAGTGTGATAGCTAGTCTGTGTTAGACCACTTACTTTCCTTTTGTACTTTGCAAATCCTTACACTTGGTCTATTGTGTTTTATTTTGTAACGTAACCTTCTAAGAAACTCTAGCCTGAGCCCTTTCTATCCAACCAGGGCTCTGTAGAAGTCTCTGTACCCTGTAAAGGTGCTTTTAAAAGGTTGCTTGCAACTGGGGGGAGTGCTTTTTGAATTATCTATGCATTTGGGTAACCACGGGTTTTAAAGTGGGCCACTCCAAATACCAGCTGGGGTGTTTTTTGGAAGTAATCTTGTAAAGTACCGAGTATTATTATTTCTTAATTGTAGTTTGCAGCAGATTCAGGGTCCCCAAATACCTCAATTCTGAGAGGAAGTTCCTTCACGGGACAGGCATCAAGCAACGATTCCACATAGGACGACACCCACTGTCATTAGACCTTGTAGAGAGATCCTATCGCACGATCAAGGAAGCTTTACGTAACATGGCCTCATCCAGTGGTAAAAACTGTGATGAGCACCTCACCGCTATTCGCACGGCACTGAGAAGTTCAAACACAGTTATGGACTTAGCCCCCACAAAGTCATGACTAGATGCGCTATGTGTATGCCAGAGTCATGGTGGTTGGCCGTAAAAATCTCAAATTCCTGGATGCAAAATAATCACAGAGCAATGGATTCAGGGTTTAACTCAGCATGCTTGCACCTGAAAGCTTCCCACAAGTTGGGCATCATTGAGCAAGACACAGACAGATATCTTGGCTGGAACAGTCACCCTAGAGTGTGGGACGTTAGCAAGGAGCTCCATCTCTGTACCCAGATGCAATTCCTCCAGATAAAGTTTTACCTCACTTTCATTTTTACCCTAGGCTTGTTTTCCAGCCTAACAACACTTCTTGTTCACAGCCTAACGCTATCTTTTACCTTGAAATGTTTGCTTCATTGCAGCCAACGTTTGTTCAAGTAGCATTTCATCCCATAAAGAGGATTTGGCTTGGAATTCCTTCAAGTTAGAGAACGTGTGTGCTTCTCGCTTGTACTCTCTTCAGCCATGTGTTGACAAATGCCAGTTTAGGCCACACATTGCAGGCAATGTCCAACACAATGGCAATATGTGGAAAGAAGTGTATGTGTGTGTGTGGGGGGGTCCCTTACTGATAGCAACCCCATTATTTCCCCCAGCAATCAAAAAGTATGGTCAGAAAGAGCCTTAGAAGGACTACAGCCAGGCATTCAGCAGTTCAGGATCATAGGAGGATCAGGAACGGTCCCCCACTTCACATCATGAGGATGGCCCAAGAATACCTCCGCACATTTTACCGAGCCCTAGCTCCCACCTCCTACCAATTGCAGTACCCTCCAGATCTTTGGCATCCAGCTTGCTGGTTCCAAGTTACACATGAGTACCCTCAAGGCCGCCTGGCTTTGCTCAGGATTAGAGTTTACAGAGATGGATGGAGCAGTGGCAGATAAGACTATGCCCTCTACTGTACGTCCAGTTCTGAAGTGGGACTACTGCCATCCAGGACAAGGTCCGCATTGCTCAGAGGGGTTCAGACACTGTAACTGACTTTTCCATATAGTCACACTGATATCCTACACTAGTCCAAAAGTACCACTGAAGTGGTTAGCCAGCACTCCTGAAAAGTTTCATTAACACCCTTCTCAAACATTTATTATTTCTCTGTGTAAAACGCCCTGAACCATTTTTGGAAGGGCGGTATAGAAATCAAATGAATGAATGAATGAAACAGTGTCCAGACTGGGAAGGTGTTGGCGGCAGGTAGAAAAGTTGGCCTTCTTAATTAAGCTGTTTCCACCCTCTGAGCATGTATGTGGTGTCTCCCTGTGTGGATTCTTTGGTGAATAGAAAGATTGTCCTTCCAACTGAAGCTCTTTCCATACACTGAGCATGGATAGGGTTTCTCTCTATAAAGAATCAACCCACAGACCGGTCTTGGCCAGCTACTCATCCTGCGTTGCAATTTGAGAAGCTGACTCAGATTGCACAAAGTAGATTCAATCCTGAACTTTTAAGACAAAAGGTAAATAAGAGACTCTGGTAGTTCAAATTGCTGCCACCAAATCACTCCTTAATATATTTTATTAACGGGAATTGGAGTGATTAAAAATCCCAGTTTCAAACTTGACTTCCCCTTGCTAACCGGCAAAGATAAAAACAACCTCTCCCCACCCGTATGCCTGCACATGGTGAGCTAACCATAGCTGGCTTAGTGTCTCTGTTTGGAAATGGATTGCAGGAGAGGCTTCCCCTCCCCCCTTCCACCCACATTTAATCAAACACACTGTGAGGGTTTGTAAAAACAGAGAAAACCCTTTTGTTAAGTTGCCACAGACCAGGTGGTCTTAGGTTTCGACTTTTTAGTTGCACTTAGAAACACTTAGCTTGGTTACAAGAATATTCAAAACACCCAGATCTCTTCGTAGGTGGTGTGTTCTTTCTTATTCAGTTACAAGAAACAGATATTTAGGAAATGCACAGCAACAAGTAAAATATCCTCTGATGCATGTCTTACTAACAATACTTCGTCCAGTACTAACATCCGAAAGCCACAACTTGGCTTTCTGCCCCTTGAACCTCCCCAAACCCCTGGTGAGATCCAAGCTCCTGCAAATCTGTCTCACCAATTTCTGCAGATTCACTGAGACAGAATGTGGTCAGCCTCCATCAATCCCCTCTCACCTGGGCAACTCCCTTTTCTTCTACCCAGGAACTTTCTAGTAAGGATGTGCACGAACTATCAGACATATGGTTTGTTGGCAGGGGGCTTATCTTTAAGGAGTAGGGAGGGTCCCGCTAAACTCCTCCTCCCGCATTTCCCCCGCCAGAACTGCCACCGAAGAAAATGTGGCAGGTGGTGGTGGGGTAACAGCACCTGCTCTGCTCCTTAAAAGTTAACCCCTGCTGCCAAACCAATCAAAATGCTAGACCTCCGAACCGGTTTGGCAGTGCAGCAAAGGACAGCCCAACTGGTTTGTGCACACCATTACCCTCTAGTCCTGCCAGCCTGGTTGATTGGTCAGGACCTTTTCCTGTTAACTCTATCAGTGCTGGCAGTCTGCTCACTACACACTCCTGCATGGATTCTTTGATGGGCAGAAAGTTCGTACTTCTGCCTGAAGCTTTTTCCACAATCTGAGCACGTATATGGTTTCTCCCCTGTGTGGATTCTTTGATGGACAGAAAGCTTGTATTTCTGACTGAAGCTCTTCCCACATTCCAAGCAAATATACGGTTTCTCCCCTGTGTGGATTCTTTGATGGACAGAAAAATTACCCTTGCAACTGAAGCTCTTCCCGCACTCTGAGCATGAATAGGGTTTCTCTCCTGTGTGGATTCTTTGATGGGCAGAAAGGCGTGACTTCCAACTGAAGCTCTTTCCACACTCTGAGCATGTATATTGTTTCTCCCCTGTGTGGATTTTTTGATGGTCAGAGAGCTGGCCCGTATGACTGAAACTCTTTCCACATTCTGAGCATGTACATGGTTTCTCCCCTGTGTGAATTATTTGATGGAGAGAAAGCTTGTCCTTCCGTCGGAAGCTCTTTCCACACTCTGAGCATGTATATGGTTTATCCTCTGTGTGGATTTTCTGATGGTCAGAAAGATTACCCTTGCAACTGAAGCTCTTCCCACACTCTGAGCACGTATACGGTTTCTCCCCTGTATGGATTCTTTGATGGACAGAAAGTTTGTGCTTCCGTCTGAAGCTCTTTCCACACTCTAAGCACGTAAATGGTTTCTCCCCTGTATGGATTTTATGATGGTCAGAAAGATTACCCTTGCAACTGAAGCTCTTCCCACACTCTGAGCACGTATACGGTTTCTCCCCTGTGTGGATTCTTTGGTGGGCAGAAAGACTTCCCTTCTCACAGAAGCACTTCCCACACTCTGAGCACATATATGGTTTCTCTTCTGTGTGGAGTCTTTGATGGCCATTAAGCTGAGCCTTCTGGCTGAACCTCTTTCCACACTCTGAACACATATATGGTTTCTCTCCTGTGTGGATTCTTTGATGGGCAGAAAGGCGTGACTTCCAACTGAAGCTCTTCCCACACTCTGAGCATGTATACGGTTTCTCCCCTGTGTGCATTCTTTGATGGATTGACAGCTTGTACATCTGACTGAATCTCTTTCCACACTCTGAGCACGTATATGGTTTCTCCCCTGTGTGGATTCTTTGATGGGCAGAAAGGTTTGACTTCCGATTGAAGCTCTTTCCACACTCTGAGCACGTATAGGGTTTCTCTCTTGTGTCAATACTTTGATGGGAAGGAAGCTCATCTCTGCCACTGAAGCTCTTTCTGTATCTAGAACATGTATCTTCTTGGAAGACACACTGGTGGACAGCAAGGGCAGTGTCACAACTGAATCTCTTTCCACACTCTAAGCACAGTTTCTCTTCCGTATGGGTTTTTTGATGTTCGTACAAGTTCAACCAATTCCTGAAGCCGTTCCCACAGACTGTGCATTGATATGCTCTCACTCTCGTATGGGTGCTGTGATGTGCACCTAGGTGTGATTTATTAGTTAAGATGCTTCCACTTAGAGTGTGGTTACTAGTCTTATCTTCAGCTGGAACTGCATGGATGTTGGTCCCTTCAGGAGCTGCTGAATTCTTTTTCTCTTTTTCTTCAGTTTTTCTTCTTGATGCTTCCCCATTTTTTCTGTTCTTCCTCCGATTACCTGCATGCATAAAAAGAGAATTTTGGTGAGGGAGGAACACAGCCTCAACCCAAGAAACAAACCCAATTAACAGCATTGCAGTTCAAACCAAGGAAAAGATGAAGTGGAGGGGCAAATCCCACCATGTGCTAAGCAGCGTCTGTTGATTAGAACGAAGTCCAGCTACATGCTCCAAAGGATGTGGTATTGCAGAGGCATTCCCCTCAGGCGGAATACCATGTATTTGTTTGATCTGATTTCTATACTGCCCTTAAATAAATAAGATGGATCCCTGTCCCCAAAGGGCTCACAATCTAAAAAGAAACATAATGTAGACACCAGCAACAGTCACTGGAAGTACTGTGCTGGGGGTTGATAGGGCCAATTACTCTCCCCCTGCTAAATAAAAAGAATCACCACATTAAAAGGTGCCTCTTTGCCAAGTTAGCAGATTGGTTTGCCAATCATTTTAACCTGCCCCCTTATCTCACTGGGATGGGGCCGCTCTGGGAAGAGCCTCTGCATGCTTGATTGAAGAAGGTTCCAAGTTCCCTCCCTGGTATCTCCAGAGAGGGCTCCTGCCTGCACCTTGGAGAAGCCACTGCCAGTCTAGGCAGACAATCCTGAGCTAGCAGGACCAGTGGCCTGACTTAGTAAAAGGCAGCTTCGTATGTTCTATGTTCCAATCTCTGCAGTTATTCCTTTGCTGTCTCCCCTGACAGGTCTCAAGGGTGTGAGACAAGAGAGACTCATCCTAAAGAGCTGGACGGAAAGACCTAAAGGAGACAGAGCTGCATCTTCTGCTGCTGCGTGTAGAGCCTCTGGCCACTGAGCACACATCAGAGGAGCTGTCGGTGGTCATCAGGCACTAGTTGGAGGAATGGCTATCCGCACAGCCAAACTTCTGCAGGGGCTTCCTGATCACCAGTAATGGTGCCCATGCGCTGACTGGAAGCTCCTTTCTGAGATGGCCTTGACACTCGAGCCGTTCTCCCTTGCAGCAAGCAGCTTTTGTGCCGAGACGGTACCTCTGAGCCAGACTTTGCCTGCTGCTCTTCGCCTGGAGAAGACGATGGGTGAGTTCAAGACTACTCTGATCACTGGGGAGCCATGTACAATTAGGGATGTGTGAACAGGTCCGGAAATGAACCTGTTTTGCCATCGAATCAGTTTGGTTCAATGGCTTAATATCGGATCAACACCCACCCATCCCATTCCGTATCAAGCCAACACACACACACCCCACTGTTCTGGGGGTTATATATCACTGCTGCTGCTTGGGGGACTCTCCAGAAGTCCCATCCCCCCCTGGTCCCCATTATTTGCTAAAACACCCAGTTTTGGCGGTCTTCCGCCTGTTCCGGGTCTCACCCTCATGTCTGTGGCCATTTTGGAGGCTGCCACAGATGACCTGGCCATGCAGAGGCACATTAGACATGTGCAGTGGCCTCCAAAATGGCCGACGCCACAAGGGTGAGACCCGGAACAGACTGAAGACCGCCCAAACCAGGCAATTTGGAAAATAACAGAGGTCAGAGGGTGGCAGGGAGGTGGAACTTCTGAAGACACCCCACCCCCACCCCCATCAAAAAGCCCCTAGAGTGGCGGTGGTGAGTTCTATTTCGGGGTGGAGGCACAACCTGATCGAGGTGCACAAAACTGAACACAGCCAGTTCCACTCTGGTCAGGACTCAAACTGAACTGTGCAACTCAGCTTTATGCAAACCCTAATGTGCAATGGCAGGTGGGCTAAGGGCTGGAGTTGTGGAGAGGCTCAGCACCAGCAGAGTTGTTCTGCTGATTGGGGCAATCAGCAGAGCATGTTCTGAGCAGGTTGGGTGAATCGTAGGGCATGCGCTGTGTGACCCAACCAGGAAGGGCAATGCAGCTGGTCCACACATGCTGCCTGAATGGGGGGCCCTCCTGGTGAGAGAGGTTCATCAGGGAGTGGACAGGAGACTAGGAAAACACCAGGATGCGGGGCAGGAGTGCCTCCTCTGAAGGCACAGTGTATGCCCAGCATCATCACCGCTTCCCAGTCCAGCAGCATGGTGTCCCTGGCAGCTCCAACGCAGCCAGTGGTACTAACTGTTCGTTCTACCGGGGTTCAAATGGGGAGTGGATTGGTGCCTTGCCAATGGTACCGGAGGCGCTGACTGCAGTGATGCAGAGCAGAGTGTTCTGCCAAGACCTGCAGGAACCGGTGGTGATGGACCCCAAGATGGATCTCATTCACTTTGGGGCAATGCATTGCCAAGTGTTTAAGAGAACGTATTCTCTTAAATCTGAGGACATTGTTTAACAGAAGGTATTTAAGAGAACATCTTCCTCAAAGTGAGCCCCACCGCCTGTTAAGATTATCTGGAGAGGTCAGTCTACGTTTGGCAGCTAGTCAGGAATGGGCCTTCTCCTTTGCTGCCCCTGGACCTTGGAATGCGCACCCTGTTGAAATAAGAACCTCCCCATCTCTGGCAACTTTTAAAAAGGCACTGGAGACACGTTTGTTCACCCAGGCTTTGAATTAGATTGATGGTTTTAAATTTTTAATGTTGGTTTTACATGATTTTAATTGTAATGATTTTAATGTTTAAATGATTGAAATTGTTCAATTGAGTTAGTTTTGATTAATTGATTTTAATTGTTCTTATTTTGATGTAAACTGCCCTGAGCCATTTTGGGAAGGGCGGTATATAAATCAAATCCATGAATAAAATAAAGCAGTAAGTCTGGCCGGACTTGGTAATCATGGCCGGGCGGCTCCTCTCTTGCTCCTCAACCCGTGTCCAAAGTGAGAGGGTGTTCTCCAAGGCCAGGGATATGGTGAGACCCCATCGCTCACATTTGGATGCTGACTTGCTGGAGCAGCCGGTCTTCCTGAAGGCCAATTTCCCCCTGCTGGGCTACCCCGAGCTGGATGTGGGGGGGCGAGTGACTCATGGTCACCCCCACCTGCTGCAATACTAGCTCACCCTGGCCAACCCCGAATGTCTCACAGGCTGCTCGTTAGTGCTACTGACACATGCAGACATAGATGCTCTCCACCAGCCCACAATGAGGCCTAGAGCGCCAGGGCCAGCACCCATTGGAGGCCGTTGTGGAGCACAGGTGGTTTTGTTTTCGCTTGAGGGCTGGCTTGGTGCCATCAGATGGACAAAGGCAGAAGAACGTGGTAGCCTTGCCAGGCGTGCCTGCCCTTCCTTCTCAAGGGATGAGGTTGGGTCTGGTCACTGGTGTCGTGGCAAAATCTCTGTCTGCTGTGGATTTGCAGTGAGAGATTTGCTCCATGACATGTGTCGGGTTCTGTGCATTCTGCAGGTACACTCAGTCAGGGTCACCTGGTGGGCCACTGTGTGACAAATGAAGCTGGACTAGATAGGCCTGATCTAGCAGGGCTATTCCAGTGTTCAATTTTCTGTCAAAAGGGTTAGGGAATAATGGGAATTCAAGCCAGCCCATTATTCCCAATGGGCAGCACCTAGGGACACCAAAAAGGAATTGTGTGGTATGTCATGATGGGTGCAACCTGCAAAGCAATTAGACAATGGGGCTATTTTTAATTATTTTTATTTTTGTTTGTCTATAGTCAGTAGGTCAAGGGTTAACCTGCTGAAGACCGTGGAATTTTTTTAAAAATTCATTAAAAATAGCCCAAATGCCCATTAGCTTTGCGGGTTGGTTGATAGGTAGCATCCATCATAACATACCAACTAACCCAATTCTGGGTTCAAATTCCCATTATTCACTATGGACGAACCACTTGGATCCAGTTCAGTGGAACCGATACAAGAATGAAGGCATCGGCTTAGAATCCAGTTCAACTTCAAATGAACCGGGAAAACTGGTTTTGTGCACACCCCTACACACAGCAAACCAGCTACCTGCTGATCCCTCCTCCTCCTCAGAGACTTCAATAAATGGATCTTCTCTATCTTCTGACCAAGAAGTGTCTTCATGTTTCAGAATGGAAAGTAACAGACAAAGGAGGTTTTGCAGTTCCAACTTGAACAAATCTTCAGGGAGCCCAACTCAGCCTGTCAAAACTGTTCTGACCACAGCCTGGCAGAGAGCCAAGAATGGGTGGCAAAGGCTTTGAAAGAGTCCTCACCACGACTGGAAATAGTCCCAGGAAGGAGGTCTAGTAGAGAAAGCCACAAGTATCTCTCTCAGCCACACTACAGGCGAGGGAAGCTCCCTCTTGGACCATGTGGAAACCACCAAATTCAGCAAAAACAGGGCCGTCAGTTAAGGCTGAAGTGAGCTGACACTTCTGCCCATTAGGAAGAGGAGGGTGGGAGTGCTTTACTGCCATCTCTAGGAATGACCCCTTTCAAGCTCATGTTGGGACTCATTTTTCTCTTTAACCAAGGAATTCCTTCCAAGGAATGTGGACCAGCTGCTGACATCCTCCATGACATCCTCACAATGCACTGATATGCACCAGCAATAGCAACAATTCCTGCTTTCCACATCCATCAGCCAAAGGAAAGAGGGAGCCTTACCCAGCCAGGCCAGATGCCCAGAAGTCTCCTCCATGACTTCCCTGTGCAGAGCCCTTTGGCCTGGATCCAGCAGAGCCCACTCCTCCTCGGAGAAACACACAGCCACCTCCTCAAAGGACACGGGTCCCTGAAAGATGAAGAAAGCAGTTTCTCTATCTGGATATTGTCAGAAAAGTCATGGCTGGATGTTCCTCTAAAGGATCTTCCCAAGTTGCTTTCAAGGTTTCTTTAGCGGCAACTTTTGTCTTCCAAGGGGGCATTTTTAATCGAAAGAGAGAGGGATTTTCCCACCCAGAGACAGGTGAGGCCTGCCTCTTCCTCCCTTGATGCTTCTCTTACCTGATCCGATGACCACACAGCAACACCTTCCTCTCCATCACCCAGAGGAGAAGGCCTAGAAAGAACGTTCAGGGACATTTCACAGCCTGTGAAGTAAAGAAAGGAAATGTCTTTTATGCTTTTAGGCATTTTGCATTACAGGGACTGGAGCAAAATCAATCTGTCCCAAGAATGTTTTTTGGAGTCTCAGTGTGAAGTTACTGGAAAAAGAAGAGAACCTAGAGAAAAGCGTCTCTTGCACAGACACTTAAAGGGAACATAAAAGCACTCCAGGGTTTTCAGGAGAGGGCCAAGATGAAATACTCCACATCCATCCTTACCCAGTGAGGTGGTTCCTCCATCCCCCTCCAACTCCCGTACGATTCCCCTGAAGAGCAGACTGTGCCTCGTGTCTGACGGAGCCTTCTCTGCCTGCAGGGGATCAGTGGCCATGTTGGCTAACATACCCAGTGCCTGGAAGAGGAGAAAGGGAAGAGGGATGAAGAAAGGGAATGGAGCATTTATTGGTATTATACTGATATGTCACGCAACTCTGGTAGAAATACCCTCAGGGCAGACATTACAAAGGTATTAAAACAGAAAGAGAACAAGAATAGTAAGAATAATAATGATCCAAAGCAGGCCTGCTCAACATAAGACTCCCCCAGCTGTTTTTGGACTACAACTCTCATAATCCCCAGCCAGAGGGGCCAGTAGCCAGGGATTATGGGAGTTGTAGGCTAAAACCGCCAGGAGGGACAAAGGTGAGCATCCCTGACTTAAAGCAAGAGAAGAAAAAGTGCCCATCAGGCAGCTGGATGAAGAACAACATCCTCAGATGATGTTTTTAAACAGCCAGGGAAAATTAAAAGGGGTGTTTTCTCCAAGTACTAAAGAGACATGAGATGGGCATCAGTTTGGCATATCTGGGGAAAGCACTTGGCGGAGATGCTCGACTTCCTGGGAGGGAGAGGATCCCTCTGTGAGGGGAGTTGGAGGCCCTCTCCTCCCGGCAGCAGAGGCTGAAGCCGGGCTGGGCAGGCAGTCTGCCCTGGAAGCCTTGCAACCCACTTGTAGGAATGTGCATGAACCTGTTCCGAGGCCCTTTAATGGGCCTCCAAAGTGGTTCGAACACTGGGATGTTCGAAGGCAGGGGTGTGTGTCTCTTTATGGGCGAGGGAAGCTGCACTTACCTCCTCCCTCTGCTTCCCCCCACTGGCGCCCGGTATTTTACATGTCCTACAGGGAGGCAGTGTACTTCCCTGCCACCCCATTTGCTTTTCGGCTGGAAGTAGCTGATGCACGTCACGCTCGCACCCGGACACTAGCTACTTCCGCCCACTTCTGGCTAAAGCGTAAATGGGGCAGAAGGGAAGTAGGCTGCCACTCCATAGGGTGCTGGCATGGGAAAAGCGGAGGGAGGGGTAAGTGAACCCTCCCACGCCCTTAAAGTGAGACACACACACACCCCACCATCAGCCACCCGCGCCTGGTTCCATGAACATCCCTACCCACTCTCAGGCCTGGCTTGCTTAGGGAAGGTGCATGATATGCTGAATGACTGTGCCCTAGAACAGTTGGTCTTGGAATCAACCAGAGAGAATGCAACCTTGGACTTAATCCTGAATGGCACCCAGGACCTGGTGTGTGATGTCAGTGTCATTGACCCTTTAGGGAACAGTGACCATAGTGCGATCAAACTCAGCATACATGAGGGGAGTGAATCACCAAGGATGTCTAACACAGGCACTTCGAATTGCAGAAGAGGAAACTTCTCCAAAATGAGGAGTATGGTGAAAAGAAAGCTGAAAGGGAAAATCAGGAGAGTAACTTTGCTCCAGAGTGCATGGAGTTTACTCAAAACCACAATACTAGAAGCCCAGTCAGATTGTATACCCAAAAGGAGGAAAGGTACCACTAAGTCCAGGAGGATGCCAGCATGGCTCACAGGTACCGTCAAGGAAGCTATAAAAGGGAAGAAGACTTCCTTCCAATTGGAAGGAAGGCCTGTCCAAATGAAGAGAACAGAAAGGAACACAAACTCTGGCAAAAGAAATGCAAGGTGAAAATAAGGGAGGCAAAAAGAGAGTTTGAGGAACATTTAGCTACAAGTGTCAAGGGGAATAACAAAAACTTCTTTAAATACATCAGAAGCAGGAAACCTGCCAGGGAGGCAGTTGGACCATTAGACAATGAGGGAGTGAAAGGGATTATTAAGGAAGATATGGAGGTTGCAGAGAAGGTAAATGAGTTCTTTGCGTCTGTCTTCACGGCAGAGGATACTGAGCATATACCTGTTCCTGAACCAGGCTTTTCAGGGATGGAGGCTAAAGAACTGAGTCAGATAGAAATTACATGCCAGTTAGCTTAACATCCATTCCAGGCAAACTGATGGAAAGCATCGTCAAGAATAAAATTGTAAAGCACATAGAAGAACAGGCCCTGCTGGGAGAGAACCAGCATGGCTTCAGCAAAGAAAAATCTTGCCTTGTTTGTCTTTTGGAGTTCTTTGTCTTTTGGAGTTCCTTGAGAGTTTGTCAAACAGGTTTGTCTTTTGGAGTTCTTTGAGAGTGTCAACAAGTGCGTGGATCAAGGTGATCCAGCTGACACTGTATACCTGGACTTCCAAAAAGCTTTTGACAAAGTTCCTCATCAAAGACTCCTGAGGAAACTTAGCAGTCATGGGATAAGGGGACAAGTACATGTGTGGATTTCTAACTGGTTGCAAGACAGGAAACAGAGAGTAGGTGATAAATTGAGAGTTTTCACAATCGAGGGAAGTAAGAAGTGGGGTCCCCCAAGGATCTGTACTGGCACCGGTGCTTTTTAATTTATTCATAAATGATCTAAAAGCAGGGGTAAGCAGCAATGTGGCCAGATTTGCAGATGATACCAAACTCTTTCAGGTAGGGAAATCCAAAACAGATTGTGAGGAGCTCCAAAAGGATCTCTCCAAACTGAGTGAGTGGGCGACAAAATGGAAAATGCAGTTCAGTGTTAGCAAGTGTAAAGTGATGCACATTGGGATGAAAAACCCCACCAAGTATACGCTGATGGGATCTGAGCTGTCGGTGATTGACCAGGAGAGGGATCTTGAAAGTGTCAGCTTAGTGTGCAGCAGTTGTGAAAAAGGCCAATTCCATGCTAGGGATAGATAGACAGACATTTATCATATTTTTATACCACAGTCTCTGGGCAGTTTACAACCAAATAAAAATTTACATTAGGAAGGGGACTGAAAATAAAACTGCTAATATTATAATGCCCTTATACAAAACTATGGTGCAGCCACACTTGGAGTACTGCATACAATTCTGGTCACCTCACCTAAAAAATGGACATTGTAGAACTGGAAAAGATGACGAAGAGGGCAACCAAGATGATCAGGGGCCTAGAGCACCTTTCTTCTGAGGCAAGGCTATAACACCTGGGGCTATTTAGTTTAGGGGGGGGGGAATAACTGTGGGGAGACATGATAGAGGTCTATAAAATCATGCAAGGTGTGGAGAAAGTAAATAAAGAGACATTCATCTCCCTCTCACATAACACTAGAACCAGGAGTCATCCCATGAAATTGATTGACAGGAAATCTAGGATCAACAAACAGAAGTACTTTTTCGCACAATGCATAATCAATTTGTGGAATTCTCTGCCACAAGATGTGGTGACAGCCAACAATCTGGATGGCTTTAAGAGGGGTTTGGATAACTTCATGGAGGAAAGGTCTATCATCGGCTACTAGTTGGAGGGCTGTGGGCCACCTCCAGCCTCAAAGACAGGATACCTCTGAGTACCAGTTGCAGGGGAGTAACAGCAGGAGGGAGGGCATGCCCTCCACTCCTGCCTGTGGGCTTCCAGAGGCATCTGGTGGGCTACTGTGTGAAACAGGACGCTGGACTAGATGGGCCTTCTTGAGCCTGATCCAGCAGGGCTGTTCTTATGTTCTTACGAAAACCAGTAGATTGGTATATGAATCCATCCCTGGCAGTAAAAAGGGCTGTAAGAGGACATCCCAGAACTCTTGTAAAATTTCCCAGCCTACAAAGAGACAGGAGGGGAGAAGCTGGTGACGCTCCTGCACGCGTTATTTGCTCTTTCTGCGGTTCCATTGCTAGTACAGCAGCTTAGCTGACTATAAGCACCAAAATTCTGCCAGATAGGAAGAAAAGGACTCAGGCTCTGCTTGCAAGAGGACCCTATTTGGCAACTGGTGACATTATCCCACAAGTTCTCAGCCCCCTGAAACTACCTGGATAAAACGGCTCTGCTGCTCACCTCCTGCCTCTTCTCTTCTGCCTGGCTCAGGAGGAAACCTTCTGCCAGGGCCACTGCCTGGGAACTGGTTTCCGCTCCGCACTCTCTGACCCAGCTCTCCATCTCCGGGGGCAGGACAGTCAGGAACTGCTCCAGGATTACTAGGTCCAGCATCTGAGCTTTGGTGTGCTTTTCTGGCTTCAGCCACTGATGGCAACGAGCGTGGAGTCTGCTGCAAATGTCTCGGGGTCCTTCAGCCTCCTGGTATGGGAGATGCCTGAGTCTCTGGCATTCAACAGCGATGCTGGTGTGATCTGCTTCCAGGATCTTCTGCACCATTCTTTCCCAGAATTCCTTGCCACTCCCAGCCTCAATGCTTTGGGGGTCTTTTTCTGCTCCTGCCCCTGATTCATTACTTACTGGGCTTTGCAAATCCATTTTTTAATTTGATCTCAAATGAAACTTCCAATGCAGCCATAAGATCTTTGACCAGCAGTTAGTCTCATATGGCCAAAGAGTCTTCCTTGTCAAGTTATTTTTCTCTTTCCAAATAAGCACTTAATTTTTCTGCAAAACTTTGCTTCTAATTGAGAAATGGGGGGCGGGGGGAGAGAATCCTGTGAATGAGAGAGAAGCACCAATCAACACACATTTAATGTCACAATTTCACTGCAGTCGGTAGCTAAGGGGTAACAGGGCCTGGAAATCTGTAGGTGGGCTGGACTGAGAAACCTGCAGTATAACTAACTAGCTGAACCCATATGTGTTGCTCTCCTTGGCCCCCACCTGCTTTATTGCCCAATGTCAGCCACCCTCCCGCACGCCCAACCCTTCCCGGCTGCCCACCACTGTCCAATCACCATGGTGCTTCTGTTCCGTTACCTCTGATTGGTAAAGCACTGTGTGTGGGGGGCTTGCCACCTATGACCTTAGTGTATTATATATATAGAGAGAGATACTTTAAGGAAGGACAGCCATCTGAGAAGGAACGGTGGTAGGAAAAGTTCTTCCACAGACATTGCCTTAGGCTGCTTTTCTTTTGTTTCTGGTGTGCCTCTGAATCCTATAAACTGTTTTCTCCTATTACCAACTCTTTATGTTCTCTCAGCAATCAAGTCATTTAAAAAACTACTTTCTAAGAGTGGTTTGCAATGCTTTGTGGGGAAGGGAAGTTCCCTAGTACCATGTCAACAAGCCTTAGAGACTAGGGGTCAGTCACCAAGTGCACCTGCCCTGTGATAATCATTTATTGACTTCCATTGTATGGTGGGTGGCCTACTTTACCCAGCCCAGGATACTCAATGGGAGCCGGGAAAAGGACCCTACTCTAAAGGAGAGTAGGTGGTGGCAGCAATCATTACCAGCCGGGAGAGCTAGTCTCTTTAGTGGAAGTTGATCCTTCAGTCACCCTGTAACAAAAGAGTAGTCTGCCCATTAGGTAGGGGGCATTCTGCTGCTATACTCAGTCATAAGCGTTCCCTCCTTCCATTTAATAACAAAATAAATAGAGTTGAAGGAGTTTTGTGTCACTCAGATGTTCACACAATTGAATGTTTGCTTGGTCAAATTCATCAGTCTAGAGACAAACACTTGCTCTTCTCTTTCTATGACAAATCTTTTCATGAAATCCCCCTTTTTAGTAACTGGCTGGCATAAATGTTCCTCCCTTCCCTTTTCCATTGTGTGCAAAGGAGAAGGGTAGGAGACTGTGCTTAATGTAGGGGCTGGAGAGTGGCTGCATGGGAGGGGGGCCTCGGTAACTCCCTGAAAAGAGGTCTCTTACACAGCCCCCATCTCTGGGACAGCAAATATTGGGCAGCAAAGTTGTTTCTCCCACCAAGGAAGGTCGTGGGGTGAGGGATGAGTACACAGTGACTCCCCACTCCCACGTCATTCATGCAATGGTAAGACTCCTGCAAGAACTGATTGAAAACAGAAGAGAAATCTGAACAGAAAGAGACCCTGTCTTACTTAATATAGCTGACAAACAAGAAGAAGAACAAACCAAGCCAAGAGAGAGAAGGAAATCCGGGTGCTTAATGGCTTCAAAAATGAAGATAATTTTTAATTCCTTCAAAGCGAGAAGAGCTGGGGTGGGGACAGACCCTTGACCTAGCCCGATCCCCAGAGGAAAGGGGGTAAGGAACGGGGAGAAGAGCAGGCGAGTTGGAAGACAGATTCAGCCAGTCCCCAGGGAAGAGGCCCCCCAGTCCTGGCCTCTGCAAGAACCCTTCTGCCCCCCCCCCCGGGGAAAAGGGCTCCAAGCGGCTGCAGCGGAGCCGCTCCCTTTGTCTCTTTTGCGGGTGGGGGGGGAGTACAGGGGGCAGCAGGTGAGAGGGAGGGAGCTCGGTCTGCAGGGGTAGAGGAACTGTAATGGGGCCCTGTGTCTGGCAGCAGCGGAGGAAGAGGGTCCTGATCCCCAGCCCTCCCCACCCCACTCCCAAGCCCATCCGCCTTCCATTGCCCGGGCAGACAGCCGTGGTGGTGGGGCCAGCAAGGCAGGGTACAGCAAGGCAGGGTACAAGGCAGGGAGCTGCGGAAGGGGGCTTGCGGGCGTGCATCCTGCGGCCAGGCAGAGGGAGGCCGCCAGTGTCCCAGGGGTCGGCAGGGCCCCCCTCTCCCCCGCCATGCCCCAGTCTAGCCCAGAGGCGGATCCCGCTCCCCACCGGCCCCTCCGCCTGCATCTCTCACCTGCAGCATCAGCAGCTTCCGAGGGGTGCAAAGTGCACGTGGAAGGGGCCTGGCTCCCAGGGAAGGAAGTGCAAGGCAGGAAAGGGTGGGGGGTAATGGTGGAAGGATCTGGGGAGCCCCGGGATATGCCTCTCTCCCCTACTGGGTCCCTCTTTCTGCAACAATCTCCCTAAGCAAACGCCTCCCTCTGCAGAGTCTGCTCTGCTGCTGCTACTTTCCTCCTCGCTCTGAAGAGGAGGAACGAACGATTTCCTTCTTGGCTTGCTGGTGGGCAGTGAGAGCAGAGCTTCGAGATTCCTAGAGAGGCGACTGGGCATGATGGGAGTTGTAGTTCACCAGGCACTAGAGAGGCAGGTTTGCTCAGCCCTGCTCCAAGGGTTAAAGGGAGAGCAGAGCTTCCATCCCGATTTCCTAGAGAGACCCCTCAAAGATGGAAGTGGCTGTGAGTTTTCACACTCGTTTGCGCCTCTGCTCCTTTCTGGTGGAAAAGGAGCGGTTATTATTTATTTATTTTGTTTTAGGATTTGATTTAAAAACCGACAGATATGACACATATCCAGGAGGCTTATGAAAATTCAGAGATTTAAAAACAGACAACAATTAAAAGCAATGTAAAAAGTTGAAAACACAGTAATTAGAATTGTTCTATAATTGTAAAAGCTGTTCTATAACTAACCCCTCCCCCACCACTTTTGATGCCCCCACCTCCACGCAGACGCACACCTTCACCCCTATCTCAACATTCCTCTAAAGGATCAGGAGCGCGCAAATTACCTGTAGGATGTCTGAGGAGTTCAGAGGCTCAAGCAAGGAAATGCGGGCAGCCCAAGGCAGGGATGAGCTGCTAATGGAGACAGAAGTGGCAGACGGGGGCGGGGGGCGTGATCTCTGAGGCTGGCCCTCCCAGGAGTTCATCCTACCCAGTACTAGGACGAGGGGGAGTCTTTCCTCCCTCCTTCCTGCCCGCCCGAACAACAGCCTGTTCCTCTGCACAGCAGCAGACTCACTTCCCTCCTTATCCAGTTGCATTGAGCCTACTGTACATGTGTGGAATGAGAGATGGTTCGCAGGCTGGGTTGGAGGCCAGGAAGAGGCTGGCGTAGGCACAGCTCTTGGGGAGGAAGGCGTGTGAGGGAGGAGCAGACCCCAAACCGTTTACGTAGAAAAATAAAAAAGACAGGGTCTACAAACTGAGGATTGCAGCCTTTCTGGGATTTCCTTCGTCAGGTAACGTGGAGTAGGCACCCCATCTTACCATGCATACTTAAAACTTGGTTACAGTTGGGAAGAAAGAAGAGGATAATGTTGGGGGTTGTTAATTTTTACCCCCAGTAGGTAAAACATCTGGAAAGCCTCTATCTATGTGGTCAGTAAGAGTCGACACCGACTTGACGGCACTTAATCAATCAGTCAGGTAAAACAGCAGAGCACTAAGGAATGAGCACACACTCCAGTTACAGAGTAGGTAGCAGTAGGGATGGGCCCGGACCAGTCTGGAGGCCATTCTAAAGGCCTCCGGACCGGTCCGGACCTGGGTGGTTCGGTTCAGGGGTGGGGGGTAGCTTTAAGAGCGGCGGGAAGGTTTACTTACCCCTCCCGCCGCTTTCCCGCTCTGGCGCTGTAATGTTACGAGTAATTGGGGCGGCAGGATACCTCCCTGCCGCCCCTTCCCTAATGTTGCTCTAAAAAAAACCTCCCAATAGTCCTTTGCGCGCGCGCATGCAAAGGACTACTGGGAGTTTTTTTAGAGCAACATCGGGGAAGGGGCAGCAGGGAGGTATCCTGCCGCCCCAATTACTCATAACATTACAGCGCCAGAGCGGGAAAGCGGCGGGAGGGGTAAGTAAACCCTCCCACCGCTCTTAAAGCTACCCCCCACCCCAGTGCCGGACCGCAGTGTGGCGGTTCCGTACACACCCCTAGGTAGCAGAGGATGGTTTAGTTGTTGCAGCTGTTTAGAGAAATACACATGGAGATTCTTGTAGTACGAAATACTAAGTATTTATTGCTTAAGTGCACTTGGATAGGAAAGGACCTACACCTAATCTAAAGGACTACATAATGAATAGGTAAGGAAGGAGAGAGATGTTTCCATCTTCTCTCTAAGACGAAAGGAAAGATGGTGTCTCAGCACAGGAAGTGCTGAGTCCAGTTGTGGAATATCATTAGGAAAATGGGCATCACAGAGAACTTCATTGTTCTCATGAGAAGCAGGGGCGTAGCAAGGTTGGAGTGGGCCCAGAGACAAGATTTTAAAATGCCCCCCCCCCTTACTGACACTCAGCTCATGAAGTGAAGAAATCTTAAATGAGGCTGAATAGTGGTAACAAAAAGCATAGTAAAATTTACACACACACACACACACACACACACACACACAATGTGCCACAATAGAACATAATCCTTAATTATTTTTAAAAAGGTTTTGTAAATTGTGGAGGATGCAAGTCATGTAATGGTACTAGAGAAAGACATGCTGTTCTGGTAGCTCCAGGTCTTAACACTCACATCAATTTCGGAGGATGAATGCAACTGAAGGAAGCACGGGCGGGTGCGTGGCTGGAGGAGTCAGTCATGTGACTTGCCTCTGGGGGCCCCCCCAAGGCAGTGGGCCCCCAGACAACTGTCTCCCCTTGCCCTATTATAGTTACGCCCCTGATGAGAAGCCAATACACAGGGAAGGAAACCACAGTCCAGATGGAACATGGTGAAACAGACTGGTTCCAGATCGGCAAAGGAGTAAGACAAGGCTGTCTACTTCCTCTTTTATTCAATTTATATGCTGAACATACACTGAGTCAAGCTGGATTGGAAGAAGATAAGCGTGGCTTTAAAACTGGAGGAAGAAATATCAATAACCTGCGGCTGCGCTACACTAATGACACCACTCTGATAGCTGAGAATGCAGATGATCTGCAAGCTCTAGTAATGAAAGTCAAGGAGCACAGTGAAAAAATTGGACTATGACTAAATGTCAAGAAGACTAAAATAATGACAACAGGTACAGCAACCAGCCTCAGAATTGACAATGAAGATATTGAAGTGGTGGATAGCTTCTGTCTTTTAGGATCGACCGTCAACAGTAAAGGATCCAGCAATCAAGAAATACGTCACATTTGGTAGGCTTGCAATCAAGGCCTTTGAAACAATATTTAGATGCTGTGACATGTCTGTACCTACAAAGATTAGAATTGTTCGGATAACGGTTTCCCCCATGACACTCCAAAGGTTGCTTGCAACTGGTTGCTTTTTGAATTATCTATGCAACTGGGTAACCAAGAGTTTTAAAGTGTGCCATTCCAAATACCAGCTGGAGTGTTCTTTGGAAGTAATCTTGTAAAGTAGTGAGTATTTCTTTTTACCTGTAACTCAAAGCTGAGAGCACCTCAGACTGAAGCCGTCTGTAGTATTTTGAATAAAGTTTTTCTTTTTCTTTCTTTTTCTTTTTTATTCTTTTACTCACCTGCCCCTGAGTGGATTTTTAACTTGGGGCAGGGGAGGGGTTTTACTCTGCTGCAAAACATGCCTCAACGTTAATTGTTCAGCAACCTACCAAGCTTTCCCACCACATGGAAGCTGCACATGGAGGGGCTTTTGTACTTCCCCATTGGTAAATGAGAAGGAGAGTTTCCCTGGAATTTCACCCTTCACCAAGGGGTGGGTGGGGATAAACTCTGTTAAAAGGTGGGCGTGGTGGCAGCAAATACCAACGGAACAGTTTTAGCTTTAAAGGAACAGCGTTTGGGAAAACATGGAGGGAATGATGCAGCATTTTTCTTTCCCCCACGTGGGCTTGCTTTGAGACAGAGGCTGGGCTTAAATCTGCTATTCGCTAAAAATACAGTGGGTCAACTTAGATATATTGTTGCTGTTCTTTACCCTCAAAGTCCTGTCGGAGGTGGCAGGTGCCACTGCTTTCCCACTTCTGCAAGGGTAGCTGTGTTAGTCTGTAGCAGCAAAGACAACCAAAGGTCTTGTGACCCCTTAAAGAAGAACACATTGGCTGCCATACCATGTAAGGGTAGATCAGCCCAGGAACACTGAGTGCATGCATGTTGCACAAATGCAAAAAAATTGCACAAGAATTCAATTCTTGCAAAAAATGCGAGCCGATTGTCAATCATTGATTTACCTCTGTGTAGCAGTTACATAATATTTGCATTTGCACAATTTGTCTGCAGACAGTGTTACTGCGCAGACATCTCCTATGTGGTATGTCAGCTAAGCCACACAGTGTGGCATTTACATTCATGGACTTCATCAGATGCATGAAGTGCAATCTTCAGGCAGCAAGTTTATATCCAGTCATCCAAAAACCTTTTGGTTTAAGAAGCTTTACATTTTCACTCATGCTCTGAAATGCATGGAAGTTGCAAGTTAAGGTACCCAGCTTAACTTCCACGCCATATCAACTGTAACGACTTTGTGCAATCTCTTTGTACCACCCTGCCTCACAAGGCCTCCATTACTTTGCATTTGCCCACCTTGGGCTTTCTCAGTCCATTTGCCCCACCCTGAGTCCCCTTGCTGAGCCCCTCCCACCTCCTCGCATTCCCTTGCTAGTCCATGCGCCACTCCATTGCTGCCACGGGTACAATGCTATGAGGAAAGACATTTCCCAGATGCTAGTCAGACAAACAGATAGATACGGTTTATTTTGGTCTTTGAGCAGCATAAAGTAAAATAGATTTAAACACAGTTGAAATGTGTTAACATTCAGCAGCAGATTACAAGTTATACTGTTCGTGCGACGATTTATCACATTCATACTAAAAAACTGCAGCCCCGAATGAACCCTAAATATTTACCAATAAATTTTTATAGCACCTTTCAAGGTGGTATAAAAGGGTGGTATAAAAAAAAATCTCAACGTGGTTTACAAAACATTTAACACCATATAAGACTATAAAACAGTTACACAATAAAATATTAAATTGGGGTATAAAAATACAAATCTAATTAAAAGTTTTAAAAACACAATAAATCTGTACTATAT
This sequence comes from Hemicordylus capensis, assembly GCF_027244095.1. Taxonomy (NCBI): domain Eukaryota; kingdom Metazoa; phylum Chordata; class Lepidosauria; order Squamata; family Cordylidae; genus Hemicordylus; species Hemicordylus capensis. The sequence goes on along the minus strand of NC_069658.1, from coordinate 232,458,520 downwards.
AAATATCAATAACCAAATTGGAGTTTCCCAGATATCCCCGTGTATTTTCCCAATGCTTATATGTGCCTTTCCAGGTGTCCCATGGACTCTGGTTCCTGCAGAAGAGCCCCTTCCAGCACTGGGAGATGACCGTGGGAGATGGCAAAAGGGGAATGCTGCAGATCAACACATTTTTACCTTTCCCTCAAACTGCCATAGGATCCTAAAAGGTTAACAATTTGTTAAAAGTCACCCACTTGCCCATTTCTTTTGAGGGTTGGGTGGTAGGTAACACCCAAGTCAATGGGGGCATAGTTCCCCATGACAACACTTGATCTGTAGAACAAGCCAACTAAGAAGCTAGGAGATCACAAGTCAATCAGAAGCCAGTGCCAGGAAACCTATCAGCAAGGGGAAAACAGGCCTACAAAATGGAACTCGGAACATTGAAACATTTCAACTCAAAATGAGGTTGTTTAGGTCCAGGCTCGAAACAGACCCTTTATTTGAAGAAGGTTCTGTTTCAAGCTCAATATATTTCACTTTTGAAATGTTATGCACATCCCTACAGAAGGCCTGACTCCCGCTCTGCCCCACACGGACAAATTCAACCTTCTCCTGTAGCAGAAGCTAGCAAAAGCTACAACCAGGGGTTTGGCAGGGGTGGAGCTACCATTGGGTGAACGGGTTCAAAGAACCCAGGCCATGTCCAATCAGGGACTGCGCTTCGTGGCCCCGACACCCCCCCCAGCATCTGACGTCAGACATGGGGGTGCTGGTTTAGCTCTTGAGCAAGGGCCGGGAGTTAAAGGGCCGCTGCATTTGCGGCCAGCAGTGGTTCTTCCCTGCCTTTAAGACAGGGAAAAGCTGCTCCTGGCTGTGCTGTGAATGCAGAGCCAGCAGAAGTCTAACTCCCAAAGGGGCCGTGTGGCCCCTTCGGGAGTTAAATGGCCAGCGAACGCAGCGCTAGCCCGAGTTTAGCTCCTGAAGGGGCAGTGCTGGCCTGACTCACTCCCTCCTCCAGTCCCAACTGACTGAGTCCCAAACGGAGCTGTGGCTCCATTGGGGAGCCAGACCACGCCTCCGTGTCTGACGTCAGACGCAGGGACGGCGAGGCTGCCGCTGCACATGGGCCACTGGGGGTCAGGCTCCACCACTGGGGTTTGGCCTGCTCCCTTGGAAATGTCAGCTCTTGTGATATTCAGCCCTTCCCCCTCTGGAAGTTATCTAGACATGGTTTCATGCTGCGGGGTATCAAAATATCTATCTGCCTTTAGGGAAGATGGTAGGTCTTCTAAACTTCCAGCCCCCACGGACATTCACTCCCTTAGAACCCAAATTGGCATCATGAACAACTTTCATGAATTTAAAGAAGGCTTTGCAGCCAAGGCAAAGCCTATCAGCTTTTGAAGAAGAGTCATCAGTATGAGTGGGGTTCAGGGTTCCCTCTAACAGGGATCCCTAGATGTTGTTGAAGACAACTCCCAGCATCGCGAGCTTCAATGGCCTTTGGCTGGGGATTATGGGAGTTGTAGTCAACAATATATGGGAATCCCTGTTAGAGGGAACACTGGTGGGGTCCAGAACAAATGAAAGCTTTTGCCACTTTGGTGCCCCTTTGTGGTTCATTTGGCCACCTCAGAGATTAGTAGAGCAACAACCTTGAATCAGCATTCAGAAGACAAGTTGTGCATCATCACATATGCCTCACGATTGCAGAGTTCAACAGAGCAGTCCTTGTCCCCTTGTGAGAAGGCATGTCTTGCGCTGGTCTGGATTATTGCACAGTGGGAATACTTATTAAGGGGTTCCAAAGCAATAGTTCAAAGAAAGCATTCTCCCCTAAAATACATCATTTCACGACACAACATAGCTTCCCATATGGTTGAGTCGTGAAATGGAGGCATCTGACAGACGCCCTGAGGCACACTCAGATAAATGGCAGAAAACAGCAGAGTTAGTCCAAAAGAGAACAGCGCCTACCTGGCTTACCCACGTGGCAGCACATCAGAAAAAGACAGCTGGAATAATGAAGCAGACTCTTTAGCCAGAGGCAACAACACCTAGCAAGCCTGGTGAAGCCGAGCTTCTTGCCCGTCATTACCCACAGTCAAATTAATAGAACAGCCCTGCTGGATCAGGCCCAAGGCCTATCTAGTCCAGCATCCAGTTGCACGCAATGGCCCACCAGACGCCTTTGCTAAGTTCACAGGCAAGAGCTGAGGGCATGCCCTCTCTCCTATGGTTTCTCCCTCCCAACTCAGAGGAGGACCAGTTCCTATTCTAGATGTAAGTACCCTTCAAGAAGAAGACTCCGAGATTGAAGGCCTACTGTAGCTTCAAAAGGCTCAGATTCGACAGGGATGTTTAAAGTAGAGAAGGCAGATGGAATCTGGTGGGTGCAGCGGCCACTGGAGACCACCACTGGATAGTTCCAGCCGCAGTCAGACATGAATTCATCCAGTCCGTGCATGACATGGGACACAGCAGTAAACAGCCCCCACTTGAAAGAGTTCAGCATACAGGATGGTGGCCAGAAATGTATGATGATGTGAGTGCCTTTTGTGAAAGCTGTTTGTGGTGTGCACATGTGAATGTCAACTGCCAGCCAAAGCCCTGTTAGACAACAACACGTGGACTCTGTGATGAGCCACATCCAAATGGATTACATTGGCTCAATTTCTACCACCTCCAGAGGCAAACGGTTCTGCCTTGTCATTCTGGAACCTTTTCCAAACTAGATTGAATCAATACCAATCAGAACTGATACAGCTTCTTTTGCATTTTAAATTTTTTTAATTGGCTTTTACAATAACCTTACCGTCAAATTACATTCATTTACTTGATTAAGCTTCAGTCACTGCAAGAGTATTTTTCAATGTAGTTTGCAGCAGATTCAGGGTCCCCAAATACCTCGATTCTGAGAGGAAGTTCCTTCACGGGACAGGCATCAAGCAGAGGTTCCACATAGCACGACACCCGTAGTCATTGGCCTTGATGAGAGATCCAGTCGCACAATCAAGGAAGCTTTAAGTAACATGGCCTCATCCAGTGGTAAAAACTGTGATGAGAACCTCACCACTATTCTCACAGCACTGAGAGGTTCAAAATCAGTTTTTATTGATTGATTGACTGGATTTGTTTACTGCTCTTCCAAAATAGTTCAGGGCGGTTTACAGCATGATAAAAACAAAAATAATTAAAATCAAACTATTAAAACACAATAAAATCAATTAAACAGCTAAAAACCCTGGAAATCAGGACAACAATTTAAAACAGTTAATAATTAAAAAACCTGGAATTCCAGGCCAAACAGATAGGTTTTAAGGGCTCTCCTGAAGGACAGCAATGATCTCAAATTACGAATTTCTGCCACGAGTGCATTCCACAGCCCAAGAGCAGCTACAGAGAAGTCCTGCCTCTGCGTTATGGACTTAGACCCCATGAAGTCATGACTAGACGCGCTATGCGTATGCCAGAGTCATGGTGTTTGGGCGTGGAAATCCCAAATTCCTGGGAATGCAAAATAATCACAGAGCAATGTATTCAGGATTTAACTCAGCATGTTTTAAACAGAGCTCGGTCTCTGTACCCAGATGCAATTCCTCCACATAAACTTTTACCTCACTTTCATTTTAATCCTTACCTTGAAACATTTCTACTTGCAGCGAAAAAAATTTAAGCAGCATTATATCCCGTAAGGAGGATGCGGCTTGGAATTCCTTCAAGTTATTTTCTCAAGGGAACATGTGTATGCTTCTTGCCTGTACTCCCTTCAGCCATGTGTTGACAAATACAAGTTTAGGCCCCACATTACAGGCAATGTCCAAAACAATGGCAATATGTGGAAAGGGGTGTGTGTGTGTGTGTGTGTGGTGTCACTTACTGACAGCAACCCCATTATTTCCTCCAGCAATCAAAAAGCACGGACAGAAGGAGCCTTAGAAGGACTATAGCCAGGCGTTCAGCAGTTCAGGATCATAGGAGGATCAGGAATGGTCCCCCGCTTCACATAATGAGGACGGCTCAAGAATACCTCCACACAATTTACCAAGCACTGGCTCCCACATCCTACTAACTGCACTGCCCTCCACATCTTTGGCATCTAGCCTGACGGTTCCAAGTTACACATGAGTACCCTCAAGGCCCCATGGCTTCGCTCAGGATAAGCATTTACAGAGATGGATGGAGCAGTGGCAGATAAGACTACGCCCTCTAGTGTACGTCCAGTTCTGAACTGGGACTACTGCCATCCAGGACAAGGTCCCCATTGCTTAGAGGGGCTCAGACACTGTCATCGACTCTTCCATATAGTCACAGTGATATCCCAGAAGAGTCCAAAAGTACCACTGAAGTGGTTAGCCAGCACTCCTGAAGAGTTTCGTTAACACCCCTCTCAAACAGTGTCCAGACTGGGAGGGCAGGATGCTGTTCAAGGCAGGCAGAAAAGTTGGCCTTCTTAAAGTTTTTCCACAATCTGAGCATATATGTAGTGTTTCCCTGTGTGGATTCTTTGGTGGACAGAAAGACTGTCCTTCCGACGGAAGCTCTTTCCACACTCTAAGCACATATAAAGTTTCTTGGTTGTGTGAATATTTTGATGGACAGAAACCCCACCCTTCCAACTGAAGCTCCTTCCATACACTGAGCATGGATAGAGTTTTTCTCTGTAAAGAATCAACCCACTGACTGGTCTTGGCCAGCAACTCATGAGGGAGGCTTTATCAGCTGCGTCACCCCTCCCTGCAATCTGAGAAGCTGAATCAGATTGCACAAAGGAATTTAATCTTTAACTTTTAAGACTAAAGGTAAATAAGAGACTCTGGTAGTTTAAATTGCTGCCACCAAATCACTCCTTAATAAATTTTCATAATGGGAATCAGAGTCATTAAAAATCCCAGTTTCAAACTTTACTTCTCCTTGCTAACAGGCAACTAGAAAAACAGCTGTTCCCCAACTGTATGCCTGCACATGGTGAGCTAATCAAAGCTGGCTTAGTGTCCCAGTTGGGAGACGGATTGCACTAGAGGCGTCCCCTCCCCCTCCACCCATATTTAATCAAACACACTGTGAGGGTTTGTAAAAACAGAGACAACCCTTTTTTGTTGCATACTAGGTTTTCTTAGGTTTCGACTTTTTGGTTGCACTTAGAAATGCTTAGCTTGGCTTTCTGCCCCTTGAATCCCCCCAAAGCCCTGGCGAGATCCAAGCCACTGCAAATCTGTCTCCCCAATTTCTGCAGATTAACTGAGATGGAATGTGGTCAGTCTCCATCAATCCCTTCTCACCTGGGCAACTCCCTTTTCTTCTACCCAGGAGCTTTCTAGTAAGGATGAGCACGAACTGTCAGACAGACGGGTTTGGTGGCAGGGGGCTTACCTTTAAGGAGCAGGGAGGGTCCTGCTAAACCCCTCCCACTGCACTTCCCCCGCCGGCACTGCCACCAACATCGCGGGCATGGGCCGGGCTACTGCATACCTTCTTGCAGCCCTGCACCATTGGTTTCGGTGGCAGTGCCAGTGGAGAAAATATGGCAGGGGGTGTAACAGCACCAGCTCTACTCCTTAAAAGATATCCTCCAGTGGCAAACCAGTCAAAATGTGGGACCTCCAAACGGGTTTGGCAGTCCAGAAAAGGACACATCCTTTCGTTTTGTGCACATCCTTACCCTCTAGTCCTGCCTGCCTGGATGACTGGTCAGGACCTAGGGTAGTCAGTCTGTCAATAAAGGTCATGGGTACTTTTCCTGCTAACTATCAGTGCCGGCAGGCTGCTCACTACACTCTCCTGCATGGATTTTTTGATGGGCAGATAGTTCATACTTCTGCCTGAAGCTCTTTCCACACTCTGAGCACATATATGGTTTCTCCCCTGTGTGGATTCTCTGATGGACAGAAAGCTTGAACTTCTGCCTGAAGCTCTTTCCACAATCTGAGCACGTATATGGTTTCTCCCCTGTGTGGATTCTCTGATGGACAGAAAGACTGCTCTTGCAACTGAAGTTCTTCCCACACTCCGAGCATATGTATGTTTTCTCCCCTGTGTGGATTCTTTGATGGGCAGAAAGACTGCCTTTCTCACTGAAGCTCTTGCCACACTCTGAGCACGAATATGGTTTCTCCCCTGTGTGGATTCTTTGATGGATAGAAAGATATGACTTCTGCCTGAAGCTCTTTCCACACTCTGAGCACTTATATGGTTTCTCCCCTGTGTGGATTCTTTGATGGATAGAAAGATTACCCTTGGAACTGATTCTCTTTCCACACTCTGAACACGTATACGGTTTCCCCCCGGTATGGATCCTCAGATGGCAAGAGAGATTGCCCTTCTCACTGAAGCTCTTTCCACACTCTAGGCATGTATATGGTTTCTCCCCTGTGTGAATTATTTGATGGGCAGAAAGATTGCCCTTCTCACTGAAGCACTTCTCAGCCTCTGAGCACGTATATGGTTTCTCTTCTGTGTAGAGTCGTTGATGGTCATTAAGCTGAGCCTTCCGACTGAAGCTCTCTCCACACTCTGAGCACATATATGGTTTCTCCCCTGTGTGGATTCTATAATGGATGGCAAGGCTTGAGAGGAACCTGAACCTCTTTCCACACTCTAAGCAAGTATATGGTTTCTCCCCTGTGTGGATTCTTTGATGGTCAGAAAGGCTTGACTTCCAACTGAAGCTTTTTCCACACTCTGAACACATATAAGGTTTCTCCCCTGTGTGCATTCTTTGATGGTCGGAAAGCTGGCCCACAAGACTGAAACTCTTTCCACACTCTGAGCACGTATATGGTTTCTCCCTTTTGTGGATTCTTTGATGGGCTGAAAGGCTTGACTTGCAACTGAAGCTCTTCCCACACTCTGAGCACATATAAGGTTTCTCCCCTGTGTGCATTCTTTGATGTTTAGAAAACTGTTCCATAAGACTGAAACTCTTTCCACATTCTGAGCACGTATATGGTTTCTCCCCTGTGTGGATTCTTTGATGGGCAGAAAGACTTGACTTCCAACTGAAGCTCTTTCCACAGTCTGAGCATGTGTAGGGTTTCTCTCCTGTCTGGATATTTTGATGGGAAGGAATCTTATCTCTGCCATTGAAGCTCTTCTTCTTCTCTTTTTCTTCAGTTTTTCTTCTCTGCACATTCCCCTTTTTTCTGTTTTTTCTCCGATTACCTGCAGACATAAAAAGAGAATTTTGGTGAGGGAGGAACAAAGCCTCAACCCAAGGAAAAAACCCAATTAACAGCACTGCAGTTCAAACCTAGGGAAAGATGAAGTGGAGGGTCAAATCCCACCATGTGCTAAGCAGCATCTGTTGATTAAAATGAAGTCCAGCTACATGCTCCAAAGGATGTGGTATTGCAGAAGCATTTCCCTCAGGCGGAATACAATTTTTCAATCATTTTAACCTGCCCCCTTACCTCACTGGGATGGAGCCGCTCTGGGAAGAGCCTCTGCATGCTTGAATGAAGAAGGTTTCAAGTTCCTTCCCTGGTAGTATCTCCAGAGAGGGCTCCTACCTGCCATCTTGGAGAAGCCACTGCCAGTCTAGGTAGAAAATACTGAGCTAGATGGACCAGTGGCCTGACTCAGTAAAAAGAAGCTTTGTATGTTCTATGTCTCAATCTCTGCAGTTAAGAACATAAGAACAGCCCTGGTGGATCAGGCCGAAGGCCCATTTAGTCCAGCATTCCGTTTCGCACAGTGGCCCACCAGATGCTCCTAGAAGCCACAGGCAGGAGTTGAGGGCATGCCCTCTCTCCTGCTGTTACTCCCCCACAACCGGTACCCAGAGGCACCCCGCCCCCGAGGCTGGAGGTGGCCAACAGCCCTCCGATTAGTGGCAGTCAATAGACCTCTCCTCCATGAAGTTATCCATACCCCTCTTAAAGCCATCCAGGTTGTTGGCTGTCACCACATCTCTTATCATTATTCCTTTGCTGTCTCCCCTGGCAGGTCTCAAGGGTGTTAGACAGGAGAGACTCATCCTAGAGGGAACGACCTAAAGGAGACAGAGCTGTATATTTTTTTCTGCTGCATGTACAGCCTCTGGCCACTGAGCACACATCAGCTCTCCGGGCAGCCAAACCTCTGCAGGGGCTTCCTGATCACCAGTAATGGTGCCCATGCGCTGACTGGAAGCTCCTTTCTGAGATGGCCTTGACACTCAAGCCGTTCTCCCTTGCAGCAAGCACCTTCTGTGCCGACACGGCAGCTCTGAGCCAGCTGCTCTTCGCCTGGAGATGATGAGGGGTGAACTCGAGACTACTCTGACCACTGGGGAGGCATGTACAATTAGGGATGTGCAAACAGGTTGGGAAATAAACCTGTTTGACATCGAATCTGTTTGGTTCTATGGCTTAATATCGGACCAACACCCACCCACCACATTTGGTATCAAGCGAACCTCCCGGGCCTGTTCAGGGCGTTCAAGAGTTATATATATCACTGCTGCTGCTCTGGGGGCTTCTCCAAGGGCTTCTCCAGAAGTGTCCCCTCCCCACCAGTCCCCATTATTTGTTAAAACACCCAGTTCAAGAGGTCTTCAGTTTGTTCTGGGTCTCACCCCAGTGGCAGTGGCCATTTTGTATGCCGCCGTGCATAACCTGGCCATGCAGAGGCCCATTGGACATGTGCAGTAGCCTCAAAAAGGCTGATGCCACAGGGGAGAGGCCTGGAACGGGCTGAAGACTGCCTGAACCGGGCAATTTGGCAAATAATGGAGGCCGAAGGGGGAACTTCCGGAACCCCCATCCCCCATTCTGCCTCAGAAAGGCCCCTGTACTCACCCCCCCGCCGCGTTTCCCCCGCCGGCGCTCTCCGAATTTGAAGCCCCTCGGGGCGGCAGCGTTCCTCCTTGCCGCCCCGTTTGTCCCGTCAGCTGGAAGTTCCGAGCGCGTGTGCGCCCGTTGTGCGCGCGCCCGCCCGCCCACCCACCGTGCGCGCACAACGGGCGCACGCGCGCTCGGAACTTCCGGCCACTTCTGGCCGACGGGGCGGCAAGGAGGAACGCTGCCGCCCCGAGGGGCTTCAAATTCGGAGAGCGCCGGCGGGGGGGGGGGAGTACACTCTCCCCCGCCCTTAAAGCCCTACCCCCGCCGGCGCCAAATCTGCCCCGACACCCGAAACGTTTCGGCGGCCTTTTCAATGGATGCCAAAACGTTTCGGGCACAAGCCTAAAAGACAATGAGGCTATTTTAAATGATCTTTATTTTTGTTGGTCCATGGTCAATAAGTCAAGAGATGACCTGCTGATGTCCCTGGAATTTTTTTTAAAAAATTCATTTTAAAAAGCCCAAATGCCCGATACTTTTGCAGGTTCGTTGATAGGTAGCACCCATCATGACATACAGTACCATCTAACCCAATTTGGTGTCCCTAGGCATTACTCATAGCAAATAATGGGACAGTCCGAATTCCCATTATTCCCTATGGACGAACCACTTGGATCCAGTTCAATGGAACTGATTCCCGAATGAGGGCACCAGCTTAGAATCCAGTTCAACCACGAAGTGAACCGGGAAAACTGGTTTTGTGCACACCCCTACACACAGCAAAGCACCTACCTGCTGATCTCTCTTCGTCGTCCTCCTCAGAGACGTGAATGAATGGATCTTCTCTATCTTCTGACCAAGAAGTGAGCTCATGTTTCAGAACTAAAAGAAACAGACAAAGGAGGTTTTGCAGTTCCAACTAGAACAAATCTTCAGGGAGCCCAACTCAGCCTGTCAAAATTGTTCTCCTGACCACAGCCATGCATAAGGCCAAGAATGGGTGGCAAAGGCTTTGAAAGAGTCCTCAGCAGGATTTGAAATAGTCCCAGGAAGGAGGTCTAGTAGAGGAAGCCACAAGTATCTCTCTCAGCCACACTACAGGTCAAGGAAGCGCTAACTGGAGAGAAGTTCCATCTCGGACCATGTCAGACACCACCAAATGAAGTTAAGGGCTGAAGTGAGCTGACACTTCTGCCCATTAGGAAGAGGAGGGTGGGAGTGCTTTACTGCCATCTCTAGGAATGACCCCTTTTAGGCTCAGGTTGGGACTCATTCTTCTCTTTAACCAAGGGGAATATCCAAGGAACGTGGACCAGCTGCTGACATCCTCCATGACATCCTCACAATGCACTGATACAGAACGGCAATAGCAGCAATTCCTGCCTTCCACATCCATCCACCAAGGGAAAGAGGGAGCCTTACCCAGCGAGGCCAAATGCCCACAAGTCTCCTCCATAACTTCCGTGTGGAGAGCCCTTTGGCGGGGATCCAGCAGAGCCCACTCCTCCTCGGAGAAACACACAGCCACCTCCTCAAAGGACACGGGTCCCTGAAAGATGAAGAAAGCATTTTCTCTATCTGGATATTGTCATTAATGTCATGGCCGGATGTTCCTCTAAAGGATCTTCCAAAGTTGCTTTCAATGTCTCTTTAGCAGCAACTTTTGTCTTCCAAGGGAGCATCTTTAATCGAAAGAGAAAAGGGAAATAGAGTTTTTCCTACCCAGAGACAGGTGAGGCCTGCCTCTTCCTCCCTTGATGCTTCTCCTACCTGATCTGGTGACAGCACAGAAACATCTTCCTCTCCACCACCAAGAGGAGAAGGACTAGAAAGAATGTCCAGGGACATTTCACGGCCTGTGAGGTAAAAAAAGGAAATGTCTTTTATGCTTTTACGCATTTTGCGTTACACGGACTGGAGAGAAATCAATCTGTCTCGACAATGTTTTTTGGAGTCTCAGTGTGAAGTTACTGAATACAGTGGAGAGCCTAGAGAAAAGCATCTCTTGCACAGAGACTTAAAGGGAACGTAAAAGCAATTCAGCTGTTTCAGGGGAGGGCCAAGATGAAATAAATCCCAAGCATACTTACCCAGTGAGGTGGTTCCTCCACCCCACTCCTCCTCCCGCAGGATCCCCCTGAAGAGCAGACTCTGCCTGGTGTCTGACGGAGCCTTCTCTGCCTGCAGGGGATCAGTGGCCATGTTGGCTAACATGCCCAGTGCCTGGAATAGGAGAAGGGGAAGAGGGATAAAGAAAGGGAATGCAGTATTGATTTGTATTATATGGACACATCACACAACTCTGGTAGAAATCCCCTCAGGGCAGACATTACAAAGATATTTTTTAAAAAGAGGACAAGAAAACTAAGAATAATAAAGACCTAATGAAGCAACAGAAGATAAAGTCTCCCGCCTTTAGCTAGAGTTGGACTCTACTTCTATAGGATCTGATCAGATAGAGGAGATTCCGCCCTGTGATGTTATATGGGACACCTTTGAGTTGGTCAAGGATATGGACACAATTCTTTCAGGTATGGGTGCGGCAACATGTTGCTTGGACCCTTGTCCCTCCTGGCTGGATAGAACAGCCGGTGGGAATGTTAATTCTTGGCTACAGGAGTTGGCTAACTCCTCGCTACGTGAGGGTTTCGTGCCAGCAGCCCTTAAAGAGGCGATAGTTCGCCCTCACTTGAAGAAACCCTTCCTGGACCCTGCGGTCCTTGGCAATTATAGACCGATCTTCAACCTCCCTTTTTTAGAAAGGGGGCAGAGAGGGTTGTATGTGCCCAGCTTGAGAGGGTCTTGGAAGAAACTAGTTATCTTAATTCTTATCAGTCGGGTTTCAGGCCTCGGCATAGCACAGAGACAGCACTGGTTGCTCTGGTAGATGATCTTCTTCGGAACCTTGACGAGGGTAGTGTCCCTCTCCTGGTCCTTTTAGATCTCTCAGCAGCTTTTGACACTATCGATCATGCTATCCTTCTCGACCGCGTGCGTGGGTTGGGTATTGGGGGCACTGTCTTACAGTGGTTCTGTTCTTACCTTAGTGGGCGTGTCCAGTCGGTATGCATTGAGGACAGATGCTCTGACCTATGGCCACTCCTTTATGGAGTTCCCCAGGGTTTAGTTCTTGCCCCTGTCCTCTATAACATCTATATGAAGCGTCAGGTCATTTCCCTGTTTGGGGTGAGATTTCATCAATACGCTGAAGATACTCAACTGAATGTTGCCATCCCAGACCATTCTGGAGATGCTGTTTCTGTGCTTACTCAATGCCTGGAAGCTGTTAAGGTCTGGATGAATCAAAACAAGCTCAGACTGAATCCCACTAAGACTAAACTACTTTTACTCAGCCCTTGTACCGGCCAACAGCTGGATGTGAACCTTGTTTTAGATGGGGTGGCGCTGCCCTCAAAGGAGCTTGTTCATGATTTGGGGGTCCTTTTGGACTTGTGCCTCCTGCTTGAACAGCAGATGGAGGCTGTGGCCAGAAGTGCTTTTGCCCAACGTCATCTGATTTGCCAGCTACGCCCTTACCTTGATCGGCAGACATTAATGACAGTGACCCATGCCATTGTTATCTCCCACTTAGATTATTGTAATACTCTCCATCTAGGGATACCTTTGAAGATGATCGGGAAGCTACAATGGGTCCAAAATGCAGCAGCTCACCTACTCATGGGTGCCAGAAAATATGACAGGGTAACACCTCTCATGCAGTCGCTGCACTGGTTGCCTATTCGCTTCCAATTTAAGGTCCTGGTTTTGACCTTCAAAGCCTTGCAGGGCTTGGACCTACAGACCCCCTCTCCCATCCAGTTACATCCCGTCCGGTCAGATCATCTCAGATTGCCCTTTTGTCGGTCCCTGATTTCCGAGATGGTCAGGGCTCTAGGACCCATGAAAGGGCCTTTTCGGTTGCTGCCCCGCTCCTTTGGAACTCTCTTCCCCTTCAGATTCGTTTAGCCCCTTCCTTACTGATTTTTAAATCTCTATTGAAGACTTTTCTTTTTTGCTAGGCTTTTGCCCTGTGGTTTACCTATTTGGTTTTTTCCCCTTTTTTGTTAGTTACTTTAGTTTTTAATTTAGAATGTAATTTTAATGTTTTCTTGTTTGCATGCTTTTATGCACCACCCGGAGTCTTCGGAGTCGGCGGTATATTAAATGTTCCAAATAAATAAATAAATAAATAAATAAAGTGCCCATCAGGTAGCTGGATGAAGAACAACATCCTCAGATGATGTTTTTAAACGGCCAGGGGAAATAATAAGGGGTGTTTTTTTCCGGATGCCAAAGAGACATGAGATGGGCATCAGTCTGGCATCTCTGGGAAAAGCATCCCATAGCAAGAGACCCTGAGAAGTAGAAGTGAGCACGAATTGGTCTGCAGCCCATGTTAGAGGCCTGCGAACCGGTTCGCAAGTGGCCCGGTCTGGCGGTCCAACGCCAAGTGGGGGTAGCGCTTTAAGGGCGGGGGGTTGTACTTACTCCTCTCGCCGCTTTCCCCCCTCCGGCGCTCCATATTTTAGAGAAATTTTCGGGGCGGCAGCGTTCCTCCCTGCCCCCTTGTTGACTGGTAAAAGGCAGAAGTATCTTCCACGCATGAGCGCACCCCCGACGTGTGCCCCTGCTGTACACGTCACACGCTGCGTGCGCACGCTACGCGGCGGGGGTGTGAGCGTCGGTGGCGCGCGCATGTGCGGAAGATACTTTCGCCTTCTACTGGTCAACAAGGGGGCAGGGGCAGCAGGGAGGAACGCTGCTGCCCCAAAAATTTATCTAAAATATGGTGCGCCGGAGGGGGGAAAGCGGTGGGGGGACTGTCTCTTTAAGGGTGAAGGAGACTGCACTTACCCCCCTCCCTCTGCTCCTCCCCCCCCACTGGCACCCAGTATTTTACACCTCCTACAGGGCGGCAGTGTACTTCCCTGCTGAACCATTTCCTCTTCAGCCAGAAGTAGCTGGTGCATGTATGCACTCATGTCCGGAGGGCACATGCGCACCAGCTATTTCTGGCCACTTCTGGCTGAAGAGTAAACAGGGCAGCAGGGAAGTACACTGCCGCCCCGGAGAACGTGTAAAATACCGGGCGCTGGTGTGGGAAAAACGGGAGGCAGGCGTAAGTGCACCTCCTTCACTCTTAAAGTGTGATACACCCACACCCACCATCATCAGGCACCCGCGCCTGGTTCCATGCACATCCCTACCCACTTGCAGCCCTGGCTTGCTTAGGGAAGGTGCATGAGGACCAGTGGATTGGGATAGGAATCCAGCCCTGGTAGGATTGTAAAAAAAATTATATTAGTTCTGGAAGTGCTTTGCAGAAACGTTCGAGAAGATGACCAAATACAAGGACCAGAACTAGGGAAACAGGAGTATAAACTCAGAGCCTTTGCGGATGATGTGGTGTTTTTTCTAGGAAATCCATTAGGAAAGGTTGGAAGGCTCTTGGAAAAACTAGAACAATTTGGCGAATTGGCCGGGTTTTATATTAATAAGAGTAAAACGAAGGTGTTGACAAAAAATATGGACCCGAAATCAAATGATAGACTTTATGAGATGGGAAGTGAAAGTGGAGAAGAAAATCAAATATTTGGGCTTCTGGTTGACATAAAAACTCTTTGTTGTTTTCAAATAATTATATTAAAATATGGAATACAGTAAGAATTGATTTGCAAAGATGGACTAGAACGAACTTATCTTTAATGGGAAGAATTTCAGTTGTGAAGATGAATGTCTTACCTAAAATGTTGTTTCTTTTTCACACTATTCCTATAATTAATACACTTGCCTGTTTCAAGCAATGGCAAAAGGACATAACTAAGTTTGTTTGGCAAAGGAAAAGACCAAGAATTAAATTTAAAAACTTAACAGATGCTAAAGAAAGAGGTAGTCTTACCCTGCCTGATTTAAGGTTGTATTTTGATGCTGTTTGTTTGACGTGGTTAAAGGAATGGATAACATTAAGAAATCGCAGAATACTTGATCTGGAAGGATTTGTTAGAAGGTTTGGCTGGCACTCATATTTGTGGTATGATAAAAGCAAAGTGTATAAAGACTTTCTTAATCACTATGTAAGAAGGAGTCTGATGGGAGTATGAGCAAAATATAAAAAATGGTTGGAGTATAAAACTCTATTATGGGTATCCCAGATTGAGGCTTTGGCACGTAGAGACAAATATGCAATCTGAATGGGGTACTTATAGGGATTTGTTATGTTTTCAAGAGAAGGGCTGTAAATTAAAAAATTTAAATGAAGTACAAAATTTGGTTAGTAATTGGTTTCAGTATCATCAGCTAAATGAAATTGATAAAAATGATCTTAAGGTTGGATTTGTGGATACAAAGTCGAGATTTGAGAAGGAGTTGTGTGAAAATGATGAAAGATTAGATGTATAAGTTGTTGCTTTGGGAGGAGACAAGAGATGAAGTGGTTAAAACGACTATGACAAAATAGGCTCATGATGTGGGTCATAATATAGATATGGCTGCTTGGAAAAAATTATGGAAAACTGATTTAAAGTTTACTGAATGTTATACTTTAAAAGAAAATTATTATAAGATGATGTATAGGTGGTATCTGACAATGAAAAAATTAGCATTAATGTATAAAAATGTTTCAAACCAATGTTGGAAATGTGGACAATGTGAAGGAACTTTTTTCCATATGTGGTGGTCATGTGGGAAGGCAAAGGCTTTTGGGGATATGATATACAATGAGTTGAAGAAAAATTTTTAAATGACATTTCTGAAGAGGCCAGAATCCTGCCTGCTGGGAATAACTGAAAGAGTTCTCCAGAAGAAATTCAACATTTTTAATGTATGCAACCACGGCAACCAGGATAGTATATGCGCAGAAATGGAAAGACATTAAAATGCTGTCAAAAGAAGACTGGTTGATAAAAAATTTGGAATATGCTGAGATGGCAAAGCTTACAGCACTTATAAGAGATGAAAATTTGGAAAGTTTTAAAGAAGATTGGGAACCATTTTTGCTTTACTTAAAAAAATATTTTTCTAATATGGACTTTTCAGCAGGGTTTGAAATATAGTAATAACAGCAGGTTGGGTTGGGTAAAATCGAGTAGTAGTATGGAGTATTTATGCTTTTGAATTATTATAGCATTTTATTTATTGTTATTGTTAAATTTATATACCACCTTTCATATAAAAATGGTTTATATGTATAATTATCGTGAACAGATAGGTAATCAGTAAGTCAATATTTACTTATGTGTAGAATTAAATAAATGAATGTAATTTGAACGTAAAGCTATTGTAAAAGCCAATAAAAAATTTAAAACGTGATTGGGGAAGGAATCCAGCCCTGGGAGTAAAAAGGACTATAAGAGGACATCCCAGAACTCTTGTAAAACTTCCCAGCCAGCGAAGAGGTAGGAGGGGAGAAGCTGGTGTCATCCCCGCACCATTCCTTGCTCTCTTTCTGGGTTCCACTGCGAGTACAGCAGCTTGGCTGACTGTAAGCACTGAACTTCTGCCAGATGGGAAGAAAAGGACTCTGGCTCTGCTTGCAGGAGGACCCTACCTGGCAACTGGTGGCATAATCCTAAAGGTTCTCAGCCCCCTGAAACTACTTGGATAAAATGGCTCTGCTTCTCACCTGCTGCTCCTCCTGCCTCTTCTCCTCTGCCTGGCTCAGGAGGAAACCTTCTGCCAGGGCCACCGCCTGGGAACTGGTCTCTGCTCCGCACTCTCTGACCCAGCTCTCCATCTCTGAGGGCAGGACAGTCAGGAACAGCTTTAGGATCACCAGGTCCAGCATCTGAGCTTTGGTGTGCTTTTCTGGCTTCAGCCACTGACAGCAAAGGATGTGGATTCGGCTGCAAAGGTCTCGGGGTCCTTCAGCCTCCTTGTAGGGGAACTGCCTGAGTCTCTGGCATTCAACATCACTGCTGGTGGGGTCTCCTTCCAGGATCTTTTGCAGCATTCTTTCCCAGAATTCCTTGCCACTCCCAGCCTGGATGCTTTGGGGGCCTTTTTCTGCACCTTCATTACTGGGTTTTGCAAATCCATTTTTTTCTTTGATCTCAAATGTAACTGCCAATGCAGCCATAAGATCTTCTTATAACAGCAGTTAGTCTTATATGGCCAAAGAGTTTTCTTTGTCAAATTATTCTTCTCTCTCCAAATAAACACTTAATTTACCTGCAAAACTTTACTTCTAATTGAGAAATGCAGGGCAGGGGAAGCGAATCCTGTGAATCAGAGAGAAGAACCAATCAACACACATTTTATGTCATAACTCCACTTTGATTGCTCAAATTCATCAGTCTAGAGACAAACACTTCCTCTTCTCTTTCCTATGATGAATCTTTTAATAAAATCCCTTTTTTAGTAACTGGCTGGAATGGAGGTTCCTCCCTTCCCTTTTCGTTTGTGTGTAAAGCGGAGGGGGAGGCGACTGAGCTCAATATAGGGGCCAGTGGGTTGCTGCATGGGGGGGCTCAGTAACCCCCTGAAAAGAGGACTCTTACCCAGCCCCCAACTCTGTTTTGTTTTATTAATGTGTGGCAGCAAAGTTGTTTCTCCCCCAAAGGAAGGTTGTGGGGTGAGAGATTAGTGCACAGTGACTCACTCCTCTTGCAATGGCAAGAAGAGAGCCAGCGTGGTGCAGTGGTTAGAGTGCTGGACTAGGGAGACCCAAGTTCAAATCCCCATTCAGCCATGAAACTAGCTGGGTGACTCTGGGCCAGTCACTTCTCTCTCAGCCTAACCTACTTCACAGGGTTGCTGTGACGAGAAACTCAAGTATTTAGTGCACCGCTTTGGGCTCCTTGGAGGAAGAGCGGGATATAAATGTAATAATAATAATAATACTGCAAGAAGTGATTGAAAACAGAAGGGGAATCTGAAAAGAGAGAAGCCATCTTACTTAATAGGGCTGACAAACAATAAGAACAACAAACCAAGTCAAAATGAAGATAATTTTGAATTCCTTCAAAGGCATTAAAAGACTGAATTATCAAAGCAGGAAGAGCTGGGGTGGGGACAGACCCCTGACCTAGCCAGATCCCCAGAGGAAAAGGGTAAGGATCGGGGCAGAATAGCAGAGGAGTTGGAAGATAAGATTCAGCCACTCTGGAGTCCCCAGGGAAGAACCCCTCCCGCCCCCGCCAGAGAAAAGGCCTCCACGCTGCTGCAGCTGAGCGGCTTCATTTGTCTCTTGGGGGACGGAGGGGGGAGTACAGGGGGCAGCAGGTAAGAGGGAGGGAGCTCAGCCTGCAGGGGTAGAAGGACTTTAATAGGGCCAAGTGTCTAGCAGGCAGCAGCGGAGGAGGGCCCTAATCCCCACCCCACTCCCATCCTCCTTCCTTTGCCGGGGCGGACAGCGTGGCGGGCCCAGCCAGGCAGGGTTCAGCGGGAGCTGCGGAAAAGCACTTGCGAGCGTGCAATGCATCCTGCGGCAGACAGAGGGAGGCCGCCAGTGTCCCAGGGGTCGGCAGGGCCCCCCCTCTCTCCCGCCACGCCCCAGGCTATCCCAGAAGCAGGTGGAGGAGGATCCCGCTCCCCACCGGCCCCTCCGCCTGCATCTCTCACCTGCAGCATCAGCAGCTCCCTCCAAGCTTCCGGGGTGTGTGTGCAAAGTCCACGTGGTGGGGCCTGGCCCCCAAGGAAGGAAGTGCAAGGCGGGGGGGGGGGGCGTAAAAGGATCTGGGGAGCCCAGGGATATGCTCTCTCCCCTGCCTGTTCTGCAAGAGTCTCTCGCGAAGCAAAGCACACACCTCCCTCTGCTATTTCCTGTTCCTGCTCGTTTGGAGGAGGAGCGATTTCCCGCTTGGCTTGCTGGGCAGGGAGAGCAGAGCTTCCAGATTCCTAGAGAGGCGGCTCGGGATGGTGGGAGTTGTAGTTCACCTGCCCCTGGAGGACCAGGTTTGCTCAGCCCTGCTACTACAAGGGTGAAAGGGAGAGCAGAGCTTCCCGATTTCCTAGAGGGGCGGGCGCCTCAAAGAGGGAATGAGCTGTGAGTTTTCATTCCAAGTCGTTTCCTCCTCTGCTCCTTTCTGGTGGGAAAGGAACGGTTTTTATTTATTTATTTGATTTATGATCTGATTTAAAAACAAACAGATTTTTATTTTTTATTGTTTAATTTATATACCGCCTTTCATTAAAAACAATCCCAAGGTGGTTTACAAAAGTTAAAAAACATACAGAATGACACAAATCCAGGCCGCTTATGTAAATTCAGTGATTTTAAAAACAGACAGCAATTAAAAGCAATTTAAAAAGTTGAAAACACAGTAATAAAAAATCGTTAAATAATTTTAAAAACCCTGTTATATAACTTTAAAATTCCACCACTTTTGATGCCCCCACCTCCACACAGACGCACACATTCACCCCTATATGAACATTTCTCCAAAGGATCTAGAGCGCGCAAAGTACACGTATGATGTATGATTTGCTCAGAGGCTCAAACAAGGAAATGGGGGCAGCCAACGGCAGGGAAGAGCTGGTAATGGAGAGGTGGTGAATTGGATATGGGGGGTGATCTCCGAGGCTGGCGCTCCCAGGAGGTCATCCTACGCAGTACTAGGACGAGGGGGAGTCTTTCCTCCCCTATTCCTGCCAGACCAACAGCCTGTTCCTCTGGACAGCAGCAGACTCGTTTCCTCCCCATCTGGTTGCACTGAGCCCAGTTTACATGTGTGGAGTGAGAGAAGCTCCGGCTGGCTGGGTTGGAGGCTAGGAAGCGGCTGGCGTAGGCACATCTCTTGGGGAGGAGGGTGTGTTAGGGAGGAGCAGACCCAAAGCCGGTTACGTAGAAAAATACACAGGACTGATGTCTAGAAACTGATTGCAGCAAGCTCTAGTAATGAAAGTCAAGAAGCACAATGAAAAACTGGGACTATGACTAAATGTCAAGAAGACTAAACTAATAACAACGGATACAGCAACCAGCCTCAGAATTGACAATGAAGACATTGAAGTGGTGGATGGCTCCTGCCTTTTAAGATCGACCATCAACAGTAAAGGATCCAGCAGTCAAGAAATACACCACAGACTAGCACTTGGTAGGGTTGCAATGAAGGCCTTGGGAAGGATATTTAGATGCCATGACGTGTCTATACCTACAAAGATTAGAATCGTTCGGACAATGGTTTTTCCCATGACAGTCTGTGGATGTGAAAGCTAGACTTTGAAGAAGCGAGGTAGAAAAAGCAATGAGACTTTTGAACTTTGGTGTTGGAGAAGACTTTTGAGGATACCATGGACAACCATGGACAGGAAAACAAACAAATGTATCATAGAAGAAATCAATCCAGAATTTTCACAAGAGGCACAAATGACCAGGCTCAGACTATCATACTTCAGTCACATTATGTGAAAACCCAGCTCCCTTCAGAAGTCCATAATGCTGGGGAAAGTTGAAGGAAAGAGAAGAAGAGGTCGATCAGCAGCAAGGTGGATGGACTCGATTACGACAGCAATGAATGCACCACTGAGAGACCTTAAAGGCCAAGTTGAAGACAGCTAGTTCTGGAGATAATCTATCTATGTGGTCACTAAGAGTCGACACTGACTTGATGGCACTCACTCAATCAATCAATTAATCACAGGAATAGTTGAAGAGTCAGATCAGGGGTCATAGAGTAGAGACAGGTAGAACAGTTAGGGAGATCCTTACTCACTCTCTCTACTCCCAATGCCCCTAGTGGTCATAAGGATAGTTGGTGCAAAAGGTCAATGCTCTGGACTGTGATCTCCAACAGATAAGCCAGAGCCAAATGGAAGTGATGGGTTTTGAAGGAAAAGGGAGAAATGAGACCATGTATTCTGAGTTTGTGGAGCTGGGAGTGCAACATATAAGGAGCACAAGAAATCATGAGTGGTGGAGCAGGAGACCTTTGGCTTGAACTTGTCTCCAGTGTTTAGGACTGCAGAGTTCAGGGAAGCTGCCCTGGGCAGCAATGAAGGTAAAGCCTGTAATGGTGATCCTGGCCAACTCAGTCTGAAGCTGTATCCTCTGGCCTGGTGCTAGGACAGCAAGGAGGGACTAAAAAAAATATCCACACCAGGGTGATGGATTTTCTGCTGTTTTGAAACTCTGTTGAAATCAATGTGGCTCCCTCTGTCCTTCCCTCTGTCCCCTCCTCCGTTTTACTCTCTCTTTATTGCTGGCAGGCCCCACTAGACACAGTGACCCTAATCAGACATTATGTTGTACCAGTGTACAGATGTCTGCACACTCGTCTATGTTTCTGTGTGAATGACTACCTTTTTGGTTTTTGGTTTGGCTAGAATCATGGATGTCCTTTGATCATTCTAGATTTTCTCAGTCCATCAGCTTAAGATTTAAGATAATATACTATATCTCTCATGTAATGCAGCTGGGACAGAAAAGGCTAGAAGATCTAATATTTTTTAGAAATTTCCTTTTTGTTTAGTATTGGAGAATAATACATAACAAAACATATTTTATTAAACATACACATTATAAGACTCAGTTAACCCACTTAATGAAAGTTTTTGAATAAATTTCTTTTCTTATTATTACTTATACAGGTCTCAAATCAGATGTAGGACAAAATTAGAGCAAGGGAAATTACACTTTCTCCTATAGAATACAGAATCTAATCATTAATACTTAATAACATATTTTGAACTTGTGGTGCTCAAACCACAGAGCATTGGGGATTTCTCGCTCTGCGTTCGAATTACTCGTATTATTTCCATTTTATATGTCATAGTTAGGTTGGTTCTCTCCTCTTTAGACTGCCTGATAGTAGGATGATTAATCATGCTGGGGCAGACTTGTTATTTTTTAGTTTTCCCTTGAGGGGTTCAAGATTCATTATTGATAGCTACTGATGCCTGATGCCTAGTTAAGGACTTTCTAGATTCAACTAACACTATTGTATTTTTCTGATGTTTTGGTTTTGAAGGATAAGACCTTGTATGTAAACTTGTTTGGTCTTGTTGGATACTCAGAGATGTAACCTTTCTGTTTCTACTTATAATACTAATAAAAGCATTTTTAAAAAAAGAATGACTATCTACATTCAGTCATTTATAAAGGGAATCTGAGTAAAGGCCCCTAAGTTGCATGGTAGAGATGGAAGTGTACTGCTGTACCTGCACTCAACATACAGTAAGAGGTGATCGGTACCTGTGCATAGATCAGTACCTGTGTACACTGTACACTTGTTCAACAGAATGTCTGAATAGGGCGTTCCCCCATACTCTAACCGGTGGTTCTGTGACATGGTGTGGCAAAAGACCCTTCCCTCCAGGATCAGAAGCCAGGATCATGGGAAAGGGAGAGAGGGTACCTGGATTGGGAGTGCCCTTGGCTTCAGACTCTTGGTCTCTTCCTTCCCTCCCTTGTAGGCCCCTATGCACCCACTCCCTTTACACACAGGAGGACTGGCTTCTTGCTATGGCAACAACATGAGGAAGTGTGTGCTTAAACTGCACACACACCTGAGCGATATATCAGGAGGACAGGTGCACAGAAAGTTTCTGAGAAGGGGTCCAGAGGGGAACCTTGCAGAAAAACTGCCTCTAAGCATCTTACAGACACACCTCCACTGATTTCTGTGTTTCCTTCATATTAAAGTGCAGGGATTGAGTGGGAAGTGATTGTATGAGAGCAATTGAGGTGGGGCAGAGAAAGAGAAATGCAGGAGAGGGTTGGCAGGGTGGCCAATAAAATCTCTTCTTCTGGTGATTGCGTGGTGTAGTGGCTAGAGTGCTGGACTAGGACCGGGGAGACCCGAGTTCAAATCCTCATTCAGCCATGATACTAGCTGGGTGACTCTGGGCCAGTCACTTCTCTCTCAGCCTAACCTACTTCACAGGGTTGTTGTGAGAAGAAACCTAAGTATGTAGTACACCACTCTGGGCTCCTTGGCGGAAGAGCGGGATATAAAATATAAATGTAAAATGCACACATAACCACAGATATTCCCTGCTGGGCAGGGCTGGTCCTAGAGTTAACGGGCCCTAGGCAAACAATTATTTTGGTGCCCCCCCCCATTCAATACAGAGATAAATTAGAAGCCAGACAGTGCACATATAAATCAATGTGCAGAAAAAAGCCCGACAGAGGTAGGGATGTGTGAGCCAGCTCCATTTGAAATGTGGTTCGAATCGAGCCAGCCCAGTTTGGACGGTTTGGGGATCTATATCTTCTATATATTTAATTCTCTGAGGCATAATCGTGGCTAATCCTCTGTGTGGTAGCTCTTGCGAGTGTTTGGAGAGCTGCTGGATAGCCAGGGTGGGAGGGAGGAAAATGGTGGCTGCAGCCAGTGAAGAAAATGCTGGCCGGCCAGAAAGGGGAGGGGGGAAGAAGCCAGCCCACCTGAAAGTGGGGGTGGGGGGAGAAGAAGCCAGCACCTGACCGGCCAGAAAGCAGCAGGAGCGGGGGACAAGAAAAAGGCAGCATATGGGCTGGCGGGGGAAGAAGGCGGTGGCAGGTGGTTGGGTGGGCCGCCCGGAGGCACAGGTACTCTGCACCCGGCCCAGCTAGTATACTTGTAAAGGGGAATCTGGCAAGTAAAGGGGTCATTCCCTATCCTATATGTGGGGTGGGAGGGGGGAAAGAGAAAGGGTACTCTGTACCTTAGCGGAAGCAGCAGCGGAAACAGTATTATCTACATAAACTGGCAGCGGCTTTCCCGAGACAGGCAGGTTACAGGCAGTAGCCTCTCCCAGCCTGATCTTGGAGATGCCAAGAGGGAACTTGGATCCTTCTGGATGCAGATGCTCTTCCCAGAGGTCCCATATTTACAGTGCTCGCATGTAGTTTCCCATTCAAATGCAAACCAGGGCAGACCCTGCTTAGCAAGGGGGATAATTCATGTTTGGTACCATAAGACCAGCTCTCCTTATGTCTATATGTTTATCCTCACGACAACACTGTGAGGTTAGTTAGACTGAGCGATAAGTGACTAGCCCAGAGTTACCCAGTGAGCTTCATGGCTGAGTGGGGATTTGAACTCGGGTCTCCCCACTCCTAGTCCAGTGCTCTAAATGAAAAGACCAGTGGTGGAGGAAGGCCAATGGCGGCCCTGGGTTCGTCCACTGCCAACACGGTCCCGCCACACCATGCCCCCTGCATGTGATGTCAGATGCAGGGAGCATTTAGCCATGCCCTCTGTGTCTGATGTCAAATGTGGGGTGTGTGATTTAACTTCTGAACGGGGCTGTGTGGCCCCATTTGGGAGTTAAATTGGCCAGCACTGTGCTTGCAGTGTGGCTGGAAAGACAGGGAGCCCCACACCTGGCCTAGCTGCAAATGCAGCGCTGACCATCTAACTCCTGAACATGGCCGTGCTGGGAATGGGGAGGAAACTTCCTGGCTCTGCTCCTTTTCTAAGAAGCAGGGTCCATACAGCTCCCTGGAGAACTAGGGATAATCCACCATTGCAAGGTAGTGCTTCTTGGGATGGATGCAAGAGCATCTTCCCTAAAAACTGCTACTTCTGGCACTAATTCCACAAGGACAAGGAAACTAGAATTGCCTTAGGAACAACATAGGAAGCTGCCATATACTGAGACCATAGGTCCATCTTGCTCAGTATTGTCCACACAGACTGGCAGCAGCTTCTCCAAGGTTGCAGGCAGGAATCTCTCTCAGCCCTAACTTGGAGATGCTTCCAGAGAGGGAACTTGGAACGTTCTGCTCTTCCCAGAGCGGCTTCATCCCGAGGGGAATCTCTTGCAGTGCTCATACATCAAGTCTCCCATTCAGATGCAACCAGGGCAGACCCTGCTTAGCTTAGGGGACAAGTCATGCCTGCTACCACAAGACCAGCTCTCCTCCCTTTGATGGAGCCCCTCGTGCTATCTGCCCCTTCCAGGAGCCAATGCATGTTTGTTACTGATGCCTCCTTGCGGTAGAATGGTGAGCTCTCTGAGGAGGACCAGATTGTGAACCCACCAGCACAAACCATGTTATCCCAAACAATTAGGTCGTGCTGTGGAAGCCCTCCAATTTGATCGAACAGAAGAATCGCCTCCTCTTACTCCTGTACTTGAAGGGAGCCAGTGCAATGTACTGGTTAGGGTGTTGGACTAGGACCAGGGAGTTCTCCACACAACAGGCTTTACCGCAAGGTTTCTGCGAGGCTTTACTACGAACACAACACTAACCAAAAAGACCCCATGCAAAAAAATGGATTTTAAAATCTTGAATATAAATTGGGTTGCACTCTAAGGAGCAGTGAAAAACCCGAATTGTGTGTGAGGTGCTCCCTGGTAGCTCACAGGGACTTCGGGATAAATCTGCCCAATATGTGAACACGCCCGCTTCATGCCGAAAGAGATGTGGGCTGAAAGCCAGTTGTGGAAAACTTCCTAGGAACCTGAGCTCAAATCATTCAGCCATAAAACTTGCAGGGTGACCCTGGACCAGTCATTTATCTCTCATCTTCGCCTACCCCTCAGGGTTGTTGTGAGGATAAACAGAACCATGTATACCCCAATGGGTTCTTTGGACAAAGAGAAGGATATACATGTAGTAAAATAAATAGTGAAATAATAAAACTAGCTGGCCTGGGCGCAGACTATCTGCGCCTCTAGTTCTCCCTCATTCTCAACCCCTCATTCTCAACCCCTCATTCTCAGCCCCCCTCCCATGTTTTTTCTCTCTGGCCGGCCACTTTTTCTGTCCGCTCACCTGCCACCTTCTACCCGCCCCCCCACCACTGAAGCATTCACCTTCTACCCCACACTCTCTTACCCTAAAGAGTGAACCGGAAGTGAACCCTGTCCTGACTGACAGGCAGTGACCCCTGAGGGATCAGCCACTCAGCACACAGTGACCGGGATCTAGAGGGCCTGGTGCCAGGAAAGCGATGAAGGAAGATGGGGAGCAGGCTTCGTGAGCACCAGCCATGAAGTCTTTCTGCGTCATGGCCAACAGCCAGCCTGGAGGCTTCTCTCATGGAAGGGCATCTGCAGAGCCTTGAGAGACAGGATTGTACCGTAGGAAGCTTGTATTCTCTCCTGGAGTTTGGGGTGAGCTCATGGAGAAAGGAAGCCAAGAGCTTTTTGGCTTCAGAAAGACTTGGACAGGTAATATTTATTTATTTATTATTAAAACTTTTATACTGCCCTTCCAAAAGGCTCAGGGTGGTTTACATTAAAACACCATTAAAATCAATTAATAATTAAAACAAAAATTATAAAGCATAAAAACAATAATTTAAACAATAATTTAATTGTTAAAACGATGTTTTAACAATTAAAAACATCGTAAAACAACAATTAAATAATCAGAAGAATTTAAAAACAAGTTTTAAAAAGCTGAGAAAGCCTGGTTGAAGAGATGTGTTTTCAGGTGTTTTTTGAAAATTGCCAGAGATGGGGAGGATCGTATCTCAGCAGGGAGCGCATTCCACAATCTCGGGGCAGCAGCCGAGAAGGTCCGTCTCTGTGTAGCCACCAAAGGAGTTGGCGGCAACTGAAGACGGACCTCCTCAAGTGACCTCAACGGCCGGTGGGGCTCATAGCGAAGAAGACGCTCTCTTAAATACCCAGGGCCTAAGCTGTTTAGGGCTTTATAAGTGATAACTAGCACTTTGTATTTTGCCCGGAAAACTATTGGCAACCAGTGTAACTCCATCAACAAAGGAGTAATGTGGTCTCTCCGAGATGACCCAGAGACCAACCTGGCTGCCGCATTCTGAACCAACTGAAGTTTCTGGACTACGTACAAAGGCAGCCCCACATAGAGCACATTACAGAAGTTAAGTCTGGAGGTTATCAACAAATGCACCACTGTTTTTAGGTCATTGATCTCGAGAAACGGGCGCAGCTGGCGTATCAGCCGAAGCTGATAAAAAGCACCCCTGGCCACTGCCTCAACCTGAGAAACTAAGGAGAGAAGTTGATCCAGAAGTACTCCCAGACTGCGAACCTGTTCTTTTTGGGGAAGTGTGACCCCGTCTAGAACAGGCAGATCAAAATCCTCTCTAGAATTCTGACCCCGCACAATAAGTACCTCCGTCTTATCTGGATTCAGCTTCAGTTTATTCTCCCTCATCCAGCCCATTACTGCATCCAGGCAGGCATTTAGGGAGGATATGCCAACTCCTGAAGAAGTTGACATGGAGAAGTAGATCTGGGTGTCATCAGCCTACTGGTAACACCCAGCTCCAAATCCCCTGATGATCTATCCAAGTGGTTTCATGTAGATGTTAAAAAGCCTTGGAAAAAGGACGGAGTCTTGAGGGACACCATACTTAAGCTCAGATTTTGAAGAGCAACAATCTCCAATTGACACCATCTGGAATCTGTCCGAGAGGTAGGAGCGGAACCACTGTAAAACAGTGCCCCCCACTCCCAACACTCTCAGACGTTCCGGAAGGATACTATGGTCAATAGTATCGAAAGCCGCCGAGAGATCCAAGAGGACCAACAGAGTCACACTTCCTCTGTCCATTGCCAATTGGAGATCATCCATCAGGCTGACCAAGGCAGTCTCCACCCCATAGCCCGCTTGAAAGCCAGTTTGCAATGGGTCCAGATAATAGTGGGGTCCAGATAATAATGGGTCCAGATAATAGTGTGGAATAGATAGATACCCTGTGTTAGACTATTTACTTTCCTTTTGTGCTTTGTAAATCCTTATACCTGGTCTATTGTGTTTTATTTTGTAATGTAACCTTCTAAGAAACTCTAGCCTGAGCCCTTTCTACCCAGCCAGGGCTCTGTAGAAGTCTCTGTACCCTGTAAAAGTGCTTTTAAAGGTTGCTTGCAACTGGGGGGAGTGCTTTTTGAATTATCTATGCAACTGGGTAACCACTAGTTTTAAAGTGTGCCACTCCAAATACCAGCTGAAGTGTTCTTTGGAAGCAATCTTTTTCTTTTTACCTGTAACTCAAGGCTGAGAGAGCCTCAGCCTGAAGCAGTGTGTAGTATTTTGAATAAAGTTTTTCTTTTCGTTTTCTTCTTTTACTCACCTGCCTCTGAGTGTATTTTTAACTCAGGAAAAAGGGGTTTTTACTCTGGTGCAAACATGCCTCAATGTTAATTGTTCAGCAGCCTACCAAGTTTTCCCATCATGTGGAAGCTGCATGTGGAGGGGCTTTTGTACTTCCCCATTGGTAAATGAGAAGGAGAGTTTCTCTGGAATTTCGCCCTTCACCAAGGGGTGGGTGGGGATAAACTCTGTTAAAAGGTGGGCGTAGTGGCAGCAAATACCAAAGGAACAGTTTTAAGCTTTAAAGGAACAGCGTTTGAGAAAACATGGAGGGAATGATGCAGCATTTTTCTTTCCCCCACCTGGGCTTGCTTTGATCCGCTATTCGCTAAATCCGCTATTCGCTAAAAATATGACTGCATACCTTCTTGCAGCCCTGCACCACTGGTTTTGGTGGCAATGCCAGCGGGGAAAATATGGCAGGGGGTGTAACAGCACCAGCTCTACACCTTAAAAGGTAACCTCCAGTGGCAAACCAGTCGAAACGCTGGACCTCCAAACCAGTTTGGCAGTCCAGAAAAGGACAGAGATACTGGTTCATGCACATCCTTTTCCTCTAATCCTGCCTTCCTGATTGACTGGTCAGGACCTAAGGTTGTCACTCTGTCAGTAAATGTCATGGGTACTTTTCCTGTTAACTCTATCAGTGCTGGCAGTCTGTGCACTACACTCTGCTGCATGGATTCTTTGATGGGCAGATAGTTCATACTTCTGCCTGAAGCTCTTTCCACACTCTGAGCACATATATGGTTTCTCCCCTGTGTGGATTCTCTGATGGACAGAAAGCTTGAACTTCTGCCTGAAGCTCTTTCCACAATCTGAGCACGTATATGGTTTCTCCCCTGTGTGGATTCTTTGATGGACAGAAAGCTTGGCCTTCTCATTGAAGCTCTTTCCACACTCTGCGCACATATATGGTTTCTCCCCTGTGTGGATTCTCTGATGGGCAGAAAGCTTGGCCTTCTCATTGAAGCTCTTTCCACACTCTGCGCACATATATGGTTTCTCCCCTGTGTGGATTCTTTGATGGACAGAAAGCTTGTATTTCTGACAGAAGCTCTTTCCACACTCTGAGCACGTATATGGTTTCTCCCCTGTGTGGATTCTCTCATGGGCAGTAAGACTGCTCTTGCAACTGAAGCTCTTCCCACACTCAGAGCATATATATGGTTTCTCCCCTGTGTGAATTCTTTGATGGGCAGAAAGACTGCCCTTTTCACTGAAGCTCTTTCCACACTCTGAGCACATATATGGTTTCTCCCCTGTATGGATTCTTTGATGGACAGAAAGCTTGTACTTCTGACTGAAGCTCTTTCCACACTCTGAGCAAATATATGGTTTCTCCCCTGTGTGGATTCTTTGATGGACAGAAAGATTACCCTTGCAACGGAAGCTCTTTCCACACTCTGAACATGTATACGGTTTCTCCCCTGTATGGATTCTTTGATGGCCAGAGAGACTGCCCTTCTCACTGAAGCTCTTTCCACACTCTGAGCATGTATACGGTTTCTCCCCTGTGTGGATTATTTGATGGATAGAAAGATTGCCCTTCTCATTGAAGCTCTTCCCACATTCTAAGCATGTATATGGTTTCTCTTCTGTGTGGAGTCTTTGATGGCCATTAAGCTGAGCTTTCCGACTGAAGCTCTTTCCACACTCTGAGCACATATATGGTTTCTCTTTTGTGTGGATTCTGTAATGGATTGCAAGGCTTGGGGAGAACCTGAACCTCTTTCCACACTCTGAGCATGTATATGGTTTCTCCCCTGTGTGGATTCTTTGATGGGCTGAAAGGCTTGACTTCCAGCTGAAGCTCTTTCCACACTCTGAGCACATATAAGGTTTCTCCCCTGTGTGCATTCTTTGATGGTCAGAAAGCTGGCCCGTATGACTGAAACTCTTTCCACATTCTGAGCACGTATATGGTTTCTCTCCTGTGTGGATTCTTTGATGGGCAGAAAGGTTTGACTTCCAACTGAAGCTCTTTCCACACTCTGAGCATGTATAGGGTTTCTGTCCTATATGGCAACTTTGATGGGAAGGAATCTTATCTCTGCCATTGAAGCTCTTTCTGTATTTAGAGCATGTATCTCCTTGGCAGACACACTGGTGGACAGCAAGGGCAGTGTCACAACTTAATCTCTTTCCACACTTCAAGCACAGTTTCAATCCTATATGGTTTTTTTTATGTTCATACAAGTTCAACCAATTCCTGATGTCGTTCCCACACACTGTGCATTGATATGCTTTCATGCTTGTAGGGATGCTGTGATGTGGACCGAGGTGTGGTTTATTAGTTAAGATGCTTCCACTTAGAGTACGCTTACTAGTCTTATCTTCAGCTGGAATTGCATGGAAGTCTGTCCTTTCAGAAGCCGCCCAATTCTTCTCTTTTTCTTCAGTTTTTCTTCTCTGTACTTTCCCCTTTTTTCTGTTCGTCCTCCGATTACCTGCAGGCATAAAAAGAGAATTATGGTGGGGGAGGAACAAAGCCTCAACCCAAGAAACAAACCCAATTAACAGCATTGCAGTTCAAACCAAGGAAATGATGAAGTGGAGGGGCAAATCCCACCATGTGCTGAGCAGCATCTGTTGATTAGAACGAAGTCCAGCTACATGCTCCAAAGGATGTGGTATTGCAGAAGCATTTCCCTCAGGCGGAATACAATTTTTCAATCATTTTAACCTGCCCCCTTACCTCACTGGGATGGAGCCGCTCTGGGAAGAGCCTCTGCATGCTTGCGTGAAGAAGGTTCCAAGTTCCCTCCCTGGTATCTCCAGAGAGGGCTTCTGCCTGCCACCATGGAGAAGCCACTGCCCGTCTAGGTAGACAATCCTGAGCTAGCAGGACCAGTGGCCTGACTCAGTAAAAGCAGCTTCATATTTATCTTGTTCCAGTCTCTGCAACTATTCCTTTGTTGCCTCCCCAGATAGGTCTCGAGACAGGAACAACTCATCCGAAAGAGCTGGAGGGAAAGACCTAAAGGAGACAGAGCTGCATCTTCTGCTGTTGCATGTAGAGCCTCTGGCCACTGAGCGCACATCGGATGAGCTGTTGGTGGTCGTCAGGCGCCCGGTGGAGGAATGGCTCTCCGGGCAACCACTCTTCTGCAGGGGCTTCCTGATCACCAATAACGGTGCCCATGTGTTGAGTGGAAGCTCCTTTCTGAGATGGCCTTGACAATCGAGCCGTTCTCCCTTGCAGCAAGCAGCTTTTGTGCCGAGACGGCAACTCTGAGCCAGACTTTGCCCGCTGCTCTTCGCCTGGAGATGACGATGGGTGAGCTTGAGACTACTCTGACCACTGGGGAGGCATGTACAATTAGGGATGTGCGGACAGGTTGGGAAATGAACCTGTTTGACATCGAACAGGTTTGGTTTGATGGCTTGATATCAGACCAACACCCACCCACCTCGTTCGGTATCAAGCTAACCTTCCCGGCCTGTTCAGGGGGTTTGAGAGTTCTATATATCACCGTTGCTGCTCTGGGGGCTTCTCCAAGGGGTTCTCCAGGAGTCCCCCCTGCCCGCTGGTCCCCATTATCTGCTAAAATGCCCAGTTCGGGAGGTCTTCAGCCTCTTCCGGGTTTCACCCCCATGGCAGTGGCCATTTTTGGAGGTTACTGCGCATGGCCCGGCCATGTAGAGGCCCATTGGAAATGTGCGGTAGCCTCCAAAATGGCTGACCTCATGTGGGTGAGGCCCAGAATGGGCTGAAGACCGCCTGAACCAGGCAATTTGGCAAATAATGGAGGCCACTGGGGGAAGGTGGAACTTCTGGAGAGACCCTACGGTCTTGGAAAAGCCCCAGAGCTCTATTTCGGTGGTGGGGGTTAACATTTTTTTTCTAAACCCTTGAACACCCTGAACACAAACCTGTTCGAGCTGCACAAAATCGAACATGTCTGGTTCAACTCTTGTTTGGACTCGAACCGAACCATGCAACTCAGCTTTATACACAGCCCAATGTGCAATGGCAGGTCGGCTGAGGGCAGGAGTTATGGAGCAGCTCAGCACCACATTTTGTCAATCAGCAAAACTGGGCCTGCCTGTGTGACCCAGCCAACATCAATGCGGTCAGTCCTGACACACTGCCCAAATGGAGGGCCATTCAGGTGAGAGAAGTTAGTCAGGAAGTGAGAGGAGGCTGGGTGAATGATGTGTGCTATCTACTACACAACCCACAAAGCAATTATACAATGAGGCTATTTTTAATGATTTTTAAAAATTTGTCCATGGTCAATAAGTCAAGAATTGACCTGCTGATGTCCCTGGAATTTTTTTAAAAAAGCAATTAAAAATAGCCCAAATGCCGAATAGCTTTGCGGGTTTGTTGACAGGCAGCGCCCATCATGATGTACGAACTAACCCAATTTGGTGTCCCTAGGCGTTACTCATAGCGAATAATGGGCCCGTTCGAATTCCCATTATTCAGTATGGACGAACCATTAGATCCAGTTCAATGGAACCAATACACAAATGAGGGCAGCAGCTTAGAATCCAGTTCAACCTCGAACTGAACTGGGGAAACTGGTTTTGCGCACACCCCTACACACAGCAAAGCACCTACCTGCTGATCTCTCTTCCTCCTCCTCAGGGGCCTCAATAAATGGATCTTCTGACCAAGAAGTGAGTTCATGTTTCAGAACTGAAAGAAACAGACAAGGAAGGTTTTGCAATTCCAACTTGAATAAATCTTCAGGGAGCCCAACTCAGCCTGTCAAAACTGTTCTCCTGACCACAGCCACGCAGAGGGCCAAGAAGGGGTGGCAAAGGCTTTGAAAGAGTCCTCACCAGCATTGGAAATAGTCTCAGGAAGGAAGTCTAGTAGAGGAAGCCACACATATCTCTCTCAGCCACACACAGGCCAGGGAAGCCCTAACTGGAGGGAAGCTCCCTCTGGGACCATGTAAGACACCACCAAATGCAGCAAAAACAGGGCTGTCAGTTAAGGGCTGAAGTGAGCTGACACTTCTGCCCATTAGGAAGAGGAGGGTGGGAGCGTTTTACTCCCATCTCTAGAAATGACCCCTTTTAGGCTCAGGTTGGGACTCATTCTTCACTTCAACTAAGGGGAATGTCCAAGGAAAGTAGACCAGCTGCTAACATCCTCCACAACATCCTCACAATGCACTGACATGCACCAGCAATAGCAACAATTCCTGCCTTCCACATCCATCAGCCAAAGGAAAGAGGGAGCCTTACCCAGCCAGGCCAGATGCCCAGAAGTCTCCTCCATGACTTCCCTGTGCAGAGCCCTTTGGCCAGGATCCAGCAGAGCCCACTCCTCCTCGGAGAAACACACAGCCACCTCCTCAAAGGACACGGGTCCCTGAAAGATGAAGAAAGCAGTTTCTCTATCTGGATATTGTCAGAAAAGAGATGGATGGATGTTCCTCTGAAGGATCTTCCAAAGCTGCTTTAGCAGCTACTTTTGTCTTCCAAGGGAGCATATTTGATTGAAACAGAAAAGGGAAAGAGAGAGGGATTTTCCCACCCAGAGACAGGTGAGGCCTGCCTCTTCCTCCCATGATGCTTCTCCTACCTGATCCGCTGACCACACAGCAACACCTTCCTCTCTATCACCAAGAGGAGAAGGACTAAAGAGAATGTTCAGGGACATTTCACAGCCTGTGAGGCAAAGAAAGGAAATGTCTTTTATGCTTTTAGGCATTTTGCATTACAGGGACAGGAGTGAAATCAATCTGTCTTGACAATGTTTTTTTGGAGTCTCCGTGTGAAGTTACTGAAAACTGTACAGATCCTCGAGAAAAGCATCTCTTGCACAGAGACTTAAAGGGAATGTAAAAGCAATCCAAGGATTTCATGAGAGGGCTGAGATGAAATACTCCCCATTCATCCTTACCCAGAGAGGTGGTTCCTCCATCCCCCTCCTCCTCCTCCCGCAGGATCCCCCTGAGGAGCAGCCTCTGCCTGGTGTCTGACGGAGCCTTCTCTGCCTGCAGGGGATCAGTGGCCATGTTGGCTAACATACTCAGTGCCTGGAAGAGGAGAAAGGGAAGAGAGATGAAGAAAGGGAATGGAGCATTCATTTATATTATATGGAAGCATCACGCAACTCTGGGAGAAATCCCCTCAGGGCAGACATTACAAAGATATTAAAAAGGACAAGAAAACTAAGAATAATAAAGACCGAAAGCAGGCCTGCTCAACTTAGACTCCGCCCCCCCAGCTGTTTTTGGACTATAACTCCCATAATCCCCAGCCACAGTGGCCAGTAGCCAGGGATTATGGGAGTTTTAGGCCAACACCGGCAGAGGGACAAAGTTGAGCGGCCCTGACATAAAGCAATAGAAGATAAAGTGTCCATCAGGCAGCTGGATGAAGAACAACATCCTCAGATGATGTTTTCAAACAGCCTTGGGAAATAAAATAAAATAAAAAGGGGTGTTTTTGGGGGGTGCCAAAGGGACATGAGATGGGCGTCAATCTGGCATCTCTGGGGAAAGCATCCCGTAGCAGGAGACCCACAGCCGAGAAGACCCTCCTGGGGGCCGCACAAGACACTTGGAGGAGATGCTCGACTTCCTGGGAGGGAGAGGATTCCACTGGGCGGGGGGCTGGAGGCCCTCTCCCCCTGGCAGCAGAGGCTGAAGGTGGGCTGGGCAGGCAGTCTGCCCTGGAACCGTTGCAACCCTCTCATAGGGATGTGCACGGACCTCTTCCGAGGCCCTTTTAAGAGCCTCCGAACTGGTTCTAACATTGGGGGTTCGGATTTCCAAGGCAGAGTGGTGGTGTCTCAATTTAAGGGCAGGAGAGGGTACACTTATCCCTCCCTCCGCTTTCCCCCCGCCGACGCCCGGTATTTTACACATCCTATGGGGTGGTAGCATACTTCCTTGCCGCCCCTTTTGCCCTTCGGCCAGAAGTAGCTGTCGTGTTCTGATGTGCTGCCAGGTGGGTAAGCTGGCTGAAGAGCAAACGGAGAGGCAAGGAAGTACGCTTCCGTCCTGTAGGACCTATAAAATCCCGGGTGCCGGAAGGGGGGGGGAAGTGGAGGGAGTGATAAGTGCACCATTCCCTGCCCTTAAAGTGACACACACACCCCACCATCAGCCACCCACACCTGGTTCTGTGCACATCCCTACCCACTCGCAGGCCTGGCTTGCTTAGGGAGGTGCATGAGGACCAGTGGACTGGGATACATATCCAGCCAAGGCAGTAAAAAGGACCTGAAGAGGACATCCCAGAACTCTTGTAAAACCTCCCAGGCAGCGAAGAGGAAGGAGGGGAGAAGCTGGTGTCACTCCCGCACCATTCCTTTTTCTATTTGCAGCTCTATGGCTAGCAGTGGGTGCCAAAGAGACGTGAGATGGGTGTCAGTCTGGTATCTCTGGGAAAAGCATCCCATAGCAGGAGACCCACAGCCAAGAAGACCCTCCTGGGGGAGCACAAGACACTTGGAGGGGGTGCTGGACATCCTGGTAGGGAGTGGATCCCGCTGTGATCCGCTGGTTACAAGGTGCTGGTTATAACCTATAAAGCCCCAAACAGCTTGGGCCTTCTCATGAACCCCACCACCCACTGTTATCCACTGGAGAGGTCCATCTGCAATTGCCACCAGCTCGTCTGGTGGCCACTCAGGGACGGGTCATCTCTGCTGCTTGCCCCGTCGCTTTGGAATGCACTCCCTAGTGAAATAAGAGCCTCCCCATCTCTGACAGCTTTTTAAAAGTCTTTAAAAACACATTTCTTCACCCAGGCTTTTAATTAAAATTGTTTTAATGGCTTTCATGCTGTTTTAAAAATATTCTTTTAAAAGTTTTAAATAGTTGTAATGTTTTAAACTTTTCATTTTTGTTTTAACTAATGTTTCACTTTGTTTTAACTTTGTTGTAAACTGCCCAGAGACGTAAGTTTTGGGTGGTATAAAAATATGTTAATGATAGAGATAGATAGATAGATAGATAGATAGATAGATAGATAGATAGAACGATAGAACAGCAGCTAGGCTGACTGTAAGCACCAAATTTCTGCCAGATAGGAAGAAAAAGACTCTAGCTCTGCTTGCAGGAGGACCTTACTTGGCAACTGGTGGCATAATCCTAAAGGTTCTCAGGCCCCTGAAACTACCTGGGCAAAATGGCCTTGCTTCTCACCTGCTGCTCCTCTTGCCTCTTCTCCTCTGCCTGGCTCAGGAGGAAACCTTCTGCCAGGGCCACCGCCTGGGAACTGGTCTCTGCTCCACATTCTCTGACCCAGCTCTCCATCTCCGGGGGCAGGACAGTCAGGAACTGCTCCAGGATCACCAGGTCCAGCATCTGAGCTTTGGTGTGCTTTTCGGGCTTCAGCCACTGATGGCAACGGGTGTGGAGTCTGCTGCAAAGGTCTCGGGGTCCTTCAGCCTCCTGGTAGGGGAACTGCCTGAGTCTCTGGCATTCAACATCGGTGCTGGTGGGGTCTCCTTCCAGGATCTTTTGCACCATTCTTTCCCAGGATTCCTTACCACTCCCAGCCTGGATGCTTTGGGGATCTTTTTCTGCTCCTGCCCCTGATTCATTACTGGGCTTTGCAATTCCATGTTTGTCTTTGATCTCAAATGAAACTTCCAATGCAGCCATAAGATCTTCTTCGACCAGCAGTTAGTCCCAAATGACCAAGGAGTCTTTCTTGTCAAGTTATTTCTCTCTCCAAATAAGCACTTAATGTATCTGCCAAACTTTGCTTCTAATTGAGAAATTAGGAGGGGCGGTGGGGGAGAGAATCCTGTGAATCAGAGAGAAGCACCAATCAAAGCACATTTTAGGTCACAACTTTACTGTAGTTGGTAGCTAGGGGGTAACAGGGCCTGGAAATCTGCAGGTGGGCTGGACTGAGAAACCTGCAGTATTAGAAACCATCTGAACCCGCATGTGTGTGCTAGGACTTTGCTGCTCTCTTTGGCCCCCACCACAGCCCCTGCATCACTGTTCAGTGTCAGCCACCCTGCCGCCCACCCAACCCCTCCCCGCTGTCCACCCAACCCCTCCCCACCGCTCATTCACTTGCCCTCTACCCACTCCTCTTCCCTATCTGCATATCTGAAGTGTCCAATCACCACTGTGCTTCTGTTCTGTAACCTCTGATTGGTAAAGCACTGTGTGTGCGGAACTTGCCACCTAGGACCTTAATGTATTATATATAGACTAGCTGTTCCCCCCACTCCTGCCCCACTCTCTCTTGGCCCCTCTCCCCCCCTCCTCCTGCCCCCTCTCTCTCGCTACCCTCCCTCCTGCCCCACTCTCTCTTGCTCCCTCCCCCCTCCCCATGCCCCACTCTCTCTAGCTCCCCTCTCCCACTCTCTCTTGTCCTCCATCCCCTTCCGTTCCTCTCCTCCCTGCCCCGCACCCCCACCCGCACTGAGCAACTTCCGGCTGGACCTCACCGCCGCCACAGCCAGGTCCTCCTTACCGGGAGGTGGAGGGCCAAAAAGGGCTCCACCGCCGCCATTCCTCCTCCCGGGCGGCGAACTGGGAAGTCCCACCGCCCGTTTCCCTCCCACCCCGGCCTCCAACGGGTGCCGGGGCTGCGCCCCACTGCCCGTTTCCCTCCCGCCCCAGGCTGCCCCACTTGCTTCCCCACCGCCTTGCCAGGGCCTCCTCCCCCCCCATCTGGGCCTCGCCATCCCACTGCTGTCTCCTGCTTCCAGCAGCCAGGCCAGCCACCTCCACCTTCCAGCAGCCAGCCAAGGCCGGCTCCCCAGGCCATTTTGCGGCCCACCGCCGCCATTTTCTCTTGCTCTCAACTCTCACCCAAGGCCAGGAACTCTCGCAATGTGTCGTGAGAGTTCCGCCGCCAAGCATGCCAGCTAAGATAATTAAACAGAAAGAAGATAGCTAGATAGATACTTTAAGGAAGGACTGCCATCTGAGAAGAAACAATTGTAGGAAAGGTTCTTTGACAGACATTGCCTTAGGTTGTTTTTCTTTTGTTTCTAGTGTGCCTGTGGATCCTACAAACTTTCCTTTCACCAACTCTTATATTCTCTCAGCAATCAAGTCGTTTAAAAAACTACTTTCCAAGAGTGGTTTGGAATGCTCTGTGGGGAAGGGAAGTTAAGTACCATGTCAACAAGTCTTGGAGCCTAGGGGTCACCAGTTGCACCTGTGCTGTGATAATCCTTTATTGACTTCCATGTACTCTGATCTCTTGGGAGGAAGAGCGGGATATAAAAGTTATAAATAAATAAATAAAATTAATCTTTTCTTGATTTCCATTGGATGGTGGGTGGCCTACTCTACCCTACCCAGCCCAGAATACCCAACGGGAAGGAGAGGAAGGATCCTACCCTAAAGGAGAGTAGGTGGTGGCAATAATCATTAAGAGCAAGGAGCACTGGTAAAAGAGTGAAGAGTTTTGTGTAGCTCAGATGTTCACACTGTTGAATGTTTGATTGGTCACATTCATCAATCTAGAGACAAACACTTCCTCTTCTCTTTCCTATGACGAATCTTTTAATGAAATCCTCTTTTTTAGTAACTGGCTGGCATAGAGGTTCCTCCCTTCCCTTTTTGTTTGTGTACAAAGGGAGAGGAATGTGACTGAGCTCAATGTAGGGGCCAGAAGGTGGCTGCGGGGAGGGGGGGCGGCTCAGTAATCCCCTGAAAAGAGGACTCTTACCCAGCCCCCAACTCTGTTTTGTTTTTTTAATGGGACAGCAAAGTTGTTTCATCCCCAAAGGAAGGTTGTGGGGTGTGATATTAGTGCACAGTGACTCCACCTCCCACCCCCATTCATGCGATGGCAAGACTCCTGCAAGAACCAATTGAAAACAGAAGGGAAATTTGAAAAGAAAGAAAGAGACCCCATCTGACTTAACAGGGCTGACAAACAATAAGAACAACAACAAAAAAAAAAGCCAAGAAATAAAAGGACGTCCCGGGTGCTTAACGAATTCAAAAATGGAAGATCATGTTGAATTCCTTCGAAGGCATTCAAAGATTGCAATTATCAAAGCGGGAAGAGCTGGGGTGGGGGCAGACCCCTGACCTAGCCAGATCCCCAGAGGAAATGGGTATGGAACGGGGGAGAATAGCAGGGGAGATTCAGCCACTCTTCAGACCCCCAGGGAAGATGCTCACCAGTCCTGGCCTCTGCAAGAACCCCTCCTGCCCTCGCCAGAGAAAAGACCTCCTTTGTCTCTTTTGTGGGTGGGTGGGTGCACAGGGGGCAGCGGGTGAGAGAGAGAGAGGGAGGGGGCTCAGTCTACACGGCTGGAAGAACTATAAGAGGGTCCTGTGTCTGGCAGCAGCAGAGGAGGGCCCTGATCCCCCACGGCCCATCCTCCTTCTTTTGCGGGGGGGGGGAGCCGTGGTGGGGCCAGCCAGGTGGGGGTCAGTGGGAGCTGCGGAAGAGCGCTTGCGAGCCCTGCATCCTGCGGCCAGGCAGAGGGAGGCCGCCAGTGTCTAATGGGTTGGCAGGGTCCCCCCCTCCCCCGCCATGCCCAATCTAGCCCAGAAAGTTGAGGATCCCGCCCCTCCCCTGTATTTCTCACCTCCCACCAAGCTCCCGATGCCTGCAAAGCGCCCGTCGGGGCCTGGCTCCCAGGGAAGGCAATGCAAGGCAGGAAGGTGGGGGTGATGACGGAGGGATCTGGGGGACCCCAGGATAGACTTACTTCCACCTCGGTCCCTTTCTGCAAGAATCCCGCTATGCAGACCCCTTCCTCTGCTATTACCTTGTTCTGAGGGATTTCCCCCTTTGCTTACTGCGCCGTCACTCTAAGAGTTAAAGGGAGAGCAGAGCATTCAGATTCCTAGAGGAGCAGCTGGGGATGATGGGAGTTGTAGTTCACCAACAGCTAGAGTGCAAAGTTTGCCCAGCCCTGCTCTTAAGGGTCAAAGGGAGAGCTGAGCTTCCAGATTTTCTAGAGAGGCGACTAAAAGATGGAAGGAGCTGTTAGTTTTCAGAGTCGTTTCTTGCTTTGCTCCTTTCTGGTGGAAAAGGAGGGGTTATGATTTGTTTATTTGATTTATGATTTGATTTAAAAACCAGCAAATATGACACATATCCAGGCGGCTTATGTACATTCAGAGATTTTTTTAAAAGACAGCAGTTAAAACAGTTATCAAATCTGGAAGCTCTGCTCTCCCTTTAACCCTTAGAGCTGGGCTGAGAAAACCTGGCCCTCCAGCTGTCATTGAACTACAACTCCCGTCATCCCCGGCCGCCTCTCTAGGAATCTGGAAGCTCTGCTCTCTCTGCCCAGCAAGCCACGAGGGAAATCGCGCCTCTTCAGAGGAAGGAGGAAGTAGCAGAGGAAGGTGTGTGCTTAGGGTAGGGAGATCCTTGCAGAAAGAGGGATCCAGTAGGGGTGGAAAGAGGCATATCCCGGGGCCCCCCAGACCCTTCCCCCTCACCCCCCACTCCCACCCTCCGGCCCTGCACTTCCTTCCCTGGGAGCCAGGCCCCTTCCACGTGCACTTTGCACCCCTCGGAAGCTTGGAGGGAGCTGCTGATGCTGCAGGTGAGAGATGCAGGCGGAGGGGCCGGTGGGGAGCGGGATCCTCCTCCACCTGCTTCTGGGATAGCCTGGGGCGTGGCGGGAGAGAGGGGGGCCCTGCCGACCCCTGGGACACTGGCGGCCTCCCTCTGCCTGGCCGCAGGATGCACGCTGGGAAGCGCTCTTCCGCAGCTCCCCGCCTGGCTGGCCCCACCACCAGGGCTGTCAGCCCGGCAATGAAGGTAGGATGGGCCTGGGAGTGGGGTGGGGATCAGGGTCATCCTCCGCTGCTGCCAGACACTTGGTCCTATTATAGTTCTTCCATCCCTGCAGACCGAGCTCCCTCCCTCTCACCCGCTGCCCCCTGCGCTTCCCCCTCGCAAAAGAGACAAATGATGAAGCCGCTCAGCTGCAGCAGCGTGGAGGCCTTTCCTGTGGCGAGGGTGGGAGGGGTTCTTGCAGAGGCCAGGACTGGGGGGCCTCCTCCCTGGGGATTCCAGAGTGGCTGAATCTAGCTTCCAACTCCTCTGCTATTCTGTCCCCCCCACCCCACGTCCCTTAACTCCTTTCCTCTGGGGATCTGGGTAGGTCAGGGGACTGTCCCCACTCCAGCTCTTCCCGTTTTGAAGGAATTCAAAATTATCTTCATTTTTGAAGCCATTAAGCACCCGGATGTCCTTCTGTTTCTGGACTTGGTTTATTCTTCTTCTTGTTTGTCAACCCTATTAAGTAAGATGATTTCTTTTTCTTTCTTTTCAGATTTCCCTTCTGTTTTCAATCAGTTCTTGCAGTAGTCTTGCCATCGCATGAATGGAGTGGGAGGGAGTCACTGTGCAGTAATATCACACCCCACAACCTTCCTTGGTGAGAGTAACAACTTTGCTGCCACATATTTTTAAAAAACCCAGCAGAGTTGGGGGCTGGGTAAGAGTCCTCTTTTCAGGGGGTTACTGAGCCCCCCCTCCTGTGCAGCCACCCTCCGGCCCCTACATTGAGCTCAGTCGCCTCCCCCTCCCCTTTGCACACAATGGAAAAGGGAAGGTAGGAACCTCCATGCCAACCAGTTACTAAAAGGGGGGTTTCATTAAAAGATTCGCCATAGGAAAGAGAAGAGGAAGTGTTTGTCTCTAGACTGATGAATTTGACCAATCAAACATTCAACTGTGTGAACTTCTGAGCTATGCAAAACTCCTTCAACTCTATTTATTTGTTATTAATCAAATGGAAGGAGGGAACACTTATGACTGAGTATAGCAGCAGAATACCCCCTATCTACTGGGCAGACTACTCTTTTGTTACAGGGTGACTGAAGGATCAACTTCCACTAAAGAGACTGGCTCTCCCGGCTGGTAATGATTGCTGCCACCACCTACTCTCCTTTAGGGTAGAATTCTCCCCCCCCCTTCCCATTGGGTATCCTGGGCTGGGTAAAGTAGGCCACCCACCATATGAATCAATAAAGGATTATCACAGGACAGTTGCAACTTGTGACCCCTAGTCTCTAAGGCTTGTTGACGTGGTATCAGGGGACTTCGCTTCCCCACAGAGCATTCCAAACTACTCTTAGAAAGTAGTTTTTTAAACTACTTGATTACTGAGAGAACATAAGAGTTTGTAATAGGTTGGTAACACACACATTTTTGTAGGATTCAGAGGCACACCAGAAACAAAAGAAAAACAACCTAAGGCAGTGTCTGACTAAGAACTCCTACAACTGTTTTTTCTCAGATGGCAAACCTTCCTTAAAGTATTACTTATACTGCAACTTTCTCAGTCTAGCCCTCCCAATGAGAACCTGGGAGATAGAGTGTGATTCCAGCCTTTTCTGGTTCCT
Organism: Hemicordylus capensis; assembly: GCF_027244095.1. Lineage (NCBI taxonomy): Eukaryota > Metazoa > Chordata > Lepidosauria > Squamata > Cordylidae > Hemicordylus > Hemicordylus capensis. Next base: position 232,416,545 of record NC_069658.1, on the reverse strand, counting down.
TTCTCTTCAGCTTCCAAGATATTGAACTACAAAATAGAAAGTAGCTCCAACTTAACTGGGCTATTAACCTCTCCTCCCCGCAAAAGAGGGGAAGTGTATTTCAAATTGGATTGGTCTCAGGCTGGGTCTGGTTGGTAGTCACAGGGCTCCTGTAGATTTCCAGGCCCTGTTACCCGATAGCTACCAAATACAGTGAAGCTGTGATATAAATATGTGTTGATTGGTGCTTCTCTCTAATTCACAGGATTCTTCCCCCACCCCTTCTCAAAGAGAAGCAAAGTTTTGCAGGGAAATTAAGTGCTTATTTGGAGAAAACAATAACTTGACAAAGAAAGACTCTTTGGCCATATGAGACTAACTGTTGGACTAAGAAAATCTTCTGGCTGCGTTGGAAGTTTCATTTGAAGTCAAAGAAAAAAATGGATTTGCAAAGCCCAGTAAGAAATGGATCAGGGGTGGGAGCAGAAAAAGACCCCCAAAGCATCCAGGTAGGGAGTGGCAAGGAATTCTGGGAAAGAATGGTGCAGAAGATCCTGGAAGGAGACCCCACCAGCAGTGATGTTGAATGCCAGAAACTCAGGCAATTCCCCTACCAGGAGGCTGAAGGACCCCGAGATGTTTGCAGCCAACTCCACCACCTTTGCCGTCAGTGGCTGAAGCCAGAAAAGCACACCAAAGCTCAGATGCTGGACCTGGTGATCTTGGAGCTGTTCCTGACTGTCCTGCCCCCGGAGATGGAGAGCTGGGTCAGAGAGTGCGGAGCGGAGGCCAGTTCCCAGGCAGTGGCCCTGGCAGAAGGTTTCCTCCTGAGCCAGGCAGAGGAGAAGAGGCAGGAGGAGCAGCAGGTGAGAAGCAGGGCTGTTTTATCCAAGTAGTTTCAGGGGGCTGAGAACCTTTAGGATTATGCCACCAGTTGCCAAGTAAGGTCCTCCTGCAAGCAGAGCTAGAGTCTTTTTCTTCCTGTCTGGCAGAAGTTCAGTGCTTATAGTCAACGGCGCTCTTATACAACTTAAGAGGGAATATAAAAGATTTATTAAGCGGAAAAAAGTTAAAGCTGATGCAGCGGACTGGGCATGATTGATTTCAGCTGCCCAATTAAATAATCATTCATTGTTCTGGCGTTTAATTGCCAGATATCTGGGCAAGGATATTCCTAGAGTGGATTTCCAAATACCAGCACGGGTGTGGGAACAACATTTTACTAAGCTATATGCAGCTTCTGGAAATTCTTATGAAATAACAGGCGATTTAGAGAGCGCTCCACACTGGCCGCCTGTCTCAGAAGCCGAAATAGCCTCCCTGTTGAACCAGTCTAAGTCTGGTACAGCCCTGGGTTCAGATTATATCACCATAGAGTGTTTAAAGGAAAACAGTGATTGGTGGATACCGGTCCTGGCAGCCCTTTTTTCTCTTGTGGATCGAACAGCCCAGATCCCTGAGAACTGGGGACTTGCCATCGTTATCCCCATTTATAAGAAGGGTCCCAAAGATCAACCAGCTAATTTTCGTCCTATTAGCCTTTTGAGTGTCATTGGAAAGCTGTACGCCAGGCACCTATTGGGTCACTTCATGGAATGGCTTGATGTCAATCAAATCCTGGCAGATGAGCAAAATGGGTTCAGGGCAGGTAGATCCACCACGGACTCGATAATTGTCCTTCAACATCTGGCAGAAAAATACTCAGGGAAATCTCCAGGGGCACTCCAAACTGCTTTTATTGACTTCAAACAAGCTTTCGATCAGATTTCCAGGAGCAAATTATGGGAGAGGCTCGCCCAAATCAGATATCTACAGAAGACTTCTCCTGTTGATGGTTAAACTACATGAGAACACCACCCTCAAAGTCAGGCTAAACAGGAAAGGTCAGGTGACTAATTCAATTTCAACCAGGACTGGTGTCAGGCAAGGGTGTGTTTGAGCCCCGGCATTATTTAATTTTTATTTTAACCCCCTTGTGGAACGCATGAGGAAATTGGACTTTCACCCGCCTAAATTAGCTCAAAAACATATTAATGTGCTACTGTACGCTGCTTCTGCTGCTGCAGCATTGATTTCTCGGACGAGGGTTGGACTTAAGCGAATTTTGAGAGAGCTGGCCAACTTTTGCAATGACCACGAACTGTCTTTGAATTATGACAAAACCAAAATCATGGTCTCTGCGGCTAGACCTAGGACGCTTACGTGGAAACTTAACGGGCATACTTTAGAGCAGATCAGACAATTTAAATATCTTGGAGTTGTGTTACAGGCCAACATAAGCACTATAGCACATAGGGCGTATGTTATTGCCAACGCCCAGAAAGCCGCCTCAGCAATTTGCTCCTTGCACATAAAGAAACGAGCTCACTCGCGGCAAGTAGCTTTAGAGCTTTTTAAGGCCAAGGCTCTTGCCTTGCTTCTGGTGGGAGGCGTGCTAGGGAATAAAACTAATTATCTGAAGTTGGAGACGGTCCAATCTAAGTTTATTAGGTCTCTCCTTAGATTACCGTGTTCAGTTTCAAATGCTGCCATTAGGCTGGAGATCGGATGGCCATCTGTAGAAGCGAGATTGTGGGAAATGGTTTTCTCCTATTGGCTTAATCTGATTTTTCACCCCACGGGCATTGCTCCCTTGATATTGGAGGATGGCTTTATGACCCGTTGGGAAAAATGATATCAATGCAATGTTAGCATCCTTGGGTTTTTCCCTGCCCCTGATTAGAACTCTGGGCCACAGCAAAGCCAAAATTGCCATAACTCAATGTATCTGGGATATGACGAAGCAGGGGGTTGTTGCCCAAATAGGCCCTAGCCTATTCTTAGGAGATCAAATCAGCAGTCATTCCCCCGCTGAATATTTACTTAGGATCTCTAACAGGGATCATCGTAGGGCTCTTTCAGCAGCTAGACCTAACGCCCTTCATACGGCGGTATTGGAAGGACGTTTTGGGAAGGTGCCCTACGATCAAAGATTATGCCTCTGTCATAACGGTGAAGTGGAGACTACGGAACATCTGATGCTGAAGTGCAGATTTTATACCGAATTAAGGGGAAAGCTTCTCTCCCCACTACTAACGCATTACAATTGCCCTTCTGATGGGGACAAGGTCCTTTTCCTGCTTACTGCTAGGCCAGAGTATGCTTACAGGAGGGTAGCAAAATTTCTCTTCATAGCAGGCAAGATTCGGTTTAGAGTGATTGAGGTACGAGATGCTGGATTGTGCACTTCAGATTAACCGGTTTTATTTGAACGAAATTAGCCATGTATACGGTATCTGAAGATATTAATGTTTTATGTATTTTATGTATTTACTGCTGTTGTTTGTTTTTCTTTTTGTATTTATGCTGGCCTTGGGCCGAAATAAACAAATACATACAGTGCTTATAGTCAGCCAAGCTGCTGTACTAGCAATGGAACCGCAGAAAGAGCAAATAACGTATGCAGGAGCAACACCAGCTTCTCTTTAAGAACATAAGAACAGCCCTGCTGGATCAGGCCCAAGGCCCATCTAGTCCAGCAGCCTGTTTCACACGGTGGCCCACCAGATGCCGCTGGAAGCCACAGGCAAGAGTTGGGGGAATGCCCTCTCCTGCTGTTACTCCCCTGCAACTGGTACTCAGAGGCATCCTGCCTCTGAGGCTGGAGGTGGTCTTTAGCCCTCCTTTCCTGCCTCCTTCCTGTCTGGCAGGTTTAACGGGGGCCGAGGGGTGGTCTGGGATGCCTTCCTCTTCAGATCCGTTTGACTACCTTGGCTGGATTCCTGTCCCAATCCACTGGTCCTCATGCACCTCCCTAAGTAAGTCAGGCCTGTGAGTGGGTTGCAGGACTACCAGGGAAGGATAACCAAGTCCAAAGTGACTGGGAACCACTGGCCACTGCCTGTCCAGCCCCCATTCAGCCTCTGCTGCCGAGAGGAGAGGGCCTCTGGCTCCTCACTCCACAGGAACCTCTCCCTACTGGGATGTCAAGCATCCCCTCCAGGTGTTTTTTGCTGCCTCCAGGAGGGTCTTCTCGGCTGAGGCTCCTGCTATGGGATGCTCTTCGCAGAGATGCCAGACTGATGCCTGCTCACATGTCTCTTTAGTACCTGGAGAAAATATACCTTTTTATATCCCCTGTCCATTTAAAAACATCATCTGAGGATGTTGTTCTTCATCCAGACCAGCTTCCTGATGGGCACTATATCTTCTACTGCTTTATGTCAGGGCCACTCAGCTTTGTCCCTCAAGCTGGTGTTGGGCTACAACTTCCATAATTCCTGGCTATTGGCCATTGTGGCTGGGGATTATGGGAGTTATAGTCCAAAAACAGCTGGGGGAGTCAAAGTTGAGCAGGCCTGCTTTAGGTCTTTATTTTCCTTAGTTTTCTTGTCCTCTATTAAAAAAAACAATAAAACACCTTTGTAATGTCTGCCCTGAGGGGATTTCTACCAGAGTAGCGTGACATATCAATATAATACTTTCCTTTATTTATTTACGGCCAATGGGCAAAACAAAACAACAACACAAACAATAAACATATAATACAAATCAATGATCCATTCCCTTTCTTCATCCCTCTTCCCTTTCTCCTCTTTCAGGCACTGGGTATGTTAGCCAACATGGCCACTGATCCCCTGCAGGCAGAGAAGGCTCCGTCACACACCAGGCAGAGGCTGCTCTTCAGGGGGATCCTGTGGGAGGAGAAGGGGGATGGAGGAACCACCTCTCTGGGTAAGGATGATTGGGGAGTATTTCATCTCGGCCTTCTCCTGAAATCCCTGGATTGCTTTTACGTTCCCTTTAAGTCTCTGTGCAAGAGACGCTTTTCTCTAGGCTCTGTTCAGTTTTCAGTAATTTCACACTGAGACTCCAAAAAATATTGTCGAGACAGATTGATTTCACTCCAGTCACTGAAATGCAAAATGCCAAAAGCATAAAAGACATTTCCTTTCTTTACCTCACAGGCTGTGAAATGTCTCTGAACATTCTCTCTAGTCCTTCTCCTCTTGTTGGTGGAGAGGAAGGTGTTGCTGTGCGGTCACCGGATCAGGTAGGGGAAGCATCATGGAAGGAGGGAGAAAGGCCTCACCTGTCTCTGGGTGGGGAAATAGCTCTGTCTTTCCCTTTTCTCTTTTGCTCAAATACGCTTCCTTAGAAGACAAAAGTTGCCTCTAAAGAGACCTTGAAAGCAACTTTGGAAGATCCTTTAGAGGAACATCCAGCCATGACATTAATAACAATATCCAGATAGAGAAAATGCTTTCTTCATCTTTCAGGGACCCGTGTCCTTTGAGGAGGTGGCTGTGTGTTTCTCCGAGGAGGAGTGGGCTCTGCTGGATCCAGACCAAAGGGCTCTGCACAGGGAAGTCATGGAGGAGACTTCTGGGCATCTGGCCTGGCTGGGTAAGGCTCCCTCTTTCCTTTGGCTGATGGATGTGGAAGGCAGGAATTGTTGCTATTCCTGGTGCATATCAGTGCATTGTGAGGATGTTGTGGAGGATGTTAGCAGCTGGTCTACTTTCCTTGGACATTCTCCTTAGTTGAAGAGAAGAATGAGTCCCAACCTGAGCCTAAAAGGGGTCATTTCTAGAGATTACAGTAAAACACTCCTACTTTCCTCTTCCTAATGGGCAGAAGTGTCAGCTCACTTCAGCCCTTAACTGATGGCCCTGTTTTTGCTTCATTTGGTGGTGTCTGACATGGTCCCAGAGGGAACCTCCCTCCAGTTAAGGCTTCCCTGGCCTGTAGTGTGGCTGAGAGAAATACATGTGGCTTCCTCTACTAGACCTCCTTCTGGGACTATTTCCAATGCTGGTGAGGACTCTTTCAAAGTCTTTGCCACCCCTTCTTGGCCCTCTACGTGGCTGTGGTCTGGAGAACAGTTTTGACAGGCTGAATTGGGCTCCCTGAAGATTTGTTCTAGTTTGAACTGCAAAACCTCCTTTGTCTGTTTCTTTCAGTTCCGAAACATGAACTCACTTCTTGGTCAGAAGATCCATTTATTGAGGCCCCTGAGGAAGAGGAAGAGAGATCAGCAGGTAGCTGCGTTGCTTTGTTTAGGGGTGTGCACAAAACCAGTTTTCCCAGTTCAGTTCGAGGTTGAACTGGTTTCTAAGCCGATGCCCTCATTTGTGTATCGGTTCCATTGAACTGGATCCAATGGTTCATCCATAGTGAATAATTTGAATTCAAACTGTCCCATTATTCGCTATGAGTAACACCTAGGGACACCAAATTGGGTTAGTTGGTACGTCATGATGGGTGCTACCTATCAACCAACCCGCAAAGCTATTCGGCATTTGTGCAATTTTTAATGAATTTTTAAAAAATGTCCAGGGACATCAGCAGGTCAACTTGTGATTTATTGACCATAGACAAATTTTTAAAAATCATTAAAAAATAGCCCTATTGTCTAATTGCTTTGTGGGTTGTGTAGTAGGTATCACCCATCATGACATACTACACAACCCCTTTTGGTGTCCCCAGGTGCTACCCTTAGGAAATAATGGGCTGATTTGCATTCCCATAATTCCCTAACCCCTTTGACAGAAGGTTGAATCACATTAGAATAGCACTGCTGGATCAGGCCCAAGGCCTATCTAGTCCAGCTTCATTTGTCACACAGTGGCCCACCAGGTGACCCTGACTGAGTGTACCTGCAGAATGCACAGAACCCGACACATGTCATGGAGCAAATCTCTCACTGCAAATCAACAGCAGACAGAGATTTCACTACAACACCAGTGACCAGAAGGAAGGGCAGGCAAGCCTGGCAACCAATTTTTTCTCCCTTTGTCCATCTGAAATCCAGCAAAAGCAAGCAGAAATGGAGAGTTAGTGCTCTGAGATTGAAAAGCGTAAGCAACATGAGAGAAGTCTTCTTTCTACTTTTTGTGTATGCAGTAAGTTGGCCTCAGGTAGGGCTGGGCTCTGGCTGACAGCTTGCAGTGACACATGCCAGGGAAGCAGTCTAGACTCATCATGGACCAATGCATATGTGTGTGCGCGCGCCATGTGTGTTTGTTTGGCTGTGCTGCAGGAGAGCTAACAACAGAACAACAAAGCCAGCCAGCAAACCAAAAAAACCCATCCTCACAAGCCTGGTGTGCCCACACAAGCCGGCCATCAAGCCCAAACAAAACCACCTGTGCTCCACGACAGCCTCCAATGGGTGCTGGCCCTGGGGCTCTAGGCCATCATCATGGGCTGATGGAGTTCATCCATGTCTGTATGTGTCAGCAGCACTAACGGGCAGCCTGTGACCCATTTGGGATTGGCCAGGGTGAGCTGTTTTTGCAGCAGGTGGGGGTGACCATCAGTGTTCCCTCTAACAGGGATTCCCAGATGTTGTTGCCTTCAACTCCCAAAATCCCCTGCTGCAATGGCTTTTGCTTGGGGATTATGGGAGTTGTAGTCAACAGCATCTGAGAATACCTATTAGACGGAACACTGGTGATCATGAGTCACTCGCCCTCCACATCCAGCTCAGGGTAGCCCAGCAGGCGGAAATTGGCCTTCAGGAAGACCGGCTGCTCCACCAAGTCAGCATCCAAATGTGAGCGATGGGGTCTCACCACATCTCCGGCCCTCTCACTCTGGACACTGGTTGGGGAGCAAGAGAGGAGCCATCCAGCAATGGTTACCAAGTCCAGCCAGACTTGGCAACCCATTGCCCAAAACTGAACAGGATCCATCTTGGGGTCCTCCACCACCAGTTCCTGCAGGTACTGCAGAACACTCTGCTCGGCACCACTTCAGTCAGTGCCTCCATTACCACTGGCAAGGCGCCAAGGCACCCATTCCCCCTCCCTCCTCTGGCTTCCATTATTTGCGAAATCGCCCAGTTCAGGCAGTCTTCAGCCTGTTCCGGGCCTCAACCCCATGGCAACGGATATTTCTGAGGCCCAATGGGCCTCTGTGGGGCCGGGTCATGCATGGTGGCCTCCTGAATGGCCACCGCCACAGGAATGAGGCCCGGAATGGGCTAAAGACCACTTAAACCAGGCGATTTGGCAAATAATGGAGGCCGGCAGGGGGGAGGGGGAACTTCTGGGGACATCCCCCCAACCTTGGAGAAGCCCCTGGAGTGACGGCGGCGAGTTCTATTTCTGTTAATGATAAATTTTCAGAACAGGCTGGGTGGTTCGGCCTGATAACGAACCAAACCAGGGTGGTGGTGGTTCAGTCCGATACTGAGCCATTGAACCAAACAGGTTTGATGTTGAACAGGTTTCTTTCCAAATCTGTTCGCACATCCCTAATGTTCCATGCCTCCCCAGTGGTCAGAGTAGTCTCAGGTTCAGCCATCATCTTCTCCAGGCGAAGAGCAGCGGGCAGAGTCTGGTTCAGAGCTGCCGTCTCAGCACAAAAGGTGCTTGCCTCAAGGGAGAACGGCTCAAGTGTCAAGGCCATCTCAGAAAGGAGCTTCCACTCAGCACATGGGCACCATTATTGGTGATCAGGAAGCCCCTGCAGAAGTTTGGCTGCCTGGAGAGCCATTCCTCCACCTAGCGCTTGCTCCTCCGATGTTTGCTCAGTGGCCTGTGCCTCTACATGCAGCAGAAGATGCAGCTCTGTCTCCTTTAGGTCTTTCCCTCCAGCTCTTTAGGATGAGTCACTCTTGTCTCACAACCTAGAGAGCGGTCGGGAGACAGCAAAGGAGTAGCTACAGAGATTGGGACATAGAACATACAAAGCTGCCTTTGACTGAGACAAGCCACTGGTCCATCTAGCTCAGTATTGTCTACCTAGACGGGCAGTGGCTTCTCCAAGGTTGCAAGCAGGAGCCCTCTCTGGAGAGACCAGGGAGGGAATTCAGAACCTTCATCATTCAAGCATACAGAGGCTCTTCCCAGAGCAGCCCCATCCCAGTAAGGTAAGGTGTGCCGTTGAGTCGGTGTTGATTCCTGGCGACAACAGGAGGGGGTTTACCATTGCCATCTCCCGCACAGTATGAGATGATGCCTTTCAGCATCTTCCTATATCTCTGCTGCCCAATATAGGTGTTTCCCATAGTCTGGGAAACATACCAGCGGGGATTCGAACTGGCAGCCTTTTGCTCACTAGGCAAGTCCTTTCCCCGCTGTACCATTAGGTGGCTTAGGTAAGGGGGCAGGTTAAATTGATTGAAAATTTTTATTCCACCGGAGCGAAATGCCTCTGCAATACTGCAGCCTTTGGAGCATGTAGCTGGACTAATCAACAGACGCTGCTTAGCACATGGCAGGATTTGCCTCCACCCCCACCCCCCGCCATTACATCCTTTCCATGATTGTAAAACGTTAGATCAGCCCTGCTGTATCAGGCCCAAGGCCTATTTAGTCAATCATCCTGTTTGCCTCAGTGGCCCCCCAGATGCCTCTGAGAAGCCCACAGGCAGGAGTTGAGGACATGTGCTCTCTCCTACTGCTACTCCTCTGCAACTGGTATTTGGAGGCATCCTGTCTTGGAGGCTGGAGGTGGCCTATAGCCCTCCGACTAGTAGCTGTTGATAGACCTCTCCTCCATGAAGTTATCCAAACTCCTCTTAAAGCCATCCAGGTTGTTGGCTGTCACCACATCTTGTGGCAGAGAATTCCACAAGTTGATTATGCATTGCGTGAAAAAGTACTTCCGTTTATTGGTCCAAACTTTTGCCAGAATTTGTGTTCCTTTCTGTTCTCTTCATTTGGGCAGGCCTTCCAATTTAGGAAATAAGTCGTCTTCTCCTTTTTGGTTTCCTTGACTTTACCTGTTAGCCATGCTGGCATCCTCCTTTTTTGGTATACATTCTAACTGGGCTTCTAGTATTGTGGTTTTGAGTAAACTCCATGCATTCTGGAGTGCAGTGACCCTCCTGATTTTCCTTTTCAGTTTTCTTTTCACCATACCCCTTATTTGGGAGAAGTTTCTTCTGAAATTCAAAATGTCTGTGTTAGACGTCCTTGGTGATTCTCTCCCCATATGTATGCCTAATTTGATCACACTATGGTCACTGTTCCTTAAGGGGTCCATGAGAATGATATCATGTACTACATCCTGGGTGCCACTCAGGATTACCTTCTCACCAACTGTTCTAGGGCACAGCCCTAGATAGATTTGGGATTCTGTTGGTGTACCATCCACCCCACTGCCCAACGGACTCCCTAACTAAACTGATGGAGCTGGTCTCAGAGTTGGAATCTCCCAGACTTTGGGTGCTGGGGGACTTCAACATCTACTCTGGGGCTGGTTTGTCTGGTGTGGCTCAGGAGTTCATAGCGTCCATGACAACTATGGGCCTATCCCAATTAGTTTCTGAACCAACTCATGCTGCTGGCCACACACTCAGTGTGATCTTCTGCTCAGATCGGGAGGTGTTCCGTGGGTGGCGGGCCTTCTCTGTAGCTGCTCCTGGGCTGTGGAATGCACTACCAGCAGAAATCTGTAAACCGAGCTCATTATTGGCGTTCATAAGAGCCCTTAAAACCTATCTGTTTGGCTTGGCCTTCCAGGGTTTTTAAACTGTTGTAAATGTTCAGCCTGGTTCCCCAAGGTTTTTAACTGTTTAAATGTTTTAACTGTCAGTTGGTTTTATGCTGTTTTTATAGTTTTGATTTTAATTGTTGTTTTTATGTAAACCACCCTGAGCCATTTTTGGAAGGGCAGTATATAAATCGAATAAATACATAAATTCAGAGTATATCGAAATTTGACCTCACATAGACTGTGAATTTACCTAGTCTATGTGTGGGTAATCGAAGTCACTTATTATTACAGCCCTGCCTCTCCTTGACGCCTGCCTGATTGCTTCTGCAACTCCCAGTTACTGTCAGCGTTTGATCAGGAGGGCGATAGCACGTCCCCAGTAGCACATTTCCTTTCAGGCCTTGTATTGTCACCCCCAGGATTTCTGTGGAGGACTCCTTTCTTCCTAGGTTTTCTACCTTGTTAGATTCTATCCCTTCATACAGTGCCCCAACATACAGTGCTGCTCTACCTCCAAGACGCCCTGCCCTGTCCTTTCTATAGAGTTTATATCAGTGTCCCACTGGTTCTCACTGTTCCACCATGTTTCTGTTATGCCCACTATATCTATTTTGTGTGTGTGTTAGCAACCAAGCACTCCAGCTCGCCCATCTTGCCGTGGAGGATTCTGGCATTGGCATATATGCACCTGTATGCTGAACCTCTTACCTGGTGTCAGAGTTGCCAGAACCTAAGGAGTATACTCGTAAGCCAGAATTTGGCTTTTTAAAAGCCAAATCTGGCCACCTAGCCTGGTGTATGCTATCTTTCTTTTGGCTCTTTGACCAGCTAGCACAGCTCTTTATGTGGTTCTGCTCTGTCCCTTTCTGTTTTATCTGAATCTTTTCCACCTTCGCACCTTAAGGGGTGGCATTTGCCAAACTGGATACTGCCCAGCTCCTGTCGGCTATTCCCCAGGCATCATTTTAAAAGCTGTTCTGTGACCTTATTGATTTTAAGTGCCAGCAGTCTGGTTCCATCTTGGTCCAAGTGCAGCCCATCCCTTTTGTACATGCTTCATTTGCCCCAAAATGTATCCCAGTGCCTCTTGAATCTAAATCCCTCCATGCGGCACCAAAATCTCATCCATGCATTGAGACACCTCAGCTCTGCCTGTAATGCTGAACCTGTGCGTGGAACAGGTAGCGTTTCTGAGAAATGGGTCGTGTACTTCAGTATGCTAGCTATCAGCCTAAATTTGGCTTCCAAGACCTCCCACCTACATTTCCCTGCACCGTTGGGCACTCACCTGGAATGAATCCCCCGCTCAGGGTACTCTTCTGTCAAAGACACAAACACCTCCACTCAGCCAGAAATCAAACCCTAGAAAATCACCAGCCCTGTTTTAACAGCAATGCCATTAGTTGGGCTTTTCTTGGGTTGAGGCTTTGTTCCTCCCTCACCAAAATTCTAATTTTATTCCTGCAGGTAATCGTTGGAAGAACAGAAAAAAGGGGAAAGTGCAGAGAAGAAGAACTGAAGAAAAAGAGAAGAAGAATTCGGCAGCTTCTGAAGGGACAGGCTTCTGTGCAATTCCAGCTGAAGACAAGGCTAGTAATATTCCTCTAAGTGGAAACATCTTAACTAATGGATCACAGCTTAGTGCACATCACAGCATCCATACAAGCATGAAAGCATATCCATGCACAATGTGTGGAAACTGCTTCGGAAATTGGTTGAACTTGTATGAACATCAGAAAACCCATACAGGAGAGAAGCTGTGCTTGGAGTGTGGAAAGAGATTCAGTCATGATGATGCCCTTGCTGTCCACCAGTGTGTCTGCAAAGGAGAGAAACCAGATACATGCTCCAAGTACAGAAAGAGCTTCAGTGACAGAGATAAGCTTCCTTCCCATCAAAGTTGCCATACAGGAGAGAAACCCTATACATGCTCAGAGTGTGGAAAGAGCTTCAGTTGGAAGTCAAATCTTTCTGCCCATCAAAGAATCCACACAGGGGAGAAACCATATAAGTGTTCAGAGTGTGGAAAAAGCTTCAATCGGAAGTCAAATCTTAATGCCCATCAAAGAATCCACACAGGGGAGAAACCTTATATGTGCTCAGAGTGTGGAAGGAGGTTCAGGTTCTCCTCAAGTCTTACCATCCATCACAGAATCCACACAGGGGAGAAACCATATATGTGCTCAGAGTGTGGAATGAGTTTCAGTCGCACGGGCCTGCTTTCTGTCCATCAAATAATTCACACAAGGGAGAAACCTTATACATGCTCAGAGTGTGGAAAGAGCTTCAGTCAGAAAGGCCATCTCTCTGTCCATGAAAGACTCCACACGGGGGAGAAACCATATATGTGCTTAGAGTGTGGAAAGAGCTTTAGTCGGACGGACAAGCTTTCTGCCCATCAAAAAATCCACACAGGAGAGAAACCATATACCTGCTCAGAATGTGGACAGAACTTTGGCCGGAAGAGCTACCTTTCTGCCCATCAAAGAATCCACACAAGAGAATGTAGTGAGCAGTCTGCCAGCACTGATAAGAGTTAACAGGAAAGGAACACATGTCCTTGATTGCCAGACTGGCTACCCTAGCTCTTGACCAAACAATCAACCATGCAGGCGGGACTAGAGGGTAGTGATGTGTAAGAACTGGTTTGGGGGTCATTTTCCAGACAGTTCGGGGGGGGGTTCCTTTAAGGAGTAGGGAGGGTGCCATTACCCGCCCCTGCCAAAACCACTGGCGCAGGGCTGCAAGAAGCTACGCAGTAACCCTGTTCAAGCAGTTTCAGCAGTAGCACCAGCGGGGGAAATGTGGTGGTGGGGTAACGGCACCCTCCCTACTCCTTAAAAGGCAGCTCCCCTGCCACCGAACCGTTGGCTCAGTGGTTCGTGCACATCCCTACTAGAGGGCTCCTTGGGCTGGAGTTGTCCAGGCGAGAGGGGAATGATGGAGGCTGACCACATTCCGTCTGAGTCTGCAGAATCTTGCGAGACAGATTTGCAGGGGGTTGGATCTCGCCAGGGCTTTGGGGAGAGTCAAGGGGGAGAAAGTCAGGCTTTGGCTTTCAGAAGTTAGTGCAGGAGAAAGTATTGTTAGTAAGACTAACGTCAGAAGTTATTTTACTTCGTGTGTGTTGCTGTGCATTTCTTAAATATATGTTCCTTGTAACTGAAAAACCAAGATGAACTATGTGCCGCCTACGAAAAGATCTGGTCATTTTGAATGTTATTGCAACCAAGCTAAGCATTTCTAAGTGCAACCAAAAAGGTGAAACCTAAACCCCCTAGTTTGTAGAAACTTAATAAAAGATTTTTCTCTGTATTTACAAACCCTCATAGAGTGTTTTATTAACTCTTGGTGGAGGGGAATCCTCTAGTGCAGGCCTGCTCAACTTTTGCCCCCCAGCTGTTTTTGGACTACAGCTCCCATAATCCCCTGCCAGAGTAGGCAGTAGCCAGGGATTATGAGAGTTGTAGGCCAACATCTGCAGGAGGGCTGAAGTTGAGCAGGCCTGCTCTAGTGCAGTCTGTCTCCAAACAGGGACACTAAGCCAGCTATTGTTAGCTCACCATGTGCAGGCATACGGGTGGGGAGGAGCAGTTGTTTTTGTCTTTGCCTGTTAGCAGGAGGAAGTAAAGTCTGAAACTGGGATTTTTAATCACTCCAATTCCCGTTAAGCAAATTTATTAGGGAGTGATTTGGTGGCAGCAATTTAAACTGCCAGAGTCTCTTATTTATCTTTTGTCTTAAAAGTTAAAGATTAAACGACTGTGTGCAATCTGAGTCAGCTTCTCAGATTGCAGGGAGGGTTGACTCAGCTGATAAAGCCTCCCTCCTGAGTAGCTGGCCTTGACCGGTCAGTGGGTGGATTCTTTACAGAGAGAAATCCCTATACATGCTCAGTGTCTGGAAAGAGCTTCAGTTGGAAGGGTGGGATTTCTGTCCACCATAGAATCCACACAGGGAGACACCACATACATGCTCAGATTGTGGAAAAACTTTAAGAAGGCCAACTTTTCTGCCTGCCACGAACAGCATCCCGCCCTCCCAGTCTGGACACTGTTTGAGAAGAGTGTTAATGAAACTTTTCAGGAGTGCTGGCTAACCTCTTCAGTGGTACTTTTGGACTAGTGTGGTATATCAGTGTGACTATATGGAAGAGTCGATGACAGTGTCTGAGCCCCTCTAAGCAATGGGGACCTTGTCCTGGATGGCAATAGTCCCAGTTCAGAACTGGACGTACACTAGAGGGTGTAGTCTTATCTGCCACTGCTCTGTCCATCTCTGTAAACTCTAATCCTAAGTGAAGCCAGGGGGCCTTGAGAGGACTCATGTGTAACTTGGAACCAGCAAGCTGGATGCCAAAGATCTGGAGGACAGTGCAATCGGTAGGAGGTGGGAGCCAGGGCTCGGTAAAATGTGTGGAGGTATTCTTGGGCCGTCCTCATGATGTGAACCGGGGGACTGTTGCTGATCCTCCTAAGAGCCTGAACTGCTGAATGCCTGGCTGTAGTCCTTCTAAGGCTCCTTCTGACCATACTTTTTGATTGCTGGGGAAAACAATGGGGTTGCTATCAGCAAGGAAGTTTTTTCTCCCCCCCCCCCAACATGTTACCATTGTGGTGGACACTTATTTATTTATTAAAATTTCTTGTATACTACCCCCTCCAAAGATTTGGGCAGTGAACAAAAACAAAACCAGGTGGTTTTTTTTTTTTTTAAAGGTTAAAGGGCCACTGCCTGGCGAAAAAGGTATGTCTTAACAAGGGCCTTAAAAGCCACTAAGGAGGTGGCTGATCGAATCTGGTGGGGGTGGCGGGGGGCGGCCACAGAGAAGGCCCTGCTGCAGGCCCAGACCCCACACACCACACCAGGGCCGGGGCACTAAGGAGGGCCAGCTGAGAAGACCTCACAGGACTGGATCCAACCAGCTGAGAGAGGCGATCCCGGAGATATTCCGGTGCTAAGCCCATAAGGGATCTGTAGGTGAGAACCAGCGCTTTTAAACGGGCAGAGAACAGGCAACCAGTGCAGTGACCGTAAAAGAGGTGTAACACTATCAAATCTACGCCCCCATAAGGAGGCAGGCCGGGCTGCTGCATTCTGGCCTAGTTAAGGCTTGAATCGTTTTCAAAGGCTTCCCTAGGTAGAGCACATTACAAGTGTCCAAACGAGAGGTAACATTGGCATGAGCCCTCGTAGCCCCTGTGTTCCATGCCTCAATGAGTAGCACTGGTGAGTTGCCTACTGGATTGCTGGGAAACTCCCCGAGTGGCATTTTTGGTGCTGTTTTGCCTCCCCTAACTCCCCCTTTGCGCTTCTCCTGCATGTCCCATTGCTAGATTCGCAGCACTCTCCTCTTTGGGCTCCCCTCCCCCTTTCTTTCCCCCCCTTCTCTCCTTTCGCCTTCCCTGGCTAGTTTGGAATCTCTCTCTGTGAGTGGAATTGCTGGTGGGGCGCTGGCAGCAGAGATTCAAGGGAGGGGCATGCTCCAGGGCCTGCATGTGTCCGGCTGCACCTCTGAGTAATGGCAGGGACTCAGGGAAGGCAGAGAGAGTTGCAAGCAGGCAGGTAAAGATGGCTTGTGGCAGGCAGTGGGTGGGTGCGGAGGCCAGTGGACAGCAAAGCATCATCTTCCCCTCAGCCAGGAAGGCACCACTGCAGACAGGTGGAGGTGGTCCACCCCCCCCCAACCCACACACTCCCAAATTTGACTACCTGGCTGCTATAGTACGGTGAAGCACCTGCACTCACCCACACATGGACTAATTTACTTGGGCAGGTGGGCAGCAGTGCTGGTGTCCCCCCAGAATTGGTGCCCTAGGCAATCACCTAGATTTGCATCCTCTGCTGCCTTAAGCTCCACCTCCGACGGGTTATAGGTAAAACAAAACTCTCTTCCTCTACATCACAAAAGAAATCAGTTGTGGATGATGAAGGCAAATGCATCATGACTTTGAAAAGGCTAACATCCACTTTATTTTCAAGTTTCACATCATTTATCACAACCTGTTTCTAAGCAGATACTCGTTAACCCCTGCTAACTGGGCAAAGAGGCACCTTTCAATGTGGTAATTCTCTTTATTTAGCAAGGGAAGAGTAACTGGCCCTATCTACCACCGGCACAGTACCTCCAGTGACTGTTGCTGGTGTCTATCTTGTGTTTCTTTTTGGATTGTGAGCCCTTTGGGGACAGGGATCCATCTTATTTGTTTGTTGTTTCTCTGTGTAAACCACCCTGAGCCATTTTTGGAAGGGCAGTATAGAAATCAAATGAATGAATAAATATGCTTAACGTAAATTATGGACTGCCTGCAGCTAATACAGTTGTCACCCAGTCCAGTTTTGCATGAACTTATTTTCTGGTGTTACTGATATAACTGACATATCCCTGTCGGTTGCGTTCTGCACGAACTCTTCAAGAACAAGTTTTTGCTGCCCACATATTTTTTTGTAAAGGCTGTATCCTGATGAATTTGATCCAGTGTAAACAAGCTTAAGACTTCTTTCTGGAACAGTGCCTTGCTAAATCTCATTCTAACTCACTTTGTTTTTATTCTGGGCCTATTAAAGGGGCACAGGACTCCCCTTTTGGTTAAGGAGAGTTACAAAAAACAGGTTCTGCCAGGTTAAGTCTCAACTTTTTCTTCTTTATAAATATGACAGATTGAGAAATGGTGATGTGCACGGAACCTCAAAGGTGTGCTATGATGCCGGTGGGGATGCCTCTTTAAGGGTGGGGGAGGGTGCACTTACCCCTCCCGCCGGCACTGGATTTTTAGCAAAATCCATGGGGTGGTAGCATATCGCCCTGCTGCCCCTTCCCCCCGCTCTTGGCTGGAAATATCGCCTGTGTGTGTGCCTGTTGCATGTGCAGTCGCGCATGTGCATAGGCGAGACTGCCGGCCAAGAACAGGGGAAGGGGCAGCAGGGAGATATGCTGCCGCCCCATGGATTTCACTAAAAACAGAGCACCGGCAGGAGGGGTAAGTGCACCCCCCCGGCATCAAACCTTCGAGCCGGCACCGCCTTCAAACCAGTTTGGAGGCCTTTAGAATGGCCTCTGGACCAGTTCATGCACATCCCTATTGAGAAACTAACTTGACACTTGGCATACATGCTCTACTAGGAGGGCCTTCAAATGTGTCTCATTTCAAAGTAATCTGATAAAAATGGCCACAAGTACAGCAAGTTAAGATGGCAGAAAATGGCACATAGACCCTTTTCTTCTTCATTTTTTAGATACCCATATCATGTATTTCTTTCACATTGTGCTGAAAATGACTGGTGTTTTCTTTTCAGCCATTTTTAGTAAGTCAATAGTTTTTTGATTTGGTGATATTTCGAGCAGCAGTTCAAAAGTTACGAAGGTGTTCTGGACCTCCATTAAAACCCATTGCTAGCTGGTGCTGTCAAAGTTATACAAAGCATGGTCTACTTGAGAATGAAGCAAGAATTTTGACACATTTGTTTGTTTGTTACAGGTTTATCCTGCCCCATCCAAAGGCTTGCCGTTATCCTGACACTGGCAGATTCTATTGGAAGTGCAAAGCTTATTTATTTAGTTCTGAAACGTGAGCTCCTAGGGAAGAGAGAACAGGTCAGGGAAGCCAGATATGTACGTAGTTCGAGCACTACGTGGGAGCAGCAGGTTTAGGGGTGTATGGAGTGATTTTGAAAACCTGCCCAAAGACAAATGTAAACACCAAATGCTGGTTTGTCCAAACATTAAATCATGGTACATAAGAACAGCCCTGCTGGATCAGGCCCAAGGCCCATCTAGTCCAGCATCCTGTTTCACACAGTGGCCCACCAGATGCCGCTGGAAGCCACAGGCAGGAGTTGAGGGCATGCCCTCTCCCCTGCTGTTACTCTACTGCAACTGGTACTCAGAGGCATCCTGCCTTTGAGGCTGGAGGTGGCCCTGGTGGGCAACTGTGTGAAACAGGATGCTGGACAAGATGGGCCTTGGGCCTTATCCAATAGGACTGTTCTTATGTTAGTAGCCGTTGAGAGACCTCTCCTCCATGAAGTTATCCAAGCCCCTCTTAAAGCCATCCAGGTTGTTGGCTGTCACCACATCTTGTGGCAGAGAATTCCACAAGTTGATTATGTGTGGCAATCAATTTCATGGGATGACCCCTGGTTCTAGTATTATGTGAGAGGGAGAAGAATTTCTCTCTAGCCACTTTCTCCACTCCATGCATGATTTTATAGACTTTCTCCACTCCATGCATGATTTATAGATTTTATATCATGTCTCCCCGCAGTCATCTTTTTTCTAAACTAAAAAGCCCCAAGTGTTGTAGCCTTGCCTCATAAGAGAGGTGCTCTAGGCCCCTGATCATCTTGGTTGCCCTCTTCTGCACCTTTTCCAGTTCTACAGTGTCCTTTTTTAGATGTGGTGACCAGAATTGTATGCAGTACTCCAGGCGTGGCCACACCATAATTTTGTATAAGGACATTATAATAGTAGCAGTTTTATTTTCAGTCCCTTCCTAATGTTCCCTAGCATGGAACTGGCCTTTTTCACAGTTGCCGCACATTGAGTCGACATTTTCAACAAGCTGTCCACCACGACCCCAAGATCTCTCTCCTGGTCAGTCACCATGACAGCTCAGTCACAGCTATGTTGTCTTGTTTTGCATTATTGTGAGAGTGAGAACCCACACGAATCCTAAGGTTGCTCAAAGCTGGGTAACCCATCCTGCAGGTAACCTTGCTCTTAACATGAGGTAGGGGGAAAAAATTGCTTTTTCTGATCATGTGGCTCCACTTACCTCTTCTACCCAGCAGGACTGGAAACAATAGAGTGCTGTGGCTACAGGGGCTGCCATACATGGATGGTGCCACTCTACAAAGCACACTTTATGATCCTGGAGCTGGAGGTACTTCAGCAAAGCTGGAGCCGCTGGAGCCTCTTCAGCAAGGCTGGATCCGCCTCCTGCCCCTTCGTAGCCAATCAGAGGACAACTCCTGTTGAAATTAGGCTTTCCAGACTACGGGCAAAGCAAAGCATGCTGGGAAGGTATGGAGGCCTTGGAGAACTATCAGCTTCTGATTTCAACATTGGATGATGGGCCTGGAGCAGGGTCGTTGTTAAAGCTGCAACAGGCCGGATGTAAATAATCCCCAAGAAGCTAGCCACGATGAAGAACCTAGCAGCAGATGACAACTGCAGGGGGCAGCCGGCTTCTCTTCTTGGAGTAGCAGATTGAGGAGTGCTCCCTGGCTAACATCTCTCCTCTGCAGCAGCTCCAAGCAACAGCAAGGGCTGGGGGCAAGGAAATGGCTGAAATTTGGTCACAGAGTAAAATCTGATTCACTACAGCAGAGGTTCTCAAACTTGGGCCTCTGGATGGTGTTGGATTACAACTCCCATAATCCACAGCTGCAATGGATGATGGGAGTTGTAGTCCAGCACCATCTGGGGACTCCTGCAGTGCACTACAGTTTTGTTCCCACAATTGCTCATTCTCTGATTTGTAGAACAATCAGCATCCCAGCAGAAAGTTCTGCATATTTCTACACATCCCATCCCATAACCCTCAGTCAAAATCATGGTGTACGGTACCTGATTTGAGAAGTGTGTGTGTGTGTGTGTGTGTGGCGGGGGGGGGGAATAAAACCTGTGTTCACTGTTCTGCAACCCCATGTCCCAGGTCAGGATCCACCTTAATGAGGTTAAGTGCCCTGTGGCATTTCAGCCCCTCACCCCCCCCCCCGCCCTGTAATGTTGTGTAAAAGTGCAGTTTTTGCATTGCTTGTTAAGAACGAACGATGTACTTACTATGCTAGGGATCAATGAGACCCCACAAAATCCCATCATAATACTGTAGTCACTCTTAATGTCTATAGATACCAGAACCCTGATTCTAACAGGGTTTAAGGAGGTGTAAATATATATTAAAAAATAGATAAATAAAAGATTTTGAGCATTTGTTTCTCTTGTGGGCTTCAGGAACATAGGAAGTTGCTTTATACCAAGTCAGAGCAGTGGGGCAGCTAGCTCAGTACCGTCTACACCAGGGGTTCCCAGCCTGTGGTATGCTAGCTGTTGCTGAACTACAACTCCCATCATCCCCAGCCACAACAAACTGTGCCTGGGGATGATGGGAGTTGTAGTTCAGCAACAGCCGGTGTACCACCGGTTGGGAGTCCCTGGTCTACACTAACTGGAAGCAGATCTCCAGGCAGAAGTCTTCCCCAACCCTACCTGAAGATGCTAAGGATCACAGAACATAGGCAGCTGCCATACACTGAGTCAGCATTGGTCTATTTAGCTCAGTATTGTCTACACACAGACTGGCAGTGGCTTCTCCCAGGCTGTAGGCAGGAATCTCTCTCAGCCCTATCTTGGAGAAGCCAGGGAGGGAACTTGGAACCTTCTGCTCTTCCCAGAGCGGCTCCATCTCCTGAGGGGAATATCCTACAGTGCTCACATGTGGTCTCCCATTCAAATGCAACCGGGGCAGAACCTGCTCAGCTAGTGTGGCAAGTCATGCTTACTACCACCAGATCAGATCTCCTCTCCTGGAGAGGTCAGAAAAGCTCCATTCTGATTATTTATACAGTTTCTCCTGGGTATAAGATCATTGTCACGAAAGTCTGTGCTTCACCTGAAGTCGTTTCTGCGCTCCAGGCAACTGTGGGGTTCACTGGATTTTCCCCTGTGCAAGTTCTCGGGTGTTCATTTGGGTTTTTGCTACAAACTGTGCAATCTCCACCCTCCTGGCACTGAGATGGTTTCTTCCGTGAATGGATCTGGTGATGTGCAAGGAGGTTCCTTCTCTGACTGAAGCTCTTCCCACATTCCCAGCACTGATAGGGTTTCTCCCCTGTGTGGATTCGGTGATGTCTTGTAAGGTTCGCACTCCGGCTGAAGCTCCTTCCGCATACAGAGCACTGATAGGGTTTCTCCCCTGTGTGGACTCTTTGATGGTACGTCAGGCTTGAGCTCTGGCTGAAGCTCTTCCCACAGTCGGAGCATTTAAATGGTTTCTCCCCTGTGTGGACTCTTTGGTGTCTAGTAAGGTTTGTCTTTTGACTGTAGCTCTTGCCACATTCTGTGCACTGATATGACTGTTCTCCTCTGTCAGTTCTAAGGTTTGATGTGCTGGTTAAAATGCTCGCATAGGGAGGGAAGGTGCTCCTTACATATCCTTTGCGATTTTCTTCTTGGATTGGAGTTTCATGGAATGTCACAGCTTCAGAAGCAAGGGCTTTCTCTCTCCACTTCTGTTTTGCTTCAGTTTTCCACTGATGCAATTCACTGTCTTTCTCACTCTTCCTCTTATCGCCTGCAAGAACAAAGAGAAAGGTGAAGAACTGTGCTTCTTCTCCAAACTGGGGGAGAAACACCAATTAACCCCTGCTAACTTGGCAAAGAGGTACATTTTAACGTGGTGATTCTCTTTATTTAGCAGGGGGAGAGTAACTGGCCCTATCCACCCCCAGCACACTACCTCCAGTGACTGTTGCTGGTGTCTGTCTTGTGTTTCATTTTAGACTGTGAGCCCTTTGGGAACAGAGATCCATCTTATTTATTTACTCTTTCTCTGCGTAAACCACCCTGAGCCATTTTTGGAAGGGTGGTATAGAAATCGAATAAATAATTAATAATAATAATTACTGTATTTACCCAAAAGAAAGAGGACCCT
Source organism: Hemicordylus capensis (assembly GCF_027244095.1). Taxonomy (NCBI): domain Eukaryota; kingdom Metazoa; phylum Chordata; class Lepidosauria; order Squamata; family Cordylidae; genus Hemicordylus; species Hemicordylus capensis. The sequence continues at coordinate 232,394,484 of NC_069658.1, read as the reverse complement.
GAATTTAAGGTGCCCACCCTCCCCAATATTTAACAGGGAAGAACTGGATTTGGGTAAATATGGTAACTTCTGTGTAAACAACAGAATGACTCTTCCAGACGGTGCTAAGCAGTGCTAGCACAGCACTTTCCCAAGTGTGGTTTTACTCCATTTCCACACACCACAGCAGGCTTGTGTTCTGTCTTCTAACATGAATTCATGCTCTTGTATTCTACCCAAGACAACCCTAGGGCTCTGTGGTTGCCAGGAGTCAACACTGACTTGACAGAACACTTCACCTTTTCACGTTCACAGCAGCGCCACCTGCCGGCCAGCACTTGTTTTCTGTAACGAAGCCTTCCCTAGATCCCTCAGCGATGGATGGTTATAGGCCAATCTCCAATCTCCCCTGGTTGGGCAGAGTAATCGAGAGGGTGGTGGCCAACCAGCTCCAGGCAGTTTTGGAGGAAACTGATTATCTAGACCCATTTCAAACAGGCTTTCGGGTGGGCTGTGGGGTGGAGACTGCCTTGGTTGGCCTGATGGATGACCTTTACCTGGGAATCGACAGAGGGAGTGTGACTCTGTTGGTCCTCTTGGAGGCGTTCGATACCATCGACCATGGTATCCTTCTGGGTCTCCTGGGGGAGTTGGGAATAGGGGGCAGTGCTTTGCAGTGGTTCCATTCCTATATCTTGGGTAGATTCCAGATGGTGGAGCTTGGTGACAGTCGCTCCTCAAAGCAGGAGCTGTTATATGGAGTCCCACAGGGCTCCATTCTGTCACCAATGCTTTTCAATATCTACATGAAACCGCTGGGTGAGGTCATCAGGAGATTTGGTACTGGTTGTTATCAGTATTCTGATGACACCCAAATCTACTTCTCCCTTTCTTCTTCAGGAAATGGCACTCATTCTCTAAATGCCTGCCTACAGGCAGTAATGGGCTGGATGAGGGAGAACAAATTGAAGCTGAATCAAAGCAAGACGGAGCTCATTGTGGGGGCTCAGAATCTGAGGGGTGAGTTAGATCTTCCTGTGCTGGATGGGATTACACTCCTCCAGAAGGAGTAGGTGCGCAGCTTGAGAGTACTCCTGGACCCAGGCCTCACCCTGGTTTCTCGGGTGGAGGCTATGGCCAAGAATGCTTTTTACCAGCTTTGGCTGATTCGACAGCTGTGCCCATTCCTTGGAGGATGACCTCAAAACAGTGGTGCACCAGCTGGTAACCTCCCGGCTTGACTATTGAAATGCGCTCTACGTGGGGCTGCCTTTGTACGTAGTTCGGAAACTTCAGTTAGTTCAGAATGCGGCAGCCAGATTGGTCTCTGGGGTAACCCGGAGAGACCACATTACGCCTATTTTGAAACAATTGCACTGGCTGCTGATATGTTTCTGGGCAAAATACAAAGTGCTGGTGATTACCTTTAAAGCCCTGAACGGCTTAGGCCCGAGTTACCTCAGAGAGCGCCTTCTTCTGCGCGATCCCCACTGCACATTATGGTCATCTGAGGAGGTCCGTCTCCAGTTACCACCAGCTCATCTGGTAGCGACTCAGAGGCAGGCCTTCTCTATAGCTGCTCCGGGGCTGTGGAATGCGCTCCCTGCGAAGATCTATAATCTGAATTCTCTATTAGCCTCCAGGAGAGCCCTTAAAATGTACTTGTTTGGTCTGGCTTTCCAGGTTTTTAAAATTGGTTTTAATATTTTAACCTGGTTTCAGGGTTTTTAATTATTGCAATTGTTTAATTGTTGTTTTAAAATGTGTTTAAATTGTTAATTGTTGTTATATTGTATTGTTTTTAATTTTTGTTTTAGCTCCTTACTGTTTTAATGGTTCGTTTTAATTGTGAACCGCCCTGGGCCATTTTGGAAGGGCGGTGAATGAATGAATGAATAAATAAATAGCAGAAGGTTGCCGGTTCGAATCCCCACTGGTACTAAATCGAGCAGCAGCGATATAGGAAGATGCTGAAAGGCTTCATCTCATATGGCACGGGAGGAGGCAATGGTAACTCCCTCCTGTATTCTACCAAAGAAAACCACAGGGCTCTGTGGGTGCCAGGAGTTGAAATCAACTTGACGGCACACTTTATCTTTAACCTATTGAATTGTGGATGCTCTGATTGTGTGAAGTCACAGGTTCATCCTTGACATTTACAGCTGCAGTAGGGTTGGAAAAGACCTTGGTGGGCCACCAGATAGAAGTGGGCCATACCCAGCAGTGGTGCAGGGGGAGTCCCTCACTAAAGGCAGGTGAGGCCTCGCCCTCCTAGCATCCCATAAGTGTCCTCCACTTTCTCCCATCCCTTACCCTTGCTTTGCTGCAATGGTGGACACTTCCAATGCTCTCTGTCAATCTATAGGAGGTTGCTTTCTCTTGCTTCCTTCCCGCGCCCCCTGCAATGTTAAGTTACCTCAGGCAGGGAGTTTTTCTGCCACGCTCCATTCTTTCTCAAAGGCTCACTCTCTAATTGGCTAGCTATGTGCTCAGAAGGAGAACTCACAGCCTCTTATGCCTGACCAAGAGATCCGTCACCGACAAAGCGCTTAGTTGGACTTTGGACTGGACTTTGGAATGTGCTCCCTGTTGAAATAAGAGCCTCCCTATCTCTGGCAACTTTTAAAAAGGTGCTGAAGACACATTTATTCACCCAGGATTTTAGTTAGATTCATGGTTTAAATTTATAATGCTGGTTTTAAATGATTTTAATGTTAATGTTTTTAATGTTTAAATGATTTTAATTGTTTACATTGTTTAAAAAATAATTATTATTGATTTAGTTTTGATTTTAACTGTTAATTGATTTTAATTGTTTTTATTTGTTTGTTAACCACCCTGAGCCGTTTTTGGAGGGGTGGTATATCAATCAATCAATCAAAAAAAGACGGTACCTGCTGAGCTCTCTCCTTCCTCGGAGTCCTCCACTTGGATGAGTGGATCTTCCCCCGCTTCCAGACAGGATGGGAATTCAGCTCTGGGAACTAGAAGTCCTTCTTTAGAAGGAAGGAAGGAAGGAGTTACTGATGGCACTTGCAACTAAAACAGATATTCAGGGAGCCCAAACCAGCTTGTCTGAACTAACCCAACATCCACAGAGACCACTTCTTAAGAAGCCTTCCCTAGATCCCTCAGTGATGGATAGTTATAGGCTGGTCTTCAATCTCCCATGGTTGGGCAAGGTGATTGAGAGAGTGGTGGCTAACCAGTTCCAGGCAGTTTGGGAGGAAACCGATTATCTAGACCCATTTCAAACTGGCTTTAGAGCGGGCTATGGGGTTGAGTCTGCCTTGGTCGGCCTGATGGATGACCTTTACCGGGGAATCAACAGAGGGAGTGTAACTCTGTTCGTTCTTTTGGATCTTAGTGGCATTCGATACCATTGACCATGGTATCCTTCTGGATTGCCTGGGGGAATTGGGGATAGAAGGCACTGCTTTGCAGTGGTTCTGCTCCTATCTCTCAGGTAGATTCCAGATGGTGGAGCTGGGTGACAGTTGCTCCTCAAAACAGGAGCTGCTATAGGGAGTCCTTCAGGGCTCCATTCTGTCACCAATGCTTTTTAATATTTACATGAAACCGCTGGGTGAGGTCATCAGGAGATTTGGTACAGGGTGTTATCAGTATGCTGATAACACCCAAATCTATTTCTCCTTATCATCATCATCATCATTATCATCATCATCATCAGGAAATGGCATTCACTCCCTAAATGCTTGCCTACAGGCAGTAATGGGCTGGATGAGGGATAACAAATTGAAGCTGAATCCAAGCAAGATGGAGGTGCTCATTGTGGGGCATCGGAATTTAGGCTCCCCCGGAGCCCATAAATGAAAATAAATACATAAATACATAAATAAATAAAGCAAGCAAACACAGAACAGTCCTATCTCTTCACTCCGTCGTGTACATATGATGCAGAAATGTGTGTGAAGGATTCCTGCTTGGAATCTGAAGCGTGGATTTCTTGCTTGTATTAAGCTGCCACTTGATGCTTGATCTCAAGGGCTTTTTGGTTTTGTGTTTTGCTGCAGCTGCTTCCTGTACCGAGTAGGGGGTAGGAGCAGAAGACCCCCAAGGTCCCTTTCTACACAATTCCTAAACTCTCTTCCCACACTGCTCTGTCTATTCCAAGGGACAAAAAGATCGGTTTTGGGGTCCTGGAGACGGTGAAACTCCTGGAGTGAGTGGAAAGTATGACTCTCTATCCCAGGGCTTCTCAATTTGGGCCCTCCTACAGCGGCTGGCCTGCAACTCCCGTAATCCCCAACTATTGGCCACTGTGGTTGGGGATTATGAGAGTAGTAGTCCAAAAACAATGGGAGGGCTAAAGCTGAGCAGGTCTGCTTTATCCAGTGCTGACCAGTGTTCCCTACAATGGATTATGGGAGTTGTAGTCAACAACACCTGGAAATCCCTGTCAGAGGGAACACTGGGGGTGACCCTGGATCATGAGGCAAAGTGAGGCAGCAGTCTTCACATTGCTTAGTTCCTAGAGTTCTTTAGACTAGAAGATAATACCAGCCACAACCAAAGGCCTTTCATAAGTGAAACAATAAAGCAATGAACTGAGAATTATGCTCAGAAGCGAAGTGGTCTAGAACAGGGATTCTCAACGTTGGGCCCCCAGATGTTATTGGACTTCAGCTCCCATAATCCCCAGGCCCAGTGGCCTTTGGCTGGGGATTATGGGAGTTGAAGTCCAATAACATCTGGGGACCCAACTTTGAGAATCTCTGGTCTAGAACATCTATCTCTACTCTCTCTCTCTCTCTCTCTCTCTCTCACTCACTCACTCACACACACACACACACACACACACACACACACACACACACACGGCGGGGGGGGGGATGACACCCTGCCACTGCAGCTCCTTGGGACCGATCTGACCCCTGCAAGCTATGCAAGGAACACCTTTCCTCATACTCCCTGCAAAGCTGCATGAAGAGAGAAGAGGCAAACTGGCAAACTTCCCCCTCCCTGCCCACCTGTGTCCTTTTCAAAGCATGCAAGGGTTGGTTATGAATGGGGGCTGCCCCCATCAGGGGCTCGGGGCAAGGCAACCTGGGGCACCTTGCCTCAAGCATATCTTGGGCTGTCCCTGCCTCCATCAGTGTGGAGCAGGACCGCTCAACTTTGGCCCGCCCCCGCAACTGTTTCTGGACTACAACTCCCATAACCCCCGCCACAGTGGCCAATAGCCAGGGATTATTTATTTATTACATTTATAAACCGCCCCATCCAAAGGCTCTGGGCAGTGTACAACAACTAAAAAAAAAAGACATAAAAACACACAGTTCAAAACAGTGCTAAAAACAATATTAAAACCAATTCAAATACTTTTAAAAACACTTTACAAACCTTGGACGGCCAGACCAAACAAGTAAGTTTTGGGGCTCTCTCAAAGGCCGACAGCGAGCCTAAACTGTGGATCTCTGCCGGGAGTGCATCCCGTAGGCCAGCAGCAGCTACAGAGAAGGCCCGGTTCCAAATCGCCACCAGATGTACCAGTGGTAACTGGAGACAGACCTCTTCAGATTGATGGATATCATGCCGAAGAAGGCGCTCTCTAAGGTAGCCTGGAACCAAGCCGTTCAGAGCTTTAAAGGGAATAACCAGCACTTTGTATTTTGCCTGGAAACATATTGGCAGCCAGTTCAGCTGTTTTGAGACAGGCATAATATGGTCTCTCCGGGTTACCCCAGAGACCAGTCTGGCTGCCGCATTTTGAACTAACTGCAGTTTCTGAACTACATACAAAGGCAGCCCCACGTAGAGTGCATTGCAGTAGTTGAGCCTGGAGGTTAAGAGCTGATGCACCACTGTTTTGAGACCGTTCTCTTCAAGGAATGGACGCAGCTGTCAAATCAGCCAAAGCTGATAGAAAGCGTTCCTGGCCATAGCCTCCATCTGAGATACCAGGGTGAGGCCTGGATCCAAGAGCACTCCCAAGCTGCACACCTGTTCCTTCTGGGGGAGTGTAACCCCACCCAGCACAGGAAGATCTAACTCAGCCCTCAGATTCCAATCCCCCACAATGAGCACTTCCATCTTGCTTATGGGAGTTGTAGGCCAACTTCTGCAGGGGGGCTGAAGTTGAACAGGCCTGCTGTGGAGGAAAAAGGGACCCTTACCTAGTGAGGCTAGGTGCCCAGAATTCTCCTCCATGACTTCCCTGTGCAGAGCCCTTTGGCCTGCATCCAGCAGAGCCCACTCCTCCTCGGAGAAACACACAGCCACCTCCTCCAAGGTCATTGGGCCCTGAAAGAGGAAGAAAAGGGTGAGGTGGTTCAGTTTCCCTCTGCAGGACCCGATGTTTCATGAGGCGCATCCAAAGTCTTCCTAGTGGGCAGCCTTGACAGATGTAAAGGAGAGCCGGGTTGTTTCAGATCCAAGGAGACATCTGGGAAATGGAAACACCTCCGCTGTACCCTACCCACAGAAACATAGGAACCTGCTACGGAGTGAGACCATTGGTCTATCTAGCTCAGTATTGTCTTCACAGACTGGCAGCTGCTTCTCCAAGGTTGCAGGCAGGAATCTCTCTCAGTCCTATCTTGGAGATGCGTCCAGGGAGGGAATGTGGAACCTAGATGCTCTTCCCAGTGCGGCTCCATCCCCTGCGGGGAATATCTTGCAGTGCTCACACTTCTAGTCTCCCATTCAAATGCAACCAGGGTGGACCCTGCCTAGCTAAAGGGGAGAAGTCATGCTTGCTACCACAAGACCAGCTCTCCTCTCCTCCCCATCTCTCCATGTTTCTTCCCTTACCTGATCTGATTGCACATCAACCATTTCCACTCCACCACCAAGAGAAGTCCAAGAAACAAGCTTCAGGGCCTTTTCGCTGCCTGTGAGAGGAAGAAAGGAAGTGAGCTTCCCCTGCTTCTTTATAAGCTTTTTATAGTGTAGTTCCTTGAGTGAAAAACCAATCGGTCCCCATTTTGCTTGAGGACACAATTCAAAGCGCTGGTTTGGATTTGTAAAAGCATCTTCTACACACAGGCTCCAGGGGATTGTAAAAGCAGCCCATGGATTTTGGGCACGGTTGAGAGAGGGAGGCTAAGTTAACCCCTGCTAACATAGCAAAGATGCATCTTTTTAACTGGTGACTCTCATAATTATCAGGCATGACATTTGGCGGGGGTGGGGGCAGGGAACTCTGCCTTGTAGACATCCAGCTGGCAGACATTCTTCAGGGGCATCTCTAGGAAGTGAGTGGGGTAGCTGTACCTGTTGAATTTTTTCCTGGCTGTATCCCTCCCCAGCTTAATGTCCAGCTGGAAGACCAAGGCAAAGTGTGGCCTCATTTCTAAAGCCAGCATCATAGAAATTATTATTATTACATTTTATATCCTGCTCTTCTTCCAAGGAGCCCAGAGCAGTGCACTACATACTTAAGTTTCTCCTCACAACAACCCTGTGAAGTAGGTTAGGCTGAGAAAGAAGTGACTGGCCCAGAGTCACCCAGCTAGTTTCATGGCTGAATGGGGATTTGAACTCGGGTCTCCCCGGTCCTAGTCCAGCGCTCTAACCACTACACCACGCTGGCTGTAGTGACTGTAATGAATGACTGTACAAAGTCTTTACAGCTTATATGGCACGGAGGTTAAGCTTATATGGCACAGAGGACATCTTAACTTGCAATTTCTACACTTTTTTAGAGTGTGGGTGAGAACTGTAAGCATCTTAATTCTCATCCTAAATCAAAGGTTTTGGGTTTACTGAAAATATTTAGCAGGGGGGAGTAACTGTTCCTTTCCATTGGTTGTTGCTGGTGCCTGCCTTGTGTTTTCCTTTTAGATTGTGAGCCCTTTGGGGAAAGGGAACCATCTAATTCTTTTTTTCTATGTAAACCACTTTGAGATGCCTGCCCCCCGCCACATGTCAAAAAGCAGTATATACATATTCTTAATACAATTACTATTATTAAGCTGAAACACGCCATGCTAATCCTTACCTAGAGGAGTGGCCCCTGCATCACCCTCCTGCAAGATCCACCTGAAGAGTGGCTTCTCTCTGGTGTCCAATGGAACCGCCTCTGTCTCCAGGAAATCAGTGGTCACTTCTGCTGATGGCCCCTGCACCTGAAACAGGAGTGAAGATCCCAGGCAGAGAAGGGTGGGGAGGAAGGAACCACAGCTCAGTAGAAGGACTGTAGCTCATTATCTGCAACGATCGACACAGAGCTTAAACTCCTTACTTTTGAAGCTAACTTGGCCCATAAGGCACGAGGAAGATGTATCCTTCCCGGTGCCTAAGAGAGCAAGTTTCAGTTCCCTACTTTTAGAGCTGGCTCACTCCCTTATGCACGGGGAGTGGTGCTTCCTTCCTGGGGCATAAAAGAGCCCCTGGTGGCGCAGTGGTAAAACTGCCGCCCTGTAACCAGAAGGTTGCAAGTTCAATCCTGACCAGGGGCTCAAGGTTGACTCAGCCTTCCATCCTTCCGAGGTCGGTAAAATGAGTACCCAGAATGTTGGGGGGCAATATGCTAAATCATTGTAAACCGCTTAGAGAGCTTCCAGCTATAGAGCGGTATATAAATGTAAGTGCTAAGTGCTAAGTGCTATTATGGGTTGAATCAGCCCCAAGATGGACATGAGGGACTGCTATCAATAAGAATAAATTGCATAAAATGATCAAGCAAAGGAAGCAGAAAATAAATAAATATTAACCATGCAGTACCTTTGCTAGCACCAGAAAGGTGGTGGTGGGGCGGGGGGGACGGCAGCATGCTTCCGTCTATATATTTATTTCTCCTAGGCATACCCGTCACTAATCCCATGCGTGGCAGCTCTTGTGAGAGTTCACGAGCGGCTGCTGGACTGGCGACGGGGATGGGAAGAAAATGGCCACCAGAATGAGGAGACGGTGGCGGGCCAGCCCGGCTGCTGGGCTGAGGCGGCGCCGGCCCGGCCACCAGGAGCAGGTAACGGGCAGGAGGAAGGCCTGAAAGCCGGCCAGCTTGAAAGCCAGCCAGAAACCGCAACCAGGCGGGGGGTGGGGAGAAGCGGGCCGGGCTGGCCAGCAGAGGCGCAGATGCTCTGAGCCCGGCCCAGCTAGTTATATAGATTTCCCATCACACACACACGCATGTGTTTATGTACACACTTCAGGAAACACTAGTGATCACAATACTGAGCTGAATGGACCAATAGTCTGACTTGGTATAAAGCAGCTTTCTATGTAAGGATTACGAAGGAAGGGGAAGAGGAAAAGGCCCAGAGGGACAGCATTCCCCACTCTCTTAGAACTCAGGTCTCCTCCTAAACATATTCTGTCTTCCCAGCCCCAAATCCCACCATCAACCCTGTTTTTCACAGGTGAGCACATAGGGATCCGTGCATTTGGAATATCGGTCCAATCCTGGCTTGAGAAGTGGGCTGAAGGAGAGGAGAGTTGGTCTGGTGGTAGCAAGCATGACTTGTCCCCTTAGCTAAGCAGGGTCCACCCTGGTCACATAGGAATGGGACTTGATGTGTGAGCACTGAGAGATATTCCCCATAGGGGATGGGGCCGCTCCGGAAAGAGCATCCAAGATAAGGCTGGGAGAGATTCCTGCCTGCAGTCGGAGGAGCTGCTGCCGGTCTGAGTAGACAATACTGAGCTCAATGGACCAATGGTCTGATTCAGTATATGGCAGCTTCCTAAGTTCCTATGATATAGGGCCTCAGAGACTCCCTGCCCTGACAGGGAAAGAGTTGTGGAGGGGTGAAGCTGCTGTCACCGATATCTCCCACAGTTGTTCCCTGTCTCTCTGCAGCTTCGATTATTACTGTATAAGTTTTGGTGACCACAAGAGCTAAACCTTCACCGCTGGGAGAAAACAGCTTCTGACAGAATCCGGTTCCTGAATTCTGACATCACTCAGGATTCGCCCTTCCTGGAGTTTCCCAGTCCCTCCCAAGTGACTCATGCTCTCCTAAAGAAGGTCAGCTCCACAAATGAAAGCCACTGGCCTACAAGGATTTCATGTCTCTTCTTTGCATGATTTCCAGAACGTACAGAACAAGTTGGACAACTAGGGGGCATTTTTGAAGATACTGTCCCATACATTCTATGCCCCACAGATCTATCTGGATTAAACATTCTCACCTGCTGCTCTTCTTGCTTCTCCTCCTCTGCCTGGCTCAGGAGGAAACCTTCTGCCAGGGCCACCGCCTGGGAACTGGTCTCTGCTCCGCATTCTCTGACCCAGTTCTCCATCTCTGGGGGCAGGACGGTCAGGAACTGCTCCAGGATGACCAGGTCCAGGATCTGCATCTTGGTGTGCTTTTCTGGCATCAGCCACTGACGGCAAAGATCATGGAGTTGGCTGCAAACCTCTCGAGGCCCCTCAGCCTCCTGGTAGCAGAACTGCCTGAATCTCCGGCACTGGGCATCTGAGCTGGTGCGGTCTCCTCTCAGGATCTTCTGGGTCCTTTCCCAGAATTCCCCAGTGCTTCCAAACTCAGGGTCTCGAACTACTGCAGGACCACCCAGGTTTTGCTCTTCCATCTCCTGCCTATGCTCCAGAGCTGCCTCCAGCTGGCAGAAAGATTTTCTTGCTCTGCTGCAAGTGTCAAGACAAGAAATGCTGCAGTTAGGGGGATGGGTGAGGATTAAGTCCTGCACAAGGTAGCAAGTCCCCCCACCTACCCCCATGCAGCTATTACAGTTGCCAAGGAGTGACTGTAATAAAAAAGGTTCCTTCTGGCTTGTTTTCCTCCCTGTAAGAAAGACAGATGAACATCAATGGGGGAGGAGGTGACTAGGGAGTGGGAGGGAGGGCAGGGGGGTACCTCCTCCATGGACCTCTGTACTGCATCCAAAATGATAAAGAAGAATCTCTAGCATTTTCCCACAACCCTCACCCCCTTCCTCCCCACAATAACTGGGCTGTTTCACCCACTTTCTTCTCAAATCTCTCATATAGAGTCATAGAATGGTAGGCTTGGAAGGGACTTTGGAGGGCTTCTAGTTCAACCCCATCTCCAGTGCAGGAAACTGCTGCAGCATCCCTGATACCTGTCCTGCCTCTGTTCAAAAACCTCCAGGGGGACAGTGTTCCCTCTCACAGGGATTCTCAGATGTTGTTGACTACTACTCCTATCATCCCCAGCTGCAATGGCCTTTGCTTGGGGATTCTGGGAGTTGTAGTCAACAACATCTGGGAATCCCTGTTAGAGGGAACATTGGAGGAGAAGAGTCCACCACCATGGCATGAGGCAGCAGTGTTTCCTCTAACAGGGATTCCCAGATGTTGTTGACTACAACTCCCAGAATCGCCAAAGAAAAAGCCATTGCAGCTGGGGATTCTGGGAGTTGTAGTCAACAACATCTGGGGATCCCTGTTAGAGGGAACACTGTGAGGCAGGCACGGTCTCATTGTCAGCCAGTCCTCACAATTACAAAACGCTTCCTAATGTCTAGCCTGAATCTGCCTCCTCCTTGTCATTTCCACCCAGGAGCAACAGAGAGCAAGTCCACTCCCTTTTCTATGTGTCAGCCATTCAGAGATTTAAAGACCAGGCTGGCTCACCCTGCCTGCCTGCAACCGCCTGTGGAGGAAGGTGCTGTTGGCCAGGGATTCTCAGCGTTGGGTCCCCACTTGTTATTGGACTTCAACTCCCATAATCCCCAGCCCCAATGGCCTTTGGTTGGGGATTATGGGAATTGAAGTCCAATAAGATCTTGGGAACCCCACATTGAGAATCCCCTGCTCTTGGTGACACCCTGGCTTGACAGCTCTCTAACTGGCGGGGGTGGGGCTGTGAGGAGTGGAAGACACAATCCACCTCTCTTTAGGGCGAATCCACAATCACACACATCCCGATATGGAGTGAGCGAGCCAGCGAGCTCTCTGCCTCTTTCCTCTCTGCTGCGGCTGGGCATCTCTCCCCACATTCGGCCTTTCAACCTTCCCCCCTTCTTCCCACCCCTGCACCTCAAATGCACTTACTAGACCCCTCGGAGGGCGACAGCTGCGTGGGAGAATCCACAGCTCCTTTCCAGGGGTGGTGGGGAGGACCGAGAAGGGGGAATACCAGGAAGTGATGCTCCAGCGCATCCCCGCCCCCTCCTTCGGCGGCTCTCTAGGAATCAGGGCTCGTTTTCTTTAACCCCTTCGAGCAGAGGACAGGTAGCCAAGCGGTAGCTCAGAGCTACTACGGTAGCTCTCTAACTGCGGATGATGGGCGCGGTAGTCCCACACTACCCCACCCCCCAAGCTAATTTAGGGCCCGACAGCAAAGCCTTGTTCTATTTATTTATTTATTTTACATCTATATCCCACTCTTCCTCCAAGGAGCCCAGAGTGGTGTACTACATACTTAAATTTCTCCTCGCAACAACCCTTTGAAGTAGGTTAGTCTGAGAGAGAAGTGACTGGCCCAGTGTTACCCAGCAGTTATCATGGCTGAATGGGGATTTGAACTCAGGTCTCCCGGGTCTTAGTCCAGCACTCTAACCACTACACCACATTGGCTCTCTCTAAAGTTCTAAGCAGGCATCACTCATTTATTTTCCTATGAGACAGAGCACCAATTTGAGAACTCTCTTGTAGTCTGGGGCCTCCACAGCTTCTGGGGACCCCCACATTCTCTTTAGTCTGCCCCGGGTGGTGTGGTCATCTGGCTGAGCATGATGATGCTTAATTTGCAGGGGAGGGGGGCCCTCCAAAGGCCATTATTTCCAGACACCAAAATTACCTACATGCACCTCTGGTTGTGGTGGTGGTTGGAAAATGGTATATGAATGTTCAAAGAATGTTCAAAGGACAACAGTCTTGCCCAGTCATTGGTCCCCAGAAACTGGTATTCAAAGAGAGGAAGTGTGTGTGTTTCTCTTCTTCTTCTATCCTTGTGGGAGAACTTGTGGTCATCTAGTGAAACAGATTGGCAGGAGAATCAGGAGAGCCATCCTCTATAATGGCTGTGTGTGCCCGTGTCCCTGCCCGTGTCTTTCTTGGCCGTTCTGGGCATGCGCAGAGCGCATGCCCAGAACGTCCGAGAAAGATACGGCCGCAGGGACACGGCGGCCATATTGGCTCCCGGAGGGAGCAGGGAAAAGGGAGAAGGGAAAGACAGGACAGCGAAAGGAGGCGGCGGCAGGACAGGCCTGACCGCGGGGGGGGGGGGGGTACGGCGGAAAAAGGCGGCGGCAGCGGGACTGGCCCGACCAGAGAGCAGCGGCTATGTTGGCTCCCGGACCGGGAGAAGGGAGCAGGGAAAGATGGGGCAGGGAAAGACGCAAGGCAGGGAAAGACGGCGGCGGCGGCGGCAGGACCGGCCTGACGGGGGGGGGGGGACGGCAGACTGGCCTGACTGCGGGGGGGGGGGGACGGCGGCAGGACCGGCCCTGCCGCAGAAACAGCCGCGGGGAGAGGAGAGGCGGCAGCGGGTCTTGCCCGGCCGCCGGGAAAAAAAGGGAGAGGAAGAAGCTGGTCGAGGTGGTGGCAGTGCCGCTGTGGCCGGACATGGTGAGGAGGCGGCGGCGGGGGAAGCAGAAAAGGGGAGGCCGGAGGTGGCGGGGGGCCCTTGCCCAGCCGGGGAGACCGACCGCGGCATGGAGGCTGACGGTGGCGGGAGGGGGAATGGCGGCGCGGGGCCCAGAGCGCACAACTCCCCTAGTGCCCGTTATCTTAACGGGCATGAAAAAACTAGTAAGGAAATACTTCCCACAATGCATTATTAGTTCATGGAACTCACTGCCACATGATATGCTGATGGCGACTTGGCAAGATGGCTTCAAAAGGGGATAAGATGTATTTATGGAAAATAGTAGATTTACAAGTCATGATGCCTACATAAAGCCGCCAAGGGCAGCTCAACAAGGAGCTGTGAGAAGAGACTGTGAATGCCAGAATCCTTCTGGGGATGGAGCCTGAATAGGCAGCATTGTATCAGATGTTTTATGTCCAGGCCTCAGCATTGTCTGGTGTCAGAGCTGGCAGAGACTGTGGATTCCTAGAATTCCAAGCAACTGAGGCATCCATGGTTGGTCCTGAGCCCCAAAGAGCTACAATAGAGGATGCCACAGTCTTGAATAGCAGCCAGGTAGATGCACTTGCAGGCAGATGTAGGGAGAGGAGAGCTGATCTTGTAGCAGCAAGCATGACTTGTCCCCTTAGCTAAGCAGCGTCTGCCCTGGTTGCATGTGAAAGGGAGACTAGAAGTGTGAGCACTGTAAGATATTCCCCTCATGGGATGGAGCCGCTTTGGGAAGAGCAGAAGGTTCCAAGTTCCCTCCCTGGCTTCTCCAAGATAGGGCTGAGAGAGATTCCTGCCTGCAACCTTGGAGAAGCTATTGTCAGTCTGTGTAGACAATACTGAGATTGATGGACTGATGGCCCGACTCAGTATATGGCAGCTTCCTAAGTTCTATGTCCCACTTGGATTCTTGACCATATAGGCCAAGCAGCACTCTTCATAGAGGCCTGCAACACTCTCTTTCAGAACCACATAGCTTTGAACACTGTTGTTAAAAGTAGTTCTAATAATTAAATTTCTAATTATCGTATGTGTGTGTTTGTGTGTGTGTGTGTGTTAAGAGAGAGAAAATGAAGTACCGATTTAAAGTGAATACAAACTACTTGCTTCTTGTTGTGTGTCCTTATTCACTGCTGAATAATCATGAGGTGGGATCTCACACTGTCACCATTATTGAATCCAGTAATTTCATTTAATTGTGTGTTTTCAGGCGAGGGGTATGTGTGACTTTACCTTAGTTGAAGGTTTTACAAAGTTTTTGGTGTCCAACATCAGGAAGTTCTACTTTGTGGTTTGAGTAAGCTCTTCCCCATTGTGTCTAATTGGATTTCCCTTTTTAAAACACCTGGAAATTCCATAATCCAAAAGCTTCAGTTTAAGATGAGAGTTGTTTGACATTTTCAGTCGTGCCCTAAAAAGAATGAAAATTGCAAATTAAGGTGCTCACCTTAACTTCTGCGCCACACAAGCTGGAAATACTTTGTATAGTCTGGTATATCATGATAGCTTTAGAAATAAGGCTCCATCCACCCACACATTGTCTTGGTCTTTCAATTGGACATTGGGCTGGGGAGGGATGCATCCAGGTAGACATTTAACAGGTTAAGTTCCCCTGATCACTTCCTAGAGATGCCCATGATGAATTTCTGCCTGATGCATCTCTGATCAAGGCAAAGTTTGAGTGCCTGGAGCCTCATTTCTAAAGTCTTCATCATATAGTAGACTGTACAACATCTTTACAGCGTATATGGAGCAGAATCTAAGATGGGCACCTTAACTTGCAATTTCCATTCTTTTCAGAGCACGAGTGAAAATGTAAAGCAGCTTCTCTCATATTAAACCAAAGGTTTTTGGAGGACTGAATATATAATGCAGCTGTAACAATTCAAAGTTGTAGTAGTAGTTCTTTTATTGCAGCCATAGGCCAAACAGAAACAGAAGTGACAATAACACAGCCATTCAAAATTACAATAAATAGAGTAAATATAGCAATACATATACAAATGAAATTAAAACTACCATAAAATCAAACCTATAAAAGACCGTGGCGGGATGTTTATCTCATTGCCCCATAAAAAAATTTGGTTACCACTTTGGTGACTTCATCGTTAATTCCAAGTTGTATATTTGCTTTGAATTCAGGTTAGATGGCAAGAGAGTAACATAATTTGGAGAATTTGGGGGATGGTGGAAGAAAACCACACAAAACCAGAAGGATATATTTGTCTCAAATATTGCTTGTTAATTTATAATTTATGATAATAGAAGAATAAAAATTAAAATTTATTAAGTCTTTCTTAGAATGTAAGTATGCAAATTTCAGTGCCCGAGTCCCAAACATCATACTAATCAAAAAAGTATCTTCCCCCTTACATACCTTCCCCCAACATAGAGGCCGACATAATGAGGAAAATTACTCAAAATAGTCTCATCTATTCTTATATATAAACATTTGCGCATTTGTTTGTGCAAAATAAAGTCATACTTCCAGATTACATGCAGATACCAAATTTTACATACACAATCCTGCCACTTAAATTAGCTGAATGTACTACTTTTTACACCAGAACATGGTGTCTGAAAGGTTTGATTTTTTTTGGTATGTTTTAGAATAAATTCTGAATATAATCTTTCACCGCCTAGAGTCTCTGGAGGAGGTGAAAGGAGGTATAAGACATTTTAAAATCAATAATAAATAAATAATCCTCATACTTTAACTGTTGTTCTAAACAGAGTTCCAACTCTCAATAATCAGATCAATAATTCAAAAACGACAGCATGCCCAAGAGAAGCAGAAAATCTCAGATTCAAAGTTACCATGTATGGCAATTAGTCAACAAAATGAATAATGTTTGAATTTGAAATGCTACGTGTTCAAAACTGTTCTGTTACTTCTCTTTTGCAAGCACATTCATAAAAAATTCTATTACATATATTTAATTTCTTGAGCTTTGCCTGGCCAACGACGGGCCCCGCCTACTAGGCTAACATCATGTCAGCCGGGCACTCTAACAAGAAACTTGATACTTTACACTTGATACATACATTAGAGTTCTTCATCGCAAGGCCTGGGAGCTTAGGGGTGCAAAGCCCCCTGCTATGCATTTGAGGAGTTCCCTTCCTCGTTTTAATGAACTCCCCCACTGCCCAACCGAATCATCCATATCTCCCCACCATAAGTCTCTTCACACTCCTGCTCAAAATTAAGGAATTACTCCCCAAGCTTAAGCCCATCAACCCTAAGTGTAGCTCCCTAACCTTGCAAAGCTTCGGCTGAGGCGGGATAATTCACATAGCTCTCTTGGAAGCTTTTCACATGGGGCTTTTGAAGCCCTTTAACTGGAATGGAGGGGGTGCATTCACATACCGGTATCTGCTAAATTTACCCTGAAGTCTCCACAGGTTATCAGGGAGCACTCCACACACAATTCGGGGTTTTCACTGTGCATTAGAGTAACCCGATGTATATCCGGGGTAAAAAAAATATGCACAATTTGTGTCGGATTTTTCGGACAACTTCAAGTTCATAGTAAGGCCTCCCTGTAAACCCGCGGTAAAACCTGCTGTGCGTAAAATTCACCTCATGGAGGTGAATGCAGCACTGCATCATAGGGAAGCATTGCCCAGAGACAGTGGGGCTCCTTTAAGGGGAACTAGGAGGCGTGCATAGCGCCAGGAAATGTAGACCTTCAGAGTGCTTTCCCCATGGAACTCTAGGAGGAAAATGCTAGGAAGGATTTCCCTTCCCAGCACTCCATGTATGCCTTCCAAGATGGTGCTGTGACTCTACTGGATTCCACTTCTCTTAAAGTCCAAGCCCCCACCCCCAAGCGCTGGGGAAAGCAAGGTGCTGTGGGGAGGCCAGTGTGGCAGGAAATGCCTCTCACACACTGCAGGCTTTTCGCCAAAGTGGCCCACACTTGAAAAATAGTGAAGATCACTGCAGTAGTATGTGATCAGTCTTTTCTAGCCCACTCGGCAACACCGATATGCCTAGTAGAGGCTTACTACCCTCATAAAACACTTGGAATGTCAAAATATATTCTGATTGCAAACAATGAGTCTTGGCTATATCATCTATCTCCCCCCACCCCACAATCTTCATCATGGGTCAGCCGCATTTCGACACCAGCTCTCCTGCAGTAGCATTTTCCAGTTGAGTTTCACTCCCACAGAGATCAATAATACTGTTCCAGTTTCCCTCTTGGGCAAAAGAGGTGTAAAACACTCTGTAGGAAACTAATACGAAGCCCACTGCTAATTTGTTCTTTTCATTTAAAAGCTAATTGAGCATCAGGATGATTTACAATCGGGTGCGGACAGGAGCTCTTAGCAGGTGCTATTCACAGGAAACCTTCAGCGCATTATCTCTGCTCTCTTCTCACCCATCAACAAGAGATCATGCTGCAGAAACCCCCAAACAGAAGTGTGGGAGGTTAAAAGCCAACATCATGGACCTGTCAGTGTGGGGGCATTAGAGCCCCAGGGCTCATCTAGTCCAAGCTTCCCCACAAGTGGAGGCTACCATCCTCCGACATATCAGGCCACACACCAGATGTGCTAAAAGGCAGAGCTCAGGCAGGTGCCCACCTGGAAATGCCTCCAGCTGATGGCTCCAGCAAGCGAGTCAAGTTGTGTGCTTGAGAAAAAAGGTAGGAAAACCACACAGGTTTCCTGGTACTCCATCTCAGCTTCTTTTCAAACCCTCAGAGACACAGATCTGTCAAATGGCTGGCGAGAAAACAAAAGAGGTTTACACACTTGCCCCCCTCAGAAGCTGAAGAAGTTGTGACTATCTTGAGGGAGTATTCTCCAAGCTAAGAAAATCCCCCCTCTTTTTATTTAAGCCCTCCTTCCTATCTTCACCACAGTTTCATTAGCTCGGGCCACCGTTTTGTTTGTTAACAGCACTCTGAGCCCACAAACATTCTGTCCCATGGACTAATATGGGAGCAGTTTTGCGGGTTCTTGGCCCCCTAGGGTTTTCTCCCTTCAAATGTTTTGTACACCAACATATCAGCAGGTCACTCCAAGTCTACTGGTATCTCCCACTCACCCACAGAAGTTCCTTAGAAGTTATCCACCTCTAAAGTCCATAAGGTTCCCAGCTCCTTCAGAAATAGATATAAGACATGGAAGTATATAAATCAAAATTTTGAAGAGGAAGGAGTTACTCACGTAATGCTGCTTCGTAGGCAACTCGTTTTTTCCATTTCTCTGCAAATACAGAATCCAAAAGTGAGAGCTGGGAGTGATAACTTAGATCAGCACCAGAAGAGGTGGGTTGCGTGGGCAGAGGTCACTCCTGGGAGCGCAGAACTGAAGTGCCCCTTGCCCACCCATGGGAGGGAGAGGAGAATATCGCAGCTCAATGCAAGCTGCAGCTTGAGGTGCAACAAGAGGCCTGGTGTATTTGGGTTTTGGAGGCTCATGATGAGAACTTCCAAGATGAAAGGGAGGGAGGAGAAAACTCAGCCCACTATCAAAATCAGTCTCTCTTCTGAACACCCTCCTGCCAAAGGGAGAAGGTTCATGGGGAAGCAGAGCCTCTTAAATGCACGGATGGTATTTGTGCAAGATGGAATTCCACAGAAGACATTGGGACTGAATTCAAACTAAGTATGTTTAGGATCCAGATGAAAAATTTAGCCAAAGGGCAAGTTGTTGCGAGTTCACCAGATTATGAGATTTAGATACTTGCTCCGTAAAATATTATTTAGCTACCAAATGTAAAGAACCTTGCTTCCAAAGCATCTGAGTGGACCAGATGGCTTCAGGTACTTTCTGATTGATTGATTGATTGATTGATTGATTGATTAAGTGCCGTCAAGCCAGTGTCGACTCTTAGCAACCACACAGATAGATTCTCTCCAGGATGATCTGTCTTCCACTTGGCCTTTAAGGTCTCTCAGTGGTGCATTCATTGCTGTTGTAATCTACAGGTAGTCCATCCATCTTGCTGGTCATCCTCTTCTTCTCTTTCCTTCAACTTTCCCCAGCATTATGGTCTTATCAAGGGAGCTGGGTCTTCGCATAATGTGTCCAAAATATGATATGACAGGTATTTTCTAGTGCATGTCCAGATATCACTTCAGGTGGGGAGGGATTGGGTACCATCCTGCCAGGCAGAGGTGACCGGTGAGGGCAGTGCTGGGGCAGCGAGAGGCATACTGGTGGCACTGGAAAGCCACTGGGAGCATCGGCGCCCCACTCGGCGGCTGCCCCACCTACCGTACTCATCTGGCCTCTGCACAGAGACTAGATAAAAGCACTATATGAATATATGCTGAATATTCATATACTGCTTTTCAACAAAAGTTTCCAAAACGGTTACACATCAATAAATTACATCAATAAATACATAAAATAGGTCACTGTTCCCAAAGGGCTCATAATTACGGTAGGTGGGGAAATTGCCACCCGGGATGGTGACAGTAGGCAGGGGGCTGCCGGTAATTGTCTGTTATGTCACCCTACCCGCTCCAGCACTGCCCTAACCGGCTGCCTCTGCTTTGCACTAAATGAAAAGCGGTTCCATGGCCCAAGGGGATCACAATCCAAAATCTATTGTGCTCACACCTGACCCAGCAAATGCATTCAGAGTTTACTTAACTGATGCAGAAGACTATCCCAGCCACCAGCAGAGCAGCTGCAATCCCCAAGAGGGTTCCCACAACGATCTCCACAGTCCCAGAGGCTGAAATGGGAGAAATATATTTTTACTATGGATTCTGGGAGTTGTAGTCGACAACTAGAGAGAGCTGGTCTAGTGAACAGAGCTGGTCTTGTGGTAGCAAGCATGACTTGTCCCCTTAAGCTAAGCAGGATCCACCCTGGTTGCATATGAAAGGGAGACTAGAAGTGTGAGCGCTGTAAGATATTTCCCCTTAGGGGATGGAGCCGCTCTGGGAAGAGCATCTAGTCTCCAAGTTCCTTTCCTGGCATCTCCAAGATAGGGCTGAGAGAGATTCCTGCCTGCAACCTTGGAGAAGCCGCTGCCAGTCTGTGTAGACAATACTGAGCGAGATGGACCTATGTTCTGACTCAGTATATGGCAGCTTCCTATGTTCCTATGTCCCTAGCATCTGGGAATCCCTGTTAGAGGGAACACTGGTCTCTGGTAAAATAAGCATTTCTGCATTAGGCCCTGCAGAGCCACATACAGAAATGCTTATTGTTATTTCACCAGAGACCAGTGTTCCCTCTAACAGGGATTCCCAGATGTTGTTGACTACAACTCCCAGAATCCCCAAGCAAAAGCCATTGCAGCTGGGGATTCTGGGAGTTGTAGTCAACAACATCTGGGAATCCCTGTTAGAAGGATCACTGCCGGAGACACTGGGGGCTGGAATCCAGTGGCTGGAATCCACTGTGGAATCTCACACCTGCAAAACACTGAGCTCCAGGCCCCTCTTCAATGGCCCCGAGAGAGCAACATTCCCTCCTTGGGAGTCCCACCCAGAGGCCAGCACGACAGGCCTCTGGGGAAGCTTGCAAAACGTCTTCCTTCCAAAAGGTCTTGACTGACTTTAGAGGACAGTTTCCTTGTAGTGCATTCTCATGTCGCCCCCACATAGAAATAACATCCTCACGTCTCTGGCTTCAGCAGGGTTACTCTGCCCACCTGTATCCTCCTTCTAGCCTTCAGCACAGAAATACATCAGCGACATTTCAGCCCCAAATACAGGGAACTACCAGGAGTGGCTGATGTCACCCAGAATGTAACTTCTGAGAGGTTTGTCCTTTGAGCCCCCAACCTCTTCCCTGGATGAAAAAGCTACCTCCAGGAAGCCCACCTCCCTACCTGCAAAGGAACCAGACCTCCTTCCCCTGCAGCCTCTCACCAGACTCTTCCCAGGGCAAGTCCAGAGGCCTTCAAGCAGACCATCCTGTTCCACATGCCCTACTATCTTGTGCTAGACCAGGGATTCCCAACCTGTGGTCCGCCAGATATTGCTGAACTGCAACTGAGAGGAGAGCTGGTCTTGTGGTAGCAAGCATGACTTGTCCCCTTAGCTAAGCAGGGTCCACCCTGGTTGCATTTGAATGGGAGACTTGATGTGTGAGCACTGCAAGATATTCCAGCATGGTGTAGTGGTTAGAGTGCTGGACTAGGACCAGGGAGACCTGAGTTCGAATCCCCATTCAGCCATGAGACTTGCTGGGTGACTCTGGGCCAGTCTCTTCTCTCTTAGCCGAATCTACTTCACAGGGCTGTTGTGGTGAGAAACTTAAGTATGTAGTACACTGCTTTGAGCTCCTTGGAGGAAGAGTGGGCTATAAAATGTAAAAATAATACATACATACATACCCTCAAGGGATGGAGCCGCTCTGGGAAGAGCATCTAGGTTCCATGTTCCCTCCCTGGCTTCTCCAAGATAGGGCTGAGAGAGATTCCTGCCTGCAACCTTGGAGAAGCTGCTGCCAGTCTATGAAGACAATACTGAGCTAGATGGACCTATGGTCTGACTCAGTATATGGCAGCTTCCTCTGTTCCTAACTCCTATCATCCCCAGCTTCCATTTACTGTAGCTGGTGATGGTAGGAGTTGTAGTTCAACAACATCTGGAGTGCCACTGGTTGGGAAACCCTCTAATAGACGATCAGGAGTTGCCAGATAGGCCACTACCAGCTCCCTTCAGCTGTGGGGAGCCTACTTTCCAACTGCCTCTCCCTATATGGACAGATTACTACCACCCATCCTGCATTGCTCTGGCGTGAGCTTAGCTCTTAGATCTCAGTCTAAATCAGGGTGGATTTGAGAACGGGGAGGCGGGGATTGTGTTCAGTCTTCTGCAACTGCATGTTCTAGGTCAGGAGTAACCTTAATGAGGTGAAGTGCCCTGAGGTAGTTCATCCACCACTTTCTTGTAATATTGTCTAAAACAGCTATTGATATTGGGGTATGGAAACCCTTATTGCACTGCAAGGGGAAATGATAGTACTGTGTAATTATCATGCTAGGGGTGAAATTGACCCCACAGTATACTCTGTAATATTAACATCACTCTTTACGTTTATAGATGCTTAAAACTAGAATTGATTCCTTCCATGTCTTTTGGGAAAGCAACATAGATGCTGAACACACAAAATCTTTGCTGTATTCATAATGGCAACAAAAAGTGTGAGGTGATATGTGTCCCAAGTGCCACCTTTGTTAATTTTTTAATTTTCTTTGTAAATAAGGCATTGGCTTTTTCCTGTGCAGTTAGCATTATGCTTAATGCAACCTTTTAAAAGTGTCTTGGCAGCTTGGGGTACCTGTTACCCCAACATTAGATTGATGAGGTACATTTTAAGTGTCCTTGGGCTACTATTTACCCCCAAGCCATTTGCAGAGATATTGAGAACACCGAGTACTTGGTTGCTTACATCTCTAGAAAAGATGTTAGGTCTGTTCACACAGTTATCAAAATCAAGGTAAGAGGCATTCCATCTTGCTTCAAATAGTTGTGTGAACTCGTGAAAATCCCTCCAACCCAGGTTGCTCAGGGCAGTCCAACTTTTGCACCCTGCTCTTAACCAAGGTAGGAGGACAGGAAAGCTCTCCTGCTTTGCTTTCCTGGTTGTGTGAATCCACTTACCTTGGGGCTGCCATCCGTGGATGTGCCACTCTGCAAAGCATACTCTATGATCCTGTAGTTGCAGCAGCTTCAGTTGGGCTGGGTCTGGGTCTGCCTCCTGTCCTTCATGGCAGGAAGTCAACTACTGATATAATGAGACTTTCCAGTCTACTGGCAGCGCAAAGCATGTTGGGAAGGTCTACTAGGCCTTCAGACGACTTTCTCGACTCACAGCTTCTGATTTAAGCAATGGATGCCTCACTTGATTTACTTGTGTGTTTCCTGGGTTTGCTGGCCCAAACAGAGGTCTGATAATCAATAACCCCCCAATCTACCCCCAAATTGTTGTGTGAAAAGGCCTACTGTGTGTTCAGTCTCTATCTCCCTTCCCACAAGACATGGAAGGAACAGGTTTTGGTCTCAGCATCTATGGATATGAAGAGTGCTTACAGTATTACAATGCTGTGGGGTCAATTTGACCCCAGCACCATAAATGCATAGCGCTTTTATTTTCCAATGCAATGCAATAGAGGTTGTCCATACCCCCATATCTGTATGAATAAAAACTACAATTTTAGACAATATTACAAAGGAATTGTGGGTGGAACATCACAGAGCACTTAATCTCATTAAGGCTGATCCTGACCTGGAATGTGGAGTTGCAGAACACAATTTTTAATGATTTCCCCCCTTCTCAAATTGCATAAGATCAACCCTGATTTGATGCCAGGGGACATTTGGCTAGCTATCCATGCTAGTCTCTCTGAGCATCAATTAGGGAGTGATTTAACCAGTTCTTCACACTGGTCTTAGCCAATACACATATGCCATATCCCTCCAATAAAGGATTGGAGGATGCAAAGAATATGTTGAAGCAAAGGACTCTTGTATGATGTTTCCTCCATCCTTGTGCCAGGATTCTGGGGAGGGGATCTATGTGGCAATGGGTGCCCTACCCACCTGACCGCCAACCGGGAGAACTGGCAAGTGGATCTACGGATGCCTGCACAGAAAAGGCTCAGACAGGAAACGTACAGAGCGTTGCTCTTGTAGCCTGTGCTGGTGCTGAAGGGGTCTCTCGTTTTTGCCCCTCTTTCCTTCCTGAGAGAAAACCCCTCTCTCTATTATCCCACCTCCCTGCATAGAAGCATTCCCTTCCCTGCAGTCTCTCACCAGCAGTGTTCCTTCTAGCCTCTCCATCTCTTTAACAAAGTCTTTAAAGACGCATCTGTTCACCCAGGCTTTTAATTAATATTGTTTTAATGGTTTTAATGCTGTTTTAAAATATTGTTTTAATCTTTTTAAAAAATTGTTGTAAAATTTTAAACTTTTTGTTTTTGTTTTTAACTAATGTTTTACTTTCTGTTTTTATTTTGTTGTAAACCGCCCAGAGATGTGAGTTTTGGGTGGTATAAAAATATGTTAAACAAACAAACACACAAACAAACAATAGGGTGTGCGCAAATGCACCCACCTTTTTGGATATCTGCTCAGTTAATTTTAGATTCCACCCAGATTGATTCAACCAGGAAGGTCCCACTCTGAATGCACACATGCACAGACACTGCCTTGCACTGCCCAGAACAAAACTCAAAACAGATTTCATCTGTTTTTCCCCCCACACAGATGGAAAAAATAAATAGAGAGAACACTGCTCACCAAACTCCTCCCAAGCCACGTCCACTGGATCCCCTAGGCTAACATGTTGCACATGGCACCGGTAGTGGTCCCTGTCCTTGGGGTCGATCTCAATGCTGAGCCACGTGTGGTAGGTCCCGTCTGAGTTGGGTGTGACACTGCCATGGAGGGTCTTCTTCTCCCAGGGTTGATCATCCTTCCTCCAGGTGGCATTGATCTCCTTGGGGTAGAAGCCGTGGGCCCGGCAGATGAGGGTCTCCTGACCATCGGGCTCTGCCTTCCGTACCACCTTCACCACTGGAGGCTCTGTGGAAATCAAGGTGGATAAAAACTGAAGATGGGTTTTTAAAATAAAAATAAAAGCAGATTTTAAATTTTAAATTGGTTTTGTTAAAAAATGATATGTAGATAAAATATCTATCTATCTATCTATCACATTTTTATACCACCCAAAATGCGAGTTCTCTGGGCGGTTTACAAGACAATAAAAACTAATAAAAAGATGAACACATTAAAATTTAAAATGTTAAAACTATTAAAACACAATTAAAACACAGTTAAAACTAGTTAAAACTATCACATTCCTCATTTAAACCACAATATGGCTAAATTTTAATGTCATCACAAACACGCTACTCCTAAGCTCACTTAAAAAATAATTAATAGCTCTCTCACACACATTGTGACCAACAAGGTAACACAGGCATTCGTTTCAGTTTCGTCTTGCAAAAATTGCTATAGCCTGCCCAGGAACTACAAGCTCTTGCTTCTAGACGTTTCTAGGCTTTTTGTTTCTGTCTCCAAGCACATTAAAATCACATGTGCAAAGATGCAGGCTGGATAGCAGAATCGTTGCTTGTGGTGGGGCTGGGCCAAGGCAGAAGCATTAAGCTGAAGCAGCGATACAATCGAAGAAAGAAAGTGAAGCAGAAAGAAATAGTGGAAATAAAAAGTGAAGACATGATTTGGTACACAACTTCCTAGATTTCCCCATACTTTGCCACAGAAAACACTATCATCTGGATGTAAGAGAGATGCTATCTGGGAATATTATGAAGAAATTCCTCTCCAGGGTCAAAAAGGGAAAACATATAAAGGAAACCTGCTGCAATTGCATTCTTTAAGTACAGTTTCCTCTATTCCTCCTACACTTTGCCACAGAAAAACGTTCATAGAAACATTCAACTTATCTAAATGTTACACAAACCCTCCAAGATATTGTAAATACTCTAGGGAGTTGTAAATCATCATGTTTGGGTGAACAGACTTGCACCATTGTTTCAGAAACATGTGAAGAATTATCAGTGGGGACCTTGGTTTTAAATCAATGATGTCAATCATTTTCTTACTTCCCTCCATCATGAGAATTGTCTTTATTCCTACTCCTTGCTTCCTGTTCAAGAGTTTTTGGTGAGAGACTTTGCATTGATGTTGCTAGCACTGGGCATGAGAGGCCTTGTGCCCCAAGTGTTTGACTGGGTGCCCTGAACCCACTGTAGATTAAATGTGGTCCAAATTGGTAAGGCAGTTCACAAGTTAGCCCACATGAGCCACAAATGTTCATGCATCCGCCATCTTGAATCAGGGTAGATGACATCATTACAAACTACACCTTTGATCCTTCCCTGTGTGTCCCTATACCTATAGCAAATTTGGTTCAAATCCGTTAGGCGGTTCACAAGTTAGCCCATTTGCACCTCACACATCCATGCATCTGCCATCTTGAATCGGGGTGGATGACATCATCACAGACTATGCCACTAAGGCATCCCTATGTGTTCCTACAGCAGTAACAAATTTGGTTCTAATCGGTTAGGCAGTTCACAAGTTAGCCCACTTGAGCATCGGAAGTTGACGTTTCCGCCATCTTGAACTGGACTGGGTGACATAATCACAAATTACACCATTGAGGTGTGTCCCTACAGTTATACCCAATTTGCTTCATATTGGCTCAGGCATTGTGAAGTTGATAGGGGAGGGGATGCACAAGTGGACAGGCAGACACACACATGGAATGCCAGGTGATCTCATAAGCCTACTGGAAAGTAGGCTAAAAAGCATTGGTCCTCCCAGACAGTAGTGATCATCCCAGCAGGCTCGTGTACTAACTAACTTAACCATATTTTTGTATTGTCATGTATCACATCCATTTTTCAGACTTATTTGGGGGCTGTTTGTTGCTTTCAAAAGATGAAAAGAAGTTAAAGGCAATCCTTGGAGAAGCCATCTTATGTCTTCTTTATGTAAGATGGAGGCCTTGTTTTTGCTGAGAGCAGCCCTTGTTGTTTTGCACTCTGTGCCTGGGCTTCACTTGTGCCCTCCTAGCCAAAACAATGAGATCATCTGCTCCTGACTTTTGTTCTGAATTGGGAGGAGGAAAGAGAGAGAGAAATAGCTTAACTGAGGCCTAAAACAGTATGTTGGAGCAGAGAAGGGAAACAACTTGAGTGGATACTGAAGCAAGTTTGAAGACATCTGGGATAGATAAGCCAACCCTGAAAGCTTTTTCTAACAAGCCCTCCAAAACAGAGAGAGATTTTTATTCTGAAGCTTGCTTTTTGGATTTTTGGACCATTTGCTTTATTGCTACTGCCACTGCCTTTTGAAACTGAAAGCCTCTTCAGGTTGTGTACCTTGACATCACATAATTGCTTCAATTTTGCAACTTTTCTTTGAATAATGTGCCATGGCCTAATGCCAACATGTATTTTGTCTGTCAGTTTACACATAAAAAGACATTAGTGGGGAAACATAAGAACAGCACTGCTGGATCAGGTCCAAGGCCTATCTAGTCCAGCATCCTATTTCCTGCAGTATTCCACCAGATGCCTCTGGTAAGCCCACAGGCAGGAGCTGAGGTCACTCTCCTGTTGTTGTTCCCCTGCAACTGGTATTGAGAGGCATCCTGCCTCTGAGGCTGGAGATGGCCCACAGCCACCAGACAAGTAGCCATTGATAGACCTGTCCTCCATAAATCTGTCTAAGACCCTTTTATAGCCATCCAAGCTGGTGGACATCACCACATCCCATAGCAAAGAATTCCACAGATTAATTATGTGTTGTGTGAAGAAGTACTTCCTCTTGTAGGTCCTAAATTTCCTAATCTTCAGTTTCATGGGATGACCCCTGGTTCTAGTGTTGTGAGAAAGGGAGAAAAATTTCTCTCTGTCCACTCCCTCTACCCGATGCATAATTTTATACACCTTGATCATGTCTCCCCGTAGTTGCATCTTTTCCAAACTAAAAAGCTTTAGATGCTGTAGCCTAGCCTTATAAGGAAGGTGCTCCAGGTCCCTGATCATCTTGGTTGCCCTCTTCTGCACTTTTTCGAGTTCTACAATATCCTTCTTAAGGTACAGTGAGCAGAACTGTATGCAGTACTCCAAATGTGGCTGCACCATAGATTTGTATAAAGACATTATAATATTATTACTGCCTACGGGCAGTAATGTGCTGGATGAGGGATAACAAAGTGAAGCTGAATCCAAACAAGATGGAACTGCTCATTGTGGGGGATCGGAATTTGAGGGATGAGTTAGATCTTCCAGTGCTGGATGAGGTTACACTCCCCCTTAAGGAACAGGTGAGCACTCCCAAGAGCTTAGGAGTGCTCTTGTATCCAGGCCTCACCCTGGTATCTCACGTGGAAGCTATGGCCAGGAGCGTTTTCCATCAATTTCGGCTGATTCGACAGCTGCGTCCATTCCTTGAAGAGAACAATCTCAAAAGAGTGGTGCATCAGCTGGTAACCCCCAAGCTTGACTACTGCATTGTGCTCTACTTGGGGCTGCCTTTGTACGTAGTTTGGAAACTTCAGTCAGTTCAAAATGCAACAGCCAGACTGGTCTCTGGGATAACCCGGAGAAACCATATTATGCCTGTCTCAAAACAGTTGCACTGGCTGCCGATGTTTCCGGGCAAAATACAAGTGCTGGTTATTACCTTTAAAGCCCTGAATGGTTTGGGTCCAGGCTACCTTAGAGAGCGCCTTCTTCTGTATGATCCAAATCGCATGTTGAGGTAATCTTGAGAGGTACGTCTCCAGTTACCACTGGTACGTCTGCTGGTGACTCATAACCAGGCCTTCTCTGTAGCTGCTCTTGGCCTATGGAATGCATTCCTGGCAGATATCTGCAGATTAGGCTCACTGTTGGCCTTTAAAAGAGCCCTCAAAACCTATCTGGCCTGGCCTTCCAAGGTTTTTAAATTGTCTTTAAGTATTTTAATTTGTTTTAAATGGTTTTGAATTATTTTAAAATTGTTTTTATATTGTTTTAAGCAGTGTGTTTTAAATTGTGTTTGTTTTTATTTCTTTTTAAACGCCCAGAGCCTTTGGATGGGATGGTCTATAAATGTAATAAATACCTTAATTAATTAATTATAAATTGTCATTTTTATTTTCAATCCCCTTCCTTGTGATCCCTAGCATGGAATTGGCCTTTTTAAAATCACTGCCGCACACTAAGAGCTGGGGAGAGGAGAGCTGGTCTTGTGGTAGCAAGAATGACTTGTCCCCTTAGCTAAGCAGGGTCCACCCTGGTTGCATATGAATGGGAGACTAGAAGTGTGAGCACTGTAAGATATTCTCCTCAGGGGATAGAGCAGCTCTGGGAAGAGCAGAACGTTCCAAGTTCCCTCTCTGGCTTCTCCAAGAGAGGGCTGAGAGAGATTCCTGCCTGCAACCTTGGAGAAGCCGCTGCCAGTCTGTGTAGACAATACTGAGCTAGATGGACCAATGGACTGACTCTTATGACACTTTCCTATGACACTTTCAATGAACTACCCACCACAACCCAAAGATCTCTCTCCTGGTCAGTCACTGACAGCTCAGATCCCATCTGCATATATGTGAAGTTGGGGTTCTTTGCCCCAATATGCATCACTTTACACTTGCTTACATTGAACTGCATTTGCCATTTTGTCACCCACTCACCCAGTTTGGAGGGATCTTTTTGGAGCTCCTCACAATCTGTTTTGGATTTCACTACCTGAAAGAGTTTGATATCATCTGCAAATCTGGCCACTTTGCTGCTTACCCGAACTTCTAGATCATTTATGAGTAAGTTAAATAGCACTGGTCCCAGTACCAATCCCTGGGGGACCCCACTTCCTACCTACCTCCATTGTGAAAACTGTCCATTTATTCCTACTCTCTGTTTCCTGTCCTTTAACCAGTTACCAATCCACACGTGAACCTGTCCCCTTATTCCTTGACTGCTAAGTTGACTCAAGAGCCTTTGGTGGGGAACTTTGTCAAAAGCTTTTTGGAAGTCCAAGTATACTATGTCAACCAGATCACCTTTATCCACATGCTTGCTGACACTCTCAAAGAAGTGTCCAAAAGGTTAGTGAGGCAAGACTTTCCCTTGCGGAAACCATGCTGTTTCTCCTTTAGTAGGGCCTGTTCTTCTGTGTGTTTAACCATTTTGCCCTTAAGTATGCTTTCCATCAATTTATCTGGCACTGAAGGTAAGTGTCCCATCTTCTTTTTCACTTGTCTCAACTATCCTTTGTTTAGCCTAGCCTAATACCACAGGTGTTCATTTTGCTTGGAGAGGAAAAGCCTAAATTGAGATAATGTATACAGTCGTGGCTGCCACATATGCAGGCTCTCCTAATAAAAAGTGTCAAATCCATGACGGTATGCATGTCTATGCCTGCGTTCATTGTAAATGTGAACCCCTCAAATGCTTGGTACAGATAGGAAGGGTACTTCTGGACCTGTGTTCAACATAACACGTGAGTAACCGTACCTGTGTACAGATCTGTACCTGTGCATACCATACATTTGTTGTAGGAGTGCTGAACATTGCATTTCAATAGTGCTCGGCTGGAATTTACTCAAGTACTTTTGATGAAGGACTTTGTGAAATTCCTTTGGAAAGTCCAAGACAAAGACAAAGAAGTCCACCAGTTCACCTCTACCCACATGCCTGCGGAGACTCTCAAAGTACTCTGAAGGTTAGCCAAGTAGGCAGGAGCCATGCTAAATCTTCCTGCTGTTGTAAACCTGTCAGGCTAATCTAGAGCTATGTATCAGCAGATGGAGCATGAAGTAGGCAAAGGGTCAAAAGGAGAATGTCAGAGCCAAGCAGTAAGCAAATTCCAAACCAAAGCCAGTCTGAGTCATCACAATATCCAGTCGGTCAAACCAAGTCAAATTCCACAAGCAGAGTACAAACGGTCCGTAGTCAAAGCACCGTCAGAACAAGCAGGAACACAGCTGGGTCACTCACCAAAGCACAACGTTGCTACCAGCAATGCGGCTGAGGCAAGGCCGTCTTAAATAGGCTGAAGCCATGTACTTTCAATCATGGGTCCCTGACTCAGCAGCTCTTCTCGTTGTCGAGCCGTTCTCTGTGTGTGTCTCCTTTATCTCCTCCTGACGCCTCTCTACAGCTGAGATCGGCTGCGCCTCCTCCACAGGAGCTGTCATAAGAGGCTCCATTTCTTTTTCAACGTCCCATGCGTCGGTCCCACTTACCTCTGCAACTTCTTGCCTTTGAGGTTGCGGCACTCCCTCCTCTGCTGTCACACTGCCTGTCTCCTCCTCATCCTTGGAATCTGTCAGCTGCCCATGACACCCCCCCCATACGGTCTGAAGTGGTATGGTCTCACATTCTACCACTTCACTCAGCAACTTATCTACTGTAGTATTAATGCGGGGATGGGGGAGTAAAAAAGGAACATTGCCTCTCACGCCACAATCTCTCTCCACCACCACCCTCACCTCTCCTCAACAGAGCTTCTTTTCCATACTTCAAGAACTTCTCCAGCCACACGCATTTCTCCTTCGTGAAATATGCCTTGGCCTGAGTGACATAAGACTTAGCTTCCCACTTCCTCATGATCACCAGGGCCAACGCCTCATGATTTCCAGCTGCCCTCCAGGTGAGGGTCTCCATGTCGAGGCTGAGGAAGTCCTTCCCATCATAGGCAACCCGGTAATGTGGTGTTCTGTTTCCATGTTGACTCAGCTCACAGTAATGTATGCACTGCCAGGTGTGGAGCTCTGAAAGGAGACAGGAAAGGAGAGCTGGTCTTGTGGTAGCAAGCATGGATTTTCCCCCTTTGCTAAGCAGGGTCTGCCCTGGTTTGCATTTGAATGGGAGACTACATGTGAACATTGTGAGAAGGTCATAAGAACAGCCCTGCTGGATCTGGCCCAAGGCCTATTTAGTCCAGTGTCCTGTTTCACACAGTGGCCCACCAGATGACTCTGGGGAGCCAACAGGCAAGAGGACGCATGCCCTCTCTCCTGCTGTTGCTCTCCTGCAACTGGTATTGAGAGGCATCGTGTCCCAAGTCCCCCCTCTGGCATCTCCAAGATAGGGCTCCCACCTGCAACTTGGAGAAGCCACTGCCAGTCTGTGTAGACAATACTGAGTTAGATGGACCAATTGTCTGACTCAGTATATGGCAGCATCCTATGTTCCTATGACACACAAAGTGAGGCTATCAGAGAGAGAACAAGATCAGTCCCACACACCACCCCAACCCCCTGCACTATTGCTCCTCTGATCTGCACAGGAAGCTTTTCTCCCCCATCACTCTCCTCCAGATTGAGGATACTGATTTGGGGAGGGGGCATTCGGAGCTCTTTCAACAAACACCATGAGGTTAATCCAAGGCCAAATGATTTCTAATTGAAAACCTATCTCAGTGCTCCCTTTCACCCGATCAGAACCCATGACCTGGGCTCTGAATTGGGACAAGTGGGGGGGGGAATCCACTCCTTAATTGTGTCTCACATCTATGGTACTGCCCAGTCAAAAACATGGACACAGCCCTGTTCTGAGGGGTTCCCCACCATATCACAAATGCATCAACCTGAGATGCAGGTTCTCCTGACTTGCATGGGCCCCCTGACTTTGCAGCCACTGCCTAATCATGGCTCAGTTTGGGCCCATAGACTGTTCTGGAAAAATGTTCAAGCCCTTCTTGGCACCATCATGGCACAAACATGCAGATTCAAGACAAGCAATCAACTCCTATCATTTCTACAGGCAGGTTCTCCCTTCTGATGTCAGGTCATCTCTTTTACCATAGATGGCACTGTAAGGCTGAATTCGCACATAACGGGAAACCGGAGTTTTCCGGAGCAGAGGTTGGATTTCCTGTGCATCCAAATGCATGGAACCTCTGCCTGTAGGGATAACAATCCAAGATTTCCTTCCCAAATTCCAGTCTGAACCCTTGGTCTGTTGTACGTTTCACTGCTCCTACCTGAGGTTTGCAACCAGCTGCAGTACATCCAAATTCTGAACATAAGGCTGGATTCTCTGAAAGCGGTGTTGACGGAGGACGTTGCTCCCTCTCTGTGTCCCAGTTGGCTGCCATGGCTGTCTTTCATGTGAAAGAGGAAGCCCAGCATCCAGTTCCCCCTCCTGTCTACTGTCTCCCTGACTGCATCTCAGGTCCTGGCAGTTACGTCCGAATGAGGACAAGTAAGCAGGTGGGGTGGGGGTGCAGAACTGTGGGTCCAGTGGACCCTCAGTTCCACATTATGTGTTAATACAGCCTATAAAACACTTGCCCTAACCAACATCTCACAAATATCTTTGTACAGTTCATTGCTGAAAAGAACTGAACCATAATACCCACATGATGATTCTGTGCTGAAAAACCTAGGTCTGAGGCAGGATCTTCATGACTATTGGAGGCAGATGCTTAGTGGCATAGCAGTGTGGGTGGTGGCCCACGGCTGGACTTTTTTGGGGGCTCTGACTCCCACTGCCCTCATGCTCCTTTTTCAGGGCTGGCAAGGAATTTGCATGCATGTGGCCAGGGGGTTGCATATGAAAGGGAGACTGGAAGTGTGAGCATTGTAAGATATTCCCCTTAGGGGATGGAGCCACTCTGGGGAGAGCAGAAAGTTCCAAGTTCCCTCCCTGGCATCTCCAAGATAGGGCTGAGAGCGATTCCTGCCTGCAACCTTGGAGAAGCCGCTGCCAGTCTGTGAAGACAATACTGAGCTAGATAGACCAATGGTCTGACTCAGTATGTGGCAGCAGCCTATGATCCTATGTTCCAGTGATGTCATTAGCCTTCATGGCCAGTGCTAACAAGAGCAGAGGGAGAGAAAATGGCAGGCAGCTCCCCCAGCCTGGCCCCATGCACGGCGGCTCTTTGTTGGCATGGACAAGGAAGGTAGAGAGCGAGGCAGGCAGGCGGCTGTGAAGGACGATGGAATGTGGCCCCACTCCAGCCCTATCGGGTGGCCCGTGTTCATTGACGCTAGTCACCCAATGATAGTTCTGGCCCCGCAGATGCTCCAAATTCTCCATTTAATCATATCCCCTGCTAACTGGGCAAAGCGACACATTTTTAATGTGGTGATTCTCTTTATTTAGCAGGGGGAAGAGTAACTGGCCCTATCCACCCACAGCACAGTACCTCCCGTGACTGTTGCTGGTGCCTACCTTATGTTTCTTTTTAGATTGTGAGCCCTTCGGGGACAGGGATCCATTTTTATTTTATTTTATTTTATTTTATTTTATTTTATTTTATTTATTTATTTATTTATTCATTCATTCATTCATTCATTCATTCATTCTCTGTGTAAACCACTTGGAAACTTTTGTTGAAAATGGTGTATAAATATTTGTTGTTATTGTTGTTGTTGACATCCATGGCCACATGAATCCGGTGCTGCATGGTGTTACGATGGTTCAAATCCCCAAATCCCTTGTTCTGTACAGGGTATCTGCTTCATCCCTGCTGACTGGGTCAAAAGGAACCTTTTAAAATGGCAGCCTCTTGTCTTTAGCAGGTGGGGAGCAATTGTCCCTATCCAATCCAACTGTGTTCCTTTTTTAATTCTGAGTACCTTTGAGGCAGTGAAACATTACTTTATTACTACTGCCAGGTAAGACAGCTGTAAGAGCTTTTTGAAAAGCAGTAAGCATTCTAATTTTTTAAAACAAAACAAAACTGAATCATGGATCCTCATGGACATTCCTGATCACTGCTTGCCAGTCCATCACTATCTCACAGCCCACTGCTAGGACCACTAATTCCAGCCTCACACACACAGAGGCAGCTCTTTCTGGTGCCTCTGAAACTCTGCCTTGTGCATGCTGATGAATTTTAGAAGCAAATTCATAAGGATCTCGGCCTCACATTTATATGTCTGTTTCAGGGCAGTGCCATTAATTGCTGCATCCATAAACTATCCAATACATCTTGCAGGCATGGATGTGAGCTACAATTAGCCAATGAATTGTCTGTTTATAATGTTCTTATGAATATGATGAATACTTTTCAACAAAAGTCCCCAAAGCAGTTTACATAGATATAAATAAATAAATAAAAATGGCTCCCTGTCCCCAAAGGGCTCACAATCTTAAAAAAAAAACACATGATAGACACCAGCAACAGCCACTGGAGGGATGCTGTGTTGGGGGTGGATAGGGCCAGTTGCTCTCTCCCTGCTAAATAAAGAGGATCACCACTTTAAAAAGGTGCCTCTTTGCTCAGTTACCAGGGGATAACTGAGGATCTATGCTAATGTTTGCCTGACACCTAGATTTGTGGCCCCATACCTTGTTTTAATGTGGGATTTATTTATTTTTTTGCTTTTGCCCCAGGTCTCTGTCTTTGTACTATGGCTGCACTAGAAAATGCCAGATCTGTATTTTTAAGATATTTTCAGTGAGCATGGAGGTGAGCTCAGATTAGGTAGTGTATTTTGGAGGTTGTCCCACAAAAGTATTGAGGATCCGTGCCTTGTCAAAACAATTGAGTCAGATATTTTTTATAGTGCAGGCCCTGGACACAAATGGCACCTTTCTATAAAACCTATGAAGAAATGTGTCGATCCAGTGTTGACCTTTTGGCAGAATGTGTGTGCTTGTCTCTATTTCTGTATGAAAACTAAGCAGAAGGTGATATTATCTAGGGTTACCTTTGAGGACGATTGGGAAGCTACAACGGGTCCAGAATGCAGCGGCTAGCCTCCTCATGGGTGCCAGAAAATATGACAGGGTAACATCACTCCTGCAGTCATTGCACTGGTTGCCTATTCACTTCCGAGTTCAATTTAAGGTCCTGATTCTGACTTTCAAAGCCTTGTGGGGCTTGGCGCCTGTCTACCTACAGACCCACCTCTGCCATCCAGTTACATCCCATCTGGTTAGATCATCTCAGATGGCCCTTTTGTCGGTTCCTGATTTCCAAGACGTTTGGGGCTCTCAGACCCACGAAAGGGCCTTTTCGGTTGTGGCCCCACTTCTCTGGAACTCTCTTCCCCTTCAGATTCGTTTAGCCCCTTCCTTACTGATTTCGCCAGGCTTTTGCCCTGTAGTTTACCTATTTGCTTTTTGTTAGTTATTTTAGTTTTGAATTTAGAATGTCATTTTTAAAGTTGCCTTGTTTGCATGTTTTTGTGCACCGCACGGAGTCTTCAGAGTGGGCGGTATATTAAATGTGCCTAATAAATAAATAAATAAATAAATAAATCAAACAATCAAAAACTGTCTTCTACCCGGGTTTGGGAGCTGTGTGTGCTCCCAATTTTTGGTTGCTTGGAAGCAAGGTAGGAGGAAAACCTGGGTAGCTTTTCCTCCCACCTGGCTTCCACACAATCACTTCTACCCAGGTTTTCCTCCTACACTTTGCTTCCACGCAACTGAAAATCGGGAGCACACAGAGCTCCCAAACCCGGGTAGAACACAGTTTTTGATTGTGTGAATGCCCTTGGTGTGTGCATGTGTTTGTTGGGGGATATTTATATTAGGAAAAAGCACAGGGTGGAGACAGGGAGAGAGAGAAGAGGTAGAAGGAGCTACTCATTTTGCTGTTCCATAACTCACCCTAAGGGAAGTCCCTTCCCCTTTCCAAACAAAGTGACTTAAAAGTGCTTCCATCCACTGAATGAGAGAGGAGTTAAGCATTTGGAGCATGGAATAGATGGACTAGAAGGTGTGGGGTGATTCCCCCTGAGAATCTGCATCTATGAAGGCCCAATAAGCAGGAGCTAAAAGGTTTGCCCAACCCTGTGGCAGCTGTTTTCTGGTGCCTACTCTTAGCCCATCCACCCCCAGCCCCCTGCCCCCTTCTTCTTCACCCTCTGGTTTAAGTCAGAAGACATGGGAAGAGGAAAGATGGTTGTGAATTTGTGAAGGGAAAATAAGCCTCTCTCTCTCCCCCCACCTTCAGTGTTCCTTCTAACAGGGATTCCTAGATGTAGTTGATGAAGAGAGCTGGTCCTGTGGTAGCAAGCATGACTTGTCCCATTAAGCTAAGCAGGATCCACTCTGGTTGCATACGAACGGGAGACTAGAAGTGTGAGTGTTGTAAGATATTCCCCTTAGGGGATGGAGCCGCTCTGGGAAGAGCATCTAGGCTCCAAGTGCCTTCCCTGGCATCTCCAAGATAGGGCTGAGAAAGATTCCTGCCTGCAACCTTGGAGAAGCCGCTGCCAGTCTGTGTAGACAATCTGAGTGAGATGGACCTATGGTCTGACTCAGTATATGGCAGCTTCCTATGTTCCTAGTTTACTACAACTTCCATAATCCCCAAGCAAAAGCCCTTGTAGCTGGGGATTCTGGGAGCTGTAGTCAACAACATCTGGAAATCCCCATTAGAGGGAACACTGCCTCCCTTTCTCTCCTGGAACTTGCATCCCCACTTTGCTTCCTTGGGGGCTTCCTTGGGGAAGGGGGGAATCCAAGCCTCTCCCACCCTCCACTCACCTCTGCTCTGCTTGTCGTGGTTCTGCAGGCTCGACAAATCCTCTCTGAAACCGTTCTTGGACTTCAGGGAAACCAGTGTGCACCAGTCCCAGAAGGGGGCATCCTCTGTCTTCTCCACCTTCTCTGCCCAAGACGGTTCAGGCAGACACTTGCTTCTGTTGTCATCATAGTGGCCAATGAGCTGGTCATTCAAATACACTACAGTCATGAACTGGGGCACAACGTCCGGGATGGGTTCCAACATCATGGCAGAGAAAAAGTTCAGGGAGTGCAAGGAAGAGCCTGCGAGGGAAGGGGACACAGTTAGGAGAGCTGAAGCTGTGGGCCCTCAGTAGTAAGAGCGGGGTACCTTCCTTCCAGAATGATTAATTATCCTAGGGCCAGGAGGCTGCACTTACGTCATAGGAATGTAGGACCTAGGCCATGTGACTTATCTCTGAACTGGCCTGGGCGTGGCCAGTATGATTTTTTAAATTGGTTTCGCTCTGGTATGTGACAGCAGAGTAGCACATTTATAGGTTTCACACTCTTAGTTGCTCTAAGGCTGCAATCATACAGAGCAGCCATCTTGCACATTTGGAGGGGGCAGAAATACCACTCTACAAACACGCACCATCATCCTTGACCAGTTGGCATCAGTTTCATGGCTCTGAATTGCTCCGGGTTGCTTGTGTGAAAAAGAGTGGTGACCATCTTGTGCCTTTTTTCAGGGCACAAACTGGGCAGTGTGAACCCCACCCCCTTAAGAAGAGCAATAGGAAAGAGCTTTGTGACCACATGACATAGTATGGAGATAAGAGGATGTTAAGAACAGCCCTGCTGGATCAGGCCAAAGGCCCATCTAGTTCAGTATCCTGTTTCCTAGAGTGGCCCACTAGATGCCTCTGGGAAGCCCACAAGCAGGAAAAGAAGACATGCCCTCTCCCCTGCTGTTGCTCCCCTGCAACTAGCATTCAGAGACATCCTGCCTCTGAGCCTGAGGGTAGCCTGTAGCTGCCAAGACCACTGTTCCCTCTAAGAGGGATTTCCAGATGTTGTTGACTACAGTTCCCAGAATCCTCAGCCAAAGGCCACTGCAGCTGGGGAGTCTGGGAGCTGTAGTCAACAACATCTGGAAATCCCTCTTACAGGGAACACTGACTAGTTGCCAGTGATAAACCATGAATTTGTCTCTTTTAAAGGCATCCAAGCTGGTGGTCATCACCATATCCCATGGCAGAGAGTTCCATAGATTAATTATGCTCTGTGTGAAAAATAACTTCCTTTTGTCTGTCCTAATTTTCCTAGCAATCAGTTACATGGAACTACACCTGGTTTTAGTGTTGTGAAAGAGGGAGAAAAAAGTCTCTCTCCATACCACGCATAATTTTATAGACCTCTATCATGTCTCCTCTTAGTTGCCTTTTTTCGAAACTAAACAGTACCGGATGTTGTTGTAGCCTTGCCTTGTAAGAAAGATGCTCTAGGTCCTTGATCATTTTGGTTGCCCTCTTCCACACCTTTTCCAGTACTAAAATATTGTTTTTGAGAAATGGTGACCAGAACTGTACATAACATAGAACTGTATAAAGGTATTCTCTCTCTCTCTCTCTCTCTCTCTCTCTCTCTCTCGGGTGTGCCTTCGAATGTCCGTCCTGGCGGCCCAGCTGACTGGCTGGGCGCTGGCACACCCAGGAGACCAGAGGCGGCGGCAGCCATGGCCGTGGAGGAAAGTGGCAGCGGTGGCAAGCCTGGTGGCGGAGGCAGCACTTGGCCCGGCAGCGGGCCCGGCAGCGGAGGTGGCACTCGGCCCGGCGGTGGAGGCGGCACTCGGCCCAGCAGCGGGCCGGCCGCAGAGGCAAGCGGCAGCCACAGCGGGCCCGTCTGCGGAGGCAGGCAGTGGCGGCGGGCCCGTCCGCGGAGGCAGCCCTGGGGAGGAGAGGTAACTGCCGGCACCGAAGAGCACACAGATGCTCTGTGTGGGGTCGGCTAGTATATATGTAATTCCTGTAGATGGGCCAGGTGTGGGAATGCGCTGCAACTCTCGCAAGAGTGTGTGAAAGTTGCTGGGGAGGAGGATGGCCGGCGGGCGAAGTCCCGCCGGCCTGAGGACAGGGACAGCAGGTGGGGAGGAGGACGGGCGGCGGAAGGAAGGCTGGATGAGGACGAAGAAGGGCGGATGGACGAGGATGGGTGGCAGGCAAAGCCCTGCTGCCCTGAGGAGACAGAGATAGTGGGTGGGGAGGAGGATGGGCGGCGGGCAAAGCCCTGCCGCCCTGAGGAGGAGGAAGCCTTCGCCCACTGAAGCCAGAGAGCTTCGCCCACCGCCCTAGGAACATAGGAAACTGCCATATACTGAGTCAGACCATTGGTCTATCTAGCTCAGTATTGTCTTCACAGACTGGCAGCGGCTTCTCCAAGGTTGCAGGCAGGAATCTCTCTCAGCCCTATCTGGGAGAAGCCAGAGAGGGAACTTGGAACCTTCTGCTCTTCCCAGAGCGGCTTCATTCCCTGAGGGGAATATCTTGCAGTGCTCACACATTCAAGTCTCCCATTCAGATGCAACCAGGGCAGACCCTGCTTAGCTATGGGGACAAGTCATGCTTGCTACCACAAGACCAGCAGTGGGTGAAGCCCCACCACCCTGAGGAGGAAAGAGAAGGGTGAAGCCAGCGGGGAGCTGGCCACGGTAGAGGTGGTGGGGTGAGGCGGTGGCAGCACGAGAGACTGGGGCAGAAGGCTTGGGAGCAGTGTACTACCGCACACATGCCCTGTGTGGGATCAGCTAGTAAGATTATAATTCCTAATGATCCTAGCATGCTGCTGCACGCTGAGCTGACACTTTCAATTTCACAAAACACCCAAGATCCCTCTCCTGTTCAGCCACCAACAGCTAAGACCCCCAGCAGTGTGTGTATGTCAAGCTGGTGTGTTTTGCCCATAAATACCTCACAGTTAAGTATAGAGTGGTGGTCCTTGAAAAATCACTCTCCTAAGCAGGTTATGTGACAGAACAGAAATGTGTGGCCTTCTGTGTCAAACCCTAGTTTGTGAACAACCTTATCTATCGGGGTGTGTGTGTGTGTCTTCTCTGTAGCTGCCCCTGGGCTGTGGAATGCACTTCCGGCAGAAATCCGTAGCTTGAGTTTATTGTTGGCCTTCAAGAGAGCTCTGTCTGGCCTGGCCTTCCAGGGTTTTTAAACTGTTTTTAATGTTTTAATTAACTAGTTGGGCTAGGCACAAAGCATCTGTGCCACCGCTCCCCCCCACCCGCCACCGTTTTCTTCCCACCCTGCCCCCCCGCCGCCTGCCTGCCACTGCTGTTTCCCTCCTTTCTGCCCACCTGCACCACCGTTTTCTTCCCGCCTGCCCACGGACGCCTTTTCCCACTCACTCCCACCATTTTCTCTGCCTGCCTGCCGGCTGCCCAGCTGCTTTCTTTCCCCCCTGCTGGCCTGCCTGCTGCCACCATTTTTCTTCCCCCCTGCCCATCCCCATCACTATCCAGCAGCTGCTCGCAAAAGCTGCCATGCACGGGATTCGCAATGGGTACACCTAGGAGATGAGAGAGAGAGAGAGAGAGAGAGAGAGAGAGAGAGAGAGAGAGAGTTTTAAAGTGTTTTAAAAATTGTGTATGCCCCCCGTTTTAACTGGTGAGGAAAATTCCAGAAAGGCTGGAATCCTGACTTCCCAGACCTCTACCATTGCAATTTTCCTTTTCCTTCTATCTTAGCTTCCACACAAATTCAAACAGAGACCTGCATTCTTGCACTTCCACCAGCAATTATTTATTCATTCATTGGTTAGTGTTGGACTAGGACTGGGAAGACCCAAGTTCGAATCACCACTCAACCATAAAACTCACTGGGTGACTCTGGGGCAGTCATGTATCTTAGCCTAACTTACCTCACAGGGTTGTTGTGAGGATAAAAATAACCTCGGTGGCTCCTCGGTGGAAGAACGGGATATAAATGTAACAAACAAACAAATACCACCCAAAACATAAGTCTGTGGGCAGTTTACAATAAAAACAATACAAAATAAAACAAAATTAAAATATTAAAACCATTTAAAATTTAACACAATGTTAAAACTGTTAAAAACTGTAAACTAATTAAAAGCCTGGATGAACAAATGTGTCTTAGCTGCCTTTTAAAAAGTGGTCAGAGAGACTCTTATTTCAGCAGGGAGCAGGTTCCAAAGCCTCAGGGCAGCAAGGGAGAAGGCCTGTCACAAAAACACTCCCTCTTTAAGCGTCACGACCGAAATTTTCTACCATAAAAGATGGGGCAACATACTCCAGTTTCAGTAAAGTGCCTGCCTTACCTCACTCCACCACCTCACCAAAAGCAACACTTCCTTGATTCCCTCACAAGTACATCCCTCTCCCGCCCCAATTTCTCTCCCGCTTCCTAGTAAAGGAAGGAGAGGGGGAGCAACTTGGGTAAAACCCTGAGTGTCCCAAACAGGAAGCGATTCAGCGCTTTCCCTCCCCGTTCGTCCTCCGCAGTAAATAACCCCCTCCCCCCAAGGGAAGCAGGCAGCGCTTGCTCTTCCACCACCCGCGTGCCCAAGGCCTCCTTTGGAGCGGACTAGATTCTTGGGGCTTAGAGCATGTCGAAGGCTGCATGTCTAGAAGGACGCTCCGGGTTTGATGAGGAGATCGGGGAGCCCCTTTGGGGATGCCTGCAGGCGGACTCGTTTCTAAGTGACTTTTCAGACACATTTCTAAAAAGTCCCGCTGCTCTCCTGTGAGATGCTCTGTTCCTCCCCGCCCCACCTGATGCTGAGAAAGGGGGACTCTGTTATCTGTAGCCAATAAATCAGACCCCTCCTTCTCCGCCTTTAAAAAAAATAATTAAAAAATCTGGAGGTCAAAAATCGTAGCAGCCTGCATTTCAAACC
Source organism: Hemicordylus capensis (assembly GCF_027244095.1). Lineage (NCBI taxonomy): Eukaryota > Metazoa > Chordata > Lepidosauria > Squamata > Cordylidae > Hemicordylus > Hemicordylus capensis. The sequence goes on along the minus strand of NC_069658.1, from coordinate 232,352,253 downwards.
TCGGGGGCCCTATTTGTTTGGGGCAAAAGAGATGTGTGTCAAAATAACAGGCACAAAATCCGTGCTTAAAACTCTATTGTTTTACTAGAGGAGGGAGAAGGCAGTGATTGAAGCAAGCATATCCAGGCTCGTGTCCCCAGCCCCTCTGCCCACAGGGTGCCTCCGAAAAACTGGCTTCCTTTCTCCTATAGAGCAGCTGCCTTCAAGTCAACGCAGCCTCTAGGTGCAGCTCCGAGTTAGCCTGCGCTCACCTCCCTCCCGTCCCGTTTCTAGGGGAGTTTACACACCTCCCAAGTCCATCGGCTTCCTTGATTTGTTGTTTCTACTCATCTCTGTCCATTCTCATTCATTGGAAGGAGCGTACCCTGGGGTGGGGCGGGGAGAAAGAGCGGGCTTAACCCTCCAAGCTGCCTTTGGCGGCGGCTGCTCGGCTCCCTTGTGAGCTCACGTTGCCCTCTCTGTTGGAGAATGAGGTGCACACGGAGTTTGAGTTCTGCATTTTCCAGCCGGCTACATTCCGCTCTGTTAGAAGATAGAAGCGATCTCATGCCACACACACACACACCACGGCGGGGCGGGGGGGGGGAGATGAAGCGGGGGATTTCTAAGTGTGAATAAAATTGCAGGTTTCTAGTCCTATAGGACAGCGTGCAGCAGGACTTGGAACGGAAATGAAAAGAAAAGAAAAACCCCACTCAATCTAAAAACTTTCTAGAGAGAGAAACGCGAACTGTCCATTTTTAAACAAGGGGGGGGGACACCTCTAGGGTTTTTTTAAAATCACAAGCTGTTTAGTGGCCACAATAAAGTTCGCATTTCCTGTTACGGCACCACAGCATGAACTGGTAACATAACAAACAGGAAAATATTAGTCTAATGGGTAGGGGGGAATGAAAGGAGTACCTTAAGGACCGGCCGGCGGCGGCAAGAAAAAGCTGCTGACTTCTTTGACCTGCTGCTGGTGGTGCAAACTGCGGGGAGCTCTGCTCGGCGGCCCTCCTCCTGCCTGCGCCCTGCAGCCCAAGCAAGCAACGTCGCTCACCGTCCGGCTCCGCCGCGCCACGTGCATAAGCTGGCGAGCCGAGCTGGGAGGAGGACAGATGGCACGCATGCGCAGCGCGACTCGGCACACCGCCGAGTCGCGCGTGCGCCAGAGACTGAGACCCCCCCTGGCTGGCAGGCAGGCAAGCCACTAGAGGGCCTCTGCTCTGCCGATAAGTTGTCGTCGTCACTAGTCGACACACAGTGAGCATAGGCGCCAGCCGCGGCACCCCGGCCGCCGAGCCAGACCAGTAGCAATGGGGGGCGGGCGCTGTGGGCGCCGCTCGGGGACCGCTGGGGAGAAATTTTTATTAAAGAAAAATTTTTTTGAAAATTTGGGGGGGGGGATCGGTGGGGGTCATGGCGGCGCCCCCCACGTGACCCGCGAAGATGGCGCCGGGGGCACATGCCCCCCTGCCCCCCCTATCGTTACGCCCATGGCGATGAGCCTCATTCCAGCACGAGGAATAGCCAATGTCTGAGTTGTAGCCTCCTCTTTAGAAGACAGAAAGAGTATCTCTCCTGGGGTTCCCAACGTGTGGAATTCCAGCCAGATGTTGCTGAACTACAACTCCCAACATCCCCAGCCCCAATAAACGGTAGCTGAGGATGATGGGGAGCTGTAGTCCATCAACATCTGGAGTACTACAAGTTGGGAACCCCTGTTCTGTAGGATAACTTGTCGATGTGGCTATATGGGCTGATCCCCCCCCTCCACACACACACACACACACACACACTTTAAAACCCGTCTCCTTTCAGTCTTGGGTGTGTTTTGCCTGTCTGAACGCACCCCACCATTCCTCAGCCTCAGAACCCCTAACCCTCCCCCCACCCCGCCACCTTCTCTGGCCACTGAGGCCCCACAGAATCCTGCATGTTTGATTTTTTAAAAACCAGCCCTAAAAGGGGGGAAGGGGGTCCAAAAGGGCTTCTTCCCGCCCACATCTGCTTCCCGCCCATCTGCTTCCACTTAATGTGGATTTGCCCACCAAGGCTGGCTCTTTAGACCTTTCTGAGCACAAGCAGCACCAGCCAGTTCAGTATAGTGGGTGGGGCGGGGGGGAGGGGACAACACACGACAAATTGCACCCTGCCTACAAATCTCCTGCAAATAAGGGGGCACCCATGCAGACCTCCCCTGCCTCAGTTACTCACCGGAGCATCCTCCCAGTCCCAGTACTAGGAAGGCCGCTGCCTCCAAGGGCAAGAAGCACCAGCAGAGAGAACCCTCCATCTAGGCCTTAACGGAGAAGAAGGAAAAGAAGATCAGAACAGAAGTCTTGCTGTGAAGCGGGATTTGCTCATGCTAGGCCGGGGAGGGCGCCCCGCGGGTGACCCCAGAGAGAAGGCGCTGGCCAAAAGATGCCCCGGGGCATTTGCTAGGCAGAACTCGCCCCCGCCGGCTTCCGCTTCGCTCTTTCGTCGCTGGGATCGAGAAGAGAGATTGTGCCACTGGGATGATCGTTCTTCCTTGCTGGGGAGCGATCAAAACCGAAAGAGGAAATGCGTTTGTCGGAGAATTTGGAGAGAGGCGGCTCGAATGGCATGAGTCACTCACAGTATGCTCGGCATACTGTGTGTTGTGTTTCATTATTCGAATGCGACAAAAAACGACCCTATATGGATTCAACAAAGCATCCATTTGTCCAAGCGAGGTTCCACATGTGTGTGGGGCGAGGGAAGAGGGCGAGAGCGAGCAAGAGCCAGAGAGAGCTGGTCTGGAGAGGAGAGCTGGATTTCTGATAGCAAGCACGACTTGCCCCCTTTGCTAAGCAGGGTCGTCCGCAGGGATGCATAGACCAATGGTCTGACTCAGTATATGGCAGTTTCCTATGTTCCATATATGTTTGCAAATATCCTTTAAATAGCCAGCGTGGTGTAGTGGCTAGAGTGCTGGTCTAGGACCAGGGAGACCGGAGTTCAAATCCCCATTCAGCCATGATACTAGCTGGGTGACTCTGGGCCAGTCACCTCTCTCTCAGCCTAACCTACTTCACAGGGTTGTTGTGACGAGAAACCTAAGTATGTAGTACTTAGTACTGTAGTACTCTGGGCTCCTTGGAGGAAGAGCAGGATATAAAACGTTAAAAATAAAAATAAATAAATAAATAAATTACAATGGGACACAGTCCAGTTAGGGAGTTAAAAGACTCAGTTTTAAAAATCGCAATCATACAAACACACACACACACACACAATGATACTAAAATAGTCTTTATAAAGATTGGGAGGAGCTGAAGATCACCCGGCTGTTCCACTGCTCACAAGGCCAAGGGCAGCACAGCAATGGCACTTCTTTAGTAGTGTGGATTAGTGGTAAGAGTGCCAGACTAGGACCGGGAAGACCCGAGTTCAAATCTCCATTCAGCCATGATACTTGCTGGGTGACTCTGGGCCGGTCACTTCTCTCTCAGCCTAACCTACTTCACAGGGTTGTTGTGAGGAGAAACTTAAGTATGCAGTACACCGCTCTGGGCTCCTTGGAGGAAGAGTGGGATATCAAACAAACAAACAAACTCTCCTCTGGCCCATCAGCCTAAGAGGTGCCACTGCTGTTACCTGGGAGCAACCCAGCAACCACAAACCAGACAACAAGGATGGCTGAAAGAAGCAAACACCTTTTATTGTTTTACAGCCAGCGCTGGCGGCGGACTTCTCTGTGCCTCACGGCTGTACCAGAGAGTCGCGCACAGCTGCCTTTGTCTCAGGTTTTTATACTTTAGCATAATTACATTCATTGGATACAATCTTCATTGGTTAGCATCATTGTCCGTCATTTTACAAATATTATAATCATTGCTAATTAGACAAACATTCCTCTATTTCAGTCTAGCCTTTTCTACTACCTATTGATAAGCAAAACTATCTCCCTTTCCTTTCTCTAGCCAGATGTGTCCTTGAGGTGTTATTTTTCAGGCTCGGCTATCAGGAGATACTAGAAGAGGGGCCTCTTTTCACATTCTAGCCAGGTCAGCAAATTTATGGTTTTACAACTTGCAATTAGGCAAGGCAACTTACAAACCTGATTAACCATTTCTTGACCAGTGCAAACCTGAGTTCTGTCTCACGCGCTTTGTGGCTGAACCACCACCCTAAAACTTCGAGCAGTTTCTATCTCGGAAAATGGAGAGTGGAACGATTACGAAGGCACTGGATTGTAAAGACACTTTCCCATTCCATGAGAACAAAGTAATTACAAAGCAGCTTTCAGAAAAGGCATTTTCCCCTCATTCCACACTGCTGTGCTGGCCCTGGGTGTTGTGAGTGGCGGAGGAGGCAAGGAGTCATTGATTTCTGTCCCCCTCTCTGCCTCCCATCCTCCCTGATCATCTCCACACCTTCGACAGGAATCAGGTAAGACCTTTGTCCTCCTGACAGCTGCTTCCTGAGGTGTTTGGGTCCCCCTTTCAGGTTGTCTGGAACCCCTTGGGGACCCCCGTTAGAGGACCCCTGGCATAGTGGAAATTAAGTAGCAAACTCCAGCCCTTGTGTTGGGTGGGTGGGGGGCACTCTGGCAACTAATAAAGGCAATTGTCAGACTTGATCCAATATATTTAGTGCACACTAATGGGTCCCACTGATGGGGACTGTGGCAGTGGAGAAAGAGGGTTGAAGCCCCCTTGAAGTACTTCTTCACACAATGCATAATCAACTTGTGGAATTCTCTGCCACAAGATGTGGTGACAGCCAACAGCCTGGATGGCTTTAAGTGAGGTTTAGATACATTCATGAAGGACAGGTCTATCAATGGCTACTAGTCTTAGGGCTATAGGCCACCTCCAGCCCCAGAGGCAAGATGCTTCTAAATACCAGTTGCAGAGGAGTAGCAGTAGGAGAGAAGGCATGCCCTCACCCGTTACTGGTGGTCTTCTCTGAGGCATCTGATAGACCACTGTGTGAAGCAGAATGCTGGATTAGATGGGCCTTGGGCCTGATCCAGCAGGGTTGTTCTTATGTTCTTATCCCGGCCTCAGTATCCCTAATTCACTTGTTTTTCACCAAAAAACCAACAAAAAACTAAGCCCATCAGGGCTAAGCAACACTCTCCTTGTCCCTGGTACTCAGCAGATGGGAACAAGAGAAGCTGCTATGAAGTTCCAGAGGGAGCAGAAGGCCCTCCCAGGGGGCTGGCGGTTGCCTATGCTCATCAGCACCTTGGCCGCTCAACCATGGCTGAGGAAAAGACCAGCTTGCTCTCTTAGTTGGTGGCGGCAGCTGCAGCTGCAGCTGCAGCAGCAAACTCTCAACAGCAGGGGAAAAAGAAACAGCTGTTGTTTTTTACTTTTTCAAGTTAAAAAGAGAGAGCTAGAGCATGAAGAAAACAGAGCAGTGTGTGAGCGTGAGGGCAACAAGCCAGCAGCACGACAACTAAGAAAGAGAGAAAGAAAGAAAAAGAGAAAGAGTTTAAAGGCCAAGCAAGCCAGATTGAGTGGTTAGGACTTCAATTTGTCTTTCTTTGCTTCACTGCTGAAAAAATTAAAAAGAAAAAACTCAGGGTATGTGGGGTGTCTGTGTGAAGAAAGAGAAGAGGACGACCAGCAGCAAGGTGGATGGACTCAATTATGACAGCAATGAATGCCCCACTGAGAGACCTTAAAGGCCAAGTTGAAGACAGATCATCCTGGAGAGAATCTATCTATGTAGTTGCTAAGAGTTGACACTGACTTGATGGCACTTAATCATTCAATCAATCATTCTACCAAAGAAAGCCACAGGGCTCTGGGGGCGCCAGGAGTCAAAATCAACTTGATGGCACACTTTACCTTTACCTTATGGTGGGCTAAATACGCCAGCTATAAGAAGGCTGTCTTGGCGATTAATGTCTGCCAAAAATGGAAGAGAGTTTTGCATCCTTTAGAGAGCATGGAAACGGTTCTCAAAAACATTGTGGTGGGGCAGAGGCTGTGGGCCAGAGCTGAGCTTTGTGGGCCTAGGGCCCAAATCTTTTAAGTCACACTAACGACAACAGCTTGCACATGGAAAAAATATTTCCCTTCTTGCTTGCACACAACCGGTTTGGCTGGGTGCAAATTCCACCCCACCTGCCTCCACTGCAAATGGAGTGGGGCATTTATACCTCCCCCCATTACTCACCAGAGCAGTCCCCCAGTGTAGGAGTAGCCTCTGGAGGGATTTGCTGAGCTCTGGAATGGGTGAAGGTGAAAACTTTAGCCAATAGGGAAAATATGCTTCTGTTGCAGCCACAGTTGCAGGGCTGATCTTGCCTGTAGAAATTGCACACTCCTTGCACCCAGGTTAAAGTTCTCAAATCAAGGTGGAACATAGGAAGCTGCCATATACTGAGTCAGACCATCCATCTAGCTCAGTATTGTCTGCACAGACTACCAGCACCTTCACCAAGGTTGCAGGCAGGAATCTCTCTCAGCCCTATCTTGGAGATGCCAGAGAGGAAACTTGGAACCTTCTGCTCCTCCCAGAGTGGCTCCATCCCCTGAGGGGAATATCTTACAGTGCTCACACATCAAGTCTCCCATTCATATGCAACCAGGGCAAACTCTGCTTAGCTAAGGGGACAAGTCATGCTTGCTACCACCAGACCAGCTCTCCTCCATAGTGCAGTGTGAGATGGCATGGAATTCTTGGAGAGGTGAATGATTGACAGAACAGTAGCACCATACCCAAAGGAGCAGAAGGTTTCAAGTTCCATCCCTGACATCTCCAAAATAGGGCTGAGAGAGATTCCTGCCTGCAACCTCAGAGAAGCTGCTGCCAGTCTGTGTAGACAATACCGAGCTAGATGGACTGATGGTCTGACTCGGTATATGGCAGTTTACTATGTTCCTATGAATTGTAGTCCAACACCATATGGAAATTTCTACGTACACACATGTACTGATATGCTTCAACTCAGGGGCGTAGCTAGGGGAGAGGGGGCCCGTGTTCATCCCTCTTTCTGGTGGCCCCCCAGACTGAGGGAGATAATGAAGAAAATAGGGAGGGATGCAGCTGGAGGGCCCTCTGGAGTTGGGGGCCCGTGTTCTTTGAACCCTTTCGTTCAATTATAGCTACGCCCCTGCTTCAACTGATTTATAAAAGTCTTTTCAACAGCTTATGATTCCTTTCAATTTGCCTCTGAATCAAGGGCAGCTCCAGAGGGGGGTATGGATGGGCAAGCTCCTCCAGCCCCAGACAAGTGGCCCACCCCCACCCTCTTTCTATTTCAAAAATCTAATATGCGGGACAGAATTGGCCCACCCATAACTGCATTTCCCCCCCTTCTGTGCCCCCTCCCAATCTTTTAGCCTACTTTCCAGTAGGCTTATGAGATCACCCAGCATTCTGTGTGTATGTCCATTTGTGTGGGCATGTGCCCTCCTCTTCAACTTTGTTTGTTCTCTTGAGACCAGGGTGGATCTGGAGAAGCTCAGAGAAACATGCGGATGAGACCTTCAGGGACATGGTAGAGGCATCCCACTCCAGGGCTGATAGCTCCTCTGCTGTCGGGGAGAAAGAAAGTCTCAAAAAAGGAGGACATCGGTCTGAGGAAGAAGGAAATGCTCCTTTAGAAGGGACCCCTTCCGTGGATGATGAGCCCATATCCTCTCGCACTGGGGATACTCCTCTGGGGGGTGGGGGCCTCCTTGTAGTGGGCGATTTGATCATTAGAGGTATAGAGAGATGGGCTTGTGACCTACGTGTTGACCGCACAGTGACTTGCCTGCCTGGTGCAAAGGTTGTGGACATCACGCAATATCACGCAATAGACTGTTAGGCAGTGCTGGGGAGGAGACAGCTGTCGTGGTGCACGTCGGCAGCAACAATGTAGGGAAATTACTACTACTACTACTACTATTTATTTATTTAACATATGAATAATAAATAATTTATATGTTAACAACAAAGCAAACAAAACAGAAAAAGTCAAAACAACAGTTAAAATGACAACAAAAATTAAAACACCAGTTAAAACAAAATAAATGATAAAAGTTTTAAAAGTTAAAACTCTACAACAATTCAAACCTTAAAACATTTTAAACAATGTTAAATCTATTAAAACAATATTTCGTTAAAAGCCTAGATGAATAGATGTGTCTTTAAAGACTTTTAAAAAGTTGTCAGAGATGGTGAGGCTCTTATTTCAGCAGGGAGTGTGTTCCAAAGCTTTGGGGCAGCAGCAGAGAAGGCCCATCCCTGAGTAGCCACCAAACGAGCCGGTGGCAACTACAGACGTACCTCTGCTGATGATCTCAATGGGCGGTGGGGTTCATAACGAAGAAGACATTCTCTTAAATACCCAGGGCGCAAGCCGTTTAGGGCTTTATAGGTTATAACCAGCAGCTTGTGTTTTGCCCAGAAACTTATCGGCAGCCAGTGTAGACCTTTCAAAACGGGAGTAATATGGATTCTCCCAGATGACCCAGAGACCAACCTGGCTGTCACATTCTGTACCAATTGTAGTTTCCGGACTACACACAAGGGCAGCCCCACATAGAGCGCATTGCAGTAATCCAGTCTGGAGGTGACCAGCATATGGGCCACTGTTCTGAGGTTGTTTATCTCAAGAAATGGAGGCAGCTGGCGTATCAGCCAAAGCTGATAGAAGGCACTTCTGGCCACTGCCTCAACCTGGGACACTAGGGAGAGGCTTGGATCCAGAAGCTGTGTACTTGTTCCTTCCGGGGAATGTAGTTGGGAGGTCCCGGAAGCCAAATTTAGGCGATAGATAGCATATTGAAGTCCAGGACCTGCAAGTAGCATTCTCAGAAATGCTACCTGTTCCAGGCACAGGGTCAGAGAGACAGGCAGAGCTTAAGGGTCTCAATGCGTGGATGAGATGTTGGTGCCGGGAGGAGGGATTTAGATTTGTTAGGCACTGGGATACATTTTGGGGCAAGCAAGGCCTGTACAAAAGGGACAGGTTTCACTTGAACAAAGATGGAACCAGACTGCTGGTGCTTAAAATCAAAAATGTCAAAGAGCAGCTTTTAAAAGGATGCCTGGGGAATAGCCTACAGGAGATGGGCAGTATCCGGTTCAGCAAATGCCATCCTTTAAAGTGTGAGGGTGTAAAGGATTCAGATAAAACAGAAGGGGGCAGAGCAGAACCACAAAGAGCAGACAGAAGGTTGTGCCAGCTGGTCAAAGAGTCCAAAGAAAGATAGCATACACCAGGTAAGAGATTCAGCTTACAGGTGCTTATCTGCCAATGCCAGAAGCCTCCGAGCCAAGATGACTGAGCTGGAATACTTGGTTGCTAACACAAAAATAGATATAGTGGGCATAACAGAAACATGGTGGTATAGTAAGAACTAGTGGGACACTGTTATCTCTTGATATAAACTCTATAGAAAGGACAGGGAGGGGCACCTTGGAAGTGGAGTAACACTCCAGTCCAACTAGGTTTTCTACTTCGTTAAATTCTAACCATTCTTTAAGCAGGGATCCTCAACGTTGGGCCCCCAGATGTTCTTGGACTTCAACTCCCATAATCCCCAGGCCCAGTGGCCTTTGGCTGGGGACAGAGGCGTAACTAGGGAAAACGGCGCCTGGGGCAAGCACTGAAATTGCGCCCCCCGCCCCGCCCCCAGCGTGCATCTGACTGACACACATGTTTCAGGAAACTTTTATTTTAAAAATTACAAAAATTACCAAAATTACCAAAAATTTCAAAATGCAATAACCACAAATGCAATAAATTTGGTTTATTTATTGGTTTGTGGTTGGTTGTTCTTCCAGTCAGCAGAGGTGCTATTATTGTTTTTTGAGATAAAATAGTATTTATTTTTTGTATTTCAATTTATTTATTTTTACAGTTTATATCCTGCTCTCCCTCCAAGTAGCCCAGTGTGTGTGCTGCACTACATACTTAGGTTTTTCCTTACAACAACCCTGTGAAGTAGGCTTGTGTACAAACATACCATGTGTACACACACACCATATGTACACACACAGCTTGATTACCAAATGTAATTGGCAGTCTCATAACTTCACACAAACTTGACAGTACTCCTCCCCCCACCCTTCTCTGTTAGTCAGCCCTCTGCAATGTAAGTGGATTGGTTAGTTTTTTACTGTGAGTCTTTTCCTGTATGGTGGCAGATTGTTTACTCTGCAGAGAAGTATATGTGTGTTCTGAGATAATTATGGATGCATTTTGTGTGTATCCTGATTCAATAACAAACTTTCCTGGAAGCTAATGCCATTAATATCAGTGGAGCTGATACACAGGGAGCACTACATACTTAGATTTTTCCTCACAACAACCCTGTGAAGTAGGCTTGTGTACACACACACCATATGTACACACACACACATGTTGAAGCCTCAGTGTAAGGGAATTGCTTCCTCCTCCTTGTGCGAGCGGGGGCGGACATTTGGAGAGGATCCCTAACTTGGCCGAGAGGGAGAGCGTGTTATCCGCTCCCCTTTGCGAAGAAGAAAACAGCTTCTGAGCAGAGAATAGTTTTGCAAGTGAGTTGAACTTTTCCTTTCCCCCCTTCCCTTTCCTTTTTGCTACTGGTCTCCTCTTCGAGCAATTCCCTTACACTGAGGCTTCAACACATGGATGCCACTAAAGGAAAGGGGAAAGTGGAGAGAATGCCTTTGACTCTGCATGTCTACGATAACATTTAAAAAACTAAGGCTATGGTTCTTTGTCTCATTTGGAAGCAAGCTCCACTGATATAGGCTCCCCTCATGTAGGCTTCAATCTTGCGCACAGTTTCCCAGCCCCTCACTGAACTCCATAACCAGGCAAAAAAATTAAAAAAAGGCTTCGATTCCATGCCCACGCTAGGGAGTTAGTCCCATTGAAACCTCTACTTCTCAGCACACGGGACTAAATTGGCGCGCGCACACACACGCACACACCGGTGCAGACTTCGGAGCATCTCTCACGAAAATCAGCGAAGGCTTAACACACAACAGCTCCTGCCGAAAGCAAAGGGAAAACACCGCATCTTCTCTGGGGGGGGGATCCAAAAAACTAGATTTTTTTAAAAAGGAGAAAGAATCTTTTAAAAGGAGGCAGGGGGAGCGGAGCCAGAGAGGACGAGATTTCAAAAAAGACAAGAGATCACACACACACCTATTGTTTGTCCTCCTCCGACCTCCGTCCTTGTTGCTTGTTGTCCAGTACCCCTGGCCCCTGGGATCCTTCCTCCGCAGTCCGCTCCTGTTCCTCTCCTTGTCCAGGCAGGAAGGAAGACACAGCCCGACGCACCGCACAGCAGGAAGACAAAGTGCACCGTGCACGTGCAGGCGGCGTAGCGAGCTCTCCTCCCAGTCCCAGGCAGGCCAGACACGCATGCGCGTGTCCTCCTGACACGCATGCGTGACTGGGGGCGGGGTGGGGCGGCGGGTGAGTGGCGTCAGCAGACTCTTGGAGAGACGCGAAAGAGAGAGAGTCAGAGAGACAAAGCTGCAAAGTTTAGGCGCCGGCGCCGCGGCACTGCCGGAGCTGAGCAATGGGGGGGGCGGGGCGCCGGGACCGGGGGAGAGCTCTTTGAAGTTGGCGGACAGCTGCAATGCACCAAATTTTTAAAAAAAAAAATTCTGCAAAGGCAGGGGATCTGCGGGGGTACTTTTTGGCGCCCCCTAGCAAATGGCGCCGGGGACACGTGCCGCCCCTGCCCCCCCTATCGTTACGCCCCTGGCTGGGGATTATGGGAGTTGAAGTCCAAGAACATCTGGGGGCCCAACATTGAGGGTCCCTGCTTTAAAGGATAGAATCTAACAAAGAAGAAAGCCTAGGTGGACTGCAGTCCTCCACAGAAACCCTGTGGGTGACAATACAAGGCCTGAAAGGAAATGTGCTACTGGGGATGTGCTATCGCCCTCCTGATAAAAATGCTGACAGTGACTGGGAGTTGCAGGAGGAAATCAAGGAGGCGTCAAGGAGAGGCAGGGCAGTAACAATAGGTGAATTCAATTACTCACACATGGTAAATTCACAGTCAGCTAATGACAAAGAGGTCAGATTTCTATATACGCTGAATGACTGTGACCTAGAACAGTTGAACATGGAACCAACAAGAGAGAATGCGACCCTGGACTTAATCTTGAGTGACACCCAGGACCTAGTGTGTGATGTCAGTGTCATCGATCCTTTAGGGAACAGTGACCATAGTGAGATCGAATTCAGCACACATGCTGGGAGAGAATCACCAAGGACGTCTAATACAGACATTTTGAATTTCAGAAGAGGAAACTTCTCCAAAATGAGGAGTATGGTGAAAAGAAAGCTGAAAGGATAAATCAGGAGAGTCACTTCAGAATGCATGGAGTTTACTCAAAACCACAATACTAGAAGCCCAGTCAGATTGTATACCCAAAAGGAGGAAAGGTACCACTAAGTCCAGGAGGATGCCAGCATGGCTAAGAAGTCAAGGAAGCCATAAAGAGGAAGAAGACTTCCTTCCAAAATTGGAAGGCCTTTCCAAATGAAGAGAACAGAAAGGAACACAAACTCTGGCAAAAGAAATGCAAGGTGACAATAAGGGAGGTGAAAAGAAAGTTTGAGGAACATTTAGCTAAAAGCATCAAGGGGAATAACAAAAACTTCTTTAAATACATCAGATGCAGGAAACCTGCCAGGGAGGCGGTTGGATCATTAGACGATGAGGGAGTGAAAGGGATTATTAAGGAGGATATGGAAGTTGCAGAGAAGCTAAATGAGTTCTTTGCGTCCGTCTTCACGGCAGAGGATACTGAGCATATACCTGTTCCTGAACCAGTTTTTGGGGGGATGGAGGCTAAAGAACTGAGTCAGATAGAAGTGACAAGTGATGATGTTCTAAACTGTCTGAAAAAAATAAAAACCAGCAAATCACCAGGGTCGGATGGCATCCATCCAAGAGTCCTCAAAGAACTCAAATGTGAAATTGCCGACCTCTTTGTCAAAATATATAACGTATCCCTGCAATCAGGCTCTGTACCAGAGGACTGGAAAGTAGCAAATATAACAACGATTTTCAAAAAGGGATCCAGGGGTGATCCAGGAAATTACAGTCCGGTTACATAACATCTGTTCCAGGCAAATTGATGGAAAGCATCCTCAAGGATAAAACTGTAAAGCACATAGAAGAACAGGCCCTGCTGAGAGAGAACCAGCATGGCTTCTGCAAAGGTAAATCTGGCCTCACAAACATTTTGGAGTTATTTGAGAGTGTCAACAAGTGTGTGGATCAAGGTGATCCAGTTGACATAGTCTACCTGGACTTCCAAAAAGCTTTCGACAAAGTTCCCCATCAAAGACTCTTGAGGAAACTTAGCAGTCATGGGATAAGGGGACAAGTACATGTGTGGATTGCTATCTGGTTGAAAGACAGGAAACAGATGGTAGGTATAAATGGAGAGTTTTCACAATGGAAGTAAGTATGAAGTGGGGTCCCCCAGGGATCTGTACTGGGACGGGTGCTTTTTAATTTATTCATCAATGATCTAGAAGCAGGGGTAAGCAGCGAGGTGGCCAAATTTGCAGATGATACCAAACTCTTTTGGATAGTGAAATCCAAAACAGATTGTGAGGAGCTCCAAAAAGATATCTCCAAACTGGGGGAGTGGGCGATAAACATGTGCTCACCCGCTCAGTGTTGGCAAATGTAAAGTAATGCATATTGGGATGAAAAACCCCAACTTCAAGTATACGCTGATGGGATCTGAGCTCTTGGTGATTGACCTGGAGAGGGATCTTGTGGACGTGGTCTAGGGCTCATTAGGAAGGGGATCATCTACGGATCATTAGGAAGGGGACTGAAAATAAAACTGCTAATATTATAACACCCTTATACAAAACCATGGTGCAGCCACACCTGGAGTACTGTGTACAATTCTGGTCACCACTTCTAAAAAAGGACATTGTAGAACTGGGAAAGGTGCAGAAGAGGGCAACCAAGATGATCAGGCTTTTTAGTTTAGATAAAAGATGACTGTGGGGAGACATGATAGAGGTCTATAAAATCATGCATGGTGTAGAGAAAGTGGATGGCTAGTTTGGATGGCTTTAAGAGGGGTTTGGATAACTTCATGGAGGAGAGGTCTATCAATGGCGACTAGTCTGAAGGCTACAGGCTTCCTCCAGGCTCAGAGGAAGGATGCCTCTGAGTACCAGTTGCAGGGGAGTAACAGCAGAAGAGAGGGCATGCCCTCAGCTCCTGCCTGTAGGCTTCCAGCGGCATCTAGTGGGCCACTTTGTGAAACAGGATGCTGGACTAGATGGACCTTGGGCCTGATCCAGCAGGGCTGTTCTTATGTTCTTAAGACGTGTCTTTTTCTCAGAGAAAATCCTGCCAACTTTTCATAGCTTATAAGTCCTGAAATGGAGGGGATAGGATTTTACACAGTAGTTCAGAGTGTAGTCTGATCATTGGTTGGAGCTGCATCTTTGCTTTGAAGTCTGGATACCTGAGGTGGGCTATGACAGGCTTCGTGCAGTTGTGTGGTCATCATTTCTCTTCTTTCGCTCTGCTCTCTCCTCACACACAAATGGGACGATACAGAAACAGGGAACAAGAGAGTGCAAAGTTACAAAAACCTCCCAGAGCCTAAAGAAACCACCCAGAGACGAAAGTTTGGGGCGGTAGACAAATTTGAGAAATAAAACAAAACAACTGAACTGTCAGTGTGTGGACGTTAGAGTCAGGCAACTGGAAGGGACTCAAGGCCAACTAAAGCACTGTCCCACCACACAACATATGATATAACTAGGAGAGCACAGTTCTACTTCTATCAAGTGCCAGCAGAGCAAGCAAATGCTTCCAAATGGTTTGTTTAAATAGCAAGTGAGCCAAGCTGCCGGTGTCAGGGGAAGGCAGAAAACCCACAGGGCACTAAGAAGTCTGACCCAGAGGAGAAATCCCCCCTGCTCCTCAAAAATGGTGCCTGCCCTCATATTCTGGAAAAAAACACACACAGCTCCTCCTTCAAGTCTTTAGCAGTTCTTGCACAAGTTCAGTCAAGACAGGTGCACAGCACCCTACCCACCCCCAGCACGGCAACCCTCCATTGGCTGTTGCTGATGTCTTTCTTATGTTTCTCTTTAAAACTGTGAGCCCTTCAGGGACAGGGAGCCATCTTTAATTATTACTATTTTTCTATGTAAACCGCTTTGGGAACTTTTGCTGAAAAGCGGTATATAAATAGTCTGTGTACCCAACACATCCCCAATACATCATTTATTTATCAATCATATTTTTATACCACTTGATATGTACACCTCTAGGTGGTGTACAAAATCTTACCCACTTCCCCGGATTATGTAACTCCTGGAAAACTCTGACGTTTGGGCCACAGGAACACAGAAAACCTCAGAATTAAAGCACATTCCTCGCAGAGTCCATGTCCACATTCCCTGATTTTTAACTCATTCCTAGCAGCCTTGGAGGATTAAGTGAAAAAATTGGGATATAAGATCCATTCTAAATTGGAGGCATGTCCTTTTGCTTTTAAACACCCCCAGTTTAGCCTCGACAGAGCTGTTAGGCCCTTTGTTGACCACTGGGAAGGGAAAGTCCATAATCCTGTGTGGATTGTGGGGATCGCCCCAGCCCCTTCCCTCTTTCCCCATCTGTTCAATCTGATTACTTTCTTTAGCCACAAGCCATTTCAAATCAATAATCTAGAGCAGGGATTCTCAAGGATGTTTTTAATTGTTAATTATTGTTTTTATGCTTTATAATTTTTGTTTAATTATTAACTGATTTTAATGGTGTTTTAATGTAAACAGCCCTGAGCCTTTTGGAAGGGCGGTATAAAAGTTTTAATAACAACAACAACAACAACAACAACAACGTTGGGTCCCCAGATGTTGTTGGACTTCAACTCCCATAACCCCCAACCAAAGGCCACTGGGGCTGGCGATTATGGGAGTTCAAGTCATAGGAACTTAGGAAGCTGCCATATACTGAGTCAGACCATTGGTCTATCTAGCTCAGTGTTGTCTTCACAGACTGGCAGCGGCTTCTCCAAGGTTGCAGGCAGGGATCTCTCTCAGCCCTATCTTGGAGAAGCTAGGGAGGGAAAGAAACCTTCTGCTCTTCCCTGAGGGGAATATCATGCAGTGCTCACACATCAGGTCTCCCATTCAGATGTAACCAGGGCAGACCCTGCTTAGCTATGGGGACAAGTCATGCTTGCTACCACAAGACCAGCTCTCCTCTCCTGTAACATCTGGGGACCCAACTTTGAGAATCCCTGATTTAGAGGATACATACGTGATAAGTGTCTCAATAATAAAAACCCAACCATTAAAAACCTCGATACTCTCTGTTTTGTGGTGGAACTCCTCCTCTGGGATGATGTGCAAGTCATAAGACCTCCTGAAACTCTGCGGGGAAATGGAATCTGCCAAGAAGAGTGATGACCATAAGGTCCCCATTTTGGCCCCCACAAAATGACCAATGCCCGTCATCCCAATGTGGCCACCTGTGAATGTAACAATAATTGTGGGGGAAGGATTTTCACCTAGCCTTAGACTTTATATCTTCTCATGATCAGATACGAGCCCTAGCAGCCTGGCTGTATGTGCAACTAACTGGGACCCAGATCACTAAATGGGGGAGTGGAGGTCTCCTACTGTTTCGTGGCCAGCCTAATGCCTAGACATCTTCCCCTTGTGCACAGCTGTTCTATCCCATTTCTCAACCTCAGACTGCAATGTGATAGACCAGGCCTGCTCAACTTAGGCCCCCCAGCTGTTTTTGGACTACAACTCCCATAATCCTCAGTCACAGTGACCTATAGCCAGGGATTATGGGAATTGTAGGCCAACATTTGCAGGAGGGCAAAAGTTGAGCAGCCCTGTGATAGACTAACATTTCAAAGAAAAAGGTAGTCACTCACCTGTTCCC
Source organism: Hemicordylus capensis (assembly GCF_027244095.1). Lineage (NCBI taxonomy): Eukaryota > Metazoa > Chordata > Lepidosauria > Squamata > Cordylidae > Hemicordylus > Hemicordylus capensis. The sequence goes on along the minus strand of NC_069658.1, from coordinate 232,335,400 downwards.
CTGCTGCCACCTCTTCTCTGCAAAGACAAAATCAGAGAGTCAGAACTGAAGGGGACCACCTTCCCAAATGAGCCAAAAGCACTCTCTGCAGTGAGGCAAGGTTCCAGGACCACAAAGCCTTCTAGACCGATGCCTCTCTAGGTAAGGAGGTCCCAGCCCACGCCTAAGCAACTGCTGTTTCCAGAGTGATGAAGTCCTGACAGGTATCAATTCACCACCTGCTTAATTCCACCAGTAACCCCTTTGCCACTAGTCCTTCCTTCTGGAACAATGTTGGAGGATAGCTTTGATCACTGTGCAAAGAAGCTGGTTGAATGGATGAAAGCATCTTTCTTTGATAAGAGAGAAACAGGATGCTTCTTGCCCACCCATGGAAAGCAGAACCTCCCGAGCATCAGAGCTGCCTGAAAGAGCCCTGTACGGTGGTTCCAAAAGGAAAAGAGGTTTAAAGGTCAGAGTGGCAATCGGGGCATCCACTTTGTGGCTGGTTGCAGCTGGCATGGCATGTTTCAGAAGCTGGAAAGCGGACTGCAGAATCAGAGGTGAAACTGGACTCCAGCCTCTCTCTGCAGAGGATACCAATGTTACCAGAGCAGGCTGGAAAAGGTACAAAAGGTTACGAAGTGGGGAAGGAGGATGCAGTACCCATTGGCTTTGAGGCTTCAGAGATAGCAGCATGGGGAGGCAGATCAAGCTGAAGGGTCCCCAGAGCTCAGGCTAATAATTTGGGGACATCGCCTTGGAGAAAAGGATGGTTTGTGCTGGTTTGTCCTTTCAGTTCTCCTCCTCCTGACTGCTCACCATCCTCCCAGATCACTGAGGGAAGCAGATCCAGAAACAGGAACATAGGAAGCTGCCACTGACTGAGTCGGACCGTTGATCCATCTAGCTCAGTACTGTCTACACAGACTGGCAGCGGCTTCTCCGAGGTTGCAGGCAGGAGTCTCCCTCAGCCCTGTCTTGGAGATGCCAGGGAGAGAACTTGGAACTTTCTGCATGCTCTTCCCAGAGCGGCCCCATCCCCTAAGGGGAATACCTTGCAGTAGGGATGTGCACGAACCGGTTCAGTGGTTCTTTCTGGACCACCGGACCGGTCCAGAGTTGGAGCTGGTTCGGTGGTGGTGGCGGGTTACCTGTAAGGTAAGAAGCCCGGGAGGGTGCTCATCACCTTCCTGCCACATTTCCCCCAATGGTGCTGTCTCCAAAACCGCTGGCGCGGGACAGCAGCATACCTCTTGCCGCCCCAGTCAACATCGGAACGGAAGTGGTCGGTGTGCGTGCGCATGTCACGCATGTGCACTGGCCACTTTCAGTCTAATACCGACCGGGGTGGCAAAGAGTTATGCTGCCACCCCGCATCAGCAGTTTTGGAGACAGCGCTGGAAGGGGAAATCCAGCAGCGGGTGTGTGTGTGTGTGTGTGAGCACCCTCCTTGCTCCTTAAAGGTAAGCCCCCCCCGCCAAACCATCCCAGTGCTGGTTAATGCACATCCCTACCTTACAGTGATCACATGTAGTCTCCCATTCAAATGGAAACCAGAGTGGACCCTGCTTAGCAAAGGGGACAGTTCACGCTTGCTAAAATCCATGGGCTCTTGGGGGAGGAGTCAGATCCAGCACAGGGGTCTATAAGGCAGTTCGTATGGCTGTCCTGAGAAGCACAACGGACCTTAAAATGGGACCTTCTGGGGATTCTTCTCAGTCCTCTTGGGAGCTGTAGAGGCACTGCTGCTTAGAGAAGGAACAGCTGCAGGGAGCTCATTTCCCCCACTTCTGGACACAAAATAACTCTTGATGTGCTCCCACCGCCACTTGCAAGTACACAGCATTGTGCCTTCTGTGCCTAGAAAGAATGTGTGGGAGGAGCAACCCAAGCCCCTCCTGATGGAGAAAAAGATGGCTTGTACTGGCTTGTCCCTGATATTGTCTGGGTCTCTATAAGTGGAGTCCTCAGGTTTCTGGCCCCAGGGAATTACGGCCAGAAGCCAGAGATTCTGGGCCTCTTATGACTGCACCATCCTGAGCAGCACACCCATGTAATGGACTCTTATGGGACTTACCTGGTGCTGGTTATTACCTTTAAAGCCCATAACGGTTTGGGCCCTGGATACCTGAAGGACTGCCTGCTCCCAAGGGTTTATGCCCACCCAACAAGATCATCTGAGAGGGCTTTTATTCCGTGTGCTGACACTGAGAGGCTAGATTGTCGTACACATGGGACAGGGTCTCCTCTGATGTTGCCCCCAGTCTCTGGAATGCTCTCCCAATGACTATCCAGGCAGTCCTCACACCACCAGACTGTAACGAAGCCCAAGTGCGTGGAAATGAGATCACCACATATTTTTCTCATTTATCCATGCCTGGGGTGAGCAGCAAGCTGGCTTTTCAGCCTCAAATCCCCAGCTCCGCTATGGCGGAAGATGTAATACATCCAGCAGGGTTGTTGTAGGGCTTGACCATACCACAAGTCTTTGTGGGGCATGATGACCACTTCTAGAAAGCCTGTGACAATCCCAGCTGTTTTTCTTATTTCTCTGCCCCCCCCCGCCCACTCTCTCTCTCTCACACACACACACATGCATTCACAGTTTACTTACTGACATAGATAATCCCAGCCACAAGCAGGAGGATGGCAGCAAGGACTCCCACAATAAGCCCAAAAGGCCCAGAGACTGAAATGGGAGAGAGAAAAGAGCCACAAAGATTTTTTTTTATATGGGAAAGAGATTTCTGTGTGCAAGAGATGGGAGCACTAGACCTGTGCATCAGTCACTCTGATTCCAAATTAACTGCACCATCACATTGGCGTCCCATGGAACTGGCCACTCGCAGTGCGGTTGGGTATGCACAGTACTGTGCACATCCAGTGTGGGGGGCAGAGATAGTTCTGCCGAGCACTTGCCCATAGATTTCTCAGAGGAACTACCCCACCCATTGCTCCCTGCGCACAATTCCTGCTGTGCCCCCATGTCGTCAGGGCTTATGGGACTTGGCTTAGGAAACATGCTGGGCATGTCGTGAGCCTCCACCTTTCAACAGCACAACAGTGCAATTTATTCATATTCGGAGTGGCCAAGTACAGGCCTAGAAAACACACAGGGAGTTAGCCAGCCTCACTTGAGGTCTGAATTATACAAGGAATATTCCCCTCCCCTTCATTATCTGTTTTGTTTGTTTATGTATTGATTTCATGTATATACTAACCATCCCAGAACAGTTCAGGGTGATTAACACAAACCATTTAAGATAATATAACAGTTACATTTTTTAATATGAATATAAAAATAAAAATAATTAACATAAAACACACTTAATAAACTATTTAAAACCAATTAAAATATTAAAAGCTGGGCTGAAAAGATGGGTCTTTAGGGCTCTAATATTTTAAATTATTAATTTAATACTATGCGTATATCTTGCCTTTTCACTCATAGAACACACAAGGAAGCTAACATCACAACCAAAAAGACACACATGATTAATCAACTGACACAAAGAATGAAAGCAGGAAACAAGCAAGCAGCATCCACAGATACAGAAGCTCTGAAAAGCCACAGACCCTCTAAAGACCATTATAAATAGGTTTCAGAAGAACAACATTTCATTTGGCAGCAGAGAGGTAGCCAAGATGTCCCTCCAGTGGGAGAGGTTCCATAGCTTTGATATAACCGCAGAGACGGCCTTCTGTCTTCTCTCATGTATTCATCAAATGCACTTTCCCCTATTGTTGGGATTTGAATGAGGACCTCTCCAGCAAAGCTCAATATATGAGCAAGTGCATACCACAGTGAGTTGGAGTCAACGCCCAAGCAGTAATGTTAACTAGAATCCCTCTGGAGCTGAAGAGCAGGTGTGTGTTTGAGCATGCACATGTGTATGCATCTTCCCAGGGGCCAGGAGACCATGAAAATATGCTACTTCATTTCTGATATCAAAGAGGGTGCACAACATGGCCTTCTCTACAGTGTGGCCCAGATATAAAGTTATTCTTTCCCCATGGAAGCCCAACAGGGCCAAGCATCGTAGGCCTCCAAAGAAGCTCACACAGAGGCTGTTCTCACAACCAAAGTTTCCTGGGTAGGAGGGGCTTTATCCAGGAATGTGCGGTCATTTGGCACCAGGAGCCCTCCCAACCTAACAGTTCTGAACCTGGGTAGCCCAAATCTGCTGCCCAGGTTAAAAATGAGGTAAGACATGAAGAGAGCCATCCTACCCTTTTATCTGGGTTAGGGGTGAGTCCGAACTGGTCCGGCGGCCATTCTAAGGAATGGCCGAACTGCCGGACCGGTTCGGCCCTTGCTGGTCCGGGTCCGGGTGGGGGGGTATAACTTTAAGGGTGGGAGGGCTTTCTTACCCCTCCCGCCTCTTCACCCCCTCCAGCGCCCGTATTTAACCAAATAACGGGGCGCTGGAAACCAGCCCCCCCCGCCGCCGCCCCCCCCAGCAGATGCACATAGAAAGGTGCCGCCATACCCCTGCCGCCGTCGCCCTCCCTCCCTCCCAGCTGCCCGCCCGCCCAAGTCCTTACCCAAAGCTGGAGTAGTAAACGAGAGGAGCTCCCGGACAGAGCTCCTCTCGTTAGAAAGGCCTGATACAGAATGAAGGTGCTTTGCGCGCGCGCGCGCATGCGCACGCCACAAAGGACACCGGAGGCCCGGTCTACCCGCTGGGAAAGGGCCGGGTAGACCGGGCCTCCGGCGATCGGAGGCCCGGTCTACCCAGCCTTTTCCCGGCGGGTAGACCGGGCCTCCGGCATCCTTTGCGGTGTGTGCATGCGCGCGCGCGCGCAAAGCACCTTCATTCTGTATCAGGCCTTTCTAACGAGAGGAGCTCTGTCCGGGAGCTCCTCTCGTTCACTACTCCAGCTTTGGGTAAGGACTTGGGCGGGCAGGCAGCTGGGAGGGAGGGAGGGCGACGGCGGCAGGGGTATGGCGGCACCTTTCTATGTGCATCTGCTGGGGGGGGGCGGCGGCGGGGGCGGCTGGTTTCCAGCGCCCCGTTATTTGGTTAAATATGGGCGCTGGAGGGGGTGAAGAGGCGGGAGGGGTAAGAAAGCCCTCCCGCCCTAAAAGAAAGGGCCCCCCTTCGGTGCCGGTCCGGACTGGTCCGGACCGTGCACATCTCTAATCTGGGTCATCTGAAGAGTTCTGTGGAAAGTGGGGCCAGGAAGAGCTCCTGCAGTACTGAGGGCTGCCTCCCTGCTGCTCACATGATGTATTGTGGGATACTGGAGGACTCGGATCGGGTTTTTATTCTCTCCTGGAGTGTCCAGCAGCCTGATCGTGTGGGGGTGGGGCAAGTAAGCCCAACTGTGGTCTTGGGTTGTCTGGGAGCTATAGGGTACTGGTATGCCTCCCCTCCATTATTATTATTATTATTACATTTATATCCCACTCTTCCTCCAAGGAGCCCAGAGCGGTGTACTACATACTAGAGTTTCTCTTTCACAACAACCCAGTGAAGTAGGTTTGGCTGAGAGAGAAGTGACTGGCCCAGAGTCACCCAGCTAGTTTTATGGCTGAATGGGGATTTGAACTCGGGTCTCCCCGGTCCTAGTCCAGCACTCTAACCACTACACCACGCTGGCTCTCCATCCCCATATGATCATGAGAACAGGCACGCCCTCTTTTTTTTAAAAAAGGCCCTTCCTGATCTTCTGCAACATGTTTATGGTGTGCTCAGTGCATAACTGTGTTCTTTGTGCTCTCCTCTTGCACATCAACCCCTTTCCTCCCCAAAGCACATATGAGTTCCCGCTGGGCGTTGCTATTATGATCTGTGATGCTGCTGAGTGGGGTCTCTTCTCTGAGCCCCCACCTTCTTTCCTAGTGAACATTTCCCCTGCGGTGTTTCTCATCCCCCACCCAACACAAAGGCGCCAGCCCTCCTGCCCTGGAGTCTCTCACCAGGGCCCTCGCAGGACACGTCCAGAGGCTCCTGCAGGGCCTCGTGTTTCACATGGCACCAGTAGCGGCGCCTGTCTTTGGGGTCAATCTGGATGCTGAGCCAGGTATAGTAGGTGCCATCTGAGTTGGGGAGGACACCGCCGCGGAGGGTCTCCTGCTTCTGGACCTCCCCGTCGTTACTCCAGGTGAAATCAATCTCTTTGGGGTAGAAGCCATACACCCGGCAGGTGAGGGTTTCCAGGTTGTCGCTGCCCACCTTGCATGCCACCTTCACTACTGGGGACTCTGGAAATCACACAATTGGTACAATTCAAGACAGCATCTTTCCACTGGATAGAGGTAGTATTTTGGTAGGGGGATTCACGTAACTTGCTTTAGAGCTGATATCAGGGTTTATTCTAACCTAAGCCCCGCCACCCTGGATTTGCACTGGAAGCTGGTAAAGGAAATGCTGTAAAAATTATTGTCATATCCCCCCCCCACAAAAAAACACCTCTACCAGAGTTCTGTGCTAGTTTTGTGCCACAAACCCCAAGTTTTCTGCTGCCTCCTTTAAGGGTGTAATAGACACTTCAAGTTTCAGTTCCCAGGAAATGTTGGGGGGAAAGAAAGAAGAATATTGTCATATGACCCCCAAACCTCTGTTCTCCCATCTGCTTCAGAGACATGAGTTAAACCGTTCAAGCAGAATGGTTACCCTTTATTTTCAGGACATTTCTCTTTCTCTGGTGGGGGGGGGATTTCACTAGCCAGCCCTGACAGAGGCCCTTCCCAGCTGTTTCCAGGGCTAAACACAACAAGGTCAGAGGCTGTTTGTTCCACCTTTCTTCCTCCCGCTCCTTTTCTCCTCATGAAAAATCAGACTGAACTGAGCATGCCAGAATTTAACATTACCATACAAATGACAAATATCTATAACCTGCTTTTCAACGAAAGTTCCCAAAGCAGTTTACAAATAGATAGATAGATAGATAGATAGATAGATAGATAGATAGATAGATAGGCTCCCTGTTCCCAAAGGGCTCACAATCTAAAAACAAAACATAAGATAGACACCAGCAATATACTGTGCTGGGGGTGGATAGGGCCAGTTGCTCTCCCCCTGCTGAATAAAGAGAAGCACCACTTTTAAAAGGTGCCATTTTCTTAAAGGATAGAAATTCAAAATATATTTACTTGGCAAACCCATGAAAGCATGTTGAAGACAGACTGAGGTCATTCACACAATCAAAAACTGTGTTCTACCTGGGTTTGGGAGCTGTATGTGCTTCCAATCTTTGCTTGTGTGGAAGCAAGATTTGAGGAAAACCTGAGTAGAAGTGACTGCGTGGAAGCAAGGTAGGAGAAAAAGCTACCCAGGTTTTCCTCTAACCTTGCTTCCACACAATCACTTCTACCCAGGTTTTCCTCTAACCTTGCTTCCACACAATCAAAAATTGGGAGTACACACAGTTCCCAAACCTGGGTAGAACACAGTTTTTGATTGTGTGAATGACCTCACTATCTTCTAAGGAGACCTCTTCCAAAGAAATTGAGTCAATCTGAGCTTCCCTTTCTGAAGGTAGAATTTGTGAAGGTAAAAAACCCCTTTAAGAGGGGTTTGGATAACTTCATAGAGGAGAGGTCTATCATCGGCTACTAGTTGGAGGGTTAGAGGCCACCTCCAGCATCAAAGGCAGGATGCCTCTGAGTAACAGTTGCAGGGGAGTAACAGCAGGAGGGAGGGCATGCCCTCAACTCTTGCCTGTGGCTTCCAGTGGAATGTGGTGGGCCACTGTGCGAAACAAGATGCTGGACTAGATGGGCCTTCTTGGGCCTGATCCAGCTGGGCTGTTCTTATCCTGTTATAAAGATGAGGTGGTGGGTGGGGTGGAAGAGACCTAACTGTGGTCCTGAACTATCACATCTGCTTTTCAACATTTGCTTCTCATATCAAGTCACTTTTCCATGGAGTCAATTTAAAAAATGGACACAATTGTGCAGCAGGCAGTTCTGAGCATAAGAACGTCCCTTAAAACATCCCTAGAAGGTTTTACCTCTCCACTCATAATACACAGGCACTCCTGTGCCTGTGTAATAAATGTCCCTTCATTGAGGCTGACCAATCATTGAGCCTGACATATCTGCTCATAACTCTGCATTTTTGGCGACAAAGGTGGGATTTCATTCCAGGGACTAGGCCATGTGGAAGGATCCCCCCCCACCGCCCCCAATTCTCCTCTCCTCAGCTCCGATGTTGTGTGATCGAAATGACAGCATTAGGCTATACTGAAGAGCTCCGTGTAAGCCAGCCAGCTTCATGGGACTCATAAGCTGATGGATTAGAAAACCCAGAACAGAAATGTGTTATTCTTTTGACAGTTTGTGGATCTAAAACATTCACCATTGGCCATTCACTTATTGCACCCGCCTTACCAAGCACCGGATCATAGGTTGAACTTGTTGCCCTAAGGTACATTTTTGCCCATGACCACCAATTACCTTGCAGAGGTTCAATTTTTAAAGAGATCAAAAAGATAGCACAGGCAAAGCAGATTACTTGGCTAAGCTCCAGCACTTTTGCTGAATTCTGTGAGTCTGGGGACTTCCTAGATGGCCTGCTTTATGATCGCCTTATCTGTGGAAGTAAAGATGAAGTGATGCAATGCCCCCTCCTCTCAGAATCCAACCTGACCCTTGCTACAGCACAAGAAAAGGTTTTGGAGGTGACAGCTGCTTCGCAGCATGTGAAGGAAATCTATCATGCACACTTTTCCAGTGTGTCCATTCTTCGAGATGGTCAGGAACTAGAGCATCTTCCAGCAGTTGCTATTGTTGCCACCCCAATGCAGAAAAAAACGGAGCCACAACTTGAGCTGCATATTACACTCTTAAAAGAGTGATTCTTTAATCATAATGTGGTTCATTAAAAACCACAGGATTTACTGATTTCCTTGAAATAAAAATAAACTGAGTCCTGCCATCTGGGGCTACATGTGTGCCCAATTTCAGAACTCTAAACACAGCCATTATGGAGGTGGGCAAAAAAAAAAAAAGAGGCGGGGGGATGTTGCACTTTTTTTTATGAAGGCAATGGGTAGATTCCTCCACATGGGGGTGGAATGATGGTTCAACGGGGGTGGGGGGGTTCAGTTCCAGAAGCTCTTGTAATTTTCTGCCATGAAACAAGCCACTTATATAACTTGTTTGAAGTTTTTTTGTAAAAAAAAAGGGGGGGAGGGCAAAAAATAATTACAAATCAATAGATACACCGATCTGCTTCAAAATCAACACACTGAGTTCTGATAACCTGTTCCACATCTGTGCCAAGTTTCAGAACTCCAGTCCAAGCCATTCCAGAAATATATAAGGAGCCCTCTTTTTCCTTGGGGAACATCATAGGGTCCTCAAGGAGACTGGGCATATAGACCTGCCCCCCACCACCCCGGTCCATTCCTAACTGCACCCCTGCCTGTCAGTTGGCGTAAAACTGCCACTGATAGAAAGGTGGGCTTTATGTAGCTCCGTGTAAAGGAGAGAAGTGTATTTATTTCAGACAAGAACAAATCCTTAGTTGTCATTTATGCTGACATCTTTTACTGTCAATTCCCATGTGAAGACAGAAGGATTGTCAGGCCAAGACAACTCAGCTACTCTGAGAAGCTTGAGGGATCAGGGTGATTGCTGAAGGTTTCCTCGAGTGGTGATAATGGGCTGATTAAGTGGCTACAGACATCTCAAGACCATGTGGAGGGGTATCACAACGATAATATTCATCTTTGTTCCTGCATTTCTTGGGAGCCATAACTGTCTGTTGAGGTGTCTGTTACAGGAGGCAGCACAAAATGTGGGTTTTGTGGTACAAAACAGCACAAAACTAGCACAAGACTCTAGCAGAGGGCTATGTGTGATAATGTGACAATATTCATTCCCCCCCAACATTTCCTGAGAACCACACAATCTGAGATGTCCATTACACCCCTAAAAAGGCAGCACAAAACCTGGGGTTTCTGGCACAAAACTCTGGATGTGGTTTTGGTGAAATATGATGTTCATTTTTTTGTAGTCTGGAGAAAATTGAGGTATTATACTTGAGGACTGAGGCATTTCACCCTCATCTATTTCTACAACTCTCTTCCTTGTGAAACCCTCATATTCCCAACTGCACAAAAGTCTACTGCACACATTCCAACCCCCTGCCCCGCTTCACTACACAAAACGTGCCCCACTGCACATTAGAATGCCCCCTGGCTAATATTACCAGATCAAATAGCTGAACTGGTTTAGAATCCAAATACTGGGTCAAAGTTTTCCTTGAGCTATCCAAGGTCTTTAAAAGACCTCTTTTCTTTTTCATGAACAAGACCTCAGACCTTCTCAATGTATATGTGAAATTAGGATTTCCCTCCTCTACTGTGTGGATCATTTTACACTTACCCTAAACCACGTCTGCCATTTTGTTGCCCACTCACCCAGTCTGGAGAGATCCATCTGGAGCTCTTTGTAGTCCACTTTAATTTTCATCACCTGAATAATCTGATGTCATCCACAAACATGGTCACTTCACTGCTTACCCCTAACTCCAGATCCTTTATGAGCATCTTAAAGAGTATCACACCCAAAACAGAGAGACTCCACTTATTTCCCTGCACTGTGAAAATTGTCCATTCATTTCTATTCTCTGTGTCCCATTCTTTAACTAGCAACAATCCATAAAAGGAGCTGTCCTCTCATCCCATGATCACTAAGTTTACTCAAGGGCCTTTGAGGAGGGAAAAGCTTTTGGAAAGTCCAAGTACACAGTGTCTCTTGGGTTATCTCCATCCACATTCCTGCGGACTCTCTCAAAGAATTCCAGAAGTAGGGATGTGCGCAAATTGTTTCAGGCAACTGCAGTGTGGGTGGGGCGAGCAGTAGCTTTAAGAATGAGGAACGCAGGTCTTTACCTGCTGCTCTGCAGCCCCGCCGCTGTTCCAGTCGCAGCGCTGTCCTTCCCAAAAGGTGTTGCAGCAGCAGCATGCACATGATCAGCAAAACCATGGTGACTACCCAAATGGCCACCACGCATGTGCAGCAGCCATGTGTGTGCCGCCACTGTGACGCAGCCGCATGCGGCCTTTTGGGAAGAACATTGCTGCAGCTGGAACAGTGGTGGGGCGGCAGCGGAGGAGCCGGTAAGGACCTGCGTGCCTCATTCCTAAAGCTACCGCTTGCCCTGCACAGAAACATTTCAGATGCTGCCGCCTGAATCATTTCAATGCCTCTCTAATGAAGCGCCAAAATGATTCGGGCACATCTCTATCTAGAACAGGGATTCTCAATGTTGGGTCCCCAGATGTTATTGGATTTCAACTCCCGTAATTCCCAATTATGGGAATGGAAGTCCAATAACATCTGGGGACCCAACATTGAGAATCCCTGATCTAGAAGGTTAGTGAGGCAGGATGGGCCTTTGGAAAAGTCATGCTGACTCTTCTCTGCGTACAGGATGAAGTGGTACAGTCCTATGTTCTACTGCTTCATTCAGCTACAAGTGCAGGATGAAAGCAAAGGGGCACTGTATAGAGGAAGCATACTGCCACAAGCTTTCCCTGGCCCCCTTCCTCACCTCTCCTGAACAGAGCTTCCTTTGCATAGTTCACGGATCTCTGCAGCCAATCAACACACTCTTTATCCTGTGAGTGCATTGCATCCTGCCTGACGGGATGTTCAGCCTTCCACCACCTGTTGACCACCGTGGCCTCAGCATTGGCTGGCATCCAGGTGAGTGTCTCCCAGTCCATGCTCATGAAGTCCCTCCCATCGTAGGCATACCAGTTATGTGCTCTTCTGTGTCCATATTTGCTCCATTCACAGGCATTCATATTCTGCCAGGTGTGAAGCCCTGAAAGGAGATGCAGAAGGCAGGGGCATCAAATACAGAACAGGATCAGACCCACACACCCCTTCAACTTCTGTCCGATTGCTCTTATGATTTGTGTAGAAGGACCATTGTCCCTAGGGATGTCGAGAAGACTGGTATTGACGGGGAAGCATTGGAGGGGAACATTTCAACAAACAAGGCTGACATCTCCTCCCCATATTGGATTCTCAGACTGCTAACCCCTAATCCATAAAGAAAGAAAAGAGTTACAGGCACACTAGTGATATCTTATGATAAAGAATCATTTTAGAGGTAGTCCAGATAATCAGTGTAACATTATCATCTTGTGCTATATTGCTCACACCACCGCCATAACTGAAAGCACAAGCGCAGCAATTTAGCATAAACATTAAAAAGGAGGAAATGGTGATCTCAACAGCATGTATGTACGTTTACTCAAACGTAAAGTCCCACTGTATTCATTGGGCTTTACTCTCAGGAAAGTGTGCATAGAATTGAAGCCAAGTCATTAATGGGAATATTTGGGCAGGAGGAAAGTGAAAAGATTGAGTGTGATTTCAGGAAGTGATTAATGAAGGATCAGCAACAAGTTCCAAAGATCCAGGAGACACTTCTTGGGGCACAATGATTAATAATGAAGGTGGACAAGTGGAAACAATAGATTTCAAGGGGCCAGACAGGAAGATGGCTTTTCTTGATAAAATTATTGAGCAGGGGGAGAGTAACTGGCCCTATCCACCCCCAGCACAGTATCTCCAATGACTGTTGCTGGTCTCTATCTTGTGTTTCTTTTGAGATTGTGAGCCCTTTGGGGACAGGGAGCCATCTTATTTATTTGTTGTTTCTCTCTGTAAACCACCCTGAGACATTTTCGGAAGGGCGGTATAGAAACAGAATGAATGAATGAATGAATGAATGAATGAATGAATAAATAAATAAATAAAGTAACGTAACGTAACGTAACATAACATAACAAAATGTTGGTTTTAGGAAGTTGCTCTGTTGGCCCTCAAGCTCAGAAGGATCCATGGAAATAATAACTGAATGGCTTTAATGCCCAAGTGAGGAATGTATAGATGTGCTAGAAAGGAAGTCTGGGAAGTCTGGTTCAGGGGTGTCGGGGTGCAATTTGAGGACTCCTCCATGTGCTGTAGCCTTGTTTCCCCCCTGACTCCCTCGGCTGTTCCTGGCCTTAGTGGCAAGCAAGCACTGTTTCTTTTCTGGACTTTCCTGAAAACAGGTCAGGCCAGGCCAGGCCCCTCTGTAGGGTGCTGATGGTGTGTACAGACGGTCCCATTTCCTGACCCCGTAACACATTATTTTGGATAGCCTGGGCAACAGAAAAGCAAACTGATTGGGAAGACTGCCACACTTGCTTTTCACTTGCTGTACTGACCCCCTTGCCTTTCCCTCTCCTGTCCCAAGAGGAGGAAATCCATCCCTTTCCTACTTTTCACTCACCGTTGCTCTGGTTGGACAGTTGCTGTATGGTCGTCAGGACCTTTCTGAACCACGTCTCATAGGCCTTGGCTCTCTCTGCACACAGCTCCCAGAAGATAGGAACATGGGCCACCATCTTCTTCACCCAAGGTTCTGCAGGCACACATCTCCGCTCCCTGCTGTCATAGTGACCAAGGACCTGGCCATCCAGATAGACCACAAGCACAAACTGGGGGACTTCCTGGAGGGGCTCCGACACCAGTGTGAAAAATGAGCACAAGGAATGAAAGGAGGAGTCTGCAAGAGAAGAAAGGAGGAGACAGTTTGGAGGGCTGAAGCAGAGAAAAGCGTACTCCTCCATGAGACAGACTCTCCATTGTCCAACAGCTCCTATAGTTAGGAAAGTGTAATCCCATCAAGCTCTCCCAGACAGCAGGCTTTACCACACGTTTAATGCAAAGGCTTTACTGCGAGTTCGAAACTCACAAAACTGATGCCAAAAGCGGATTTTTTAACCCTAGATATATATCGGGCTACACACAGTGAAAAAACCAAATGGTATATGAAGTGCTCCCTGAGAGTTCGCAGGGACTTTGGGGTGAATCTGCCCAATATGTGAACGCACAGACACCTCCATTCCGGAGGAGATGCGAGCTAAAAGCCGGGTGTGAAAAACTTCATCTCATGTCTACCTTCGATCTGCTCCCTTGCAATTTCCATCTATTCATTCTAGTCCTCCCTGAAGAGCAATAGGGAACGAGTCTGCTTCTGTGTGGCAGCCCTTCAGCTAACATATCCCACCTTAGTCTTCTCTTTTATGGGCTAGATCAGCTCCTCCAACCTTTCCTAATAGAATTTGATTTCTAGAACACTCATCCTCTGAACCCACTTTGGTTATCAACATCCTTCTTAAAAGGCAGGGCCCAGGACTGGACACAGGATTCCAAGTTAGATCTAGCCAAAGCTCATCCATTATGCAGGACCACCACCACTCCCATTAGGTTATGGGGAAGGTGTCTAGTTTTGCTTCTGTTCTGTGGGCACAAAGGAGAGGGGAGATGGGGAAGGAAGTGGGATCCATATAGGACTTAATATAATTCAAAACAGTGACAAACCCATTATCCTGGTATAGAGTTTTTAAATCGGACTCTACTCCCTACTCCCTCTCGTTCTATTACCAGGACAGATGATGCAGCTTCAGAGTGGATCATTTCTCCCCCGTCAACTTCCAATGAAGTTGGCTCGTTTCCCAGGAAATTCGCCTAGCCAACAAGTGGCTTTCCTGCTTGAGGACAGCATACCTGCCATTACTTGGAAAGTGGTGGGCTTTTGTGCAGCAGCTCGAAGAGTGTGCCATTAACAGTCCTAGTGCTGCTCTATAACCTTTCAGTTATAATATTGTTGATGGGTTAGACTGTTGACTTGTTTTGTGTTTTTAAAAAATTATTTATATTTTAATTGTATTGTCGTCCCGTCCCCCCTTGTTGTGCTGGTCATAGACCGTAATAAACTTTGAATGAATGAATGAAACTTCCAATGAACTCTACACTCCTGTGAGCATAAACACGACAGACCAGTTCCAGCCCAAGGTCTCATGCTCCCTTAGACCAGTGAGAGAGGAGAGGAGAGCTGGTTTTGTGGTAGCAAGCATGACTTGTCCCCCTAGCTAAGCAGGGTCCGCCAGAGAGTTGCATACGAATGGGAGACTAGAAGTGTGAGCTCTCTTAGATATTCCCCTCAGGGGATGGAGCTGTTCTGGGAAGAGCATCTAGGTTTCAAGTTCCCTCCAAGAAAGAGCTGAGAGAGATTCCTGCCTGCAACCTTGGAGGAGCCGCTGCCAGTCTGTGAAGACAATACTGAGCTAGATAGACCAATGGTCTGACTCAGTATATGGCAGCTTCCTATGTTCCAGTGATGTTTATTGCCTGCTGGGGCCTGGTGCAGGGGTTGATGGCAAAGCACCGCTGAATGGTAGGCAAAGCCAAACACTAACAGGTCATCTTACATCCCACCCCCACCCAACCATGGTGCACAAATGGCCTCTGTGGATCTGCGTCCCCCCTCCACTAGACCCCTGCGTTTTGCCAATGCTTCCCAGAATCCCAGCTGCCCCCTCTGCATGCCAACCCTCCTCCTCTCTAGCAGCTGAAGTTCTTCATGCCCAGCAGAATCCCGCGTTGTTGTTTTTTAAACCAGCCCTGAAGGGGGGGGGGGAGTCCAAAGGGCATCTACCTCCCGCCCCGCCCCTGTCTATAAAGGCATTCCTCCTTTCTAGGAATCTCCAAATCTATAAAGACATTCCTGCTTATAAACTGGGTGCAAATTCTACCCTGCCTGCAAATCTGCAAATTTAGCCTCCTCCTCCTCCTCCTCCTCCCCGCGCTTGGACCTACTCACCAGAGCAGCGACCCAGCACTAGAGGGCCAGCTGCCCCCAGGAGCAAGAAGCACCTGCAGCAAGCGCCCGCCATCGAGATGAAGTGGAAAAGAGGAACTGAGTGCATCGGAAAAGCCTCGTTGCTGTGACGCTCGCTCGCCCCGCCGGGGGAAGGAGACCCCAACGTGACTTGAGGGTGAAGGTGCTGGCCAATAGGGAGAAGACGCTGGGTAGCTGCAGGGGAGAATTCGCCCCCGCATGGTTTTTCTCTTCTGCTGTGAAGAAAGCAAGCGAAAGAGGCTTTTCCACCCACGCACCCACCCCCGAGTCCCTTCTAACCGTGGGTGGGAGCGGGGCAGGGGGGAACCCGGGAGAGAAAATGTGCTCTTGGGGGAACTGAGAGGCACTAAAAACAACAATATAAGATTTTAAAAACAATTCCGTTCAAAACAATTCAAAACAATATATGCATTTACAATCTAATTAAAAGCTTGGTTGAAGAGATGTGTTTTTAAGGTCTTTGTAAGAACTGTCACTTTTGCAAACCTGCAGCTAAATCTTTGGATTGTGGACTTTCGGCTGACACACACCTCCTGTGGCATGGAAAGGGTTAAATGCGACTCATTATTGCCATCTTATTGCCATGTTTACTCAAAATCTATCCTCAGCAGAGACCCAAAAGTTGTTTCAAGGACTATAAGAAGTAATTAATGCATTTCCCTAGCACTTACTAATACGAAGTATGTGTCAACTGCTGTTTTGATTGTTTTTCATCATTTGCATGTCACAGCTGTTGCACATTCTCTATTGTCAGCCTGACTATTTTTTCCATGTGTGTAATTTGCAATATTGTACAGTAGCTAGTCAACCAATTCAAGGCAGATTTCTTCTTCAGACCATTTTGGCATTGCTTGCATGGCTCTGAGGCATTAATTCAGAGAGGAGAGCTGGTTTTGTGGTAGCAAGCATGACTTGTCCCCTTAGCTAAGCAGGGTCTGCCCTGGTTGCATATGAAAGAGAGATTAAAAGTGTGGGCACTGTAAGACATTCCCCTCAGGTGATGGAGCCGCTCTGGGAAGAGCATCTAGGTTCCAAGTTCCCTCCCTGGCAGCATCTCCAAGATAGGGCTGAGAGAGACTCCTGCCTGCAACCCTGGAGAAGCTGCTGCCAGTCTGTGAAGACAATACTGAGCTAGATGGACCAATGGTCTGACAGTATATGGCAGTTTCCTATGTTCCTATTCCTTGGTAATGGAAGACAGAATATTAATAAATTTCCAAAGTTCATTTGAGCTAAGTGGCAGGGATACTTAAATGTGCTAATTGAGAGGTTTGTGAGAGGAATTCATTTCCAGTGCACAGGTGATCAAGAATGCTCATATACTTCAAACATGAGATCAGATGTCCATTCTGAGATATTGTATTCGCCTAAGAAACCATAACATTGTAACATAATTTGGAATTTGGCAACAGTTCCTCTGAGCATATGGTGAGTGCCTCAGCAGGCAACAACAACAGCAGGCACAAGTAGTAAAAGAGAGCTAATGTCTAGGACCTAGTCAAATTATGTTCACATGGTTATGATTTTGTAGGGCAGTACAATAAAACCTCAGAATGGATGTCCGGTCTCATGCCCCCATGGGCTATATCATGAATATAATGGATATTGAATTTCTTCACTTTTTGAAGTTCAGTTGGAGCTTCCACACCCACAACTATCCCTGTAAACAAAGACGTTTTCAGAATGGATCATTTCTCCCACCACAGAGCAGTTTCTGTGGTGGGGGATTGCTTCCGCCACTCAGCTGGAAGCAGGCAGGGGATCGGCTCCACGGAGGCCAGGTGAGTGGCAGAGGTGATCCCCCGCCACAGGGGCTGCTGGGTGGCCTACTGCTGCTACGAGCAGGTGTGGCGAGAGCAGATGTAAACACCTATTAATTTACCCTTAAAGGTACCTTTTGTGGTCGTCCCCCCCCCGGCCGTGGTGTCCACGCTAGCCTCTACTGATTGGAAACAATGGGGAATAAGACCTCATTGAGCTTCATGAAGACTACAAGTCATCCCTTTGCTGTATACAGTATATCTATAAATATAAAAGCTGCTTTGGCCTTACTGTCTGACATGGAACTCTCAGTTCAAACCAGAACAGATAGAAACATGTCATTTTTGTTGGTGGATTCCAGACCTCACCCAAACTACCGACAAAATAAAAAAACCCTGGAAAAATTCATTACTTTCCCAGAAAATCTGGAAAAGAGAGGGTGGCCACCATGCTGCCGCTCTGTATTTTATCATCTCATTGTGTTTTAAAAACAACAACAACAACAAAAAACTTTAATTAGATTTTTATTTTTATATTCCAATTTTTATTGTGTAACTATTTTGTAGTTTTATATTGTTTTAAATGTTTTGTAAACTGTCTTGAGATTGTCTTAATGAAAGGCAGTATAAAAATCTAACAATCAATCAGTCAATAAAATGTCCCAAACTTCACTTTCTCCAGAAAGCAAGATTTTGGTTTATTCCTCTCCTAGTGATGCACATTAATTCCATTCCCCCATCCTCACCTTTCTGCACTGCCTTTCTAACTTCTTCAACTTGTTTTGTTTCCCCCACTAACCATGGAAATGTTCTTTCACACACACACAAATGGAGTAAGTAAAGCAGAGGCGTAACTATAGGGGGGGCAGGGGGGGCACGTGCCCCGGGCGCCATCTTTTCGGGCCACGTGGGGGGCGCCGCCATGACCAATTTTTTTTTAAAAAAAATTTAAATACAAATTTCTCCTGCTCAGTGCAGCAGCGGTGCAGCAGTCAAGGGAGAGCGTCGGCGCCCCCTCCCCCACGAGCGGTCCCTTCCGCGCCCCACCCCATTGCTTTGCTGGCGGCCAGTCAGTGGCCTGGCTTGGCGGCGGTGGGCGCCACGGCGGGCACCTTTCATGCTGCTCACTGCGCCTGCCCTTGGCTGAGGCTCGCTCGCTCCATCGCTCGCTTAGTCTGGAACAGCCAGAAAGAGGCCCTCTAGTGGCTTGCCAGCCAGAGGGTCTCTAGTCAGTGACGCACGCATGCGCGACTCGGCCGGTGTGCCGAGTCGCACTGCGCTTGTGTGCGGTGTGTCCGTCCTCCTCTGTTCGCCTGCACGTGGTGGCGCGGTCGCCGTCGCGGAGGAAAGCGTGGTTGCTGGGGCTGGGGCTGCACTGAAGCAGGCGCAGGCAGGACGACAAGGACACACACGGACACCCGGCACGGAAGAAAGGATTCGGCGGCGGGCGGGTGGAAGCAGCAGACCAAGTGTCAGGGTGAGAATGAGTTGCAAAAACTACAGAAGCCACATGTGGGAAAAAAAACATATTAAAGAATCAGGCTTTTATTTAGCTGCCCAACTATGGTCTCAGGTGCCTAACAGGTGTTAATGTTTGCATTATACGCTCCTCTCTCCGCCCCAAAAGAAAGAAAAACAATCATAAAGATTCTTTGGCACTCAATCTTAAATGCATGCGTGTATATGGAACTGAGAGTCAATTCCCACAGCCTGGATAGTACAGCAGTGTGAGTTGACTCAAGCAGTGTAACATAGCTGCCTGTGCATTGTTACAAGGTGTTTCAAAAGAGTTTTACCATGAGTTCTGCTTGCTGGCATGTTTTGTTTTTGCACTGTGAAAGCTTGCCTTGTGATCTCAGTTTACGCTGAAGTGCTCCTATAACAGCTCCATCTCAGAAAAACCTGCAGTGTTAGCTTTAACAAGTGCCTGTGGTATCCTGCTAAAGACACAAAGTTTGGCAAAAAAAAATGAGGGAGGGGGTTATATGCCAGGACCTTTGGAGATTGTCTCTTGCTTGTGAGGAAAAACCTAAGTATAATGTGGTGTGTATCATCATTGCATCATAATTCTGTTGTTTGAGATATAGGCCAACTCCACAGGGTTGTTGCTTGTGAGGAAAAACCTAAGTATAATGTGGTGTGTATCATCACTGCATCATAATTCTGTTGTTTGAGATATAGGCCAACTCCACAGGTTGTTGCTTGTGAGGAAAAACCTAAGTATAATGTGGTGTGTATCATCATTGCATCATAATTCTGTTGTTTGAGATACAGGCCAACTCCACAGGGTTGTTGCTTGTGAGGAAAAACCAAAGTATAATGTGGTGTGTATCATCATTGCATCATAATTCTGTTGTTTGAGATACAGGCCAACTTCACAGGGTTGTTGCTTGTGAGGAAAAACCTAAGTATGTAGTGCACCACTCTGGGCTACTTGGAGGGAGAGTTCGCATTTTTGTTTATTTATCAAATTTTGAAATTTTTGGTTATTTTTGTAATTTTTTAAATTTTTAAAATAAAAGTTTTCTGAAACATGTGTGTCAGTCAGATGTATGCTGGGGGGGTGGCGGGGGGGCAGCAGGGGGGGCGCAATTTCAGTGCTTGCCCCGAGCGCCGTTTCCCCTAGTTACCCCTCTGAAGTAAAGCCCTGGCCTAGTAGTCAATCGGAAGGTCCTCTCTGGTACCCCTTCTCTGCCACAACAAGCAAGCTATTTATGGGGCGGGAAGTCTCGGTCTGCCACCACTGTCTGCAGCTTCTGCATTAACTTTCCAGCTGTGCTCAGGAAGATCTAAAAATTGAAAAAGGAACTGGAACCATGCATGTGGCTTCTGGATAACTTTTACACTTCCTGTGAGGGAAGCAAAATGTGATGATTGAGTGGTTGTCCAGAACTATGCAAGTTCTCTTTCCTCATTTTCCAATGTAATGCTTCCCAAGCTCCTCTGGCATAAAATTGGCTCTAAAGTTCTGCAAAAACAAACAAATGTGAATTTTTATTTTTTATTTTTAAAGAAAACCAGGAAATATTTGAGGTCCTTTATGGAAAACCTGGAGAAAAATATTTCAATTTGTTTTTGAAAAATACTCTCCAGGAATACAGAATATATTTAGATATTTGCATAAATGGAGTGGTAAGATTTTTCTTCAATGCCGCCACCACTTTCTTTTAATTTTTGCCATCTTCTTGTGAAACAAGCAGATCAAATTTTAGAAACACACAAATTCAAAGAATGCCATGTGCGATTGTGCCAGGCAGAATAGTATTCTTCCATCATCCCAAAGTTAGGTCCAAGGCAGATGTAATTCTTTGTAGAATAAACCATAAAAAGGAGGGGAGGAAGAATTCATGTGGGAAATGGGAAGGGGAGAAATATGTAAGCTGGCACACACTCTCAATCTCTTAACCATGGTAAGGAGATAAAGAATGTTATAGCTGCACGCATCCCAGGGGCGCAACAAGCTCTAAAGGGGCTCTTTAGTGTGCAACGTGTCCATGCCCCCCCCCCCCGCCCGACAATGAACATTTTTGGGTATGCACGTTTCCTGGTTTATTGTGGTGGTAGTTCTGATAGTGTAATTGGTTGTGGGATGATATGTCTTAAGCAGTGTTCCCGATAAGAGGGATTCCCAGATGTTGACTACAATCCCCAGAATCCCCAGCTGCAAAGGCTTTTGCTTTGGGATTCTGGGAGTTGTAATCAACAACATCTGGGAATACCTCTTAGAGGGAACACTGGTCTTAAGGCCAACAGCGTGAGATAAATTCTCAGGAAGTTAGCCAACTCAGTATGAACAGTGGGGGCAGGTTTTTTTGTTTTTGTTTTTAATGTCTGGCAATGTTTGAAGTGTTCAGTTACGAGAGTGAATTAAGATGAATTATGTTTAATCAGCAGTTACACAAACTAAGTCAACAGCAGCCACAGACTGACCAGAGAGAAGGGGTCGTGTTGGATAGAATGATTTTAAATAAGTGATGTTTGAGAGTGGAGAGAGGCTGGCAGCGGCCCGTGTGCAGCCGCTGCCCTGTCCCCCTGTCCCTGCCCCCTGCATCTGATATCAGGCGCGGGGGCCCGGCTAGCCAGATCAAACGCGGAGGTGTGGTCTCCCTTCCACACCTCAGCCGCGCGGCCCCGTTTGGAAAATAGATCGGCCTGTGCTGTGTTGGGCAGCGTGGGCTGGAGCGACTCTCCCTGCCTTGAAGGCAGAGAGAGCCTTTCCATCCATGCTGCCAATGCAGTGCGGGCTGATCTCCCGCCTAAACGGGGCCGCGTGGCCCCATTTGGGAGGGAGATCGATTGGCCCTGCTGTGTTGGCAGCGAGACCAGGAGCTACTCTCCCTGCCTTTAAAGACAAAGAAAAAATAAGGAAGCATGGGTAACAAGTACAAGAAATGCAATACTTTGCATTTTTTGCTTTGCCTATTGTTCACGGGTTTTGTATTGCACTTCTCCCTGCCTTTAAGGCAGGGAGAGTAACTCCGGCCATGCTGCCAACACAGCACAGGCCAATTTCGGCTCCAAATGGGGCTGTGTGGCCCTGTTGGGGACCGAAATAACGCCCCCGCGTCTGACATCAGATGCAGGGGGCGTGTCTGGGGTCACACTTGAGGGCCCTGATTGGTGGTGGCCTGGGTTTGTTGAACCCGCTCACCCAATAGTAGCTCTGCCCTTGGTGATGTTTAAATGTAAAACTAAAAAAAGAAAGAATAAAAATAAATTACAGTTAATTCATTTATGTTTTGATAGAGGTCTATAATATCATGCATGACAGAGGTCTATGAAATCATGCATGGTGTGGAGAAAGTGGATAGAGAGAAATTCTTCTCCCTCTCACAAAACACTAGAATCAGGGGTCGACCCATGAGATTGATTACCAGGAAATTTAGGATCAACAAACAGAAGTACTTTTTCACACAACACATAATCAACTTGTGGAATTCTCTTCCACAAGATGTGGTGACAGCCAACAACCTGGATGGCTTTAAGAGGGGTTTGTATAACTTCATGGAGGAGAAGTCTATCAATGGCTACTAGTCAGAGGGCTAAAGACCACCTCCAGCCTCAGAGGCAGGATGCCTCTGAGTCCCAGTTGCAGGGGAGTAACAGCAGGAGAGAGGCCATGCCCTCAACTCCTGCCTGTGGCTTCCAGTGGCATCTGGTGGGCCACTGTGAGAAACAGGATGCTCAACTAGATAGGCCTTGAGTCTGATCCAGCAGGGCTGATCTTATGAAGCCCATGAGGGCTTGTCAACCCCATAAAAATGGGAATAAGAGCCTCCACATCCCTGACAGCCTTTTAAAAAGCAGTCAATACACATTTGCTCACACAGGCTTTAAAGTGGATGCCATTTTAATAGTTTTTAACATTGTTTTAAATTTTAAATTATCCTAACCTGAAATGTACTGGAAAGTTATAGTACTATATGAGTCCAAGCATGAATTCCTTGTGGGGCTTGAAGTTTGCTTTAAAGGAGCTACTATAATGCTGCCTAATGGCGCAGCAGGGAAATGACTTGACCCTGCTACTATGTTTTCCACACCTATATTGGGCAACAGTGGTATAGGAAGATGCTGAAAGGCATCATCTCATACTGTGCGGGGGGAGGCAACGGTACACCCCTCCTGTATTCTACCAAAGACAACCACAGGACTCTGTGGTCGCCAGGAGTCAACACTGACTGGATGGTACAACTTTACCTTTATAATGCTAAAAGGACTGCATGGCTTCAGACAAATTACCTATCAATTTGTTTGCTTTTTACAGCCTTCTTAATGTTTACACAAAAGTAAGTTCCTCTGAGGTCAATGGAGCAACTACGTCTGCATAGGATTGTACCCACTGAATGCTAAACACATTTAGGAGGGATTACAAAACTCCTGATTTTATGGGCATGGAGAAAGGTTTTATAATAATTGCAGTCTGGAATACTCTCTTGATGTAAAGCTTTGTGTCAGGGAAATTATTCTAGTGATATTGCTTTCTTTCTACTGTGCAGAAAGTTAAGCAGTTTCATACATGTGTTCAAGTGAACAAACCACTAATTCTTTAAAAGTTAGGGGTTTGTTCCTCACAGCTGTACACTAGTGTTCTCTCTAATTTTTTCCATCTTTAGGTGGAATGAGTTTTGTCCTGGATGGCATTATCAAAACAGTTTGTGTGCACATGTATTTAGTGTAGGGCCTTCCTGATTCAACCTGAGCGGGATCTAAAATTAACTGTGCAGACATCAAAAATGTGTGAGCATGTGCACATACGCACACCTTAGAGGGAACAGTGCTGTATACTCAAAAATGAGGTTCAGTGTGTACAGGTTCCTCACACCTGTACACATTTCACACCAAGAATGAATGAGGAAGTACTCGTCGTCTTTATGCTCCGTTAGGAGAGGAGAGCTGGTCTTGTGGTAGCAAGCATGACTTGTCCCCATAGCTAAGCAGGGTCTGCCCAGGTTGCATCTGAATGGGAGACTTGATGTGTGAGCACTGCAAGAGATTCCCCTCCGGGGATGAAGCCGCTTTGGGAAGAGCAGAAGGTTTCAAGTTCCCTCCCTGGCTTCTCCAAGATAGGGCTGAGAGAGATTCCTGCCTGCAACCTTGGAGAAGCCGCTGCTAGTCTGTGAAGACAATACTGAGCTAGATATACCAATGGTCGGACTCAGTATATTTATTTATTTATTTATTTATTTGATTTATATACCGCCCGTCCGAAATGGCTCAGGGCGGTTTACAATTAAAACAGGAAACATTAAAAACAATTAAAACAGAGATACAAATATAAATACCAATTTAAAACAACTTAAAAAACAATTAAACTATCAAAACAATTAAAACCCTGAAAACCAGGTATTAAAACAATTAAAACGAATTAAAAACCCTGAAAGGCCAGGCCAAACAGATAGGTTTCCTATGTTCCTAATGTTCTAACCTTTTTATTTTGTTGCAATTTGTATTATTTTAATGTAATCGGCCCAGAGACATAAATTTTTGATATACAAAGATGGCAAATAAATAGGTATACAAATATGTCAAATAAATAAATGAATAAATGCTTCACTGTCACAGGTAGTCAGAGATGGGGGAAACAGAAGCTCCTTAGCTATAACAGTGGCTAAGGAAAAAGCCCATTTCATTTGTTGGTTTTTGGCAACAGCAGCAGCAGCAGCAGCAGTAGCTGCCTGTGTTCTGCTGCAAGCCTCAGTAGCTTGGCCAGACCAAGGAAGTGGTGGTTGCCTTTGCAATTTTCCCAGCAATGAAAAGGCAACAGAGCAGTTTGTGTGTTGTGAGGGCAACAAATCAGCAGCTGTTCATCAAAGAATTAAACGGCTTGGGCCCTGGGTATTGAAGAGAACATTTTCTTTGCCATGAAACCCACCGCTCATTGAGATATCAGGAGAGGTTTGTCTGCAGTTGCCACCGGCCTGTCTAGTGGCTACTCAGGGACAGGCTTTCTCCGCTGCTGTCCCTAGGCTCTGGAATGCACTCCCTAGTGAAAGAAGAGCCTCCCCATCTCTGACAGCTTTTAAAAACTCTTTAAGGACGCATCTGTTCACCCAGGCTTTTAATTAAATATTGTTTTAATTCTGTTTTAAAATATTATTTCAACATTTTAAATTGTTGTAATCTGTTAACGTCTTCTTGTTCTTTTGTTTTAACTAATGTTTTACTTTTTCTGTTTTTACTTTGTGGTAAACCGCCCAGAGATGTAAGTTTTGGGTGGTATAAAAATATGTTAAATAAAAGAGACAGACTAAAAACTAAAACCATCAGGCCTAATTAATGCTTTCAATGTCAGTGTAGTCTGGACCCCAGAGGAAGAAACTGTATCTTGCACTAGCACCCTTCACACATCATAGGTATAGGAATACGAAAAGGGGGGAAAATTATATACCCCTTTTCAGCAAAAGTCCCCAAAGCAGTTTAAACAGATATAAATAAATGAATGAAAATGGCTCCCTGTCGCCAAAGGGTTCACAATCTAAAAAAGAAACATAAGATAGACACCCAGCAACACCCACTGGAGGGATGCTGTGCTGGGGATGGATAGGACCAGTTGCTCTCGCCCTGCTCAATAAAGAGAATTACCACTTTAAAAAGGTGACTCTTTGCTCAGTTAGCATGGGTGGTACAGAAATGGTACTGGGCATATGGGGATGCAAAGTTCTAAAGTGGAAGGAGATTATTTTATATAGTTGCTCCAAGTGCTGCCCGATCACTGTGTGGAGCTACATATTGCCAGGATATCTGGATATATGAGGGGTGCTGTGAAAGGTTAACAGTTTGCAGGATGGAACACAAATCGCTACAAACATATTTGGTGCTTGTGCAAAGGGAGGGAAAAAGAGACGGACACCCACAATTAGAATTAAATGGGCTCCAGCTCTGTTAAAGGAATATGACATGCATATATCAGTTAGCGTGCTTAGCTGCTGTGAGTGCAATTTTTAGTAGAAAAGCAGGATATACATTTAATAATTAATAATTAATAATGCCAGCCTCCTACATGACACTCAAGGAGACTGGTCCAGATCAACAGCTGGGATGTCCGCTAGGGAGTTATCCAGACATGGCTTCATGCTGCGGGATATCCAAAGAGCGAATCTGCTTCGGAGTAGATTTGCAGGGTCATTCGCATAGGGTTGGTTCTTGTCAGCTTTCCCTGCAGATCTTTTTCCTGAATGCATTCCCACAGCATTCTCCGGGTTTTTTCTCCCACCAATCACACATCCCAGGAAGAGGTGCAAGATGCCTCCCTTCATTATTACTTGTTTTTTTAGTTTGACAGCCAGCTGGATTTCCACTAAAGTGACAAGTCAAAACAGCAGAACGCTTAACCCCAACTTTCCTAATCTGACCCAGATCTTTGCTGGTTTTTATAATGAACTTCCCTTTGTGAAAGCATTGCTTTCTCTCTGTGATGAAGAAAAATCAGCTCAGACACAGAGGGCTCAGCTAACCTACAGTCTCCATTTGTTAAGCTTCCACAACATTGCATATGTAAAACTGTTCCTATGGTGGCTGGGCTTCGATAAGATGAAGCCGAACTTGAAAGCATAGGAAGACCCACATTTTGTATGTGCTTGCATTTAACTCAGGAATTTATCCCTCCCTCTCCCCTTCTGGACTCCCTCCACAGAATTGCACCAATCTGCCACACACACACACACACACACCCTACCCAGTGCTTGCAATTGCAAATCACTCAAAGAACACACCAGACCGAGCTGTCAAACTCTCTTTTGCTGACACGGAAATCCATCCAGCAAACAGAAAAAAGAAAGAAAAAGAAAGAGAGAGAGAGAGAGTTTAGAAAGAAGCCGAATTATTGGCAACTAGTGTTTTTAAGCCCGTCAAAATAACGGGCGCTAGTAGGGATATGATCTGCTGCCGCCGTTTCTTTCGTTTGCGGGTCCGGTCCGGTCTTGCCGCCGTGGTTTCCCCCCACCCCTCAGCCGGGCCAGTCCCACCCCCGTCGTCTCTTCTCATCCCCTGGCTGGTCCTGCCAGCGTCGTTTCTCTTCTTCCCGGGTCGGGCCCGGTCCCGCCGCCGCTGCCTCTCCCCTCCCCGCGGCAGGGCCGGATCCTTTGCCGCCGCCTCTCCCCTCCCCGCGGCCGGGCTGGACCCGCCGCCGCCGCTGTTCCCTTCCCCGCGGCTTGGCTGGATCCGCCGCCGCCTCTCCCCTCCCGTGGCTGGTCTTGCCGCTGCTGCCTTGGTAGTCCCCGTGGCAGGGCCGCCGGACCCGCCGCTGCCGTCGTTCCCTTCCCCGCGGCCGGGCTGGATCCGCCGCCGCCTCTCCCCTCCCTGTGGTCGTTCTCGCCGCTGCTGGCTCGGATCTCCCCGCGGCAGGGCCGTTTCGGCCACTGCCGCCTTCGCCCTCCCCGCAGTCCGACCTGTCCCGCGGCCATTGCCTCCGGCCATCCTGCGGCCAACATGGCCACCGTGTCTCTGCGGCCGTATCTTTCTCGGACGTTCTGGGCATGCGGCCGAGAAAGACACGGGCGCAGAGACACGGGCGCACACCTAACCATTTTATTATAGAGGATGGCCCCACCACATATCACAGAGAAACTTCGAGGCATAGCAGAAGCCTCTGGGGTTTTTTTGGGTTTTTTTAAAGCTGTTGAAAATAAGACAATTTTTAAAAACCAGACATAACTCAGGCTAAGCCAGAATGTGCAGCCATGATCTGGGGGGAAAAAGAGTTCTGTCTGTGCTGGTCCCTGATAGCCCACAGCGACTTTGGTGTAAATGCAGCTAATATGTAGACCGTCACACGCCATTCCAGAGGAGATTCAAACGAAAAGCCAAGTCTGTAAAGCTCCTAGGAAGTTTTTCACATGGGGCTTTTAAAGCCCTTTAACTCACATCTCCTCTGGAATGGAGGGTGTGTGTTCACATATCGGCCAGATTTACCCCAAAGTCCCTGTGAGTTATTGGAGAGCAGTTCACGCACAATTCGGGTTTTTCACTGCGGATTAGAGTGTAGCCCGATTTATATCCTGGGTTAAAAAATCCACTATTTGCATTGTTTTCTGGAGACAACTTCGAGTTCCCAGTAAAGCCTCCCATTAAATCCTTGGTAAAGCCTGCTGTGCGTAAAACTAACTTGCAACCCTGAAGAATGCATATTAGGGGGTAATAATCGATCATAATTAATTAAAGGCTTGGCTTTTTACCCAGGCTTTTACATAATCGTTTTTACTGCTGCTTCTGGGTGTTTTTATCGGTTGTATTGTTTTATGCCTGTTTTTATATGTTTTTATACTTTTAGCATGTTTTTATTGTATGTTTTTAACTTTTGTAAACTGCCTTGGGGCTATCTTTTTAACGAAAGGCGGTATAAAAATGCAAAAATAAATAAAAATATAAATAAATAAATAAATAAATTAATAAATTAATAATAATCAATAACAACAATCCATTTCCCTTATGCGACAGGAAGTTGTTGAGAATTTTGTTGAAGAGCGGTATATAAATATTCACAGTAGTAGTAGTACTAGCAGCAGTAGGTGTAAAAGTAAGAGTGATTCATTCATTTACATTTGTATACCACCATTTGTGTGGGGAAACCCCTCTGGACTGAGCCTCATTCTCTGGAAAGACTTGTCTCCCTTTCTTGATGGCAGATGAAAAAGCTCACCTGACACTCTCTCCCTGAGGATAGGATGGAGCAGGGGGGGTGCGTTCATTGAGATCGGGGCGGCTATTTCAGTAGTGGTGGGGAACAGAGGACTGGGCACTGGCAGGCCAGTACGCTGCTACAGGGCCAGGGCATCCTGTTATTTAATTATTGTTTTCCCTTCCAGGTGCCCTGTCAGCTCTCAGGCCTCGGGGAGTAGTTCCAACTCCCCACTGAACCTAATCATGCTCCTTTGGAATGCGAGGTTGGTTCAAAATGAGACCGAAATAATCCATGATTTGATCATGGATGAAGGAGCTGACCTGGCTTGTGTGAGACCTGGTTGCGGGAGGCGAGTGGTCCTTTGTGGGCCCAACTTCTTCCCCCAGGGTGCTCTGTTTCTGAGCAGGTTCGGGGAAGTGGGTGGAGTGGCTGTGGTCCATAAGAATAACATCTCCCTTACCAGGATCCCTGCGAGAGAACTGACTTATATTGAGTGTGTGTACCTTAGACGGGGGACTCAGTATAGATTGGCGATTCTGTTGGTGATAGAAGAGGCGCTCTTACCCCCGGACCTTGGGGCCCCGGCCTGTGGCCTCCAAGGCCCGGGGCGGGGGGGAGAAACCTCCTGCCACCGCTATGAGCCCTCTCCCCGCCACAAGTCCTTCTCCCCTCCGCCATGAGGCCGAACTGCTGATATTCTAGCCGCCATGTGCACGGCTGGTGAGGAAGAGGTGAGCTGGCCTTCCCCGCCCCCCCCACCATGGCGGTGGGCAGAGCAGGAGTGGCTGGCTTATGACACTCTATTCTAACTGCGCAGGCGCATCGGAGCGCCTGGCAGTTCTCAGAGGCCGCTGAGCCGGACAGTCGGGTTCAGCGGCCGCTCCTGCTATGCCCCCAAGCCACGGCCCGTCTGTTACGTCAGCATCGGACATCAGACGCAGCAGGGGGAGTGGTTTGCTTGCAAACGGGGTCACGTCCCCCGTTTGTGAGCAAGATCCGGCCAGGCGGCTGGAGCGGCTCTCCCTGCCTGGAGCGGGTGAAGAAATGAAGCTCCATGCACCCACACTTTGCCTTGATAATAGAGGCATCAGGCAGAAATTCATCAGGGGCATCTCTAGGAAGTGATTAGGGAGACTGCCCCTGTTAAATGTTTGCCTGGATGCATCCCTCCCCAGCCCAATGTCCAGCTGAAAGTCCAAGGCAGTGTGGGTTACATGGAACCTCATTTCTAAAGCCTGCATCATATACTAGACCGTACAAAGCCTTTACAGTTTATGTAGTGTCAACTCAGTGTGCAGCAGCTGTGAAAAAAGGCACATTCCATGCTAGGATAGTTAGGAATTATAATACCTTTATACAAATCTATGATGTGACCACATTTGGAATACTCTGTACAGATCTGGTCACCGTGTCTCAAAAACAATATTATTATCTCCTAGCTTCTCTAAGCCCTCTCCGAGAAAGTCCTATCCCCTGGCTTCTCTAAGTGCTATCAGAGCTTGCAGGCCTGCTCAGCTTAGGCGCTCCAGCTGTTTTGGGACTACCACTCCCATAGTCCACAGCCACAGTGGCCAATAGCCAGGGGTTCTGGGAGTTGTAGGCCAACATCTGCAGGAGGGCTGAAGTTGAGCAGCCCTGCAAGACAGTTTAACTGCCACTCTCCGCTCCATTCTAAAGCCCCTCCCTCAGGAATCCCACCCGGAGGGCGATTCTTGGGGCTTCAAAAGACGATTGACAGCTCTGGGCTGCTGCCAACCCTCATAGGTACATTATCTCTGAGGGGGGAAAGGTAGCAAACACTTCAGCCTCCTCTTTTTAGGAGTTGATATTTGAACTGCTGTATCTTAGCTTCCCCGTCTGGGGGCTGGTAGGATGACCCCTGGGAGGGTCAGCCAGCCTCCCAATCCCCTGCAAGGTCCCCATCAGCAACTGCCTTTGGACAACACCACCCCCTGCCTGGAGCATCTCCCCCCCCCATCCCGGGCCATGGGTCCTTCCCTGCTGCTCTCTCCACATGTTTAAGCCCCTCTCTAGGAATCTGGGCTCTCTCCCTTTAACCCTTTAAAGCAGTGTTTCTCAATGTGTTTAGAGTCATGGACCGGTACATTATTCATGTGCCGTTTCCTGGACCAGCAGTTAGTAAGGGGGTCATCCACCTCATCCCCACCCCCACCCCTAGGCACCCCCCTCCCAATGATTGCAGGCAGCTCTCTGGAGCTCATTTCCGGGCAGCTCTCGCTGCTGGATAATGTTCATTTTGAGGAAGTGAAATGTACATTATCCAGCAGCGAGGGCTGCCTGGAAATGAGCTCTGGAGAGCTCCCAGTAGCCCCCGCCAGCCCAAAATTGTGGGGTTTTTTGGAGGTGATTTTTTTATTAGTGATGCCTCACAGACCAGTACCCAATGCTTCATGGACTGGCACCGGTCTGCAGACCGGTGCTTGAGAAACACTGGTTTAGAAAACCCTCTTGAACTCCACCAATTTTATGGGACGGTTCATTACATGGGATGGGTTTGAGGTCGTGTATTTAAGGCTGGTCATTGACCATAATAAAGATTATCCCTCTCCCTCTGTTTTCCATTGCTTCCAATATTTAATAGGATAGCAGAACCCCCTAATCTTTAATCAGGATTGGGATGATTTTTTGAACCATCTATTGTCCCTATAACTTAATGCACATGTGTTGGGCCATTGATTTGACTAGTATAGCACAGCAGCTGCAGATATCACAATCCTAGAATGAAAAAAGAATGTATAATAACTTCTGGGTGCCACGAATGGAGCAGGGCCATCAGATTCTAAGGCTGCACAGGATGATGGATTTTTGCCCACTCTGCATGCAGCTCAATCTCTCAGAGTCGAGATCCTTCCTACTGCAGAACCTGGCTACAGTCATGTGTGTCCTTTCAATCATCTCCTTCACAAATCCCCTCCAAGCTGCTTCTGTCCAGTCTTCTTTTCTGCCAGGGTCAAATGTGCAGCTCTCTTGTCCTGCTGGCTGGGTCTTACCTAGACAGTATGTTCTCACTGATGGTAATTTATTCCAGAATTGGTAATTTATTTCACCTTCATTTAAAAATGGATGATGCAAGCAGGCAAGAAGGCTGAACATGATGGGGTGTGTGCATGCGTGCAGTTAGTGGGCTCTTCCAGATGGTAATTGATTTCAATTTCAGGACAAATTCCAACTGGAGATGTAATTAGACATCCAGATGACATTCGAGGATATCATGTATGTTTCGTGTCTGCTTGAACATCATCTGGATGTGTTGTTGCCTCTCCCATCAGAATTTGAGCTGAAACTGGAATAAATTACCATCTTGAAGAGCCCACTAGCGAAATACACATCCTTCGTACATGGCCTTCTTATTCATTTGCACCAGCAGATCTAAATATACTAGCTCAGGGCTTCTCAACGTGTGGGTCCCCAGATGTTATTGGACTTCAGCTCCCATAATCCCCAGCCCCAGTGGCCTTTGGTTGGGAATTATGGGAGTTGAAGTCTAATTACATCTGGGGACCCACAGGTTGAGAAGCCCTAGCTGAACCTGCACCAAGCATCTATGCGCTAGGACTTTTTTGCTCTCCTTGCTCCATGCCACAGCCCTTGCTTTATTACTCAGCCACCCCCTCCCCACCGCTCACTCACTCACTGCCACTCACTCACTCACTCCTCCCTGCTGCTCACCCGCTCATTTGCACCCCTCCCCGCCTCTTGCTTGCTCACCCACCACCTCCCTGCTGCTTGCTCACTCACTTGCCCGCTCCCCATCGATCACTTGCTCACTCATCTGCTCACTCGGTCACTCGCCCACTCCCCGCCGGTTGCTCGCTCGCTCCCTGCTTGCTCTCTCACTCACCCCCTCCCCACCACTTGCTCACTCACCTGCCCCCCTCCCTGCCGCTTGCTCACTCATTCGCCCCCTTGTCGTGAACTGCTATCCCGGCTATCCCTACAGGATTTACAACCCCCAGAGAGAGAGAGAGTAAACAGAAAACAGCAACGAAACTGGATGAAGATAAATAAAAGGCTCGCAAAGAAAACAGTAAATGAATTAAGTCCCCTGAACTGAAACTAGGTACCCCCCCTCTAACAATAATTGAGTAATAAGTGGAAGAAAAGACAAAACAAGGAATGAAACAAGCGAAGGACACAGAACAAGGAATTAAGGGAACAATACAGGGAAGTACAGACAAGACAAACTGGAACACGGAAAAGATATAACTCCAAGAGCACAGTATCTGCTGCCAGCAAAGTTGCAAACAGCAACTCAGCCATGAGAGACTGTTGAATATATATGGCTCAACAGAACCAGGAACCAATCAGCCTTCTCTGAGTCAGCAGTTTGGCTTTCTTCCCTGTTATCTCCTGCATCTGCGTGAGTCCCACTGAGCCTGCCTCTTGATACTTCGTCTCACTATAGGTGGAATCCCAGGCTCCTCCAAATCAGAATTCAAGTCTGGCAGCTGTTGAGAATCCTCAGGTCCGGAGTCTGGTTTCTCTGCCAAATCTTGCTGCTGTGGCTCACTAGCAGGCGAGTCTTCCTGCTCTGAGTCTTCTGATTCCGAAGTCTGAGCCATGACACCCCTACCCACTCCTCTTCCCTATCTGCATATGGAATCCCCACTGCCCAATCACCACAGTGCTTCTGTTCTGTTATCTCTGATTGGTAAAGCACTGTGTGGGCAGGGCTTGCCACTTATGACCTTATCTCCCCCTTCTCTTTCTTAATTTTGTTGTTTGATTGTGTTAAGAAAAGATAAACTTTGAAGTACACATTTATTATTTAATTATTGTTATATTCATGACCATTTATATAGGAAATTAGAGGAAAGGAAATCCCACGAGACAGGATTACACTGCCTTTGTGAAAGAACCCATCTATAGTGTATAGAAATTGTTATACTTGCATAAATTTCATTGTGCAACAAGGTGCATAACCACTGCTGCACCTCCTGCTGGGAAACTGTTTCTTTTCTCTATTGATGTTGCAGGGATCATTTGTGCAGGAGCAGAAGTTTGGGATTTTGTGCATCTATGTGATTTCTTTGCAGGTGTGCTATTTTGTTCTTCAGGCACATGTTGGCCACTGCACTAAGGATTAGAATTCACCTTTCACTTTCATCATTAGATGCTTCTTTGAATTCAGATCCGGCCTCAGTATAAACATGTAGCATTTGGGAAGAAAGATGCAGCCCAGTAACCCAGCACTGGAGGCCAAGATAGAGAAGACCTGCACAGCCAACATGTATTTCCCTTTTGTGCTTAGGTAGGTAGGAATAAAGGACACCCAAACAGTGCAAAAGACCAGCATGCTGAAGGTGATAAGCCTGGTTTCATTGAAAGCCCCAGGAAGCTTCCTGGCTAGGAAAGCCACAATGAAACAGATGACAGCCAGGAACTTCAGGTAGCCAAGTGAGCTATAAAACATGATAACAGACCCTTCATTACATTGCAGGATGATCTGTCCTGGCTGGGAGTTCATGTCAGAATCTGGGAAGGGTGGAGAGATTCCCAGCCAAAGGATACAGATGCCAAGCTGAATACTGGAACAGGACAAAACAATGGAGTTGGCCAAACGCTTCCCCAGCCACCTCTTCATCTGGTTCCCTGGCTGTGTGGCCATGAATGCAACCACCACAGTGATGGTTTTGGCCAACACTGAAGAGACGGCAACTGAGAAGATGATGCAGAAGGCAGTTTGTTGGAGAAGGCAGGTCACTTTGCTAGGCTGACCAATGAATAGAAAGGAGGACAAAAAGGAAAGCAGGAGGGAGACGAGGAGAATGAAAGAGAGGTCCCGGTTGTTGGCTCTGACTACTGGAGTGTCTAGGTATTTAATGAAGATACCTAACACAAAACTTGTGGTTAGGAACAAGTGTAGGGCAAAGGAAGCTAGAATGACCCCCAAAGGTTCTTCATAGGACAGGAAGGTGATACTCTTGGGAATACACCGATCTTGCTCTTTGTTTGGGTATTGATCATCTGGACACTTCTTGCAATGGTCTGCATCTGGGGGGGAAAGTTACTTCAATACCACTATTGTTTACGTTAGAACTAACATAGGATCCCAGTCAGAGAAACTGCCCATATCTAGTGTGTGTAAAGTCTATGGACCAGGGTTAGGGTGGGACTTCTGTTGGTGTATTGTTCATCCCACTGCCCAACAGAGTCCCTAACTGAGGTGACTGATCTGTTTGCAGAGTTGGTGTTGGAGTCTCCCAGATTTGTGATGGTGGGTGACTTCAATGTTCACTTTGGGACCAGTTTATCAGGTGCAACTTAGGAATTCATAGCAGCCATGACAACTATGGGCCTATCCCAAGTGGTCTTGGGACTGACACACATTGCCGGTCACACACTTGATTTGGTCTTTTGCTCTGATCAGGGTGGTGTTCCATGGATGAGGGTTCCTGTGATTTCCCCATTGCCACGGACAGAACACCACATGGTTAAGGTTTGGCTTGCTGCCACAATTCACCTCTACAGGGATGAAGGGCCTATTAAGATGGTCCACCTGAGAAGGTTATTGGATCCAATTAGATTCCAAGAAGCCTTGGAATACAGGAACATAAGAAGCTACCATATGCTGAGTCAGATCATAGGTCCATCTAGCTCAGTATTGTCTACACAGACTGGCACCCAGCCATGCAGGGTCCCACTGCACAGGCGTGTCAACCGCCAAAATGGTCACCGCGCCAGGGAATAGGTCCAGATTGGACTGAGGACGCCTGAACTGAGCAATTTCTAATAAAAATAAGGCTGGCCGGGGGGGAACCTCTGTGGACTCCCCACCACCTTGGAGAAGCACCTTGGAGGGGGTAAGTTTTTTTAAAAAAAGTGTTCATCAAACCCCAAACTGGGGGTGGTGGTGTTCGGTTCAAGGTAATGCTGAACTGAGGGTGGTTCAGATCGACCCTGAACCTTCAAACCGAACTAGTTCAACGTTGAACTGGTTTGGATTTGGGCTGGTTTTCACACCCCTAGTAATAGGCTGGATGAACAAATTGAAGCTGAATTCAAACAAGATGAAGCCACTTATTGTGGGGATTCATAACTCAGATGAGTTAGAGCTGCCTGTTCTGGAAGGGATCACATACCCTCAGAAGAAACAGATACGTAATCTGGGAGTATTTCTTTACCCACGCCTTTCTCTGGTTTCTCAGGTTGAAACAGCGGCCAGGGGTGCTTTTTATCCACAAGTTGATAAGCCAACTAGAGCCATTTTTGGAGGAGAATTACATAAAAACTGTGGTACATTTGCTGGTAACCTCCAGACCTGATTACTGCAATGCACTGTATGTAGGGCTGCCTTTGTACATAGTCCGGAAACTGCAATTGGTACAAAATGCGGCAGCCAGGTTGGTTTCTGGGACAACCCAAAGAGACCATATTACTCCTATTTTAAAAGCAGTACACTGATTATCCATATGTTTCTGGGCAAAAGATAAAGTGCTGGTGATCAGAGGCGCTCTAACCCCCAGACCTTAAGGCCCCAGTCCGCGGCCTCCAAGGTCCAGGGGGAGTGGCATACAGTTATGAAATCTGGCACACATGAAGCCAGACTCTGTTATCCCCCCACAAAGCTATGGATCACTCCTCTGGTTTTTGGTGATTTTTCTTTGGGGGGTGAGGGTGGCTGAAAATGGGAGGTCTTCCGATCCAGAACTTCTTGTAAAGTTCTGGCTTGAAACAAGCCATTCTTAGCCATTTTTTTTCCTAATTTGTTTCAAAAATCCCCTCAAAATCAGAGGAGCTAAGAGAGGCTCCTGCCTTTAACTGTGAAGAGCCACTGTGAATCAGTGTAGGCAATACTGTGCTAGATGGACCAGTGGTCTGACCTGGCATGAGGCAGCTTCCTATGTTCCCATGCCATCCAAGTAAAAGCTAGTAAAATGCAGCAATAGATCAATAGAACAAATCACAACGGGTGCAAACATCAGTCATAAAACATAGCAAACCAAACCTTAAAACGGAAGGGAAGGCCACTTAACCAACTTAATTTGCCACTTAACCAGTTCTTTTATTACCAACACAGGAGGTCAAGGAAGAAATACCTGGTGAGACAGCCACCCTACATCAACACTCTTCTCTTAGATGAACTCACTCAAATACTTTTAATGTTCACATCTGCTTTCCTGCCTGATTCCTTTCCTTTCCTGTCTGAAACCTTTCTGATTCAAATTTCTAAAGTTTTCAACTAAGAAGTTACAAAACATAGCATCAAATTAGGAAATGTTGCCACTGTGTTGACATAATATCATTGAGTGAATACTGAGGCACATGGTTTTTGATACTTCAACAAATAATTGCAATTCAATAATTGTTGCCTGTCCCTCAGTATTCTGTCTGAAATTAAAATATTTGCCAATCCCCTCATCAAATATTTGTTTTTAAAACAGCCATTTTACCCACCCATGATAAGGTTGGAGAAGACCATTGACTTAGATCATTCTTAATATTCTGATACAGTAGATTTCAGTTAGTTGGGTCACCTACCTTCCTGAGTGGAGATGGTCCCTTCCATGCATGGAGAACAACCATAGCAGCAAATGGGCTTCCCTTCCTGAATCTCCTTGGCGTACCCAGGTGGGCAGCTTTTGCTGCATCTGGATTGAAGTTGGGTCTAAGCACAAAGAGAGAGAGAATCAAGCAAAAAAGTGTACAGGCTGTTTTTGACTGTGGGAATAAATCACAGGGTGGAAAATGGCATGGTGAGAGCTCTAGCCTCAGGTCTGGTTTAACTGCCACGTGAACCCTAGCCTGATTTTGAAGGCAGTATTTTTGAGTACATATTCAGCATGGAAAGCCACCTAATGATGCAGCGGGAAAATACTTGACTAACAAGCAGAAGGTTGCCTGTTCGAATCCCTGCTGGTACTATATCTGGCAGCAGCGATCTCAGAAGCATCGTCTCATACTGCGCAGGAGGAGGCAATGGTAAACCCCTCCTGTATTCTACCAAAGAAAAGCACAGGGCTCTATGGGTGCCAGGAATCACAATCGACTTGACGGCACGCTTTACCTTTACCTTTAATCAGCATGGAAGGGACACATCTTTGGTATTGTGAGAGTTGAACTCAGGATGGGGCACAGAGGGCAAGGCCTCAAATCTCAATTAAACCTAGGGTTGCCATGTCCCCCGGAATTTAGGGTAGCCCCTGGATTTTGGCTCCTCCGCCCAGCTGCTAAATCCCACCCAGATTTACATGGATTTCAAATGCTCTGCCCGGATTGCCTGGATTTTACTCTGGATCCGATCACATGGGAGGGCAGAGAAGGAGGGGAAAGTATACAAATCTGTCAAACAAACAAACACATGCAAATTAGTTGCAACATAATTTGCATAATATGCAAATTAGGCCACCTGGATTTGGGAAGCTTGAATATGGCAACCCTAATTAAACCACTTTTCTTTGCCTTGCAGATTTCCCGATGGAAAAGCTGGGAGAAGGACTTCTATTCCCAACTTCTCCCTTGCTCTCATTCTCTGCCCTTTTGTGCATTACAATCTAAAGTATTGTAATAAATTACAGTAAATTAAAGTATAAATTAAGGTATTTATTTATACTGGGGCACCCTATTGCAGACAGAAATACACCCTGACATTCCCCTTTTCCTTCTCTGCCTCCCCACCAGAATTCCCTGTAACAGGGGATTCCTGGAGTTGTAGACTACAACTCCCATAATTCCCAAGCAAAAGCCATTGCAGCTGGGGATTCTGGGAGTTGTAGTCAACAACGTCTGGGAATTCCTGTTAGAGGGAACACGGCATGGCTCCCCACAGCTCTTCCAGCTGGGTCTTGCTGGATTCCCGGAGGCTGGTGATGTGCTGAAACTCTTGCTAGGGGAGGCTTCCATGGTCTGACTGGCTTCCTGCTCCCTCTGCTAGCTTCCCCACCTGCCCTTCAGTTGTGGCTTACATAGCAATGGAGACTGAGTCAGAATGCCAATGCCTCGACACAGGCAGCCGAGTGCCACTTCTAGCCCAGCTGTGCTATATATTAGGGCAATGTTCTTCATTGTAAAGCCCAGCGGGGGACTCTGAAAGGGCCCTGCTCTCACCATGGCTTTTGCTCTTGGAGCAGCAGGGACTGAGTCCAGCCATCAGTGCATGGAGCTCAGCCACCACATGCCACTTCTGTTCCCAGCCATGGTTCTGTCAGGTCAAGCCAGTTGCAGCACAGAGCAGTCCTATATTATTATTGATCACCACCACCACCACCACCATCATCATTATCATCATCATCATCCTTTTTCCTATGTGGGCTGCTTCATACGATTGATGTAGTACGGGTCACATGAGAATGTGGGATCCCTGAAGCACACACGCTCCTGCAGGGCATGTGGTGTGGAGTGGGCTCAGAACATTTACCCGAACCCCAGCGGGCACAGTGCC
Organism: Hemicordylus capensis; assembly: GCF_027244095.1. Lineage (NCBI taxonomy): Eukaryota > Metazoa > Chordata > Lepidosauria > Squamata > Cordylidae > Hemicordylus > Hemicordylus capensis. The sequence continues at coordinate 232,296,475 of NC_069658.1, read as the reverse complement.
AAACCCATCCCGCCCACACTCTTATGCCCACGACAGATTGCCACATTAATGACATAGGAAGCTGCCATATACTGAGTCAGGCCATCGGTCCATCTAGCTCAGTATTGTCTACACAGACGGGCAGCGGCTTTCTCCAAGGTTGCAGGCAGGAGTCCCTCTCAGCCCTCTCTTGGAGATGCTACCAGGGAGGGAACTTGGAACCTTCTGCTCTTCCCAGAGTGGCTCCATCCCCTGAGGGGAATATCTTGCAGTGCTCACACATCAAGTCTCCCATTCATATGCAACCAGGGCAGACCCTGCTTAGCTAAGGGGACAAGTCATGCTTGCTACCACAAGACCAGTTCTTCTCTGTAGTGCAGTGTGAAGGTCAGATGGCATGGGATTCTTGGAGAGGTGAATGATTGGCAGAACAGTCAGGAAATGAAGCCAACCAACAAATTATGAATGGTCACATTTATATGAAAGCAATGAAACATTTTGTATGGATGTGACCATTCATAATGAGATTTTCAAACACTGTTGACTGTCATGCTTGCTACCACAAGACCAACTCTCCTCTTCGTGGACTTTACATCTGTTTGGCACAGTGCCGGTTGGGGCGGGGTTACGTTTTCTGATTTTGTGCAAGACACTTGGCAGGAGCACCAACACTGTGGGGATCCTTCAGGCCCATTTCCCCCCACACTACATTGATCGTGTGAAGCAGTCTTGTGGAAACTGCTTTGACAATGTGCTTTCTTTAAAAACAGCATAGACAGAAGAAGAGGGGGAGGAGGAGCGGTGGAGGAGTCACCCCCACTAACTGAGCCAAGAGGCACCTTTTAAAAGTGGTGATTCTCTTATCTTTAGCAGGGGGAGAGCAACTGGCCCTATCCATCCCCAGCACGGCACCCCTCCAGTGGCTGTTGCTGGTGTCTAGCATTTATTTATTTATTTATTTATATCTATGTAAACCGCTTTGGGAACCTTTGTTGAAAAGTGGTATATAGATATTTGTCATCTTCGTCTTCAAGTTGCTTCTCTCAGCTTGCCTCACATTAGGGCAGGGTCCTTGACTGTTAGGCCCAGGAGCCAGTGGTTGTCCTAAGCGTGGCCTGTGTGAAGTTCTGGCCCAAGCTGAATATGCTGCTCTGTGCACAGTCCTGCTGGCACCAGGTGGAGATGACCATCCTCATCATGCCGTGCTGCACTTAGTCCAGTGCTGGGAGGAGGGGGGCTCCTTTAATGGAAAGGGAGCCCTCTTGCTGGGTGACTCTGGGCCAGTCGCTTCTCTCTCAGCCTAACCTACTTCACAGGGTTGTTGTGAGGAGAAACTTAAGTATGTAGTACACCGCTCTGAGCTCCTTGGATATTAGAAAAAAATGTTAAATGAAAATAAAAAAGATAATGAAAAATGTTAAATAAAAAGAAAAAGTATGAGGGAATGTGGCTGAAGCTCAGTCGTCAATCCCTGGCCTCACCAGGTGTAGCTGAGCAACATTCCTGCCTTGAGTTCTGCAGAGCTGCTGCCAGTCAGAGCAGACAATACTGAGCCAGGTAGACCAATGGTCCGACTCAGTAGCTGGCAGCTTGCTCTATATATTCTGATGGCCAGGTCAGCCGTGGTGCAGAATTTATTTATTTATTTATCTATCAAATTTGTACACCGCCCCAAATTTCCGCCTCTGGGTGGTTACTAAGAACGACCAAGACCTTTTAGTCTGACTCCAGATTGGGTAATTCCTTTTGCTGGTACAATAGCAGGGGGCAAAAGGAAGGAACTGATGCTTGATGCTGTAGCTAGGTCAGAAAAGGAGAATTATATAAAATGCAGTAGGAGGGGAGGATTTTCTGTATTATGTATTGTAAAGTACTGTAACAGCAGGCGACAAAGCAACCCATATTTTCCACCACCTGGTTACACCATCCGGGCCACACAATGTCATCCTGGACAGCAGTGAACTTTAGATCCACAGATCCTTGTCGCTCTAGACTCCCAATTTTGGTTACAAGAGAATCGTTGGAAACTGCCATATAGCTCAGAACATCAAAGTCGGCTGCCAGGTCCCCGTTCTCATCCAGATACACCCCGTCCATGGAATGATTGTAAAACTTGAAGTTCCCTAGAAAAGGGTGGAGCTAGGAAGACAATGGAAACAGCAGCATTCAGAAAACAGGGAACAGTCTTGGATCGCTCAGCCCTCCCCATTTCATGTTTCAATCTCCTTTGACTCAGGGCCAATGTACACCTCTTCCAGACTCATAGTGACCTTTTTGTGAGTTATTCACAAGACTCAGAAATGGTCTCGGTGCCATCCCTGAGTCTCTTGGTGCTTCTTCAGCATTTGGGGGCAACTAGCGCTCACATCATTAGATATGCTGGCATCCCCCCCCCCACTCATCTAGGAGAATTCTCCAAACAGACCCTGGCCCCATCACGATGTGACAGATTTGGGCATAATTGCAGTACAGGACAATCTCATTTCTTCACTTAAGCATCTAGTCTCCTTAAGGGACTAGACTGGAGGACTTTCGGTTTGTGATGTCTGAGGATATGGACAAGCTGCTTTGGACTGCAGGCCCTAACACCTGTTCTCTTGGCTCTTGCCCGATAGGGCTGTGCACGGCACTGGTTCTGACCGTTCGGTTCAAATTCAAACCGGCCTGCCAGTCCACAAGCCAATTCAAGTCAAACTGGCCCCCGATTCGGTCCAAAGACTGAACCTGGCCGAAAAATTTTGGAACCAGTTTGAGCCCCCAAAGAATTCCTAATAGGGGTAGCAAGAGGGTGGCTCGTAGTCGGCAGCACAGCGTGGCAGTGGCATGGCTCCTCCAACCCACCCCCCGACCAGGCTCAGTGCTCCAGTACGGCCTGGTTCTGGCCTCTGTGGAGCTCTGGGCCCAGTTTGAGAGGTTCAGAGGATCCTCCTGCCACGCCGCCACCCCTGCTCCGTGCAGCCAACTACAAGGTGCCCTCTCACCGCCCCTATGAGGAGTTCTTTTGAGGCAGTCCGGGTTTCCACTTTGCTTGTAAAGGGGAATCCTCACTGGATTCCCCTTTACAAGTATGCCCCCTTGAACAGCTGAACCCATTCCAAACCAGTTCTGTTAGAACCAGGGCTGGTTTGTCTACTACTACTACTACTACTACTACTACTATTATTATTATTATTATTATTATTATTATTATTATTATTATTAATTCGATTTCTATACCGCCCTTCCAAAAATGGCTCAGGGCAGTTTACAAAGAGAAATAACAAACAAATAAGCAAATAAGATGGATCCCTGTCCCTAAAGGGCTCACATTCTAAAAAGAAACATAAGACACACACCAGCAACAGTCACTGGAAGTACTGTGCTGGGGGTGGATAGGGCCAGTTACTCTCCCCCTGCTAAATAAAGAGAATCACCACGGTAAAAGGTGCCTGTTTGCCCAGTTAGCAGGGGTTAGAACCCAGACCTTCTAGACCTGTCTAGAACCCAGACCAGCACCATTTTTGGGTGGGGAGTTTGGTTGGGTTTGAGTCCAAACTGGCCGAGCAAGGTTCTCTGTGAACCAGGTTCGAATAGAACCGGTTCTGCACACCCTTAACATCCAGGCTTGACTTCTGCAGTGCGCTCTATGTGGGGCTGAGTTTTTACGTGGTCCAGAAATTGCAATTGGTGCAGAATGCAGCAACCAGGCTGGTCCCTGAGATAACCCGAAAAGATCACATAGCACTCTTAAAAGAACTGCACTGGCTGCTTCTGTTTCCGGACAAAATACAAAGTGCTAGTTATTACCTATGAACCACCTAATGGTGCAGTGGGGAAATGACTTGACTAGCAAGCCAGAGGTTGCCAGTTCGAATCCCCTCTGGTATGTTTCCCAGACTATGGGAAACTCCTATATCGGGCAGAAGCAATATAGGAAGATGCTGAAAGGTATCATTTCATACTGTGTGGGAGATGGCAATGGTAAACCCCTCCTGTATTCTACCAAAGACAACCACAGGGCTCTGTGGGCGCCAGGAGTCAACACCGACTGGACAGCACACTTTACCTATAGTTATTACCTATAAAGCCCTTAACGGCTTGAGTCCACGACTTCTCTGCCATGAACCCCTCCTCCTACTGAGATCGTGTGGGGAGGGCTGGTTACCGTTGCTAGTGTCTCATTTGGTGGCAAAGCAAGACCGGGCCTTCTAATGAATGTGCTGCCTGTCATTATAATAGTGTCTCCATCTTCGGCTGCCATAAACAAAAAATACCCACCTGTTTTCTCATCTGTTTTCTGTTTTCTAAAAAAAGAAATGAAACTGTTGATTGTGTTTTTATTTTTGCTATATCTTATACAGTTGCACACTGCCTGGAGATATAGGTATTAGGTGGTTTATACATGTGACAAATAATATAAATAATTTGCGAGTCAGAGTAGACAATACTGAGCTTGATGGACCAGTGATCTGTCTTGGTAGAAGCAGATTCCTATGTTCCACAATAAATTGTGCTGGGAATGATGGGAGTTGTAGTTCAGCAGCAGCTGCAGAGTCAGAGTTGCCTACCCTGGTGTAGACAGGGTATTAGGTGGACCAATGGTCTGACTTATTGGTGAATTAGGTGGACCAATGGTCTGACTTATTCCAAGGCAGTTTTCTATGTAACCTGAGAGGGAAAAGAGGTACCTGCCATGGCTGCAGCTTTTGAAGGTCTCCTCCCGCTATTGCCCTCCTCTTAGAGCTAGATGAATACGCAGCATGTAAGGCGTGTGCCACAGCCTGGATAGCATTATAAATATTGCAGCTGTCTAGAGACAATGCTTTTCCAACCATCTCTTGCAGAATGGGCTCCATCTTCTCTTTCTCTCTGCATCTTGTCCAGCCCTTCACAGACAATGTGTGCTTTGAATAAAAACAAGGAAACATCGTTTCCCTGAAGCCACTCATAATATTAAGACATCTTTTCAGATCATCATTTTTCATCCTTTTGTTTGTCTGGACAAAGAAGGAAAGCATCCCATGGATGCGTTGGAAAGGGAAATAATTAAATATCGCCATCAAAGTCATGTCACATAAAGGAGTTACGATCCAGACTTTCCCCACAGTGGAAGGCACATGCTGGTCATATATTCCTTTGATTAATATTCCATCAATGAAGTATCTTGTGTCTGCATAGTAAACATAGACATTGACTTCACGCCACTTGAGAAATGAATCAATCTCGAAATAGTGATTATAATACCATTTCATCCCTGTTGGGATGCTGTGTAAGAAAGCAACACAAATGCTGCTCTTTGTGAGAAGAGAGTTGAATATCCTCAAGAACCTTCCCCCATTGCCAGTGTCTGGAACAAGGAGCCCGATCCACGTCCACTTGAAGTGCAGGAGCAGTTTCACAATCCCCAGGTAAAGGGGTTCTTCCTTGGGGACCATCCCATAGAAAAAAGGGAACCGAGTTTTATCACTAATAAGGTGAGAAACAAAACCGTAACTGACCTAGTAAGGAAGGGGAAAGATTGTCATTTTCTCATGTTCTCTGGCCAAAGCTGATATATTTGTTAACTTAGATAATGGAGAAAGACTTGTATATTGGAAGGATTTTTATGGGGGAAACCAGCCACACGGGTGTTTATATGGGCTCCCATACTATTCAGCCACCCACCGATCTAAGCAACAAGTGTGCTTGCTTCTCCCAAGCCCCTTTAAAACCCACCTGTGTTGCTTGCAAAGGCAGGGAGGCTCCAAGGCTACAAAGGGCAGTGATGACAGAAGCAGCAGAAGTGTGATTATGCAGGTCTTAATAGCCACGGAGCCACCCCACGTTCACAATCCACACTGGCAGAGTTTACAGGGCCTTGGAAGAAGTGTCTGTGTCTGTTACTGAGATCAGTAGTGGGATGTACAATATGCAAGCCACCGAGGCAAGTCTCACGATCGGTGAGACTTGCCCAGAGCAGGTTTGCAGGGAGAGCGAGCTTAGCCCACTCTCCCTGCAGATGACTGGAGGGGAAGCCCTGGGCAGCCGGATAGGCTGCCCACACAACTGCTGGCTTTGTTACGGAGCCAGCGGGGGCTTGGGAGTTTGGGGGCCGCTCAGCCCCCAGGAATTCCAGCTTGCTCTGTGCGAGTGCGCAGAGCATACTGGAAAAGACCCCCGAGCTGGGAGGCTGATTTCTAGTGGGGGGTCTCCTCATGAGTTGCAGCGGTGTGGGGCCGTGCCACCACAACACATGATCCAGAAACCCCGGTTAGCAGAGCGCTCACTCCGCTAACCTGGACTAAGGGGAGGGCTTCGCAAGCAGGTGACCCGCTTTGAGGTAACTGGGCTTGCCTGCATGCCCGGTGGTTCTCACATTCTGCTAAAATCGGGCTAGGCTCCCCTAGCCTGATTTTAGCTGATTGTGAGAATAGCCTCATTCTCTGACTCTAGCGGCAAGTGGGTCTCAGATTTTAAAGGGGCTGAATTCCGTCATCTACAGCAGGGATATGCAATCTTGGTTTCCCAGCTGCTGTTGAACTACGACTCCCACCATCCCCAGCCACAACTGATTATGGCTAGAGATGAAGGGAGCTGAAGTTCAACAACCAATGGAGAGTCAAGGTTGCCTACCTCTGGCCTACAGAATGTTATTGTCATAGGAATATAGGGAGCTCTCAACTATTGAGTCAGGACATTGGTCCCTCTGACTGAATATAGTTTACTGAAGGGCTGCACTTCTTTGACCCTCCAGCTGTTCTGGGATTAGAAGTCCCATCATCTCTGGCTGGGGATGATGGGACCTGTGGTCCAAGAACAACTTTGGATGATACAGATTGAGGCTATTCTCACGATCGGCCAAAAGTGGGCTAAGGGAGCCTAGCCCACTTTTGAGCGATCGTGTGCTGCAGTGGGAGCCATGCGGCGCCCGGCAGCAAACCTCGCTAAGTACCCCTCCCCTTAGACGAGGTTAATGGAGAGAGCGCTCCGTTAACCTCATTTTTTTGCTTGTGTGTTGCCGTGGTGCACGGTGACACAAAATTAGACCCAAATTTGCTACAGCTGTAGGGACACTTTGGGCCACCTCAACGACATAGTTTGTCATGATGTCATCCACCCAATTCAAGATAGTGCACGTGTGAACGTTTAAGGCTGAAGTGGGCTGACTTGTGAGGATGGTAATTATCAGTTAAGATTATAGTGAAAGGGAAGTAGGCAGATTAGTTCTTACCAGAGCAACTTATTAATGAATATGCAACCTTCAGGCAGACAAATCAACCAACAGTGCTTTTGGAACCATGTTTTAGGGTGACTTGATCTTGTTCTAAGACATCATCTTTAAATGCCCATCTGTTTTGTCTTGGCTCCCATACACTCTCATACCTGTGGGATTTTGTAGATGTCCACCATGGTTGCAATCTGGACAGAGATTTCAGATTCATCCCCTTCAAGAACAACCAAGGGGATACTCCATCTTCCACATTTGTAGTTGGGAACATTTGCCTGCCCAGTGGAGAGCAAGTCTACCAAGGCATCATAGATAGCTCTTGCATTGAGATAGTTGTCATAGATGATGTAGCCCAGGGTGATGTTGGGTAAGAGCCTGGGATTCCGATTGATCTCCTGAATGGCAAACAGGAAGGACAGGATGTTCCAGTTCTTGGTATTTCCACGCCTGTAACAAAATGCACAGGTCATTCGTCCTGTTCAAGTTCCTGTTCCTGGATAAAGGGGGCATGGGAGCATACCAGCAAAGATGAGATTTGACCCAACGGTTACCCAATGCAACTCCTTATGCTCTTATCCCATCAACACTTATACATCTGTTATCAGGGTGAGTCACACTGAAGTCCACTGATTTGAGTGGCTGACATGCCATGCAAGGGAATGCAGACAGTTAGAGCACCACCCTCACTGCCAATGAATCACGGAAGTGTCCGCCATCATGCTTACAGTGTTCCCCTCTTCAGGTGACCTCTGTATGCGTGAGGGATGCATCAGGGGAGCTTTGTGATTTATGTGCTGTGTGGAATTTCTGGTAAATCTTTGGAGGCTCTATCCAAATATAGCCTCCTTTTTTAATATAATGTCTGAATGAGGCTCATGTCAGATGTAAACGTCTGGCTTGACTGTGAAGGTTGAAAAACAGCTGCTTCTCTCTCTCTGCCCCACTCTTCTCTTGATTGAATCCTTCCTACTTGTCTTGTCTAATTCTTACTGATTCTCCACCCAAATCTTCATTTTGTTCACCTTTTCTCTCCTCAGAAAATCTCTCTCCTCACAATAAACACTATGGCTGCCCTCCAGTATTATTTGTAGTTATATTCTCACATCCCACTAGGGGACTACGCTCACAGGGGCCACATCCACACATAATATGGAACTTCTGGTCCAATGGACCCACGGTTTGGCTCTCCCCTCCCCCTGCTCTCCCTTCCGAATTCAGATGTCACGGAGATCTCCCTCTCTGCAGTCAGCAAGAAACCGGAAGCCGGGCCCCTTCACCTCTGGTATTGTGTTATGTGCGAATGCAGCCAGGGATACATGCATTTCTGCCATTTTAGGGCAGAGTGGAGCTGCTGTGTTCTACAACACTGTCGGTTGTGTTTACACAAATGTAGCTACGCAGGCAGTGCTCCAGCCATCCATGTTGTGTGGGGCAGCATGTCAGCCACTGATCAGGTTGTTACTTAAGAATAAACCCCATGCAATTCAGAGGGACTGACTTCTGTGGAAATATGCAAAGTATTGGCTATAGCCCCCTGCACCAGCTCTTTATGATCTTGCAAGCTGTGCATAAAAGGGTTCGAGAAGTACCACAATGCTACCACAGTTCCAAGCTTGTTTTGAGGCTAGAACAAAAATGGGAAAAGCAGACCATGATATTACAAGTCATGCAAGTGAGAGAGAATCACCACAGTGATCAGGGGCCTAGAGCACTTTTCTTATGAGGCAAGGCAACAACACCTGGGGCTTTTTAGTTTAGAAAAAAGACGACTGTGGGGAGACATGATAGAGGTCTATAAATCATGCATGGTGTGGAGAAAGTGGATAGAGAGAAATTCTTCTCCCTCTCATGTAACACTAGAAACAGGTCATCCTATGAAATTGATTGCCAGGAAATTTAGGACCAGGAAACCGAAGTATTTTTTCACACAACACATAATCCACTTGTGGAATTCTCTGCCACAAGATGTGGTGACAGCCAACAACCTGGATGGCTTTAAGAGGGGTTTGGATAACTTCATGGAGGAGAGGTCTGCCATCGGCTACTAGTCGGAGGGCTAAAGGCCACCTCCAGCCTCAAAGGCAGGATGCCTCTGAGTCCCAGTTGCAGGGGAGTAACAGCAGGAGAGGGAGCATGCCCTCTACTCCTGCCTGTGGCTTCCAGTGGCATCTGGTGGCCCACTGTGTGAAACAGGATGCTGGATTAGATGGGCCTTGGGCCTGATCCAGCAGGGCTCTTCTTATGTTCAGTGTGATGAAATAGAATGACTTCACCATTTAGCGTGTTTTAGTGTATTTTACCCTTTAGTGCAATTCCGTGTAACTTAGTAATAGTCCAGCTTATGGTAACCATTGTAGTTTTAACCATTCTTAATTTTAATTCTAGCTTTTTTCCACATATGAAATCATTTTCAGCCATATTACTACTACTACTACTACTATTTAAATTCCCCTTCTATCTTTTCTGTGCATTTTATTATGGAAACGTATGTTTAGCGGCTTTAGTTTTTTAGTAGCTTGTTTCTTTTTAGTAGCTTGTCTCTTTTAAAATTGTAATTATTTTAAATTTTAGCCTTTTCACAATAGCTATCATCATATTTGCAATCACCTATATCAGCATGCAACTTTTCTCCAGTATTACCTCCATTAATGTGTAATTTTATGCTGGTCTCTGACCATAATAAAGCTTGAACTGAACTGAACTGAACTGAAATGGGATGAAAATGCCCCTGCTAGTGAACCAAGACAGCTTTGAATTCTGCAAGCTGGTTTTATGCAGCTGTTACATAGGAACACAGGAAGCTGCCTTACAACGAGTCAGACTGTTGGTCCATCAAGCTCAGTACTATACTGTATACACAGACTGGCAGTGGCTCTCCGTGGTTTCGGGCAGGAGGCTTTCCCAACCCCACCTGGAGATGCCAAGGGATGAACCTAGAACCTTGTACGATGCAAAGCAGATGCTCTACCAGTCAGCTACAACCTCATGATAAGAACATAAGAAAAGCCCTGCTGGATCAGGCCCAAGTCCTCTTCCTTTCCTCCTAGAGTGAAGATGGAAACATTTCTCTCTCCCTACCTCTTCATTGAGGCTATTCTCATGACCGCTCGGAACCGGGTGAAGGGAAGCTAGCCCGGTTCCGCCTGGTCGTGTGCTGCCATGGGAGCCACATTGGCAGCAGGCCATCAGAAATACCCCCTCCCCTTAAACAAGGTTAGCAGCGCGAGTGCTCTGCTAATGCAATTTTTCTGCTCATGAGACGCAATGTGTGAGTAGACCCCACCTGGGAGGCTACAACAAGCCTCATGGCCTAAGGGGTCTCCCCAGGATGCCCTGTGCACTCGCCCCGCCAGGTGGCCCTTCCTCAATGGGTTGGCAGTGACTTTAACTTTGGTGTTGGCTGGCACAATGGCCATGAATTCATGACTGAGTAACGCATTACCCCCACCACTCAATGCCAGTGCACTCACCCCTACCATGAGTTTTGTGCCCCCAAAAGCTGTCCCTGGATCTCCTCACCAGAAGTCTTCTTCCCTTTTAGAGCTTCCCTGACTCTACCTGTTAGGCACACTGGCATCCTCCTGAACTTGGTGGTACCTTTCCTCCTTCTTGGTATACATTCCAACTGAGCTTCTCGTATTGTGGTTTTAAATAAGTTCCATGCTTTCTGGAGTAATTTGACCCTCCTGACTTCCCCCTTCAACTTCCTTCTTACCAGTCCCCTCATTTTTGAGAAGTTTCCTCTTCTGAAGTCCAACGCACCTGTGGTGGGCTTCCTTGACAATTCTCCATTCGCATATATGCTGAATTGGATCACACTATAGTCACTGCTACCCAGTGGTTCTGCAACTCAGACATCTTGCACCAGGTCCTGGGCACCACTCAGGATTAAGTCAAAGGTCGCCATCCCTCTGGTTGGTTGACTAACTGTTCCAAGGCACAGTCATTTAGCACATCTAGAAATCTGGCCTCTCTTTCATTACTGGAATGTGAATTTACCCAGTCTACGTGTGGGTAGTTGAAGCCACCCATTATCATTCCCCTGCTTCTGCTTTCAGCAATGCTGCTGGCCAGATGCCTCTTTTTGTCCTCTATAGCAGTGTTTCTCAACAGCCGGTCCGCGGACCAGTGCCGGTCCGCGACGAGTTGAGTGCCGGTCCGTGCCTTAGGGAATTAACCCCCTCCCCCACTGTGAACCTCCTCCGTGTTTTTTTAAAAAATGTTGAAATTCCAGCCGCTGCGTGGCCGAGGGAATGGCTATGAGGTGTGTGTGTGTGAGCCAGTAGTCCTTCTATCCCGCCCCACCCGCCTCGGCAGCGGCTGATAACAGAGCGACGCTGTAGCTTGCCATCTGGCCCGATGGCACTTCTCAAATGCAAGGCGAGCTCGTGTAGTTAATAGTTAAAAACACAGAGGTTTGCAGCTGTCCTGGACAGCCAGAGTGGCTTTGCTTCTGCTCCTCCTTTGTGAGTGTGTGTAAATGTATGAGCCTAAATCTGCTGCTATCTAATTGAGGTGTTGGGATTCCTCGCGTGAGAAGTTGATTTGTAGTTTGAACACGTGGCTCATTCAAAAAGCCGGAATATTCAAATGATTTTCTATCCTCTTCCCTCCTTCCCCTCTGGATTTTGTTTTTATTTTAATGGCAAGGTGGTGTGCCTACATTCATGCTGCCAAAGGGGCTTGGTGGCAAGACAAAAATAAAGTCATTTCCCCCAATCTCTCCTCCTTTTTCTTTTCTTTTCTTTTAAACCCACCATCCGACTTCCAAAAGCGTCATGATTTCCTCTATCTCTCCGGAGCGTTTAGTATTCTGATTTGATCACGGGCTCCCCCCGCCTTTTTTTAACTCCAGTAAGAGAGAGGGGAAAGAGGAGTGGGTGTGGGAGGGACAGATACAAGCAGCGGCAGCTCCCCCCTCCCTTCTTGGTGTTTGTTTGTTTTGGCAAGACAAGGTGTGTGTGTGTGTGTGTGTGTGTGTGTGTGTGTGTGTGTGTGTGTGTGTTAAAGTTCAGTTGGGAGAATGTCCTCCAACTTCTCAACCTTAGCTACCCTTCCCCCGCCCCATTATCTTTCCGGGCGCTATTCTCTTCGGCTCATGTCCTGGTCGTTCCTGCCTCCGGTATGTTGCCCCTGAATGCTAACATGGGCCGAGCTCTTTTTGCAAGAGGTGTTCAGCCCGGCTTGTAGAACTGGGCTGCACTTATTTAGTAGAGCTTCAGCTTCAGTAGCACTATGTGAGGCCTTTAGGGGAGTTGGCGCTCGGTTAGCCTGGGCGACGACCTGCGTAATTTGTGGTCCTCTCTTCTTCTCTCTCCCCACTTGCAACTCACACACGCTGTCAGGTAACGTGCAAACTGGGATTCTTAAAAGCCTTTTCATCACTGAGGAGGAGCAGGGCCGCCACGAATTGGAAGAATATTTTTTTAAAAAACACGGAGGTTCACAGCATGCGGGGGGGGGATAGAAAGACTACTGACTCACCCCCCACACACACACCTGGCAGCCATCGCGTCGCTCTGTTATCAGCCGCTGCCGAGGCGGGTGGGGCGGGATAGAAGGACTACTGGCTCACACACACACACCTCATAGCCATTCCCTCGGCCACGCAGCGGCTGGAATTTCAACATATTTTAAAAAAACATGGAGGAGGTTCACAGTGGGGGAGGGGGTTAATTCCCTAAGGCACGGACCGGCACTCAACTCGTCGCGGACCGGCACTGGTCCGCGGACCGGCTGTTGAGAAACACTGCTCTATAGGAACTGCTTTTTCTTAGACTTGAACTGGAATCTTAGTGCTTTGGATCTGAGAAACTGGGCTGGTTGAAGTGCAGTGTACTCTAACACCTGAGGAGAGTCTTGCTGGATTTTTGAAGAAGTATTGTGTTAATTTTCAAATGTGGATTATTTTTAATGTTGGCACATCAGGCATTCTGGCAAAACATAAGGATCCTTAGACAGGGCTTGTGCTATTTTCTAAAAGGTGTCTAATATCTTTTTTTTTCTGGCAGGAAGCACGGGCATGAAAAATGTCAGTATAGAATATTCTGACTCTTGTTCCTTTCCGTGGTGTTTCAAGCCCAGTTTTTCCTCTGTCAGGCTCTGTGTTTACAATCCATGGATGCGGGGAAGTCAGCAGAGATTGTATGTACTTCTAAAGATGTCATTGAACATTCTAAAGATGTCATTGTTTTTATTATTTATTTATTCATCATCATCATCATCATCAATCATCTCAAGAAAAAGAAGGTGGGCTCTGTGAACTGTTTGGGACTAAGTAGTGTACTCTCCCTTCCCTCCCACCCCGGCACCAGGTGAAAATGAGACAACACCTTTCTAGGAGCAAGTCCCAGAACAGACTTCATGACAAAAATAGAAGCGAGTGGCATAGCAGTAAATCCATCATCAGACAATTGCTTACCACTCAACTCTGATAGAGGGAGACTCCAAGAAGTTGTGTTGATTAAATCTCAGATTTGTTGCAGAGATGATCCCGCTAATGAGCTGGTCTCCTGGCCGGTAATAATTCAAGGGTTCTGTTTCACCTCTCCTCAGATTCAAGGGGCATTTTGCCTCCCGCACCCCACAGGCTGCATGGGGCAGCAGGAGAAGCAGCAGCAGCAGCTGCCGTAGCAAGAGGGGGGTCATTCTAGCTTTGCACCTGGAGTCATTTCCCTTCTGACTGATCTCAGCCCCATGTCCAGTAAATTAGAATAAGTCAAATCTCTCTTGCAAGACCAAGCCTACTACTCTACTGAGATTACAGTCCTAAGGCTTGGAGCATCCCACTGGACACACTGGGATTTACACCTGAGTAAAGATGCATAGGACTATCCTGTAATACAGATTGAGTCCAGTTGTGGGGTCGGAATTGAAGGGGATGATATTAAACCTTACCTGGACACCTCCCCACCTCCCCAGTCCATAGCCAACCTTTAAGCTGCGGCATCACACTAGCTACTTCAAAGGGATCTCTTTCTGAATGAATTCTATCCAGGTGAGCAGGTCCTTATGCACAAACCATTTCAGGCTTCATTCAAGAAATTACATCATCCTGCCCTTGATTCTGATGGGTATGTTTTGAATTCCAAGGGCGGACTTTCGGAGACAATCCCATGAGTTTTGCTAGGAAGAAGAAGACGAAGGAGAAGAAATCACTATGATTTTGATAATTATTAGGGGAACAATCACCTGCAGGACTTCCGGGGCTCTTTGCGTGCCCCCAGGCACCGCTGTGAAGCTGGAAGAAACATGTTGTGAGAATTTGCCAGTGCAACTTAAACTCTGACATAGGTCATTGGTGGGCGTTTGTGAACTGAACTTGTACAAATGCTGAAAAAGACCTTGCAGGATCTGGCAGAGCCCTATCCAGTCCAGCATCCTGTTTTGCACAGTGACCAATCAGATGCCTCTAGGAAGCCCACAAGCAGGACATGGAAGCAGATACACCCCTGCCCTGTTGCTTGGCAAACCTTACTGGGTAAATAGGAACATAGGAAGCTGCCATATAACAAGTCAGACCATTGGTCCATCTAGCCCAGTATTGTCTAAAACAGGCCTGCTCAGCTTAGGCCCCTTAGCTGTTTTTGGACTACAACTCCCATAATCCCCAGCCATAGTGGCCAATAGCCAGGGATTATAGAAACTGTAGGCCAACATCTGCAGGAGGGCCAAAGTTGAGCAGCCCTGGTCTACACAGACTGGCAGCGGCTTCTCTGAGGTTGAAGTCAGGAGTCTCTTTCAGTCCTACCTTGGCGACGACTGGGAAAGAGCTTGGAACCTTCTGGATGCAGATACTCTTCCCAGCACGGCCCCATCCCCTAAGGGGACTATCTTGCAATACTCACACATGTAGTCTCCCATTCATCTGCAAGTGAGGGTGGACCCTGCTTAGCAAATGGGACAAGTCATGCTTGCTACCACAAGAACAGTTCTTTCCCCATAGACCCATGCTACTCTAATGCAAACAGCCTTGGGATGCGCACCGCAAGAGGTGTGCATCACCTTATACAGGTACATTCTAAGGGGAACCTTTGCACATTAGCACAATTTTGAAAATTCCTGTGATTTAGCTCATTTACATGATCTTCTTGTGCCAGCACAACTTTGCTTTTGTACAAATGCTTTGTTAGTCTGTACATTTTGGGCGCTTGCGCCAGCCCCGTCTGCAGGCCCAGCTTCTTTGCACCAGACAGCAATAATGAACAGGAGGTGGTGGGGCTTAGCCTATTTGCCTACTTGGTTTGCAGGGAGGGTTTAGCTGGCTGTTTGGAGCACGCCTCTCAATCCTCCTCAGTCGCATTTCAAGGAGCAATCCTGCCTCTCTCCCTCCCTGGGCTTAGTGTGGGATGCGGCTGGTCGCCCCTTTGGGGGTCGGGTAGGAATTTTTTGGCCCTTGGTGGTTTGGCCTTAGTCAGGGGACTTTTTTGCCTACCTCACACCATGGCCCCTTAGTTAGTTAGTTCTTGGTCACAATGGCCGATACAGTGCGGTATTCAGGGGTCATGTAGAGCACCTTAAGGCACATGTTGAGCATGAAGAGGTAACATAATCATAACACAAAACAGCGTATATCCCTGATCCAAAAAATGAACCCAAACAACACAAAATATCAGGAAAAAGACTTATATAATACTAGCCTGTAATATACATCTATAAAAGCTATGGATATGGATAAGAATGTGTATTTTAATAATAAGAATTAAACATTCTACATAGAACAATTTAGAATACAATTAAGGCCACTATGTAAAAACAATATATTAAACATCCTCCTACATATACCAATAAAATAATATAAAAGTGTCCCAGAATTTGGATCAGGGATATTCACTGTTTTGTGTTATGATTATAAATAAAGTGGTGCTTGCAAATGAGCTAAAATCCTCTTAAAAGTTAGTCAGTTCAATGCTGTGTTGCCAAACAATTAGATGTCTTCTTAAAGTCTTGTCCAGTGGGTCAAATGTGTTTTGATTTCTATGCCTTACAATTTCAAAGGGCCCTTACCATTTTGCAGGAGATTGGCTACATTTTTAGTGTATGCATTTTGATTTTTCAATCTTTATGACAAGGGCCTTATATATACAAAGAATAATGCACCATTAAGTGAGTAGGAGAACTTGAAGTCTGGAGGAGTTATGCCCTCATGATAGCACATGATAAAGTCACTGAGGAAAACATAGAAGTTGAAACACATTTTATTTATGTATTATTTTTATTTAACATATTTTTATACTGCCCAAAAACCGCTCTGGGCGATTTACAACAAAATAAAAACAGAAAGTAAAACATTAGTTAAAACAAAAAGAAAAAGTTTAAAACATTACAACAATTTAAAAATTTTAAAACAATATTTTAAAACAGTATTAAAACCATTAAAACAGTATTAATTAAAAAGCCTGGGTGAACAGATGCGTCTTTAAAGACTTAAAAAGCTGTCAGAGATGGGGAGGCTCTTATTTCACTAGGGAGAGCATTCCAAAGCCTTGGGGCAGTAGCGGAGAAGGCCAGTCCCTGAGTGGCCACCAGACGAGCCGGTGGCAACTGCAGAGGGACCTCTCCTGATGATCTCAATAGGCGGTGCTGTACATGACGAAGAAGACATTCTCTTAAATACCCAGGGCCCAAGATGTTTAGGGCTCTATAGGATATAACCAACACCTTGTATTTTGCCTGGAAACATATCGGCAGCCAGTGTAGCTCCTTCAATACAGGAGTTATATGGTCTCTCCAAGATGACCCAGAGACCAACCTGGCTGCTGCATTACATTCTGGACCAACTGTAGTTTCCGGACTACATACAAGGGCAGCCCCACACAGAGTACATTGCAGTAATCCAGGACCAACAAACAGAAGTACTTTTTCACACAACACATAATCAACTTGTGGAATTCTCTGCCACAAAATGTGGTGATGGCCAACAAGCTGGATGGCTTTAAGAGGGGTTTGGATAACTTCATGGAGGAGAGATCTATCATTGGCTACTAGTCGGAAGGCTATAGGCCACCTCCTGCCTCAAAGACAGGATGTCTCTGAGTACCAGTTGCAGGGGAGTAACAGCAGGAGAGAGGGCATGCCCTCAACTCCAGCCTGTAGGCTTCCAGCAGCATCTGGTGGGCCACTGTGTGAAAGAGGATGCTGGACTAGATGGGCCTTGGGCCTGATCCAGCAGGGCTCTTCTTATGTTCTTAAGCTCCCAACTTGGCAAAACTGGCTAGAGCAACATCCTTGCAATGTCTGGATGTCAGGAATTGAGTGGCTTCACATTACTGCAGCCAAGATGGTAAAGTAGGAGGAACTGGAGGTTCCCAGGGAGCATGTTCTCCCATTGGGAATGATGTCTGAAGCCAGCCAGGTCCAGTTCACAACTGGAGCCACTATGAGTTCACCATCAACGTCCATTAGTACTTTGTAGTACAGTATCTGGAACACAAGTGAAGCTGACTTAGTCAGACTATTACTCCATGAAAATCCATATTGTCCAGACGGAATGTCTGTAATTCTCTTGGATGGATACCAGACAGAGATCTTCCCTTGCCCTACTTGGAGATGCTACTGATTAACCATGGGCTGTTTTGTATGCAAAGCATACGCTCTACCGATGAACTACAGTTCATTGTCATGAGGAAACTGGGCTCATTTCATGATTTCAGTCCTGGACATAGATTTCAAATATTTTTTAAAGAACATTTTAAAGATCAGATTACATCTTTTACTTTCACCATTAGATGCTCCTTTGCATTCAGACTAGGCCTCAAGACAATAATGTAGCATTTCGGAATAAAAATGCAGCCCAGTAACCCAGCACTGGAGGCCAAGATGGAGAAGACCTGCACAGCCACCATGTATTTCCCTTTCGTGCTTAAGTAGGTGGGAATAAAGGAGACCCAAACACTGCAAAAGACCAACATGCTGAAGGTGATCAACTTGGCTTCATTGAATGCCCCAGGCAGCTTCCTGGCTAGGAAAGCCACAGTGAAACAGACAGCAGCCAGGAAGCCCATGTAGCCAAGGGCAGTATAAAACATGGTGACTGACCCTTCATTGCATTGAAGGATGATGTGTTCAGGCTGGGAGTGCATGTCAAAGTCTGGGAAGGGTGGAGAGATTCCCAGCCAGATGATGCAGATGCCAGCTTGTATACAAGAGCAAAGAATGATGACATAGTTGGCCATACTCTTGCCCAGCCACTTCCTCATCCTGTTTCCTGGTTTTGTAGCCATGAATGCAACCACCACAGTGATGGTTTTGGCCAACACAGAAGAGATGGCAACTGAGAAGATGATGCTGAAGGCAGTTTGTCGGAGAAGGCAAGTTGCCTTCTGAGGCTGGCCAATGAACATAAAGGAAGATAAGAAGCAAAGCAGGAGAGAGATGAGGAGAATGAAGGAGAGGTTCCGGTTGTTGGCTTTCACCACTGGAGTTTCTAGATATTTAATGAAGATTCCTAACACAAAACCTGTGATTAAGCTCAATAACAGAGCAAAGAAAGCTAGGCTGATCCCCAAAGATTTTTCGTAGGACAGGAAGATCAGAACCTTGGAGACACATAGATTTCTCTCCTTGTTTGAATGCTGATCATCTGGACACTTCTTACAATGTTCTGCATCTGAAAAGAGCAAGAGCAACATCAGTATTAGGAATGTCTACATCACAAGCTTAGTATCATATGTGTTGGGATGCCATGTCACCTGGTCGCTTGCGTGGCCATGTGGAATCTGGAGAAGGGCATAGCATCCCTCCTCTGAGGCTTTTGTTCCCTTTGGGGGTGGGGGGATGAGAAGGGCCCAGGCTGGTTGGATCCCAGTGGGGTTGAGAAGGCAAGGCAGGGAGATCTGCAGGAGACAGCTAGGTTGGGTGTGACAGGATACAGGAAGCAAGGTCAGGAAGGCGGTGGGGCTGGACATAGGCTTTAAGCCCTGTCAGCTCTGCACTGGGGTATTTAAAGACGAAGCAGCTGATGATGAAGGGCTGCTTCTGAGTATGGGAGCCAGGAGTTCTCCAGGAGAAGGAACTGGCTGAATGCAGCAAGCCAGGAGGAGGACTCAGGTGACAAGCTCACCTCCTCCCCTGGCTGTTCCTGAGGCTGACCTTTTGGGGGGTGCTCCAGTCATTCTGGAGTTCAAGAAGGGCTAAGAGTCCACCTCATCCCCTGGGAGTCTGACAATATGTTCTATTTGATTCCATAAAAGTAGAATCCCATAAAGGGTTTTGCAGAAACAATTTATATGCAGGAGTCAATCCCTGGTGTCTCCAGGTATGGCTTGGAATGAGATTCCTGTCTGGAACCCTGGAGAATTCCTGCCAGTCAGTGTAAGACAAGACTGAATTAGGTGAACCAAGGAACTGATTCAGTAGAAGCCAGATTCTTATGTTCATTTCTTGCAAGTCTCTTTCTGGTACTACATGTGCATGTTAAAGATATACAAAACAAAAGATGGCCTAAGATGAGAAATGTATATTAAAATGCTTTCCATGCCAATAGTCCCAGTTTCAATTCCTGGTATCTCTAGGTAGGCATGAGAAAAGAACCCTTTCTAAAATCCTAGACAGCTGTGGTCAGTCAGTATAGACAAGACTCAGATAGATGGACCAAGAGTTTGACTAAGTAGAAGATAGCTTCTTATATTCATTGTATACCACTCATAAGAACATAAGAACAGCCTTGCTGGATCAGGCCCAAGGCGCATCTAGTCCAGCATTCTGTTTCACACAGCGGCCCGCCACATGCCTCTGAGAAGCCTACAGGCAAGAGGCATGCCCCCTCTCCTGCTATTACTTCCCTGCAACTGGTATTGAGAGGCATCGTGCCTCTGAGGCTGGAGATGGCCCACTCATATTCTGAAACCAATTGT
The DNA here is from genome assembly GCF_027244095.1 of Hemicordylus capensis. Lineage (NCBI taxonomy): Eukaryota > Metazoa > Chordata > Lepidosauria > Squamata > Cordylidae > Hemicordylus > Hemicordylus capensis. Next base: position 232,276,456 of record NC_069658.1, on the reverse strand, counting down.
GCATACAAATATGTCTGCATGGAAATTTGCCCCCAAAGATCTGCCCGTTCCCCTGAAGTCACTTACCTTCCTGGGTGGAGATGGCCCCTTCCATGCATGGAGAACATTCATAGCAGCAAATGAGCTTCCCTTCCAGAATCTTCTTGGCATATCCAGGGTAGCAACTTTCAGTGCATTTAGAACAAGGCCAGGTCTAAGAATAATGAGAGAGAACATCAAGCAAAATGCCGTAGGTGTAATTTCTCTCTTGCTGGAATTGAGTTGGAATGGACTCCATGGAACTTCTAGTCCCCAGCCTGGTTTATCTACCAAATGACCCCAGTCTCCTTTTGAACACAGTCTTGGACACAGGTTTGGTGTTGTGGGCCTGATGCTCAGAGTGGGCTTCAGTGGGCAAGGCTTAGGCCAGGAGACTGGACTCACGTCACGTGAGATAGATAAATAAATGAATATTGCAGAAGTTCCCACCTTGGATCCACAGCTGGTGTTGGGCTACATCTCCCATCATCCCCAACTACAATGGCTTTCAACCATTGTGGTGGAGGGTGATGGGAGTTGTAGTCCAACAACAGAAGACGACCTAAGACGCTGACATATTTTTGGTTCAATATGTCAACCCTTGACAAACCAACAGAGCTTTTTGGTTCACCTTCCAGTTTTCTCTACATGAAGACCAGCAAGACTTTGTTCCTGCTTTTGAGAGTCTTATTGTGTACAATGGTACAGAGCCCCTTCTCCTTCCTTGCCTCTTCACTGCTGGGTTCTGGCAGGCTGGGTGTCCCACTGACATTCTGGGGAAGGCAAGGGAGTACCCATGGCCTAGCTCCTGTTTCCTCCAATAGCACCCCATCCTCTCCTTACTAGCTTGCATAGTGGGTTACATAGCAGTGGGGGCAGTCAGGATGTTAAACCATGGACACACTGGCAACCCCACACCATTTCTGGCCCAGCTATATTTACATTGGGCCAAGCCCATTACAACATGGGTCCCTCAAGTGTCCCCTCATAGCTTGAGTCCCAATAGAGTAGATGCTTTTGCCTAGTCACTATAGCCCTATTAAGATGTTCTTAAAAGAGAGTAGGGGTGTACAAATTGATTCACCATCGTTAGGGTTGGAACAGGGGTGATTAACAGATTTCATCCTGAATCGACTAACCTTCAATAAAGAGGGACTGATTCAGGGTTGAGGCGCATGACCCCTGATTCGACCCGAATTGGTTTAGGTGATTCAAATGTCATTTTTGAGACCCCTTTTGCTGGAAAAATGGGCCTCACAATGGCCCTTTTTTCTGGGGAGAGCTAGTCTACCAACTGGGATCAGCGGGTAGACCAACCTTCCGCTCTGGACTTATCACGTCAGCCAGCCTTGGAGGACCTGTCCTCTGAAGAGGGCTGATGTGCCAAGTCTGGAGCAGGTTGGTCTCCCCGCTGATCCCAATTGGTAGACCAGCTCTCCCCAGAAAAAAGTGCCATCATGAGGCCTGTTTTTCCAGCAAAAGGGGCCTTAAAATGGCACCCAAAGCACCCAAATCAATTCGGGTGATTTGGGGCTGATTCATCGAGGCAGCTGGCCAAGCCGGCTGGCTGCTTTCGACAAATCAGTTTGATGGTCTGTGATCCAATTTGACCTTGAGCTGAATCACATATTTTGATTCGTGCACACCCCTAAAAGAGAGCCTGTGTTCCCGTACAGCCTCAAAGCATTCGGGAAGTCCTGCTCTGGCATATCACTCCTCCCCTGTGCTGCTCACAATTCCAACAGAATTCATCTGAAGAGGCAAGTGCTGTGATTGTGATGGCAGGCATTTCCATAATTTTAATTTGTAGGCGATGTTTAAATTGTTAAATTGTTTTAAGTTTTTGTATATCTTTTAACTTGTTTTATGCTATTGCTAGCCACCCAGAGACGAAGGTTTGGGGTGGTGTACAAATTTGACCAACCAACCAACCAACCAACCAACCAACCAACCAACCATTGGGAGACTGAGGTGCTGCTGCCTCCTGATCACAGAAATGCCTGCCATCACTGTTACAGCGTTTGCCACTTCACAGGAATGATGTTGGAATCATGAGCATCATGGGGGAGAAGATGAAGCTATTCCCACAATCAGTAGAAAGCAGGCTAAGGGAACCTAGCCCACTTTCTACTGATTGTCAGAACCACCAGGCTTGTGGGCGAGCCTGTTGGCTCTGCGGCAACTAGCCCACCTAAGTCCCCCTCCCCTCAAATGAGGTTAACAGAGTGAGAGCTCAGTTAACCTCATTTTTTTGATCATGTGCCTCTGCGGTGCATGGTGGCACATGAGTAGACCCCTGATTGGGAAGTTGCAACCAGCCTACCAGCCTCGGTGGTCTCTCCAGAATCCTGGAACGTCTGGGGGCCATGTGGCCCCTGATCCCTGCAGCCCCCACCGGCTCTGTGATGGACCAGGTAGTCATGTGGATGGCTGATTTGGCCGTCGGGGGCTGCAAGCATGAGCGTCTGCACGGAGAGTGGGCTAAGCCTGCTCTCCCCGCAGTCCTGCCAGAAGCTCTTCTCACTGATCACGAGAAGAGCTTCGATGCGTGACACATCTTATGGCATAGCTAGGAAAGAAAAGGATAGATAAGCAATAGGGATGTGTATGGAACCACGGCTGGGTGGTTTGGAAGCGGTGGGGGTGGCACTTTAAGGGTGGGGGGAAGGTGCACTAACTCCTCCCGCCGCTTTTCTCCCGCTGGCGTCATTTTTTCATAAAAAACCTTCAGGGCGGCAGCATACCTCCCTGCTGCACCATTGCCCTTCTTGGCCGGAAGTGGTCGGAAGTACCGGTCGCATATGCACATGGGCACCCACTACTTCCAGCAACTTCTGGGCGAGGAGGGCAACGGGGTGGCAGGGAGGTATCCTGCCGCCCCGAAGGTTTTTACAAAAAAATGACACCGGCAGGGGAAAGTGGCGGGAGGAGTTAGTGCACCCTAGCCCCGCCCTTAAAGTGCCATCCTGGGGCCTTCGAACTTCGAACCGGCCCCGTGTTCGAACCTGTTCAGAGGCTCGTAAAAGGGCCTCCGAACAGGTTAGTGCACATCCCTACTAAGGAATAGTGGTAGAGTGAGTTTTTTCGTCTACTCTCCTCATAAAAAGTGAGGAGATCACTTTGCTGTGTGTGTCTGTCTCTGTGTGTGTGTCAGAGAGAGAGAGAGAGCGCGCAAGAGTGAGCGCTACACCGATTTGGACCAAATTTGGTACAGTTGTAGATGTACACACAGGGTCACCTCGACAACATATTTTGTGATGATGTCATCCACCCCAATTCAAGATGGTAGACTTGTGAACGTTTGTGGTAGAATTCAGCTAACTTGTGAACCTGCCAAACTGATCTGCACCAAACCCAGTACACGTGTTAAGATTACAAAGGACATTAATCCCTGAAATTCCATAAATGAATTCCAGAACCCATTTCAAGAAGGCAGCTCTGCGTATGTATGTGTGTTTGTGTGTCTGTGTCTCCTAACAACTTTGCATGGCCGGAATACATTTGGATCAAATATAGTACAGCAGTAGTGCCCCATAGGGACCTTTCAATGGTGTGTGTTCTATAATGACAACATTATCTCATTGCCATCCTCCACCAATGTGTGGTACACCCTGTTCTTACAGATGAGGCTCTGGTGACTACTGTTTTACTGTACCCTGTGTGTTGCATTTGGTGTTTAACAACACAAAGGTGCATGAATTTGAAGATGGTAATTTACTTATTAAAATTATAGTGAAAGGAAAGTAGGTGGATTAGTTCTTACCTGAACTTCTTGTTTTATTGATAAATAGTAAGAACAACCACCATTATCTTTATTGGTTGACATCAGGACCAAATTACTCCTGAGTAGTCCTATTGAAATCAAGTAATCCTTTAGGATAACTGCAGAATAGTATTATTGAATAACTTAATCTGGATATTGACCATTATTTTTATTGGCTGACATGTTCCACATCATAATGCAGTGGGCTGCAGGCATTACAGAACCACTCACACCACTGTGGGGCTCTAACACCTAAGGCAACACTGCTGTGCAAGAGGGACGCTACTACTACTACTACTACTATTATTTTATTTTATTCATTTAGTAGCCAATAATAGTCACAGCAACTGCAAAAGAATATGAAAGAAATATTTCCCCCACCTGGTTAAGCCATTTGGGCCACACGATGGCACCCTTCTCAATGGTGAATTTTTGCTCTAGGGATCCCTGTCGCTCTAGACTCCCAATTTTCATTCTATGAATGGAGTTATTGGGAAATACAATATAGTTCAAAATATCCAAGTCGACTGCCAGGTCCCCCTTCTCATCCAAATACACCCCATGCATGGAGTTATTGCAAAATCTGAATTTTCTGAGGAAAGGGAGAAGCTAGAATGACAGAGCAAATAGCAGCACTTAGAAAACAGGAAACCATCTTGGACTGGCTTGCCCATGAGGCAAGGTGAGGTGAAGGTCTCAGGGGGCACCAGCACTCTTCCTCCCCCCCCGCCCCCACACCTTATGACCTGGTCTCTGCTCCTGATTGGTTGACCATGTGCTGAAGCTTAGCATACCCCTCCCCTCAGCTTGACTGATAGGCTTCAGAAAATTTAGCACAGAGTACTCCAATTGAAATTACTAGGTCCTTTAATTTCAATAGTAGCTGAGTGTGTGGATGTGATCCAATGACTGAAGAAGCCTGTAGTCTATTTCATAATTGTGCCTTTTAAATCTGTGTGTGCATACACCCACACCCACACCCACACACCATGGGATACCTGATCTAAAGGTTTGTGGTAGATGGGGTATGCTGGTTAAAAAAAGGTTAGGAATCCCTGCCACAGATTTTGTACAACAAACTGATATAGTAGTCACTTGCAACAATGGGGCTATACCCCGGCTAACTTGGCAAAGAGGCACCTTTTAATGTGGTGATTCTCTTCATTTAGCAGGGGGAGAGTAACTGGCCCTATCCACCCCCAGCACAGTACCTCCAGTGGCTGTTGCTGGTGTCTATCTTATGATTCTTTTGAGATTGTGAGCCTTTTGGGGACAGGGATCCATCTTTCTTATTTATTTATTTATTTATTTATCTGTGTAAACCACCCTGAGCCATTTTTGGAAGGGTGGTATAGAAATCAAATGAATGAATGAATGAATGAATTAATTAATATTCACACGGGTGGGCGGGTGGAAAGGCAGAGTTCAACCTAACTTCCCCCAGACGATCGCTCCATTTTAAGATTCACTTAAAATGACTCTTTCATTTTCCTTCATGCGGTTTCTGGGGCAGAAGTGTGGGTCTGGCAGTAGTGCCCCAATGGGTGCCTGCCACCACCCATATTTCAAAGGAATTGGGCAAAGGGCTGATTTTTAAAGAATTTGTGAACTTTGTGCGCCTTTAAGCTTTCCCCCCATAGGGAATAATGGAGATTTCAGCAGCCCCAAAACTCCACTCGGGGGTCACCAGGGTGGCCCAGAGTGAGTGTTGGCGTAGTGCACATAGGGTACCAACCACCCCCATACCCACAAGCCCATGGGGTACTGGGTATTTTTGTTTCTGAGGTATTTTGAGTGTAGATCCTTTCGGCATGCAAGCTGCACACCCTCACAGCCTATACTGCCAGGAGCAGCGTGGATCTGCGCTGACCTGGCAGCGTGGTGGAGCAACAAAGGCTGGGACTTGTTTTCCTGGCCCACACATATCCTACGAGGCACCGCGCAACAAGTGTAATGCCTTGGGGGAATTCCCCTGTCCGATGGTCACTTTAGGTGTGGAGCCGAAGAGACACACGAGCCCAGCAGCCGGGTTAAGGGAGTGCTTGCTCCCTTAACCTCAGCTAAGAGCCAGGCTTAGGAGCAGCGTTATTTATTATTATCTATTTATTTAAAACATTTACACCCCGCCCCCTCCAGGGCACTACTGCTCGGGGCGGCTCACAACAATAAGATAGACACAAGATAAAAAAGTAATAAAATAAAATAAATAAAATAAAAGTAATAAAATTAACTAAATTAAACAAAAAGAAGTTGTCAGATTAAAAAAAACTACAATCATTATTAGGTTCAAATTAAAAATGAAAATTATAAAGAGCTAAGGCTGGGTGGAAGCGCCCGGATCCACAGGCTAGGCTGCTCATGTGAACAACCTCACCATGTCTCTCCATTTTCTAATATTTGCACAAGTGCAGAGGATGCCAAATAGCACATTTACTCTGGATAGGCTTGTGCTGAAGCTCTTCCGTCAACGTACTGAAATTTTCCATCCATGTGCCGATAATATTCAGATCTTTGCCTTTCAATAATGGATTCCTAACACACAACTGTGTTAATCCTGATGTCAATTTGGATGGTCTTTGAAAAGCTTATATGCATATCTAGCATCAAACTGAGGAATTACATTGAGACTGAGTGCATTGAGAAGCAAGTGGGGGGATGTCCAATGACATTCTGCCCACGGGCCTCTTGGAATCTTAAAGAATCTGGAATTTGCCACGATGGGGCAAACCATTATTAAAAACCTATCCCATGCTGTAAGTGGGTTTTACTCTTGTTGGTGGTTTTTTTTAAAAACATAATTTTAAATGGCTTTAATTGTTTGGTTTTAATCTGTAGTTTTATTGTTTTGGTTTTTTCCCTTTAAACCAGCAGGAGGTTTTTCACATATGGCTTTATGCCTCAGGATATCTCTGAAGAGTGAATCTGCTTTGCAGCTGATTCACAAGATGTTTACTTCGGGGAATTAAAGTGACAGTTAACATAGCTGTCAGCTCCTCCTCGCACTCCCTGGCAGATCTGTGAGTTTGCATTTACCTGGTCCAGGCTTTATTTCCAACCAATCACCTCCCAGAGGAGGAGGAGGAGGAGGGAGGAGGAGGAGGAGGGAGAGAGACCTTTTCCTACTTTTTTTTGTTAGTTTGTTGGCCATATTTGATAAGCAGAAGCAGCCCACATTATTCATTCCCATTGTGCTTGCTTTGGAACTTCAGGAATTTCTTTTCTCTCCCACTCGCCCCTGGACTCCTTGGAGGAAGAGCGGGATATAAATGTAACCATAAATAAAAAAATAGGACATCCATCTCTATCAAAATCTATCCCACTCCAACAATATTCCAGGAAATGGGTGTGTGTGTTTTATTTTGATACCAATGTTCTCTGTTCTGCCCCAATCTCACTTTTTTTACAATAACTGAGACAATGATTCATTGAAGGGTGTTGGACAGAGAGCTCTCTATCACTTGGTACTAAGGTGTTTTTAAGAATATAGTATCAAGGAAGCAGGGGCATGCTCCAGCATTCATAAGACGCTCTGGTTTCTAGGGGAGAACTGAGGCTCAAATGTCTCCTGTTGAAAAGGTTTTGTTGAATCATGCCCTATGCTTGAAGAAAGAACTTTGTACATTGTACTAAGCTAGCCTTAACTTTTTACTTGTACTAACCCTTTCCCCGCCTCTTTGAAAAAGCAGCCAGTGGGGGAAAAGATTCTGTCAAACTCCTTTAGCAGAAGATTGCAAGATCAGTGAGACGATGAGACAAATTGCCAAGCAGCGCCCGCTGCTGACACTTGGCATTCTGGAAACCCACCCAGCAAACATTTTTTTTAGAAAACATGAAAGAGCTATTAAGCTGATTTATCGGCAATGGCCCCTCTGCACATCAAAAGATAAGCATTGGAGAAAGCAGAAGCCCCAGAGTTTTTTTTCCAAAAGCCGCTTGAATTAGAGGATTTTTTAAATGCCAAACATAACTCAGGCTAAGCCAGAATTCGCAGCCTCCATTCGGGGAAAATCAAAGTCCTGTCTGTCCTGGTCCCTGATAGCTCACGGGGAGGTCGGGTTAAATCCAGATAATATGTGGTTTGGCACACTCCAATCAGGAGTAGATTCACAATAAAAGCCCTGTGTGAAAAGCCTCCAGGACATATTGGTTTTTGGCAATATAGAATTGTAATAAATATCCTCAACAAAGTTAAATAAATAATTCGAGCTCTTCTCAGAGGCCAATTTCAGGACAACTGGTAATCATTTCCAGTGGAACAACCTGAGAGAGAAAAGAAATACCTGTCCTGGCTGCAACCTTTTAAGGTCTCCACCCATCTTCACCATCCGCTTGGATCTGGAGAAATAGGCTGCATTTAAGGCATGTACCACATCTTGAACAGCACTGTAAATCCTGTAGCTGTCTAAGGACAGAGACTTGTCAACCACCTGCTGGGGAAGGGTCTCCATACTCTCTTTCTCTTTGCATCGTATCCAGCCTTTCACAGACAACACATGTTTTGAAAAGAAACAAGGAAACCTTGTCTTTATGATGTAACTCATATGAGAAAGCAACATTTTAAGATCATCTTTTATCTTTTTCTTTGTCTGGATAGAGAAGGAAAAAAACCCATGGATATGTTGGTAAGGTAAATGATTGTATATTGTTGTCAATGTGATGTCCCACAAAGCTGTTGTGATCCAGATTTTCCCCCTCATGGAAGGCATATACCGTTCATACATGCCTTTAACTAATATTCCATGTATGAAGTAATGGGTCTCCGCATAGTAAACAGTCACATTGACTGCATTCCACTTGAGAAATGAATCGCTGTTTAACAACTCAAAGAAACCCATCACTATTGAGATGGTATCTGAGAAAGCAACACAAATACTGTTCCTCAGGAGCAGAGGTGTGAAGGACCTCAAGAACCTGTCTCCATTTTCAGAGTCTGGAGCAATGAGACTGATCCACGTCCACTTGAAATGCAGGAGCAGTTTGACAACCCCCAGGTAAATGGCTTCTTCTTTTGGGACTGTTCGGTAGAAAAAAGGGAACTGAGCTTTATCATTAAGAAGATGGGAAGCAAAACCATAACTGACCTGGTAAGGAAGAGGGGAAGCTTGTTATTTTTCTTTTCCTTTCAGGACAATTCTCAGATATTTCTAAGTAGGCTCATCTCCCCACCAGGATAGCTGCTTCCAACAGAGCCACTTCCATGCACTTCCACACAGTTCTGGTGCTGGGAGTGAACACAAGAATAGCCCTGCTGGATCAGGCACCAGGCCCATCTAGTCCAGCATCCTGTTTCACACAGTGGTCCACCAGATGCTTCTAGGAAGCCCACAGGCAAGAGCTGAGGTCATGCCCTCTCCCCCTGGGAGATGGTCACTCTCAGGGCGCCCAACTATTCTAAATTTGGTAAATTTGGCACCACTGTTATTTAACATATTTATCAATCCCCTTGTTCCTCATTTATCTAAAATGGAACATCATCCACTAAAATTAGCAGATAAACACCTTACAGCTCTTATGCATGCGGACAATGTAGTGATTATCTCACAAACACAGTTAGGCCTAAGACGAGCGCTACGCTCGCTATATGATTTCTGTAAATTGAATTCTCTTGAAATCAATTGTGACGAGACCAAAATCAAGGTATTTGCGAAGCACCCAAAAATTTGTATGTGGTCATTAAATGGTTGTAGGCTAGAGCAGGTTAATCACTTTAAGTATCTTGGATTTATCTTCCAGGCTTCAGGCGCACACTACTTTTTCAATTCAATCTTATTATCGATCAAGAGGTGCCCAATTCATCCCAGCAGCCATCAAACTGTTTGAAGCTAAAGTACGTCCACAGCTTCTATACAGTATACAGCTGGGCATTTATACTTGCTTTAATAAATTCGAAGCTGTACAATCAAAATTTTTGAAACATATATTCCAAGTTCCTGGCTTTATGCCTAGAGCAGTTTTGCGACTTGAAGCTGGGATGGTGAAACTGGAGCCCAGGGCTTAGATTGCTATCTTTGACTACTGGTTAAAAATTATATTTTACTCCAAGGGTCTACTATCTTTAATACTAAAAGACACATACAATTCTGGTTGGATTAAGAATGTGGAGGATAGATTAACAGGGGTGTGCATGGAACCGACTGGCCCAGTTCGGTTCAGGGCCAGTTCGGACTGGCCCCCATCAACACCCTCCCCTGGTCCAGTCCAGTTCCGGACCAGACCGCGAATTTTTTAAAAAATTAAAGTATAATTTAAATACCTTTAGCCCCTTTGGGGGGCTTGCTGAGGCAGCGGTGTGTGTGTGTCCGCGCGGGTTCCCTCTCCCTCTGCCAGACTTCTTCATCACCGCTGCAGCCTGCTGCAGCTGGGTATCTTAGTATTTTCGGCCCTTTCGGGCCTCCGTACAAGCACACGGCTGCCATTTTGGCGGCCGCCGCGCATGCGCCAATGTTCTCTGCAAGGCCGGCCGCAGCGGGCTGCGGTGGTGATGAGAAAGGCCAGCGAGGGGAGAGAGAACCCACGCGGACACCCCCCCCCACGGCCTCAGCAAGCACCCCGAAGGGGCTAAAGGTATTTAAATTATACATTAATTAAATAAAATACGCGGTCCGGTCTGACGGAACCGGGGGGTGGTTCGGTTCGACCTCAAACCCCTGGACCCCTGGACCGGACCGCCAGACCAGTCTGCACATCCATATAGATTAACATACTATGGCTTCTCTCCAGCTGCTATACTATCCCTAAAGTATGATACTGCAAGGACCAGGCTGTGAGAGAGAATTTTTGACTTTGAACGCCAGATTGATCAAGGAGCCATTCTGGCAAATGTGTTTCTGTGTAGCCAGATTTCGAATTATTCACCTGCAGCATACATTTTCCACTTATCTATCTCTAAATTTCATCGGGACCTGGCTTTAGCCCGCTGTAATGCTTTGCACACAGTAGTGCTGGAAGGGAGGTTTCATGATATCTCCCTGGAAGATTGGGTGTGCCCATGTGGTTTGGGAGAGGTGGAAAGTACGGCCCATGTTGTTTTACACTGCCAGTTTTATAACGATGCTAGATTTGAGCTTATTTGTCCTGAACTTGCCTTATACCCAGATTTGGATGATAATTTATCTCATCTTTTAGCTGAACAAAACGTAGCCAGATTATGGAAGGTCGCCAAATTTTGTTGCATTGTGGGTAGGATATGTTTGGAGGCTATTATTACTCCTTAGCTGGAAATTTTACCATTGTTTATTATAATATTATTCCTTTATTTATGTATATTTAAGGAGCCCCTGGTGGCGCAGTGGTAAAACTGCCGCCCTGTAACCAGAAGGTTACAAGTTCGATCCTGACCAGGGGCTCAAGGTTGACTCAGCCTTCCATCCTTCCGAGGTCGGTAAAATGAGTACCCAGAATGTTGGGGGCAATATGCTAAATCATTGTAAACCGCTTAGAGAGCTTCGGCTATAGAGCGGTATATAAATGTAAGTGCTATTGCTATATTTGTGATATTGATAATGTTGTTTGTTATTGTTATTTGTATTCTTTATAGTCTCTTTTCTGGTCAATGACTGTAATAAAATTGAACTGAGCCCTCTTCCCTGCTGTTGGTTGCTCCCCTACAGCTGGCATTTAGAGGCATCTAAATGTCTCTAATAAAATAATAAACAAACAAATAAATAATCTTGCCTCGGAGGCTAGAGGTGGCCTATAGCCACTAGACTAGTAGCCATTGATAGACCTGTCCTCCATGAGCTCCTTTTAAAGCCATCCAAGCTAGTGGCCATCACCACATCCCATGCCAGAGAATTTAATAGATTAATTAGCACAAGCTCCCATCAGATGCCTGAACCCAATACACCCCACCAAGCTGAAGGGCTTCTCATCCATTGTCAACATCTCCCCATATCTGAAGATAAGAACATAAGAACGGCCCTGCTGGATCAGGCCCAGGGCCCATATAGTCCAGTATCCTGTTTCACACAGAGGCCCACCAGATGCCTCTGGAAAGCCCATAGACAAGAGGTGAGGCCATGCCCTCTCTCCTGCTATTGCTCCCCCTGCATTTAGGGGCTTTAAGGGGCATCCTGCCTGAGACTGGAGGTGGTCTGCTTGATGGGGCATTTGTAGGGGTGGCTTTTCAGCTGGAACTGCAGTTCAGAAGGAAAGCTGGGTTACGGCTCTTTGAAATGACTTCATTAAACCCTTAGATATCAGCAAAGCAGAACCATCTGATTTTCTTATAACACTTGGATACCTCATTTATAGTTTACTTTTGGAGGAAGTTTGTTGTCAGAATTAAAAATTTAGTTCTTACACCCAAATTTTACACACACACACACACACACACACACACACACACACACACACTTGTAATTGGCAGCCTAAATGGAGCTTTGCAAGACTCTGGCTATCAGAAGTAAAAATTTAGAATATAAGACACTTAAGCTCTTCTCACAGTTAGTGAGAAGAGCTTCTGGCGGGTCTATGGGGAGAGCAGGCATTCCTGCAGACAAGCAGCCTCCAAGCCCTAGGCGGCCGGATCAGCCACCCACACAACTACTAGCTCCGTCACGGAGCCGGTGGAGGCTGCGGAGATCAGGGGCTGCGTGGGTCCCGGAAGTTCCAGGATGCCCTGCGTAAGTGCGTGGGGAATTCTGGAGAGACCCCCAAGGCAGGGAGGCTGGATGCAGCCTTCAGGTCGGGGGTCTACTTGTGTGTCGCCATGCACCGCGGTGACACACAAGCAACAAAATGAGGTTAATGGTGCATTAACCTCATTTAAGGGGAGGGGGAATTAGATGGGCTAGCCTTGGTACCACTGGGCTCTCCTGAAAGCCCAGTGGTTCCAATGATCAGTAAAAAGCGGGCTAGGTTCCCTTAGCCCACTTTCCACTGATCGTGGGAATAGCTTCATAGACATCCTACTAACCCTCCAACTTAAGCATTGCTTCCACATTATGGAGGAAGATCTCCCTAATTGCTCATCAAAATAGATAGATAATTCCTCAATGTCTTTTGTAGTTATTGCAAATTGGAATTTGACTCAGTCTACAACCCATCTTCCCCTCCTGAAATTCACACCTGTGGGATTTTATAGATACTTAGCATGCGTGAAATATGGATGGAGTTTTCAGATTCAACCCCTTCAAGAACAACCAATGGTTTATTCTGCCGTCCACATTTGTAGTTTGGAACGTTCGTCTCTCCAGTAGATAGGAGGTCTATTGTGGCATCAGAAGTAACCTTTGAATCAAAATAGTTGTCATAGATGTTGTAGCCCAGAGAAATGTTGGGCAAAAGTCTGGGATTGCGATTGATCTCGTGAACAGCAAACAGGAAGGACAAGACGGGCCAATCTTTAGTGGCTTCTTTCCTGCAACAAAATTTATTTATTTATGTATTTATTTAATACATTTCTATACTGCCCAAAACGCAAGTTCTCTGGACAGTTTACAAAACAATAAAAACAGCCAATAAAAGATTAAAACATTTCAACAATTAAAATTAAAAAGTTAAAACTATTAAAACACAATTGCAACACAATTAAAACAGTATCTAATTAAGAGCCTGGGTGAACAAATGCATCTTGACTGCCCTTTTAAAAGTTGTAAGAGATGGGGAGGCTCTTATTTCAGCAGGAAGTGTGTTCCAAAGCCTCAGGGCAGCAATGGAGAAGGCCCATCCCCGAGTAGCCATCAGACGAGCTGGTGGCAACTGCAGACGAACCTCTCCAGATGATCTCAATGGGTGGTCTGGTTCATAGCAAAGAAGACATTCTCTTAAATACCCAGGGCCCAAGCTGTTTAGGGCTTTATAGGTTATAACCAAAACCTTGTACTCTGTCCAGAAACTTACTGGCAGCCAGTCTAGATGTTTTAAGATAGGAGTGATATGGTCTCTCCAAGATGACCCAGAGACCAATCTGGCCGCTGCATTCTGGACTAACTGCAGTTTCCAGACTACGTACAAAGGCAGCTGCACACAGAGCACATTGCAGTAATCAAGTCTGGAGGTGACCAGCAGATGTACTTCTGTTCTGAGGTCATTCTGAGGTCATATTACCCTGATTTGGACATTATGCTGTACAAGTGTACAGAAGTCTGTACACTCATGCACATATTTGTGTGAATGACTGTACCTGTGTTCATTTTAAAAGTGAGCCCTTCAAATGCATAGTACAGATAGGAAGTGTACTGTGCCTGCATTCAGCATAACATGTGAATCGTCTTGTGGCAGGAGGCATCAATTGTCCCCTTTGCTAAGCAGGGTCTGCCCTAGTTTGCATTTGAATGGGAGGCTACATATGCGAGCACTGGAAGATATTCCCCTTAGAGGATGGGGCCTCTCTGGGCATGCTTGCATGCTGAAGTTCCAAATTCCCTCCCTGACATCTCTAAGATGGGATGGGAGAGACTCTTGCCTGCAAGCTTGGAGAAGCCACCACCAGTCTGTATAGAAAGATACAGAGTTAGATGGACCAATAGTCTGACGCAGTATATGGCAGCTTCCTATGTTCCTACCTCTGTACACTCATATGAGTGTTGAACATAACGTGTGAATGGGTCATCCTCTATAATGAAAATGTATCGTTCCTCCTTCTTTAACTCTACGGGCCTTTCAAGCCAACTTAACTCTCTGGATTCTTTTTTCTTTTAGAATTCAAAGTCAGAAACACACCTTGGTGGATTCCAGACTGCATGCTCTACAGCGGTGGGAGGTGGTGTAAAATGCTTTGGCTTGATAAGATCGTATTCGAAATGTAATTAAAGGGTGAAAGCCGTTTGCTGCATGGTTCGTGGTACAGCAGTGGCTGTTGGTATTGCCACCCATAATGACATGTTTTTCCAGCCGGGACTGTTCATGTTGTTTGTAAGACGTGCTGCCCGTGCCCTCCTACTGCCCAATTTTGGGCCAATGGGGTTGCAGAGGAGGTGGGGGACAATGACTTTAAAAAAAACCCCCACTTTTGATGAGGCTTAAAAAAAAAAGAATGTTTTCTTCTTGGTAGCTTTGCACAAAGCCACCTGTAGGGGGAGCAGTCTTTTCTAGCTTGCACAAACTTAACTATTCCTTGCCATGGCGGACAATTCGTTTTTTAAACTAATTAAAAAACTCATTGGAGGAGTCTGAAAGAAACATAACCACAGAAATATAATCACAACAGGTTTAACATTAACGGAGGAGGGAGAGGAGTGAAAAGCAAAGAAAAAGGAAATTACATCGAGGCACCTTTGCATAAGAGCACCGGAGTGGGGCAGGGTGGTGGTGGGGAGTTAAGGATAATTTCAAAAGCTGAGAGGAGATTAAGATATTACACTGAAATGTCAAATTGCAGAATGAACCCTTCACATTACACCACAGAAACAGTGGGACAGACCTCCTAAAACAGGAAAATACAGCTATTTTTTGGAATGTACATTTATTTATTAATTACATTTTATATCCCACTCTTCCTCCAAGGGGCCCAGAGCGGTGTACTACTTAAGTTTCTCCTCACAACAACCTTGTGAAGTAGGTTAGGCAGGCTGAGAGAGAAGTGACTGGCCCAGAGTCACCCAGCAAGTATCATGGCTAAATTGGGATTTGCACTTGGGTCTCCCCGGTCCTAGTCCAGCACTACACCATGCTGGCTCTCACCATGTTGGCTCTCACCACGCATGCAATGCTGTAACACTAAAACGTAAAGATAAAACGCAGAAGGAGGCTTCCAATGTGCGAACGGCACCTTGCGGTCATCGCACGCACAACGGTGTCAAAACCCAGTTCGTACAGACGCACACCTAGTAGATGCGTAGTGTAAAAATTATAACGTGTAATCTGAAAAGTGCCCTGCCGATCCCCACATAATGGCAGTGATGTGTTTAGAAAACCAAAGAAACTCCATGTTTGCCCAGAATACCACATTCTAACTCAAAGTAACCCCAGCCCAGCTCAGGGACATCACGGCCTCTCATGATCAACGTCGTTATCTCTCTCCACTAAATTGTATCTAAGAAACTTGGTTCTCACTGTTCTTTGCTGACAGTTAAGAAAACAGGATTTAACCAAATAAGGAGTAATCACCAGATGAACAATGAATCATTCGCATGCGTACTAGATACTTAGTCCACCATTTTATTGCCACGTATACTATGTCTAGGGTGTCAGCATCATTCAGATTGTCTGTATAAATGTAAGATGCACCTGTAACTTATTTGTATTCAATGCTGAGCTGTAGCCCATTGAATACCTTGCTAAACTGCAGTAGCAATAAACGCCTCAAAAGAGATTCCCACTGAGTCTGTTTGATTGGCTAAAGGCGGACCCAGGGACGAACCGAATTCGCATCAGCAGGACAACAGTGTTGCAAAGTAAAAAGCCATTTTCTCTTTTAAAACAAAACCAGGACAGATGTGCCTTCCAATGCTAGAAGTGAATGCATGGACTGTTGAAAATCAAATAAGTTAAAAGCTCCGTGGAAGAGCACGTGCTTTTCACACCCAGTCCCTGAAAGCATTTCCAGACATGGCAGAGACTAGGGATGTGCACGAGCCGGTTCAGCACCACCTTTGGGAAGCGCTGAACTGACTCAGGTGGCTGCAGCCGAACCGGTCTGGCAGGGCAGGAAGCAGTTACCTTAAGGAGCCAGTAAGCAGGTCCTTACCTGCTCCGTTGCCTCCGCCCCCACTTTCCCCAGCATGGCACTTGCCCTAGCAATGGCTATGCAGGACCGAGGCACTGTAACCAGCGTGCGTGGTGTCTGCACACACAGTGCCTCAGCCCCGCACAGGAAAAGCGGCGGGGCAGCAGAAGAGCAGGTAAGGACCCGCTTACCTGCTCTGTAAGGGAGCCACTCCCCGCCTCACTAGCCCGTTATCGGGCCATTCATGCACATCCCTAGTTGAGACAAAATGATCTGTCTTAAAATCTGGGGCACTGCTGACAGTCAAAGTAGACCATTACTGAGCTCGATGGATGAATAGTCTGATTCAGTAGACAGCAGCTTTCAATGAGCCATATACGCTCACTTCCACATTCTCTGGATTTGCCATCTGGCAGACTACCTTTCCAGGGTTGTTACTACCCTGCGTTCCGAGGGTGGTCACTCTGTGTCAGCTTTAAGTGCTACACCCCCAAACTAGAATGTCCTTATTTGCTGAAAAGAAAATTCACTGAGCTACGTGTGCCATGAAGGGGCTGAGATGGTGATATTTATTTATTTATTTATTTATTTATTTATTTATTTATTTGAAGCATTTAATATACCACCCACTCCAAAGACTCCGGGCAGTGTACAATGACATGTAAATAAGGTAACATTAAAAATCGCAATCAAAAATTACATTAAAAATTGCAAACTAAAATATATAATGGTAAGTAAATAAAGTAAACTACAGGGCAAATGCCCAGCGGAAAAGAAAGGTCTTTAATAAGGATTTAAAGACCAGTAAAGAGGGGGCTAGATGAATCTGAAGGGGAAGAGAATTCTAAAGAAGTGGGGCAGCAACCGAAAAAGCCTTTTCGTGGGCCCTAGAACTCCGAAACTCTCAAAAAATCAGGGAGCGACAAAAGGGCCACTTTAAATGATCTAACAGGTTGGGATGTAACTGGATGGGAGAGGCAATTCAGTAGGTAAACAGACACCAAGCCCCACAAGGCTTTGAAGGTAAGAACCAGGACTTTGAATTGAATTTGGAAGCGAATGGGTAACCAGTGCAGCGACTGCATTTAACCTCCCTACACCTGCAGCTCTATCATTCACATGTGTTCAGTGCTCTAAAGTTCATCTATAATTCAGTTGTCTCTACATCAGTCTTGTGAGGTGCTCAGGACTGGAGAGCTGATCTGGTGGCAGCAAGCATGACTTGTCCCCTTAGCTAAGTAGGGTCCGCCCTGGTGGCATATAGGTTGCCTATAGGTTTCCGGGCAAAATACAAAGTGCTAGTTATAACTTATAAAGCCCTAAATGGCTTAGGCCCTGGGTATTTGAGAGAATGTCTTCTTCACTATGAGCCCCACCGTCCATTGGGGACATCTCTGGAAGTCCGTCTCCAGTTGCCGCCAGTTCATCTGGTGGCCACACGGAGACGGGCCTTCTCGATTGCTGCCCCGGGACTATGGAATGTACTCCCTATTGAGATACAATCCTCCCCACCTCTGACAATTTTAAAAAAATATTTTAAAACCCATCTTTTTACTCAGGCTTTTTCAGCTTCTTAATAATGTATAGGTTTTTAATTCCGCGATTGATTTTTAAATTGTTAGTTTTTAATTGTTAGTTTTTAATTGTTTTTATGTGTTTTCCTATATGTTTTATCATTGTGAACCGCCCAGAGACACGTGTGTGGGGCGGTATAAAAGTGTAACAAATAAGTAAGTAAGTAAGTAAGTAAGTAATAAATATATATATGAATGGGAGACTTGATGTCTGAGCACTGTAAGATATTCCCTTCAGGGGATGGAGCCGCCGCTCTGGGAAGAGCAGGTTTCAAGTTCCCTCCCTGGTTTCTCCAAATAGGGCTGAGAAAGATCCCTGCCAACCTTGGAAAAGCCACAGAAACAATCTATGTAGATAATACTGAGCTAGATGGACTTATGGTCTGACTCAGTATATGGCAGCTTCCTATGTTCCTATGCTCTATTTTTATTATTATTCTCGTACTCACTGCTTTTGTGATCCTCTTCATAGCTTGTTCAAGAAGGGCTCTAGGCATCACAGTGCAATCTATTGTATTCTTATCCCCACACTGTGCTTCAGGGTTGAAAGGGAGACAGGGTTCACTTTCAACAAGTGAACCAAACCACAGCTTGGAACTTAAACAAAGTAATGACAATTGTTCTCTGTTTCTTTCTCAAATACACACAAGCAACAAGCACAAGTACACAACATCCCAATATACTCTTTTAACTGACCAAAGAGGCATTTAAAAAAGATTTTCTTCTATTTAGCCGGGGGAGAGCAACTGGCCCTATCCAGTCCTAGCACAGCATCCCTCCAGGAACTGTTGATGGGATCAACCTTATGTTTCTTTTAGACTGTGAGCCCTTTTGGGACAGGGAGCCATCTCATTCATTATTTATGTTTCTGTGTAAACCACTCCGAGAGTGTCTGCTGAAAAGCAATATATAAATATTCGTAGTGCAGTAGTAATAGTAGTATTCCTACACAACCAGCACAGCAACACTTTGCAAGCTAGAACAAAGCAGCACATCATGAGAGAGATATAGAAATGTACTAGGGAGGAGTCCCAGAATGTAGGGAACGTCCTGGTAATGGGGCAAATTGTCTTTTGTTACCTTCTTGCATGCAGAAGGTTCCCAGTTCCCTCCCTGGCAGCATCTCCAAGATAGGGCTGAGAGAGACTCCTGCCTGCAATCGTGGAGAAGCTGCTGACAGTCTGTGTAATCAATATTGAGCTAGATTTATTGTTTTAAAATATTTATACCCCGCCCCTCCAGTGCACTACTGCTCGGGGCAGTTCACAACAATAAAGTAGATACAAAAATACAATAAAAGTAATAAAATTAACCAAATTGAAGTTAAAAGTCAGGGTAAAACCACACTTGGACGAATGGACCAATGGTCTGACTCAGTAGGAGGCAGCTTCCTATGTTAGGAACATAGGAACATAGGAAACTGCCATATACTGAGTCAGACCATTGGTCTATCTAGCTCAGTATTGTCTTCACAGACTGGCAGCGGCTTCTCCAAGGTTGCAGGCAGGAGTCTCTCTCAGCCCTAATTTGGAGAAGCCAGGGAGGGAACTTGAAACCTTCTGCTCTTCCCAGAGCGGCTTCATCCCCTGAGGGGAATATCTTGCAGTGCTCACACATCAAGTCTCCCATTCATATGCATCCAGGGCAGACCCTGCTTAGCTATGGGGACAACTCATGCTTGCTACCACAAGACCAGCTCTCCTCTCCTGTTCCTAACAGAATGAACTTCCTGAATTGTAGGGTGTGAATTGTAGGGTGTGAAAGGCTGAGCACCAGACGGTGCCTGAACATTGCTGCATCCCCAGATCCTGTCCCCGAAGGCACCTTAGGAGCAAGGACAGTGGCTTCTTAGGGACCAGTCTCAGAAAATAGGGAAAATCCCTCATAAGGAGAGATAACGGGAGGCGAAGATGAAATCAGAACCAAGCAGAGTTGCAGAAAATCCATCACCCCATAATTACTTACTGCACGAGTTTGGTATTGGGAGGCGTAAAGAAGAGATGTGGACGAAACCGCACAACTGTTGCAGAGATGATCCCATTGATGAGATGGCCTCCTGGCTGGTAGTAATTCATGGGTTCTGTTTCATGCCTCATCAAATCCAAGGGGCATTTTGCTTTCAGGACCACACAGGCTGCTTGGGGCAGCAGCAGCAGTAGCAGTATTGTTCTGGGTATACCCACTACTCTCATCTCCTTTTTGACTCCTCTCAATGACATATTTGGCTAAGGAGGAAAAGCCTGAGACTCTGGTGATTTTGCTACCACCCAGGGAGTCCATCTATGGCTTCAGAACAGAGAGGGGTGATATTAAAGTAAGCTTCAGCTCAGCAGAGTCTCTGCCTGTGCGAAATCTCAGCCCAAGCTCTCAGTGGCAAAACAGGTATTTGTGAACCCATCTTTTAAGCCTCCACGCAAATGCAATCATTACATCATATTGTGATGATTCTGGTGTTTAAATTATTGGTTTCAAGGTCACCTTTTGGGGAAAGAATCCCATAAGCTTTGGTCACAAGAAGAACAAATGACTATGATAGTGATAATTATACTACTTTGGGATTATTGTAATGGAAAGTGGTAAAGAAATCAAGCAATAAATAAGGGAGAGAGTCACCACTACAATTTTCAGGACTCTCTGGATCGCCCCAGGTGCAGAGCTGGAGAGAAACTTTGTTTGCAAGAACTCAGAAATGTGATTCAAACCCTGATATGGGTTACCAGGGGAGGCTTAACAAATTGTTACCGAAGAAACACCTTCATAAGGGAACATTAGAAGAGCTATGCTGGGTTAGGCCCAAGTCCTGTCTTGTCCTGCTTCCTGTTTCAGACAGTGGCGGACCAGATGTCTATGTGGGTTGGAGTAGAAAATCTCCAAGGTTCCTTCCAACTCTAAACTTCTATGATTCTATGAGCCCTTTCTCACGATCGGAGAGAAAGGGCTCGAGGGAGAGTGGGGAAGAGGCCTCAAAAAGCTGACCTCCCTACAGATGACAATTGCCACTGGTCTGGGCACGGAGATCGTGTGCCCAGAAGTGAAGCTGTCTTCTCTGGCAGTGTGGAGGGAAGGAGGGCTGGGATGTGTCGCCCTGCCCCTCGTAACTCCCATAATGCACCATGCAAGTGTGCAGTGCATTATGGGGATTCCTCCAACACCGACTGCAAGCAATAAAATAAATGGACAATAAAATAAACGGCAGACAATAAAATAAACAAGAGTTTAAAGGAGCACTAGCTCCCTTAACCCTGCTTAAGAGGGTGGCTGGCTTGGTGGGTTTGCTGCTGAGGCACTGCCAGGATCACGTGTGATCCCACCGGTTCTCAGGCATGGGCAAGACCAGCTTGGCTTTGTTAGCCCAGTTTTGGCTGCGTGTAAGAACAGCCTCTATGACTGTTAAAAAGGAAGTGTGTAACTCTGAGCAGCTAAAAATATTCTTGAAAAGTACATGTGAAATATGAGCTAACAAATAAAACAGAAATAGGGACTTGTTGGCAAGTATGGAAGCATTCAACCAACACTGGAAAATAAGTTCATTTGGAAGTCCAGAAGCAGCCCATGAAGGCAAATATTTCCCCTCCTGCTTTTGTTTCCCCGCACCTGCTACTCAGTGGCATTTTGCTTCTGCACCCTGCAGGTAGAACATAGCCCTCATGACAAGTAGCCATTGACAGACTTGCCCTCCTGGAGTTGATCAAATCCCCTTTTAAATGAATCTAGGCTTGTGACCATCACTGGATCTTGCAGCAGCAAATTCCTTGATTCTGAGGTTCTCAAACTTTGGTTCCCCAATGCTGTTGGACTATAACTCCCAGCATCCCCAGCCACAATGGCCTTTGTTGACGTCTGACTTTCTCCTTCTCTTATGTCTAATAAGACTCACTAAATGAAGGCAAAGTCACCGGTGGGAGCAGACGTGGAGCGAGGCTGGCAGTGGCCCGTGTTCGGCCACCGCCGTGGCCTCCTGGCCCCGCCCGCCATGTCTGACATCAGACACACGGCATGGTCTCCCTCCCAAACAGGGCCACGTGGCCCTGTTTTTCTTAAAAAAGAATTTTTGCTTTTATTAGTAATAGAAATCGAACAGGTTACTTCTCTGAGATCGACATAGTCATACATGAATAAGAGCAATGACTTATCCACAGCAAAGAAAACAAGAGGGGGAAACCCAGTAATAGTATCTAAGTATACTTAAATGAATAAAGATAACCTGTCAGAGAAAGAGAGGACATCTAAAAAACTAAATCTAATCATCAGAGAAAAGCGTTTTGAAGGGAGATCGGTCCCCGCTGGGTTTGGCAGCAAGGCCAGGAGCAGGTCTCCCTGCCTTTAAAGCAGGCCTGCTCAACTTAGGCCCCACAGCTGTTTCTGGACTACAACTCCCATAATCCCCAGCGACAGTAGCCAATAGCCAGGAATTATGGGAGTTGTAGGCCAAGATCTGCAGGAGGGCCGAAGTTGAGCAGGCCTGCTTTAAAGGCAGGGAGAGTCACTCCAGCCCATGTGGCCAATGCAGCGGAGGCTGATTTCATTTCCAGATGGGCCTGTGCGGCCCTGTTTGAGAGCAAAATAATGCCCGCCCCCCGTGTCTGACGTCAGATGCAGGGGGCGTGTCGGGGCTGTGAAGCACGGCCCCTGATTGGCTGCGGCCTGGGTCTTTGAACCCGTTTGCCCAATGGTGGCTCTGCCCCTGGGTAGAGGAAGGAGAGGCGATCTATAGCTAGTGAGAGCAGGAGTCTTAACTGCTTAGTCTCATGTAGTGAGTAAATCTGATGTCAACACTTCCATGGGGCAGGGAGGCCGGCCTGACCCACCCTGGGACACTGGTGCACGGAAGCTTCCCTAGCTGGTCCTTTTCCAAGAATCAAAAACAATTAAAAAAAACCCTGCCCCAATAGAATAAGCAGAGTTCTCAAAAACCAGGATAAAGGTATAAAATCAATTAATTCAGTCATCCAAAAATCTTTGGTTTCAAATGAGAATTGGGATCGCTTCACATTTTGACGCATGCTCTAGCTTCCGCACCATATTAGCTATAAAGGCTTTGCTCAGTCTTGCATATTATACTGACCTTACAAATATGGCCCCATGTACCCACACTTGCCTTGGTCTTTCAGCTGGGCACAGGGCTGGGGAAGAATGCACCTGGGCAGAAATTCAACAGGTGCAACTTCCCCAGTCACTTGTGAGTGATGCTCTTGATTGATTTCTCCCTGGTACAGGTCTCTGTTGCTGCTAATCTAAGAAGCTTTCCCGAAGAGTAGCCCTGGGAAAATTGGAAGTGGGGGCAAAAGCCCAGCCTTGCAGGGGAACCTCTTTTTGTGGGGTCAGCTTTACTCCCCTATTTCCCAGATGGCAGCCCTTCAAAGAAACCTCAGTGCTTAGCAGTGAAGAAATACCTCTGCTGTTTGGCTCTGAGGTTGGGTTTTTTTGACGGGCTGCTCCCCTGGCAGAAGTCTGCTGGCATCCCTAGTGCCAAGAGGTACTTTGCCCCCCCCCACCAGCCATGCAGGAGTGAAATGTCTACAGGCATGCTGGATGCTATAAAATGGCAAATGTGCAAACACCATGAAAAACCCTCTGAACAGAGGAAAATATACCTCTAGATACATTCGCTGGGATCCAAGAGATAGGGAAAACACACAGCCAAGATGTCCGATAATGAACATTGTCAAAAGCGGGCAGGCTTATAAGGGTGATAGAGCGCCTCCTCCCTTTCTGCATTATCCTCAAATCCCACAATGTACTATGTTCACACAAGACTCTTGAATTGTGTGTATTCATCTCTTGAGCATGGAGGAGTTTGGTTTCCAAGGAGCTGCAGCAAAAGGGGAAGGAAGAAGATTTCCACACCCCTGACCATCTTTGTTGTCCTCCTCTGAAACCATTTCAGCTTAACAAGATCCTTCTTAGAATGCAGTGCCCAGAAACGGATACAGTATTCCAGCTGACTATTTAAAAAGATGGATATACTGCCATTCTTCATAAATGCATGCATGGCGGCTTACAACAAAATTCAATGAGTACCCAGAATGTTGGGGGCAATATGCTAAAATCATTGTAAACCGCTTAGAGAGCTTCGGCTATAGAGCGGTATATAAATGTAAGTGCTATTGCTATTGCTATTGCTATTGCTATTGCTATTAAAAGTACGGTAACATGCAGCCTCTAAAATAACAGGAATGTAGGATAAGGCAATCATTAAAACACGGCAAGCACAGAGAACTATATAGAGCTGGACAAAGCCATGCTGAAATAAAAAAGTATTCGACTTTCATTTAAAATTAAACAAGGAGGCAGCAGTCCTAAGAACAAGAGGCAAGGAGTAGGGGTGTGCACAGAACAGCTCTGGGTGGTTCGGTTTGAGTCCAAACCAGACTCGAACTGAACCACCCAGTACACAAGCCAGTTTGGTTTGTGTCCTTGAATTGGGTCAAACTGGGCCAAACCAGATTGATCCTAAGTGGGCCCAATTCAGCTCAATCTCAGACCAGTCCCCCTTTATGGAAGGCCAGTCCAGTTCGAGATCAAACCAGTCGAACCACTGGTTTGACATTGAACCCAGTTCAAGGAGACACCCCTAGCAAGTAGTCTGAGTGTAAAATAAAGTGGAATTATTAGTTCTTATAACTTCTTTGCACAAAGGAAAACGATTGCCAAGAAATTTAGGACTGACAAAAGGAAGTACTTTTTCACATAACGCATAATTAACTTGTGGAATTCTCTGCCACAAGATGTGGTGACAGCCAGCAGCCTGGATGGCTTTGAGAGGGGTTTAGATAAATTCATGGAGCACAGGTCTATCAATGGCTACTAGTCTGAGGGCTATAGGCCACCACCAGCCTCAAAGGCAAGCTGCCTCTAAATACCAGTTGCAGGGGAGTAACAGTAAGAGAGAGGGCCTGCCCTCAGCTCTTGCCTGTGGACTCCCTAGAGGCATCTGGTGGGCCACTGTGTTAAACAGGATGCTGGACTAGATGGGCCTTGGGCCTGATCCAGCAGGGCCTTTCTTATGTTCTTCTGATTTTGGAACTATTAGGGGTGTGCACAAATCAATTTTTTCATTTCAATTTGTACCCAAATTGAAACACTCCCAATTTGTTTTGGGTCTGAATCTGACCACACACACACCCCCCCCCCCCGAATCACACCAGACTCGATTTGTACCAGAATTTTCTAACTCTGAATCCTGGAGACAAAAGGGGGGGGGGGGCTTAGTGCCCAATGGTTGGAAGCTACCACCCAAATTTCAAAGAAATTGGGCAAAGGGGTGGTTTTAAAAGAATTTTTGAAGTTTACTCATCTTTAAGATTTTTCTCTTAGGGAATAATGGGAATTTCAACAACCTTATAGCTCCAGATTGTGGTGTGGTGGGTGGCAGTGCCCAATGGGTGCAAGGAAGCTACCACCCATATTTCAAAGGAATTGGGCAAATTTGTGAAGTTTGCTTCCCCCCATAGGGAATAATGGGAATTTCAGCAGCACCATAAGTCCACTTGGGGGGCACCGGGGTGACCCAGAGTGAGTGTTGGTATAATGCACATAGGATGCCAACCACCCCCATACCCACATGCCCATGGGGTACTGGGTTTTGTTGTTTCTGAGGTGTTCTGAGAGTAGATTATCTGGTAGCAAATGAGAGTGGATTCATTTTCAATAACAAACAATGAATCTACTCTTATTTGCTACCAGAGAATCTACTCTCAGTTTGAATGTGCACATTTGGGTGTCCCAGAACATCTGGGAAAGACTGACTCTATTAATTTCATTAAAGAGTTCCTTCACAAATTGTTTTCCCTGCTGGAGGGATATATGTTGGAAATTGAAAGAGCTTATCTTTATAACTACTCATCTTCTGACCTAACTTCATCTTCCCATACTAGAGGGGAAATGGCTATTGAGGTTGGTTTTGATTGTTTTTAACAAGAAACCCATATTTTCCCAATTCATAAATTGATTTTGCAATTTACGGGGGACGTCTTTGTAAGTGGAGATTCTACGAGGGTGTGAGGTGTGGCTATTTTAATTCACAAATGTTCTAAGTTAATTGTTGAACAGGAAATAATGAACAATGAAGATCACTTTCTTATATTTATTGCTAGTATGGGTGGTCAGCATTTGATTGATTGACTGATTGATTAAGTGCTTTAAGCTCTCTCAGTGGTGCATTCATTGGTGCTGTAATTGAGTCCATCCACCTTGCTGCTGGTCGTCCTCTTCTTCTCTTTCCTTCAACCTTCCCTAGCATTATGGACTTCTCAAGGGAGCTGGATCTTCGCATAATGTGTCCGAAGTATGATAGTTTGAGCCTGGTCATTTGTGCCTCTAGTGAAAATTTGGGATTGATCAGTTCTATGATCCATTTGTTTGTTTCCCTGGCTGTTCATGGTATCCTCAAAAGTCTTCTCCAGCACCAAAGTTCAAAAGTGTCAATACTTTTTCTGTCTTGCGTCTTCAAAGTCCAGCTTTCACATCTATAGAGTGTCACGGGGAAAACCATTGTCCAGATGATTCTAATCTTTTTAGGTATAGACACCTCACGGCATCTAAATATCCTTTCCAAGGCCTTCATTGCAACCCTACCAAGTGCTAGTCTGCGGCATATTTCTTGACTGCTGGATCCTTTACTGTTGATGGTTGATCCTAAAAGGCAGAAGCTATCCACCACTTCAATGTCTTCAGCCATAGGGCTGAGACAGCCCAGCCATTAGGCTGGCTATCTGACTGCCTGGTTAGCCCATGATGCAAAATGCCTTCTGTGTGTGCTCTGGAACAATGTAGCTAATTATGGATAAGTTTTCACACCAATAGCCCCTCCTAATTCAAAACAAGCCACTTATGTTATTTAGTCCTTGAAATGTTGCTGTGAGTGGAGACAGGAATATTGTGTTGGTTACTTGCATTCTTTTCTCCTCATTAAGGTCAGGCTGGTCTCTTATCAATGGCATGTAAGGCCTTGATACATGTACTGAGAAACTGCTGGAGAGCACAAAGGTTATTGTTTCCGACTTCCAAGCAGCTCTGGCACAAAAATGGCTCCTCTCATGCCAAGCATGATCATTTTACATGATCCCCACCGCACGTTAAGGTCATCTGGGGAGGTCCGTCTCCAGTTACCACTGGTTCGTTTGGTGGCGTCTCGGAGGTGGGCCTTCTCTGTAGCCGCTCCTGGACTGTGGAATGCACTCCCAGCAGAAATTCATAATCCTAATTCTTTACTGTCCTTCAAGAGAGCCCTTAAAACCCATCTGTTTGGCCTGGCCTTTCAGAGTTTTTAATTAGTTCTAATTGTTTTAATGTTAACCTGGTTTTCAGGGTTTTAATTGGTTTGATAGTTTAATTGTTTTTTAAGATGTTTTTAAATTGTTTATATTTGTATTTCTGTTTTAATTGTTTTTACTGATTTCTGTTTTTTAATTGTAAACCGCCCCGAGCCAGCTCGGAAGGGCAGTATACAACTCGAATAAATAAATAAATAAATATAAATAATAAATAAGCAGGAAGGCCAGATTGCTTGTATTCATGACAATGGTTTCTCTCCTGTGTAGATTTTCTGATGCATACTAAGGCTTGAGCTGCCAGAAAAGCTCTTCTCACACTCAGGGCATTGAAATAGTTTATCTCCTGTATGAATCCTTTCATGTTGCTTATTCATTCAATCATCATATTTCTATACTGCCTCTCTAGGCAGTGTACAAATCAAAACGACAACAAATATGGCAACAGTATAAAACAGTTAAAATTCACAAAACTAATAAAACAAAATCACAGATAAAAGCCCATTGCATTTAAAAATCTTCAGTTAAAAGCCTGAGGAAACAGGTGCATCTTGAGAATTTTCCTGAAAACAATGCTCTTATTTCAACAGGGAGCATCTTCCGAAGCCCTGGGGCAGCCACAAAGAAGGCCCAGTCCCGAGGTGCCGCCAAACGAGCCAGTGGCAAACGTAACCTGTTTAAGCTTCAGGCTTCGCAGGCGGATTTGCTACCACAGTGGCACCCACAGTCAGTTGCCTTCCACTGCACCTCATGAGCAGCCAAGAACAAGCTTTGCTGCCTTAGCCCACTCTTGGCTGCTTGTGAGAACAGCCTCTGTGTTCTCTTCTATGTGAACTTTTTTATGGACAACAAGGTGTGCTTTCTGATGGAAGCTCTTTCCACTCTCTGGACATTTAAATGGGTTCTCTCCTGTGTGAATCACTTCATGGCAATCCAGATCTGAACTCTGCCTGAATATTTTTCCATTCCCGAGGTGCTCCAATGGTTTCCCCCCTCTCGTTGATTCTCTGGTGCAAATCAATATTCATGCTGCGAGAATCTTTTCCCACACCCCATGTGTCCATACATTTTCTCCCCTGAATGGATTCTCTTCTTCCACCCAGGAGATGAGGCCGGGATTGTGAAATTTTTCAAAGGGTGGAGGGGTGGGTGGGTGGGTGGTAAGCAGGGTAGTTCAACAATTCTGTGCCCTCTTCGCAAAAGCAAGATCAGGAAAAGGGAGCTCTTTGAACTTCCAGGAGTGTGTGTAACTGAAAGATGTTTATTGGACCAAAACTTTTTTCTGGATAAGATTTTTGAAAAGTGGTAATTTTAATTTTAATTTTAGCACAAGATCACTGGCCATGGAGCTTGGATTGAAATACAATCCAATCTTCCGCCGGTGGACGATGGCAGTCCTTTTCGTGACCTTGCCAGGGGGCGGAACCTCTGGCCAGGATCATGCCGTGGTGAGGGCTAGGCGGCGGAGGGTGGGAGGAGGGCCTTCTTGGCTCGGACTTTGCAGAAAGGGAGTACAGGTGGACCTTCCTCAGAGGAGGGGGAGCAAGCATGCGTACCAATGAGGGCTAAGTGGCAGAGGGAGGCAGCGTGGTGTGGGGGAGAGGCAAGATACCATTTTGTGCATTCATGCAAAAGGGTCATTGGATGAATGGCACTGGAATGCAGTGATCCTGAGGATTTGATGCCCAACGCGGTTCGTGTCCGATCCCAACCAATTTAAAACCAGCTGCCTGTTGTGGCCAAGGCACCTTGAGAGGGAACGCCGTTTCCCTCTTGTATTGGTGGGGCATTGTGGTCCTTTGTCCCCCTATAACCCCCTGGTCTGCACCGCTAGTGGAAGACAGCGGTCTCCTTTATGACCTCGCCAGGTGGCGGGGGGACAGCCTCTGGCCAGGATCATGCTGCAGTGAGAGCTAAGCGGTGGAGGGAGGGAGGAGGGCTGCCTTGGCTTGCCTCGCAGCTACACACGGTCAGCATGTGGGACTACGTGAGCTGCGTGGCCCCAAAGGCAGGCTGGTGTGATTGGCACATGCAGGAGAGTTGGGAGGGGGGCGCAGAGGCATGCACTGTGATGGGGGAACACCTGCTACACTCTGGTGCGCAAGCACAGCAGTGGCAGCTCTTGGACCCAGGCGACCTTCCAAACGCAGTCTGGTGCACCATTGCCTTGCCCACCCTGAACAGTACCTCATCTCCCCAGTGAGGAAGACGAGGCATCCACCACTACAACACCCCGCACCCATGCCATCTCAGAATCGCCCCCTTCCCTTTAATTCCAGGTCTCCACTGCTCTTCTTTACATTTTCTTTCACCATTAAAAAAACCCCATCCCCAGCACCTGCCACGTAACCATTTTTAAGGAGTTTTGGAGGAGCTGCGTGGGTTTCATTAGATCTGCCTCACAAAGTGCACATCTAAGAGCAGGATCCAGATCAAGCCAGGTGATCATGACCAAGCAGCATTGACACAAATTAGAGATGACTAAATTAATTTAATTGGTTGTCCTGATCTTGATCCGGCCCTGCGACTACACAGCTCCTGCTAAAACTCCACCTCCATCATGAGAGGGTTAAACTGTAGACTTCGGGCTCTGCTGACAACTTGCCCAGCTCTCCTCTCCTCACTTCCTTTTTGCTTTGCTTGACATCCAGCCTGATGAAGAGTTTGGGGGAATTTAAAAGCTTGCTTGTGTGTTGTTTCCGTTGGCCCCGTGCAGCTTTTGAATTTTTCTAATGGCCCAACATCCCCTCTCCATTGAGTAATCACAAGCACCCCCACCCCGCACATACTGAAGACATACTGGAGACATATTTGTTCACCCAGGCTTTTAGATTCAGGGGTTCTCAACCTTGGGTCCCCAGATGTTGGTGGACTTCAACTCCCATAATCCCCAGCCATAATGGTCAAATGCCATTGTGGTAGGGGGTTATGGGAATTTAAGTCCACCAACATCTGGGGACCCAAGGTTGAGAACCCCTAATATTCCATGTTTGCAAAAGATTCCTAATTTAATTATTTTAATGCTTATATTATTTTAATTATAAACTTCCCAGAGATGCAAGTTTTGGGCAGTATAAAAGTCAGATAGATAGATAGATAGATAGATAGATAGATAGATAGATAGATAAACTTAAATTTGAAACCCCTTTACTAACTGCTGGTCTGGGAAACTGTGCATGAACAAAGTAGCGGTCCTTGAAACTCTGCACAAAGAATTTAGCGGTCCTTGACTCCAAAAAGGTTGAGAAACACTGCGTCTCTAGCTCTGCCTGGGTCCAGTCTATTATTCCTGCAGTGTATCTGATAACAGGTATAACCCAGGTGTTTATGGCTTATATGGTGTTCCTGCCATTGAGTTTGGACTTGAGGATTTTTCTAACTCTCCTGATGTATTCACTTCCAATTTTTCTTTTAACTTCAGTGTGTGCGTTGTTATCAGCCTGGAGAATGCCCAAGTATTTGTAATGTTCTTTCTCTTCCAGGTTCTTGATCTTGCTTCCATTGGGCAGTTCTATTCCTTCTGTTTTTCTTATTTTCCCTCTGTTCATTATTAATGCAGCACACTTGTCTAGTCCAAACTCCATTGCTATATCACTACTGAATATACGGACAGTGTTTAGCAGTGATTCAATTTCTGACTGGGACTTTCCATATAACTTCAGATCGTCCATGTACAGCAGATGGTTTATTTTGCTTGATGTTTTAGATGTTTGGTATCCGAGGCCTGTTTTGTTTAGTATTTGTGAAAGTGGGGTCATGGCGATTACAAACAACAGAGGGGATAGTGAGTCCCCTTGGAAAATGCCTCTTCTAATGCTAACCTGTCCAAGTGTCTCGCCATTGATTGTTAACTGTGTACTCCACATGCTCATTGCTTTTTAAAATAAATATCTGAATGTTTTTGCTGACACCAGTTGTTTCTAAATATTTTAGTATCCATGTCTGAGGCAATGAATCGAAGGCTTTCTTGTAGTCAATCCATGCAACACTTAGATTGGTTTTTCTTCTCTTGCAATTTTCTAAAATCATTTTGTCAATCAGCAGCTGGTCTTTTGTTCCTCTGGTGTTCGGGCAATTTCCTTTCTGTTCAACTGGAAGCTGTTTGTTAGTTAATAAGTGATGCATCACTTCATCTGCTATTATTCCAGTTAATAATTTGAACATGGTTGACAGGCATGTTATCGGTCTATAATTACTTGGAACTGCACCTTTTGCTGGGTCTTTCATTATGAGATGAGTTTTCCCAGTTGTTAGCCATTGTTCAATATCACCTCCTTGCAAAATGTGATTGAACTGTTTTGATAGTTGTTTATGAAGGCTTGTTAGGTGTTTAAGCCAAAAGCCATGCATTTCATCGTCACCTGGTGCAGTCCAATTTTTAATTTTCTTTGCTCTTTCACTTATTAATTCTGGTGTTATTATTAGATCTTGCTTTTGTTGGTTACATTTTTTTGACCTCTTTCACCCAGCCTGCTTTTTTATTGTAATCTATTGGATTGTCTCATAATTTCCCCCAGAATTGCACTGTTTCTTCTTTATTTCGTTTTTCTATGTTTCTTGCAGTTTCTCCTTCTATGCTTTGGTAGAAACGTCTCTGATTTGACTGGAATTAGAGATTCTGCCTGTGTTGTGTAATTCTGGCTTCGTATCTGCTAATCTTCTTTTGACACTGCTGTTATTTGCTGCTTTATTATTTCCAGGACTTCTCTAATTCTCCTTGAATCTAGGTGGTATTTTTGGATCAGGTACTGTTTGGTGTTTTCATTCATCAGCTTCTTGTCTTTCATATCTTTCAGTTTACTAGCATCTGATCTAAGCCTGGAGATTTGATTTTCTAATCTAATCTTCCATTTAGGAGATGTACTACTTTCTTTTTTTACAGGTCCATTTATCTTATATCCGAGCTCTTGTGTTGTTATTGTTGCTGCACTGTACATTAGTTGGTTTGTTTCTTGCAAATTATTGGTTGTTATTTCTGCAAGTGCAGCATTGACATCTTTTAATGCCTGAGCAAGTTGTTTTTTGGCAACTGTTTTTAGCGCTGGAAGTCGAACCCTGGTGGTTGTTTGGTTCATGTGCTCAGTTATTTTTTGCTTTAGTTCTTGTTGCTTTTCTGTTAAACAGCATTTGGGTTTTTGAGGTGAAGGCAAAGGGGAGGTTGCCTGGCTTTGATTTTGAAACTGTTCAGCAGCAGTGGCATTCTCTATTTCCAATACCTCCTCTACCTGTGCCTGAGTAACTTCATCAATTGGTGGTAATTCTTCTTCCATATCTTGAGCCTGTGTTGCTCTTTGCAGTTCTTCCAGCTCAACTCCTGTGAATACTTTATTTCTTATTATGAATCTTCTCTGGTCTGCTAGCCTTTGTTCTGTTATTTCTGTATCTGGATGCTTCTCTTTCCAAATTTGGTACATTCTTTTAAAATAACCTCTTCTAGTTGGACTAGACTTGTAACAGCAGATCATTATTTCCTTGTTGGCATTTTTCGTATATTTTTTCCGGTTAAGCGACGTTTCTTCCAGTAACCTTGCAGTCTCCAGCCCTGGTTGCTCAACTGAAGATCCTGAGTCTTGTTGCCCACTTGCCACCAGATGTCCAGGGACTCCAGCACCTGGCGCGGTCCTTGTTGACCTGGGCGACGACCGATCCTGTATAGATTTATTAAAGTTACATCTCACCATATTGTTGATGGGAGAGGCACTCTTTGTCTGGCTCCTCTGGTGAGACCTGTCCAGTATGGTTGGACCTCTGGCATACTCTCACCTTCCTCAGAGCACGCAAGCCCCACAACCACGCCAAGGTAGTGCCTCACTGGGGGATGGTTGTTGTTGTTGTTGTTGTTGTTGTTATTTATATGTATACTGCCTGTAGGATTTTTTTAAAATTGAAAAACAGTATAATAATAATAATAATAATAATAATAATAATAATAATAAAGTAAGATTTAACTGGCATTTTAGACAAAGGTGTTAGTTATAGAATGGTTTAAATGTCATATAAAAGGTGATTAGTCTAAGCTTCACTTCTCTCCTTCTAGATAAAATCCAGGTTCATTCCTTGGCACCACTACAGAAAAACGATGTAGTCTAAGTATATGGAAGCTTACTCTGTGGTTTAAAAGCAGTGAGGTGTATTGAACAGAATACTGATTAGAAATCAATTAGACAGAAATTTATCAGGGGCATCACTAGCAAATGATTGGCAAAGCTGCACTTGTTGGATTTCTGCCTGGATGCATCCCTCCCCCAGGCCATTGTCCAGCTGAAAGACAAAGGCAAAGCATGGGTGCATGGAGTCTCATTTCTAAAGTTAGTATAATATATGAGATGGTAAAAGGTCTTTAGAGCTTTTATGGTGCAGAAGTTAAAATGGGTACCTTAACTTGCAATTTCTATATTTTCTAGAGCATGAGTGTAAATTGAAAGTACCTTAACACTCCCCTTAAACTGAAGGTGTTCGGATTATTTATTAATTAAGAGGACAAAGTGAATCTAGGGTAGGAAGCAACATTTGTGTATTACAGTTGACGTCTGTAATACACAAGTGTTGTTTCCTATGCCAATTTTCACCAGATTTCCCTTTACAAGCATAGCCCCTTGGACCATCAGACTGGGTCAAACTGGTTCAACCTGGTTCAATCAAATGGACCGGACCATTGGTCAGTTCAACCAAACCAGTTTGCGGACTGGTGGTTCAGTTCAAATTTGGTCAAAATTTGAACTGACCCGCTAGAAACGGTTCCGTGCACACCCTTACAGAGCAGGGCTGGATTAAGTGCAACTGATGCCCTAAGCACAGCCCAATAATGGTGCCCCCCTCAGCCCCCTCCATTGCTTATCTGACAAGACATTAAGACTCAAGCAAATTATATACTTATACCTTAATATTTATTTAGATTTTTTAAAGTTTTCTTCTAGATTTTTTAAAGTAAAACAAAAGAGTTCCACTGCCTATAATTTCTTATAAATAGCTGCAACAGAAGGAATGACTGAGAAAAATATTTCATCTTCAAGGTCAGACATCATAACATATGGCCATCTTTTACATGAATATTTTGTACTGCTCTTTACAGTAATCGTTCACAAATCAATGACTTTTTACTTCAGATACATAGTTTAGTAGTTTCTCGAAACTTTAGTCGCTCACCGAGCCAAAGAAAACGTTTCTTTAACAATGCAGAGTAAAGTCGAACACGGCAGATAAAAACAATTACCAAAAATCGACTAAAGTTGAGTGCGGCAGTGGAGGCAAAAGAAATGCAAGGTGACAATAAGGGAGGCGAAATGAGAGTTTGAGGAACATTTAGCTAAAAGCATCAAGGGGAATAACAAAAACCTCTTTAAATAAATCAGAAGCAGGAAACCTTCCAGGGAGGCTGTTGGACCATTAGACAATGAGGGAGTGAAAGGGATTATTAAGGAGGATGTGGAGATTGCAGAGAAGCTGAATGAGTTCTTTGTGTCCATCTTCATGGCAGAGGATACAGAGCATATACCTGTTTCTAAACCAGACTTCTCAGGGATGGAAGCTAGAGAGCTGAGTCTGATAGAAGTGACAAGCGATGATGTTCTAAACTGTCTGGAAAAACTGAAATCTAACAAATCGCCAGGGCCAGATGGCATCCATCCAAGAGTCCTCAAAGAACTCAAATGTCAATTTGCCAACCTCCTTGCCAAAATATATAACTTATCCCTGCAATCAGGCTCTGTACCGGAGGACTGGAAGGTAGCAAATGTAACACTGATTTTCAAAAAGGGATCCAGGGGCAATCCGGAAAATTACAGGCTGGTTAGCTTAATGCCCGTTCCAGGCAAATTGATGGAAAGCATCCTCAAGGATAAAATTGTAAAGCACCTAGAAGAACAGGCCCTGCAGGGAGAGAACCAGCATGGCTTCCGCAAAGGTAAATCTTGCCTCACCAACCTTTTGGAGTTCTTTGAGAGTATCAACAAGTGTGTGGATCAAGGTGATCCAGTTGACATAGTATGCCTGGACTTCCAAAAAGCTTTTGACAAAGTTCCTCATCAAAGACTCCTGAGGAAACTTAGCGGTCATGGGATAAGGGGACAAGTACATGTGTGGATTGCAAACTGGTTGAAAGACAGGAAACAGACGGTAGGTATAAATGGAGAGTTTTCACAATGGAGGGAAGTCGAAGTGGGGTCCCCCAGGGATCTGTACTGGGACCAGTGCTTTTTAATCATAAATGATCTAGAAGTAGGGGCAAGCAGCGAACTGGCCAAATTTGCAGATGTTACCAAACTCTTTCGGGTAGTGAAATCCAAAACAGATTGTGAGCAGCTCCAAAAGGATCTCTCCAAACTGGGGGAGTGGGCAACAAAATGGAAAATGCTCTCTTCAGTGTTGGCAAGTGTAAAGTTATGCACCTTGGGACAAAAAACCCCAACTTCACATACACGCTGATGGGATCTGAGCTGTCGGTGAGTGACCAGGAGAGGGATCTTGGGGTCGTGGTGGACAGCTCATTGAAAGTGTCAACTCAATGTGCGGCAGCTGTGAAAAAGGCCAATTCCATGCTAGGGATTATTAGGAAGGGGGTTGGAAATAAAACGGCTAGGATTATAATGCCCTTATATAAAACTATGGTGCGGCCACACCTGGAGTAATGCATACAATTCTGGTCACCACATCTAAAAAAGGATGTTGTAGAACTAGAAAAGGCAGGCGCGTAACAATGATAGGGCAAGGGGAGACAGTTGTCTGGGGCCCCACTGCCTGGAGGGGCACCCCAGGGGCACCTCATGTGACTCCCCATTGCCCCCTGCCCAGCCCCATAGCCCCTCAGCCACTTGCCCTCTTCGCCGTCTCTCCTGCTTGTTCACCTGGCCCGCAATCGAAGCAGCAGACAAGCTGCAAAGAGCTCATTTTCTCCCGCCACTCAGCTGATCGGCGGGTGGGCGGGGCTTCCACGGAGGCCTCCGTGTAGGCCGCAGTGAAGCCTGAACTCGAGTAGGGCCCAAGCAAGCCAGGAAGGAGGAGGCAGCCGCCAGAGTGTTCTCTGCAGCAGAAGACCCCTTGCTGCCCTGCTTAACCCAGACCAGCATTTGCCAGGTAGAGTGTGAACTCCTTTTTGTGGTTACCTTTCCTGCCCCCCCCCCCATATATAGGGATCTGCTTGCCATAGGGCTTGGATATGGGGGTGGGGGGGGAGGGACCGAGAAGTCTCTGAATATTTATTTTGAAACAGCTTGGAAAATTTGCTGACTTAAAAAAAACTATCTAAAAAGTCCTATAAGTGGCTTGTTTCATGGCAGAAAATTGCAAAAACTTCTGGAACAGTATTTTATTAATTTTATTTATTCATTCATTCATTTATAAATGCACTTATGTTCAAGTTGTTTTGCAACCCAGAAGGTCTGAGTGAGAACTGTGAAGCATGTGTGGTGCTTTTATTTTATTTTTCTTGTGTGTAAACTGCTCCCCAATAACTTGCAGGGACTTCAGGGTAAATCTGGCCAACATGTGAATGCAGCACCTCCATTCCAGAGGAGATGTGTCTTAAAGGGCTTTAAAAGCCTCCTGTGAAAAACCTCCTGCAATCAAACTTGACTGAATTTGTTCAGAATTCTGGGAAAACAAACATAGGTTCACCCTGCATGGTTGAAAGTCTCCTTTGCTAATCTGCAGCGAGGGGCCCATTTTAATAATTCATCTTTCTAGTGTGTTCTAGGCATTAAAAGTAATACAAATGTATAGTACTCAATGTATATCACTATATATTGTGATGTGTGTGTGTGTATTCAGTGAAATGTATTTGCAGGCAGCATACTTATTTTGGAATATCAGACTTAAATCCTTGGGGGCCTGGGGTGTGCGGAGGCCCTGGACTTTGGTGGGGGGGGGGCCCATTTTAAAATCTTGTCTCTGGGCCCACTCCAACCTTGCTACGCCCCTGAGAAAAGGTGCAGAAGAGGGCAACCAAGATGATCAAGGGCCTACAGCACCTTTCTTACGAGGCAAGACTACAACACCTGGGGCTTTTTAGTTTAGAAAAAAAACCACTGTGGAGAGACATGATAGAGGTCTATAAAATCATGCATGGTGTGGAGAAAGTGGATAGAGAGAAATTCTTCTCCCTCTCACATAACACTAGAACCAGGGGTCATCCCATGAAATTGATTGCCAGGAAATCTAGGACCAACAAATGGAAGTACTTTTTCACACAAGGCATAATCAACTTGTGGAATTCTCTGCCACAAGATGTGGTGACAGCCAACAACCTGGATGTCTTTAAGAAGGGTTTGGATAACTTCATGGAGGAGAGGTCTATCAACGGCTACTAGTCGGAGGGCTGTGGGCCACCTCCAGCCTCCAAGGCAGGATGCCTCTGAGTACCAGTTGCAGGGAGTAAGAGCAGGAGGGAGGGCATGCCCTCAACTCCTGCCTGTGGCTTCCAGCGTTATCTGGTGGGCCACAGTGTAAAACAGGATGCTGGACTAAATCGGCCTTCGGCCTGATCCAGCATGGCTGTTCTTATTTTATAATAATAATAATAATTATTATTATTATTATTATTATTTTATTTCTATACCGCCCTTCCAAAAATGGCTCAGGGCGGTTTACAAAGAGAAATAACAAATAAGATGGCTCCCTGTCCCCAAAGGGCTCACATTCTAAAAAGAAACATAAGACACACACCAGCAACAGTCACCGGAAGTACTGTGCTGGGGGTGGATAGGGCCAGTTACTCTCCCCCTGCTAAATAAAGAGAATCACCATGGTAAAAGGTGCCTCTTTGCCCAGTTAGCAGGGGTAATGTTCAGTGAATGAATTAAGGTCATGATAGCTAGGGGGGAAACTCTGTGGTGCCCCCCTTCCCTTGATGCCCCAGGCACGTGCTTGTTTTGCCTTATGGTTAATTCAGGGTTGCTACAGAGGGTGGAGGTTATTTGCTTCCACTTCCTGCTTGTAGACTTCCTAAAGGCATCTGATTGGCTATGGTGGGAACCAGGATTCTGGACTAGGTAGGCCTTTACCAAATCCAGCAGGGACCTCTCATGTGGTCTTCTGTAGGTGTTTTTTCAGCAGTTGGACAAGCTCAGTCCCTTCCTCCACTGATCTCTGTCTGCTTTAAAGTTGTACGGATGAATTCGCACAAACATGTTTCCTCCAGCTGCCCACTGGTGCCTGGAGCCACATGGAGGAGAGTCTGGGGAGTCCCCTTATAATTATCAAAATCATAGTGATTTTTTCTGCTTCTTAGCAAAGCACATGGGATTTTCTCCAAAAGTTCACCTTTAGAATCCAAAACATAAACATAAGAATTAAGAGCAAAATGATGCAATTTCCTGAATGAAGTCTGAAAAGACTGGTGCATAAAGGTCTTCTGGGCTTCTAAGAGCTGAGGCTGAGGGCAAGTGGTTGAGATGTCGGTGTGAGGTTTAATATCATCCCCTTCAGTTCTGATCCCACGGCTGGACTCCCTCCGCATTGCTAAGCAATCCTATTCATCTTTACTTGGGGGTAAGTCCCAGTGTGTTCAGTGGGACACTCTGAGGCTTAGGATTGCAGCTTCAGTAGAGTAGTAAACTCGGTCTTACAAGATAATTTTGGCATCTCCACATTTGTTGAACATGGGTTGGGGGCAGTCAGGAGGGAAATGATTCTAGGTTCAAAGCCAGAATGATGTCCCTCTTGCTGAACCTGCTGCTGCTTCTCCTACTGCCCTGTGTAGCCTGTGGGATGCAGAAGACAAATTGTCCTTTGACACTGTTGAGGGATGAAACGGAACCCTTGAATTATTACCGGCCAGGAGACCAGCTCATTGGTGGGATCATCTCTGCGACAAATAAGTTATTTAAACAACACAGCTTTTCTGAGTCTCCTTCCACCAGAGCTCTGTGGTAAGTAATGATCTGCTGATAGATATACTGCTCTATTTTATATGAATACAACAAATATTTATACACCGCTTTTCAGCAAAATTTGCCAAAGTGGGTTTACATAGAAATGAATGAATGAATGAATGAATGAAAGAAATGGCTCAATGCCCCCAAAGGGCTCACAATCCAAAAAAGAAACATAAGATGGACACCAGCAACAGCCACTGAAGGGATGCTGTGCTGGGGATGGATAAGGCCAGTTGCTCTCCCCCTGCTAGAGAAAGAGAATCACCTCTTTAAAAAGATGCCTCTTAGCTCAGTTAGCAGGGGATAACTATTTTCTTCATTAAATCACGTATTCTCTATGTACCAGGGACTTTCTATGACTTGTCCCTAATAATTACGCATGTTCCTGTGGGCGGGGGTGGGAGGTGGGAATTACACCCCTCAGCCTGAAATGCTTCATAGAGTCTGGATAGGAGGTTGCGAAGCAAATGAGTAAAAAGCAGAGCAAGCAGGCAGATAAAAGCTCTTGGCGCTGAACTGTATTGATAATGCAGGAGGAGGCGTGGTGCTGGTGTGTGTAGGTCAGTTCTAAATCCCTAGAATTTAGTCCTTTCTTTCATTCCTTAGTGTGTGGGTCAGTTCTTCCAACACTCACTGCAAATCTTGTTCAAGAAACCGTGTGTGTGTGTGTGTGTGTGTGTGTGTGTGTGTTTGCATGTGAAATGCTGCTTTGTTGTGTGTTTATGTATTTGAAAGCAAGAGGCAGGAGTTGCCATGCCTTTGCTTGAGTTGCCGTCTCTGGCTTGACATTTGAGTTGCAGTCTGTGATAACAACAATGGGCTACAATATTCTTACTATTTAAATGTGGCTTTTAAAATTGTATGTAATACTGTTACGTTTTAATGGTTTTAACATTGGTGTTGCAAGCCATCTTGGGTTTGTTTCGGAAGAATGGCAAGGTAAAATTGTTGTTTAAAAAAATATACATACATGCAAGGTTCTCTCCCCAATGTTATACTCACAAAAACTCTATGGGGTATGTAAGATCCAATTGGGATCATTTTTATATTGAATAAGTGCATAGATAGGTTAGCCATATTGTATTAGATAAATGCTTGACATGAGTCTGTTTGCTTGATACAGTTTAGCCCTTGATCTTAGCATGAACCTATGAGCAATGCTGTCATATAGGTAAAGTCCCAGGTCTTCCGCATTGTGCTCAAAATTAGAGATATCCTCTTCACGGTTCCATATACATACTCCCACCTTGGTGGAGTCCCATTCTCCCACATTACATTCAAATTAGATATCCTTTTACGGTTGAGCACACACCTCCAGAGCTTATACAGAGTGCAAAGTGAGTAATTTTCCACTCACTGTTCAAGAAAGCCCCCACCTTCTCTCTCGTCTAATCTTAGAGACCCAGCCTGTCAACTCAGGCAAACTTCCTCATTTTTCACTGAAAAGCATAGTCTAAAAAGTAAGAGTATGCTAACCACAAACGTCACGCTTGGAAAAATTGGTGCTGCCCAGTCTCTGTACCTTTCGGTTCCCTTACGCACAGGCCACCTTTGACCAATGATATTAAATGCCAAGGGTATCAGCAAATTAAATTATAGGCCAATTGGTCAAAGCCCCTTTTGACCAATTATCATCAAGGAATTATGGAAATCAATGTTTGGGCGAATCATAGAATGGTACAAAAATCCCTGATTGGGATCCAAGCGAGAGGCTCTCTCCCTCAGGGAGGGTGGCTCAGGCACAGCACACAGGAGGAGGAAAGGAGGAAGTTGATCCGATCAATCAATTTGACGGCACCTAGCATCTAGCAAAAAGAGGAACAAGTCGAGGCTCCCTTGGGGTATAGTATATTGTGACCGCTAGGGTCTGGCTGTCCTGTCAGTGTCTCAAGGCTGTTAGTTTTGTGACTGCTTTGTGTGAGAGAAGTAATTTTGCTGCATGCTGTATGCTGTGATTCATCTGAATATTGGTAAGAAAATAAATCTGTTTTGATTAAATATAATCCCCTCATTCTCCTTGTGTCTTCTTGAGTCTTGGGATTCTTGATAGCTAGGACCATCAAAAGAACCCACAGTCTCTATTAGTGTGAGGATTTTTGGAGCCCTCAATTATTCCTGGTTGCAGGGATTTGGGGGTGTCAAAAATCTCTTACAGGTACTGTAGGCTAGGCTGAGAGAGAGTACCTGGCCCAGGGTCACCAAAAGATCCTCATGACTGAATGGGGATTTCAGTCTAAGTGTCCCCTGTACAAATGCGATATAAGAGGGCTAATGTAATCTCATGAATTTCCTTTTGAACAAATGAGGAAATTCTTGGATGGGGGCTGAGAGGGCTAAACGTGAAGCTTAATAATAAGACTGACATGCAGTCCACTGCTGTTATCATGGACTACACACCCAGATAACATAGTAGAGTTTTCGAAATAAAGGCAGACCAGATCGCAGGAGTAAATGAGCCAAAGAAAGTACAACTCAAGTGGGATAATGATGTCCCCCCCTCCCCCCTCCCACACACACATCCAGCAGCAGAGAAGAAGAGCCCAATTTAGTGCAACTACATATGGCGCAGCGGGGAAATGGCTTGACTACCAAGCAACAGGTTCCCGGTTCAAATCCCCGCTGGTATGTTTCCCAGACTATGTTTCCCAGACTATGGGAAACACCTATATCGGGCAGCAGTGATATAGGGAGATATTTTAAAGCATTCTGTGAATTGAAAAGTAATATTGGTCAATGCTATTTGTTTGTATACATTTATCCTACTCTTCCACCTAATGGCACAGCAGGAAATGACTTGACTAGCAAGTCAGAGGTTGCCGGTCCAAATCCCCAAACACCTATATCAGGCAGCAGTGATATAGGAAGATGCTGAAAGGCATCATCTCATACTGCGTGGGAGGAGGCAATGGTAAATCCCTCCTGTATTCTAACAAAGACAACCACGGGGCTCTGTAGTCGCCAGGAGTCGACACCGACTCAACGGCACACTTTACCTTACATAAAACCACCCTTCATCCTATTTTTTTAATAGCAAAGCTTAACAAAGCTTTGCTATGCTTACGGAATGCCCTAATATTTTGTCAAAATATGTAAACTTCTTCCTTTATCTTGTTATATATATTAATGAATTTATTTTAGAAAATTCTAGCCAATCTTTAGACAATTTTCCCAAGGCAGTTTACAAAAGTAAAAGCAGCAGGCAGCAAAATGTCCTGGGCTGCCCCTAGCATATTGCGGAGGTAGGTTGACTGTTGAGCTTCTGATTCTGGAGTTATGTTTGCAACTTTTTTAAAAAAAGAAAAAGGTAATGCATATTGCTTTGAAAGCTCTTAGAGTCTGTGAAGTAATGAAGCCTGAACCCCCTCTTCTTGTTTATAAGATTTCTGTATGGCAATTGCTTTGCTTACTCCCTATATTAAAAAGCTGTGCAGGGGTCAAAAGGTCACAGCTCCTGTTCTACAGTTGGCTTTTGGAGGGAAGAGAGCTTTGATTTGATTGGATATGTTTTAAAATAACGGAGGGAACTTGAGTTGTTTTGATTGGTTTGTTTGAAAAGATTTGGAGGGGGAAAGTAGAATATAAGGAGGCTGCCTTAAGCAGAGTTTTAGTGCAAGTTAGAGAGCTGAAGAGAGTTCAAGTGAGGGAGTTCAAGGAGTGCAAGTTACTGTCACAGTCAGAGAGAATGGGAGCTGGTGCTGGAAAGAGAGCTGAGAAGTCACTGGGAGCGTTGTGACTTGCTGGAGGACCAAATCACTCCTAAAGCAGCTGAAGGGAGAGCCTGGGATTGATCCTCAGAACTGGGAAGGAAGAGCAGAACCTGAGACTGAGCAAGGGAAAAGCCAGGCTTGCTGCAGAAGCTGACTAGGGGTTGTTGCAAGAGGACTCATGGAGAGGACTCTGAGTTGGGGCCCAGTAAGAGTACAGGATAGATTTGATGCGTTTTTCTCATATTTTATGAGTCAGTTTGGTGTAGTGGTTAGAGTGCTGGACTAGGACTGGGGAGACCTAAGTTCAAATCCCCATTCAGCCATGATACTTGTTGGGTAACTCTGGGCCAGTCACTTCTCTCTCAGCCTGCCTTACCTACTTCACAGGGTTGTTGTGAGAAGAAACGTATGTACGTGGTACACATACTTAAACACAAACAGCATGGTTGCTGTTTTGTACTAAATTTCCCCAAAGAACTATTGTTTTGAATTGAACTATTTTAAAGTAAGGTTTTCTTTTGAAGTTAAAGATTTGTAGCTCTCATCTATTTCCCCACCACACACTTAGAAGCCTTTCCATCCTACCTAACTTTGAATGAGACAGAGGTGTGAACGGCTGTTTTCGTAGACACAGCCAGAGAAAAAAATACAAAAGTCTACTTGGTGGCAGTGGTGAAGCTTAAGATCACGGAGCTGGTTGACATCGGACTGTGACAGCTGGTCTTGTAGTAGCAAGCATGACTTGTCCCCTTAGCTAAGCAGGTTGTATTTGCATGGGAGACTAGAAGTGTGAACACTGTAAGATATTCCCCTCAGGGGATGGAGCCACTCTGGGAAGAGCAGAAGGTTCCAAGTTCCCTCCCTGGCTTCTTGGAGACAGGGCTGAGAGATTCCTGCCTGCAACCTTGGAGAAGCTGCTGCCAGTCTGAAGACAATACTGAGCTAGATAGATCAATGGTCTGACTCAGTATGTGGCAGCTTCTTATGTTCCTACGTTCCTACGTGGTAGCAGCACAGTGAGATCTGCGACAGAGTCAAAGGAGGAGGAATATGGCCGGGAATGGAGGATTCAGGGAACGGAAGATAACAATAGCCCAGCTCAGAAATTTCTGTACCTGGGTACAGGGGAAACAGGAGCATGCCATCAACCCCACCCTAATGTGTTCCAAAGCCCCACCTCTGTCTCTATCTGAGTGAAGTCTTTGTCTATAGAAACAAATGCACTATCCATGGAGAGCTTCTTGTTGTGAGTTGGGATGCTGGCTGCCCCAAAACTCCAGGTGAAACATTTTCCTCTGCAGACAAAGGATCAGGTCTTGACTACCAAGCTGTTGTATAATGTGAGCTGAACACCTGCTTTGGAAGATGAGCACTAGTTGTGCATTGGAAAACACATGAGAGAGTGCAAATTTTGGGGTTCCTACTTTCCTCTCAGACTGGTAGAAATATATCTCTGAAGGTCACACAGTCCTCAGGGACATACTTCTGTGTGTCACAGAGAGCTTCTGAGAGAAGGTGTGTCACAG
This sequence comes from Hemicordylus capensis, assembly GCF_027244095.1. Lineage (NCBI taxonomy): Eukaryota > Metazoa > Chordata > Lepidosauria > Squamata > Cordylidae > Hemicordylus > Hemicordylus capensis. The sequence continues at coordinate 232,232,116 of NC_069658.1, read as the reverse complement.
AGAGCTTCTGAGCAATGGGTGACATTCAACTCCTTGACTGCTTTATCCTCTGGAAGTGCTATGCAACGCATGGGAGTATGTCCCTGAGGACTGCAGGACTTTGGGGGACATATATTTTCCAGTTACAGGGTGATCTGAGGGGAAGGTAGGAACCCCAAAATTCACCCTCCCCCTTTGGTAGTCCTTATATTATGCTGGTAGTTCTTAGCCAAATGTTTAAGTGTTGAAAGAAAGGGTATGGGGTTACAGGACTGAGGCTAGCTGGTATGCTCCCATGCCCCCTGTATCCAATAGGCACAAGAACAGTTGAACAGGACTAATGACCTGTGCATTTTGTTGCAGGTATGCAGATACCAAGAACTGGAACATCCTGTCTTTCCTGTTTGCCATTCAGGAGATCAATCGGAATCCCAGGCTCTTACCCAACGTCACCCTGGGCTACACCATCTATGACAACTATCTCAATGCAAGAGCTATCTATGATGCCTTGGTAGACCTGGTCTCCACTGGGCAGGTGAATGTTCCCAACTACAAGTGTGGAAGATGGAGTATGCCCTTGGTTGTTCTTGAAGGGGATGAATCTGAAAACTCCATCCATATTGCAACCATGGTGGGCATCTACAAAATCCCACAGGTACAAGATATACGAGAGCCAAGACAAAACAGACGGGTTTAAAGAGATACTAAAGTGAAATGAAGTCACCCTAAAACATTCCAAAAGCACTTTTTGTTTGTGTGTGTAACTGCAGAAGGCATATTTATTAACAAAATAGGATACCGTATTGCAAAGAAACTTACTTAGTTACTAAATCACTTAAATAATTTACTTTACTTAGTGTTCTCTAATGTCTGCTTTGCTGAATAAGTTCTTCATTTAACACAATTGGACAGACTCTGCTATAGCAGGAGTTCAAAGGACAGTTCTGATAGATTTCCAGTGCAAAGCCATTTCAAGTCTTAAGGATACCAGGGGGAAAGCAATGCATGCAACAAGTCTTTGAATCATCTAATGTCTATTATTCAGTAATACAAAAAACCATTCCTTTCCAAAGAGAGTTAAAATTTCCACTCATATTAAATTCATTGAAAATTACTTGAATTTTCTTAACTGAAAATTAAGGTGTTCACCTTCGTTTCCACAGCATGTAAGCTGTAAAGAAATTGCATAGTATTGTATATTATGTTGATTGATTAAGTGCCGTCAAGTCGGTGTCGACTCTTAGCGACCACATAGATAGATTCTCTCCAGGATGATCTGTCTTCAACTTGGCCTTTAAGCTCTCTCGGAGTCAGTGGTGCATTCATTGCTGACATGATCCATCCACCTTGCTGCTGGTCATCCTCTTCTTCTCTTGCCTTCAACTTTCCCCAGCATTATGGACTTCTCAAGGGAGCTGGATAGTCGCATAATGTGTTTGAAGTATGATAGTTTGAGCCTGGTCATTTGTGCCTCGAGTGAAAATTCTGGATTCATTTGTTCTATGATCCATTTGTTTGTTTTCCTGGCCGTCATCCTCAAAAGTCTTCTCCAGCATCAAAATATTATGTTAGCTTTACAAATTAGTCTCCAGGCACCCACACTATGGGTGACTCCATGTGTCATGCTGAAAGTGGAGCTGCTTGAGCACTGGGAATGCACGGGCACCCAGCTCAGATGCCGAGACTGGAAGCTAGTTTTCACGACTATTAATTGGATAGGACAAGCATCCTACCAGCTTTGGGAGTCGTGCACACTCCCAAATTTTGATCATGTGGTAGTAAAAACTTGGTAGGAAGAGGGGGAAGTGATTGTGTGGGAGCCTCACCCTAGAAAGGAAGACTTTTCCTCCTGCTTCATTAAACAGCTGATTCAAGGTGCTGGGCAGGATGGTCCTTGCATCCCAAGATTCTCGAGAGGGGCTGTGATCCAAAGTCCAGGGTGGCTGCAGAGAAGGCCCAATCCTAAACACATTGGCAGCAACTGGAGGTGGACCTCCCCAGATGACCTTAGTAAACAGATTATAGAGAAGGTGCTGACTTTAGAACATAAAAACATAAGAACAGCCCTGCTGGATCAGGCCCATCTAGTCCAGCATCCTGTTTCACACAGTGGCCCACCAGATGCCGCTGGAAGCCACAAGCAGGAGTTGAGGGCATGCCCCCTCTCCTGCTGTTATTCCCCTGCAACTGGTACTCCGGGCCTAAGCTGTTTAGGGGCACCTTAAGTGGCACAGTAGGGAAATGCTTGACTAACAAGCAGAAGGTTGCCTGTTCGAATCCCCGCTGCTACTATATTGGGCAGCAGTGATATAAGAAGAAGCTGAAAAGCATCATCTCATACTGTGCGGGAGGAAACACTAGTTATTGTATTAGGGGGAGGGGCGGAATACAGATCAATAATGGGGAAAGAAAAGATTTTTGCAGATGCCATGGACAGCCAGGAAAACAAATTTGATCATAGAACAAATCAATCCAGAATTTTCACTTGAGACACAAATGCCCTGAGCCATTTTGGAAGGGCGGTATATAAATCAAATAAATAATAATAATAAATGACCAGGCTCAGACTATCATACTTCGGACACATTATGTGAAGACCCAGCTCCCTTGAGAAGTCCATAATGCTGGGAAAAGTTGAAGGAAAGAGAAGAGGACGACCAGCAGCAAGGTGGATGGACTCGATTATGACAGCAATGAATGCAATGCACCACTGAGAGAAGTAAAGGCCAAGTTGAAGACAGATCATCCTGGAGAGAATCTATCTATGTGGTTGCGAAGAGTCAACACCAACTTGACGGCACTTAATCAATCAATCAATCAATGGGAAAGGGGAGTATCAGGAAATAGGAAACAGGAATAGGAAACAAGAAAATGAACATTAAATATAGAGAATTTTAAAGTTCCATATTTTGTTACAGACAATTAAAATCAGTTCAATAATGAAGGCTCTGTGATCTTCTAGGTTTGCCCTTTAAGATGCTGCACATCCTGTTAGGACCCTTATTCCTTGTAGCAATAAGAATAGTGTGGATATTGTTCAGATCTTTCTTTCTCGACAGGATCGAACTTGGAAATCCCAAGAGCTGTTCATAAAATCAGATGCAAGTTCGTCTCTCAATCATCGTGTAATAAAAGCAAGTCTGAATCAATCCCAGCCATTTTGGCTGAGATTAGAAGCTCTCTGTTAGAGCCAAGAATGGAAGCAGCTCTCTGCTTCGCCTCCCTCTCTGCCTTTCCTTCCTTCTCCATTCTTCTCCTTTCTTCTGACGGTTCCTGTTCCTCTATTTCTCTGTCAGAGTGACCAGCAGCCTCCTAATACCACCAACCTTTCCTTTATTCGACTTTTCGTCCAGGTTCCCTGCAAAACTTTTCCACAGCAAAACTTTTTTCACAGCAAAACTTTTTTAAAAAGAGGTAGAGGGGAACTTCAGAAGCAATAACAGTTCCATAGCTGGCACATTCATGGGACTTTCCTACTTGAGTCAGATGTTATTTTGCAGGGCAAAAAGAGGAAGGCAAATGTTTTTACATGCACATCTGTGAGGGTGTCTGCCTGTGCCCCATCCCCTCAGGGGAATATCTTACAGCACTCACATGGAGTCTCCCATTCAAATGCAAATCAGGGTAAAGCCTGCTTAGAAAAGGGGCAATCCATGCTTGCTACTAACAAGCAGAAGGTTGCCGGTTCAAATTCCCCTGGTACTATATCGGGCAGCAGTGATATAGGAAGATGCTGAAAGGCATCATCTCACACTGCGCAGGAGAAGGCAATGGTCAACCCTTCCTGTATTCTACCAAAGAAAACCACAGGGCTCTGTGGGCGCCAGGAGTCGAAATCGACTCGACGACACACTTTACCTTTAAGCTGTTTAGGGCTTTAAACAATAGCATTGCAACTTTCTCCCAATATCCACCCCCACTCAACATTAAAGACTCCACATTTAAATTTGGCTTTATTATTCTAGAACTTTCTGTGAATGCGGCTGTCTAGAATTCCATTACTGGCTAGATTACCACATATGAAAGGAAGGTCATTTAACTGAGCTTCCAAGAAATTACAGCTAACGTCCATATAAAATTCATCTTTGGGGGACTCAAAGACTGTCTGAAGAATATCTTCAACACATTTCCCCTGATATCTGCAGATATTTATCTCAGTTGTCTTTTTAGCACATAGTGTATTCCAGACCTGGGGATCTGATTTCTTCACCAAGTTCTGTTCCTGATCCCCAACATCTCTGGGTAGGGCTGACAAAGTTTCCTGCCTGGAGAGCTGCTGCCAGTTAGAGTAGACCTAATTTCCAGTAGGGCTGGAAAATGTACAGCTGTTCTTGGACTACAACTCCCATCATCCCCACCCAAGGGTGATGAGACTTGTAGAGGACTTAAGTTGTGCAGCTGTGGAGCAGACAGTATTCAATCTGATGGTCCAATGGTCTGACTCAGTAGATGGGACCTTCCTATATTTGTGTGCCAATAGCATTCTGAGTGTAGATCCTTGAGGTCAGCAGTTTTGAAATATGGAAGCCACTAGCCAATAAATTCAAACAGTAGCTCAAATACTATGCAGCCAGATACTGATCTCAGCAATAGGTGTATTTGCTGTTGGAGATGTGACTCCATTGGCATCAACCCTTAATGCCAATGACTCCCAGTGACCATTGTGGACATTAGGAGTAGAGATAGAGAGTATAGGATTGTCCCCTTGTTCTCTGTATTTCTGCTATTGGTGGAATGATATTCTTAGGACACTCCCTCCTTTGTTCTCTCTGTTCTATCTTCTTCCTTCCACCATGAGGTAGCTAGTACAGGGTGCAGGCCATTCTATCTAAGTTTGTAAATTCTTCAGCTAAACCTTTATTTGTTTTAGCTCTTAAGCAATTGTCTCCAGATCTCCTCTGTGAGGAGGATCAGCAGCATCTGGGGGGTCACTGTGTGAAACAGGATGCTGGAATAGACGGGCTTCCCTGGGCCTGATCCAGCAGGGCTGTTCTTAGGTTCTCTGTTCTCATCGAACTGAGGTTCTCTGCTAAATAAGAGGTTAACTGAAATTCTCTCAAAGATTTGCTTCTTCTGAGCCCTGTAAACCTCACTGGTGTGGTGGTGAAGGTGGGGAGGCTCCGTGGCTACTAAGGTTAGTTAGTTATTAGTTAGTTATTCAATTTCTATACCGCCCTTCCAAAAAAATGGCTCAGGGCAGTTTACACAGAGAAATAATAAATAAAAATAAGATAGAACCCTGTCCCCAAAGGGCTCACAATCTAAAAGAAACATAAGATAGGCACCAGCAACAGTCACTGGAAGTACTGTGCTGGGGGTCAATAGGGCCAGTTACTCTCCCCCTGCTAAATAAAGAGAATCACCACATTAAAAAGGTGCCTCTTAGCTAAGTTAGCAGGGGTAAGGAATGCATCACTGCACTTCTGTTGCTTCTCCCATCATTCTTCTTACCACGCATGGAGCTCCTCTGCCTTTGCAAACCATACCAGGGGAGTTTAAAGGGGCTTGGAAGAAGCAATCATGTTTGTGGCTTAGATTGGCAGATGACTGTCTAGTATGGGAGCCTCTAAAACTTGACTACTGTAATGCATTCTGCATAGGGCTGCCTTTGTACGTAGTCCAGAAACTACAGAATGCAGCAGCCAGATCGGTCTCCGGGACAACACAAAGGAACGACATAACACCAATTTTAAAAGAACTGCACTGGCTGCCGATATGTTTCTGGGCGAAATACAAAGTGCTGGTTATCCCCTATAGAGCCCTTAATGGCTTGGGCCCAGGCTTTTTAAGAGAACACCTTCTTTGTCATGAATCCTGCTGTTATGATCTTCTGGAGAGGTCCGGTTAATGTTGCCACCAGCTTGTCTGGTGGAGACTCAGGGCCAGGCTTTCTCTGTGACTTCCCCAGGGCTTTGGAATCTGTACCCTGCTGAAATAAGAGCCTCAGCTTCTCTGCTTATTTTCAGGAAGACCCTGAAGACTCACCTGTTCTTGAAGGCTTTAAATTAGAATTAATTTTAATAAGGTTTTAATAACTGTTTTATGCTATTATTTTATTGTGTTTTGTGGATTTTAATCTGTGACTTTTATATAGTGTTAAATTTTGTACACTGTGTAGAGATGCACATATCAGGCGGTATATGATAGATAGATAGAAAAAAACGCCCTTCTTGCTGGTTTCCCTCTCAAGGCTCCTTCCAATATACCAGTCTCTCTCCATCATAATGGTAGGCACTCTGTATTATTAATAATTTTAAGTTAACAAATGTCTCATGATCTTTGTCCAGAAAGCTTGACAAAATGACAATCTTTTCCCTTCCTTACTAGGTCAGTTATGGTTTTGTTTCTCACCTTATTAGTGATAAAACTCAGTTCCCTTTTTTCTACCGGATGGTCCCCAAGGAAGAACCCCTTTACCTGGGGATTGTGAAACTGCTCCTGCACTTCAAGTGGACGTGGATCGGGCTCATTGTTCCAGACACTGGCAATGGGGGAAGGTTCTTGAGGATATTCACCTCTCTGCTCACAAAGAGCAGCATTTGTGTTGCTTTCTTACACAGCATCCCAACAGGGATGAAATTTTATTATAATCACCGTTTCAAGATTGATTCATTTCTCAAGTGGCATGAAGTCAATGTCTATGTTTACTATGGAGACACAAGATACTTCATTGATGGAATATTAATCAAAGGAATATATGACCAGCATGTGCCTTCCACTGTGGGGAAAATCTGGATCATAACAGCTTTATGGGACATGTATTTGACGGCAATATGCAATCATTTACCTTCCCAACACATCCATGGGATATTTTCCTTCTTTATCCAGACAAACAAAAGGATCAAATATGTTGATCTGGAAACATTTCTTAATGAAATGAGTGCCTTTAGGGAGATGATGTTTCCTTGTTTTTATTCAAAGCACACATTGTCTGTGAAGGGCTGGACAAGATGCAGAGAGAAGGAGAAGATGGAGTCCTTTCCACAAGAGCTGGTTGGAAAAGCTCTGTCTCTAGACAGCTACAACATTTACAGTGCTGTCCAGGCTGTGGCACACATCTTACATGCTGCATATTCATCTAGATCTAAGAGAACGACAATAGCGGGAGGAGACCTTCAAAAGCTGCAGCCATGGCAGGTAACTATTTTCCCTCTCAGGTTACATAGGAAACTGCCTTATTCAGACTGTTAGTCCACCTAAATTCAGTATTGTCTACACCAGGGTAGGCAACCTTGGCTCTCTAGCTGCTGTTGAACTACAACTCCCATCATTCTCAGTCACAATTTTTTGTGTGAAATATAGGAACATAGGAAGCTGCCATACCTTATAAGGTGGGAGTCAACCCTGGAACAAGAAGTGAAGGTTGGCCTCTGCCCTCCTTAGTCCCCCACCTTCTTCTTCTCCCTCACAAAAAGAACATAGGAAGCCGCCATATACCAAGTCAGATCATTGGTCCATCTAGCTCAGTATTTTCTAAGCTGACTGGCTTTGATCTACAATGACATGGAACACAGTCCCTCCGAAGGATCGTGGGCTGCAAGCCAGGGTCGTCCTATCCAGCACCTGTAAGCAGCGATTTGATGAAGCAGGATGAAAAGTCATCCTACCAAGGTTGAAGCTCCCATACAATCACATTCTGCTCCTCCTACCTAGATTTTTACTTTCATGAGATCAAAAATGAGGATGGTGCAGCTTTCCAAGATTTCAGGCAGGAGTTTCTCCCAGCCCTACTTGGAGATACTACCAGGGATTGAACCTGAGCTGAGATGCTCTGCTATTAAGCTATAAGAACAGCCCTGCTGGATTAGACCCAAAGCCTATCTAGACCAGCATTCTGTTTCACACAGTGGCCCAACAGATGCCCCTGAGAAGCCCACAGGCAAGAGGTGAGGGCATGCCCTCTCTCCCGCTGTTGCTCCCCTGCAGCTGGCATTTAGACTGGCATCTTGCCTCTGAGGCTGGAGGTGGCCTATAGACACCAGACTAGTAGATATTGATAGACCTGTCCTCCATGAATTTGTCTAAGCCCTTTTAAAGCCGTCCAAGCTAGTAGCAATCGCTTTCTTGCTTATTAAATTTCTGTACCGCCTTTCATTAAAACAATCTCAAGGCAGTTCACACAAAAGTTAAAACAAGACTACCAAAATTTACACAATTAAAATATCTGCTAGAATATAAAAATAAGATCTAATTTAAAAAAAACACACAACCAAGCACAATATAACCATAAAAGATACAAAGCAGCAGCAATAGGGACAATCATATAAAAGCCTGGGTTAAAAAAAAGCCAAGATTTCACATGCTTTCTAAAAAGTGTGATGGAGTCTGAGGAGCATATGGCCACAGCCTGTGGCAGAGAATTCCATAGGTTAATTATGTGCTCTGTGCACAAGTCCTTCCTAAATTTTCCAACCTTCAGTTTCATGGTATGGCCCCTGGTTCTAGTGTTGTGAGAGAGGGAGAAAAATGTCTCTCTACCCACTCGCTCTACTCCATGAATAATTGTATACACCTCTATCATGTCTCCCCATAGTCACTGGCCAATTAACGGAGAGGCAGTAGAGGCGACCGCCTATGGCGGCAAAATTCCCCCAGTGGCGAATAGGTGGGCTGGGTTAGGAGGGGTATCGCCAATGTGGCGCAGAGACAGTGACAATACCCCTCCTAGCCCAAGCCCGCCCACCTCCCAAATGTAATGACTGCAATAGCCCGACATTGGGCTTTTTTGCATACGCGCGTGTGCGCAGAAAGGCCCGAAACCAGGCAATTGCAGTCATTGGGGAGATGGCTGGGCTTGGGTGAGGAGGGGTATTGCCGCTGTCTCTGTGCCACGTTCCCACAAATCTGTCTTGCCCACTCCCAACCCGCCGCTGTCATAATTTGGGAGGCAGGTTGGTGGGTGCAAGGGAGCTCTCGCCACCACGCTCCTGTGCGGCGGCAGTTTTAAACATTAAAATTTTTGATTTAAACTCCCCCCTCCTTCCTTCCTTGCCGCACTGAGGCGGCAAAGAGCTTAATCTCCCTCTGCCCATAGTCACCTCTTTTCCAAACTAAAAAGCCCCAGATGCTGTAGCCTTGTCTCATAAAGAAGCTGCTCCAGGCCCCTGGTCACCTTGGCTGACCTCTTCTGCACCTTTCCCAGTTCTACAATATTCTTCTTAAGATACAGTGACCAGAATTGAACACAGTACTCTAAATGTGGCCCTACCATAGCTTTGTATAAGGGCATCATAATCCTAGCATTCTTATTTTCAATCCCCTTCCTAATTATCCCTAGCACGGAATTTGCCTTTTTCACAGGTAATGCACACTGCATTGACACTTTCAATGAGCTGTCCACTATGACCCCAAGATCTCTCTCCTGGTCAGTCACTGACAGCTCAGACCCCATCAGCATATATGTGAAGTTGGGGTTTTTGTGTTTTTTTGCCCCAATATGCATACACACACATGCACATCACTTTACACTTGCTTATATTGAACTGCATTTGCCATTATGTCACCCACACTCCCAGCTTAGAGAAATCTTCACTGAGAGATCCCACTGAAAATGAGAAGTTGTACAATTCAAGAACCATTTTCTTGGGTTTGAACTCTGAGAAAATGTCCACTGTTGTGGTGAGAATTTCACATGTTTCTCAGGGTGGAATTGAATGTTACATTAAACATATAGAGGTCATCCACACAGTCAGAAACTGTGTTCTACCTGGGTTTGGGAGCAATGTGTGCTCCCAGTTTTAGGTTGTATGGAAGCAAGATAGGAGGAAAACCCTGTATGGTAGGCTTGTGGCCTCTCTGCAGCTGTTACTCCCCTGCAACTAGTACTCAGTCAGAGGCATCCTGCCTTTGAGGCTGGAGGTGGCCCACAGCCCTCCAACTAGTTGCTGTTGATAGACAACATAAGGACATAAGAACAGCCCTGCTGGATCAGGCCCAAGAAGGCCCATCTAGTCCAGCATCCTGTTTCGCACAGTGGCCCACCAGATGCCATTGGGAGCCTACAGTCAGGAGTTGAGGGCATGCCCTCTCTCCTGCCGTTACTCCCCTGCAACTGGTTCTCAGAGGCATCCTGCCTCTCCTCCATGAAGTCATCCAAACCCCTCTTAAAGCCATCCAGGTTGTTGGCTGTCCCCACATCTTGTGGCAGAGAATTCCACGAGTGGACTATGCATTGTGTGAAAAAGTACTTCTGTTTGTTGGTCTTAGATTTCCTGGCAATCAGTTTCATGGGATGACCCCTGGTTCTAGTGTTATGTGAGAGGGAGAAGAATTTCTCTCTATCTACTTTCTCCACACCATGCATGATTTTATAGACCTCTATCATGTCTCCCCACAGTCGTTTTTTTTCTAAACTAAAAAGCCCCAGGTGCTGTAGACTTGCCTCATAAGAAAGGTGCTCTAAGGTGCTCTTGCCTCATAAGAAATGTGCTTTAAATAATGAGGCTCTTCTCATGATTGGTTAAAATTGGGCTAGGTGAGCCTAGCCCGATTTTAGCAGAACGTGAGAACCACCGGGCTCGCAGGCGAGCCCTGTTGCTTCAAAGCAGGTCACCCGCTTGTGAAACCTTTCCCTTAGCCCAGGTTAGGAACATAGGAACACAGGAAGCTGCCATATACTGAGTCAGACCTTAGGTCCATCTAGCTCAGTATTGTCTTCACAGACTGGCAGCGGCTTCTCCAAGGTTGCCGGCCGGAATCTCTCTCAGCCCTATCTTGGAGAAGCCAGGGAGGGAACTTGGAACCTTCTGCTCTTCTCAGAGCGGATCAGTCCTCTGAAGGGAATATCTTACAGTGTTAACACTTCTAGTCTCCCATTCATATGGAACCAGGGCAGACCCTGCTTAGCTATGGGGACAAGTCATGCTTGCTGCCACAAGACCAGCTCTCCTCTCTGAGTGAGAGGAGTGAGCGGTCTGCTAACTGGGGTTTCTGGATCATGCGTTGCCGCACCGCAGCTCCAAGCCACAGCAACTCATGAGGAGACCCCCCCGACCAGGAGGCTAAAAAGCAGCCTCCCAGCTCAGGGGGGGGGGCTCTCCAGCATGCTCTGTGCACTTGAGACAGAGCATGCTTTAACTTCCAGGGGCCACGTGGCCCCCAGACTCCCAAGCCCCCGCTGGCTCTGTGACAGAGCCGGCGGTTGTGTGGGCGGCCGATCCTGCCGCCCAGGGCTTCCCCTCCAGTCGCAAACCCGCTCTGGGCGAGTCTCACCGATCGTGAGACTTGCCTCAATGTGTCATAGGATCCAAAGGCAAACCCAGATGGGAAACTCCATCTGCAGGTTTCTGTCTTTGCCCCCTTATACCCCCCCCCGAAATGACATCATTTCAGTCACACAGCAATTGGCCTCATTAGTGATGCAAGCCTCAGAATCTTCAGAAGATCATGTTTTTGTTCCACCACTGGAAGATGGGGACCCTCCAGGTCTAAATGTGTGTTGTCTTATGAAGGAGAGATCTCAGAAGCTCCATCTCAGCCCTCCTACTTTCTAGTTGCTACTTGGGCAATTGCATGGTCTTATTGCAAGGCCTCAGTCTCTCAGCCGAGCTGCGTCCTATGACTGTAGGTGTGCATGCAGCTCAAAGCTATACTAGCTTTTAGGGTAGCTGGGTGCATCGGTTGTACAGCACTTTAAGCTCAAGAGGTTTCCAGACATCAGCAAAAACTGCTGGATCAGCAATTTCCCAGGTGTGATTTCACTCCCTTTCTGTACACTTCTTCAGACATTCATTGTTGCAGGCAGCAAAAAGCAACACCTTGTCCATATGCACTTTAGGGACCTCTTGTGAAGAACCTATTACATCCATCCCTCATCAACCACGGTTTTCCCAATTGCAGTTTTGAGTATCCGCGACTGGGAAATTATGACCGGTCTCACCAACCATGACCTGAGTATCCGCAGTCTTGCAAGATTTTTTAGTGTTGGGGGGTGTGTGTCCTGCAATTTGGGTGGGTGGGTTCAGAGGTTCAATCTGTTCATTCCTCTTGCTGACCCTTCAAACTCATTGTGATTTAAAGTGACTTTTGAGTGGTTGGGGGAGGGGTGTGTGTGTGTTCAAAAATGCCTCTGAACTTGGAATCCCAATCCCAAACAAGTCAGCTTTCTTGACCTTCCAAATTTCCTGATGTAAATGTTGGGAGAAAGACTTCTATTCCTGGCCTTTCCCCTGCTTTTGCATCTCGCTGCCCAACTGGTGCCCCAATAACCTGTTGCCTGAGTGAGGTGACCATCTCACCTTGCCTCATGAAAGAGCCACCCTTGATCCTGAAATGCCCTTTTCTTTCTTGGCCGCCTCATTGCTCTTATGGTGGAGAGCCAGTGAGCATGAGCTGTCGCCAACCGTGACCCAAGTATCTGCGGTTTGGAAAGATTTTTTAAAGTTTTTTGAAGGGGGGGTTTCAGAGGTTCAATCCGTTCATTCCTCTTGCTGACCCTTTGAACTCCTTGTGATTTAAAGTGACTTTGAGTCGTTGGGGGTGGGTGGGTTCAAAAGTGCCTTTGAACAATTTTGGGGGGTTCAAATTTTTTCAGAGGTTCACTTTTCTAACTCCTCTTGCTTATTCTTGTTGATTTTAAGGTATTCTGGGTGATTTTTGCCAATTATTTTGTCTTTTTACTGGGTTTTTTGGTCTTTTCACACATGCAGTTCCCTAACCCCTGTTTCCTATTGACTTCAATTGCTCACCTACTGTGAATCTGCCAACGGTGAGGTTTTGCCGGAATGGAACCCTCGTGGTTGGTGAGGGATGACTGTACTATTTTTATGGAGAATGATGGTTCTTCACGAATGCAGGAGTTGACCAGCAGATGGAACTGAGGAAATCGTGCTAGAACCCTGAAGGGCATTTGAATAAAGTGTTGACTGATGCTGCCTAAGTCTACGAATGTCTGCAGAAATGTGTGGAAAGAGAATGAAATCACATTTGTGAAGCACTGTTTCAGCAGTTGTTGCTGCTGTTTGGAAACACCTCAATCCCATTTCAACCTTGGCAGACAGTGTTTCATTCAGTCTGCAGCTTTGTCATTTAAAATCCCACCCCAGATGTGTTATGCAAAGGACTGGCCTTGGGGCCAGTGCATGGGGCATAGAACTGAAACTCCTCCCAACAGCACATGCAATAAAAATGATACTTAAGTAAAGAAATGAGATTGTGTTGTAGTGCAGTGATGCTCCAAATCTGTCATATATGGATGGGTCCAGGGTCCATTCGGAGAATTCTATTGTGTGGGAGGTAGAAAGCAAGCATAATTAATGACTTGAGCTCTAGTCTCCCCAAAATGTGGAAGAAGAAAGCCGAGACTTCGAAATGGACATCGAGACCCTTGTGAATTCTTTTTTGCAGGGGAAGCAAGTATATCTAATGACGTGAGCTCTAGCAACCCCAAATGCTCAAGAAGCAACAAGAGATTTAGGAATGGACACAGAGTTTTGTGACTCACACAAAGCCGCTATGAGTCTGGAAGAGGTGTGCAGCATCAGCCTTGAGTCAAGGGAGATTGTACCATGAAATGGGTAGGGCTGGGCGTTCCAAGGTGTTTTCTTGTTTTCTGAATGCTGCTGTTTTCTCTTTCACTCTAGCTTCACCCTTTTCTGAGAAACTTCAGGTTTTATGAGAATTCCACAGTTGGGGTGTATCTAGATGAGAACAGTGACCTGGCAGCCGATTTTGATATTCTGAGCTATTTGGTGTTTCCCAATGATTCCGTTGTTGTAACAAAAATTGGAAATCTAAAAAGAACGGAAACCCCAGAGCTAAAGTTCACCATTGAGCAGGAGGACATCATGTGGCCCAGATGGCTTAACCAGGTGGTGGAAAATATGTGTTTCCTTTTGCTTTGTTGGCTGCTGTTACAGTACTGGACTCCTATACATTACTTCTCCACTCCTATTTTATATGTATTCTTTTCTTACCTAGCCATGGCATCAAGTGTCAGTTCCTTCTTTTTTGTACCCTGCCACTGTACCAGCAAAAACAGGTTACCCAATCAGGAGTCAGATAGCGGGGACTCCTTGACCACTCTGCACCCTCAGTGGCCCGACCACAGGGAAATAGGAAGCTGCCTTATACCGAGTCAGACTATTGATCCATCTAGCTCAGTATTGTCTATTCTGACTGGCAGTGGCTCATCAGAGCTTCAGGCAGGAATTTTTCGCAGCCTTACCTGCTGATACCATGGATGAAACCTGAGACCTTCTGCATGCCAAGCACACACTCCAGCATTTGAGCTACAGCCACACCCCCTAATATATGAATATAGATATAAACTTAGTTGGCTATTGGACTGCCTGTGTCCATGCACTAACATCCTGAGTCCCCATTGCTATGTAACCCACAACTGAAGTGAGGGTGGGGCAGCTAGTGGAGGGAACAAGAAGTAAACCAGGGCATGGGAGCTCCTGTGGCTACATTTTCAGTGGGATACCCAGAGGTGTAAGGAGGTCGGTGGTGGTCACAGTTCGGCCCGCTGCCAACAGGCCCCCCAGCCACGCCCCCTGCATCTGACATTAGAAGCAAGGGGCATGGCTCGGGTGCCAGGCACGGCCCCTGAGCATGGCGGCCTATGTTCTTTGAACCCCTCACACAATGGTGGCTTCGCCCCTGGGGCTCCCCAACCTCTAGAAACCTAGCAAGGCCCAAGTGAGCACAGGAACATAGGAAGATGGCCTGTACCGAGTCAGACCATTGGTCCACTAGCTCAGTATTTTCTATACTCACTTGCAGCAGCTCTCCAGGTTTTGAGGCAGGGGTCTCTCCCAGCCCTAACTGAAGAGGTTGCTCGGGATTGAACCTGGGACCTCCTGAATGCAAAGCAGATGATCTACTACTGAGCTACAGCCCCATCCCCTAAGTGGAATATCTTATAGCAGACATCACTCACATATAGAGGCTATTCACACGATGAGAGAAAATTGGGCTAGCAGAGGCTAGCCTGATTTTCTCCCAGCGTGAGAACTACCGGGCTCGGCTGCGAGCCCAGGGGTTCCTAAGTGGGTCACCCGCTTAAGTAGCCCAGTGCTAAAACCGGGTTTGCAGAGCGAGCACTCCGCAAACCCGGTTTTTCTGATTGTGAGTTGCCATGGTGCGGCTCCAAGCCACAGCAACTCATGAGGAGACCCCTGGAGGGGAGGCCAAAAGCCTCCTCCTGGCTCAGGGGTCTCTCCAGCATGCCCTGCGCGCTCATGCAGGGCATGCAGTAGCTTCCAGAGGCCGATCGGCCCCCACTCCCCCCAGCACCCGCCAGCTCCGTAACGGAGCCCGCAGTTGTGTGGGCAGCCGGTTTGGCCATCCGGAGCAGACTGCTGGGTCATCTGCAGGGAGAGCGGGCTAAGCCCACTCTCCCCGCTAACCCACTTCATGCAGCTCCCACTGATCATGGGAACCGCCTCATAGTCACCCATCCAATTTCAAACCAAGATGCTTAGCAAAGGGGACAGCTCATGCTCACTGGCTCCCCACCATAAGAGCAGTGAGGAGGAGGCCAAGAAGGAAAAGGGCATTTCAGGATCAGGGGTGGCTCTTTCATGAGGCAAGGTGAGATGGTCACCTTACTCAGGCAACAGGTTATTGGTGCACCAGTCGGGCAGCAGGACATAAAAGCAGGGGAAAGGCCAGGAATAGAAGTCTTTCTCCCAACATTTACATCAGGAAATTTGGAAGGTCAAGAAAGCTGACTTGTTTGGGATTAGGATTCCAAGTCTCAGCATACCAAAGCTGTGTCTCTTCCATGCAGGTTATGTCTCAAAAGTACTTCCTTCAAAAACATGCCAGGGCTCACTTGGCTTGGGGCTAGAGGTCTCACTGTGCCATTTCCCATCCTATGACTCATTCCCCCAGTTGAAAATAACCCTTTCCCCCTCCATGAAAAAAAAAACTTTCCCCCTTCATATTCCTTGCCTTTATCCTTAGACCCTCCCTCATTCCAGATGTACCAAAAGCTGCCCACCTGGGTACGCCAAGGAGGTTCAGGAAGGGAAGCCCATTTGCTGCTATGGTTGTTCTCCATGCATGGAAGGGACCATCTCCACCCAGGAAGGTAGGTGACCCAATAACTGAAATCTATTGGTCAACTGATATTCTGCAGGCTCAGATATCGCTCCTTTTTTTAATAGAGCGGGACTATTATCGCCAGGTCCCAGCCATTGGGAATCTGCACAGCATGATCAATAGCAGTGAAAAGAGCTGCCAGAATTGGGGCCCACCAGTCAACATTATTGATATCTAAGCCTGCAAATTATTGGCCGATTAGTTTACTTCATGGAGTGGGGCAGCTGTATGCTGACATTTATGCTGGAAATTCTTACTGTATCAGAATATTAAGAACAACCTAGGTAAATGGTCCTCGCCAACCTTGTCATAGATGACTAAAATGGCTGTTTTGAAGATGAATATTTGCCAGGGGGATTTATTATTTATTTATTATTCATTTATTTGATTTCTATACTGCTCTTCCAAAAATGGCTCAGGGCGGTTTACATTTAAGACAAAACTAAAATCAAATAACTATTAAAATCAAAAACTGTAAAAACAACATAAAACCATTATTAAAACAATTACAACAGTTTGTAAAACCCTGGAAAATTTCATTCGTGCTCTAAAAAGCATGGAAATGGCAAATTAAGGTACCCATCTTAACGTCCAGCCATGTAAGTTG
Source organism: Hemicordylus capensis (assembly GCF_027244095.1). Classification (NCBI taxonomy): domain Eukaryota; kingdom Metazoa; phylum Chordata; class Lepidosauria; order Squamata; family Cordylidae; genus Hemicordylus; species Hemicordylus capensis. The sequence continues at coordinate 232,215,483 of NC_069658.1, read as the reverse complement.
TAAATACTTGTGCAGTCTTGGATGTTATGCTGGCTTTACAAATGAGGCTCCATGCACCCACACTTTGCCTTTGCCTTTTAGGTGGACGTTGGGCTGGGGAGGGATGCATCCAGGCAGAATTTCAGGAGTGCAGCTTCCCCACTCCCCTGCAAGAGATAAATTTCTTTCGAATCAATTTCTAATTAATATTGGGTTCAACTTATCTGCCACAGCACTGCTATTTGAACAACACGGGAAGCTTCCGTACACTTAGTCAAACCACTGTGTTTTCCAATAGTGATAACAAGTAATGAACTTTGCTTTTTTTGCAAGCCAAGAATATCATCTACCAACTAACTTCTGCCTGTTTCAACGACACACCGAGCCCGTTATCATGATCCTGTGAGAGGGTTTGAGGGTGGGTGGCATAGAAGGCTGCAAGAGGTTATCTTCCCCACAGATGATCCTGCTGTTGCCTCCAGGCATGCAGATTGTTCACACAGACATTCTGCTGCTGCCTTTGGGATGCATTGAGGAGCCCCTGGTGGCGCAGTGGTAAAACTGCCGCCCTGTAACCAGAAGGTTACAAGTTCGATCCTGACCAGGGGCTCAAGGTTGACTCGGTATATAAATGTAAGTGCTATTGCTATTGTTCTAGTCCCCAGAAATTCCACAGTGCACTGTGTGAGTGCACAGTGCATTGTGGGGGTACCCGCAGCACCAGCCGGGAACCCTGCAGTGTCTCAGTGCCAGCTGCAAGCAGCCGGTATACGGGCAGTTAGGCATGGTTAAGGGCACGGGTGTGCTCTTAACTTCGGCTAACTGGAAGGCCTCTTTGGTGGGTTTGCCCCCAAGGCGCTGTTGGGATCTGTATGGATCCTGGAAGTTCTTATGCACAGCCTAACCCAGGCTGAGTGTCTGTAGCCTGACTTAGGCTGTGCATGAGAACAGCCCCATCGTGTGGTGGTCATGTGGGAAGGCAAAGGCCTTTTGGGATATGATATATAATGAGCTGAAGAAAATGTTTAAAATGACATTTCCTAAGAGGCCAGAATCCTTCCTGCTGGGAATAACTCAAGGAGAATTCTCCAGAAGAAATTCAACATTTTTAATGTATGCAACCACGGCGACCAGGATAGTATATGCGCAGAAATGGAAAGACAGTAAAATGCCCTCAAAAGAAGACTGGATGATAAAAATTTTGGAATATGCTGAGATGGCAAAACTTACAGCACTTATAAGGGATGAAATCTTTGAATGTTTCAAAGAAGATTGGGAACCATTCTTACTTTATTTAAAGAACTATTTTTCTAATATGGACAAAAACCAATAAAATTTTAAAATGCGAGAACAGCCCCATTGTCCGTTTATGACCTCTCCGCTACCCTTGACTTCTCTGACTCTTAAATATAAGCTATCACTCCAAAACATTTATTTTATGGATCCCATATAATACTACAATTAAGAACATAAGAACAGCCCTGCTGGATCAGGCCCAAGGCCCATCCAGCCCAGTATCCTGTTTTACACAGTGACCCACCAGATGCCACTGGGAAGCCCAGAGGCAGGAGTTGAGGGCATGCCCTCTCCTGCTATTACTCCCCTGCAACTGGGACTCAGAGGTATCCTGCCTTTGAGGTTGGAGGTGGCCTTTAGCCCTCCAGCTAGTAGCCGTTGATAGACCTCTCCTCCTGTCACCACATCCTGTGGCAGAGAATTCCACAAGCTGATTATGCGTTGTGTGAAAAAGTACTTCCGTATAAGAAAGCTGCAATGTAGAACAGTAGTGCTGAAATTACTCTTGTTCTTTTCAGATGCAGACAATTGCAGGAAGTGTCCGGATGATCAATACCCAAACAAAGGCAAAGATCTATGTATCCCCAAAATTTTCACCTTCTTGTCCTATGAAGAACCTTTGGGGATCATCCTAATTTCCTTTGTGCTTTACTTGTTCCTAACCACAGTTTTTGTGATAGGAATCTTCATTAAATATCGAGAAACTCCCATGGTCAAAGCCAACAACCGGGATCTCACCGACATTCTCCTCATTTCCCTCCTGCTTTCCTTCTTATCCTCCTTTCTGTTCATTGGACAGCCTCAGAAGATGACCTGCCTTCTCCAACAAACTGCCTCCAGAATCATCTTCTCAGTAGCCATCTCTTCTGTGTTGGCCAAAACCATCACTGTGGTGGTGGCATTCATGGCCACAAAGCCAGGGAACAGGATGAGGAGATGGCTGGGGAAGAGTTTGGCCAACTCCATTGTAGTTTCCTGTTCCTGTGTTCAAGTTGGCATCTGCATCATCTGGCTGGGGGTTTCTCCACCCTTCCCAGACTCCGACATGCACTCCCAGCCTGGACAGATTATCCTGCAGTGCAACGAAGGGTCTGTTGCCATGTTTTACGGTGCCCTTGGCTACATGGGCTTCCTGGCTGCCATCTGTTTCACGGTGGCTTTCCTAGCCAGGAAGCTGCCTGGGGCATTCAATGAAGCCAAGTTGATCACCTTCAGCATGTTGGTCTTTTGCAGTGTTTGGGTGTCCTTTATTCCCACCTACCTGAGCACAAAGGGGAAATACATGGTGGCTGTGCAAATCTTCTCTATCTTGGCCTCCGGTGCTGGGTTGCTGGGCTGCATCTTTCTTCCCAAATGCTACATTATTATCTTGTGTCCTGATCTGAATTCAAAGAAGCATCTGATGATGAAAGTGAATGGGGAAATCTGATCCTTAGTGTAGTGGCCAACACCCAGACTGATGCTACATTTGCACAATAAGGTCCTACACCCTCAAGGAAATCACATAGTTGCAAAAATCCCATGTTGTACTCCTATAGAAATTCCTGCAACATCAGACAAGAGTATTGGGATTTGTGATTAGTTAGCAATGTGCCAGGGAAGCTACCACTCCAGTTACTGTGGAGTTTAGTTGTTGCAGCTATTTAAGGAATGCTCATGGAGTTAACTGTAGATTCTAAACTAAATTGATTTATTGGTGAAGTACATTGAGATAGGAAAAACCTAATCCTATCTATCAGCGACATATAGTGGATAGTTAGGGAGAAAGAGATGTTTCTATCTTCTCTCTTGGAGGAAAGGAAGTGGACTGACTCATCACAGGAAGTACCTGAGGAGTCAAAGCAGGGGTCATAGAGTAGAGGCAAGAAGGGACAGATAAGGAGACCTTCACTAACTACCTCTGCTCCCAATGCCCCTAGTGGTCATTAGGATAATTGGTGCAAAAAGTCGATGCATAGGAACTCCGTCTCAAACAAAAAGAAGTGGTTTCCCAGCAAGAGATGCAACAGAGGTTGTGTGTCTGGGTGGAACAATTATGTTTGCGCCCGTGCAACACTAGACTGATCTGCAAGCTTCCTACATTGCTAACTAGCTAGTGCAACATCTGTGCACTTCTGCAAGGTGCTAATCTGGATTTAAATTTTTGCAGTCTATGTGCAGCATGGCAGTAAAGGAAAAAAATCTCATTTCCTGATGGGGCAGGACCATAGCTCAGTGGTAGAGCACATGCTTTACACACAGCAGGTCCTGTGTTCAATCCCTGGCAGCCTCTCCAGGTAGGGCAGAGAAAGATCCCTTTCTGAAACCATGAAGTTGTTGCCCATCCATTGTAGGCAGTGGACCAAGGGACTCACTAAGGCAATGTCCCATATTCATATATGTTCAATGTCCCTCCTAGTTGTCAGTATAACAATATTGTCTTCTATTATTCACATATTTCACCACGGAAATGAATCATGGCTGATGAGGGTGAATGCCTAGTGACTCTGCAATGCAAAAACAAACAATTTATTTCAGGGATTCGCATCTGTCACTGGATCACACTCTGCCTCTAACGAGGCTTTTTAAAAATATACTTAATGTTCATTATTGGAATTCCTGCAGAAATTGCAACCTGTAGAAATTATTGGAATTCCTCATTTACTTCTTAAAGTCCATTTTACTGCACTGTAGTGCTTCTGCAGTAGAAATTGGTTCCTACCCACTGAAAACATGCTCAGATTTGAAGCATAGGACAGCAGACTGTACAAACTCTGTGGCTGGGTTCACATATCATGCAAAACTGGAGGTTCCCCCAGCCCGAGAAATTGATGAAACCTGAAGCTGGCACCGCAGGAGATCACATGTTTGATCACTGTTTGGTGGAAATAGATCTTTGGAAGTAGATGAGTTGAACCAGAGATATGGCCCCTTGTTGGACCCCTCAGTGGGGGGGGGTCTCCCCCCCCCAGATGCAGACCATTTCAAGAAGTGTCCAGATGATCAATACCTAAACAAAGACCAAGATCTATGTATCCCCCAAATTTTGACCTTCCTGTCCTATTAAGAACCTTTGGAGGTCATTCTAGCTTGCTTTGCCATATACTTGTTTCTAAAAACAGGTGTTGTGTTAGGAATCTTCATTAAATACTTAAGAATCTCCAGTGGTGAAAGCCAACAACCGGGACCTCACCTACCTCCTCCTTGTCTCCCTCCTGTTTTCCTTTTTGTCCTCCTTTCTGTTCATTGGTCAGCCTAGCAAGGTGACCTGCCTTCTTCGACAAACTGTCTTCAGCCTCATCTTCTCAGTTGCTGTCTCTTCTGTGTTGGCGAAAACCATCATTGTAGTGGTCGCATTCATGGTGGCACAGTCAGGGAATAAGATGAGAAGATGGCCGGGCAAGAGCTTGGCCAACTCCATTGTATTTTCTTGTTCCAGTATTCAACTTGGCATCTGTGCTATCTGGCTGGGGATCTCTCCACCTTTCCCAGACTCTGATATGCACTCTAAGCCTGGACAGATAATACTGCAGTGCAATGAAGGGTCTGCCGCCATGTTTTACGGTGCCCTTGGCAACATGGGTTTCCTGGCTGCTGTCTGTTTCATGGTGGCTTTCCTAGCCAGGAAGCTTCCTGGGGCTTTCAGTGAAACCAAGCTGATCACTTTCAGCATGTTGTTCTTTTGCAGTGTTAGGGGGTCCTTTGTGCCCATCTACCTGAGCATGAAGGGCGAAAATATGGGGGCTGTGCAGGACTTCTCCATTTTGGCTTCTAGTGCTGGCAGAGGTGTAACGATAGGGGGGCAGGGGGGCACGTGCCCCGGGTGCCACCCACTAGGGGGCGCCAAAAAGTACCCCCGAAGATCCCCTGCCGTTTTCTGGGGGGGGGGGATATTTTTTTTGGAGGAAAAAAACGGGTTTTTTTAGTGCACTGCAGCGGTCCCCCCTCCCCCGGTCCTGGCGCCAGCTCCGGCACTGGGCGCCGTGGCGGCGGCGTTTGCCGTTTGTAGTGCCTGCTTTGCAAATTGCAGTGTCGGCAAGGCAATAGGCAACTCTCTTCGTCTGTCTCACACTCGACACTCCGCTGACGCCAGTCGCGCATGCGTGTTGGGAGGACACGCCGCGCATGCGTGTCTGGCTGGGAGAGCTCGCCGCCTGCACGTGCACTTGCCGTGCGGTGCGTCGGGCTGGACAGGAGCGGACCAGGGAGGACGGAGGATTTTGGACCGACTGTGGGGGCGAACGCTGGATAACTGGCGAAGGAGCCGTTTGCGAAGGTGTCGCTGTGTTGCAGGGCAATTGGGGGGTGCTGCAGAGTTGGCTAAGGGGGCGGGTAGACTTCCTGAGGATTAGGGTTGGTGCCCCCTTGGCTGGGATGCTCGGCACAGGTGAAGCTCCCCTCCCGCCCACACGCTTTCCTCTCCCCCAGCAGCAAAGAGCGGGCTTTGGTTTTAAGGGAAGCGGTATAGGTCTTAGGGGAGTGAGTGGCTTGCGTGCCATTCCAGTGGACTACAGCAGTGGTGACCCGTCTTGGTTGGGGGGTATCAGCAAAAATGGATAAATGGGGAGGGGTTCTGACTGATGCCGGGAGACTATGCAGTCCCTGTAGCTCAGTGCCCTCGCCTCAGAAGTGGTTATAAAGGAGGAGATTGCAGCAATTTAGCTTTGAGGAAGAGGAAATGCGGCCCGCCCTCGTCCTTATCAGGGCTGAGAGGCTCGCCTGCTGCTGTCCTAGTCTGAGGGTGTGCACTCTAGGGGCGAAAAGACATGGGCAGGACACAGTGCGCGTGCGCCGCCGCCGCCTCTCCCGGGCTTCCCGCCTTCTTGGCTGCCCTATATAGCGGCCTTTACGCTTAGCTGGTGGCGCACACGCCCCCCAGTAGGAAGCGCCGCTTTGGACTCTCAATGGCCACCACCGCTTCCGTTTTCTTTTGACAAGAATCGCTCTCTGCACCTGACTCCACGCACGGGCGAAACCCTAGCTAAAAAAAAGTCTGGCATAGACTCTGTTAACTAGGGTTGACCTTCTAAAAACTGCCAACATTATGGGAAGAAGCGGGAGAGGACGGAGAGTGCTTGTGTGAAATGCTGTTGTGGAATTAGAAAACTGCCTCTCTTCTTCCTCTGGCCCAAGAGGGAAGGGACACTTCGCAAAATATAAAATAATGCATGACATAGAATGAGACAGGTCGAGGCATTTGGGTGCCTGAGGCAGAATTTGAAATGACAGCTGGCCCCAAGGAGGCATACACTTCATAATGTAATGGGATAATTGACCCTTTGCTACCCTTTAAGGATACTCCAAACTTTGCCACTTAATATAGGCCACCTGCTTAAATGGTAAGGCCAGACCTGGGTTCAAAAGAACAAAAGTGTCTCACTCACTCACACTCAACCCCCCTTCAAATGAAACCATAGATGTAAGTAAATTCATGAGTCTGCTTGCAAGGGTTAGCTTCTGCAAGTAAATACATATTTTGTCATGGTGGCATGGCTGTCTGCAGGGGTTTTTATGGTGTGTGTGTTTAGAACACACACAAAATCTAATCCAGTCATGACTCCAGGGGGGAGGGAACACTGTCCCACCCTTACATGGTGAGGTTTTAAATAAAGATTCCTGTGACCATAATTTAACTCAATTGAGTTTAATTCTACCACTTCAGTTTACAGAATTCAGAAGCAAGAAGCAACAGACAGATGCAGAATATTAGCACACTATTTTATCCCCACCCAACCACCCAAATCAGCTGCGGTTACCTTTGAATGTATGGTACTAGCAGTTTATTAAACTGCTTATGTAATCTGCTTCCATTGCTGGTGGTGATGGAGACTCTGATAAAAATGGCTTATACTCTTGGCAACACTAGTTTCTAGTGACTCTGGTAACACTAGTGACATAGTGAGCTGCTCCTCCAAAATGGGACCAGCTATTGGGTCCCATTTTTGCAATCATATTTCTAAACTCCTAATATGTACTAACTTTGCTGTACATTTATCACACTAGATTAAAGTAAAGGGAGAATGAGGGATACAACTTTGCTTTAATAATTGGAACAAAAACCAGGAGTCAAAATCTTATCCATGCTTTAATTTCAAGTAATTGTTCACAATCATACATGTGTTATATGGAAATATCAATTCTGATGTGATCCTGTTTACCCTAAAGATGGTTCCAGATGCAGGGCCAATTCATACATTACAAAGCTGAAAGCAAACCCACATGTGCCACTGAGGACACATTTGACAGGAATTGCCACCAGTTCTGGTCCCTAACAAGTATGCTTGTACAATGTGCATGTTTACTTTCATATGTGATACTTTTAGGTATATACTTTAAAAACATGTTGTAGTGGTTAGAGTGCTGGACTAGGACCGGGGAGACCCGAGTTCAAATCCCCTTTCAGCCAAATACTTGTTGGTCACTTCTTTCTCAGCCTAAGCTACTTCACAGGGTTGTTGTGAGGAGAAACGTATGTAGTGTACCACACTGGGCTACTTGGAGGGAGAGCGGGATATAAACTGTAAAAATAAATAAATTGAAATACAAAAAATAAATACTATTTTCTCTCAAAAAACAATAATAGCACCTCTGCTGAGCTGACGTATGTTGGGGGGGCGGCGGCGGGGGGCGCAGCGGGGGGGTGCAATTTCAGTCCTTGCCCTGGGCGCCATTTTCCCTAGTTACGCCTCTGAGTGCTGGGTTACTGGGCTGCATCTTTCTTCCCAAATGCTACGTTATTATATTGTGGCCTGATCTGAATTCAAAGAAGCCTCTAATGATGAAAGTGAAAGGTGAATTCTGATCCTTAGTACAGTGGTTGGCATCCAGTCTAATGGATGCTTGCACAACAAAGTTGTATACGTGCAAGAAAATCACATATGTAGCTATACAAAATCCCAAATTTGCATTCTTGCACAAATGATCCTCGCAACAATAGACAGAGGAAGTACTTTTCCAGCAGGAGATGCACCAAAGGTTGTGCACCTGGTTGAGCAATGATGTTTGTGCTCATGCGATGCTAGTCCATAATGCCAGCTCAGTGGTGGAGCCAAGATGGCAAACTAGCAGCAGCTGTTTTATTTGCTCTTCCAATTTTTTTCCTATTTAAAAGGATTTCGTGACTGTTTTAGCTTTATTCAACTTCTGATAGTTTTGATTTAGTTTTAATTGAGATAGATGGTCGTGTTGCCTAGGTTATAAAAATGTGTGCCTTATATGGATTGTGGGAGCAGCTGGACTAATCTGAACTTGGCAGATTGTTGCAGTGTTGACCATTGATTGAACATGAAACTGAAAAGGACCTAAAAGAGTTCCACCAAATACATTCACTGAAGAAGGCCTTGCCAAGGCCAAACACATCTGGGAACATTAGAAAAGGACTTTTTCCCTTGTATGGTTTGTGGCTGATTTCAACTTTCTATAGGACACACACATTTCCACCTTATTCAGAACTGATTGGATTTCCCACTAGACATTTAGAAACCTAGAAGAAAATCTCTTGCAAGTTGCAGCACTTTCTCTACATTTCCTTTAAAACTCCAGCAGAGAAGTCTATGTTGAACGTATACTACACAGGAATTTTTTGGACATGTTTTTGATTGGTATAATATATATTCATTAAGAGTATTTTTAAAATACACACTATTTACACTGATGTTTTAGCTAAGGCTACTTATTAAATGTTTTCGCTATACTATTCACAGATTTTTATGGTGTTCAGAGGTTTGAAATCTTTCTATTATCTATAGTTTTTATAGTTTTTGGAGGCAAATGCATACTTTCAGATTATAGTTTTTTAGGCGATTACATTGTGGTGAGTTCTTTTTCAGTATATCTGTGTATTGAGTAGAACTCTTTTAGGTCCTTTTAAGTTTCATGTACAATCAATGGTCAACACCGCAACAATCTGTCAAGTTCAGATGAGTCCAACTGTTCCCAGAATCTGTATAACGAGACCTATGCATCCTTTCAGATTATAGTTTTTTAGGTGATAACATTGCAGTGGGTTCTTTGTACTTCATTAATTGGCTGACTTGAAAATAACTAGTTTATACACAGAAGCTTGGGAGATTTGAAATAAACACAAATGGTCTACAATGGTGACAACAAACTGCTTTCATTCAAATTCTAGTCAGACTACTCCGAAACAAAAACTTCAGATAAATGAATTACTAACCTTGAAAGATTCAAGTGGGAAAGATTCAACTGGTCTTACTGAAGCATCTGTGAGCATATCAGACAATATTACATTCTCTAACAGATTTGCTGTGTTTAATCACGAGTCACTGCCTGTAGAATTGGGGGAAGTGGACAACCTCCACAGGGGCAGGGAGAACATACAATCAAGTGAGCTTGTACAACACTTAAGAAATTCTGGCCAAAATCATGCGCAACTGACTGCTCTACTAATCTATTTATTGATCAGACTCTTATCACTACTCACACTTCGATCAGAATTCTCAAGATGCTTAACTATATTAGCAATAAAATTAATACGTTAAATGAAGCTTTTGAAGCATTCATGGAAAGCTCTAATGAGGGAAAGAAAATAATAGTTACTACTGAGGTTGGAATTCAGCCACTCTCTAATGTTAATAGCTCATTAAATGTTTCAACGTTACAAACCATGCAGAAGCACGAGTTGATGCAGACAAAACCGAGTGCCTTTTACAACAGTTGGACCTTCCAACCTAATCAAATTGGACTTTTGATGGAAATGAATCAACTTAAGAAGACAGAGAAACATGAGAGGGGCGGAAGTTTCCCTGAGAAAGTTACTCCAGTCAGTGGCAGCTGGTGGGTACGAGGGCTCGTGGGGTGGAGGATAGCCCACTCGCCAAGGCAGGATCTTCATCCCCACCACCGACACGTGATTTCCAACATGCTGGTGGGCAGAAATGACATGAAAGAAAGCTGGGAGGGAGGCAGAAAAGCAAGTGCAAAAAGAATAAATTGGAAACGGGGGCTTTTTACAGACTGCATGGTAGTACATGCAGTCCTTAAGTGTCCTTCTGAACTTCCTGTGTCTTGACATCACAGTTCCTGCACTGTAAGCAAGGTGTCATTCACATTTCTGGTGCCTTCTTTTGTGTTTTATTGCTGCGTTACAGCCCTATAATGTCGCATCTGTGTTGCAAAGAAATAGCTGTATTTCCCCGTTGTAGGAAGCAACAGATTTCAACTGTGGTTTTCAATCGGCACCACAAAATGTCACAGTTCACACTACTTTTTGCGGTGTAAAGCTCACTGTCTGGAAACCACCAGGGGGAAGCAGAAAGTGAGCAGAAAGGGAGAAAACCAGCAAGTGGGGAGGTAGCAGAAACCAGAAAGTGGGGAGAAAGCAAGGGCAATAGACAAAAAAGGCAGGGGTTAAAAAGCAGAAAGGCGAGGGGGAGAGAAGGAAAGGGCCAAAAGGCAAAAGACAGAAAGCAGATAGCAAAAAAAGAGGGGCAGGAGAAAGGAGAAAGTGGACAGAAAAGAGAACTCAAGGGGGAGAAAGCCAGGACTGGCATCGCCCCACCAAACAAACAAAATAAGCTACCAGAGAAATCCAAACTTTCAAATTTACCAGTACAGGCCGCCAGCAAATCCTGCAAAGTACAGGGTTTCCTTCAACCCCACCTCCTTGCCTGTTGCTTCTTTCTTTGGCCGTATTGGCTGGAACAGCCTGCTAATCCAGCTGTTCCAGCCAATCTGATTCCTAGGGGCTCTGCCCTAGCATCGACTGTAGGGGAAGAATGGCAGTCCAGTTTACAAATAGCAAAGCAAAAGCACAGTTTGGAAAGCAGCAAGGCAAGAAGTCTTGAGAGAGTTCTTATTGAAGAACTACAAGGATTTGTTTAAATAAATGTGAAAAAGCCTGCAGCTTGATTTCAGCTGTAGCTCATGGCTGAAGAAAGAGACCAAAACAAACAGCCATCTCTGGAGAGACAAAATGGAGACTAACACTGGAAGAACAAAGAGGGGAGGAGTCCAGCACTTTTATCCATGACCCTAAAACTCCCCCAGTGGTCACTATGAAACATGCAGCTGGGAGCTGATGCTGCCCAGGTCCTAGCTCCAATCCCCACCATTCCAGGAATTTTATAAATGGGTTAAAAATACACTTCCTGGTGGCTTCAGGGGCTGTATTTTCTCCCTATTTTTTAGTTCCTGGTCAATGCCAGGCCAGTGCCCCCTAGGAATCAAACTGGCTGGAACAGCTGGATTAGCAGGCTGTTCCAGCCAATAAGAACTAGGAAGGAAGCAACAGGCAAAGAGGCGGGGCTGGAGGAAGCTCCATGCTTTCAAGGATTCTGTATTGATAAGTTTGAGTTTCTATGGTAGCCTGTTTGTTTGGTAGGATGGGGGGCACAGCCCCTTCTGCCCTTACTGATGAGCCACCTCTGGCTCTGTTGGAGAATTCAGTTTATAGACCTATTAAATTGGAATTGTTACCTGCCAAATGTGATTTTAAAAGAATATTGCTTACATTTAATGATGCTGTAATCCTGGCTATGCTTGATGAAAGATTATATAATTTGGTTAGGAATTCAGTGTGTTTTTGCTGACTTCGCATCACATAACCTCTGTTACTTGAATGCGAAGGTGAGGCTTGACAATGAAAGAAAATATCTGAAATATTGTCCCACTCAAAGAGACCCACTATTTTGTTCCAAAGAAATGTCTAGTTTTGTAAGAGTTCACCATCAGTGTACCCTGAGAGTTTTCTGTGAAGATGCTTTTGGACTATGCTGTGACCTTGGAGTGAAGAGAAACAGTCACAGAATACTCGCTCTTACAGCTGTAGCAGATAGCAAGGCAAACTGCCAAGTTTGTACTGCACTAATTGAAAATTGGTCAAGAGGCACGGATATTCACACTTCATTCTCTGGGAAGAAAGATGAGCAGAGACAAATTATCTCAGATGTTAACTACCTTGAGACATTCTACCACAAAAGTGAATGAAATGGTCCACTAATGACTTACTTTGCTGAACAGGAAGAGAGTCCCATGAAGATTGAAGTCTCATGGGACACTGGACACTATGACTCAGAAAGACTCAATAATAGATTTAACAACAGCAGCCTATTACTCAGGTACAACCTCCACCAGGACAGTTGCAGAACCTGAGTTTAATCTGGTAGAGGGACATGCCCAATCAAACATCCAGCACCCATTTCAATGATAATGGACAGCTCTATTCCAAGCAGCATACAATAGATTTTATGCCCTTTCCTGGATAGCCTTAGGCCAGTAATCATATCCGAATCACCGCCGGTGGATTTAACAAGAGAGGAAATGCCTACACAGTTGCAGGTTGAGACATCATCAGTTTCAAAACACCAAGAAAGAATCCAAATACTGTATGCTAATGTTTTAATATAATAACCGTGATAAAACTGTATGGTTGAAAACTATCTGGACTACATTAAATAAAATAAATTCAAATCAATAAAGTATTTATATACATATTTCTCCTGGGTATGCCTTTGAATGTGCGTCCTGGTGCCCCAGCTGATTGGCTGGGCACAGGGTGGCACACCCAGGAGGCCAGAGGCGTGGGCGGGGAGGCCAGAGGAGGCAGGGGGCCCAGCCGCGAGGCAAGCAGCAGCAGCGGGCCCAGCAGCCGTGCAGGCAAGCGGCGGTGGGCCCAGCCGTGGCAAGGCAGAGCACCACTGGCTGGACCCAGCAGCAGCAAGGGGGCGGAAAGGCCGTGCCAGGTGAAATGGCAGGCCCGGCAGAGGCAGAGCTCCGCTGGCTCGACCCGGCAGCGGCAAGGCCGGCCGCGGCAATAAGGTGGAGAGGCTGGGTCCAGCCTGCAGTAAGCCAGAGGACCCAGGCTGGGGTGAGAGAGAGCCGCAGGACCCGGCTGCAAGGAGGCGGCTGCGCCAGAAGACGAACCTGAAAGGAAAGACAGAGCACAGGGGGTAAGACCGCACAAGGGGTGGGGGGAAACAAAACTCAAGGGCCTGGCAAGGGAATGGGCGTGAGAAGGAGCCAGTAGGGGGATACATGACAGAGGAGACGGCTGACAGGAGCGAGACTCAATGTTGGTCACCCACTGTATCGGCTACAAATAGTAGAGATGGAGACCTAGGGACACTTGATGAAACTTGATGAAAATGTACAGATTGACCAAAAAAAAAAAAAAAAAAAGGGACGATAGTGTTGGGATGTGCGATAGTCTCCTGTGCTGATGGGATCTGTGATAGCTTTTCAAAACAAAGTTAAAATATTTTCCTGCTCAAGCATAAGTTGATGTGATATTAACTGACATTAGTCTCTCTGTAACAGGATGCTGTTGGTTACTGTCTCTCTGCGACAAAATGTAGCTTAACCACTAAAGTGTTTCAGGAAATGACTGTTTTGCTATACAGGTGCAAGACGTGGCTTTTGCTAAAATGCCAATATGCAGTGGGGCAGGAATTAGACACGTGTATAGGAAAGATACAATCAGAGCTATCTCAGCAAATCAAGGCTTGTAGGTCCAAGTGTAGAACCATATATGGACATAGGTATCAGTTGAGCTAAGGTGCGCAGGTCCAAAAATAAGTTGTATACGGCATACTATATAAGGAGGTCGCCCTAAATTCTCTGGGCGGCCGCCACCCTTTTGAACTCTGTGTTAACACAATAGTTTGATTTGAAACTCTGTTACTGGTGTCTGGCAAATTACCTAACCAAGAGACCCAAACAAGGGCAGGAAGGGAAGCCGCCCCGGCTTACCAACAACAATGGTATAATAAATAAAACATAAGACAGCAAAATAAGTGGCGGGGGAGGAAACTGAAGGGCTGCGGGGGGGGGGGGGCGGGACGAGGACAAAGCTACGGAGAACCAGATTGTTGCCAGAACCTAAGGGGGATACTCGTGGGTCAAATAGGCCTTAACCCAAAATTTGGCTTAAAATAAGGACTTCTAGGACCAACACTGGTGCAAGAGGTAGGGAGTGGGAAGATGTTCTGTGTGATTCCACAGCAGCTGACCACCCAACAAAAACATTAAAACAAACAAACAAAAAACAAACCTGGGGGCTTTTAGAGCCAACACTGGGGCAAGAGGTGGGGGGAAAGGCAGGCGAGACACTGGGGCAGAAGGTGGGGAAAGGCAGGCAAGACACTGAGGCAGAAGGTAGGGGAAAGGCAGGCGAGACACTGGGGCAGAAGGTAGGGGGATGGAAGGCGAGACACTGGGGCAGAAGGTAGGGGGATGGAAGGCGAGACACTGGGGCAGAAGGTAGGGGGATGGAAGGCGAGACACTGGGGCAGAAGGTAGGGGGTGGAAGTCGAGACACTGGGGCAGAAGGTAGGGGGATGGAAGGTGAGACACTGGGGCAGAAGGTAGGGGGATGGAAGGTGAGACACTGGGGCAGAAGGTAGGGGGATGGAAGGTGAGACTTGAAATACTTGAAACACCAACCCCCCCAAAACACATCCAAATACAAAGTGCACTGATGCACAAAAAGAACTGCAAAAAGACAACAAAGTAAATAAACAACTGAACAATAAACAACTGAAAAATAAACAACTGAACAACCAGCCAAATTCTCACAACATAACTCCAAGAAGTAAGTAAACCACTGCACAGAAGCTCTGTGTGGGTTTATCTAGTATCTATATATCACAATAAAGCTTGTGAAAGATGATCCATCAGGTCTTATTAAAATGGTCTCTGTGTGTCTGATGGAAAAGTTATCAATGAATGGAGAAGTGTGCGCGTGTGAACTGCAGCTTCACACAACGACTGATCATCTGGTGGGGGGTGGGGGAATTCAACCCTCCCCCACCCCATAAAATGTTGTATGCATGACCTTAATGTGCAATGCCTGCTCTCAACATAGGAGAGTTAGCTAATGCAACATCCTTGCACTTCTGCCAGAGGTGTAACTAGGGAAAATGGCGCACGGGGCAAGCACTGAAATTGCACCCCCCCACACTCTCCTTCCCCCCGGCTGCCCCCGGAAATATGGAAATGTGTCACAGCCATAGTCAAATGTGGGTTGTGGGCTGCATCCGTGCAAGTATACTGGGACAGGAAAAAGGAAACATGAGGCTACAAGGCTCTTTAGAAATATATATTTTAAAGAAATGTCTTGCATACTAACAGCCTAAGTTTGCAGTCCTCATGGCCAGAAAATAAATGCTTTTAAACATAGTAATAGGTTTTGTGTCCCAAAATGGAAAAGACAAGACAGGTATTCTAGTCTTTTCCATCATAGATATTCTAGTCTATTCAAGATTTATGCTTATATTATAATAGAGACTTAAATTATAATAGACATATATTCTAGTCTATTATAGATATTCTATGTTTATTAATTCTATAATAATGTCTATTTGTAGCACACTTCACGTTGGTTGTATTCCTGGGAAACTCAATGGCCACATTCAGCCACCATTATTTGAGCCATGATCTCCTCCTTTTTCTGCTTCCCTCTCATACACAGTCTTAATAAATAACCTCCTGGTTTAATTAAATCACCGTTTGCCTATGCACCTGAACAGCAAAACTGAGGTTTGGGCCCTTCATATACCAGAATTGCAAACCACACTGTGTGATCCTAGTTTGGAGGGCTTACTCAGCAGTTTATTGGATGTAAGCTGTGAATGTGAATGCATCCAATTGGATTGAACGTAAGGGCAAGTTATGGTTTGATTACGTAGGAAGCTGTCTACAGAGTCAGATATTGGTCCACCTAGCTCACTATTGCCCACACTGACTGGCAGCAGCTCTCCAAGGTTTCAGGCAGGAGTTTCTCCCAGCTCTACCTGGAGGTAGGGATTGAACCTGGGATCTTCTGCATGTTATTTGCAATTACATCTGACTTGCTTGAAATAAATACACATAAATAAATACCCCCCAACATACATCTGACTTGCTTGAAATAAAAACACAGGCAAATCAAAAAGATCATGAATAAGTAGGGGTGAGATTTTTCTTTGTTTTAAAAAAGCCTTCCCAATTTCCTCTTATTTTAAAAAATCTCTCAAAGGAAAATATAAGTTTAATATGTAAAACAAAATACACATTGAATGAAAAACCATGATTAACTTTTTAAAAACTATTAAGTATGTAATTAGAAGGATTCCATTACATTAAGATACCAATTTCTTTAAAGCCAGAAATAATACCTACTGAAACTTATTTAAACAAGGAGAGAAAAAGGCATGTTATCTTCCCTAACAAAGATTAAAATCAATTTAATTGGTTCTCCACTGCCTTGACATGAGTCTCGCTGTGAGTCAAGCAACCAAAAAGGGAAATTAATATCGCAGCTGTTAATCAAGTGATATTTGTGCACTCTATCTTATTAAAGCTACAGGGGCAGAAAGAAAAACTTCCCATTGCTACTTTTTGGACCAATTTGTTCACACTGTATTAAATGGGATTTCCCGCCCCCCCTTCAAAAATATAGATGCTGTACTTATGTTTTGGAGACAGAACATCTACAATATGCACCAAATGAACAAGGCTGAAAATGTTGTAGACTGTATGTTGCTAATAAAAATCTGCTATAAAGAATAAACCTAGTATTAATCCAGACAGACTGAACATTATTCAAAAATTATATTAATGAGTTCCAAATTAAATTTGCCACCCCACCCCCAATGCTAAGGGATGATCCAGAAGTTGTAATTACTAGCAGAGCTGCAAAGATCTTGTGTACTAGTACTACTAGTTTCCTTTTGCAATCCCACCTCTGCAAAAGGAAACTCATGCATGCAAGCCAGGAGAGTGACTTGTGGCTCCACTTGCATTGCATGAGTTTTCTTTTGCAGAGGTGGGATTGCAAAAGGAAACTCGGGCAATGCAAGTGGAGCCACAAGTTGCTCTCCTGGCTTGCATTGCGTGAGTTTCGTTTTGCAATCCCACCGGGACTCACACAATGCAAGCCAGAAACACAATGCAAGCCAGAAACACAATGCAAGCCAGAAACTCACACAATGCAAGCCAGGAGAGCCCCACTGGCTCCACTTGCAGGCAGCTACCCTCGGTTTAGGGGTGGGGGTGGGGTGAAGCCTGCTATGCAAAGCACAGAAGAGCTAAAAGGAGGACGTTATGCAAGGGAGTAGGGGCATTCTCTCACACACAACACACGGGGGAGAGAGAGATTTTAGCAATGAAACTTACTTTGTTAATGCACAACAGAAGAATAAAAGGCAGCCAGAGGGCAGTGTGGTGGGCAAACGGCAGGCAGGCAGAGTCAGAGAACGACCCCAGCAGCAGCTGCTCTCTCAACTAAACCAAGCTACTCCTCGTGCGTGCAGCAAGCAGGGAGGGAGGAACTGAGACAACCAGCATGGTGGGCATGTGTTCTCCTGCAGCCAATGGGAGCTCCCGCCCACCGGAGAGCTCCGTAATGACAAAAAAAAATAAAAATCACACAAAAAAATTTTTTTGCCAAAGGCAGGGGACTGGCAGGGGCACTTTTTGGCGCCCCCTCCCAAGTGGCGCCTGGGGCACGTGCCCCCCCTATCGTTACGCCCCTGACTTCTGCAATACAATTGTCTGGAAGCCAGCCATCATTTTTATCTTGCAATCTATGTCTAGCATAGCAGTAATGAAAATATTCTCATTCCCAGGACTGCAGAAATCCACTAGTCTACTAGTCTGTGACGAGTGAAAAATGATGCCTGATGAGTGAAAAAGGTCCTGATGAGCAATGTACCATGTGGCAAGAAAGGAGGTGCCCAGGCCAGCAAGCTCTTGTCCTCAGCTCCTGAAAAGACCAACAGCCTGAGACAAAGTTTTATTGATCTAATGGAATTTCCTTGTTTTAATATTGTAAACGGCTTTGGGTGCCTTTGTCAAGACAGAAAGGTGGTATAAAAACATAACAAATAAATACATAAATAAATTTCTGGCTGCCTCTAAACTGTGGACATGCAAAACTAAACCCATTTTGCCCTGGGTTTTTTGATGTATGCCGAAGTTGGGTGTCCATCACCTGACCTCGGATACACGAAACCGCAGATGTTGGATCCGCATATAGCGAGGTCCACCTGCACAAGTTTGGAAGGCAAGCCCCAGACTTAATGCAGTTACAGTAGCTAACATGAAAGCCTTGCACTTGCTCAGTGTCCTTGCACATACATTGAGGCTATTCACACTCATGTGCAAAACCGGGCTAAGGGTGCCCAGCCCGGTTTTGCATGCGCATGTGAACTGCCGTGGCTACATGGCGGTAAATCCACCAAAGTAGCTTCCCTCTAAAGTGAGCGCTCCCTTAACTTTGTTTTTTGTTTTTTAAAAAAAATTGTGTGTCAGCCGCAGCTGCTTGGCTGGCACATTTGAGAGGAGGGGGATCCCCAAAATGCACCGTGCCCTTGCGCAGTGCATTATTGGAACTCTGGGGGTGGTGGTGATGCGTCCCGGCACCCCAACCCCTGGAGCTGCCAGGTGAGCTTCTGGAGCTGCCAGCCGATCCACCTACCCAGGGAAGGCACCGAGATTGTCTGCGGGGAAGGTAAGTTAAACCCGCCTTCCACACAGACTGCCCCTGAGCTCTTCTCACCGATTGTGAGAAGAACTCCGCTATGCAAATCCAGATGTCGGCCAAGGTGTGTCAAAGAAAACAGGATAGAGGCTTATATAAAATTATGCACAGTGTGGAGTCAGTGAATATATAGAACAGTTTCTGCTTCTCTCACAAAACAGTGAACTTGACTGGCAGGTGATTCAGGATAAACAAAAGGAAGTGCTTCTTCACCTGGCACATCATGAATTTGTGGAATTCACTGCTGTAAGAGGTTATGATGACCACTAGCAGCTGCTGGCTTAGATAGTTTTCAAAAAGGGAGTTGACAAATTTATACTGGAGAAGACCATACATGGCTACTTGTACTGAAGGCTCCCTGCTACCTTCAGTTTTAGGGGCCATATGCCCCTGAGAAGCATATTGGGAAATATGCAATATTTGCCTTCGTAATACTGAACTTCCCCAAGAAGTCTGGTTGGTCAGTGAGGACAGGACCTTTTTAAGGAGGGGCAAAGGGGGCAGTTGCCCTAGGCCCCACATAGAGGGGTTCCTATCAATATTCCCTCTAACAGGAATTCCCAGATGTTGTCGGCTACAACTCCCAGCATCCTCAGTTGCAATGACTTTTAGCTGGGGATAATGGGAGTTGTCGTCATCAACATCTGAGAATCTCTGTTACAAGGAACAATCCAAAGTCCCTATCCAAAGTACAGTTCAGTATGTATAAAAAATCAGATCGATCCTCTTCAGTTAAGGGAGTAAAACTAATCAATTAAAAAATAAGCCCAGGTTCAAGAGTCATTTCAGTATTTGGGGTTATTACACTGGCACAGGACGCAGTGTGGCAGATGTATTGCACAATATTATGAATCTGATGGAATGTAACGTTTGTGCAGGTGCAAAAGAGCATTGTTGTGCAAAAACTGTACAAATGGAGTTTCACGACCGTGCAGCCATGATATATAATGGGCGCTTTGTCCTGCAGCTCCATTTGTGGCATTTTTTGTGTGCTTGCGCCACAGCATTTTTCTCCAACTACACAAACATTACGTTCCACAGTGTCCGTAAGAGCAGGGGTTCCCCACCCTGTTCAGCAACATCTGCAGGACCACAGGTTGAAGAACCCCTGAGCTAGAGAGAAGGAAGTGAAGACGGCTGAAGGGAACATTCCATCCTTGGGCCTCTCCAAGTCCTAAAAAGGCCCTGATGGAGGGAAACAGGATGCTGGACTAGAATGGCTTTTGGCCAATTCCATCACAGCCCTTCTTATGGCCATTTATGAAGTATTTTAGAAACATAGGAACATAGGGAGCTGCCTTATACTGAGTCAGACCATTGGTCTATCTAGCTCAGTATTGTCTGCACAGACCGGCAGCGGCTTCTTCAAGGTTTGCCAGCAGGAATCTCTCTCAGCCCTATCTTGGAGATGTTGCCAGGGAGGGAACTTGGAACTTTCTGCTCTTCCCAGAGCCACTCCATCCCCTGAGGGGAATATCTCACAGTGCTCACACTTCTAGTCTCCCATTCATGTGCAACCAGGGCAGACCCTACTTAGCTAAGGGGTCATGCTGGCTACCACAAGACCAGCTAATATTTGCCACACTCAGTTGCCCCCCTGGCTGACCCATGTCAGAGTTTGAGTCATACTGCTGAATTCTCGCAAACATATTTTCTCCAGCTTTGCACCCGCAGGGAGTCGAGGGAGTTGTGCAAGTGGATTATAATTATAATCCTTCTAATTATCAAATTCATAGTGATTTGTTCTTCTCACCTAAGCGCTTTTCTCCAAATGATCGCCTTTGAAACCAAGAAAATAAACATCAAAACTGAAGCAATATGATGTAATTCTTTTGTTCCGAGCTTTGAAAAACTTGGTTCATAAATAGCTCCTGTGAGAGTTTGGGCTGAGATTTAGGGAGGACAGAGATTATGCTGGTGTGAGAAGTCCTTTAACACCATCCTTTCCCACCCTGAAGGCATGGATAGACTTCGTTTGTGTTAATTAAATAATTGGCGCCTTAGCCTGGGTTTCGGCTTCTTCTCGCTAGCGGGATATGTTGTTGAGAGCAGTCAGAAAGGATCTGACCGGAGCAGGCATACCAAGAACTATACTGCTACAGTTGCTGCTGCCCCATGCAACCTGCATGGTCCTAAAGGCAAAATGCCCCTTGAATCTAATGCGGGTCAAAATAGAACCCATGAATTATTTCCAGCCAGGAAAATACCTCATTTGTGGGATCATCCTTGCAACAATGGTTAGATTTCATCCACACGTCTTCTCTGAACCAGACTCTACCAGAGTTGAGTGGTAAGTCATGTGGTGATGGATTAACTGTTCCTATGCTTACCTTCCTCTGATCTAATCATTACTTTTTCAATTATCTCTCCTTAGCAAGGACTTCCCATCTTCCCCTATCAGTGCCAGTTTGACATTCCAGAAAATTTCTGAGTTCTCAGGACACTCCCAGCAGGAATCTATGGATTCCTGCTAAATTAGCATTACGTTGATTGTGAGAACCAGGCCTCTGACTGGCAGCAGCTCTCCAGATATTCAAACAGAGGACTTTCTTTCCCAGCACTGACTGGAGATGCTTCCAAAGACTGAGCTTCCATAGAACTATGACCCCCTGTGGTTTATCTCAAAAGAGATGGAGAAACACACATCCATTGAAGTTAGAGGATAAATGCTCCACTTAGCACAGATACATCCAAGCATCCCCCACCTCCCCCACCTTGGTGTCATAGCTTGGTGTAAGTAGCAAGTGTTGGACTAAGACTGGGGAGGGGACAGGGAGATCCGAGTTCAAATCCCCACTCAGCCATGAAACTCACTGGGTGACTCTGGGCCAGTCACTAATCTCTCAGTCTAACCTACCTCACAGAGTTGGTGTGAGGATAAACATAACCATGTACACTGTTCTGGACTCCTTAGAAGAAAAGTGTGATATAAACATTTTTAAAAAAAAACCAGTGACCAACTTTACCTCTCCATTCACAAAATACCCACATATGTCTGGAAACACTTTGGCCATCTGTTTTTTAATTGATTTGATTTTTGTGTTGGTTTATGCACTCTTCCTAGCTCTGGAATGCACATCTGCCCTGATTTTGCTTTAAAAGTGGGGAAAGATATTCACCTTGAAGTGATTATTCACCATAGTTGTCCTACCCAACCATTAAGTAAAGATCAGTAATTGTGCTGTACTGTAGAAGTAAGAACAAAACTAAAACTAAAACAAAAAAATGCAAAAAAAAAAAAGTATGCTGGCTTGAAAGGCCCATAGAATTAAAGAAAAAGAAATGGGACATGTTGTTGTCATCAAATGGAGGATGACAATGTGACACATAAATGTTGTGACACACAAATTTTGTTGCAGGAAAGAAGAAACCAAGTACTGGAAAATCCTGTCCTTCCTGCTTGCTGTTGGGGAGATCAATCGGAATCCCAGGCTCTTACCCAACGTCACTCTGGGCTACAGCATCTATGACAACTATCTCAATGCAAGAGCAATCTATGAGACCTTGGTAGACCTGGTCTCCACTGGGCAGGCCAATGTCCCAAACTACAAATGCGGGAGACAGAATAATCCCTTGGCTGTTCTTGAAGGAGCTGGATCTGAAAAATCCATCCAGTTTTCAAGCATGTTGAATATCTACAAAATCCCTCAGGTGTGATTTGGCGGGAGGAGTAGGGTTGCAAGCTAAGTCTAATTCTACTTTGCAATCAATCAAGGAAGTTGAACTGGGCAGCATGAAGTGCAATCTGGAAAAGAATAGTTTCTCAGGGAGTCAAAAGTTATTTTTAAAAGGTCTCCTTTCCCTTGGTGTAAATACAACTTCCTTTTCATCCACTGTCATCTCTACTGAGCTTTCTTCCATTTCAGCACACATACACACACCCCAGAACCCCAGTATCATCCTTTTACTAGACCGTGAAAGTGGTCTGAATAAAACCAGCAGCTTTCTCCATCCTCAGGTGAAATTTAAGAAGCCGTTTCCCTTTTCTTTTAAAGTAAACCTTTCCCCACTGTTGGCACACTCATTTAACACTGAGGGCCCTTTCTCACAATCCTGTGAGAGGACTACCGGGCGCAGAAGGCTGCTTAAATTTTCCTTCCCCGCAGACGGTTGCTCAGTCCTTGCTGGGTGCGCCGATTGCACGGCCAGACAGTCACTGGCTGCCCCAGACAGCTCGGAGGTTTGGAAGCTGGGACGCATCATCCCAGCCCCCAGAAATCAATGGGGACCCCCCCTGTGCTGGCCAGGAGCTTGCTCCTGTGTCAGCACAGCGCTGCACTGACATATGAGCAGTTAGCCCAGGTTAAGGGGGCAAGCAGGCCCTTAACTTCGGCTAACTGGTGGGCACCATAGGTGGGTTTCCTGCTGAGGCACCACTGGAAATCACATGGCTCCAGGCAGTCCTCACAAGCAGCCATTTGACTGGGCTTGGCTACCTTAGCCTGGTCTTGGCTGCTCATGACCAGGCCTCGAGTGTACCAATGTTAGCCCCTGAGTGTACCAATGTTAAATGTCCATCCTTTGCATCCCCTTCCAGTACAAATCATCAGTGGTGACCTCTTTTCAAAGCAGAAAGGGAAAGGGGGTGACCACTGAACCATATTCAAAATAGATAAACAGCCATGATAGTGCAGGATCCCATGCACCCTGGAAATGATCTCTTTCAGCTTCTGCCTTCGAGAAGGAGGTACAGGGTCATAAAAGCCAGGACCAGCCGCTTGAGAAATAGTTTCTATCCAAAAGCGGTGTTAGCTCTGAATGCAGCAAAATACAGTTTCTGATGGGGTTTTTGTTTTTAGGTTTTTTTAGAGTTTTTTAGAACAATGGGTATATGGGGGGGGGGGTATATTGGGATATATTTAGTTATTTCTTGTTAGGTCCTGTAGAGGTTGCTGTAGATTGTTTCAATCTCATTGTTCTGTACAGGACAATGACAATAAAGATTTATCGTATCGTATCGTATCGTATCGTATGAAGGATACCTGAGGTCTGGAAACTTCTCTCTCTCTCTCTCTCTTTTTCTCTTTCTCTCTTTCTCTTTCATATATATATATCACCCCATCCAAATGGCTCTGGGCAGTGCACAGCAGCAAAAATAAAACCTGCGAATCAGTCCTTTAAAAACAATAATTACAAAACAATTTAAAAACCGTATAAAACCATTAACAATTATGCTACACATAGCTGCAAATGGTAAATGCGAACTTAGTATCGTTCATGTGTTATACCCCCAAACAGGGGCGTAGCCACTGTTGGGCGACCGGGTTCAAAGAACCCAGGCCGCTGGCCCTCAGGGGCCGTGCTTTGTGGCCCCGACACACATACCCCATGCATCTGACGTCAGATGCAAGGGGGCTGGTTTAGCTCCCGAGCAGGGCTGTACAGCCCTGTTCGGGAGTTAGATGGCCAGTGCTGCATTCGCAGCATGGCCAGGA
Source organism: Hemicordylus capensis (assembly GCF_027244095.1). Lineage (NCBI taxonomy): Eukaryota > Metazoa > Chordata > Lepidosauria > Squamata > Cordylidae > Hemicordylus > Hemicordylus capensis. The sequence continues at coordinate 232,191,315 of NC_069658.1, read as the reverse complement.
GAGACAGTCCCTGCCTTTAAGGCTGGGAGAGAGTGAATGCAGTGCTGGCCTGGATCTAACTTCTGAACTGGGCTGTGCAGCCCCGTTCGGGAACCAGACCACACACCCCATGACTGACTTCAGATGTGGGGACATGGCTAAACCCTGCATCTGGTGTCAGACAGTGGGGTGAGCGGGGCCATGGCGGTGGCCAAACACGGGCCACCGCTAGCCTGGCTCCGCTACTGCCCCCAAAGTCCTCCTATTTTAGCACATGTTGTAGCCCAGATAAAATTGATGGGATGGAAATGTGTTGAGAGGGGATGGAAGGAGGAAAAGGAAGTGGGGGAAACAAGATTAGACATGATAAACAAATCAAAATTATCTATGGAATTGTGATGCACTGTTTAAAAATATTGAGCCTTTTTAAGGGGCGTAACAAGCTCTGAAGGAGCTTGTATTCAAGAACTGTACATGTCCTCCCCACTGCATTTTGTGGCTTTACAGGCACCACCAATTTTTAAAAGGGACCTTTTCTCCAACCTCCTCCTGGTATAGAGATGGCAGACAGTGATCAAAAATCTGGGAGATACAACCAAAGGGTACGGTGAGCTTGGCTGGCAGTGATCAGAGCTCAGGAGAGGGCTGTGGGACTGTTTGGGGAAGAAAGAGAAGAACTCAGGTGAATATGTTTCATGTTTAGTTTAAATACTCTATTGCTAACTTGTGCCATTAAAATTCTCAGCGAGTGCATAGTAATTTTTTTTTTAATTTTTTTTCGTATTCTCATGTTACAAATTTTACCCACAGGTGGGATTTTAATTGTTAAATACCACAATAAAGCACACTAATTCTGACACTATCAAACAGAAGGCTTAAGGGGAAAAGTCTGCTTCTTATGAAATAGGAGCTTACTAGCTGAACCCGCACAGAGCTTCTGTGCGGTAGTTTACTTACTACTTGGAGTTTTGTTGTGAGAATTTGGCTGGTTGTTCAGTTGTTTATTTTTCCATGTGGCTTTGTTGTCTTTTTGCAGTTCTTTTTGTGCATCAGTGCACTTTGTATTTGGATGTGTTTTTGGGGGGTTGGTGTTTCAAGTATTTGGCCAGGAGTTTTTTTGTCCCTGCTGTTTTGTGGGTTCCATCCCCCCACCTTCTGCCCCAGTATCTCGCCTTCCATCCCCCTACCTTCTGCCCCAGTGTCTCGCCTTCCACCCCCCTACCTTCTGCCCCAGTGTCTCGCCTTCCATCCCCCTACCTTCTGCCCCAGTGTCTCGCCTTCCATCCCCCTACCTTCTCCCCCAGTGTCTCTCTCTCTTTTTTTACAATTTATAGTACGTTTATTAAATTTTAAGTAAAAGAAACAGAAAAGGTTCCATCTCTGAGAGCATACATGATTACACACAAAAGCTTATCCAACATGAACAAAACTCCTCTATATGCAAGAATCAAATGGTAATTGTATATATTTATATAAATGTGTATATATATAATTATAGAATAGGAAATGTTAACATAGGACTCAGTCTTACCGTCAGTAAAATTACGAATCTAACAGTTAAATAAAGTACAGAGGGGAGAGCCGAAATGACCAACAACAAAAAGGAACAAGGCAGGAACATATACATGAGTATTAAAGTTAAATCAGGCAGAGCAAAACTTCCACTACAGGGGTCCCGTCCAGTACCTACAAACTCAAAGATATTAATAAACATATTATTAATTAATATTATGTCAATAAAAGCTTATGATTAGCCAGGAGGGAAAATAGTAAGAAAACTTAAAACCCTGCAAAAAGTAGAACATTCATGAATGTAATTCACTGAAATCCATGACTTCAGTAAAAATGGTTTCCCTACATAAATATTATCCTTCTTTTAATCCAAAAGCCTGTATAAAAATTATCCAGAAGCTTTCTCAGAATAAAAATCTAAATGCACAGGTCTCTTTCTGGCCTTTCCCATCCCAGTTCTTCTGATTAGCACGTAACTTCAAACAAAAGAGGGGGGGGGGACAACTAGATGATACCAGTTATATCCCTACTAGATGGATACAATCTAACATCCATAAAAAAATCAGGAAGATTATTTTTTAAAATCCTTTACAGATCCATGCCTACTAGTACAGGAACAGTGGACAGCTTCTCCTAAAAGAAACTGTAAATTCAATAGGCCTATGATGTCAAATAAAAAAGTATGGGTTCCCCCCCGCCCTAAATTGGACTTCAGTATTATGTTATATAAACAAAAAATGAAGAGACCATTAGTTATTACCTGACTTGTAAAAGCTATTAGTTTTATACAAATATCTAAAAGCCATGAGTTCTAGCATGGAACTCCAAATTAATAGTATAAAAATAATAAATAATATTATTTTTATGATAATATGAAAATATATATTTTTATATCTCCATAAAAGTACTTAGAAGGGTCCCTCAAAGCAGAGCAAGAATCTGCCAAAATATAACACTCAACACCGAATCACGCAACAAATCTTCACGTATATCTATTATCACTTCGTATTTGGCTCTCCTCCCTAGGTGACACTACTCCACAAAAAATGTCTATGACAACGTAATAATGCAAAGAAAACATTTCAACTCTCAACTGTAAAGATCTCATTAAAACCAAAAGGTCAAAATAAGTCTAGAGTCCAGTGTATAAAAGGATATATATCTATCCAGTATATAAAGGGGTTGAAAAAATAATTTTGAACCTCTCTTCTAACTCCTCGAAGTATCTAAATATTGGAATAGTAAAGAAAAGATTGCTCATAGAGAGTCAAAGTCAAAGTTCTTTATTTGCGACCCAAGGTCAGCATAGCATAACATAACAAAACATCTCAAAGCACAGAAAAATACAATAAGGAAGTGAAATATTTAAATATATAAATGAATGAATGATTGGGAAATATGGAGGTAAGCCTGGGTCAGCTCGGCTTTGTACGTGGCTTTCATTGATTTCAAATCGGCGTTCGACTCTATATCTAGAGGACTGCAACGAACATCAACACGTGGCTTCTTTTTTTAACGCAACAGCTTTATGCAGGCTCGAACATCAGGGTTAGATGTCATCCTAAAGGGGAACTCTCACAACCTATACCAACCTATAAAGGAGTGAGGCAGGGATGTATCCTTGCCCCCTCACTTTTCAATTTATATCTCAATGATTTGGCCCCTTGTTTAACTGACCCCAGCCTACATTCGCCATCTGCAGCAGGTGTGTGTATGTATTCCTCTACTTCTTTATGCAGACGATGCTGCAGTTTTAGCTAGGACCGCGGTGGGCCTGAGGCGAGCGTTGAAAAGATTAGTCCTCTACTGTAGAGCCAATTATCTTTTGATCAATCACTCAGAATCCAAAGTCATGATTTTCTCAAGGAGGCACAGGCTGTTAAGATGGTCAATTGAGGATCAACAGTTAGAACAGGTCTATACATATAGATATTTAGGTGTGACCCTGCAAGCAAGGGGTTCATGGAAGGCGCATATAGATCAAGTTACTCTTACTGCACGGAGAAGTTCTCTGGCTATCCGGAGATTTTTCTGTTCTAAAGGAGGTGAGATCATTTCGGCCGCCTTGAAATTATTTGCGGCCAAAGTTAGGAGCCAGCTATTATATGGGGCACAACCTGGTCCTTTTCCTCCATACAAGTCTATGGATGTGGTTCAAAATGACTTCCTTAGGGCTCTACTTAGAGTACCTAGATGTGTCCCCAATGCATTATTAAGGTTCGAGTTGGGTGTTCTGAAGATCGAGGTCTGGGCCTGGTTGTCTATTTTGACCTATTGGCTCAAAGTCAGATTCCCCCCCCCCCCCCGAGGATGGATTTCTCCTTGCTCATAGAGAGAGAAGATGCCGACTTCACAGAAACTTAATATTTGGATGTAAATTTTTATTTCCAATTGCACAGAGCTATGATGGGGTTCCCAGCACTTACACGCCAATTATATAACAGTTTAACATATATTCATGACTGGTATCCAAAGCTGGGTATGCAAAAACAAATCACAGATGGTGAAAGATAATTAATAGAAAGAGGCAGGATAACTAATAAAATAAAGTAACTAGCTGAGGACTCTCTCATCATTTTAAAGACCAACTAAGATTTTCTTGACCGCAATCTTATACAATACCCTCAACTCCTATTTCCAGTTTTACCCATGATATAAAAATAGGCTATTAGTTTAAAGATTTCCCTCTACACAAATTTTTTGATAAAAGCAGTTACATAACAGGGAATATAAAAGCAATTCTTCAATGAGCAGAGACTAATTCCAAATTCAAAACATTGCAACAGCAGTCACGATATATATGAGTGTTTGCATGTAAAAATATTTAAACTAATTTCCCTAACCTCTATTATATTTTTGGAGAAAACACCACAGGGAATACAATAAGAAAGAATTTTTAAAAATCCTTATGGTTTCAACCTGGTTACTTCATTACTTTTTTTAAAAAATACATTTTTATTTTAAAGCAAATCTAGGGAAATCAGGGATCTCATTATATATATTTTAAAAAGAAAAGAAAAGAAAAGGGGGAAAACATATTATTTGTTTTAAAGATATTTCTTATGCTGCATCGAAAACAAAACAATAGCGAGAGACTCAAAAATAAATAAGGGGTTAACGTGAAGAAATTTTGAGAGCATTCTTGGTCTGGTGATAAGGTATTCTGCCAAAGACATAATATGCCGGAACTTGCTCCATGCAAGAGCTTACACATAGGAAAATGCCTTCCATCCCCCTACCTTCTGCCCCAGTGTCTCGCCTTCCATCCCCCTACCTTCTGCCCCAGTGTCTCGCCTGCCCTTTCCCTATCCTCTGCCCCAGTGTCTCGCCTTCCATCCCCCCACCTCTTGCCCCATTGTCTTGCCTCCCCACTCTTCCCTCTTGGCCAAGTGTCTCGCCTTCCATCCCCCCACCTATTGCCCCAGTGTTCTCTCTAAAAGCCCCCAGGTTTGTTTTTTGTTTGTTTGTTTTAATGTTTTTGTTGGGCTGGTCAGCCGCTGTGGAATCACACAGAACATCTTCCCCCTCCCTACCTCTTGCCCCAGTGTTGGTCCTAGAAGTCCTCATTTTAAGCCAAATTTTGGGTTACGGCCCATTTGACCCACGAAACCCATGCTCTGTTACTAAGCTCCTGCTGAGCATAGTACCTGCTTCCCTCCAAACCTTCAGAGATGTAAAGGGATGCAAAGCCTTTGGGGTGGAGTGTAGTGGTAGTGGTGGTGGTGGTGGTGATGGGGTGTGTGTGTGTGTGTGTGTGTGTAAGTGCTGGTAGTGGTGCTGTGTGTGTTTCTCTGTGTGGTTGTGTGTGTGTGGTGTGTGAGTGTGGTGGTGGTGGTGGTGTGTGAGTGTGTGTGTAAGTGGTGGTAGTGATGATGTGTGTGTCTCTCTGTGTGGTTGTGTGTGTGTGGTGTGTGAGTGTGGTAGTGGTGTGTGTGTGGTGGTTGTGTGTGTCTGTGGTGGTGTGTGTGTCTCTCTGTGTGGTTGTGTATGTGTGTGTGGTGGTGGTGGTGGTGGTGTGTGAGTGTGTGTTTGAAGTAGTTGCTAAAGAGGGAGGCATTTCCACTGGCAGGGGGCGAAGGTGTTGCTCACAGCTTGGAATGAGGTGTGAGGTGCGAAACCATTTTAGATGACTATAGCACAGGATGACTGTTGAAATAAATACACCAGCTCTCTGTTACGGGACTGAATGTGCTGAACTGTGGCTACAGTGGCATCATGTTCGCTTTGTGCCTCACGTACCATACCCCTATCCACAGTGCAGCAGCAAAGCTGTTGTGAAATAGGTGCCCAAGGGACCTGTGTTGTACAGCGGTAAATGTGTTGAGCTGCGATTAAATGGGCCTGGACGCCAGCCCAGCCTGCAGACCACCAGCTCGTCATCACTGGGCAGCGCTCTTGGAACCTGTGGTAGCCCGGGCACCTTCACCGTACCCCATCCCCCTTACAAATTTAGAGGCTGGGGTAGCTTGCTCACCTGTGCTGCCTTTACTACACTAGTGGCCACCTGTTTTGTAATGGCTCTTACTCATACACAATAAAACTGTGATGCTAGTACCGGTACACCAGCTACCTGGAGAGAAGCAGGGAGATTTAAATAGGTTTACTCCAGTGCAAGGGGTGATGATGCAGACAAAAGTTTTGCAACCAAACACATTCATTCAAAAAGTACAAAACAGACTTCGTCGAAATCTAGCCTAACTTATCCCTGCCTCCCCCATCAACCCCCAGGTCTGTTGTCACAGAACGGGGAACAGAGGGATGAGCTCGCCTCCTTGCCACTGAGTTCTCAGTCTGGACCCCTTAGAGCCGCTACTTCTGAAAGATAGGTTAAGCCCATCAACACAAGTGTTGGACTGAATGTACAGTAGCATGTCTTCTGGCCCTGGGCTCCTGGTCCCCATTGATCCAGAACCCATAAGAAGTGAAATGTGTTAGGAGTGAGGGCAGAGAAGTGCTGCCATCTCCTTTCAGTGTGTGCCCCTCCATCCTTATCCATCAATCAAAAAGGCAGGCGTTTTGCTAGATAATAGTTTTGGATTGACACAGGAGCTCTACGTCTTGAGTTCCCAGATGTTTTTGGACTACTATGCCCATTGGCCGTTGCAGCTGGGGATGGTGGAAGTTGTAGTCCAACAACATCTGGAGAGGGACCCAAGATTGAAGACTCCTCAGTTAACAAATATCTCAAATACATTCTGCAAGCAAGACAAAATCGTAATGTTTTGCCTTTGTTAATAGGTCAGTCATGGCTTTGTTTCTCATCATCTTAACGATAAAACTCAGTTCCCTTTTTTCTATCTGATGGTCCCAAAAGAAGAACCCCTGTACCGGGGAATGGTCAAACTTCTCTTGCATTTCAAGTGGACGTGGATTGGTCTCATTGCTGCAGACACTAACGATGGAGAATGGTTTGCGAGGACCTTCATCCCACAGCTCATGAGGAACAATATTTGTGTGGCTTTCCTACATAGCATCCCAACAGCGAAGACATTTGAGAGGTTTTCTCAGATCAATAAATTCCTCAAGTGGCCTGAAGTGAATGTATATGTTCACTACGCAGAGGTTCATTATTTCATAGATGGAATATTAACCAAAGGAATATATGACATGCATCTGCCTTCCACGGTGGGGAAAGTCTGGATCACAACAGCTTTATGGGACATCACTTTGACAGTTGTATACAATCATTTACCCCTCCAATACATCCATGGGTTTTTTTCCTTCATTACCCAGACAAACAAAAGGATAAAAGATGATGAACTTAAAATGTCTCTTGATGATATGAGAGATTTCATGAAGAACATATTCACTTGTTTTTATTCAAAACACATTTTGTCCATCAAAAGCTGGATAAGATGCAGAGAGAAAGATAATGTGAAGACCCTGCCCCAAGAGGACCTTGAAAGAATCCATTCTCTAGACAGCTACACTATTTACGGTGCTGTCCAGGCTGTGGCACATGCCTTACATGCTGCACATTCATCCAAATCCAAGCTAAAAAGGGTGATAGGTGGAGACAGGCTGAGGCTGGGCCTTCAAAGAATGCAACCATGGCAGGTACTGCTTTCCCCTCTGAAATTGCCACGAAGAAAATGACATTGAATTGATCCCAAGAGCTTTCCCAGACATCAGGCTTTACCGCAGGTTTAGTGTGAGATCGAAGCTGCCCCCCAAAATCATGCAAAAAGTGGATTGTTTTACCCTAGATTAATCGAGTTACACTCTAACCCGCAATGAAAAACCTGAATTGTGTGTGAAGTGCTCCCTGATAGCTCGCAAGGACTTTGGGGTAAATTTGGCCAATATGTGAATTCACCCCGCTCCATTCCAGAGGAGATGTGAACTAAAAGCTGGGTGTGAAAAACTTTCAGGGAAAAGTTCCCATGGGCACCAATTGGATCTTCCATTCAAGTTAAAAAGCATATGCAGTGTCTCCTACTTTGGATTGGAAGAGCGGCTGAAATCGTTTAACATTTATTTATTTTATTTTATTTTATTAAAACATTTCTATACCTCCCAAAACTTACGTCTCTGGGTGGTTTACAACAAAATAAAAACAAAATAAAACATTCGTTAAGATAAAAATGGGGCAGGGGGGAACACACACATTACAACAATTTACAATTTTAAAATAATATTTTAAAACAGCATTAAAACCAATTAAAACAAAATTAATTAAAAGCCTGGGTGAAGAGATGTGTTTTTAAAGACTTTTTAAAAGCTGCCAGAGATTAGGAGGCTCTTATTTCACTAGGGAGCATATTCCAAAGCCTCGGGGCAGCAGCAGAGAAGGCCCGTCCCTGAGTGGCCACCAGACGAGCCGGTGGCAGCTGCAGATGGACCTCTCAAGCAGATCTCAGTGGGCGGTGCGGTTCATGCCAAAGAAGGCGTTCCCTTAAGTACCCAGGGCCCAAACTGTTTAGGGCTTTATAGGTTATAACCAGCACCTTGTATTTTGCCTGGAAACATATTGGCAGCCAGTGTAGCTCCTTCAATACAGGAGTTATATGGTCTCTCTGGGATGACCCAGAGACCAGCCTAGCTGCCACATTCTGGAGCAGCTGTAATTTCCGGACTACGTACAAGGGCAGCCCCACATAGAGCGCATTGCAGAAATCCAGTCTGGAGGTTACCAGCAGATGTACCACTGTTTTGAGGTCGTTCACCTCAAGAAACGGACGCAGCTGGCGTATCAGCCAAAGCTGATAGATGGCACTTCTGGCCACCGCCTCAACCTGGGACACCAGGGAGAGGCTTGGATCCAGAAGCACCCCTAGACTGCGTACCTGTTCCTTCTGGGGTAGTGTGACCCCATCCAGAACAGGCAGATCAAAATCATCTCTCGAGTTCCGACCCCGTACAATGAGTACCTCCGTCTTAGCTGGATTCAGTCTCAGTTTGTTATCCCTCATCCAGCCCATCACCGACTCCAGGCAGGCATTTAGGGAGGTTATGCCCTCTCCCGATGATGCTGACATGGAGAAATAGATTTGGGTGTCATCAGCATACTGATAGCACCCTGCACCAAATCTCCTGATGCTCTCTCCCATCGGTTTCATGTAGATATTAAACAACATTGGAGACAATATGGAGCCCTGGGGAACACCATACAAGAGTTCAGATTTTGAAGAACAGCAGTCTCCAAGGGACACCATCTGGAACCTGCCCGAGAGGTAGGAGCGGAACCACTGCAAAGCAGTGCCTCCAACTCCCAACCCCCTCAGACGCTCCAGAAGGATACTATGGTCGATAGTATTTAACTATGCGACGGCACTGTGTTAACAAGACTGAAGCATGGAATGGGCAGCAGTGAGATGTCAAGCATGGTTTTCTCTCTTCTCAAGGCTGCTCTTTTCTCTCTCATTGTAGCTTCACCCTTTTCTGAGAAACTTCAGGCTTTACAATATGTCAATGGATTGGATGTATTTGAATGAGAAGGGGGACCTGACAGCTGACTTCGAAATTCTGAACCATCTGGTGTTTCCCAATAACTCCCTTCACAGAATGAAAATCGGGAGCCTAGAGCAACAGGAATCGCCAGACCAACAGTTGACTATGGAAGAGGATTCCATCGTGTGGCCCAAATGGCTTAACCAGGTGGTGGTGGGGATTTGTTCTGTATTGTTTTGTTGGCTGCTTTTACTGTTGATGGCTACCATATATTAATATTGATGGCTAATGTTGGGAATTCTCTCTGGTAAGAGAGACCCTTCTATTACAGAACGTCGCAGAGACGTGACATGAGCGTGACGCTCGCATGCACAAAAGGCTTTCTGAAGCCTTTTGCAGACGACTGGGGGAAGGGGCGGCAGGGAGGTACCCTGCTGACCCAAATGCTTTCCAAAATACGTGCACCGGCAGGAGAAAAGCGGCAGGAGGGGTAAGTACACCCTCCCCCCGCCCTTAAAGGAACCCCCACCCCAGTGCCAGACCGCAGCTCTGCGGTTCCGTGCACATCCCTACTTGGCATAGCCCATGCCATTCTAAAAGTGACAGCTGTAGTGAGAGTGGTGCCCCTTTGGAGGGAGCAGGAAGCAGGAGTCTGGTCACAGGATCTCAGCTGGCTATCTCAGAGTGCCAGTGGGCAGCACCCAGACTCCAGGAGACCAACAAGGCCCATCGGGGAAGCAGTGAGAAGGAAGAGGGGGATGTGGGGTACATCTTTTTCAATAACAGGGCACTCCAGTATAGAGAATTACTCCACTGGAGGTGGCAATGCACAAACAGGCAGAGAATGAGAGTAGAGAAGATGCCAGGAATACTAGTCCTTTCCCCAGACCCCAGCCTTTAGGTGGGAAAATGTGGAAGGAAGACAAAGCTGATTTGATTGGCTTTGGGAGTTCAGGCTTTACCCCCTGAGGCCTACCCTGTATGCAAGTCCCACAATGTGGCATTTCCATATGGCTCATATCCATAGTCAAGAACACCCCTAACACTTTTCACTTGGTTCTCCTGGTCTTTTTGCTTAGACCCGGCCTCATTCCAGATGCACCAGAAGCTGCTGCCCTGGATACGCCAAGGAGGTTCAGGAAGGGAAGCCCATTTGCTGCTATGGTTGCTCTCCATGCATGGAAGGGACCATCTCCACCCAGGAAGGTAGGTGACTCCAGAGGAAAGAGCAGCCCTTCAAGGGGCAAAGTTTCACAGACATCTTCTATGAATATTTATCTTTATGCCTTTCTCATCTTACATCCTTTCTTGTTTTGTTCTGCACCCTGGTGGCGCAGTGGTAAAACTGCCACCCTGTAACCAGAAGGTGACAAGTTCGATCCTGACCAGGGGCTCAAGGTTGACTCAGCCTTCCATCCTTCCGAGGTCGGTAAAATGAGTACCCAGAATGTTGGGGGGCAATATGCTAAATCATTGTAAACCGCTTAGAGAGCTTCCAGCTATAGAGCGGTATATAAATGTAAGTGCTATTGCTATTGTTTTGTGGGTTTTAATATCCATTAATGTCAGAAAGCAAGTTGCACACATTGAACATTAGAAGTTGCAGCCTACTGAGTCATAACACTGGCCGATCTAGTTCAGACACAAGGTTGTGTCTATATTGACTGGCAGTGCTTCTCCAAGCTTTCAAGAGTGGTCTTTAATAGCCCTACCTGGGCACTTTCCAATGACTAGACCCTACAACGGGGTCAGGATGTATCTCGGAAGTGTGCTTCCACTCTTCCTGCATCCTGACACCCCAGTTCCTACATGGACAGCAGGGTACTGTTCACATTTCCAATGCCTTGTTTTGAATTTAATAGCTGCGAAATGGAGCTAGGACCTTGTATATCCAGCATGGAAAAGTTGCTATTTTGTCGGGTTGTTAGTTGCTGCGAGACTGCTCCCCCTGCTGTTTGCGTTTGGAATGCGACTTGCCTGAACAGAGGCATTTTGCTGCTAATGAGCAGCTAGTCTGGAAAGCGCCCTGGAGATGCTCTTATAAATTGAAACTGGAACCTTCTACATGCAGCTGCTGGAGAGAGAGGGAGGGAGGGAGGGAGCTGGGGTGGGTGGGTTTGAAGGTGGCCAAAAAGGGCAGTGTTCAGCATAGGGGTGTAACCACCACTGGGAGTGGGGGGATAATTGTCAAGAGTAAAGAGGGAAGGAGGAGAAAAATGACCCAGCACCAACAATCAGAAATTTAAAAAGGTTCACAAAACAATGTCAATGTTGGAAATTCACATGAACCCTAGATTTGACCAATTGTGTGAGCCAGGCCAATGTGTGGTCTAAAGAATCGTTCAAGGTAGCAACTTTAAGAACTACTATTTTAGAACAACTTCCTGCTTTCTATTGAGCAGAAAACCTACCTGGTCTGCTCTCTTTCCCCCCCAGTTCTTAGCGAAGTCCCTTCTAAAGGAAAGCAGTAGGACGATAGAAGTGTTACAGTGTCTGGCAGGGAATTGCAGCTGCATGACCCAGAAGATTCCTTTGGATGTGGTTTGGCCTTGGACTGGGGAGATAGGGGTTATAATCCCTGCTCAGCGCTGAGTGCCCTTGGGACAGTCCTCAAGAGGCTTTACACACAGGGCTTCTGCCCCAAATCTCCTTCAGAAAAGAGTGTGTGTCCGTCCATATACCAGACAAACTTACCCTGAAGTTCCTTCATGATTCTTGGATCCACTCCACACACAAATCAGGCTTTGTGATGCGAATTCTAGCTTATCTCGGCGTATTTCCGGATTTTTAAAATGCTGGTTTTAAGCTACTTTTTCTGAAAATGCCAGAGCAAATAGGGAGAGGCACTGACATAGAATCATTAGCATGATAAGAAGAATGTTCCCTTTAGAAATGCAGATATCGCTCTTTAGGAATCTCCCTCCCTCCCCCCACCTTTGGCTAGAAGGAAAACACGGAGCATGCCATGTGAACTTGTTTCAAAACAAAATCCGAGAGCAGAGGGGAGGGGCTGCTTCCCTCAATGCCGTGAGTGTCGTTCGAAGTGGCTTCGCTCAACATTTACCCCGAAGCATGAAGCCATGTGCGAATAACAACCCAGGGTTGTGAGGATAAAATGAGACAGCCATGTATATACCATTCAGAACATCCTAGGGGAAGTGTATGATAAAACTAGCCAGGTAACAAGGTCGTTCTCATGACCAGCACTTCCAGGGTAGATGGCAGTAAACACACCTCCACAGGCTTGTGTGGAGCCATGGGACTGCCACCTACCCTGCTGCTCCATACCAGGGCTGCCCAATATTTTACCTTGGCAAGGTTAGTGGTAGTAAGCTCTATTCTACCACACAGCCTCGATCATGTGCATGATCAAGGCTGTTCGCAGCAGCTCCCGCAGCCCAACACGATCTCCACCAGTGTGTGCTGCATATAGAGTGGCCAGGAAGCTGGGAGCTGCTACATTGACGTGGGCAGACTCTCTGCTGCCCACGCAATGCATTGTGGGATACTGGAGGACTTCCTCCTCCGGATCCCTGCTCAAGACATCACCACCCCGCCGCTTGTGTGAGCACATGAAAAGCAGCAGCAGGAGCAGGCTCAGATCATCTAGTATGGGAAGGTAGTATCCTGCCTTCCTCCCAACTGACCTGAGTGGTGCACAACCTCGTTGTTTCTTACCCTATTCTTACTTTATCCTCGTAAATATTCTTCCATTCAACTTAGCAGGTCCTATCCAACTCCAGCAGAACATCCCTCAAGTGATTATTGTTGGTTTCTGCTTAATGTTTCTTTTTAGACTGTGAGTCCCTTGGCGGCAGGGAACCATCTTATTGTATTATTTTCCTATGTAAACTGCTTTGGAAACTTGTGTTGAAAAGAGGTCTATAAATATCAGTAGTATTAGTATTATCTGCTGTTCCACTTCTATTTGAACAACACGGAAAGTTTCCATACAGTGTCAAAAGAAAACTATTTCTATCCCCAGTGCTGTCTTCATTGGCTAGCACTGATTTTTCACTCTCGGGGCAGAGGTCCAACCCATACTTGCTACCTAAAATCCCTTTTGGTATCCCAAAGACCCTCGCTGAGTTTTTCTATCAGCCAAGTCTCCTCTGTCAATCAACTTCTGCCCATCTCAACTACATGTGGTAAATTTATGACTTCTCCCCTATCTCTGGCATTCCTGGTGCTTGAGTATAAACTGCCCACAGAAAACTGCTTATGGGGGTTTGGAATCAAATAGGGCAAGTAATACTATGGCTGCAATGCAGACATTCATGATATTGACATACGCTTGCTCTTTTCAGATGCAGGGCATTGCAAGAAGTGTCCAGATGATCAGCATCCAAACAAGGACAGTAATCGATGTGTCCCCAAGGTTTTGACCTTCCTGTCATTTGAAGATACTTTGGGGATCACCCTAGCTATTTCTGCCCTATTATTGAGCCTAATCACAGCTTTTGTGTTAGGAATCTTCATTAAATACTTAGAAACTCCAGTAGTGAAAGCCAATAATCAGGACCTCTCCTTCATTCTCCTCTCCTCCCTCTTGCTTTCCTTCTTATCCTCCTTGCTATTTATTGGCTGCCCCAGGAAGGTGACCTGCCTTCTTCGACAAACTGCCTCCAGCATTATCTTCTCAGTAGCCATCTCTTCTGTGTTGGCCAAAACCATCACTGTGGTGGTCGCGTTCATGGCCACAAAGCCAGGAAATGGGATGAGGAGATGGCTGGGGAAGAGTGTGGCCAAGTCCATTGTAGTTTCCTGTTCCTGTGTTCAAGTTGGCATCTGCATCATCTGGCTGGGGGTTTCTCCACCCTTCCCAGACTCTGACATGCACTCCCACCCTGGACAGATTATCCTGCAGTGCAACGAAGGGTCTGTTGCCATGATTTATGGTGCCCTTGGCTACATAGGCTTCCTGGCTGCCCTCTGTTTCATGGTGGCTTTCCTAGCCAGGAAGCTGCCTGGGGCCTTCAATGAAGCCAAGTTGAACACCTTCAGCATGTTGGTCTTTTGCAGTGTCTGGGTGTCCGTTGTGCCCACCTACCTGAGCACGAAAGGGAAATACATGGTGGCCGTGCAGGTCTTCTCCATTTTGGCCTCCACTGCTGGGTTACTGGGCTGCATTTTTATTCCCAAATGCTACATTATTGTCTTGAGGCCTAGACTGAATTCAAAGGAACATATAATGGTGAAAGTAAAAGATGTAATCTGATCTTTAAAATGTTATTTTTAGTATTTGAAATTATGTCCAGGACTGAAGTCATGAAATGAGCCCAGTTTCCTCATGGCAATGAACTGTAGTTCATCAGTAGAGCTTATGCTCTGAATACAAAGCAGCCCATGATTAATCAGTAGCATCTCCAAGTAGGGCAAGGGAAGATCTCTGTCCGATACCCTAGAGAATCACAGACGTTATTCCTAGTTACATCTGTAATCTCACCACAGGGTGAAACAGCCAGGCGTGGTGATTACCAGTAGCCTTACCACACTCCTGTGTCAAAGGAGGATTGCCCAAGTCACCACCCCTCAAACCACAAAGTTTTGAGTGGGTGAGGCAAACAAATGCTCAAGGAAGATTCATTCCCAGCCCTGACGAGCCACAAAACCTCGAGATGTTCCATGAAATCTCCCTTCACCACATGCACCTCCAGCTATACACCAATGTAAAGAACACTACCATAAAAGAGGCAAACCTCTGTTTATCTCTCTTTCCCCAAGCTAATGATAACCTCCCCCAAGCCTTTTTGGAAACTGGCCAGGAACAAATCTTTTCCTAACCAGCTGGGCCCACAGTATTTAAGATAAACACCTTCTTCATTATGAACCCCGCTGCCTATTAAGATCTTCAGGGGAGGTTCATCTGAGCTGGTCTTGTGACAGCAAGCATGACTTGTCCCCTTAGCTAAGCAGGGTCCACCCTGGTTGCATATGAAAGGGAGACTAGAAGTGTGAGCACTGCAAGAGATTCCCCTCAGGGGATGGAGCCGCTCTGGGAAGAGCATCTAGGTTCCAAGTTCCTTCCCTCCTTGGCATCTCCAAGATAGGGCTGAGAGAGAGATTCCTGCCTGCAACCTTGGAGAAGCCACTGCCAGTCTGTGTAGACAATACTGAGCTAGATGGACCAATGGTCTGACTCAGTATATGGCAGCTTCCTATGTTCCTATGAGGGTGCCACCAGCTCTTCTGAAGGCGTGTCTTCTCTGTAGTTTCCCTAGGACTGTGGAACACACTTCCTGCTGAGATTAGAGCTGCTCCATCCATGTTGGCTTTTAGGAAACCACTGAAGACACATCTCTTCAGCCAAGCTTTTTAATTACTTGGTTTTTTAATGGATATTTTAATCTGGTTTTATGTTTTAACTGTTACATTCTTGGTTGGTTTTATTTTTGGTTTGGTTTATGCTGTAAACCACCTAGAGACTTCGGTAGTGGGCGGTATACAGATTTGTTAAATAAATCAATAAATAATAGATCCGAGTGATGAACGTCATCCCGCCTGTAATTATGAATGTGTGGGTGTCTGATAAACTTTCTACCCCAAGCCAAAAGCGCCTTACCTATCTCTCTAATCCAAACAGCTCGGATCACCCTTACCCCTCCACAGTTTTAGATTGTGAGCTTTGTGGGGCAGAGATCCATTTTATTTATTTATTATTTCTCTATGTAAACCGCTTTGGAAACTCTTGTCAAAAAGTGGTATATAAATGTTGTTGCTGTCTTTGGGGAATAAGATTGGACCAAACGAGCAAAATATGAGGCCAATGGGCCTTCAAAACTTCAAAATTCAGAGAGCACCTGCAGTATCAGCGCCTTGTCTTTCAGAAGGCCCAAGTCATTGCCATCCAACATCTGGAGCACAATGAGTCCAAGCATAATCAGCCAAAAGAGGCAGAGCCCCCCCTGAAGTGAGACCCCTGCAGAGGGAACAGGCATGCTGAAACCAGCATTGCCAACAGGAACAACCCCCTGAGGCGAGGAGCCAAATTGCCAGCAGAGCAGGCAGGGTTAAACCTCCTGCCCAGTGGCCTGACTCCACGCGGGAACAGCTGGAGACTTGACTAAAAGGTTGCCACTGTCAGAGTAATTGCCCTGCACTGGGCAATTGGGCGTCATAATTTGAAGCCACAGTTGAGGTTGGTGACAACCCCACAGGAGTGCTGGGTTCAAGGTCAACCTCATGCAGAAGGTCTCGTCACAGCAGACCCAAGCAGGGCCGCTAGATTCCGAGAATGCATGATAAATGTCAAAATACTTTACCATGGATGGGCCATGCCCCAATTGCTTCTGTAAAACCATTCCCATATAAATCAGATATCCATCCACTTGGACTAGTTCCTATCAACAGTCTTTTTCTTAAGCTTTTCCTGTTCCTTATCACCCTCGTCTTCTTAGCCTCTGGCTCCTGCAGCAAAAGAGAAGAAATACCCACAAACTCATTTCTCCAATTTTTTTCGTTTGTGGACATTAACAAATGGTCTCCTAATGGCATGGACCAGGGTTTCTTAACCTTGGGTTCCCAGATGTTGTTAGACGACAACTCTCAGAATCCCCAGCCACAAAGGCCATGTCTGGGGATTCTGGGAGTTGTCGTCCAACAACATCTGGGGGCCCAAGGTTAAGAAACCCTGGCATGGACACTTGGCATGGACCCTGGCATGGACATAAGGGTAGTGTTTAATACGTTCAGAAATGGTGGTGGCATTAGCGGCGAGAGCCACAGGCTGCTGCCCTACTGAGGCAGACACCTGCCATCTTTTCTCCCAAAAGGACTACTGTGGCTGGGCAGGTATAGCCGGGGAATATTATATCCTGTATTTATGGAGCAACATGCATACCTGTCCACATGGAGGAAGGATATGTTGGGTACATAAGCATAGAAGGGACACACACACACACACACACACACACGACAGGCCCCCAAGGTGAGGGGGCAGCACCCCTGTCAAACTCACCAAATGGTCCCACATCTTCGTCGGCAGCATTGGGTTTTGCAGGAGCTACTGGTACTACTTGTCCCCGTGGCTGCAAAGTTGGGTGCTGGGGCAGGTCATCTTGTTTTCCCAACGCATCCAAATGGCTGAGCACAGCCTGCAACAAGCATGACCTAACTTTACCAGCAGTGAGATGCTCCTTATGCCCAGTCCCAGAACCAGAAGGCCCACCTGTACCCTGAACTCCTTTGCTTTCCCCTCCCCAGGGCATCCAAATGAGATAAAATGGAAGCTATAGCCAAATCACCCTCATCCTCTGATGAGGAAGAAAAAGCTCTTTCTGGGTCCACTTAGGTGGGTGTTTGGGTGCAGGGGCCTTGCCCTTGCTCTTGCCCAATCCGTTTTTAGGAGGCATACTGAAAATGACAGGAAATAAGTGGATAAAAACTAGGGGGTGAGGGAGGGAACAACAAGAAGTGTCCCACAACCTGATACCCCCAGACCTAGCCCAACACACCAACCACTATGAAGAGCGCAAAAACAATTTGCAAGCAGAACCCACCAGACCATAACCTCTCCTGAAGGTTATGCACCACACTCAAAAGCATCCCTCCCAATGCTGCAAAAGCTGTACCCCAAAAGCAGGTCAGTTAACGGACACAAAGACTTTGGAAATCCCCTCAATCAAGTTAAAGAATGAGGAAAGAAAGTGAGGGAGGGACCCTTAGGAAGGCAATGGAGATGACACTGAAAGACACCACTAAAATGAAGGGAAGGTGGGAATACAAAAACCATGAGGCTGTGAGAGTAGAGGTGAGAAGAAAGGGAGGGGCTTTAGAATCCTCTCACTAAACACTCAGCCCGTCCAAGTCGACTCCAGTCCCAATGCGGCCACTTCAACCGCTGCAAATACACTCCCTGCAGCAGCATGGGGCCTCAAAATGCTGCCTCTCTAACCAGGCCAACACTGATGCTCTACAGCAGGGATTCTCAACGTTGGGTCCCCAGATGTTATTGGACTTCAATTCCCATAATCCCCAGCCAAAGGCCACTGGGCCTGGGGATTATGGGAGTTGGAGTCCAATAACATCTGGGGACCCAACGTTGTGAATCCCTACTCTGCCGAGTTCATCTCTAAGTGCTGCACTGCTCCAGAATGCGTGGGGGGTGGGGGCCTTATAAGGCGGCTCCTCTCCCAATCCCGATTGGCCATGCAAAACTGTGTGGCCAAACAGAGATGGGCTGGCATCCATGGCTCTTCCTTCCTGGCCCCCATGCACAACCCTACCACCCCGCTGACCCTGTGGTGCGGAGCGGGTATGCGGACATCATAACAATTTGGATACACGACATAAGTAGTGCATTCAGCTTATTTAAGTGCCAGGGTTGTTTTATGCAAAGTTGCTATCTGTAGGTAATTGTGAAATAAGACTTTATTTTGCGCAAACAGCTCCACAAACAAACTCTTCAAAATATATAATAGATTTTTAGGCATGCACTGGGTCCATAAAGTTCAGCATCATCAACACCTAATGGTAACAGTTCTCCAGACTATCAGCCACCCTAACTAGCTGGAGATGCCACAAACAGAACATGCACTGCGGGAAAGTGAAGTTTAACAGTAGTAAGTCCAAGTCCATCATGAGTCAAACATCATGAATATGGTTGAAGGTCTGCCCGTAAGTAAGAAAGGAGGTCTGTTCACAAGCAAGCTTGTGTCTACTTGCAAGCGAGGATAGAAGGTTCTCATGAGTATGGACATGGGTTCTACTCACAAGTAAAAGTGGGTTCTGCTCACATGTACAGGTTCCGAGCTCTGCTATACTATGTAGCACTTGGGTCAAGTACCTTGCATCAGACAGAAAACCATCAAGTGTTATTGTGCCTGGATTGTTGTTGTGCTGTCGAGTCGGTGTCGACTCCTGGTGACCACAGGATTAGGGACTTCTTAAATTTCTGCCTGAATATTTACTATACAGGTGGAATTTTGAGGAAGCATTATGCCTTGTAAAGTTGCATCAGGCAGAAATTCATCATGGGAATCTCTAGCAGAAATTCATCAGGGAACTCTCTAGCAAGTAATACTTTGTGGAAACTTCACCTGTTTAATATATGCCTGGATGGATCCCTCCCCAGTCCAAATCTTGAGCTGAAAGGCCAAGGCAAAGTGTGGGTGCATGGAGCCTCATTTCTAAAGCACCATATAATATACAAGACTATACCAAGTCCTTACAGCTTCTATGGTGTGGAAGTGAAGATGGGCACCTTAACACCATGTTCATGCATTTTAGAACATGAGTGAAAATGGAAAGCATCTCAACACTCATCTTAAACTGGAGGGTTTTGGATGACTGACTTCCTAGGCTTCTTGAAAAGGAAAGTCTGATTGGGCACTGTGGGAAACGGAAGTTTAACAGTAGATTTTATTCATGCTAGATAAGTGGAGCCTCTATATTCATAGGCAGTAAATCTCTGATGTCGAAACTTCAGGTTCAAAGGCAGTCTGCCATGGCCTTGTGTGCCTTTGCAAGGCCTGCTGCCTTCTAGTCACCACCTTGTATTCCTTCCTAAGTCCATTTGCCACTTCACCCCACCTTGTGTGCCCTGGCAAAGGCACAAGAGCGCTAATACCATACCTGCCTACCTCCTGTGGAGAGAAAAAAAATTAAGTCTCTTAAAAGCATAGAGAGTGTGAAGAGAAAGCCTGTTTAACTCCAGAAGTGCCAGAGTGCTTCTATACTAGGTTGAGAATCAGGAAGTCACTTCCAAAGACTTACCCTCCTGATTTTGGCTTCAGAACCCAAAATTTCTCAAAAAAGCGTGGGCAAACTCAATGAGTGTCATTACTTGATTTTACCCTGTTATGGGGACCTCAGAGGCTAATAACTCAGGAAATATTGGATTGCTACTTCTCAAAACAGCACAGGATTATGCTCCAGCATATATCTGATTTTTTTTAAAAAAATAAGCATTTTTTAAAAAGATATGTTATCTGATGGCAAAAAAGTGTAACAAACACATGAACCCTCTCTTTTTAGCAGTTGATATTTCAACTGCTGTAGCTCAGCCATTTGTCAATGGATCTGCACCTGAAATGAAATGGTGATGTCCCTTGTCACCAGAGGTGCTCTTAGCCCTGGACTTTGGGGCTGAAGTCCAGGGCCTCCACACCACCTGGGGGCCCCCAAATTCTTTTTAGTCTGTCCCAGGTGGTGTGATTACATTAAAAATGTGTTAAATACTGTGTGGGTGGGTGGGACCTCCACCTTTAGGTCCAGGCTCCAAATTATCTAAGTGCACCTCTGCTTGTCACCTAGTTGATGTCTGCATAAGGTCAGGCAAATTTCACAGATGGTTTTGATTTTTTTTGACCAATGGAATTGTAATGAACAGCCTCCCCCCCCCCAAAGAGTTAACAGGGAGTGAACCCTTGTCTGGACTGACATGCTGGTGAACTCCAGGGCAGCCAATCAGTACACCAGGCGGGGGTGGGACCTAGAGTGTAGTTGCTGGAAATGCTAGGAACAAGAAAGGAAGTTCTGTGCTGGAGGAGCAAGAGGACACGTGGCAATTGAGTTTGCTGCAACAGGATGACTGCAGCTTTTGGAAGCTAGAACTGCAGGGGCTTGATTCTCAATAGAAGTTTGGTGAGTTCAAGGAAAGGAAGCCTGGGCTTTGGCTTAGGGAAGATGAATTTAGGGAACAGTTTGTTAGATTTTGCATTAGAAACATAATTCTTTGTGTGCATGTTTTGCATATTCCTGGTACTATTCTATTATTGTTTACCTATAACATAATTAAAATAAAATAAGAAACACTAGCCTATGCCCACCCTACCTAGGGCATTGCAAAAGATTCTATAAACATTTAAGCATGCCTAAAACAACCTAGTTTTGTAACCTACTAAGCATTTTTGAGTGTATCTGAAAAAGCTAGAAGCCTCAAATGGAAGCAGTCTGTCGGAATTGAATAAAACTTTTTTTGTTGTTCTTTTCTTTTTACAAGCCTCTCAGAGTTGGTTTTTAACTCAGGAAGAAAGGGGGTGGTGGAAGGGGGATTCCCCTAGAGCAAAAGCATCCTCAAGTGCTCAGCAGCTATCAGGTTTTTTCCCCCTCATCCTATGTAGGCATATTTTGTATTTATCCAATAGCAAAATAAAGAAGAGTTTTCCCTGGGATTCCACCTCAAGCCCAGGGAGGTTCATGCTCTGTTGATAAGAGGTATGGTGGTGGCAGCATTTTAATTCTACTGGAAATATAGATTAGTTTAGGAAAAGCCTAGCCAGGCAGCTCGCCAGGGTTGATTCAGCATTCCCCCCCCCTCACTTGAGCTGCTCTGAAACAAAGGCTTTAATTCACTACAGGAATGTTTGGGCATTATAATGTTAGAATGATGAAACACCACCTCAGCTCAGCTATAACGGATTACCATGCCAGTATAATAAACAGAGGTCCTGTAGGGCATCAGCTGATGCCCTTGGTGACCCATGTCAGAGCCTGAGCCACACTGATGAATTCTTGCAAACAAGTTTCTCTGCACCTGGAGCCACGCAGAAAGTTGTACAGTTGATTCTTCCCTTTATAATTATCAAAATTATAGTGGTTTGTTCTTCTTCTCACCAAAGCTCTTGGGATTTTCTCCAAATGATCGCCTTTGAAACTAATAATATAAACCTCAGAATGGATGCAATATGATGTAATTTCTTGCACTGAGCTTGAAAATCTTGGTTCGTAAATACTTCTTGTGCCACTCTGAGCGTTTGGGAAGGCAGAAAGAGTACTGTGCTGATGTGAGGTTTAGTTCACGGTCATCCTCTTTCATTCCTATGCCATGGATGGGCTCAATTTGTACTAATAAACTAACTGGAGCTTTTGTCTTGCAAGAGGGTTTTGGCTTCTTCCTGTTAGTGGGATATGTCGTTGAGAGGAGTCAGAAAGGCAGTTGTGGGTATACCCCGAGCAATACTGCTGCAGCTCCTGCTGCCCCATGTCGCCTGTGTGGTCCTGAAGGCAAAATGTCCCTTGAATTTGATGAGGGATGAAGCAGAACCCCTGAATTACTACCGGCCAGCAGGAGACCACCTCATTAGCGGGATCATCTCTGCAACAATTGTTCGATTTCATCCACACAACTTCTCCAAGTCTCCTTCTACCAGAGTTGAGTGGTAAGTCATTCCGTGATGATGGATTTACAGTTACCCCAACTCTCCTTACCAGGGACTTTCCAGATTTGCTGAGTTGTGTCCTTAGAGTCATTCATTTCATTTCATTCATTCATTCATTCATTTGATTTCTATACCAGCCTTCCAAAAATGCCTCAGGGCAGTTTACACAGAGAAATAATAAATAAATAAGATGGATCCCCATCCCCAAAGGGCTCACAATCTAAAAAGAAACACAAGATAGACACCAGCAACAGTCACTGGAGGTACTGTGCTGGGGGTGGATAGGGCCAGTTACTCTCCCCCTGCTAAATAAAGAGAATCACCCCATTAAAAGGTGCCTCTTTGCCCAGTTAGCAGGGGTTTCTGTCACTCTCCTTGCTCCTGTTTTGCCTTTGGTGGGAGAATTTGGGGATGCATCAACACTCAAGAGTCATCTGCTGCTCAGCCTGTAGCTTTTCACATCCTCCAGGTGTGGAGGTTCATTCCAGATGTTAGATGAGTGTGATATCCTAGGACAACTCACTGCTACTTCGACAAGTACCACTAGCACACAGATGTATGTACCACGTTTCAACAGAAGTACTCCAAGGGTTTATGCAGAAAAATAAATAATAAATAAACAAGATGACTCCTTGCCCCCAGAGAGCTCACAATACAAAAGGAAATATAAGGTAGGCACCAAGAACCCCTGGATGGATGCTGTGCTGAGGTTGGATAGGGACTGTTGTTCCTCCCTGCTAAATATGAAAGGATCACCACTTTAAAAGGTGCCTCTTTGCTTAGTGAGTTCATTTGCCTGCAAACTCAGCAGTTATTTCCACTCATCCTCATACCCAAATCCCTGTTTAGCCATGAAACTCATTGGATGACTCTAGGCCAGTCATAGAAACATAGGAAGCTTCCATATACCGAGTCAGACCATTAGTCCATCTAGCTCAGTATTGTCTACACTGACTGGCAGCAGCTTCAAGGTTGCAGGCAGCAGTCTCTCTCAGCCCTATCTCGGAGATGCCAGGGAGGGACCTTGGGACCTTCGGCATGCAAGCCTGCAGATGCTCTGCCCAGAGCAGCCCCCTCCCCTAAGGGGAATATCTTGCAGTTCTCACACATGTCTCCCATTCAAATGCAAACCAGGGTGGACCCTGCTTAGCAGAGGGGGAAATTCATGCTTGCTGCCACAAGACCAGCTCTCTTCCTGTCACTTATCTCTCAGCCTAACCGACCTCACTGGGTTGTTGTGAGGATAAACATAACCATCTACACCACTCTAGGCTCCTTGGAGGAAGAGTAAAGTAAAGAGTGCTGTCAAGTCAGTGTCAACTCCTGGTGACCACAGAGTCCTGTGGTTGTCTTTGGCAGAATACAGGAGGGGTTTACCATTGCCATCTCCCGCGCAGTATGAGATGATGCCTTTCAGCATCTTCCTATATCGCTGCTGCCTGATATAGGTGTTCGGGGATTTGAACTGGCAACCTCTGGCTTGCTAGTCAAGTCACTTCCCACTGCGCCATTAGGAGGAAGAGTAGGATAAATGTAAACAAAAAATAGCATTGATCAATATTGCCTTTCAATTCACAGAATGCTTTAAAATATCAGAAAACCTTTAAACATCTTCTTTTATCTGATTTAATCCCTTGAAAGTTTCACTCATCCTTCTAGCACAGAAATGCACATTGTTCTGGTTTAGTTTACTTTTTTACTTACATTCATTTCCCACTCTTTCTCCAAGCAGCTACATACATTGTTATGTTTATCCTCACAACACAACCCGGGAGGTGATAGATTTAAAAGAGAAAAAGGATATTCACCTTCCAGTGGGGTTGCCTTGCCAGTGTAATAGCCTGATTCACATTCAGGATTCATACAGTGTACACAGCTAGTTATTCACATGTTATGCTGAACACAAGTGCAGCAGTACACTTCCTAAGTAAGCCTTGGGCCTGATGCAGCTGGGCTGTTCTTATGTTTTTATCTGTACATAGGAACAACATAGAAACATAGGAAGCTGCCATATACCAAGTCAGACCATTGGTCCATCTAGCTCAGTATTGTCTACACAGACTGGCAGCAGCTTCTCCAAGGCTGCAGGCAAGAGTCTCTCTCAACCCTATCTTGGAATGCCAGAGAGGAAACTTGGAACCTTCTGCATGCAAGCAAGATGATGCTCTTCCGAGAGTGGCCCCATGTCCTAAGAGGAGTATCTTACAGTGCTCACATGTAGTCTCCCATTCAAACACAAACCAAGGTGGATCCTGCTTAGCAAAGAGGACAATTCATGCTTGCTGACTTGACTAGCAAGCCAAAGGTTGCCAGTTCGAATCCCCACTAGTATGTTTCCCAGACTATGGGAAACACCTATATTGGGCAGCAGCGATATAGAGTGATGCTGAAAGGCATCATCTCATACTGCATGGGAGATGGCAATGGTAAACCCCTCTTGTATTCTACCAAAGACAACCACAGGGCTCTGTGGTCGCCAAGAGTCGACACCGACTCAACGGCTCACTTTACCTTACGAGAAGACCAACACTTAATGTACTATACATTTAAGAGACCTCTACCCAAGTTTACTTTGTAAATGTATGCAGTCATTCACACAAAAACTTGCACAAGTTTACAGATATCTGTACAGTAGTACACTATAATGTCTGAATAAGGCTAATGTGACACATACATTTTGTTACAGGGCAGAGCAAACAAAATACTGGCACATCATCTCCTTCCTGTTGGCCACTCAGGAGATCAATCAGAATCCCAGGCTCTTGCCCAATATCACCCTGGGCTACAACGTCTATGACAACTATTTCAATGCAAGAGCAACTTATGATGCTATGGCCGACCTGCTGTCTACTGGGCAGGCAAATGTTCCAAATTACCAATGTGGAAAACAGAGTAACCTGTGGGCTGTTCTTGAAGGGGCCGAATCTGAAAACTCCATCCAGATTTCAAGCATGTTGAGTATCTACAAAATTCCACAGGTGTGAATTTCGGGAGGGGAGGGGAACTCGGTTGCAGGCTGAGTCTAATTTCACTGCAATTACTCCAGAGATATCAAGGAAGTGGAACTAGTGAGCTGCATGAAGAAATGTGATCTGGAAGATAATTTATCAGACATTTGAAAGTGATTTTTAAGAAGTTTCCCTTCCCTGGTACACACACACATCTTTCTTTTCACCCATTGTTAACTCTACTGAAGTTTCTTTCTATTCAGCTTTCCTCTCCAAAGTTATACAATATATAAAACTATTTCACTCTTTACTAGGAGGTGAAAGTGGGGTGAGTACATATTTGACTCTTTCTTTCTCCATCCTTACCTTTAAGTTGCCCCCCTACACACACACACACACACACACACTCATCTCTTTTTCCAGACTGGTATACTTAGTGTTATACATACTTAAATGTATTACTTACTTACTTAAATTTATAGACTGCCCCAAATTTATAGACTGCCCCAAACACCACCTCTGGGAGGTTCCACCACTTGTAAACTTCCACTGCTTGCTTATGGCCCCAACATTGATTGAGATTCAGTTGGTGGGGACTTGAGACGGGGCCTTTTTGGTTGTGGTCCCTCAGCCCTCAAATGTTATGCTAGAAGAGCTTCACCAGGCTGTTTCCCTCAGGGAGATCTTTTTTTTAAAAAAAAAAGATCTTAGAGCTCATCATTCAGAGAACCTTTTAAATGTATTTTACTGCATCTGATTTTTTTGATTTTTTAATACCTAGTTTTCATTGGTTATCAGAGGGATTCTCAGCCTTGGGTCCCCAGACTACAACTCTCTTTGGCCATTGAGGCAGGGGATGATAGGGATGGTGGTCCAACATTTGGGGACCCGAGATTGAAAACCACTGTGTGTGTGTGTGTGTGTGTGTGTGTGTGTGTGTGTGTGTGTACTAGAAGTGTGAGCACTGTAAGATATTCCCCTTAGGGGATAGAGCTGCTCCAGGGAGAGCAGAAGGTTCCAAGGTCCCTCCCTGGCATCTCCAAGATAGAGCTAAGAGAGATTCCTGCCTGCAACCTTGGAGAAGCCGCTGCCAGTCTGTGTAAACAATACTGAGCTGGATGGATCAATGGTCTGATTTGGTATATGGCAGCTTCCTGTGTTCCTACACACACACACACACACACACACACACACGTATCAGAGTGTTTTCCTCAAAGCAAAACATAATCATGATATTTTCTATTCCTTACTAGGTCAGTTATGGTTTTGCTTCTCATCTTCTTAATGATAAAACTCAGTTCCCTTTTTTCTACCAAATGGTCCCCAAAGAAGAAGCCATGTATCTGGGGATTGTCAAACTGCTCCTACATTTCAAGTGGACGTGGATCGGGCTCATTGCTCCAGACACTGACAGTGCAGAACAGTTCCTGAGGACCTTCACGCCTCTGCTTATGAGGAACAGCATTTGTGTTGCTTTCTTGCACAGCATCCCAACAGTGATGACACACAGAAAGTTTTTTCAGATCAATAAATTCCTCAAGTGGCCTGAAGTCAATGTATATGTTTACCATGCAGAGACTCGTTATTTCATAGATGGAATAATAACTAAAAGAATATATGACATGCAACTGCCTTCCTCGGTGGGAAAAGTCTGGATCACAACAGCTTTATGGGACATCACTTTGACAGCTGTATACAATCATTTACCCTTCCAATTCATCCATGGGTTTTTTTCCTTCCTTATCCAGACGAACAAAAGGATAAAAGATGATGAACTTAAAATGTCTCTTGCTACTATGAGAGATTTCATGAAAAATATATTCCTTTGTTTTTATGCAAAGCACGAATTGTCCATGAAAGGCTGGAAAAGATGCAGAGAGAAGATGGAGCCTAGGCCCCAAGAGGACCTTGAAATAACCCATTCACTAGACAGCTGCACTATTTACAGTGCTGTCCAGGCTGTGGCACATGCCTTACATGCTGCACATTCATCCAAATCCAAGCTAAAAGGGGTGATAGGTGGTGGCAGGCTGGGCCTTCAAAGAATGCAACCATGGCAGGTATTGCTTTTCCCTTCAAAGTTGCCCTAAAGAAAATTACAGTGAATTAACCCCAGGATCATAAGAACAGCCCTGCTGGATCAGGCCCAAGACCCATCTAGTCCAGTATCCTGTTTCGCACAGTGGCCCACCACATGCCGCTGGAAGCCACAGGCAGGAGTTGAGGGCATACCGTCTCTCCTGCTGTTACTTCCCTGCAACTGGTACCCAGAGGAAGAAGCTGCCAGTAGCACCAATCAGAGCTTCTAGTCGCATTAAAAAGCATGTGCTGTGTCCCTTAATCTGGATTGGGAGTGTGGTGAGGGAAAGATTTAAATCCCCCTTCCTTCATTTTGTGGTCCTATAGCTTATACCCCTATGCATGATATTTTCATTTGCCTCAAACTGCATACTTAAAGCAATGTGTCATTTGACCCAGAAGTAAGCCCAATTGAAAACAACACCATCTGCAAGTCCCTGTTTTTGCTTTTTGCCGTGGCAGATTTATTTTCTTTATTTATGTATTTATCTAGTCAATCAATCCATCCATCCATCAATCATATTTATATACCATCAAGTATATATAGGCAGTATGCATAGTCCAGGTTACAACAATTAAAACACTTTCAGAGGATATAAACAATTAAAAACAATTAAAAGATTTAAAAAAACATTTCAGAGAGTAAAACAATTAAATAGTTTAAAATTAGTTTTACTTAAAATTCAGAGAAAACAGGTGTGCCTTAAGGGTTATTTTAAAAACAATCAGAGAAGCTCTTATTTTGATAGGGAGTTCGTTCCAGAGCCCTGGGGCAGCCACAGAGAAGGCCCGGCCCTGCGTTGCCACCAAACAAGCCAATGACAACCGTAACCGGACCTCTCCAGATGATCTTAATAGGTGACAGGGATCACGACAGAGAAGGTGCTCTCTTCAGTACCCTGGACCTAAGCCGTTCAGGGCTTTATACAAGCACTTTGTATTTTGCTCTGAAACTTATTAGCAGCCAGTGCAGTTCTTTAATAAATTGGTGTTATTTGGTCCCTTTGGGTTGTCCTAGAGACCAACCTGGCTGCCGCATTCCCTCTGTCTATATCTTATTGGAGATCATCCATCGGGCCAACCAAGGCAGTCTCAACCCCTTAGCCCACTTGAAAGCAAGTTTGAAATTGGTCTAGCTGATAAGTTTCCTTCGGGACTCTCTGGAGCTGATAGGCCACCAACCTCTCAATCACCTTGCCCAACCATGGGAGATTAGAGATGGACCTATAGATGCCTAACTCTTTTTCAAGCATGGTCTAATGATGCTTGAAATGTAGGTTTTTTTCAAGCATGGCCTAATGATAGCCTTTTTAAGACAAGGAGGCATCCTACCCTCCCTTCGATAAGCATTTATTATGTTTACCAGACCATCTCCAATAATCTGATTGTTAGATAAAATAAGCCCAGTTGGGCAAGGGTCAAGAGAGCAGGTTGTAGGATGCACAGTCCAAAGCAGCTTATCCACATCCTCAGGAATCACAAACTGAAAGTGGCCCAGTCTGACCACATAAGAGGAGTTGCTGGATATCTTGCCTGAAACGTGAAAAGGATCCTGGTGTCCTAGTGGACAAGCTGAAAATGAGCCAGCAGTGTGATGCTGCTGCTGAAAAGACTAGTGCTATCATAGGCGGCATTAAGAGATGCACTGTGTCCAGATTATGAGAAGTAATTGTTCCACTCTACTCGGCACTGCAAGTGCAGAACCAGTTGAAACATCTGCTCTTCTTTTTGCATATTTACCCTCGCCTAAAATGACACCAGACATCTGGAAAGTGGGCTTGAGTGTCCTCATCACTGGTGCAATTCCTCACAGTCTGCTTGGGCCATCGTTTTCCTTCCATCACTGGAGTATGAAATGAATATAGGCCCCAGGTCTATATGAGGGGTCTCTTAGGCAGGAGAGAGATGAGTGGGTTTGTCTCACCCTTCCTGTAGGGATGTATGAGGTGGCTCAATTCGAACCATGATTCGAATCAAATCGGCCCAGTTTGTCCAGCCTGAGTCCCAAAGGATTCAGCACCCCTCACCAGATTCCCCTTCACCAATAACCCCCGAACCAGTAGGGGTCCAGTTCAACTGGAACCAGACTCAGAGGCAAATTAACATAGTAGCAAATGTAGCATTTGCTACTGGCCCTGCGTTTTTGAGGGCCCCACACGCCCAGCTTCCAACTGGGAAGTTAAAACTTTACCTGTTTTATTTGGTCCATGTTAGATAAGAGATCCCTTTTCTGCTAAATGTGCCTTTTAAGAGAAAGCCCAGCACAGCATCTGTCCAGTGGCTGTTGCTGGTGCCTACCACATTTTTCTTTTTAGAGTGTGAGCCCTTTGGAGACAGAGAATCATCGATCCACTCTTTATTTTTCTATGCAAGCCACTTTGAGAATTTTGATTGAAAAACGGTATATAAACGTTCGCTGTTGTTGTAGTAAGTGTGAGTTTGTGGCTTGGTCTCCCATACTCCCAAATATAGCAAGTGAAAAAATTGAATCACTTTACTATGCAAGTAAATAATTTATGTTTTAATATTTATGTGCATTTTTTAAAAAATTAGGGCCCCTTTATAACATATGCTACAGACCCTGCACTAGCTTAATCTGGCCCTTACCAGACTGGGCCACGTTAGTTTGAATCTGGTATGGATTTAAACCAAACTGGTTAAACTGGTTCTGTGTACACCCCTACCTTCCTACTTCCTGTTCGAACTGCTACACTGGAAGCCACCTGACTCTACGGTAGTATCTCAACCATGCTTTGAAGCGCCTCTCTTTGTCTGCAGATATGTCTCACGCTAGAAGCTATTCTATGTGTCAGGGTGGCTGGGTGCTGAAATCTGCAGTTGCTTGGTGCTTCTAGCTAAGTCCCACTTCCCTCTGCCTGGACAGATGGTGCCATCAGTTTGTGAATCGGTCTTTGGTGATTCCCAACACAAACATATGGCAGATGGGGCGAACCATGGACAGTTGGTTGCATAAAGCAAAGAACTGAAATGGCTGCCATCAGCATGTGCTATTAAAATCTTGCTGCCTGCCGCTCGAATGAGCAGTGTGGCACCTTTGCCTGGCCCCCCCTTGAGAGAAGCACGAGGCATCCTCTGGCCTCATTGGCCGGCGGCCCGTGCAGGGGGTGGGGCTTCGGCCGTGCGTCCCTGCTTTGGCCAGTGGGCGTCAGTTCGCTCGAGGGCACCCCACCCTCCCTCCCTAAGGTACAGTCTGGGCTTTGGCTGGTCGTCTATTGGGGCCGGGCAGGAATTTGGGGAGCATTCACTGGATTGGCCTGTGGGGTGCGTCCTTTTTCACCTGCTCCTGACTGTGCCAACCCGTATTTAGGTAGTCAGGTGGCTTTCCCTCCCAGTCACGGTTATGGCAGGTACAGTGCGGTCAGGAATAACTTTGCGGGCTGGTGAACACCTTCAGGTAAGTGTTTGGCCATAAGTCGGCCAGGACAACTCTCTAGAGATTGCATGGCTCCAGGAGATCTGCCCTTGACCGATCTACTCGGTCAGACTAAGCTCCCCAGAATCGCTGGACGGCTACCGGGAGGAGAGCTGGTCTTGTGGTAGCAAGCATGACTTGTCCCCATAGCTAAGCAGGGTCTGCCCTGGTTGCATCTGAATGGGAGACTTGATGTGTGAGCACTGCAAGATATTCCCCTCAGGGGATGGATCCGCTCTGGGAAGAGCAGAAGGGTTCAAGTTCCCTCCCTGGCAGCATCTCCAAGATAGGGCTGAGAGAGTGAGTCCTGCCTGCAACCTTGGAGAAGCTGCTGCCAGTCTGTGAAGACAATACTGAGCTAGATAGACCAATGGTCTGACTCAGTATATGGCAGCTTCCTATGTTCCTATGTACAGTGTGGAGTGCTGCTATGGCAGAGGCCTCGCACTAGGCCGGCTAGGATAGGCAGCCCCTGCTTTAGAGCACTGGAGCTGCCTGGAGCCAAGGTGTATCACCCTGTGCCATAGGCTAGGCATGCCCTGTTGGTGCATGCCTATTGATACCGCACTGTATGAGAGCCAATTCCTGCTCTTTAATTCTGTTGTTCTGAAGTTAAATAAATCATGGCCCTAATTTACACCAATACCTTGTATCTCGTGTCTTCTTGGGTGTTGGGCAATGATACTTCAGTAAATAGAAGAGATTGTGCTGTCCTGTCATAGTGCCCCAAATCTGTCCCACGAAGAAGTCTGAGAGTAGAATTCTTTTTTCAGGGAAAACAAGCTGACATACCTAATGACTTTAACTGTAGTCTCCCAAAAATGCTGAAAAAGAAACAAAAGACTTGGGAATGGTCATCCAGACACTTGTGCAGGAGATAGGAACACAGGAAGCTGCCATATACTGAGTCAGACCATTGGTCTATCTAGCTCAATATTGTCTTCACAGACTGGCAGCAGCTTCTCCAAGGTTGCCGGCTGGAATCTTTCTCTCTCAGCCCTATCTTGGAGATACCAGGGAGGGAACTTGAATCCTTCTGGCCTTCCCAGAGCAGCTCCATCCCCTGAGGGGAATATCTTCCAGTGCTCATACTTCTAGTCTCCCATTCAAATGCAACCAGGGCAGACCCTGCTTAGCTAAGGGGACAAGTCATGCTTGCTGCCACAAGACCAGCTCTCCTCTTCAACACAACAAACGTCAACAGCACAAAAGGCCACGTGTGAATGGGGCCGGCCTAAGTCAGGATGAGGTGTGCACCAGCCCTGAGCAGAAGTGGTTCAAGATTGAAATGGACTGTGCTGAGCTATCCAAGATGGTTTCCAGTTTTCTAAAGGTCGTTGTGTTCTCTGTCATTCTAGCTTCACCCATTTCTGAGAAACGTTTGGTTTTACAATACTTCCATGGATGGAGTATATTTGGATGAGAAGGGGGACCTGGCAGTCGACTTTGATATTATGAACTATATGGTGTTTCCCAACAAGTCCATTCAGAAAATGAAAATTGGGAGCCTAGAGAGAAAGGGGGCCGCCTCAGATCTAAAGTTCACCCTTGAAGATGACTCCATGGTGTGGCCTAAATGGCTTATAAAGGTGAGGGAAATAATTTGTTTAATATTCTGCATAGCTGCTGTTACTGCTGTTGGCTACTCAGTGCTGTTCCTCTGTGCAGGCCTGCTCAACATAGCCCACCCCCCAGCTGTTTTTGGACCACAACTCCCATAATCCTCAGCCACGGGGGCTAATAGCCAGGGATTATGGGAGTTGTAGGCCAACATCTGAAGGAGGGCCCAAGTTGAGCAGCCCTGCTGGAATGGGCATGGGGGTCCAGGAAAATGTGTGCCTCTGAATACCAGTTGCAGGGGAGTAGCAGTAGGAGAGAGGATTTTGTAGAACTGGAAAAGGTGCAGAAGAGGGCAACCAAAATGATCAGGGGCCAGGAGCACCTTCCTTATGAGGCTAGGCTACAGCGTCTGGAGCTCTTTACCTTGGAAAAGAGGTGACTAAGGGGAGACATGAATGAAGTGTATAAAATTATGCACGGAGTGGAGAGAGTAGACAGAGTTAAATTTGTCTCCCTCTCACACAACACTAGAACCAGGGGTCCCCCCATGAAACTGAAGGTTGAGAAATTTAGGACCAACAAGAGGAAGTACTTTTTCACACAGCACATAATTAATCTATAGAATGCTTTGCCATGGGATGTGGTGATGGCCACCAGCTTGGGTGGCTTTAAAAGGGGCTTAGACAGATTCATGGAGAAGAGGTCTATCAATGGCTACTAATCTGGTGGCTGTGGGCCACCTCCAGCCTCAGAGGTACGATGCCTCTCAATACCAGTTGCAGGGGAGCAACAACAGGAGAGATGGCATGCATATACCTCTTGCCTGTGTGCTCTGCAGTGGCATCTGGTGGGCCACTGTGTGAAACAGGATGCTGGACTAGATGGACCTCTTGGGCTTGATCCAGCAGGGCTGTTCTCATGTTCTTATGACTGTCAGGAGCAGAAGATCCAGCAACTCCAGTGGTGCTGGGATCTTCATCATCTTCTTGTCAGACCACCCAGGCAACACCAGGGTAACGAGTAGGACTCCTTCAATTGTGATGGGGGGAAAGAGGAGACAAATTTAGATATTTATTCTAATTTACTGTTATTGCTTTGCTTACCTTGATAACAGTTGTTTAAAGCTGGGTTCTTCTGGGTTCTGTCCTTCCTCCCAGATTAATATTTAAAGGCAGGGAGAGCATTCCTGGCCACTCTGTGAATGCAGCGCTGGCCAGTATTTGCTGTCAAACAGGAAATGTGGCTCTGTTTGTGAATGAAGCCACGCCCCCCTGCGTCTGATGTATGACGCAGGGGGTGTGGCTGGGGCATCAGATGTGGTCCATGATTGGCAGCGGCCCGGGTTCTTTGAACCCGTTTGCTCAGTGGTGGCTCTGCCCCTTTGCCCACTGGTGTTCATTTGGAACTCATCTGCAGTATTGGCACATCTCACATTATACCAGCACTCTGTTAGGATGTTGGCCAGCGAGAAGAAGGAAAAGGTGTTTTTAAAAAGCTTTTTAGTTATTTTAGTTCTTTGTTCTTAGGTTTTAACTAATAACTTAATCCGATATTTTTAAAATTCATAATTTTAAATCTAGTTTTAGCTTGGTCTTTTAACTTGTTTGGTTTTTATTAAGTTTTTACTTTACTGTATCTATTTTATTGATGTTGTGAATGTTGGAGCTAGGACCCTGGCAGCATCAGCTCTCAGCTGCAATGTCTCATAGTGAACAGTGGGGGTTTTTAGGGTTATGGATAAAAGTGCTGGACTCCTCCCCTCTTTGTTCTTCCCGTGTTAGTCTCCATTTTGTTTTTCCAGAGATGGCTGTTTGTTTTGGTCTCTCTCTTCAGCTATGAGCTACAGCTGAAATTAAGCTGCAGGCTTTTTCACATTTGTTTGTAACCTTTTCTTTAAACAAATCCTTGTTGTTCTTCAGTCCTAAAGAACTGTCTCAAGACCTCTTGCTTTGCTGCTTTTTCACCAAACTGGTTTTGCTTTGCTACTTGGGGACTGAACTGCCATTCTTCACCTACAGTGAGCGCCTTTAGCAGTAGTGTAGTTGAGGGGTGATATTTATTTATTATTATTTATTATTTATTTATTATTATTATTATTATTATTATTATTATTATTATTATTATTATTCTACATTGTTTAACAATAATAACAATAACTAGCTTGACCGGCACAGGGCATCTGTGTGCTTGTATCCTCTTCCCTCTTAATAACCCCCTCACTTCACCTCCCCCCTCTTCTTCAAATACCCCCTCCCAGTGCCAACCCCTTCTTCAGTGGGGAGGGGTGCTTCCCAGCTGAGACCACCACCCCCATTTCCCCAGCCCCTCCCCTTCCCCCCAGGAGCATGCTGGCTCATGGGTCCAGCATGCCTAGAGAGGCGGCATCTCAACCAGCCAGAACATGGCTGCCCTTCTCCTCCTCCCCACTGCTCCTGGCAGCCACTGCTGCTACCTCCTGTGCAAGCCTGACGAGTGCCCATGGCCAGCCCTCCTCCTCCTCCTCCAACACCAAGGAGGAGATGGAGGCACGCCACGAGGCACACCATGCCAGCAGCAGCACACCGCCTTCAGGGCTCTCCTGCCCTCCATGTCACATTCCAACCAACAGCATGAGTACTAGCGTGGCGACCTCCGCTGCCCTCCTGCTCCTGCTCCTCCACATCTCCAGCCGTGACGGCTGCCCTGTTGGGCTCCTCTGGTCCCCCAGCCCAGCCGCTCCCGAACTGCCCTCTTTGCTGCCCACTTCAGCCGCCGCCATCATACTGCTGCAGCTCTCTCTTGCCAAGCACATGCTTAGCACTGCGTAGGCAGGGCTTGCCATGTACGACCTAAGCCTTTTATAGATAGATGGTGATGGTGATAACAACAGTAGAAGTAGTCGTCGTAGTCGTAGTAGCTGGCCCACCCAGCCCTCACCCTCTGCCCGGCTGAGGTTTCTGGCTGGCTTTCAAGTGGGCCCATCCCCTCCTCCTGCCCGCCGCCTGCTCCCTGGATGGCCTGCCAACACCTCCTCATCCCGGCGGCCGGGCCAAGCCCACCTCCGCCACTTCTTCATCCAGGCAGCTGGGCCCGGCCCGGCCCTGCCAGGCCAGCCTGCTGCTGCCTCCTCATCCCTGCGGCTGGGCTAGGCCCACTGGGCTGACCTGCCGCCACCTCCTCTTCCTCATCCCGGCAGCCAGGCCCGCCGCCACCTCCTCCTCCTCATCCCAGGGGCTGGGCCGGCCCACTGCCACCACCTCCTCATCCTGGCAGCCAGGCCAGCCTGCCTCCACATCCTCATCCTGGCAGCCATTTTCTCCCCATCCCCGTCAGTAGTCCGGCAGCTGCTCGCAAACTCTCGCGATAGCTGCCACACATGGGATTAGCAATGGGTATGCCTAGGAGAAATAAATATATATATAGATGATGATGATGACGACGACTTGAACATCATCTTTACATCTTGGGTATCGATAAAATTACAACACATCAACTACAAAAGGCCACACTACTCGGGACAGCACGAATACTATGACACTATCTTTAATTTTTCTTTAGTTATCCTAGACCCTTGGAAAGGGCCCGATAATTAAAGTACCAAATCAAGTCAATAACATCTGGTAGACTGTGTGTAAATAGCATAACAACAACAACAACAATAAAAGTGGGACTGCATGGTGTACCTTCGTCCATAATAAGACACGCCTGTATAGGGAATTATATCTCCACAGATAATAATACACAAAAGACATGGAATGAGAGTAGAGAAGAGACCAGGAACACAAGTCTCTTCCTCAGCCTGTATGAGGAAAGGTATTGAAGGCTGATGAAGTTGCTTTGATTGGTGTTGAGACTCTCTTCTGAGTGCAAGTCTCATACAGTACCAAATCAATGACTTCTCCATACAGGTGATGTATCAAACTATTGCCTTCAAAAACAAGCCAGCACTTGGTTATAAAACCAGGGGTAAGTTAGAGGTTTCATGTCATTTCCAACTTTATGACTCATTCCCCCAGTCAAAAATATCCCTTACACTTTTCACTTGGTTCTCCTGGTCTTGTTGTTTAGCCCCTGCCTCAGTCCAGATGCACCAAAAGCTGCCCCTCTGGGTACGCCAAGGAGATTCAGGAAGAGAAGCCACTTTGCTGCTATGGTTGTGCTCCATGCGTGGAAGGGACCATCTCCACTCAGGAAGGTAGGTAGCTCTAGGGGCAGCCTTTCCAGTGGCAAGGTTTCATTCAGACATTTTCTATATTTATTTTTACACGTTTCTTCTTGTAAGTTCTTGCTGGTCGATGGGCTTCAATATACACAATCAATGTCAGAAAGTGAATTGCGCAGAATGAACATAAGTGGCTGCCTTCCACTGAATACTACTGAAGGCTTTTCAGACAGCAGGCTTTACTGTAGGTTTACCACGAGGCTTTACTGCGAGTTCAGGGCATAACAGATACACAAAAGGAGGATTTTGTTTTTTAACCCCAGTTATAAATTGGGCTAAGTTCCAATATGGAGGGGGAAACCCGAATCGTGTGTGAAGTGTTCTCTGAAATATAGCATGGACATCAGGGTATATCTGGCTGTGTGAATGCACACCCCACCCTCCCAAAGTAAAGTCATGGAAAAGTCGTCATCTGAAAAAGCTTCTGGTTGATCTAGATCAGTATTGTCTACACCAGGGTTTCTTAACCTTGGGCCCCCAGATGTTGTTGAGCTACAACTCCCATCATCCTCAGCCACAAAGGCCATGTCTGGGGATGATGGGATTTGTAGTCCAACAACATCTGGGGGCCCAAGGTTAAGAAACCCTGGTCTACAGTGATAAGCATCTGCTCTCCAGGGTTTCAACACAGAAAGGTTGTGCACACAGACAGCCTTTACCTGGGCTTGCACAGCCCTGCCTGGGTAGGGATGCTTACGTGGAGTGCCGGGATCGGTCCCAATCCCGGTGCTCTACAGCAGCATAGCCAGGCTTATAGTGAGGTAGAAGAGTGCAAGCGTGCCCTTCTACCCCACTCCCAGTTTGTGGGTCCACAGAGCTGGGCAGCAAGAGCTGGCAGCAGGGAAATCCCCCAATCCTGGCTCAGCCGAGCAGTGGAGCTGTGAGGGGAAGGGCGATCATGTGTAGTGAGGTAGGGAGGAACCTGCCTGCCTACCAACCCTCCCCAGCATGGCCATGAGACCAACCTTAGTATTTAACAGCCCCCACCTGGAGATGCTACCAGAAATTGAACCGAAACCTATTTAATATTTATTTATTTATTTATTTATTTATTTGACGCATTTCTATACTGCCCAAAACTTGTGTCTCTGGGCAATTTACAATTAAAATCATTTAAACATTAAACATTAAAATCATTTAAAACCCAACATTAAAAATATTAAAACTATGCATCTAATTAAAAACCTGGGTGAACAAATACGTCTTCAGTAGGGATGTGCAAACAGGTTCGACATCAAACCTGTTCGGTTCTATTGTCCTGTGTCGAATCAACCACTCCCATGGGAGAAACACCCCCCACCTCCGGAGACCTCCCTGCGGCCTCAAAGAAGCCCCCCCCCCGAGAAAATAAGTACCAAAATAAATTTTTTTTTAAAGTTAGCAATCCCCCCCGGACCGAACCAAACTGGATGGGGGGGGCTCGAGTGGGGGCGGGCGGTTTGGACCAAACTGGCCCTGTCCAGTTTGGAACCATTTCAGACCCGAACCAAACCAGACCAGCCAGCCTTTTTTTAAAAGTGCCAGAGATGGGGAGGCTCTTATTTCAGCAGGGAGTGCATTCCAAATCCCAGGGGCAGCAACGGAGAAGGCCCATCCCCACCAGACGAGCTGGTGGCAACTGTAGACGAACCTCTCAAGGTGATCTTAACAGGCGATGGGGTTCATGGCAAAGAAGACATTCTCTTAAATATCCAGGGCCTAAGCTGTTTAGGGCTTTAAAGTTAATAGCCAGCACCTTGTATTTGGCCCGTAAACCTATCGGCAGCCAGTGTAGTTCTTTCACTACCAGTAATATGGTCACCAGTAATATGGTATCTCCAAGATGACCCAGAGACCAACTTGGTCACCCCATTCCATAGCAACTGCATTTTTCGGACTACATATTATATGGAGAGCAGCTGTTCTGCAATTCCTCAGCAGCCTGTTTTTGAGGTGGGGGGCGGGATTGACCCTGCAGTATGGATCATGCATGTGTGTTGGGGAGAGAAGGTAGTCACGGGAGGCAGAGTCTGTCACCAGCAGCCTAAATGCATCTTCTGTGGTTTAGACTTCATGCACACCCTTAGGCTCAAATTCACCTCTCAAACATTGCCAAGTTTCTAAATCAATTTGTTGATCTATGCTGTAACTATATGCCACATAGTGCCTACTGCCTACTGGATTTCTGGTTATTATGGCAAAATGCTATCTGTTGGTCTTACTCTTAAAATAGGGCCACTACTGAGGCCCTATAATAGCATAGTTCTAATACTAAAGTTGCTCGTTTCAGATGCAGACCTTTGCAACAAGTGTCCAGATGATCAATACCCAAACAAAGGCCAAGATCTATGTATCCCCAAAAATTTCACCTTCCTGTCCTATGAAGATCCATTGGGGGTCGCTCTGGCTATCTTTGCCCTATCATTGAGCCTAATCACAGCTTTGGTGTTAGGAATCTTCATTAAATACCTAGAAACTCCAGTCGTGAAAGCCAACAACCGGGACCTCTCCTTCATTCTCCTCATCTCTCTCCTGCTTTCCTTCTTATCCTCCTTTCTGTTCATTGGCTGGCCTGGGAAGGTGACCTGCCTTCTCCGACAAACAACCTTCAGCATCATCTTCTCAGTTGCCATCGCCTCTTTGTTGGCCAAAACCATCACTGTGGAGGTGGCATTCATGGCCACAAAGCCAGGGAACAGGATGAGGCGATGGCTGGGGAAGAGTGTGGCCAACTCCATTATAGTTTCCTGTTCCTGTATTCAAGTTGGCATCTGCATCATCTGGCTGGTGGTTTCTCCACCCTTCCCAGACTCTGACATGCACTCCCAGCCTGGACAGATCATCTGGCAATGCAATGAAGGATCAGTCATCATGTTTTATGGTGCCCTTGGCTACATGGGCTTCCTGGCTGCCGTCTGTTTCATGGTGGCTTTCCTAGCCAGGAAGCTGCCTGGGGCATTCAATGAAGCCAAGTTGATCACCTTCAGCATGTTGGTCTTTTGCAGTGTCTGGGTCTCCTTTGTGCCTGCCTATCTGAGCACAAAGGGCAAATACATGGTGGCTGTGCAGGTCTTCTCTATCTTGGCCTCCGGTGCTGGTTTGCTGGGCTGCATCTTTATTCCCAAATGCTACATTATTGTGTTAAGGCCTAGTCTGAATAAAAAGGAGCACCTAATGATGAAATTGAAAGATTCAATCTAATCTTTATTCTATTATTTTTAATTTTTGAAAAACATTTCCAGCATGGTTGTAATGAAACCAGCCAAAGTTAATTTTTAAAAAGCCAGGATGTACCAGAATCTACAAATCTATAAGTCATATAAAATGAATTATAACATAGGCCAGTCACTTCTCTCTCAGCCTGACCTACTTCTCAGGGTTGTTGTGAGGAAAAACCTAAGTATGTAATACACTGCTCTGGGCTCCTTGGAGGAAGAGCGGGATATAAAATGTAATAAATAAATAGGCACCAAGAGGCATATATTATCATTCTAATAAGCGTTTATAGTACTATTGACAAACATACAGGTCATATAACAATACTCTCATAAATCCACAAATCCACAATGGTAACTTGGTATATACCTGTTTTGAGATGCAAGGTCTTTTTCAGGTGGATAAAGTCCTTGTTGATGATCCAGGCCTACAAATAAGTGTGTAAAAGTTTGGTTCAGGCTTCTAAACAGAATGTAAGGCCAGTGGGCTAGAATAAATTGTTCGAGTCAAGGATGTGAGGCCCATCAGCCAAGAGGTAGCAAATACCAGAGCCTGACAAAAGATACTGTATGTAGCCAAGGTCTTGAGACAAATTATCCACTCAACAGAGAAAGAAACATAGCTGGGACCAGAAGACCGATAAAGAGAAGGGAGGGCAGATAGGCCAAACAGTAGCTCATGTCCAAGGCTAGTAGGCACCTCATGAAATCTGTTTATTCACAAAGACATGTATTGTAGGATTTACTGATATGCTTGCTTGTTTAAATCTATATAAGCTAGCCACTGCGTACCCTTGGGGGGGGGAGTGCTTGTCAGACTTTTTGTATGACTGTACTGTGCCTTCATGATCATGAATAAAAATAGCTTTTTTGAGCACACACACCCTCATTGTATTTGACTCAATTCTGTTAGGCAATGAGTTTTATTGAGGGAAGCTTGCCTAATCCTCTTTGGTTCAGTAAGACACCCCATTCTCTATCAAATCTGATGGAAGGATGAAAGCAAGGGACTGAATCAAACAGGAGGGCAAGGTTCCAGAAGATTTTCTCACAACAATATTATGGATATATATTTGCTTTCTAGTGAAACCAGCCCCATTTCTCTGTGTTGAAAGACTGCAGCTCAGTGAAAGAGCACATGCTTTCCAGGCAAAACATCCTATATCCTCTTTGTGGGTCTCCATGCAGGGCAGGGCAATACCCCTGTGTGAAACCCTGGGAAGCTGCTGCCATTCATTGTAGATATTGCCAGACACCATAGATAAAAGATCTGGACAACAATGGCTACATATATGTTCAACATACTGGCCTTCTCTGTGTACCTCAAGTTGGAACAAGCACACTAGACACTACCACCTCACTGGAGGAGGGATGCTGTACTCGGAGTTGAACAGGGCTAGTTGCTCTCCCCCTGCAAAAAAGAGATGTGCAAACCAGCTCTAAATCGAGCCAGTCCAAGTTCAAATCTAAATCGAGCCATTCCAACCAAACTGGGTTCAGACTGTTTGGACCAGCTCGATGCCCTACCAGTGAAGTGGAATCTGGTGAAGATTCCCCTTTACTGGAAAAATACTTTACTGGAAAATTGTTGGGGAAAACCCCTCTGGAATCTAGCCTTCCTGTTTGATTCAGCCACTTGCGTTCATCCTTCTATCACATGGATAGAGAATGGGGCGTCTTGCCAGAACCAAAGAGGATTAGACTAAATTCCTGCAGTTATACTTGTTGCCTGATTGAATGAAGTCAAACAACAAGGGTGCAGGGATTTTTTTTTTTTTAAAGCTTTTATTTCATGTCATGAAAGGCATGAGCACAGTCAGAGAATATCTGGCTGAAACTGCGCGCCCCAGCCATACAGTTGGCTAGCTTTTATAGGTTTCAAACATTCAAGCATATCAGTAAAGCAATTAATACATGTTATTTGTTATTAAACCTACATATTCCAGAGGTGCCACCTAGAGCCTGGGAGATGAGTTACTGCCTGGCCTTTCTGACAACTTTAACCCCTATTGTATATCCTGGTACCAGCAAGATCCTCTTTCTGCTGACTCAGGAATTTAGCTAATGGCCTGTGTTTGAGAGGTCCTGGTACCTGTTATCTCTGATGGGCTTCTCGACCCACATTCTTGAGAGGGGCCCACGCTCTTGACCTTGGCCTCTGTTACCGAAAGGCTCCTCAACTCTGAGCAACCTGCTGGTTTTATATTCTATTAGGGATCTGAACCAAACTACATTGAATTATATTTTGATACACACTTTTACTGTATATACTTATTTGTAGGCCTGGATTAAACAATTCATTACCAAAAGTACTTACAACTTGCATTAACACCAGCAGAGCAGGCCATGAAGGGCAGCAACGGCAGATCCCCCCACCCCTGCCAGCCTGCCCAAGTCTCTAGGGCTGGCTGTGGCCTGGTTCAGGCCTTTTCTGGCCCATTTTGGGCCTCTGTGCAGGTGTGGAGGCCATTTTAGAGACATGTGCGGAGGTGGCCTCTACACCTGCACAGAGGCCCAAAATGGGCCAGAGAAGGCCCAGACTGGGCTGCAGCCAGCCCTGGAGAGACTAAGGGGAGGCTGGCAGGGGTGAGGGAAGGCGCCACCCTCCCACACACACACACACACAGTTGCCAGTGCTGAAGCGAGTTGTAAGTACTTTTTATTCCCCTCTACGCTTAGGGAAGCCCTCCTGCCCCTTTTCCAGTAAAGGGGGGTCCTCACCAAAGGATTTTTGTCAATATGAAATGCTTAGATTCACGGGTAGCAATTTGAGCTCGAACCAAACCAGATTCCCCTTTACTGGTAGGGTATCGAATCAGTCCAAACCTGGTTTGGTTCAAGCTCGAACCAAACCGGGTCCAGTTCAAGCCAATCCAAACCAGCTAAATTCAAGCCCCAACTGCCCTGTTTTAATTGTAATTAAAACCGCCCATTTTAATTGTAAACCACCCTGAGCCATTTTGGAAAGGCGGTATAGAAATTGAATGAACAAACAAACAAACAAACCGGGGGCCAGTTCAGAGGGGGCAAAACCAAACCACCCCTGTTGGATTCGAACCGAACAGGGGAAACCAGTTTTGTGTACATGCCTACTGTAAAATAGAAGGGAATCACTACTTCCTTTGCTCAGTTATAAAGTGAATGCATCATAACTCTGGAATAACCACCATTCACTTGGTTTCAGTAATTCCCATATATTGCTTTGTCACAACCTTATTCTAACCAGACATTTATTAATATGCTTAACACTGGACTTCCTGCTCCTGATGCATATTTGCTATCATCTGGACCTGTTATCGTGATCTACTTTCCCAACATTTGCTGTACTGTTGACAGAATGACATTTTAGCTTGTATTCCAGTTGTACTATTCAAGTTTAAATTCTCCTGCTCACAATTCTGCATTTACTTCTTTGAGGCCCTTCTAATGTCTTGCAGAAGTCCGATTTTACCCACTGTAAGCCTGTTCAAACAATGCATAAACTAGTAGACTGTCCTTATAGCTTACATGGTACAAATGTTAAAATAACCACCTTAACTTGTGCACTATTTCAAGTACAAGGGGAAATTGTAAACACCTAAACTCTCGTGTGATCCAAATATATTTTGAAATTTGAGTTCATATTATTGCTATTTAACTAGGAAGTTGTAAACAAGCACAATTTGTGACATTGCACAACATCATTATCTATCACCTGGCATGTCTGTTAAGGCATCAGTTATGTTTCAGTTTCTCAGCTTTGCTAAGCTTCAGCCAGTGTGGTGTAATGGTTAGAGTGTTGGACTAGGAGCAGGGAGACCGGAGTTCAGATTCCTGTTCAGCCATGAAACTCAATGGGTGAATGGGTCAGCCACTTATCTCTCAGTCTTACCTACTTCACAGGGCTGTTGTGAAGATAAATATAAACATGTATACCACTCTGGTCTAAATATCCTGTCCAAAGCCTTCATTGCAACCCTTGCCTGCTGGATCCTTTACTGCTGATGGTTGATCCTAAAAGGCAGAAGCTATTCACCACTTCAGTGTCTTCATTATCAATTCTGAGGCTGGTTGCTATACCCGTTATCATTAGTTTAGACTTTTTTACATTTAGTCATAGTCCCATTTTTTCACTGTGCTCCTTGACTTTCATTATTAGAGCTTGCAGATTATCTGCATTCTCAGCTATTAGAGCGGTGTCATCAGCGTAGGGCATGTTATTGATGTTTCTTCCTCCAACTTTAAAACCATGCTCATTTTCCAATCCAACTCCTCTCAGAATATGTTCAGCATGTAAGTTGAATAAAGAAGGCGAAAGAAGGGTTGCAATGAAGGGCTTGGAAAGGATATTTAGATGTCATGATGTGTCTACACCAGGCCTGCTCAACTTAGGCCCCCCCAGATGCTTTTGGACTACCACTCCCACAATCCCCAGCCACAGTGGCCAATAGCCAGGGATTATGGGAGTTGTAGGCCAACATCTGCAGGAGGGCCGAAGTTGAGCAGCCCTGGTCTACACCTACAAAGATTAGTATTGTTCGACAATGGTTTTCCCCATGACACTCTATGGATGAGAACAGGAGCAGGGGCATAACTATAATAGGGCAAGGGGAGACAGTTGTCTGGAGGCCCACTGCCTTGGGGGCCCCCCCAGAGGCAGGTCACATGACCGACTCCCCCAGCCGCCTACCCACTCGGGTTTCCTTCAGTTGTATTCATCCTCTGAAATTGATGTGAGTGTTAAGACTGGGAGCTACCAGAACAGCAGGTCTTTCTCTAGTACCATTTAATG
Organism: Hemicordylus capensis; assembly: GCF_027244095.1. Classification (NCBI taxonomy): domain Eukaryota; kingdom Metazoa; phylum Chordata; class Lepidosauria; order Squamata; family Cordylidae; genus Hemicordylus; species Hemicordylus capensis. The sequence continues at coordinate 232,146,648 of NC_069658.1, read as the reverse complement.
ACTTGCATCGTCCACAATTGACAAAACCTTTCAAAAATAATTTAGGATGATCTATTGTGGCACATAGGAGATATATATGTGTATCTATATCTCTACTATGTGCAACAAAATTTATATATATATATATATATATATATATATATATATATATATATATATATATATATTTTACTCTGCCTTTTGTTACCACTATTCAGCCTCATTTAAGATTTCTTTACTTCATGAGCTGAGCTTCGGGGGGGGGCAATTTTAAAACCTTGTCTCTGGGCCCACTCCAACCTTGCTATGCCCCTGAATGGGAGGGTACCGTTCACATTTACAATGCTTTGTTGCCTAGGACGTCATATATCCGGTGTGAATAAGTTGCTGTTTTGGGAGGTTGTTAGTTGCTGCAAGACTGCTCCCCCTGCTGTTTATGTTTTGAACGCAACTTGCCTGAATAGAGGCATTTTGCTGATGATGAGCAGCTAGTCTGGAATGAGCCCTGCTCTGAGATTGGCTCACGGCCTGGCCAGCTAACCAGTTAGCATGATGCCATGATAGACTGAGTTCTTACTGGAAAAGCAGCCAGACCAGGCTATCCAACAAGCGGGACCAGTGTTCTGAAACCCATCTATATCCATGGTCTATGCTTTTATCGAACTCCAGCCAGCTACCACCACCTTTCATTCAGGACTCAAGTAATATGAGTAATTCCTTCAAGATTCTCCTTACAAAGCTCATTATTAGTCATTGAACTTTCACACTCTCTCACTCTCACTCACACAAGCTCATGTGACTTTCTGGTAATGCTTTTCTTTCGCTTAAGTAAACGTTTTAAAGGCATTTTGTGTTTGTACTACTTTATGTTTTCTGCCAGAAGCCACTGTATCTAGTAAAGAAGCCAGAGCGAGTCCAGTTGGTAATGAGTTCAACTCTTTGACTCCAGTATAGCTCCTGAGCATACATGGATTTCAAGCTGAACTGAAGACCTAAATTTGTGAATTGGGCAGGTCCTTAGATGAGGATCTCAAATTTGTGATAGATCAGAGAGGCTTGTCCAATTCACTAACAGAGAGGTCTCAAATCAATCTTTGAGATATTGGTCAATTTCTAGCTCTTGGTTAGATATTTCAAATTAACCCTATGAAAATTGGGCAAGGCACAGCTTTATTTTTTATTTGTAAGCTTTCAAGTTGATTATAGAAATAACAAGGGTCTTCTGAGTTCAACTACCCCTGGGGCACAACACCATTTGCCTTTTTTTAGGCGATCACCTTTTGGTAGGTACATCTTAGCAACTATGCCGACGGACCCGACTGTCACGTGCAGTTACATTAAAATGTTGTTTGTACACATGATATGGAGTCTAAGAGAGCTACTGCTGAACTAGCTGTTTTTAGACAAGGGAGATACTAACCAGACTGACTAAGAATGCTACCAGTCTTGCTATGTTCTCAGCATCCAAGTGTCTGGCCACATACAACCAGGCGAGTGGAGGGTGTCTCGGATCACAATAGTTCAAGTGGTACAAAGAATTACAGAGTTCGAGTCAAAGTTAAAAACAATCATTTATTTATGTTCAGTTTTTAGCAATGTCTCAAGAGGTCACTGTCAAAATTAAGCATGTTGCAAAAGACACAAGTTAAGACACAAGCAAGAGTCAGGAGTAAAACTGCCCATTTGTACTTTGTATATGCTCAGAGTTTCCCGCTTCTTCTATTGCTACTGTTTTCCAGCAACAAGGCCTCAATTGGTAAAAGTTACATCCCTTCAGAAGAAGAGTGTATGGCCTCGTTGTGTTACTTTAAAATTCAGATGGTATACACAATTAAAAGCAAAGTAGAGGAACTTAAGATTTTTGAGCATTCTGCTGTTGAGATCTATGCTGCTGGTGGTCTATCTATCTATCTATCTGATTTCTATACCACCCAAAATGCAAGTTCTCTGGGCGGTTTACAAAATAAAAACAGCCAACAAAGATTAAAACATTTCAACAATTAAATTAAAAAGTTAAAACTTTTAAAACACAATTAAAACAGTATCTAATTGCCAGCTGCACTGACTTTTCCCTCCCACTCTCTGCCCCCTTGTCTCGATTTTCTATTAACTTTCTCCCATTTCGCTATACCAGATTTCATTTAATAGCCAATGGCTACAGTCTCCCCAGGTCTTCGCCCGTTCAGCCGGCTTCCCACCCAATGCCTCAGCGTCCCTCTGTCACGAAATCCAAAAGTTGTAAAACTCTGGGTGGGACTGTCCATTTTGGACTGGGGTTTGCCAGGAGCCAAATTCAAGCTGCCACCGTTTCAGATGTTGCTCCCCTGCTACTCACACTTCTGCTGCCACTGCAGCTAGCAATGCTTTTTTTTTTTTTTTTTAAGAGTCTGCATTTTCCATTGCAGAGGCCCTAGAAAGCTCATTCCCCTTCCCTTTGCCTTGCCTTGCCTCAGTCACTCTTCTGAGGTGCTGGTGATACTTTTCATGGCTGTTGCTGTCTCTCAGGTGGCAGCTGCTACTGTTCATCTGGTCATAGCCCTGTTGCTGACTGCTGCTGTCGTCATCAGGGTCCGACTGCTGCTGCATTGCTGGCGCTGGTCTGGCATCTCCATCAACACAATGTCCTGCCAGGTCTGCCACATGGGCATGCTATTACTCCCAACTGGCTGCTGCGGTGTTGGTTGCCAAGTGCTGGGTGGTGCCAGGTCTGGCCAGCAGAGCTGCTTAGCGACTGCTCACTTTGTGTGTAGCGCTGCTAGACACTCTTCAAAGAAGTGTGCTATTGTCTCTAGGTGTGGGTAATTGCTGCTGCGGCTATGCTGTCATCACTTGGGTGCCACACGGACACATTCGCTTGGCTGGTGTCTGTAGCCATGGGTTTTAGCTGTTATTGGTGGTGCTTGATGACAGAGGCGCTATCTGAGTTCCCAGAGGTGGTACAGGATTGAAGGTGCTGGCACCTCAGGCCTACGTTGCTCAAAATGTTCAAGGAAGTATCTCTGCCATCCTTATGTTCCTTTGGAGAAGAGGGGGCCATTATATACCCGCAGCGCTCAAAACTATCATTTGCCTGTTCTTGGAGAAAGATTTATAAATGATAGATTATTTCAACATGTTTAATACACTTTGAACAACCAAAACAATCAGGTTTCTAAATTCAAGGAGAATTTTTTCATGGCGAGATTTAATGTGGGAGAATATGGTTTAAAACCAGAGGTTAAATCTTTCCATCACTTTTTACACCATTATTAGTTTTATTATAGTTAGAGAATTCTTTTCTTTTTGCTTTCCCTCTATTTTAATTTAAGTTTATTATCAAAATAGTTTTGAAATATTGTACTTAGGTACCTCAGTCTCTATTTGGAATTCCGGTCTAAGCTGTATTTTTCTGATCTCTTCAGTCTTTGTTATTTTACTTTTCTTTGTATGAGGGTTTTCCCCTTAAATCTCACAGATACATTTTTATTACTCTGTTATCCAGGCATTTTGTGACATGATGGCCTTGTATTGGCATTTTGTACTACCATTTTTAAACTTGAAAAGTCTGGACTTAATTATGTTTTAATCTCAACTTTCTATCTATCTATCAAATGTTCAAAGCCAAAGTGCTAGCACAGCTTCTCTATGGTGCCCAGCTGGGTCCCTTTTCCAGTTTCACCCCTTTGGAGGTCCAAAGTTCCTAAGAGTAGCCCTTTAAGTTCCAAGATGTGCCCCTAATGCCACTCTGTAGCTGGAGACAGGCTTGATGAAGGTGGAGGCTAGAGTGTGGATTACCACACTCAGCTACTGGCTTAGGCTATCTCTCTGTCCCCTTGGTCTTGCCCTGCTAAACTTCCAAACCAGCTGGAAACAGTCAGTCATGACTAAAGTATCATCCCTGGGCCTATCTGCCCTCCCCTTATTCAACATGGGGTATGATCAGGCCACGGCTCTCATCAAACAGCACATTATAGACAGAGCGCCAATCCAACACAGGCAGGGCCCTGAACATCTCCATCAGGGAAGGCTTCTGGTATTCTGCCTTTCTCGTGGCATACCTAACACAACTGAAAGTCCCAAAGTACCGGAGGGCCTTCACACTGGCACGATGCCATGTTCTCCCCTCAGCTGCACTTGAGGGATTATTTTTATTATTTACATTTTACATCCCGCTCTTCCTCCAAGGAGCCCAGAGCGGTGTACTACATACTTAAGTTTCTCCTCACAACAACCCTGTGAAGTAGGTTAGGCTGAGAGAGAAGCAACTGGCCCAGAGTCACCCAGCAAGTATCATGGCTGAATGGGGATTTGAACTCGGGTCTCCCTGGTCCAAGTCCAGCACTCTAACCACTCACCACATTGGCTCTTGATGATACAGGAAGACCCCATTTTCAGAACAACAATGCTCTTGCAACTCTGAGCAAGCAGAAACAACAGAGTAGGTCCTCCTTCACTGCTTGCATTACAAGGATATTCACTCCATCCCCATTTTACCATTATTACATATGTATCCAGATCACATGGGCCGAAGGTTGCACCTCTCTACTGCTATCTGATAACCCTGCCACCACATAAGTGTTGCCAGGTTCTGCACGGCAGCGATTAAGATCTGGCTGACAACCACTAAGCTCATGCTCAGAGCCCGACTTTGTGGACTAGCCTCAGCACGCCACCAGCCTGTTATCACAGAGCATTTCATGACAGCCCTGCACTCTTACAGTTCTACAGCCTTACAGCTTCTTGGCAACTTACTTTGTCTTAAACTGACAGATTATATGCCTTTGATTTTATATGCCTTTTATATAACTAATACATTTTTAAAAATCTCTGTATGCTCTTTATTGACCCTACCTTTCCCTTGTACTTTATGCCATCTATGACCATAATAAAGATTTGATGGTGATGATGCTGGCACCTTTGGGCATGTAAATGTCATCGGGAGGGTCTTCGGTATCTTCTGCCTCTGGGTATGTGGATACCTCATGCCACAGTCTTTGTGCACGATACGGAGTTTTGCAGGTTTCCAGAAGTTGTCTTCTAGGATTTGGAAGACAAGGTCTCTTTGCCACTGTTTTAACTGTTGGCTTCTTCTTTGGCCATGTCTGAGTGGTTTGCCTGTCAATGTTTGCTTGCTGTTGAAAATGTCTGGCCAAAGATGCTATTGCCTAAAAACTTGTAGGGTTTCTTGCAGAAACTGTAGGCGATGTCTCTTAAACACAGCTGTGTTTCTTCCCCCACATCATACCCCAGCGAGTCTGGCACCAGGGCATCTCAAAGAGTGCTGCTGTCAAGCACCCAAAGTATCTGTGGACATTTCTTCTTCTGTTATTACTGCTGTTGCTGCCGCCACCACCAACTGTGGGGATGGCCACTTGGCTCTCCCCCAGGCCCACACTCCTTAGGTTTTTGTAAGGAAACTAGCCATGAAGTCTAACTGTACTGTTGGCAGACCCAGTCCTCCCCAGGCAATGGGGAGGTAGGTGTTCACCCGGGGCAATGGGAACTGCCTCATCCCCCCACAGGGCGGCGAAGAGTTTGACCTTGACCTCCTGCAGAAAGTCTTTTGGTGAAGGGTAAATGACCACAAGGCTATTGGCGGAAGGCTTGAGGTGAGGATATCCAATGATAGACATTTAGAGGCCACCATGACTTCCAGGACATGAGCCGTTCGTAGGTTTTCTGCTGCCACCTCTTCCAGTTCCCTCACCAGGCTTAAGGAGCTGGGTCAAAGTTAGTCACCAACATATTGTTTATTTTGGCCTGGAAATTGTCTTGGTGTTGCTGTTGGTTGGCTCTTTACTTTTGTCCCATTGGTTGGAGATTATTTTGAGTTATTTTAAATCGGCCTGGTGCTTTCGGTAGTTGTACTCTCTCTCTCAGTTAGGGTGGGAAAGTTCTGCACCACCTCAACTTCCCTGTGCCTCATCCATTTTTGTTGCCACTGGTTCCATTATTGCTGCTGGTGCTGGTTCTGTTGTGGAGGACAGAGCTGACTCTTCCTCCTCAACGGATGGTTATTTGACTGTTCCGTTGGTGTTCTCAAGGACCACCCTCGGGCTCTTTTTCAGGTTGACTTGTGAGCCTGAAATGTTGAGATGTGTGCACCATAATGTGTACTCATTGTTCATATGTTGCTTATTGCTGTTGTCCTTGCGGTTCTCGCAGCTGCTGCCTCTCAGTATAAAAGGGCTCTCTTGCTGGCCTCCCCATGTGCTTTAAGATAGATGGGAAAGCCCTTGTATGGAAGACATACAAGAGCAGCCTGTGTCGCCAGCCTTGCCGCACTCCCGCATTCACAGCCACCTCTTGGCTGAGCTTGCCATTCACCGGGAGGGGTGACCATTGCTCCTTGGTCAACTCCATTGGACGAAAACTGGAAGGACACCATGCTCTTCTAAGATGGTCCAGAGGAAAGGATGGTGGACACTGTCAAATGTGCGGGATTGATTGAGGAGCAGGAACTCTCCGCTCCATTTATCCTTTCTGACCACTTCAGAGATTCCCCACAGGATTGCCAAGGAGTCTGAGCCCAGAAACACACTGGACTTTAGAGGGGAGATCACTTTTGGTGCTGTGATATTTGCCAGGTGTCTATTGAGGAGATTTGCTGGGATCCTGTAGTCAATGTCCAAAAGGGCAATGGGTCTCCAGTTTGCTGCCAAGATTCCATCACCTCGCTTCAAGGGGGGTGGGAAATCAGAGTACTTCTTGCAAAAGATGGACCGAGTTGCCTTGTGGGGGCCTCGTCGTAAACTAGCACCACAATTATCACCTTTGTAGAACGCCCGAGGTAGTCTGTTCGGGCCCCGTGTTGATTTCAATCTGCCTGCTGAGATGGCCACAGACACCTCTAGGGTGATTATAGGTTTCAACAACAGCTGACCCCAACTTCTGTCAACTCAGCTGTGGTGGTGGCAGGCATGCTGATCTTATGTCTCACCTGTTTTTTTCCTGTGGATTTTAAGTCGGTTTTCTGAGGTATGAGCTTTTGAGAACTCTCAGCATGTCTTGGTCCCCCATTTGGATCTGATCCGTTTCTGTTTCTCACAGGCCAAGTGTAAAATACAAAGGCCTTTGGCTGCTTCGGCCACTGCCTTTGTCGGTGGTGCCTGTCCCTCCTGGTCGAGCTCGTGCCCACTCATGAGGGTCCACCAGTGGGCCTCTGCTTCTGCAGTGATCGTTCCAATGTCATTTTTTGAAATATTTCTCTTGAAAAAGCCACACTCCCCATCTGTTGGCATTTAATCACTGCATGGCTCTTGAGCTGTGAAATCGCCTCTGAATATTGCGCTGTGAAATTGCATACTTTGCTCAATGTTTAAAATGTTAGCGGTGGCTTGATGATATTTGTGATTTCCCAGCTATAGTTGAGATGTGTGAATTGCTTTGCCAGCCTCTTTAGAACTTTTCGTCTCTTCCCACCATCAGGCTAGCGGATTGTGTTGGAAATTCTCTGTGGTGAGAGAATCCCTTTTCAATATAGCAGAGTGCACAGAGGCACAAACACAGCGGATTTAGTTAGGGGTGCATGTGTGTGCTGAGAGTAAAGTAACTTGGAGCCAATTGCTAGTTTCAAATCAATATAAAAGGCATTTATTAAGGAACTCCATTCTAGATAGGAAAGTGAGGATTTAGGATCTCTAATCTATCTATCTAAGTGGATGCAGATGGATTCACCATCTTCTCTGCACATATGGTGCAGGGCAAGAGACTTGCCATGTTGCAAGGTCAACAGCCAGGTAGCAAGAGAAGGAGGAGGAGGAAGGAAGTCCCTGAGATTAGCAATCTACATTTCAAAGGGATAGCATCAGAGCAGTGGGAAGTGATGACCAAATGTCTTTGACCTTCTAGCCCTCTGACTTACTAGTCTGTCCTCCACTGTCTGAGGCATGAGACAGCGCAAAGTCCTTTAACTTTCCAACAGATTGATGGTGGTGACTCTTGTTTCTCCTTCTCCTCCTCTGCTTCTCTCCATAATATATTCTTGTAGGATGCATTCTTCATCCAGTTTGTTGTTTTGATGTTTTATTGTCCCTTCTAAGGCTGCTCCCCAGGGCTAGGATGCCGTGATCTGACTGGGGGTGAGAATCAATCTGCATCGGAACACACCCAGATTTGGTGGTGGTGGCGGTGGTGGTGGCAGTGGGTGTTACAGGATCCTCCCCATGCTGGTCCCAGAAAGTGTGCGAACTTCGCCTGTTGGGGGTTTGCTTGATGATGTCCTCCTCTTGCTCCAGTTGGCAGTCTCCCAAAAGTGAACTGAATACAGGGAGGCACTCTTGACTGGCCAGAATCCCATGTCATTAAACACTTTCAGAACTTTATCTTCTAATTTCAGTATATTTGTTAAGAGAACTTTTATTTTCCATTCTCTCATGTTGGATCTCTTTCTGTTGTTATATTGGTGCTTCACGGGGCTATCCTCCCTTCTGGGTGTGATATTGTTGTGTTTTAATGGAGACCATAATTGTTTCCTCTCTTTGGTTATGTGGCACATAGAGGTTACAGATTCTTAATCTCGTATGAGTTGGGGTGGGTGGGGTTTTGTCTCGCTTCTCCTCCTCCTGTTCCTCGTACTTCTCCTCCTCCTGCTCTTGCTGTTAATGTTGGTGGTTGCTGCTGTTGTGGTTTCTGCAGCCAGAGGCATTGCCTCACAGACCCTGAGGCATTCTCCTCAGTTTCAGTTTTAGTGTTTTGGTTCTTCCTTTAAAAGTAAGATCTCTCTCTCGATCCGTTCAGTCATGTCCTACTCTCAGCCACTCTAAAGTAAGATCAAGTACAAGGAATCTGCCCAGCTCTGCCTCAAGGAGGCCATCAACTTGCAGGCCCAGGTGTTTATGTATAAGGATCACACCTACCCACCCCCCCACCCTACCATCAGTATCTCATAACCAATAGGGTGATCTGTAAGGGGATCACGCTCGTTTCACTGCTTGTGTTTGTGCTCTGGATGTTGAAAATGTTTTTCTTGAAAGGAGAAGATATCATGCAGAAATGTAGTCAGGAAGCTTAGGATCTCTTGGTAACGGGCTGGGCTGCAGAGCCTGCCCATATTCCTTGTTTAAAAGGTAACTTTACTGTATTTGTTGTTGACGACATGCTATTAATGGTGTTCTGTTGAGTTTCTCACTTGTCAATTTTTATGTTGCTTTTTCTTCTTAGTGCTGCTGCTGCTGCTTCAGTGTTGATGTTAGTGATTCCGATGGGGTTGTTGTTGTTGGTGGTGAGCATTATCTTTCTCCGCCGCCACTTGTTCCTCATCGCCTTTTATTTCCCCTTCTTCTGTTTCTGTTTCTTTTTCTGCCCCTTTCTCCAGGTGTTCATTACCCTCGGAAAGTGCAGCTCTTTCCCACCTAAACGCAAAGGGGGATACACCTTGGCTCCAGACAGCATCAGGCCTGTGGTTGATACTGTCCACCTACTGCCAAAGTACCTGCATCAGATATCACCACCCCCAAACCACCAAGCCTTTAAGGTTGGTGATCCACAGCAAGACAGAGGAAGTCCCAAGCCAGCACTCCTGAGCCGTAAAGCATCTAGGAACTGCCAGGACTGCTCCTCATGCTAAGCACACGCTTTAAGGTGCTCACAGTCCCTGCACTACCCAATTAAACCACACTGTACCTGCCGTTGCAAACATGACACCTAGCTGACTAGAGGACCATAGTGTGAGGCAGGCCAAAAAAACAACCCAATTAAGGCCAATCTGTTGGAACCAAAAAAATCCTACTCAGCCTCCCAAAAGGGATGGTGAAGTTTTGAGGGAGAAGAACAGGAATGAGGAGATCCTGAGGAGGTCACCTGAGCAGAAGACGGCCAGCTGAGTCCTTTGCCTACAAGGTGATTGAGGCTACCAGAGAGAAGTTGACAGCTGGGCATTGCACACATGCTGCTCTAGTGCTATTTGTACTGATGTGCATAAAATATTGTGAGCTGTGTCTGAGACAAAAGATACAACCCTTAAAACATTTAAACGGCAGCAACAGAAAGGAAGGGTGTGCGTGTCCTGTAAAAGAAGAAAAACACACAATGAGATGGTGGTCAATCATCTTATCTCTACATTTAATGAATTATTTAAGTTAGGAAGAACAGCAACAATTGAGGGTAATATAAATAAGCTTTACTTCATTTTTAGCCTACTTTCCTTTTTAAAAACTAAGCTTATGAGATCACCCAGTTTGCGCTGTGTGTGTGTCCCTGTCCATCCCCCTATCAACTTCGCTATGCCTGGGCCAATTTGAACCAAATTTGGTACTGTTGTTGGGACATGTCAATGGCATAGTTTGTGATAATGTCATCCACCCCAATTCAAAATGGTAGACACATGAATGAGGTGCTAGTGGACTAACTTGTGAAGTGTCTAACCGATTTGAATCAAGTTTGCTACAGCTGTAGGGACACAGTTACTCATCTGCTACACTTATAGTGAGTGACACATAGGGACACCTCAATGGTATAGTTTGTGAGGAAATGGCATTGGAGAGACTAATGCTTTGCACTTTTACGCAAATGTAAAAGCCAGGAGAGGAGGTCAAGTTTGGAAGAAGCAGACAGAAAAATTACTTGGTTACAGTATATTGAAGAATTTAAAAAGCAATCGATTCTATTACCTCTCCACCTTCCCAAGAAGGTGAGTGAAGGGAAAGCAGGGTTTTTGAACTCCTGCACATCAGTAAGTGTTACAGGAAGGGACTCAAACTCCTTTCTCGTGGTTTGCTGGCACAAGCCCTTTCATCATGGAACTCAAGCTGAAAAACCAGTTGTCAAGGACGGTTTCTTTTGGCCACATTGCAGCATATAAAAGGGAAGCTTCAACAGTCTATCTGGAAAGAGGGGTGGGATTCCAGCTGGGTAAACAGTGTGGGATTTGGCATTTTCTTGCCTTTTTATTGGAGCTCTCTCACAGGGGCAAAATCACTGACCACGGTTTCTAATGCAGTGGTCTTCAGATTTCTTAACTTGCAACCCAGTTGAAAAACTAAGTTGGAAGCAGCTCTTGAAGACAAGGTTTCAGGAGGAGGAGCAGACCAGAGAAGGCAGCAAACCTTTGATTTCTCTCCTAAAGAAGACAGCAAGTGGGCAAGCAAGGAAATATTTAAATAAATAAATCGAGGTAGGGGGGAGGACAAGCTAAGTCTGTTAGGGCTAGCCTTTTCTAGGGCTTGAATTCTGACTGGCTAGAGGTTTGTACATTTAACAAGGCAGTTTATTTGGGTGGGGAAATAGCTCCAGGTGAGTCACACAGCTTGGGGGATGGGCCACATTCCTAAGATGGCTCATTTTGGAAGCAACTCTTGACAAGACAAAGCTTAGACCAGAAGAACTTTTCAAACTGGAGTTTGCAAACAGATATTGAAGGAGTTTGGTGTGGAGTTTAGTGGGGAGATGTGTGCAAATGCTCTCCCTAATTATCACAAAAGAGATTCTTGTACAAGGAGAAGGGAAGTACTACCTGACTTTTGTAATTATCTTGGAAGACAGAGCTCGAAACCTTTTCTTAGCCAACAACAGTAGCTAAGACCTAGCTTTCAACTAAACTCTCTATATATTCTAAATAGCCAATAAAACCAATTATGAAGGTGGAATGCCAGCAGGGGAGGGGGTGCTTCCCAATGTATTGTACAGAGTGTTGCATGTATGACTATTTGCTTGAGGGGCATAATTTGTGGGTGTGCACTCAGTGCAAAGACCTGGAGAAGCTCAGGGAGGCAGAAAGGTATGCGAGCAAGAACCTCAGGAATGGGATGGAAGAATTCCCACTACTGGACTGACAGATCTTCTGCCGTCATGGAGAATGAAGGTCTCTGGAAAGGAGGGCATCAGTCTGAGGAAGATGGAAACACTCCCTTAGCAAGGACCGATTCCTTGGGTGATGCTCCCATATCCTCTCGCACAGAGTATCCTCTCCAGGGGTTGGGGGCCTCCTACTGCTGCATGATTCAACTGTTAGGGGCATAAAGAGATGGATTTGCAAAGTACATATAGACTGCACAGTGACTTGCCTGCCTGGTGCAAAGGTTGTGGATGTCATGCAGCATCTAGATAGGCTGCTAGGCAGTGCTGGGGAGGAGTCAGCTGTTGTGGTGCACATCAGCACCAACAATGTTGGGAAATGCAATCGGGAGGTTCTGGAAGGTGAATTTAGACTGCTAGGTATCATACTGAAGTCCAGGATCCCCAAGGTAGCATTCTCCGAAGTGCTACCTGTTCCACATGCAGGGACAGTGAGATAGGCAAAGCCAAGGGGTCTCACTGCATGGATGAGATGGTGGTGCCAGGAAGAGGGGTTGAGATTTATTAGGTACTGGGATATGTTTTGGGGCAAGCAAAGCCTGTCCAAAAGGGATGGGCTGCACTTGAACCAAGATGGAACCAGACTCCAGGTGCTTAAAGTCAGAAAGGCTGCAGAGCAGCTTTTAAAATGATGCCTGGGGAGTTGCCAACCAGAACCAGGTGATATCTGGTTCAGCAAGCAAAATCCCCTAAGATGCGCGGGTGCAAATGTTTCAGATAAACCAGAAATGGACAGAGTAGAACCAGGAGTAGAGCAGACAAACACCTGACAGCTGGTCAAAATGGTCAAGTGACTGTAAGGGAGATAGCACACACCAAGGCAAGGTAAAAGAGTCTGTGTATCATTGTTTATATACCAATGCCAGATGCCTCCAAGCCAAGATGTGCGAGCTGGAGTGCTTGGTTGCGAATGAAAACATAGATATAGTGAGCATAACGGAAACCTGGTGGAATGGTGAGAACCAGTGGGACACTTATTCCTGGATACCAACTTTACAGAGAGGATAGGGAGGGGAGGATTGGTGGTGGAGTAGTACTGTATATTAAGGAAGAAATAGAATCCAACAAGCTAGAAAACCTATGAGGAAGAAATTTTGCCTTCACGTTGTGTTTGGTAATCCAGAAATGTTGCTTAATTAGTACAAAATAGTTCAGCTGAAAGGGTGAGAAAGCCCATACAGGTTTTAAACCTGATGAGACCCAGTGACTCCCAAAAATGCACAACACACTGTCTTATGCAATAAAAGGAGGAAGATACATGTCGGACTATGTTCAAGTATTTCAACATGTACAGCAAATAAGGAAGTTACAGCAACAAGTCATTTTGTCCCTGCTTGATAAAATGCTCCGAAGATGTTTCTCTGCAAGCACAGCTGCTGTTGGCTGCCCAAGTGTTACTAACTCCAGGGACTTTTCCCAAAATCTATTTTAAGCTAAAATGTCAAGCTAGCCGTTTCCTATTGTTGTGCTAAGCCTAAGCGTCATTTTGTCCTCTACTTGCAAAGCGTTCCTGCTTAGGACTGCTTTGGCATAAAAGCAAAATAGCTTCCGAATGGTCAAGCAAGGCAAAACAGCCCCACACCTAGGAGGACCAAAGTCCTCCACAGAATCATTATGGGTGACATTATGAGGACTGAAAGAGAATGTGTTACTAGGGTTGTGCTATCACCCTCTGGATCGAAATGCTGAGAGTGAAATGAAGTTGGAAAAGCAAATCAGAGAGGTGTCCAAGTGACAGCTGTAATAATAATGGGTGACTCCGATGACCCTCACATAGAATGGACAAATTCACATGTGGGTATTGACAGAGGCCAAATTTCTGCCAATACCCACAGGTGCGTATTGTCAATATCCAGTTCTGTCAATACCTCATGCTAAATGACTGTGCCTTAGAACAGTTGGTCACAGAACCAACCAGAGAGAAGATGACCTTGGATTTAATTCTGAGTGATGTCCAGGACCTGGTTTGAGATGTCAGAATTGTAGAACCATTGGGCAACAGTGACCATAGTGTGACCCAGTTCAGCTTATCTACAAGTGGAGCATTGCCAAGGAAGACCAACACAGATGTGTTGGACTTCAGAAGAGGGAGTTTCTAAAAATGAGGGGACTGGTAAAAAGGAAGCTGAAAGAGAAAGTCTGGAGGGTCAAATCACTCCAGAAAGCATGGAACTTATTTAAAACCACAATCCTAGAAGCTCAGTTGGAATATATACCAAGAAGGAGGAAAGGTACCACCAAGTTCAGGAGGACACCAGCATGGCTAACAAGTGGCTTTAAGAGGGGCTTAGACAAATTCATGGAGGACAAGTCTATCAGTGGCTACTAGTCTGGTGGCTATAGGCCACCTCTAGTCTCAGAGCTAAGATGCCTCTCAATGCCAGTTGCAGGGGAGCAACAGCAGGAGAGATGGCGAGGCCTCACCCCCTGCCTGTGGGCTGCTTGGTGGCATCTGGGGGGCCACTGTGTGAAACAGGATGCTGGACTAGATGGGCCTTCTTGGGCCTGATCCAGCAGGGCTGTTCTTATGATCCCTCCTATCCACAGCAACTTCAGCCAGCTCTAGTTCTACATCCCAAGCACTTGTGAGGTATGTGTTTCCCCCCTCCCCCCTTAACAAAATTCTGCAAGCCGGCGCTATTTCACCTTGTGCCGAGGTCTTTTTGAAGGAAGAAAAGCTTACCAAAAAGGACCTTAAATTAAGACACCTTTAAGCATGTGCAGAGTGCCTTCTCGTTGTACATTGAATGCTTGCACACCTAGCCTAAGGCTGGAAACTGCAGCCTGCACCATACCTCCTGCTTTATATTACTCTGCCTTGGAAGGGAGGGAAAGAGAGAGAAACCCAGCACCACTCTAGTTGAATGATTCAAGACAGAATAATGCTTTAAGAGCTTGTCTGTCTTTAATCCATGTTTGCTGAAATGTTTGACTAGGTTTCTTCCCCCACCACCCCCAACTATTGGCTTACTACAACATTTGTTTTGTTTTACTACAACCATGACAAAGAATATAATGCTGCTCGCAAAAACCATTATTATTATTATTTATATTTTATATCCAAGGAGCCTCCTTCCTCCAAGGAGCCCAGAGCCATGTACTACATGCTTAACTTTCTCCTCACAACAACCCTGTGAAGTAGGTTTGGCTGAGAGAGAAGTGACTGGTCTAGAGTCACCCAGCAAGTTTCATGGCTGAATGGGGATTTGAACTCAGGTCTCCCCAGTCCTAGTCCAGCACTCTAACCACTACACCACACTGGCTCCTTATTATCTGGAGAGATCCACAGTTCACAGCAACTCCCACCCCCAAAACTATTGAGAATGGCTGCATAACTTCAACCCCCCAACAGCTGCTGGACTACAACTCTCATCATCCATTCCCGACAGGCCACTGTGGTTGGGGATAATTGTAGCCCAACAGCCAGAGGGCTGAAGTTGTGCAGCCCGGCAAGGGAAGCCCCAGAAGGAATGGATTTGGGGTGCCCCCCAGTTCCAGGCCATTTGGGAACTCTTCCCTTTTTTTCTCCTACAGATTCTAACCCAAGGACCATTCTGGGCTCACATAGCCTTCAGACTAGGTTGCTTGACATCTCTCAGCACATCAGGAAAGAAAAAAAGAAAGGGGTTACTTGCCTGCAGATCCATTCCCTACTTCAGATTCACAGTAGCTGCTACAGTTCCAGTCCAGGGTGGTGTTAGAAGTGAGAGATATCGTCCCCGACGTTCAGTTCTTGGTTAGGTATTTTTCACTGAGAATTTCAACAAAGCTTTTATTTATGCTAGCAACAGGCTCTGATGGGAGCAGCAGCCTTCTATGGTGGTTCATCAATCTTATATAGTCAGCAATAACTGGCTTTCGCACCTACATATTGTATACAAGCCAACATGTTACTTTAACTTTACAGGTTCCAATTTGCTTTCAAGTGCCACACTTCACATTTACATCTGGCTTATGGCCTTGGTTTCTCCCTCCTTCCCTTTGGGGCATTCCTTTGGCTATTGCTGTCATAAAAATGCCTTTGAAGCGTGGGAGCATCTACTAACAACCACAATCACCATTTTATAGGGTGTGTAACATAATTAGCTAAATACTATTAAAACTAATTGTGCTTTTGGCTGCTAAAGCAAATTGCAAATAATTCTGCAAATAATTCTTACAACAGTGGCAAGCATCGAGAAGGTAGCACTAAAGAAGGTGAGCCAGCGTGGTGCAGTGGTTAGAGTACCAGACTAGGACCGGGAAGATCCGAGTTCAAATCCTCATTCAGCCATGACACTTGCTGGGTGACTCTGGGCCAGTCACTTCTCTCTCAGCCTAACCTACTTCACAGGGTTGTTGTGAGGAGGAACTTAAATATGTAGTACACCGCTCTGGGCTCCTTGGAGGAAGAGCAGGATATAACACATTAAAAAAAAGAGTTAAAAAAAAATAAAGCCATTCTACTATCTGCAAAGGAGAAAAAGGGGACAAATGCTTCACAAAGACAGACATTTACTATTTCGTTTCCCTGTATAAGCTACCCCATTTACTTCAAGGAACAGATTCTATTCTAAAATTATGTGATTGGGTGTGCCCCATACCTCTCAATTCATTTGCTCTCCCGCCTTTTTTTTTCTTCTCTGTTATTTGGCATGCCTTCCATCCAGTTCCCTCTCTCTCACACACATACACACAATCTCTCTCTCTCAAATTTTCTTCCTTAAGGTCCTCCTGGGTCCAAAAAGAGTAACTGCCCCCTGCTGTAATTTCCACTCCAAACTCATCTCCCACTGGGATTCTTTTTCCAAGGCCGATCCACAGGATTTAAACATATCAGAAGGCAAGCCAGAGCCTGTTTCTGAGGAAGGTTATATCCTGCAGCCAGAACTACTAGCAGAAGTTTGAAAGGATCTGTTGACAAAGTTTGAGGGTGATTGGAATCCAAGTCCTTCCACTCAGAGGCCCACTTGGGATCATCAGCCAGGAGTGTGAGGAGTCATTAAGGGGATACACCCCCAGAGTCTCAATCCAGGACAGGCAAGTGAAGAAAAGTCTTGCTTTGAGTTACCTATGGAGCAGGAGTGGGGACATTGAAAGCATGAGCAGTATCATCTGTGAAACAGTGGTGGTATTTGGCAGTTAACTGTAGCAAGGGAAAGTTCTCAAGTGATCATTAAAGGGGCTTCAGATGCACTCTTTGACTTTAATAGGGAAGAGTCTGGTCAATGTCACAAGTGTGAATCAGTTCATTAAAAAGGTTTTGTAATTTTATGCTGGTCTATGACCATACTAATAAAGGTGGATTAATTTAAAAGGTTATATAGGATTGCTGTGCTTCATAGGATTTGTATGTATTCCCTCTTGACAGAAAGACCCACATTTCCTAGGCAGTGTTCTACACAAGGAATGCTGCAAGAATCTGAACCCTGTTTGAATGGTCAGTTAAAGAAGTTTTTGTTTCACTAGAAAAATGCTCACTCTCCATGAAGCTTCCATGGCTCTCCAAACAAAGACCCAGTTACTCTGCCTTCCGGCTTGTGAGATGTGCCTGTGGTTTTCTTTTCCTTGGTGGGGGGTATTATTATATAGGGGTAGAGCAGGGTTTCTTAACCTTGGGCCACCAGATGTTGTCGGACTACAACTCCCAGAATCCCCAGCCACAAAGGTCATGTCTGGGGATTCTGGGAGTTGTAGTCCAACAACATCAAGAGGCCCAAGGTTAAGAAACCCTGAAGTAGAGAATTGGTTTTGTTTGTTTGGGTTTAGGGTCGGTTGTCCTTTAAGGAAGTGGCTATGTGCTTCCCAGAAGAGGGTAGGTTGCTCTGCCTCTGCCTCTCAGCTGGCCACTGGCACCACACATGCACGGCAGGCTGCAGCCATTTGAGTGGACAGCAAGGCAGCTGGGTGCAGTAGTGATCACTCAGCAGGCCATCGTGCATGCACGGTGGCCCACTGAGCAACAGAGGAAGGGCAGCCTACCATGGACTGCTCTGTCAATGAGGCCGCTGCCACTGATGCTGCTGATGCCACATAGGAGGGGCACCACAGGGTGCCCATGGCGACAGCAGCGGACAAGTGCGCGGCAGACCCAGAAAGAGCCTGGAGCTGGCAGCTGTGCACAGGTTCTTGGATCCTGTGTGCACAGTTACCACTCAACCCTGGTTTGGGCTTTGCTATTAGTTTGCAAAGCCTCCTCTTCTAAGTATATGGGGGGAAAGATCCGACCATGCCTTTGGGATTTCATGTGTGCTTTTCAGCTTCTGATCCGGATGGGATGACTTAACCATTTCCCTACAAGATTCACTGAAAAAACTCATACACTTGTTCAGCAGGTGATTCTGAGCTTAATATACCTGCTCTAGCACAAATATTGTAAAAGGAAATACTTGAGAAAGATTGAGGTGTGCAGGTGGAAAATAATGATAGATTGCTTTTTAAAAAATCCTCTCCACCCAGAATACATAGGCACCCCCTCTGCCTGTGTAATATATAGACACACATACATGCTCATAATTAATTGGACAACAGCTTTTTAAATAATTAAAAGCTCCTTGGAGGAAGAGCAGGATATAAAATGTTTTTTTAAAAGAAAGAAAGGAATTCTTAGGACACTTTTAACAGGCTACTGCCCATGGGTTTTATATCTGCAGCAAGGTCATATCCTTCATTCCCCTCTTCACCAACCCCAAGTGAAATCAACAGGCCACTGCCCTGTTTGGTTTCTATTTCAAAAGAACACGAATGCACATCAGTCCTACTAAACCTAGCAGTCCTGTGGTTACTTTTTAAGCTGATTAGACTTTTGTGACATGGAGAAAACCTTCTCCCCTCTCCCCATTCAATGCAGTAAAAGTGCACTTTGTGTCCCTTTAATTATCAGTTGAGGTCCTTCTCCTGCTTCACTTGCTGCAAAATACCACCATTCAAAAGTGATGCTCTTCACGGTGTACATGTCTTCCAGAACTAGCCCAGCAGAAGACCTTCCCCCATTTCCCTGAGCCTGGAACTAGGCTCAGGTGCAGCCCCTTCCTGCTTATTGAAGCACCTGGATTCCTGGCTGAGCATCCTCACTGGGGCCCCTGAGGGAATGACTTTTATTGCAACCTCTTTCACCCTTGATGGGCAATCCTTATGCTCGCAGTTTGGGTGCAAAATTCAACTGGTACCACTCTGGAGCAAAATGGTTTCATTTTCAAATTTCACCGGCAGTTCTGGATGCAGGGTGCAACTCTCAAGCCAAGGGCCTCCTGCCTTGTGGTCTGGTAAGCTTCAATCTTGTGGATTGGCCTTGACAAAGGGATTTCAAGTGAGTGGGCTGGTCTGAAGTGGAAATCAAAGCAGGGTGAGTGATGGGGTTGGAGGTGTGTGGAAGGAACCCAGTAAAGGCTTTGGAGAAGCAAGTTGAGAGTTTGGAGGCTGGGAGGTGGGTGTCTGGATGGAAGCCTTGTCTATTGATGGAGTACAAGAGATGGGGAAAGATGGGAGCAAAGGAAGTGAGAAGTGTGGGGCTGAGACCCACATAAGCATTTCTAGAACAGAAGCAACGTCTTGAAGCAAATAGGAAGGCAGATGCAGAAAGGAAGGGAAATGCTAAGTGTGTGTGTGTGTGTGTGTGTGTGCGCGCGCACGCGTGCTCCATAAATGTCTCTCCATCACCTTTCTGCCCCTTGCAGGTGGTAGGATGGTATCTATGCCGTCTTCTAGATGGTCTCCTCTCTTAGCTGGAGTTGGAATAGCTGATGTGTGTTCTTCTCAGGTAGGTACTGTGATAATACGCTACTACTTGTTTTCTTCATTTATTGAACACATTTTAACGCCACCCCATATGGATGCCTCTAGGCAGTTCAGTCTAACATGGATAATAAGGGAAGTGGAGAAGGCCCAGCTGGAGGCTGCATTGGGCTGAACTGGAGTTGATGGAAGAAGCTTCTCCCACCTTGATTGGCTGTGCGGGCTGTTCTTCAAGCAAGAAGGCAGCCCACACAACCATCTCTCCCCCACCACCCACCCCCACTGCTGCAGTCTTGCTGACTGCAGTGAGGATGCTCTCCAGGATATATGAATGTGGACACTGGAGGGGTGGGCTGTGGAAACGCTACTCAGAGTTCCGCATGTGGATGAGGCCATTGTCTTCATATTGAAACTACTGAGCATGTTCTTTTGAACTGCTGCCTTGACAAAGAATTGTGAGGGCCTCTTATCACTCCACTCACAGCCTTATACCCTGGATGTTCTGAAGCGTGTTGTGTTGTGGTCTTAATTTGGAAAATTATGCTAAGGTTGCAAAATTCTGTGCTGCAGTTCGTAAGATTAGACAAGGTGTGTTTAAGGTCGCCATCCCTGATGATTAGATGGTGGTTATAATTTATGGAAGAGTGGTTATTTTTATATCATGTTAATTTCAGTTATATCAAACAAGTATACTGCTGTTAAGGTTTTTCTGCTCATGTACTGATATAAAGTTTCAAAGAGGCAATTGTTAGACTTCTTCTGAAGAAGCCTGCCTTGAATCCTTCAGAATTAAGCAGTCCTGTCTCCAACCTTCCATGGCTGGGCAAGGTGATTGAGAGGGTGGTGGCCTCCCAGCTCCAGGCAGTCATGGAGGAAACTGATTATCTAGACCCATTTCAAATTGGCTTCCGCATGAGCTATGGGATGGAGACTGCCTTTGTCAGCCTGATGGATGATCTCCAATTGGGAATTGACAGAGGGAGTGTGACTCTGTTGGTCATTTTATATCTCTCGGCAGCCTTAGATACTTTCAACCATAGTACTCTTCCGGAATGTCTGAGGGGTTGGGGGTGGGAGGCATTGCCTTGCCGATTTTCCACTCCTATCTCTTGAGCAGGTTCCAGATGATGTTTGGAGACTGTCCTTCTGAATGTGAACTTTTGTATGGTGTTTCTGTTGAATCCATACTGTCTCCAATGCTTTTTAACATCTACATGAAACCTCTGGGAGAGATCATCAAGAGATTTTCTGCACCCAAATCTATTTATCCATGGCAACATCATCAGGAGAAGCCTCATCTTCCCCTAAATGCCTGCCTGCCTGCCTTCTCCTAAGTGCCTGCCTGGATTTGGTGATGGGCTGGATGAGGGATAATAAACTGAGGCTGAAGCCAGATAAGACAGAGGTATTTATTGTGTGGGGTGGGAACTCGGGAGACAATTTTTTGATCTGCCACTTCTGGAGGGGGTCACACTTCCCTGGAAGGAACAGGTATGCAGTCTGGGGATGCTTCTGGATCCGAACCTCTCCTTGGTGTCAGAGGCCAGTGGTGCTTTCTATCCACTGATGTGCCACCAGTGTCCATATCTTAAGATGAACGAACTCAGGACAGTAGTACATACGCTGGTAACCTCCAGACTGGACTATGGCAATGCACTCTATGTGGGGCTGCCTTTTTACATAGTGCGGAAACTGCAGTTGGTCCAGAATGCGGTGGCCAGGTTGGTCTCTGGGTCATCTCGGAGAGACCGTATAACTCCTGTGTTGAAAGAGCTACACTGGCTGCCAATGAGTTTCCAGGCAGAATACAAGGTGCTGGTTATAACCTGTAAAGCTCAAAACTACTTAGGCCCTGGGTATTTAAGAGAATATCTTCTTCACCATCAAGCCCGTTGATATTATCTGGAGAGGTTCATCTCTGAAAACTTTTTTAAAGGAACAGAAGACACATTTGTTCACCCAGGCTTTTAATTTGATTTATGGTTTTAATAGCTTTTAATGTTTGGTTTTAAATGATTTTAATGTTTTAATCATTTTAATTTGTATTGTTTTTGTTGTACACACCCAGAGATGCAGGTTTGGGGCAGTATATAAATATGTTAAATAAATAGAGTGACAAGTATTGTTTGACTGATCAGTTAACAAGGTCTTGTTGGACAACTACTCACTTTCTTTGCATCCTGTGGGGAAAATTCTCAGTCCCAGCTTGTGAGGTGTGTCTGTGTGTGTCTCTTTAGGGGGAAGTGAATTACGTGTGAATAAAGAATTTTTTTCAGGATGCAGTGTTCTTTGAGGAGGTGGCTATATACTTCACAGAGGAGGAGTGGGTTCTGCTGGATCATGACCAGAGAGCTTTGTACAGAGAGGTCATGCTGGAAAATTATAGAATCATGGCTTCTCTTGGTAAGGAACCCTTTGCTAATAGATGCTAAAAGATCTTTGGTTAAGGACATGGACCATTCCTCCATTGCCATCTTATATGGTGATGTTAACCTTGATTCTTAATCCAAGGAAAGGTTTTTCCTTGTTAGGGTTTGGCTGGGGTTTTTGTTGTTGTTGTTGTTGTTTGTTGTTGAGAAAAAGAAATTCCAATAGACAACTTTATTAGCAAGCCATTCTAACTTTAATCCCTTTTTAGTCTACCTTCTTCCAAGGAACTCGGCATGGCATGTATGTTCCCTCCTGTCGTATCCTTACAATCTCCCTGTGAGCTAGGTTGGACTGAGAATTAGTGCTACTGTTACCCTGCTAACTTGGCAAAGAGGCACCTTTTAACATGGTGATTCTCTTTATTTAGCAGGGGGAGAGCAACTGGCCCTATCCACCCCCAGCACAGTATCTCCAGTGACTGTTGCTGGTGTCTATCTTATTTTAGATTGTGAGCCCTTTGGGGACAGGGATCCACCTTATTTATTTATTTATTTATTTTTCTGTGTGAACTGCCTGAGCCATTTTTGGAAGGGCGGTATAGAAATTGAATTATTAATAAATAATAATAATAATAATAATACTGGCCAGGGTCACCCAATGTGACTCCTAGGCATTTTCCAGATTCCACGCTATCACAGTGTCGCAACGATTCTCGGAAGTGTGCTTCCGTATTGCCTGTGTGTTGACATCACAGCCTCTCTGTTGTAAGTAAGGTGCTGTTCATATTTCCAACACCTTCTTTTGGATTTTATTGCTGTGTCACAGCCCTATAATGTCACATCTACATTGCAAAAAAAAAGAGAGAGCTGTATTTGCCCGTTGTAGAAGCCATTTCCCCTTACAACAGATCTCTAATGTGGTTTGAATTTGGCGCCACAAAACACTGCAGTTTACACTGCTTTTTGCGGTGTAAGCCTCACAATCTGGAAAGCGCCCTGGCCAAATGGGGTCTTGAACCTGGGTCTCCCACAGCTTAGTCCACACCCTAACCACTATACCACACCTTATCTCTGAAACTAGGCAGCAAATACAGGCTCAGAAACTCTGGCACCAGGAGAAGGGGGCTTACCCACTCCCGCGAGACAGCTGATCATCACTAGATGAGAAGTTTTCAAAGTAGCTCCTGACCCGGTGGGTTGTGGAATATTGGGGCCCTTGGTCCCTTGCTCAATAAAATCCTTATCACCCATCGAAAGAGGAAAGTGAAGTGATCATCACATTATAAGTAACATCTTTGTCTAATGTGATAGTTAAATACTACATGCTATTCCAACTCATTCATTTATTATATATGGTAGACTAGGACCACCATGAAACATACGGGGTGAGGCTGGGCCAGTCATTTATCCCTCAGCCTAACCTACCTCAAAGGGTTGTTGTGAGGGTAAACATAACCAGGTACACAGCTCTGGGTCCCTTGAAAGAAGAATGGGGTGGATGGATAGATATGTAAAATGTTGTTGCCTTCAACTGGGCTGCAAGTTAAAATGGGAAGTCTGAAAATGGTTGCACTATAACTCTTACTCTAGATATGATGGTCAAAAAATTTCCCTGTGAGTGATTTCTTCTAGGGTGAAAAGGCAGAAGAACCACAGATCTTTTAATGTTCACCCAGTTAGAATCTCAGCCCTCTAAGTTCCCTCAGGGGAGGCTGTGAGGACACCCCTTGCATATCCTGAGATGTGGCTGAAAAAAATTCTCCACAACAAAGCAGTTTTTCAACCTCTGTCTCATTAGGAATGAGCTTGTACCCAGAAATATCCAACTGATGCTTTTGAGTGCCTTTTGTCTCTCTTATAAGCAAATCTAAATACCTCCACTTCCCTCCTCTTGCCTTTGGGGGAGGGGGAGAGGGTCATAAAACTGGTTGTTTTTTTCAACACCTGTATATATTGTAACCAGGACAATTCTCTGTCTGCTTTCTCCAAAATAGTTTCCAAACCTGACCTCATCTCTTGGCTGGAAGACGAGAAGGATTTGATGGTCTGGAGCTCTGAAGAAGAGAGATCAGCAGGTGGCTGCTTAGTTGTGTGGTGGGACACTCTGTAGTTGGGGAAAGGAGGGTTTTCCTGGGAGGGCTGGTGGATTCTTCTGTACTTTATTGCATCTAGCACAGATTGACCCATCAGCAGAGGTGCACCCGAGGTAATTTTGGTGCCTGGACCTAAAGGCCTTTGGAGCCCCGCCCCCCACCGCCCGGGCAGCAAGTTCAGCATCATCCCCAGTTCATAGTTTCAAATCAATATGAGGAGTCTTTATTGGAGAACTCCATTCTAGATAGGAAAGTGGAGAGATGAAATCTCTAATCTAAGCGGGATGCAGAGAGATGCTGTCTCCATCTCTGCACACATGGTGCACAGAGAGAGGCGAGCATGTGTGATAGGGAGAAGAGACGAAGGAAGGAAGGAAGGAAGGGAGTCAGGAGGAAGGGAAGTCCCTATGAGTAGAAATCTACATATCAAAGGGATAGTGTCAGAGCAGTAGAGAGGAGGAATGACCAGTATCTTGACCCCTCTAGGCCTCTGACTCACTAGTCTATCCCCCTCTGTCATTGAGGCATGAGGTAGTGCAAAGTCCTTCACTTCCAACAAAACAGGTATATTTATGCAAATATGCATTAGCAAAGGCATTTCAACATGTGACAACATATTCCCATCCCACAAATTTCTTTCCACAATCTCTCTCGAAAGAAGAGGTCATGCTCAACCACACAGTGCAGTGTGGACTGGTGGCACAGCAACCATACCACCCGGGACAGACTGAAGAGGATTTGGAGGCTCCCAGGAGGTATGGAGGCCCTGGATTTCCACCTGGAAGTCCAGGGGTAAGAGCACCTCTGCCCATCAGACTACGAGTTCATAGACACTCTTCTTCAGAGTTCTTTCCCCATAAGAGCTTGTCAAGGATTCAAAGGCTGAACTGTTTCCATCCCTCTGCGTGTTGACAGGAGTGTCAACTTTAACCTTGTTTCAATCATGCCAGAAATATTTCCTCTTGCCCCTTGCTGGGATTTTCTCCTTTTCTGGAAGGGTGGTGGAGTTTTCAGGTTCTGTCCCATAAGCCAAAGAGAAACCAGAGCAAACTGAGGAAGCTCTGGATGTGGGTACCCAATATGGGTCACTGCGTGGAAAGGGGCAAGGAATAGCCAAAGAGAATGCATTCCTTAGGAAGGAGATGTTACAGTACAGACTACATTATCCTACAAGGGATGTGGCTGTTAGAACACAGAGCTTGCTGGACATTAAGGGAACGGATCTCTTGCTTTCCTGCTGCCAGTTTGGATCTCTGGATGAACCCAAAACCATTTTTCAGACCAGGACTCATTTGGGTCGGTCCTTTCTTCCACTCCACTCCCTTCACTCCTCTCCCTTGGAGAGGAGAGCTGGTCTTGTGGTAGCAAGCATGACCTGTCCCCTTAGCTAGGCAGGGTCTGCCCTGGTTGCATGTGAATGGGAGACTAGAAGTGTGAGCACTGCAAGATATTCCCCTCAGGAGATGGAGCCGCTTTGGGAAGAGTAAAAAGTTCCAAGTTCCCTCCTTGGAATCTCCAGGATAGGGCTGAGAGAGATTCCTGCCTGTGACCCTTGAGAAGCTGCTGCTAGTCTGTGAAGACAATACTGAGCTAGATAGACCAATGGTCTGACTCAGTATATGGCAGCTTCCTATGTTTCTATGTTCCTTCCTGGATCTATTCCCTCCCTCTTCTATTCCCCTACTCGGATTTAGATAGTATAGTATAGCAGAGGGCAAGTATTGGAGCCCAGAAGAGTGAATATCTCAAGAGCCTATGCAATGTGGGAATTACGCCCCCTCCTTCGTATTAGACTCCAGCCTCTTCTCCCTCCTCAACTGGCCTCTCCCCATACAGAGCTTCACTCTACTTCACTGCAAGTGACACTCTGAATAGTGAAACCCCATTCAACCGCCCATGTGTCCAAGCCATCACAATAAGATACTATTGTGCACGTTGACAAGAAGCTGAGAGATTTAAGAGAACCAAGAGGAAGGCATTGCCCTTGTCAGCTCTCTGGATGAGGAGGCCTCTTAATCCAGTTGGGCAAAGTGTTCCTCATTCTATGACCAGGTCAAAAACCAGATTGTAACAGGGTGATGAACTTGGCCGTTGAACAGAAAATAAATTCCTCAACTGTATTCATCATCAGGATCCTTCCTTTATTCCTGCAGATGTTGGGAAGGATTGTATGGAGCCAGGGAAAGGCCAGCCATTGGAAAAGGCCAGCCATGAAATGGAGGAAGAGCCCTTCAGCAATCAAGAGGGACCAGGGAGGCAGGAGAGAAACCAAGCAGATTTCCAAGAAATTCCATTACAACATGAATCTCTTTGTAGAAAGGGAAGGAAGAAACGTCCTAGGTCTGGGAAAACACCAAGATGTAAATCAAGCACTGATACACACTACAGAACTGACATGGATGAGAAGTCAAATACATGCCCTGAGGAAGGAAAGATCTTGAGTCGGAGGTCACAGCTGATCTCCCAGCACAGACCTCAAAGACAGGAGAATGCTGAGAATGGATTGAATAAGCAGCAGAGATACCCAACAAAGCCTTCAAGGAATGAACCCAGTGCTTGTCGGAAGGGGGCGTTCCCCCTCATCCTGAACCTACAGGAGCAAAAGTGTGGAGAGAGAAGGAAAAAATGCCTTGTACGGGCAAAGACCTTCAGTAGGAGTTCAAACCTTAAGGCAGATCGGAGAATCCACACAGAGGGGAAGTTGTACAAATGCTTGGAGTGTGGGAAACAATTCATGTTCAGTGCAAGCTTTACTTCCCACCAGAGAATCCAGAGAGGAGAAACCCTTTAAGTGCCTGGAATGTGGAAGGAGTTTCGGTCAGAGAGTAAAACGTCTTTGCCATAAAAGGGTTCACACTGGAGAGAGACCATATACATGCACAGAGTGTGGGAACAACTTTAGTAGGCTTTCGAGCCTTACTAGGCATCAAAGAATCCACACAGGGGAGAAGGCTTATAGCTGCCTGGAGTGTGGGAAGAGCTTCAGGAACTATTTAAAGCTCACAAATCATCAAAGAATCCATAAAGGGGAGAAGCCTTATAGCTGCCTGGAGTGTGGGAAGATATTTTCTGAAACATCCAACCTCAAGCGACACAATCGGATTCACACAGGAGAGAAACCTTATAAATGCTTTGAGTGTGGAAAAAGCTTCAGGGACAGTTGCGACCTCACTAAACATCAAAGAATCCACACAGGGGAGAAGCCTTATAGCGCCTGGAGTGTGGGAAGAGCTTCAGGAACAGTTCCAGCCTCACTAACCATCAAAGAATCCATACAGGGGAGAAGCCTTATAGCTGCCTGGAGTGTGGGAAGAGCTTCAGGAACAGTTCAATGCTTACTAATCATCAAAGAATCCACACAAGGGAGAAGCCTTATAGCTGCCTGGAGTGTGGGAAGAGCTTCAGGAACAGTTCAAAGCTTACTAATCATCAAGTAATCCACACAGGGGAGAAGCCTCATAGCTGCCTGGAGTGTGGGAAGAGCTTCAGGAACAGTTCAAAGCTTACTAATCATCAAGTAATCCACACAGGGGAGAAGCCTCATAGCTGCCTGGAGTGTGGGAAGAGCTTCAGGAATATTTCTAACCTTACTAATCATCAAAGAATCCGTACAGGGGAGAAGCCTTATAGCTGCCTGGAGTGTGGGAAGAGCTTTTCTCATGCATCTAACTTCAAGCGACACAATTGGATTCACACAGGAGAGAAACCATATAAATGCTTTGAGTGTGGAAAGAGCTTCAGGGACAGTTGCAGCCTCACTAACCATCAAAGAATCCACACAGGGGAGAAACCATTTACATGTCATGCATGTGGGGAAAGCTTCGGACAGAGAACACAGCTCAGCAGACATCATCGAAGAGTGCACACAGGATAGGAGCTTTGTTAATTCCGATTATGTTTGAAGCACTTCTGTCAGGGCAACCCCCTTGCATGGTCCATCCAAGAGTGCATGCAGTGGAGACAACTCTTGTGGTCAATGTGACCTCATTTTATTGTATGTTGTTAGTTCATTGCTTCTAGGTCACATCCAATGGGTTCAGCTGCCATACAAAGATTATAATGACACAGGCTACCTTTAAAACAGTGTCTGATGGCAACGCTGCAGTTATTGTACCAATATCCCAATTTTATTTCCTTTTTCAGAAAAATCCCCTAGTTTTGTGTTTAGACTGTAACCTATAGAAGTGTAACCCTAATAAAGTGTCTTGATGCAATTTCACTCTGTCCTCTTTCCATCTGTAGTTTATCCTTTCTTCACAGCTAAACTTCTGTGCTTGCATTGAGTGGGAACACACCATAGCCACATCTTGTTCTTTAGAGAAAACAGCAGAACTCCTTTAAACCAGGATCTCCATTTGGAGAAGGTGATGTCTTCAGAAGTCAGATACTTCCACAGTTTCAGATTTCTCCTCGAATTTGAAAGCAAAGTATAAACTTGGATGGCTCAAAAATACTAAAATAGCCTTGTGATTCAAGAACAAACAGTGACAAGTGGTTTTCCATGGCCTTTCCCTATCAATTTTACTGCTCAGTTTGTTTTTCTCCATCAGGAGGGCAGGAAGGCACAACAGTTCTGATTAATACACTTGGCCACACTTGGAGTACTGTGTGCAATTCTGGTCACCACATCTAAAAAAGGACATTGTAGAACTGGAAAAGGTGCAGAAGAGGGCAACCAAGATGATCAGGGGGCCTGGAGCATCTTCCTTATGAGGCAAGGCTACAACACCCGGGGCTTTTTAGTTTTAAAAAAGATGACTGCAGGGAGACATGATGGAGGTCTGTAAAATCATGCATAGTGTGGAGAAAGTGGATAGAGAGAAATTCTTCTCACTCTCACATAACGAGCCCCTGGTGGCGCAGTGGTAAAACTGCCGCCCTGTTACCAGAAGGTTACAAGTTCGATCCTGACCAGGGGCTCAAGGTTGACTCAGCCTTCCGAGGTCGGTAAAATGAGTACCCAGAATGTTGGGGGGAATATGCTAAATCATTGTAAACCGCTTAGAGAGCTTCAGCTATAGAGCGGTATATAAATGTAAGTGCTATTGCTATAACACTAGAACCAGGGGTCATCCCATGAAATTGATTGCCAGGAAATCTAAGACCAACAAACAGAAGTGCTTTTTCACACAATGCATAGTCCACTTGTGGAATTCTCTGCCACAAGATGTGGTGACAGCCAACAACCTGGATGGCTTGAAGAGGGGTTTGGATAGCTTCATGGAGGAGAGGTCTATCAACAGCTACTAGTCGGAGGGCTGTGGGCCACCGCGAGCCTGAAAGGCAGGATGCCTCCGAGTACCAGGTGAAGGGGAGTCACAGCAGGAGAGAGGGCATGCCCTCTAGTTCAGGATGCTGGACTCGATGGGCCTTGTGCCTGATCCAGCAGGGCTGCTGTTATGTAACAGTGGCTGACACCCAGACTAACTCTCTGAACATCGTACTATACAGTGAATAGTGTGAAGAATCACTAGATTTCAATCAGAGATCGGGAGTATCTAAAATACATTTAAAAACACGTATTTTCAATACTTTTGTATTGTGTATCTAAAATACTTTTCAAAACAGTATTTTGTATCTAAAATACATTTGTTCAGGTATTTTGTATTTTTAACATACATTGCCGAAACCAAAATACATCAGCCAATGATTGCTTTGGGTTTTTAGTTTTTGTTTTTTTGCTTCAGGAGCTGACTTTCTATTGCAAGCAAACAGCCCATTAGCATCAGCAAACGCATATGTTCAAGTTCATCAGTCAACTGAACAACCCAGTCAGACCTGTGCTGACTCAGCAAGCTAGTTTTTAAGGAGTCACACCCTTTCACTCTAGGATTCTTTGGTTAGAAGTAGTATACTAGAAGTAGGAGCAAAGCAAGTGATAACTGGCTTGACCAGTCTGAAATGACCAGGCAAATGTCTTTCAATGACCAGTGAACACCCACATTGGGATGCAAATTCCACCTCCACCCCCTTGGAAGGTGGGAGGGTTTGCAGACATGCAGATTAATTGAGATCTGCCTACGCATTGTCCTCCTGTGGTCTACAGTACAGCACTCAGCAAAGCACAGTTAGGAGGGCAAAAGGTAAATAATTACTTGATCTTCTTAAAACTCTTTGCAAACACTTTGGTCCAGCAGCAGAACACTTTCCCCACTGAAACAGGGTTATTGGGGTGGGGGACGGATGTGACAGAATGGGCCTCTGCTTGGCTTAAAAACAAACTGCTTGAAGCGGATGTAATGCTTGTAGTGCCAATTTGATTGAAGTAAGTCCTCATAGGTGAGAAGTAATTGTCCTGAATAAGAAACTAGACAGACTTCCTAGGTAAAAGTCAGTTTCGAAATAGTCTTCAGCAGAAGTCCCAATAATCTGCAAATCAATCAAACAAAATGAGAATGCACCAACAGTACAACAGAAACAATGAAAATGTGTAAAAATTCAACAAAACCTTCTATCCAGAATAGCCTTGCCTCTTAGAGCACCACAGTAACAAATGCCTGCTTGAGCATGCTAATCACTTTAGTAAACTGCACTCCGCCCTGGAGTTAAATACTCCCCAAATAAATCAACCAGTCCCACGAATAGGTGGAAATAATTAGCAAGCTATAGTGATCTTCATACAGCCCTTAAAGGAAACAGGAGAAATCACAGTTTACATTTAACCCATTAAGTATACATGTCTTGAATTTATGAATAAAGTAAGTCTCTTTTTGGAGGAGAATCCTATGTATATCCTGTTTATCAAAAGACCTTGATATAAATTTGAACAATACAAAGAACTTCAAATCATCAGGTGAATGGGATTTTTCAACAAAATGTTGCACTAATGGGGCATCCAATATACTGTTCTTCAACCTGGATCTGTGTTCAAGAACACAGGGCTTAATGGCTCTCATACTGCTCCCAATATACCACAAACTGCATGGACAAACTATCACACAGACAGTACCTTAAATTTTTTTGCCAATTGCAAAACTAAAAGCAACATGTTTTCTAATACTGGGGTCCAATATTCAGTGGTTGGGAGACCAAAAAAACAGGCTGTGCAGGTCCCACAGGGATAAAAGCCTTGTTCAGCATTTCTCTCTAGAGATCTTTTTGAAAAATCTGAAAAAGTCAGCTAATTTCTCAAGCTCTTCGTTTTTCTAAAAGCCACTACAGAGGGATTGTTACAACCAGGTATATCCAAAACCATACTTTCCTCCTCCGCTTCAACATTGAACAGTTTAGGAAGTACGATGAGTATTTATATACCACTTTCCAACCAAAGCTCCCAAAGCAGTTTACATATATAAAAATAAATAAATAAAATTATTCCCTCTCCCCAAAGGGCTCACAACCTAAGAAAAGAAACATAAGCCACACCCACTGGAGGAATGTTGTGGTGGGGATGGGTAGGAACATAGGAAGCTGCCATATACTGAGTCAGACCATTGGTCTATCTAGCTCAGTATTGTCTTCACAGACTGGCAGCGGCTTCTCCGGGGTCACAGGCAGGAGTCTCTCTCAGCCCTATTTTGGAGATGCTGCCAAGGAGGGAACATGGAACCTACAGGCTCTTCCCAGAGCGGGTCCATCCCCTGAGGGGAATATCTTACAGTGCTCACACTTCTAGCCTCCCATTCCAATGCAACCAGGGTGGGCCCTGCTTAGCTAAGGAGACAAGTCATGCTTGCTAACGCAAGATCTCCTCCCTGGAGACAGCCAATGCTCTCCCCTTGCTCAATAAAGAGAATCCCCACTTTTTAAAAGGTGCCTCTTTGCTCAGTTAGCAGGGGACATGCTAAGTACCACTGTTTTCAGTGGAGGTCCAGGACTCTCACAGAGAGCATCTTCTCCTGTGCACTGGGTACAAGAGGCATGGACCCCATTGGGAGCCCCAGACCTATTGGCTCCTTGCACTCCTCACACACCTCCATCTCTATCAAAGAACATCTTCTCCCCATTTGCTCCATTTCTGTCCCTTTGTACAGAGACCCAGGAGTCAGGCAGGGGGAGGGGGAGTGACCAATGCCCTCCTGACCAATGGCAACCCACTGTGAGGCACAGTGGAGAAAAAGATGGAGAATGGCACTTGTGCTCAGTGGCCAACAAGCTGTAGGCCACAATGGAGGAGACACTGAGCAACCCTCTCACAGCAGCACGCCAGCTATCATAAGAACAGTGTGGTGTAGTGGTTAGAGTGCTGGACTAGCAGCGGGGAGACCCCAGTTCAAATCCCCATTCAGTTATGATACATTCCTGGGTGACTCTGGGCCAGTCACTTCTCTCTCAGCCTAGCCTACTTCACAGGGTTGTTGTGAGGAGAAACTCAAGTATGTAGTACACCGCTCTGGGCTCCTTGGAGGAAGAGCAGGATATAAAATGTTAAATAAATAAACATACAAACATACAAACAACTCGGCTGGATAAGGCCCATCCAGTCCAGCATCCTGTTTTACACAGTGGCCCACCAGATGGCTCTGAGAAGCCCACAGGCAAGAGGTGAGGGCATGCCCTCTCTCCTGCTCTTGCTCCCCTGCAACGGGTATTGAGAGGCATCGTGCCTCTGAGGCTGGGGGTGGCCCATAGCCATCCAGACTAGTAGCCCTTGATAGACCTCTCCACCATGGATCTGTCTAAGCCCCTTTTAAAGCCATCCGAGCTGGTGGCCATCACCCCACCCTGCGGCAGAGAAGTCCATAGAATAATTATGTGCTGTGTGGAAAAGAACTTTTGTTGGTCCTGAATTTGCAAACCTGTCAATGTAAAAAATAAATAAATAACAACCTTCCGCTTCATGGGATGACCCCTGGTTCTAGGGGTCCACCCTGTCCCACAGCTGGGGACGGTGGGTGGTCCTTGTGGCCAGTGGCAACGCTGCTGTCAGGAACGGCCCCCTTGTGTCCAACAGCAACCCAGCTATGGATCTTGATTGAGGAAAGTGCAGGCAGGGCAGGGGGAGGCTTGTCCTGGCGCTCCAGGAGTTGGCTGCAGGGCTTGACTGGAGGAGCTCCCTGCGGCTGAATGACGCAAGAGTTTAGGTTTTTGACTCTGGATCTAAGAATGCAACATCATGGATTTCCCTGCAGCAATACATTAAGGCAGGCGTTTTCGAACTCTGCTTGCCAGATGTTGTTGGTCTCCTCCTCAGCCTCGCAGCTGCGGCTCCTCAGGAGATCAACTTCCAGGCATGCTATCCAGGCACTACAGAGATATGGAGTGGGGAAGGACACACAGCCCTGACTCCTGGTTCCCGTTTAAATAGATGGGGCCCCCACTGAGAGACCTTAAAGGCCAAGAGCAGGGGCGTAGCTAGGGGAGTACTGGGCTCCTTGGAGGAAGAGCAGGATAGAAATGTAATAATAATAATAATAATAATATGGGAAATACACACAGATCAAAAGTACTCAAGCATTAGACCTGGAGAGCTGGTCTTGTGGTAGCAAGCATGACATGTCCCCTTAGCTTAGCAGGATCTGCCCTGGTTGTAATGAAAAGGAGACTAGAAGTGTGAGCACTGAAAGATATTCCCCTCAGGAGATGGAGCTGCTCTGGGAAGAGCAGGTTTCAATTAGGGGTGTGCATTTTGGAATTTTCTTCTTTCGATTTGTATCCGAATCGAAACACCCGTTTTGTTTTGTACCCAAATTTTCTGAATCCGAATCAGCCCTGTTTTGTTTTGTAGCCGAATGTTCCGAATCCAAATCGATTTGGATTTTTAAAAAGGGTCCCAGAGCAAAAAGAGTGGGTGGCGGTGGTAGTGTCCAATGGGCGGAAGCTACCACCCAAATTTCAAAGGAATTAGGCAAAGGGCTGATTTTTTGTGAATTTTTTAAGTTTACACATCTTTAAGAATTTTCCCATAGGGAATAATGGGGATTCCAGCAAATGTATCGCTTCAAATCAAGGGGAAAGGGATGACCCAGAGTGGAGTGTGGTGGGTGGTAGTGCCCAACGGGGGCAAGGAAACTTCCACAATTATCTCAAAAGAATTAGCAACATAGGAAACTGCCATATACTGAGTCAGACCATTGGTTTATCTAGCTCAGTATTGTCTTCACAGACTGGCAGCGGCTTCTCCAAGGTTGCAGGCAGGAATCTCTCTCAGCCCTATCTTGGAGAAGCCAGGGAGGGAACTTGAAACCTTCTGCTCTTCCCAGAGCGGCTTCATCCCCTGAGGGGAATATCTTGCAGTGCTCACACACAGGGGCGTAGCAAGGTTGGAGTGGGCCCAGAGACAAGATTTTAAAATGCCCCCCCCCCAAAGTCCAGGGCCTCCGCACACCCCAGGCCCCCAAGGATTTAAGTCTGATATTCCAAAATAAGTATGCTGCCTGCAAATACATTTCACTGAATACACACACACACGTCACAATATATAGTGATATACATTGAGTACTATACATTTGTATTACTTTTAATGCCTAGAACACACTAGAAAGATGAATTATTAAAATGGGCCCCTCGCTGCAGATTAGCAAAGGAGACTTTCAACCATGCAGGGTGAACCTATGTTTGTTTTCCCAGAATTCTGAACAAATTCAGTCAAGTTTGATTGCAGGAGGTTTTTCACAGGAGGCTTTTAAAGCCCTTTAAGACACATCTCCTCTGGAATGGAGGTGCTGCATCCACATGTTGGCCAGATTGACCCTGAAGTCCCTGCAAGTTATTGGGGAGCAGTTCACACACAAGAAAAATAAAATAAAAGCACCACACATGCTTCACAGTTCTCACTCAGACCTTCTGGGTTGCAAAACAACTTGAACATAAGTGCATTTATAAATGAATGAATGAATAAATAAAATTAATAAAATACTGTTCCAGAAGTTTTTGCAATTTTCTGCCATGAAACAAGCCACTTATAGGACTTTTTAGATAGTTTTTTTTAAGTCAGCAAATTTTCCAAGCTGTTTCAAAATAAATATTCAGAGACTTCTCGGTCCCTCCCCCCCCACCCCCATATCCAAGCCCTATGGCAAGCAGATCCCTATATATGGGGGGGGCGGGAAAGGTAACCACAAAAAGGAGTTCACACTCTACCTGGCAAATGCTGGTCTGGGTTGAGCAGGGCAGCAAGGGGTCTTCTGCTGCAGAGAACACTCTGGCGGCTGCCTCCTCCTTCCTGGCTTGCTTGGGCCCTACTCGAGCTCAGGCTTCACTGCGGCCTACACGGAGGCCTCCGTGGAAGCCCCGCCCACCCGCCGATCAGCTGAGAGGCGGGAGAAAAGGAGCTCTTGGCAGCTTGTCTGCTGCTTCCATTGCGGGCCAGGTGAACAAGCAGGAGAGACGGCGAACAGGGCAAGTGGCTGAGAGGCTATGGGGCTGGGCAGGGGGCAATGGGGAGTCACATGAGGTGCCTCTGGGGTGCCCCTCCAGGCAGTGGGGCCCCCAGACAACTGTCTCCCCTTGCCCTATCATTGTTAGGCGCCTGCTCACACATCAAGTCTCCCATTCAGATGCAACCAGGGCAGACCCTGCTTAGCTATGGGGACAAGTTATGCTTGCTACCACCAGACCAGCTCTCCTCTCCTATGCAAAGACATTTTGCATAGGCACTTATAGGAAAGTTCAGTACTCTCAAAGGCTAGTCCCATTAGGCTGCCCACATCTTGTAGCCATTTTAAGAAGATACGATGATCCATATTGTTGGACATTGTTGCTGGGATGAATAAGAGGATCAGTAGGAAGCCATTCCTTTTGTAAGGGGACCACGCTCATTTCACTGCTTCTGTTTGTGCTGTGGTGTTGAAATGTCTTTCTTGAAAGGAGAGGATGTCATGCAGAAATGTAGTCAGGAAGCTTAGGATGTCTTGGCAACGGACTGGGCTGCAGAGCCCGCCCATATTCCTTGTTTAAAAGCAGGCCTGCACAACATAAGGCCCGGGGGCAGGATTCGGCCCGCAGAGACTATTTTACTGGCCCCCCAGGTATCCTGCAGCAACACAAGAGCTGGAAACTGCCTTATAGCGCCATCCTGTGCATGCTTTCTCAGAAATATGCTCCATGATGTGCCCATTGAGGCTTACTCCCATGTAAGCATGCCAGCATTGCAGCCTGAAAGCATCAACAACTAGGGACTTGGCATTTGTTTGGGGCTGGAATGCATTCTAGGGGCCCCACTGCACAAGGACAGCACCTATTCTCTGACCACTATCCTTGGTTAAGACTATGGGTCCATTGACGGGGGGATAGATCTACAAGTAACAAATATAATAAATTTTAATGTAATCATGTGCTAAAAATTTGATCTTGGCCCCTGCACGCCACATTGTGGATGAACATTCCGGCCCACTACATTTGATGGGCCAGATTCCGGCCCACCAGGGCATTTGAGTTGTGCAGCCCTGTTTAAAAGGTAACTTTACTGTGTTTGTTGTTGACGACATGCAATTAATGGTGTTCTGTTGAGTTTCTCACTTGTCAATCTTTATGTTGCTTTTTCTTCTTAGTGCTACTAGGACTGCTAGTGCTGCTGCTGCTTCTTCAATGTTGATGTTAGTGATTCCGATGGGGGTCGTGGTGTGCATTATTTTTCTCCGCCGCCACTTGTTCCTCATCGCCTTTTATTTCCCCTTCTTCTGTTATTGTTATAGGTTCTGTTTCTTTTTCTGCCCCTTTCTCCAGGTGTTCATTACCCTCAGAAGGTGCAGCTCTTTCCCACCTAAACGCAAAGGGGGATACACCTTGGCTCCAGACAGCATCAGGCCTGTGGTTGATACTGTCCACCTACTGCCAAAGTACCTGCATCAGATATCACCACCACCAAACCACCAAGCCTTTAAGGTTGGCGATCCACAGCAAGAT
The DNA here is from genome assembly GCF_027244095.1 of Hemicordylus capensis. Lineage (NCBI taxonomy): Eukaryota > Metazoa > Chordata > Lepidosauria > Squamata > Cordylidae > Hemicordylus > Hemicordylus capensis. Next base: position 232,109,936 of record NC_069658.1, on the reverse strand, counting down.
AGAGGAAGTCCCAAGCCAGCACTCCTGAGCCGTAAAGCATCTAGGCACTGCCAGGACTGCTCCTCATGCTAAGCACGCGCTTTCAGGTGCTCACAGACCCTGCACTACCCAATTAAACCACACTGTACCTGCTGTTGCGACCATGACGCCTAGCTAACTAGAGGACCATTAGATATTGAAGGAGTTTGGTGTGGAGTTTAGTCAGGAAATGTGTGCAAATGCTCTCCCTATTGATCACAAAAGGGATTCTTGTACAAGGAGAAGGGAAGTACTACCTGGCTTTTGTAATTATCTTGGAGGACAGAGCTAGAGACCTTTTCTTAGCCGATTCTGTAGCTAAGACCTAGCTTTCAACTAAACAAGCTCTATATATTCTAAATAGCCAATAAAACCAATTATGAAGGTGGAATGCCAGCAGGTGAGGGGGTGCTTCCCAATGTATTGTACAGAGTGTTGCATGTATGACTTTGTTCAAGTATTTCAACATGTACAGGGAATCTGTTACTAGGGTTGTGCTATCACCCTCTGGATCGAAATGCTGAGTGACCTGGAGTTGGAAAAGCAAATCAGAGAGGTGTCCAAGTGACAGCTGTAATAATAATGGGTGACTCCGATTACCCTCACATACAATGGACAAATTCACATGTGGGTATTGACAGAGGCCAAATTTCTGCCAATACCCACAGGTGGGTCTTGTCAATACCCAGTTCTGTCAATACCTCATGCTAAATGACTGTGCCTTAGAACAGTTGGTCACAGAACCAACCAGAGAGAAGATGACCTTGGATTTAATTCTGAGTGATGCCCAGGACCTGGTTTGAGATGTCAGAATTGTAGAACCATTGGGCAACAGTGACCATAGTGTGACCCAGTTCAGCTTATCTACAAGTGGAGCATTGCCAAGGAAGACCAACACAGATGTGTTGGACTTCAGAAGAGGGAGTTTCTAAAAATGAGGGGACTGGTAAAAAGGAAGCTGAAAGAGAAAGTCTGGAGGGTCAAATCACTCCAGAAAGCATGGAACTTATTTAAAACCACAATCCTAGAAGCTCAGTTGGAATATATACCAAGAAGGAGGAAAGGTACCACCAAGTTCAGGAGGACACCAGCATGGCTAACAAGTGGCTTTAAGAGGGGCTTAGACAAATTCATGGAGGACAAGTCTATCAGTGGCTACTAGTCTGGTGGCTATAGGCCATCTCCAGTCTCAGAGGCAAGATGCCTCTCAATACCAGTTGTAGGGGAGCAACAGCAGGAGAGATGGCGAGGCCTCACCCCCTGCCTGTGGGCTTCTTGGTGGCATCTGGGGGGGCCACTGTGTGAAACAGGATGCTGGACTAGATGGGCCTTCTTGGGCCTGATCCAGCAGGGCTGTTCTTATGATCCCTCCTATCCACAGAAACTTCAGCCAGCTCTAGTTCTATATCCCAAGCACTTGTGAGGTATGTGTTTCCCCCCTCCCCCCTTAACGAAATTCTGCATGCCGGCGCTATTTCACCTTGTGCCGAGGTCTTTTTGAAGGAAGAAAAGCTTACCAAAAAGGACCTTAAATTATGACACCTTTAAGCATGTGCAGAGTGCCTTCTCGTTGTACATTGAATGCTTGCACACCTAGCCTAAGGCTGGAAACTGCAGCCTGCACCATACCTCCTGCTTTATGTTACTGTGCCTTGGAAGGGAGGGAGAGAGAGAGAAACCCAACACCACTCTAGTTGAATGATTCAAGACAGAATAATGCTTTAAAAGCTTGTCTGTCTTTAATCCATGTTTGCTGAAATGTTTGACTAGGTTTCTTCCCCAACCACCCCCAACTATTGGCTTATTACAACATTTGTTTTGTTTTACTACAACCATGACAAAGAATATAATGCTGCTCGCAAAAACCATTATTATTATTTTTTATATTTTATATGTTATATTCAAGGAGCTCCTTCCTCCAAGGAGCCCAGAGCTGGGTACTACATGCTTAACTTTCTCCTCACAACAACCCTGTGAAGTAGGTTTGGCTGAGAGAGAAGTGACTGCTCCAGAGTCACCCAGCAAGTTTCATGGCTGAATGGGGATTTGAACTCAGGTCTCCCCGGTCCTAGTCCAGCACTCTAACCACTACACCACGCTGGCTCCTTATTATCTGGAGAGATCCACAGTTCACAGCAACTCCCACCCCCAAAACTATTGAGAATGGCTGCATAACTTCAACCCCCCCAACGGCTGCTGGACTACAACTCCCATCATCCATTCCCAACTGGCCACTGTGGTTGGGGATAATTGTAGCCCAACAGCCAGAGGGCTGAAGTTGTGCAGCCCTGCAAGAGAAGCCCCAGAAGGAATGGATTTGGGGTGCCCCCCAGTTCCATGCCATTTGGGAACTCTTCCCTTTTTCTTGCTCTTACAGATTATAACCCAAGGACATTTCTGGGCTCACATAGCCTTCAGACTAGGCTGCTTGACATCTCTCAGCACAGCAGGAAAGAAAGAAAGGGGTTACTTGCCTGCAGATCCATTCCCTACTTCAGATTCACAGTAGCTGCTACAGTTCCAGTCCAGGGTGGTGTTAGAAGTGAGAGATATCTTCCCCGACGTTCAGTTCTTGGTTAGGTATTTTTCACTGAGAATTTCAACAAAGCTTTTATTTATGCTAGCAACAGGCTCTGATGGGAGCAGCAGCCTTCTATGGTGGTTCATCAATCTTATATAATCAGCGATAATTGGCTTTCGCACCTACATATTGTATACAAGCCAACATGTTACTTTAACCCTACAGGTTCCAATTTGCTTTCAAGTGCCACACTTCACATTTACATCTGGCTTGTGGCCTTGGTTTCTCCCTCCTTCCCTTCGGGGCATTTCTTTGGCTATTGCTGTCATAAAAATGCCTTTGAAGCGTGGGAGCATCTACTAACAACCACAATCACCATTTTATAGGGTGTGTAACATAATTAGCTAAATACTATTAAAACTAATTGTGGCTGCTAAAGCAAATTGCAAATAATTCTGCAAATAATTCTTACAACAGTGGCAAGCATCGAGAAGGTAGCACTAAAGAAGGTGAGCCAGTGTGGTGTAGTGGTTAGAGTACCAGACTAGGACCGGGGAGACCCGAGTTCAAATCCTCATTCAGCCGTGATACTTGCTGGGTGACTCTGGGCCAGTCACTTCTCTCTCAGCCTAGCCTACTTCACAGGGTTGTTGTGAGGAGAAAGTTAAATATGTAGTACATCACTCTGGGCTCCTTGGAGGAAGAGCAGGATATAATGTGTAAAAAAAAAAGAGTTAAAAAATAAATAAAGCCATTCTACTATCTGCAAAGGAGAAAAGGGGGACATACCCTCACAAAGACAGATATTTACTATTTCAATTTCCTGTATAAGCTACCCCATTTACTTCAAGGAACAGATTCTATTCTAGAATTGTGTGATTGGGTGTGTCCCATACTTCTCAATTCATTTGCTCTCCTGCCTTTTTTCTTCTGCTCTGTTATTTGGCATGCCTTCCATCCAGTTCCCTCTCTCTCACACACACACAATCTCTCTCTCTCAAATTTTCTTCCTCAAGGTCCTCCTGGGTCCAAAAAGAGTAACTGCCCCCTGCTGTAATTTCCACTCCAAACTCATCTCCCACTGGGATTCTTTTGCCAAGGCCGATCCACAGGATTTAACCATACCAGAAGGCAAGCCAGAGGTTGTATCTGAGGAAGGTTGTATCCTGCAGCCAAAACTACTGGCAGAAGTTTTAAATGATCTGTTCACAATGTTTGAGGGTGATTGGAATCCAAGTCCTTCCACTCAGAGGCCCACTTGGGATCATCAGCCAGGAGTTTCAGGAGTCATTAAGGGGATGCTCCACCAGAGTCTCAATCCAGGACCAAACTTGGCAGATGACCATCCAGGACAGGCGAGTGAAGAAAAGTCTTGCTTTGAGTTACCTATGGAGCAGGAGTGGGGACATTGAAAGCATGAGCAGTATCATCTGTGAAACAGTGGTGGTATTTGGCAGTTAACTGTAGCAAGGGAAAGTTCTCAAGTGATCATTAAAGGGGCTTCAGATGCACTCTTTGACTTTAATAGGGAAGAGTCTGGTCAAGATCACAAGTGTGAATCAGTTCATTAAAAAGGTTTTGTAATTTTATGCTGGTCTATGACCATAATAAAGGTGGATTGATTTAAAAGGTTATATAGGATTGCTGTGCTTCATAGGATTTGTATGTATTCCCTCTTGACAGAAAGACCCACATTTCCTAGGCAGTGTTCTACACAAGGAATGCTGCAAGAATCTGAACCCTGTTTGAATGGTCAGTTAAAGAAGTTTTTGTTTCACTAGAAAAATGCTCACTCTCCATGAAGCTTCCATGGCTCTCCAAACAAAGACCCAGTTACTCTGCCTTCTGGCTTGTGAGATGTGCCTATGGTTTTCTTTTCCTTGGTGGGGGGTATTATTATATAGGGGTAGAGCAGGGTTTCTTAACCTTGGGCCACCAGAAGTTGTTGGACTACAACTCCCAGAATCCCCAGCCACAAAGGCCATGTCTGGGGATTCTGGGAGTTGTAGTCCAACAACATCTAGAGGCCCAAGGTAAAGAAACCCTGGAGTAGAGAATTGGTTTTCTTTGTTTGGGTTTAGGGTCAATTGTCCTTTAAGGAAGTGGCTAAGCGCTTCCCAGAAGAGGGTAGGTTGCTCTGCCTCTGCCTCTCAGCTGGCCACTGGCACCACACATGCACGGCAGGCTGCAGCCATTTGAGTGGACAGCAAGGCAGCTGGGTGCAGTACTGATCACTCAGCAGGCCATTGTGCATGCGCTGTGGCCCACTGAGCAACACAGGAAGGGCAGCCTACCATGGACTGCTCTGTCAATGAGACCGCTGCCACTGATGCTGCTGACGCCACATAGGAGAGGCACCACAGGGTGCCCAGGGCGACAGCAGGGGACAAGTGCGCGGCAGACCCAGAAAGAGCCTGCAGCTGGCAGCTGGCAGCTGTGCACAGGTTCTTGGATCCTGTGTGCACAGTTACCGCTCCACCATGGTTTGGGCTTTGCTATTAGTTTGCAAAGCCTCCTCTTCTAAGTATATGGGGGGAAAGATCCAACCATGCCTTTGGGATTTCATGGGTGCTTTTCAGCTTCTGCTCCGGATGGGATGACTGAACCATTTCCCTATAAGATTCATTGAAAAAACTCATACACTTGTTCAGCAGGCGATTCTGAGCTTATGATACCTGCTTTAGCACAAATATTGTAAAAGGAAATACTTGAGAAAGATTGAGGTGTGCAGGTGGAAAATAATGATAGATTGCTTTTTAAAAAATCCTCTCCACCCAGAATACATAGGCACCCCCTCTGCCTGTGTAATATATAGACACACATACATGCTCATAATTAATTGGACAACAGCTTTTTAAATAATTAAAAGCTCCTTGGAGGAAGAGCAGGATATAAAATGTTTTTTAAAAAGAAAGAAAGGAATTCTTAGGACACTTTTAACAGGCTACTGCCCATGGGTTTTATATCTGCAGCAAGGTCATATCCTTCATTCCCCTCTTCACCAACCCCAAGTGAAATCAACAGGCCACTGCCCTGTTTGGTTTCTATTTCAAAAGAACACGAATGTACATCAGTCCTACTAAACCTAGCAGTCCTGTGGTTACTTTTTAAGCTGATTAGACTTTTGTGACATGGAGAAAACCTTCTCCCCTCTCCCCATTCAATGCAGTAAAAGTGCACTTTGTGTCCCTTTAATTATCAGTTGAGGACCTTCTCCTGCTTCACTTGCTGCAAAATACCACCATTCAAAAGTGATGCTCTTCACGGTGTAAATATCTCCCAGGACTAGCCCAGTAGAAGACCTTCCCCCATTTCCCTGGGCCTGGAACTAGGCTCAGGTGCAACCCCTTCCTACTTATTGAAGCACCTGGATTCCTGGCTGATCATCCTCACTAGGGCCCCTGAGGGAATGACTTTTATTGCAACCTCTCTCACCCTTGATGGACAATTCTTATGCTAGCAGTTTGGGTGCAAAATTCAACTGGTACCACTCTGGAGCAAAATGATTTCATTTCCAAATTTCACCAGCAGTTCTGGATGCAGGGTGCAACTCTCAAGCCAAGGGCCTCCTGCCTTGTGGTCTGGTAAGCTTCAATCTTGTGGATTGGCCTTGACCAAAGGATTTCAAGTTAGTGGGCTGGTCTGAAGTGGAAATCAAAGCAGGGTGAATGATGGGGTTGGAGGTGTGTGGAAGGAACCCAGTAACGGCTTTGGAGAAGCAAGTTGAGAGTTTGGAGGCTGGGAGGTGGGTGTCTGGATGGAAGTCTTGCCTAGTGATGGAGTACAAGAGATGGGGAAAGATGGGAACAAAGGAACTGAGAAGTGTGGGGCTGGGACGCACATAAGCGTTTCTAGAACAGAAGCAATGTCTTGAAGCAAATAGGAAGGCAGATGCAGAAAGGAAGGCAAATACTAAGAGTGTGTGTGTGTGTGTGTGTGTGTGTGTGTACCATAAATGTCTCTCCATCACCTTTCTGCCCCTTGCAGGTGGTAGGATGGCATCTATGCCGTCTTCTAGATGGTCTCCTCTTTTAGCTGGAGTTGGAATAGCTGATGTGTGTTCTTCTCAGGTAGGTACTGTGATAATACGCTACTACTTATTTTCTTGATTTATTGAACACATTTTAATGCCACCCCATATGGATGCCTCTAGGCAGTGCACAGTCTAACATGGATAATAAGGGAAGTGGAGAAGGCCCAGCTGGAGGCTGCATTGGGCTGAATTGGAGTTGATGGAAGAAGCTTCTCCCACCCTGATTGGCTGTGCGGCCTGTTCTTCAAGCAAGAAGGAAGCCCACACCACCATCTCTCCCCACCCACCACCACTGCTGCAGTCTTGCTGACTGCAGTGAGGATGCTCTCCAGGATATATGAATGTGGACACTGGAGGGGTGGGCTGTGGAAACGCTACTCACAGTTCCGCATGTGAATGAGGCCATTGTCTCCATATTGAAACTACTGAGCATGTTCTTTTGAACTGCCGCCTTGACAGAGAATTGCGAGGGCCTCTTATCTCTCCACTCACAACCTTATACCCTGGATGTTCTGAAGCGTGTTGTGTTGTGGTCTTAATTTGGAAAATTATGCTAAGGTTGCAAAATTCTGTGCTGCAGTTTGTAAGATTAGACAAGGTGTGTTTAAGGTCGCCATCCCTGATGATTAGTTGGTGGTTACAATTTGGTTATGGAAGAGTGGTTATTTTTATATCATGTCAATTTCAGTTATATCAAACAAGTATACTGCTGTTGAGGTTTTTCTGCTCATGTCCTGAAATAAAGTTTCAAAGAGGCAATTATTAGACCTCTTCTGAAGAAGCCTGCCTTGAATCCTTCAGAATTAAGCAGTCCTGTCTCCAACCTTCCATGGCTGGGCACAGGCGCGTAACAATGATAGGGCAAGGGGAGACAGTTGTCTGGGGGCCCCACTGCCTGGAGGGGCACCCCAGAGGCACCTCATGTGACTCCCCATTGCCCCCTGCCCAGCCCCATAGCCTCTCAGCCACTTGCCCTGTTCGCCGTCTCTCCTGCTTGTTCACCTGGCCCGCAATGGAAGCAGCAGACAAGCTGCCAAGAGCTCCTTTTCTCCCGCCACTCAGCTGATCGGCGGGTGGGCGGGGCTTCCACGGAGGCCTCCGTGTAGGCCGCAGTGAAGCCTGAGCTCGAGTAGGGCCCAAGCAAGCCAGGAAGGAGGAGGCAGCCGCCAGAGTGTTCTCTGCAGCAGAAGACCCCTTGCTGCACTGCTTAACCCAGACCAGCATTTGCCAGGTAGAGTGTGAACTCCTTTTTGTGGTTACCTTTCCTGCCCCCCCCCATATATAGGGATCTGCTTGCCATAGGGCTTGGATATGGGGGGGGGGGGGAGGGACCGAGAAGTCTCTGAATATTTATTTTGAAACAGCTTGGAAAATTTGCTGACTTAAAAAAAACTATCTAAAAAGTCCTATAAGTGGCTTGTTTCATGGCAGAAAATTGCAAAAACTTCTGGAACAGTATTTTATTAATTTTATTTATTCATTTATAAATGCACTTATGTTCAAGTTGTTTTGCAACCCAGAAGGTCTGAGTGAGAACTGTGAAGCATGTGTGGTGCTTTTATTTTATTTTTCTTGTGTGTGAACTGCTCCCCAATAACTTGCAGGGACTTCAGGGTCAATCTGGCCAACATGTGAATGCAGCACCTCCATTCCAGAGGAGATGTGTCTTAAAGGGCTTTAAAAGCCTCCTGTGAAAAACCTCCTGCAATCAAACTTGACTGAATTTGTTCAGAATTCTGGGAAAACAAACATAGGTTCACCCTGCATGGTTGAAAGTCTCCTTTGCTAATCTGCAGCGAGGGGCCCATTTTAATCATTCATCCTTCTAGTGTGTTCTAGGCATTAAAAGTAATACAAATGTATAGTACTCAATATATATCACTATGTGTGTGTGTGTATTCAGTGAAATGTATTTGCAGGCAGCATACTTATTTTGGAATATCAGACTTAAATCCTTGGGGGTCTGGGGTGTGCGGAGGCCCTGGACTTTGGGGGGGGGCATTTTAAAATCTTGTCTCTGGGCCCACTCCAACCTTGCTACGCCCCTGGCTGGGCAAGGTGATTGAGAGGGTGGTGGCCTCCCAGCTCCAGGCAGTCATGGAGGAAACTGATTATCTAGACCCATTTCAAATTGGCTTCCGCATGAGCTATGGGATGGAGACTGCCTTTGTCAGCCTGATCGATGATCTCCAATTGGGAATTAACAGAGGGAGTGTGACTCTGTTGGTCATTTTATATCTCTCGGCAGCCTTAGATACTTTCGACCATAGTATTCTTCCATAATGTCTGAGGGGTTGGGGGTGGGAGGCATTGCCTTGCGGTTTTTCCACTCCTACCTCTCGAGCAGGTTCCAGATGATGTTTGGAGACTGTCCTTCTGAATGTGGACTTTTGTATGGTGTTTCTATTGAATCCATACTGTCTCCAATGCTTTTTAACATCTACATGAAACCTCTGGGAGAGATCATCAGGAGATTTTCTGCACCCAAATCTATTTATCCATGGCAACATCATCAGGAGAAGGCTCATCTTCTTCTAAGTGCCTGCCTGCCTCATCTAAGTGCCTGCCTGGATTTGGTGATGGGCTGGATGAGGGATAATAAACTGAGGCTGAAGCCAGATAAGAGGCTATTTACAGAGGTATTTATTGTGTGGGGTCGGAACTCGGGAGACAATTTTTTGATCTGCCACTTCTGGAGGGGGTCACACTTCCCTGGAAGGAACAGGTATACAGTCTGGGGATGCTTCTGGATCCGAACCTCTCCTTGGTGTCAGAGGCCAGTGGTGCTTTCTATCCACTGATGTGCCAACAGTGTCTATTTCTTGAGATGAACTAACTCAGGACAGTAGTACATATGCTGGTAACCTCCAGACTGGACTATGGCAATGCCCTCTATGTGGGGCTGCCTTTGTACATAGTGCGGAAACTGCAGTTGGTCCAAAATGCGGTGGCCAGGTTGGTCTCTGGGTCATCTCGGAGAGACCGTATAACTCCTGTGTTGAAAGAGCTACACTGGCTGCCAATGAGTTTCCAGGCAGAATACAAGGTGCTGGTTATAACCTGTAAAGCTCAAAACTACTTAGGCCCTGGGTATTTAAGAGAATATCTTCTTCACCATCAACCCCGTTGCCCGGCGTTGATATCATCTGGAGAGGTTCACCTCTGAAAACCTTTTTAAAGGAACAGAAGACACATTTGTTCACCCAGGCTTTTAATTTGATTTATGGTTTTAATAGCTTTTAATGTTTGGTTTTAAATGATTTTAATGTTTTAATCATTTTAATTTGTATTGTTTTTGTTGTACACCACCCAGAGATACAGGTTTGGGGCAGTATATAAATATGTTAAATAAATAGAGTGACAAGTATTGTTTGACTGATCAATTAACAAGGTCTTGTTGGACAACTACTCACTTTCTTTGCATCCTGTGAGGAAAATTCTCAGTCCCAGCTGGTGAGGTGTGTCTGTGCGTGTCTCATTAGGGGGAAGTGACTTACGTCTGAATAAAGAATTTTTTTCAGGATGCAGTGTTCTTTGAGGAGGTGGCTATATACTTCACAGAGGAGGAGTGGGTTCTGCTGGATCATGACCAGAGAGCTTTGTACAGAGAGGTCATGCTGGAAAATTATAGAATCATGGCTTCTCTTGGTAAGGAACCCTTTGCTAATAGATGCTAAAAGATTTTTGGTTAAGGACATGGACCATTCCACTGCCATCTTATATGGTGATGTTAACCATGATTCTTAATCCAGGGAAAGTTTTTTCCTTGTTAGGGTTTGTTTGTTTGTTTGTTGAGAAAAAGAAATTCCAATAGACAACTTTATTAGCAAGCCATTCTAACTTTAATCCCTTTTTAGTCTACCTTCTTCCAAGGAACTCGGCATGGCATGTATGTTCCCTCCTGTCGTATCCTTACAATCACCCTGTGAGCTAGGCTGGACTGAGAATAATGCTACTGTTACCCTGCTAACTTGGCAAAGAGGCACCTTTTAACATGGTGATTCTCTTTATTTAGCAGGAGGAGAGTAACTGGCCCTATCCACCCCCAGCACAGTATCTCCAGTGACTGTTGCTGGTGTCTATCTTATTTTAGATTGTGAGCCCTTTGGGGACAGGGATCCACCTTATTTATTGATTATTTCTCTGTGTAAACTGCCTGAGCCATTTTTGGAAGGGCGGTATAGAAATCGAATTATTAACAGTAATAATAATAATACTCCTGGGCATTTTCCAGATTCCACCCTATCACAGTGTTGCAATGATTCCCTGAAGTGTGCTTCCGTATTGCCTGTGTGTTGACATCACAGCCTCTCCATTGTAAGGAAGGTGCTGTTCATATTTCTAACACCTTCTTTTGGATTTTATTGCTGAGTCACAGTCCTATAACGTCACATCTGCGCTGCAAAAAAATAAGCTGTATTTGCCCGTTGTAGGAGCCTTTCCCCCTTACAACAGATCTCTAATGAGGTTTGAATTTGGCGCCACAAAACACTGCAGTTTACACTGCTTTTTGCGGTGTAAGCCTCACAATCTGGAAAGCGCCCTGGCCAAATGGGGTCTTGAACTTGGGTCTCCCACAGCTTAGTCCACACCCTAACCACTATACCACACCTTATCTCTGAAACTAGGCAGCAAATACAGGCTCAGAAACTCTGGCACCAGGAGAGGGGGGCTTACCCACTCCCGTGGGACAGCTGATCATCACTAGATGAGAAGTTTTCAAAGTAGGTCCTTACCCAGTGGGTTGTAGAATATTGGGGCCCTTGGTCTCTTGCTCAATAAAATCCTTATCACCCATCGAAAGAGGAAGGTGAAGCGATCATCACGTTATAAGTACAGAGGCGTATCTTGGGAAAATAGCGCCTAGGGCAAGCACTGAAATTGCACCCCATGTCCCAACACCCATCTTTCAGATAGCTTTACCATAATATCAGCTGAAAAATACAAGTCAGGCTTGTTAATCTTTTAATATTTCAAAAACTATTTAGCAGTGGACATAGCCAGACTAAAAAATGCTGGAAAACTACAAATTTCAGTATGCTGGGGCTCATGAAATACCCAAATACTATGTGGAGGTGTACTTGGAAAACTAAACAGAAGTGCCTGTCTAATTCTCTACTATGCATTGTAGCATCACTATTACATAAGTTTTAAAAATAAATGGAGAATTTGACTTTTCCCAGATACTCTGAAAATAATTAAAGGATACGCAGAGTAAACTGTGTCACTGCTTGGAATATATTCTAGTATTTCAGTAAGACAGTTAAAATGAGAGAAAGAGAGCAAGAAACTCCCAGTGGACCTTAATATTAAGGATTTCACACTGATTCAAAGAGAAACTCACCATTAATAGCCATATTATTAAGACATCACAATTAACTCACTTATCACAAGAAGCAAAGTAAGAGCAAATGAATACAATCCTAGCTCATAAGCTTCAGCTCAGTATTCACAAGCCCTGATTCTCTGTACATAGTGCCAAACTAAATATGTGTAGAGTGAATTATATATTTTACCTGTAGCCCCTTCGGGGGGCTTCTTAAAGGCTGTGGGGGGAGTCTGCAAAGGTTCCCCCTCCCCCCGCATGCCTCTAGGGCCTCGCAGGGACCATTTGAGCATGTGCAGTGGCCATTTTTAAATATTTTTTTTAAAGGCTGCTAAAAACAAAATGTCCACCACACATGCTCAAATAGCCTCTGTGAGGCCTGGCCTGGCCTAGGGCCTCATAGAGGCCATTTGAGCATGCATGGTGGCCATTTTGTTTCCGGCAGCCATTTTTAAAAAAATTAATTTTAGAAAATGGCACCCCTTCAAGTGGCGCTTGGTGCACATGCCCTGTCTGCCCTACCCTAGATACGGCACTGTATAAGTAACATATTTGTCTAATGTGATAGTTAAATACTACATGCTATTCCAACTAATTCATTTATTATATATGGTAGACTAGGAATGGGGAGACCTGAGTTCAAATCCCCGTTTAACTATGAAACATGCAGGGTGACGTTGGGCCAGTCATTTATCTCTCAGCCTAACCTACTTCAAAGGATTGTTGTGAGGGTAAACATAACCAAGTACTCAGCTCTGGGTTCCTTGAAAGAAGAATGGGGTGGATGGATGAATATGTAAAATGTTGTTGCCTTCAACTGGGCTGCAAGTTAAAATGGGAAGTCTGAAAACGGTTGTACTATAACTCTTACTCTTGATATGATGGTCAAAAAAATTCCCTGTGAGTGATTTCTTCTAGGGTGAAAAGGCAGAAGAACCACAGATCTTTTAATGTCCACCCAGTTAGAATCTCAGCCCTCTGAGTTCCCTCAGGGGAGGCTGTGAGGACACCCCTTGCATATCCTGAGATGTGGCTGAAAAAAATTCTCCACAAAAAAGCAGTTTTTCAACCTCTGTCTCATTAGGAATGAGCTTGTACCCAGAAATATCCAGCTGATGCTTTTGAGTGCCTTTTGTCTCTCTTATAAGCAAATCCAAATACCTCCACTTCCCTCCTCTTGTCTTTGGGGGACGGGGAGAGGATCATAAAACTGGTTGCTTTTTCAACACCTGGATATATTGTAACCAGGACAATTCTCTGTCTGCTTTCTCCAAAATAGTTTCCAAACCTGACCTCATCTCTTGGCTGGAAGACGAGAAGGATTTGATGGTCTGGAGCTCTGAAGAAGAGAGATCAGCAGGTAGCTGCTTAGTTGTGTGGTGGGACACTCTGTAGTTGGGGAAAGGAGGGTTTTCCTGGGAGGGCTGGTGGATTCTTCTGTACCTTATTGCATCCAGCACAGACTGACCCATCAGAAGAGGTACACCCTAGGTAATTTTGGAGCCTGGATCTAAAGGCCTTTGCCCCCATCTCAGACAGCAAGTTCATCAGCATTCCCCTACACACACAAATGTACACCCGTGCACACACGCAATATGTTTAACTTGTGGGTTCTTGAGGGCACAAACCGCAACTGAACTCACAAGAATGTAAGAATATAAAACATGTTGGGAATTCTCTCTGGTAAGAAAAAACCCTTCTATTACAGCAGATTTCACAGAGGCAAAACACAGCGGAGTCTGCCCAGCCATGTGTGTCTGCTAAGAGCCAAAAGAAACTTGGAGCCAGTTCATAGTTTCAAATCAATATGAGGAGTCTTTATTGGAGAACTCCATTCTAGATAGGAAAGTGGAGAGATAGAATCTCTAAGCTAGCTAGCTAGCTGGATGCAGATAGATGCTGTCTGCATCTCTGCACACATGGTGCAGAGAGAGAGGTGAGCATGTGTGATAGGGAGTCAGGAGGAAGGAAGTCCCTGAGAGTAGAAATCTACATATCAAAGGGATAGTGTCAGAGCAGTAGAGAGGAGGAATGACCAGTATCTTGACCCCTCTAGGCCTCTGACTCACTAGTCTATCCCCCTCTGTCATTGAGGCATGAGGTAGTGCAAAGTCCTTCACTTCCAACAAAACAGGTATATTTATGCAAATACGCATTAGCAAAGGCATTTCAGTATGTGACAACATATTCCCATCCCACAAATTTCTTTCCACAATCTCTCTCGAAAGAAGAGGTCATGCTCAGCCACACAGTGCAGTGTGGACTGGTGGCACAGCAACCATACCACCCGGGACAGACTGAAGAGGATTTGGAGGCTCCCAGGAGGTATGGAGGCCCTGGATTTCCACCTGGAAGTCCAGGGGTAAGAGCACCTCTGCCCATCAGACTACGAGTTCATACACGCTCTTCTTCAGAGTTCTTTCCCCATAAGAGCTTGTCAAGGATTCAAAGGCTGAACTGTTTCCATCCCTCTGTGTGTTGACAGGAGTGTCAACTTTAACCTTGTTTCAATCATGCCAGAAATATTTCCTCTTGCCCTTGCTGGGATTTTCTCCTTTTCTGGAAAGGTGGTGGTTTTCAGGTTCTGTCCCCTAACCCAAAGAGAAACCAGAGCAAAGAGTTTCCAGTGGGGAAGCTCTGGATGTTGGTACCCATTATGGGTCACTGCATGGAAAGGGGCAAGGAATAGCCAAAGAGAATGCATTCCTTAGGAAGGAGATGTTACAGTACAGACTACATTATCCTACAAGGGATGTGGCTGTTAGAACACAGAGCTTGCTGGACATTAAGGGAACGGGTCTCTTGCTTTCCTGCTGCCAGTTTGGATCTCTGGATGAACCCAAAACAATTTTTCAGACCAGGACTCATTTGGGTCGGTCCTTTCTTCCATTCCACTCCCTTCACTCCTCTCCCTTGGAGAGGAGAGCTGGTCTTGTGGTAGCAAGCATGACTTGTCCCCATAGCTAAGCAGGGTCTGCCCTGGCTGCATATGAATGGGAGACTTGATGTGTGAGCACTGCAAGATATTCCCCTCAGGAGATGGAGCCGCTTTGGGAAGAGTAAAAGGGTCCAAGTTCCCTCCTTGGAATCTCCAAGATAGGGCTGAGAGAGATTCCTGCCTGTGACCCTGGAGAAGCTGCTGCCAGTCTGTGAAGACCAGGGGCGTAACGATGGGGGGGGGCAGGCAGGGCACGTGCCCTGAGTGCCACTTGAGGAGGGAGCGCCAAAAGGTGCCACGACTCCCCCGCACATTCCCTCCCTTACTGAAAAAAATCATTTTTAAAATAAAAATTTATTTGAGAGAGCCTGGCCCTGCAGGAGGCAGCCACCTGCTGCCGTGTGTCCTCCCAGGGGATGGCTGTGGGCAGCGGGGGAGCAAGCGGAGTCCGGACTCATCCCCATAGCGGCGGCCGCCACCAGAGCAACACCGAGGCCTGCCGTGTGGCCCGGCGTTGCTAATCAACTGAGATGGGGCAGGAGCGGGGGTGAGCAAGCGGCAAGAAGCAAGGTCCTTGACTTGCGGTGGCGGCCGCTGCTGGCGCAACAGATGTAACATAGAGCGCGACGCCGAGGCCTGCCATTAGGCCCGGCGTCGCGCTCTGAACTGCAAGGCACGACTGTGCGCCAAAGTTTGAAAATGCGCAGGTGCGCCTTGCAGTTCAGAAGCGACGCCGGGCCGAACAGCAGGCCTCGGTGTCGCGCTCTATGTTACATCTGTTGCGCCAGCAGAGGACGCCACCGCAAGTCAAGGACCTTGCTTCTTGCCGCTTGCTCACCCCCGCTCCTGCCCCATCTCAGTTGATTAGCAACGCCGGGCCACACGGCAGGCCTCGGTGTTGCTCTGGTGGCAGCCGCCGCTATGGGGATGAGTCCGGACTCCGCTTGCTCCCCCGCTACGCACAGCCATCCCCTCAGAGGACGCACACGGCAGCAGGCGGCTGCCACCTGCAGGGCCAGGCTCTCTCTTGCTAAGAGAGAAAAAAACAAAAAATAAATAAAAACGTGGTAAGTTGCATTTATTATTATTTTTATTACAACTACCGCCCTATCCATTCAAAGGCTCTGGGCGCTTGGGTGGGGGGGGGCTCGGCGAAATTTCAGTGTTTGCCCTGGGCGGCGTGTTCCGTAGTTACGCCTCTGGTGAAGACAATACTGAGCTAGATACACCAATGGTCTGACTCAGTATAAGGCAGATTCCTATGTTTCTATGTTCCTTCCTGGATCTATTCCCTCCCTCTTCCATTCCCCTACTCGGTTTTAAATAGTATAGTACAGCAGAGGGCAAGTATTGGAGCCCAGAAGAGTGAATATCTCAAGAGCCTATGCAATGTGGGAACTATGCCCCCTCTTTCGTATTAGACTCCAGCCTCTTCTCCCTCCTCAACTGGCCTCTCCCCATACAGAGCTTCACTCTACTTCACTGCAAGTGACACTCTGAATAGTGAAACCAATAGTGAAACCTCATTCTACCACCCATGTGTCCAAGCAATCATAATAAGATATTATTGTGCACGTTGACAAGAAGCTGAGCGATTTAAGAGAATCAAGAGGAAGGCATTGCCCTTGTCAGCTCTCTGGATGAGGAGGCCTCTTAATCAAGTTGGGCAAAGTGTTCCTCAATCGATGACCAGGTCAAAAACCAGATTGTAACAGGGTGATGAACTTGGCCGTTGAATAGAAAATAAATTCCTCAACTGTATTCATCACCAGGATCCTTCCTTTATTCCTGCAGATGTTGGGAAGGATTGTATGGGGCCGGGAAAAGGCCAGCCATTGGAAAAGGCCAGCCATGAAATGGAGGAAGAGCCCTTCAGCAATCAAGAGGGACCAGGGAGGCAGGAAGGAAACCAAGTAGATTTCCAAGAAATTCCATTACAACATGAATCTCTTCGTAGAAAGGGAAGGAGGAAACGTCCTAGGTCTGGGAAAACACCGAGATGTAAATCAAGCACTGATACACACTACAGAACTGACATGGATGAGAAGTCAAATACATGCCCTGAGGAAGGAAAGATCTTGAGTCGGAGGTCACAGCTGATCTCCCAGCACAGACCTCAAAGACAGGAGAATGCTGAGAATGGATCGAATAAGCAGCAGAGATACCCAACAAAGCCTTCAAGGAATGAACCCAGTGCTTGTTGGAGGGGGGCATTCCCCCTCATCCTAAACCTACAGGAACAAAAGTGTGGAGAGAGAAGGAAAAAATGCCTTGTATGGGCAAAGACCTTCAGTAGGAGTTCAAACCTTAAGGCACATGGGAGAATCCACACAGAGGGGAGGTTGTACAAATGCTTGGAGTGTGGGAAACAATTCATGTTCAGTGCAAGCTTTACTTCCCACCAGAGAATCCACAGAGAGGAGAAACCCTTTAAGTGCCTGGAATGTGGAAGGAGTTTCGGTCAGAGAGTAAAACTTCTTTGCCATAAAAGGGTTCACACTGGAGAGAAACTGTATACATGCACAGAGTGTGGGAACAACTTTAGTAGGCTTTCGAGCCTTACTAGGCATCAAAGAATACACACAGGAGACAAACCATATAAATGCCTGGAGTGTGGAAAGAGCTTCAGGAACAGTTCCAGCCTCACTAACCATCAAAGAATCCACACAGGGGAGAAGCCTTATAGCTGCCTGGAGTGTGGGAAGAGCTTCAGGAACAGTTCCAGCCTCACTAACCATCAAAGAATCCACACAGGGGAGAAGCCTTATAGCTGTCTGGAGTGTGGGAAGAGCTTCAGGAACAGTTCAATGCTTATTAATCATCAAAGAATCCACACAGGGGAGAAGCCTTATAGCTGCCTGGAGTGTGGGAAGAGCTTTTCTGATACATCCAACCTCAGGCGACACAATCGGATTCACACAGGAGAGAAACCATATAAATGCTTTGAGTGTGGAAAGAGCTTCAGGGACAGTTGCAACCTCACTAAACATCAAAGAATCCACACAGGAGAGAAACCATTTACATGTCATGCATGTGGGGAAAGCTTCGGACAGAGAACACAGCTCAGCAGACATCATCAAAGAGTGCACACAGGATCGAAGCTTTGTTAATTCCGAGTATGTTTGAAGCACTTCTGTCAGGGCAACCACCTTGCATGGTCCATCCAAGAGTGCATGCAGTGGAGACAGCTCTTGTGGTCAATGTGACCTCATTTTATTGTATGTTGTTAGTTCATTGCTTCTAGGTCACATCCAATGGGTTCAGCTGCCATACAAAGATTATAATGGCACAGGCTACCTTTAAAACAGTGTCTGATGGCAACGTGGAAACTGCAGTTATTGTACCAATATCCCAATTTTATTTCCTTTTTCAGAAAAATCCCCTAGTTGTGTGTTTAGACTGTAACCTATAGAAGTGTAACCCTAATAAAGTGTCTTGATGCAATTTCACTCTGTCCTCTTTCCATCCGTAGTTTATCCTTTCTTCACAGCTAAACTTCTGTGCTTGCATTGAGTGGGAACACACCATAGCCACATCTTGTTCTTTAGAGAAAACAGCAGAACTCCTTTAAACCAGGATCTCCATTTGGAGAAGGTGATGTCTTCAGAAGTCAGATACTTCCACAGTTTCAGATTTCTCCTCCAATTTGAAAGCAAAGTATAAACTTGGATGGCTCAATAATACTAAAATAGCCTCGTGATTCAAGAACAAACAGTGACAAGTGGTTTTCCATGACCTTTCCCTATCAGTTTTACTGCTCAGTTTGTTTTTCTCCATCAGGAGGGCAGGAAGGCACAACAGTTCTGATTAATACACTTGGCCACACTTGGAGTACTGTGTGCAATTCTGGTCACCACATCTAAAAAGGACATTGTAGAACTGGAAAAGGTGCAGAAGAGGGCAACCAAGATGATCAGGGGGCCTGGAGCATCTTCCTTATGAGGCAAGGCTACAGCACCCGGGGCTTTTTAGTTTTAAAAAGACGACTGCAGGGAGACATGATGGAGGTCTGTAAAATCATGCATAGTGTGGAGAAAGTGGATAGAGAGAAATTCTTCTCACTCTCACATAACACTAGAACAATGGGTCATCCCATGAAATTGATTGCCAGGAAATCTAAGACCAACAAACAGAAGTGCTTTTTCACACAGTGCATAGTCCACTTGTGGAATTCTCTGCCACAAGATGTGGTGACAGCCAACAACCTGGATGGCTTGAAGAGGGGTTTGGATAGCTTCATGGAGGAGAGGTCTATCAACGGCTACTAGTTGGACGGCTGTGGGCCACGTCGAGCCTGAAAGGCAGGATGCCTCCGAGTACCAGGTGAAGGGGAGTCACAGCAGGAGAGAGGGCATGTCCTCTAGTTCAGGATGCTGGACTCGAAGGGCCTTGGGCCTGATCCAGCAGGGCTGCTGTTATGTAACAGTGGCTGACACCCAGACTAACTCTCTGGACATAGTACTATACAGTGAATAGTGTGAAGAATCACTAGATTTCAATCAGAGATCGGGAGTATCTAAAATACATTTAAAAACACGTATTTTCAATACTTTTGTATTGTGTATCTAAAATACATTTGTTCAGGTATTATATATTTTTAACATACATTGCCGAAACCAAAATACATCAGCCAATGATTGCTTTGGGTTTTTAGTTTTTGTTTTTTGCTTCAGGAGCTGACTTTCTATTGCATGCAAGCAGCCCATTAGCATCAGCAAACGCGTATGTTCAAGTTCATCAGTCAACTGAACAACCCAGTCAGACCTGTGTTGACTCAGCAAGCTAGTTTTTAGGAGTCACACCCTTTCACTCTAGGATTCTTTGATTAGAAGTAGTATACTAGACGTAGGAGCAAAGCAAGTGATAACTGGCTTGACCAGTCTGGAATGACCAGGCGAATGTCCTTCAATGACCAGTGAACACCCACGTTGGGATGCAAATTCCACCCCCACCCCCTTGGAAGGTGGGAGGGTTTGCAGACATGCAGATTAATTGAGATCTGCCTACGCATTGTCCTCCTGTGGTCTACAGTACAGTACTTACCCCTCCCGCCGCTTTGCTCCCTCCAGCGCTCGTATTTACTGTAGAAATTGGGGTGGCAGGATACCTCCCTGCCGCCCCTTGCCCCTCCTCAATGCAAAAGGCTTCGGAAAGCCTTTTGCGCACGCATACGTCGGGCGCAAGCTTTATGTCTCCCCGGCCTCGTCCTGGCCGGTAGACCAGGCCTCCGGCGTCGGGGAGACGTAAATCTTGCGCGCGGCGTGCGTAAATGGCTTGCCGAAGCCTTTTACATTGCGGAGGGGCAAGGGGCGGCAGGGAGGTATCCTGCCGTCCCAATTTCTACAGTAAATACGAGCGCTGGAGGGGGCAAAGCGGCGGGAGGGATAAGTAAACCCTCCCCACCATAAAAGGAACCCCTCCACAGTGCCGGACCGCAGCTGTGCGGTTCCGTGCACACCCCTACCTCTTGATTCTCTTAAATCTCTTAGCTTCTTGTCAATATGCACAATAATATCTTACTATGATTGCTTGGACACATGGGTGGTCGAATGGGTTTTCACTATTGGTTTCACTATTCAGAGTGTCACTTGCAGTGAAATAGAGTGAAGCTCTGTAGGGGAGAGGCCAGTTGAGGAGGGAGAAGAGGCTGGATTCTATACGAAGGAGGGGGCGTAATTCCCACATTGCATAGGCTCTTGAGATATTCACTCTTCTGGGCTCCAATACTTGCCCTCTGCTATACTATACTATTTAAATCCGAGTAGAGGAATGGAAGAGGGAGGGACTAGATCCAGGAAGGAACATAGAAATATGGGAAGCTGCCATATACTGAGTCAGACCATTGGTCTATCTAGCACAGTATTGTCTTCACAGACTGGCAGCGGCTTCTCCAGGGTCACAGGCAGGAATCTCTCTCAGCCCTATCTTGGAGATGCTGCCAGGGAGGGAACATGGAACCTACAGGCTCTTCCCAGAGCGGCTCCATCCCCTGAGGGGAATATCTTCCAGTGCTCACACTTCTAGCCTCCCATTCCAATGCAACCAGGGTGGGCCCTGCTTAGCTAAGGAGACAAGTCATGCTTGCTACCGCAAGATCTCCTCCCTGGAGACGGCCAATGCTCTCCCCTTGCTCAATAAAGAGAATCCCCACTTTTTAAAAGGTGCCTCTTTGCTCAGTTAGCAGGGGACATGCTAAGTACCACTGTTTTCAGTGGAGGTCCAGGACTCTCACAGAGAGCATCATCTCCTGTGCACTGGGTACAAGAGGCATGGACCCCATTGGGAGCCCCAGACCTATTGGCTCCTTGCACTCCTCACACACCTCCATCTCTATCAAAGAACATCTTCTCCCCATTTCCTCCATTTCTGTCCCTTTGTACAGAGACCCAGGAGTCAGGCAGGGGGAGGGGGAGTGACCAATGCCCTCCTGACCAATGGCAACCCACTGTCAGGCACAGGGAAGAAGAAGATGGAGAATGGCACTTGTGCTCAGTGGCCAACAAGCTGTAGGCCACAATGGAGGGGACACTGAGCAACCCTCTCACAGCAGCACGCCAGCTATCATAAGAACAGTGTGGTGTAGTGGTTAGAGTGCTGGACTAGGAGCGGGGAGACCCCAGTTCAAATCCCCATTCAGTTATGATACATTCCTGGGTGACTCTGTGCCAGTCACTTCTCTCTCAGCCTAACCTACTTCGCAGGGTTGTTGTGAAGAGAAACTCAAGTATGTAGTACACCTCTCTGGGCTCCTTGGAGGAAGAGCAGGAAATAAAATGTTAAATAAATAAATAAACATACAAACAACCCGGCTGGATCAGGCCCTTCCAGTCCAGCATCCTGTTTTACACAGTGGCCCACCAGATGGCTCTGAGAAGCCCACAGGCAAGAGGTGAGGGCATGCCCTCTCTCCTGCTCTTGCTCCCCTGCAACGGGTATTGAGAGGCATCGTGCCTCTGAGGCTGGGGGTGGCCCATAGCCATCCAGACTAGTAGCCCTTGATAGACCTCTCCACCATGGATCTGTCTAAGCCCCTTTTAAAGCCATCCGAGCTGGTGGCCATCACCCCACCCTGCGGCAGAGAAGTCCATAGAATAATTATGTGCTGTGTGGAAAAGAACTTTTGTTGGTCCTGAATTTGCAAACCTGTCAATGTAAAAAATAAATAAATAACAACCTTCCGCTTCATGGGATGACCCCTGGTTCTAGGGGTCCACTCTGTCCCACTGCTGGGGACGGTGGGTGGTCCTTGTGGCCAGTGGCAACGCTGCTGTCAGGAACGGCCCCCTTGTGTCCAACAGCAACCCAGCTATGGATCTTGAGGAAAGTGCAGGCAGAGCAGGGGGAGGCTTGTCCTGGCGCTCCAGGAGTTGGCTGCACGGCTTGACCGGAGGAGCTCCCCGAGGCTGAATGACGCAAGAGTTTAGGGTTTTGACTCTGGATCTAAGAATGCAACATCATGGATTTCCCTGCAGCAATACATTAAGGCAGGCGTTTTCGAACTCTGCTTGCCAGATGTTGCTGGTCTCCTCCTCAGCCTCCAAGCTTCGGCTCCTCAGGAGATCAATTTCCAGGCATGCTCTCCAGGCACTACAGAGATATGGAGTGGGGAAGGACACACAGCCCTGACTCCTGGTTCCTGTTTAAATAGATGGGGCCCCCACTGAGAGACCTTGAAGGCCAAGAGGAAGACAGATCGTCCTGGAGAGAATCTATCTATGTGGTCGCTAAGGGTCGACACCGACTTGACGGCACTTAATCCATCCATCAATCAATCAATCAATCAATGGGGGCAGAAGTATCACACAGAATGGAAGGAGCTGCTCTTTCCTCATCCCGCCCACATCCACCCTGCCGAGCATTGGAGAGTGTTCAAGCGGGAACCGGAAGTCTATTCTGTGTGTCTGTTACCTCTTTGGCCCTGGCGAACCTCTCTGGAAATTCAGCTCGTCTTGTAGAAGGAGGAGGCAAGAAATCAAAGGTGGTACTTTGGTGGGCGTGTGAGGGGAGGCGCCGGAGCAGTGGGGAGGAGAAGCTCTTGGTGGTTGGAGCCAGTCGGAGTGCAAAAAATAGAAGGCGACGGCAGCAGTAGCAGCCCGGGCCAAGGACGCCTTTGGTTTTCGGGGGGGGGGGTGACTGATTGCAGAGGGGGTGCATCTTTTCTTGCAGGAGGGAGGGGCGTGGGGGGTGCGCGAGCTACTGTCGATTCGACCAAGTCGGCGCGAGGGAGTTAGACCGCGTGTGTGGGGGGGGGTCTGTCTATGAACAAAGGCGGCTATTCTGGAGCTCTGCACGCTTCATTTCCCCCCCGGTCGTGTAAAAGCCAGGATGGCATACAATGGACCGGAATGACCCCTTTAAAATCACCCTGGATTCCTAAACTAGTGCGATGTAGAAGAAACACTTGAAAACAGTATATTAATATTTATTTATTTATCTATCTATCTATCTAACTAACTTCTATACCGTCCAAATTTTCGTCTCTGGGCGGTTAACATAAAAACAATTAAAACACCTATAAAAGTTAAAACAAGGCAACAATTTAAAAACAGCCATAAAATTAAAAACAGACCGTTTTGAAAAGCTGGGAAAGCTTGAGTGAAAAGATGGGTTTTCAGGCGTTTTGAAAGTGTTCCAGTATTACAGTTCTATTAACCCTTTCATAGACATGCCTGGAACGGCCCCCTAAAAATCAAATGACGCCCCTCAAATAAATGGATGTGTCGCAGACACATGCAAACAATGGCATTTTGCGTTTGTATGTAAGTGTGTGTGTGTGTGTGTGTGTGTCCCGGGGGTGGGGGGAGGTATTGCTCCTCAGCAATATATCTGCACTAGTTCAAATACATATACAGGCATCCTGGTCTTACTGACTTTAAAAAAGAAAGAGCCAGCATGGTGTAGTGGTCAGAGTGCTGGACTAGGATCGGGGAGGCCCGAGTTCAAATCCCCATTCAGCCATGAAAACTAGCTAGGTGACTCTGGGCCAGTCACTTCTCTCTCAGCCTAACCTACTTCACAGGGTTGTTGTGAAAGAGAAACTTTCATGGTAACAGTATGTAGTACTGGGCTCCTTGGAGGAAGAGCAGGATAGAAATGTAAAAATAATAATAAAAATAATATGGGAAACACACACAGATCAAAAGTGCTCAGTCATTAGACCTGGAGAGCTGGTCTTTGTGGTAGCAAGCATAACTTGTCCCCTTAGCTAAGCAGGATCTGCCCTGGTTGTAATGAAAAGGAGACTAGAAGCACTGGAAGATGGTGCTGCTCTGGGAAGAGCAGGTTTCAATCAAGTTCCCTGGTCTGACTCAGTATATGGCAGCTTCCTATGTTTCTATGTACCACTGATCTGAAGGGTTCTCATGTGGGCAGAGAGGCCCCATATGTGATATTGTTTTATTATGTATTAATTAATTACATTTTTCCCGCTTTTCCTCCAAGAAGCCTAAGGATATGCTTGTGTTTATCCTCACAACAACCCTGTCAGGTAGGTTAGGCTGAGAGATAAGTGACTGGCACAGGGTCACCCAGTGAGTTTCATGGCTGAATGAAAATTTGAACTTGGGTCTCCCCAGACTACACTGGCCATATTGTACTACACAAAAAGGCCATAGGGTTTTATTAAGCTTCTGGGAAAAACTGGACACTGGGGTTGGTGTTGAAAAACTCCCTGTTCTTCAGGAATGTTCTGGCAAATGAACACTGCAAGTATTTGACTATCATTTGACTGATCAATTGAACAAGTAGTAGTTGTTTTTACCAGACAAATAAATGCTAACCTTTCCTGAAGCTTTAGATTCTTCAGAAGAATAGCTAGTTATGCCCCCTTCATATCTTCTTTCAGTGGGCAAAAATTATTGATGGGGAACTCAAAACACCCCATTGTTCCCCATGGGTAGCTCCTAGGAACACCAAAGTGGGTTGTGTAGTAGGGCATGATGGGTGCTAACAACCACCCAACCCTCAAAAGAAATGGGCAAGTGAGAGACTTTTTTAAAAAACAAATTTTTAACCTTTCCCCCAAACCCCATAGGATCTTATGGGGTTTGGGGGGTAAAGGTGAACAACTTGTTAAAAATTGCCTGCTTGCCTATTTCTTTTGTGGGTTGGGTGGTAGGTAGCACTACCTTTTTAGTATTAAGCGAGGCTGCTCGAATTTGGTCCTCCTGCAGATGTTGGCCTACAACTCCCATAATCCCTGGCTATTGGCCACTCTGGCTGGGAATTATGGCCATCCAAAAACAGTTGGGCGGGGGGTGGGTGCAAAGCTGAGCAGGCTTGGTATTAAGTATATTAATACTGAGAAGGCTTGGTATTAAGTATATTAACCACCTAGAGATTTCTACATTAGGTAGTATAGAAATTCAATAAATAAATAAAAGTATATTACTATATTCTATTTGTATAGTTTTAAGTATAGTACTACTTAATTTCAAATTTAGGCAGAAACAGTGTTCCCTGTAACAGATTCTCAGATGTTGTTGACTGCCATATTCCCTAGCCAAAGGCCTTTGTGACTGTATATGATGGGAGTTGTAGTCAACATCTGGGAATTGAAAGTTTGCGGGGACACTATTGGATTATTTTGTATGATCTTCTCTCATCCAAAATGAATTGTTGCATTATTATTACTAGAACCTAGAACCTTCTGCATGTGCTTTCCCACTGAGTTAGAGCCCCCTCCCTTCAAAAACATAATACTCCTTCTCTGTCTACAAATTGAAAGATAGGAGAAAACCTTGAGCAACACTAGAAATAGCTAGTCCATTCAGAACTACGCCAAATAAAGGACAGAGCATAGTTCAGAAACATGTTCGTTTCCACCCTTAAAATGGTTTGTTCTTTTATGTGTCAGCATGTTCCAAAGCAACCAGGCAATGATCCCCATCTTCTTCTTCTGAACAGGCATGTAGACAAACACAAGGCACAAAGTCAAGAAGAGTTCCATCTTAGCGATTTTGTCTCCCTCCTCCGTTCAGACTGAGAGCCAAGAAAGCATATTCTTCTCCCTCTCACATCACACTAGAACCAGGGGTCATCCCATGAAATTGACTGCCAGGAAATTTAGGCCCAGAAAATTTAGGACCAGCAAACGGCCGGCACCACCCGGAGCCGCTGCCGCCTCGCCCGGCTTCCCCCGCCGCCTCCTAGCTTTGCCTGGCCGTCTGGCGGCCGCCGCTTCTCCTCAGCCTGCCGCTGCTCCGCCCGGCGTCGGCTGCTTCTCCTCGGCCCGCCACTTTGCTTCTCCTCCACCCGCCCAACATGACGGCCGGCGCCCGCTCCGTGTCTCTCTCGCCGTGTTCTGCGCACGCGCGCACCACGCATGCGCAGAACACCCGAAAAAGACACGGACGCAGGTACCCAACCATTTTATTATATAGGATTATTATTATTATTATTATTATTATTAATAATAATAATAATAATTCAATTTCTATACCGCCCTTCCAAAAATGGCTCAGGGCGGTTTACACAGAGAAATAATAAATAAATAAGATGGATCACAATCTAA
This sequence comes from Hemicordylus capensis, assembly GCF_027244095.1. Taxonomy (NCBI): domain Eukaryota; kingdom Metazoa; phylum Chordata; class Lepidosauria; order Squamata; family Cordylidae; genus Hemicordylus; species Hemicordylus capensis. The sequence goes on along the minus strand of NC_069658.1, from coordinate 232,083,588 downwards.
TAAGAAACACAAGATAGACACCAGCAACAGTCACTGGATGTACTGAGCTGGGGGTGGATAGGGCCAGTAACTCTCCCCCTGCTAAATAAAGAGAATCACCTCATTAAAAAGGTGCCGCTTTGCCAAGCTAGCAGGGGTTCTAGCTGTTAGCTGTTGGTTTCTTGGAACTGGTGGGAATGGATTTTGGGGTTTCCTTGCAGCACTTCTTTGGGGTTTCCTAGCTTGGGGGACTTGGTCTCAATCCTGCACAAGTTTACTCAGAAGTAAGCCCCCAAGAAAGAAATGTTTGTTTCCCACCACCTCCAGTAAACATTTCTATGCTTTGCAAGAGGTAGGGCAGAGAATCAAGTCCACATTCTTGTCTAGAGACTCTACTGGCCCTGATTCCTCTGTGTGCTTGATCAGAAGTAAGCTCAAGTGAAATCAATGGACTTCTCAGTAACTTATTTCAAGCTTTGCTTCTCCACTTTGGGGTGGGGAATGAGAGAAAAGTGGCAGAAGGAGAAAACAAAACTCCATAAAAGGAAAGGCAGGGGGAAGGGATCATTTGTTTAATTATGCCTGACAGCTACATTCAAAAGTTACTCTAAGGAAGTCACTTTCTAGAACCTGCCAGGATTTGCCCCTTCCAGCTCTGACTTCAGAACCCTCAGCGGGCAAAATTGACAATAAATAGCCTTAGCCATCTAAACTGTTATGGGGATTTTTAACATCAATTATTCACAAAATAATAGGTGGTTGTTTTTCAAACAAGCAAAAGGCACTACTCTAAAATGGATTTGAATTTCTGGAGACAATTAAAGAGGCATTAAACATTTTAATTAAAGATATGTTATCTGTACTGAAAAAAGGTAGCCGGCACTTAAAACCCCTCTTTATAAGAGTTATTCCATAAACTGCTGCATCTAAGCCATTTTTCAACAAATTTGCACTATATTTGGAGGGATGGTGTTTCTTGTCACCTAGTTGATTTCTGCAAACAGGCAGATTTGACAGATAGTTTTGATTTGTATGACCAATAGAATGTTCAGGGCTTATAATGGTGGAATATTGAAACGCCTTATCTTACACTGGCACAACTATGCCAGTATAATTTTTCCCCAGGAGGCTGTTCAGATCTTCACTGCTGAGACTTCAACCATCCAATATAGTAGATCCAAGAAGATGCTCTCATAATATTAATCATTTATTTAGGGGACCAAGAAATTGGATAGCGTAAATCAGTTACTAAAGAACAAATGATGAAAAGATCATGTGTGTTGTTGAATGTTTATTGTTCTTAACGAACTTCCAAACTTAACACATCCATAAAATGCAGAAGTAAGATTATAGACTATAATCCCACTCTGTTCCCCTTATTTTAACAAATTTGCACATGCTCGCTCTCTCTGTCCTACGTGTGCACGTACAACACAAACTTTCTCTTGCTGCTGTTTATATTAATTTACTCGGAGGTGTGGCCCATCATTTTCTGGGTGAAGACATAGGAACATAGGAAATTGCCATATATTGAGTCAGACCATTGGTCTATCTAGCACAGTATTGTCTTCACTGACTGGCAGCAGCTTGGTTGCAGGCAGGAATTTCTCTCAGCCCTATCTTGGAGAAGCTTGAACTTGAAACCTTCTGCTCTTCCCAGAGTGGCTTCATCCCCTGAAGGGAATATCTTGCAGTGCTCACACATCAAGTCTCCCATTCAGATGCAACCAGGGCAGACCCTGCTTAGCTAAGAGGACAAGTCATGCTTGCTACCACAAGACCAGCTCTCCTCTCCTATGCAAAGACATTTTGCATAGGCACTTATAGGAAAGTTCAGTACTCTCAAAGGCTAGTCCCATTAGGCTGCCCACATCTCGTAGCCATTTTAAGAAGATACGATGATCCACATTGTCGGACGTTGCTGGGATGAATAAGAGGATCAATAGGAAGCCATTCCTTTTGTGAACTGCCCAGGCAAGGAGGGATATTCATCACAGTTAGCAATGTGCTCTCATTCTGTAACTAAATCAAAAACTGGACTGAAATACGGAAAGGGGCCCTGCAATTATTTATTTATGTATTTATTTATTTATTCGATTTCTATACCACCCTTCCAAAAATGGCTCAGGGCAGTTTACACAGAGAAATAACAAACAAATAAGATGGATCCCTGTCCCCAAAGGGCTCACAATCTCAAAAGAAGCACAGGATAGACACCTGCAACAGTTACTGGAGGTACTGTGCTGGGGTGGATAAAAGACTAAAGAGACTGTGCTGGGGTGAATAGAGACTTAACTTCTCAATTGTACTTATCTTCTAGGTGTTGCCTTTATTTCAGCAGATGATAGGAAGAATGTGGATTATGTGAAACCAGGAGGGGTGTCAATGACCAACCATGAAATGGAAAAAAAACCCACTCCATTGATCAAGAGGAACCAGGGAGGCAGGAAAGAAACCAAACAGATTTCCAAGAAATCCCAGCCCAACAAGAATTTTCCAAAAGAAAAGGAAGGGGAAAAGGTCTTGTGTGTGGAAAAATACTCAGTTGTAAATCAAGCCAGAATATCAAGCCTTGATATCAAGCCTTGAAATCAAGCCAGGATGCAAATGGAGGAGAAGGTGAATACATGCTCAGAGCATGAAAAAAGCTTCAGTCAGAACTTGCAGCTGATCTCCCATCAACGAACTCTGACAGGGGAGATGCTGGGAGAGGAGATGGATCAAATCTGCAGGAGAGAAACCAAACAGAGACTTCGAGGGATGAATCTGCCTGTCAGAGTGGAGTCTTGCATTTGCTCCCAATCAAACAAGAACAAAAGAGTGGAAAGAGAACAAAAAAGTATCCTGTGTCTGCAAAAACAATGAGAAGTAATTCAAGCCTTAAGACAAAGCAAAGAATCCACACTGGGGAGAGTCTGTACAGATGCTTGGAAAGTGGGGAAAGAGTCACTCTCCGCACAAGTCTTGCTTTGCACCAGAGGATCCATCCAGGGAAGGAACCCTTTAAATGCCTGGAGTGTGGGGGAAAATTCAAGCAGAGTTCAAATCTTATTTGCCATCAAAGAATCCACACAGGAGAGAAGCCATTTAAATGTCTGGAGTGTGGAAAGCGCTTTGGAGAGAAAGGAATGCTTATTCACCATAAAAGGGTTCACACAGGAGAGGCACCATTTACATGCTCGGAGTGTGGAAAGAGTTTCCGTTTTAATTCCAGCCTTTATAAACATAAAAGAATGCATTCAGGGGAGAAACCATTTAAATGTTTTGAATGTGGAAAGAGCTTCAGAGACAGTGGCCACCTTACTGCCCACCAGAGAATCCACAAAGGGGAGAAACCATTTAAATGCCTAGAGTGTGGGAAGAGCTTCACTCAGATCTCAGGCCTCAATTCCCATCAAAGAACCCACACAGGAGAGAAGCCACATGCCTGCTTGGAGTGTGGAAAGATGTTCAGTGGTAAATCAGGCCTTAAGATGCATCAGAAAATCCACACAGGAGAGAAGCCCCACTCATGTTTAGAGTGTGGAAGGAGCTTTTGTGCAAAATCAGGCCTTACAAAACATGAAAGGATTCACACAGGGGAGAAACAATTTAAATGCATGGAGTGTGGAAAGGGTTTCACCTGGAGCTCGGGCCTTGTTAAACATCAAAGAATTCACACAGGAGAGAAACCATTTGAGTGTATGGCGTGTGGAAAGAGCTTCCGTGGCAAATCATACCTTCTTGAACATAAAAGGATTCACACGGGAGACAGACCCTATAAATGCTCAGAGTGTGGGAAGCGTTTCTCATTGCATTGCACCCTTACTAGACATCAAAGAAAACACACAGGGGACAAGCCATTTAAATGCTTTGAATGTGGAAAGAGCTTTAGCCGTAGTGAATCCCTTATTGCCCATCAAAGAATTCACAAAGGAGAGAAACCATTTAAATGCCTGGAGTGTGACAAGAGCTTCACTCAGATCTCTAGCCTAAATTCCCATCAAAGAACCCACACAGGGGAGAAGCCACACACATGCTTGGAGTGCGGAAATACCTTTCGGGATAAATCGAGCTTTAAGATACATCAGCGAACACACACAGGGGAGAAGCCATACTTGTGCTTGGAGTGCGGAAAAAGCTTTTGTGCTAAGTCCAGCCTTACCAAACATGAGAAGAATCACACAGGAGATAAACCATTTAAATGCATGGCATTTGGAAAGAGCTTCAGTTATAGCTCTGCCCTGAACACCCATCAACAAATCCACACAGGAAAGAAACCCTTGAAATGCCAGGAATGTGGGAAAAGCTTCAATCAGAGGCCATACCTCAATGCACACCATCGGAGAATGCACCCAAGGAAGAGCCATTGTTAAAGCCTGTGATCAGTGTTCCCTCTAACAGGGATTCCCAGATGTTGTTGACTACAACTCCCAGAATCCCCAAGCAAAAGCCATTGCAGCTGGGGATTCTGGGAGTTGTAGTCAACAACATCTGGGAATCTCTGTTAGAGGAAACACTGCCTGTTACATGGAAGGCTCTTTGGCTGGAGCAAGCACCTTTTCATCTATGAATACAGCAGTGGAGACAACTTGTGATACATCTGAGCTCATATTCTTTGCAGTAGTCATTTTATTACTCTTGAGCTGCCTCCAATGGGTAGATGTCACAGAAGTATTAAAATGGCACAGCAGTCCCCTCTTACAGAGCCAGATGGCAATCCAGAAGACGGAAACTGCAATAGGGATGTCTCCTAAAGCCATATAATTACCAATGTGTTAGTAATGTTACTCCATTAAGCAGCTCACCACTAGGAAGCATTGCCATTTTCCCCCATCTCACATGAAGTCGTTTGTTTAAAAAACCCATTTAAAGATTTCTGTTTCTCTGCAGGAGCAAGAGCATTGCTCCTATTGGTTGAGGTGATTATGATATCAGTCCTGTTCAACCTCCCTTCACACTCCCTGCAGTGTATAGATAGGATTTCCCGAGTTCCAGACTTGTTTCTGATTTATTTTGTGCCAGTTTCTTTAACATGATTGGAAAACAAGGTGCCTTGTAAAAACTTTACAGTGAGAATTGGACAATATATATACATACTTATATACATTATATATAGGTAGAGGTGTGTGTATATGTGTGTGTGTGAGAGAGAGAGAGACCGAGACCTTGTAAATGTATACATATTTAGGAGACATCTGGTAGAAGAGCTGGTCTTGTCATAAAGGTAAAGTGTGCCGTCGAGTCGGTGTCGACTCCTGGCGCCCACAGAGCCCTTAAGTTGTCTTTGGTAGAATACAGGAGGGGTTTACCATTGCCATCTCCCTCACAGTATGAGATTATGCCTTTCAGCATCTTTTTATATCGCTGCTGCTCAATATAGGTGTTTCCCATAGTCTGAGAAACATACCAGCGGGAATTCGAACTGGCAACCTTTGGCTTGCTAATCAAAGCATGAATTGTCTCCTTTGCTAAGCAGGGTCTGCCCTGGTTGCATGTGAATGGGAGACTACATGTGTGAGTACTGGTCATTGCTCATTAAATAGTTTCAAATTAATTTCAATTAGAAGCCTGAGAAAACAGGTGCGTCTTGAGAGTCTTCCTAAAAGCAAACTGAGAAGGAGATGCCCTTATTTCAACAGGGAGCATATTCCAGAGTCCGGGGCAGCCACAGAGAAGGCCCAGTCATGAGTCGCCACCAAACAAGCTGGTGGCAGCCATAACCAGATCTCTCCCCTTGATCTGAATAGGCGACAGAGTTCATGACAAAGAACCCTGTCTTTTCTGAAAGCACACCAGAGCTACTTTGATCCGAGATTATTTTTATCTGGCTATGTAACTCACCTTGAAATTTTGATGAAAGGCAACTTTGTAAAAGACACACCCGTGAATGTAATATTTTTTAGATTATAAAGCAATCTCAATACCAATGCTTGCTTGCATGGTTAAAAATGTTTGTACTTGGAGACTCCAGTGTTGGGAATGGGGCCGCAGAATGTTGGTAGAGCATCTGCTTTGTATGCAGAAGGTCCCAGGTTCATTTCCTGGCAGCATCTCCAGGTAGGGCTGAGAAGGACTCCTGCCTGGAACCTCAGAGCAGCCGCTGCCAGTCGGTGCAGCCAGTACTGAGCTAGATGGAGTAATGGTCTGACGTGATCCATGGTTGTGTCCGATGCTCTTGTGATGGGCAGCTCCCCCATGCTTGGATTCAGATGGGGCAAAATGCAGAGGCCATCCTGGAAACTTTCGAGAGATCCAAATGAGCATTCTTTGAGGTGAGTCTCACAATCAGAGAGACTCGCCGAAATGAGGTCTGCGGGGAGAGCAGGCTTAGCCCACTCTCCCTGCAGGTGATCGCCCGCGGAGCTCTGGGTGGCCGGATTGGCCGCCCACACAACTGCCGGCTCCGTTACGGTAAATTTTGATCATTCATTTTGTCGTCTCTTGTGTTGTCCATTTCTTTTCATGTTTTGACATAATAATATGCATAATATGGTTTTGTTTTACAGGTTTATTAGAGGGTGTCTGTGTGGGGAAGTGGTGGGATTGAGAGGGAGCCTAAGATGGGTTGTATAGATGAAAATGTAGTTGCTGTTGAAAGTTGTTCAATAATAAATCTACTAATATAATGCTGTCCCTGGTTTTTGTTTCCCACCCCAGTGCCCCAGGTAAGAGCCCTCCCACTCTAGCTCAGGAAAGCTGCTGAGATCTGCATACATGTAAAGCATTAGTTTATTAAAATGATGATGAAGAACATAATATTCTTCATAAACCCCTGCTAACTTGGCAAAGAGGCACCTTTTAATGTGGTGATTCTCTTTATTTAGCAGGGGGGAGAGTAACTTCCAGTGACTGTTGCTGGTGTCTATTTTATGTTTCTTTTTCGATTGTAAGCCCTTCGGGGACAGGGATCCATCTTATTTGTTTGTTATTTCTCCATGTAAAACTGCCCTGAGCCATTTTTGGAAGGGCAGTATAGAAAGAGAGAGAGAGAGAGAGAGAGAGAGAGACTCACCTACAAAGGCTGTGCAGATTCTTCCCCACCCAGAAATGGCTCTAGGATAAAGTAGTAGTGAGCCTGCCCCCCACCCCCACACACACACCAGCACCAGAAAAGGAATGGACTCAGTGGGGGGCCTAATTTGTGGATGCCCAAGACCAGAGTATCACTCCACACTTGAATTCTACCCCCAATGCCATGTTCCCTGTAACAGGGATTGCCAGATTTGTGGGGAGGGGGCTGTTTGTGTGGTTTTTCTGAGAGTTATTTCAACTAAATATTATAGCATTACATATAACATAATTAAGAATAGAAATTATATATGTATAACTGAAGAAAAAATAAAATTAACACATTCCTTAAATACTGACTTTAACATGAAATAAACAACTCCTAACATGATCAGGGAAAGCCTTTGCCCCTGGGGGTGACTAGAATTGTAGTCAACACAACATCTGGGAATCCCTCCTCCGGGGAACACTGCCTCCAAGCTCACAGCCTTCAGAGTAGGCTGCTCCGATGATATCTTGCAGCACTAAAAGTAACAGAAAAGAAATGGGGACTTCCAAGTCCCATAGCAAAGAAGGAGGCACCCAAACTCTTCCTTGCACACTTCCCCAATGAATTCTCTGTGCCCTACCCAAGGAGAACATGCAGTACCTGCTCCAACTCCAGTACAAAGAGGAGTCCATCTAGAATTTGGCACTAGGGCCATTCCGCCATCTGCAGAGGAGCAAAAACACATGAAGAGCCTGTTCTCTTTCACACACACCAACAGGCAATATTCCATTTCCTTGCATCTGCCGTCATGTTTGCTTCAAGGCACTGGATCTGTTCTAGAAGTTTCTTTTCTGTTCTATCACCAGGCATTCCTTCCATCTCCTTATGCCCCTCCGTTCCTCAAAGAACTCTCTCTTCCAACCTTGCTTCCTCCAAGGCCTTTCCTGGCCCAGCCAAAGAGCCACTTTCCCTGCTGTTTTCCACCTCAAACCATCATACCCCTTTGTGGGTCTTTTGTTTTGTTTTGGGGGGTTGTTAGTTTTATCAAAGCCAATCCAGAAGATTGAAGTTCATCAGCAGGCAGGACGGGTGTTCTGAAGCTTTCATCCTGCAACCTGAACTGCTGGTGAAATTTGGTAATAACTGTTTGCAAAGTTTGGAGGAGTCAAAATTCAGGAGTATCGTGAAGGATGGTGACCTTGTACAGAACTGAAACTGTGAGAGATTCTCAAGTGAGAATGAGGAATGTTTAGAATGCACTTTGCCTGCCCACAGTTGGAAGAAATAGCCTTGTTTGTGGCAGACATAATCTGTAGCCAGCCAGCAACAGAAGGAGCAATGCAGATCTGCAAGTGTCCTTCCGTGTTGCTGTGCTGAAGGTGGCTTTGTGCAGCGGACCAGGCACTAGGCGTGTGCATGAAACCGGTATGCCCAGTTCGGTTTGAGTCCAAGGGGTTAAATAGAGGATCCAATCCAAACCCAAGGATGGTTCAGTTCAGGCTGAATCTGTTTGGGTGCCTGCTTCAATTTGGCAGCCAGAGCCCTACAAATTACTTCATTGGAATGTTCCTGCAACAAGTCCAAAGAGCTGTAGAGAAGAGCTGGTCTTGTGGTAGCAAGCATGACTTGTCCCCTTAGCTAAACAGGGTCCACCCTGGTTGCATACGAATGGGAGAATTGATATGTGAACACTGTAAGATATTCCCCTCAGGGGATGGAGCCACTCTGGGAAGAGCAGAAGGTTCCAAGTTCCCTCCCTGGCAACATCTCCAAGATAGGGCTGAGAGTGATTCCTGCCTGCAACCTTGGAGAAGCCGTTGCCAGTCTGTGTAGACAATACTGAGTGAGATGGACCTATGGTCTGACTCGGTATACAGCAGCTTCCTATGTTCCTAAACCTCATTTTGTAGTAGGCCCCAAAATCCCTTCATCCGGCCCTGCACTGGCACCCAGACAGAGAGCAAGAGAGAGGTCTTTGTCCCAAGGAACTTACAATCTAAATTTTTATAGTGTGGAAGTTAAACAAAAAAGTGAATGGTCAAGCTAGGAAGTGATGACTCTTTGTGAGCAAGGGCAGGTAAGTTTACTTAGACCAACTGAAACACTTCTGAGCCCCTGCTCTTGGAGTGTGTGTGAAAGACACACACAGGGAGGCAGTGACAAATGTGCCTTAGTTACAGGGTGTAGAAAGTTCTCTTCCCTTTAAAGGAATTTCAGCTACTTGCTTCTACTTCTCTATAGCTCAGTTGAGAGACGCATCCTTGAGACAGAGCACAAGGGAGAAGTCCCAAGGCCCCTACAATCCAAAATTTAACATTGTGCAAGTCTACAAAGGGAGGAGGAAAAGGCGAGGCCAGGCTGGGATATGGTGCTGTGAACCAAGACAATTACAGTGTGGTGTAGTGGTTAGAGTACTGGACTAGGACCAGGGAGACCCGAGTTCAAATCCCCATTCAGCCATGATACTAGCTGGGTGACTCTGGGCCGGTCGCTTCTCTCTCAGCCAAACCTACTTCACAGGGTTGTTGTGAGGAGAAATTTAAGTATGTAGTATATTGCTCTGGGCTCCTTGGAGGAAGAGCAAGATATAAATGTAAATAATAAATATTACATGTCCTTTGAACAAGGGAAGCATTTCTTCTGAGCAGGGGTGCAGGTCAAATGCCAAGCATCTGAGGAGGACCCTTCTCATTTCACTGGACTCCTCAATCGCCCCAAAGTATCTTTCCTCTGCCCCACGGTTCCTCCTTGCATGACCCACGGGCCAATGGTGGCCTGCCCAGAGCCCAGTGGTAGTGGTATGCACGGAACCGGGGCCTGCCGGTTCGAAGATGGTGGTGGTTGTATAATCTTTAAGGATGGGGGAGGGTGCTCTTACCCCTCCCGCCACATTTTCCCCGCAGGCGCTATCTTGCTGCCGCCCCACCGGACCTTTTTAAAAGACAACGCCGGTGGGGGAAATGCGGCAGGAGGGGCAGGAGCACCCTCCCCCGAACCGCCAGACATTCGAACCAGTCTGGAGGCCTGTAAAAGGGCCTCCGCACTGGTTCATGCACATCCCTACCCAGTGAATCGAATCGAATCTTTAATGTTACGGCCACAAGGCAAAACAATAGAAAAAGATTACAGTTATACGGCAGTAAATATTATTATTTATTATTATTATTTTTACATTTATATCCCGCTCTTCCTCCAAGGAGCCCAGAGCGGTGTACTACATACTTGAGTTTCTCTTTCACAACAACCCTGTGAAGTAGGTTAGGCTGAGAGAGAAGTGACTGGCCCAGAGTCACCCAGCTAGTTTTCATGGCTGAAGGGGGATTTGAACTCGGGTCTCCCCAATCCTAGTCCAGCACTCTCACCACTACAGAGTATATATGATTAAAAGAGTTTAAATCAGAATTAATTACATTTTTTAACAATATTGGAAACATATCCCAGTGGCACCCTCACCTAACTGCTCCCTCTCCTTCGGCCACAGCTGCCAAGTGTGCTCTCTCCCCCTCCCGCTTGCTGCAGCAGCAACACACAAACACACACTTTCTCCCTTCTCCCCCACCCTTCTCCTGCCATCCCTGCGCTGGGGTCCAGAGCAGCTTAAGTCTCAAGGGCTGCAGAGAGGTAGGGAAAGGCCTCCCAGGGAGACCTGCTGCCACTTCCCAGGGGAACTTTTAAATGGGTCCCTGTCCCAAAAGGGCCCACGGTCTAAGAGGAAATAGAAGGTAGATACCAGCAATTTACATTTACATTACAAAATCCACACCTTGGAGAAATGGTGTGCCGGTGTTGGAGAGAGACTATTATTCTCCCCCTGCTAGACATAAGGAAATTATGGCTTTTAATCTCTACTCAGTTAGCAAAACAAAATCCACACCTGATGTTTTTAAATAAATATATAAAAATACCAACGCATGAGAATGTTTTATTTTATAAATCTTCACTTTAAACATGATGCAGAATCACAATTCAAACAGAAAGGACACAATACTTAAAACACAGAAACTACGACGGCGACTATTATTTATATGCCGCACTTCAGCCAAAGTTCTCAAAGCAGTTTACATAGAAAAATAAATAATACATAAATAAGATGGTCCCCTGTCCCCAAAGGGCTCACAGTCTAAAAAGAAACATAAGGAAGATACCAGCAACAGCCACTGGAGGGATGCTGTGCTGGGGCTGGATTGGGCCAGTTGCTCTCCCCCTGCTAAATGAGCAATTGAGATTGATTCAAGAAGGCAGTTCTTCAAATACTTGATTTTAGAACATTGACACTTTTATAAGTAATACTAGGTGAATATCAGAAACGATGTATTCTATTTAACTGTTGATTGGTTTTACTAGTTTAACACCCTGCAATGATATTGTATCTTCCACACATCTGTGGAATGTTCACTTGAAATTTCCAGGGCCACCTCAGCATTTCACTTATTTAAGATCCACTCTAAAGCAAGCTGGTCTGTCCATTTTAAAAAAATGTTTATGTATGGTCTGGAAAATGCAATCAAGTGTGATTTTGAGGTGATTACAGCCTTATTACTTCATCTGAGAATATTAAGAAGTCTCTCTGGTGATCCGCCCCCCACCCACCTGTCTTTCATTAAATGTCTTTCCATCTTTTTCATAAAAATAATCATAAGTTAATCTGATCTGTTTCACTTAGGAGTACAGGATGTGGCTAAGGTGAGTTTCCCCTAAATGCAACCACACAAGATTAGATATGAACAAATGATAAGAATGTTTGGAAAAAATGCACATTTTTTTCCTGAAACTAAACCCAGAAGCCCTTTTGAAGTTAATTTCTATATGTTACATTCCAAAGTCAGTTAGGGGATTCTTCTGAGAAATAAAATAAATTTGGAATATGTGGACCAATAGTTGCAGTTTCTATCTCCTGGATTGCCATCAGACACCATATGAGGGAATCCTGTGCTATATTAATATTGTTGTGGAACTTATTCATTCAAGGCAGCTTTATAAAGAATATCAAGAAAGAATATAGTGAGGGGGAAATCACAAGAGGTAACTCCATGGCATGCCCTCCGAGATAGAATGCAAGGTCCTTGCTCTGCCTAAAGTGTTTCACCTAAAGGGGTGTGTCCTGTTTGAACTCTGATGGTTACTGAGGTTGGTCTTCTGAATACAGCTCTTTCCACACTTCAAGCATTTAAAAAGTTTCCCATTTGTGTGTATCCTTTGATGCTTGTAAGGCCTGAGCTCCTCATGAAGTTCTTTCCACACTCCAGGCATTCTCCCGTGTGAAATCTGTGATGGGTACCAAGGTGTTCACTTCAACCAAGGCTCTTTTCACAATCCAGGCATTTATATAGTTTCTCCAGTGTGGATTCTTTGATGGGTTGTAAGGGCTGAGTTCTGACCAAAACTCTTTCCACACACAAGGCATTTAAAATGTTTCTCATTTGTGTGGATTTTGTGATGCCTACCAAGAGCTGAGCTATGACTGAAGCTTTTCCCACATTCCAGGCACGTATATGGTTTATTCCCTGTGTGGATTCTTTGATGCTTAGTAAGGTCTGAGCTGCTCACAAAGCTCTTTCCACACTGCAGGCATTTAAATGGTTTCTCCCCTGTGTGGAATATGAGGTGAGTTATAAGGGCTGAGCTCCGACTAAAGCTCTTTCCACACTCCTGGCATTTAAAAGGTTTTTCACCTGTGTGGATTTTGTGATGCCTAGAAAAGGCTGAGCTGTGACTGAAGCTTTTCCCACATTCCAGGCATTTAAATGGTTTCTCCCCTGTGTGGATTCTTTGATGGCTACTAAGGAGTTGACTATGACCAAAGCTCTTTCCACACTCCAGGCATTTAAAAGGTTTCTCACCTGTGTGGATTCTCTGATGGGACGTAAGTTGGATGTTCTGGTTGAAGCTCTTTCCACACTCCAAGCACTTAAATGGTTGCTCTCCTGTGTGGATTCTCTGATGAGTTATAAGGACTGAGCTCCGACTAAAGCTCTTTCCACACTCCTGGCATTTAAAAGGTTTTTCCCCTGTGTGGATTTTGTGATGCCTCGAAAGGGCTGAGCTGTGACTGAAGCTTTTCCCACATTCCAGGCATTTAAATGGTTTCTCCCCTGTGTGGATTCTTTGATGAGTTGTAAGGTTTGAGCTCCGACTAAAGCTCTTTCCACACTCCAAGCATTTGTACAATATTTGGTTTCTCTGATGTGCCTTAAGGCTTAAACGACTGCTGAAGTTCTTTGCCTGTACATAGCAATTTCCCCCTTTCTTTCCATTCTTTTGTTCTTGTATACTTGGGATGAGGTGGAAATCCCCACTCTGACAAGCATCCAATTCACCCCTTGAAGTCTCCATTTGGTTTCTGTCCTGCATATTTGATCCGTTTTGAATCCCAGCATTCTCCTCTATCTGAGTAGAGATAAGCTGTGAGTTCTGATTGAAGCTCTTCCCATGCTCTGAGAACATATTTGGCTTCTCCTCCAATCGGGTTCTACAGTATGTATCGAGTTTTGATTTACAACTGAGAGGTTTCACACACAGAGGATTTCTTTTCGCTCCATTTCCATTGCAATATTCTTGTTGGGCTGGAATGTCTAGGAAATCTGCTTCGATTCTTTCCTGCCTCCTTTGTCCCTCTTGATCTCCAAAGGTCTGTAGTTCCATTTCATGGCTGGTTTTTTTGGACAACACCCCTCGTATCCTCACAGGATCTTCCACAATGTTATCGCCACCTGCTGGAACAAAGGGAGAATCCTGATGACTACCGTAACTAAGAAATTTAGTCTTTTTTTCAACTACGACTTTTTTACTTGGTCACAGAACGGAGATCACTTAGCCAACTTGATGAATAACTGTCCTTGTATGGACAGTTGAGAACAGGATCCAGATAGATCCTGTTACTTGTCTGAGCATCTTTGGACAATGTTGACCATCCTCTTACAACGATGGCCAGGGCACTTGGAGAGTCTGACAGGGATAGCCCTCAAGACCTTTTGCTGTCTTTTTAAAGATTTCACTTTTACAGAGATCACTTGCACAGGAATGTAGTGAGCTTTTATTTGGTGGGTTGGCCAGTGGGAGGAAGTGGTTTGGGCAATGCAGTTGTAGTCATAAGAACATAAGAACAGCCCTGCTGGGTCAGCCCCAAGGCCCATCTAGTTCAGCCTCCTGTTTCACCCAGTGGCCCACCAGATGTCTCTGAGAAGCCCACAGGCAAGAGGTATGTGCATGCCCTCTCTCCTGCTGTTATTCCCCTGCAACTGGTGATAACATCTGGGAACTGCTGTTACAGGGAAGACCACATGTCACACCAATCAAATTAATACAAGTTGCAGCAGCAGGAATGCTGTAAACCAGATGTGTGTGGTGGGCAGAGGGGAGAGAGAATGGAGTTTTAACAGCTCATAATCTGTGGTATTTTTGCTTAAGAATAGAGCATGCCAACATAGCAACTTATCAGAGTTATCCCACAATATGTTCTTTGAATATATGCAGTCCTCAAAATAGGTTTACCAGAAGGCTCAGTTAATATGGCTGCAGGAACAGTCTATTATTTGTTTATGTGTTGGGAGCAATACAGCCAGATGATTTAGAAGTGTATAACCAAATCCGTGAACATTTGTTGTTCTCTTAGGAACATAGGAAGCTGCCATATACCGAGTCAGACCATAGGTCCATCTAGCTCAGTATTATCTACACAGACTAACAACGGCTTCTCCAGGGTTGCAGGCAAGAATCTCTCTCAGCCCTATCTTGGAGATGCTGCCAGGGAGGGAACTTGGAACTTTCTGCTCTTCCCAGAGTGGCTCCATCCCTTGAGGGGAATATCTTCCAGTGCTCACACTTCTAGTCTCCCATTCATATGCAACCAGGGTGGGCCCTGCTTAGCTAAGGGGACAAGTCATGCTTGCTACCACAAGACCAGCTCTCCTCTACAGCTCTCTTGCTTCTAGACTTGTTGCTAAAGCATTCCAATGAAGTAATTTGTAGGGCTCTGGCTGCCAAATTGAAGCAGGCACCCAAACAGATTCAGCCTGAACTGAACCATCCTTGGGTTTGGATTGGATCCCCTTTATTTAACCCCTTCAGCCTACTTCTGTCACTCCACTGACCCCTGTAGCTGTATAAGAGGAGACAGGGCAAGCTGTATTTTCATTGCCCTCCTGGTGGTATAGCTTCTGTAGTGGGCTTGACTATTAAAATGACTCAAGGGATTCCCCACATATTTCTTTCCCTGAACTCCTGGGATATCTTGGGAACGGCAGTATTTTCAGGGGCAGTGGTGATGGCCAGGGTCTCTGAAATGACAGTGATTCCCTAGGTACCCTGCACTTTTGCCAGGCGTGCAGGGAAGAAATTAAAATAAAACCTCTTTAAAAGTCATACCACATAAGAACAGCCCTGCTGGATCAGGCCCAAGGCCCATCTAGTCCAGCATCCCGTTTCACACAGTGGCCCCCCAGATGGAACTGGAAGCCTACAGGCAGGAGTTGAGGGCATGCCCTCCCTCCTGACATTACTCCCCTGCAATTGGTACTCAGAGGCATCCTGCCTTTGAGGCTGGAGGTGGCCCACAGCCCTCCAACTAGTAGCCAATGATAGACCTCTCCTCCATGAAGTTATCCAAACCCCTCTTAAAGCCATCCAGGTTGTTGGCTGTCACCACATCTCGTGGAAGAGAATTCCACAAGTTGATTATGCGTTGTGTGAAAAAAATACTTCTGTTTGCTGGTCCTAAATTTCCCGGTAATAAATTTCATGAGATGACCCCTGGTTCTAGTGTTATGGGAGAGGGAGAAGAATTTCTCTCTCTCCACTTTCTCCACACCATGCACGATTTTATAGACCTCTATCATGTCTCCCCGCAGTCGTCTTTTTTCTAAACTAAAAAACCCCAGGTGTTGTAGCCTTGCCTCATAAGGAAGGTGCTTTAGGCCCCTGATCATCTTGGTTGCCCTCTTCTGCACCTCCACTGTAGCTGCTGCTCATTCAACGGCTCTGCTGAAGCAGGCCCAAGGCCCATCTAGTCCAACATCTTGTTTCACACAGTGGCCCACCAGGTGCCACTGGGAGGCCCCCAGGCAAGAGATTCTCTTTGTCCCCACAAGTCAAAACAGGCTACAAACTCTGCTGTCTGTGGAGTAAATAAGTTCAGGAGCTCAGGTAGCAAGACAGAGGTTGTGAATCTTTGGTCCAAATCGAAGCAACCATTTTGAACCAAGCCAAGAGAAGCAAACCCCCTGAAGCACCAAATAAAATCAGGGGCAGCTCCAAAGTACCCACATCCCCCCCACAATCAAATCAGTAATGCTTCACACAGCCCTAGTGATTTGGTGGCCTGAGGATATCAATGGTCCTTGCTTTCAGACAGAATTTACAGTGGTGTAAAAATCAAGTTGCATCTTGGCTTCTCTTTCCCACTTCACTTCATCAATAACAACAAAGAAACACCTGTTTGGAGATAGCATCTGGAGCACAGCTTCCCAGTAAGACCGGGATGGAGAAGTGTCCCATGTTGTGTCTTTAACCAAAGAAATCTGCAACAACATCTTTTAGCATCTATCAGCAAAGGGGTCCTTACCCAGAGAGGCCACCATCCCATAATTCTCCAGCATGACTTCACTGTACAGCGCTCTTTGGCCAGGATCCAGCAGAGCCCACTCCTCCTCTGCGAAGTACACAGCCACATCCGCAAAGGACACTGGACCCTGAGGGGGGAAAGGAAAACACACAGACCACCCTTTTCTCTACTCCTCAATAATTTCCCCTACAAACACCTTTTTACTCACAAGCTGAAAGTAGCAAGGAGGGGTACCTAGCTATTTGCCTGAGGGACCAAAAGCTTCAGGGAAACAGACAAGTAAACAAGTACTTTCCCAGCTGAGTGTGTCCCTCCTATCCACAGCAAATCCAGTACACCAACTGGTAAGGCTAGCACTTGGGCACTTTTGATCTATATGTTCCCCACTATTCCTTTTTCTTCTTTTTTAAAGAAAACCTCTGTAAGAGAAGCAGTCGCAGAGCTGTCCGAACAGCAGCCTGGGTCCGACCCTGCTCCAGCGACCTCCTCCAGTTATGCCCCATGCGCGTGATGTCACATGCACAGGGGCGTGGCTCGGGCTCCAGAGGAGCCCCAAGCGAACTCCTCTCACCCACGCCCGGGCTCCTGAGAGCCCCGAACAAGCTCTCAGCTTGTCATTTCAGGCAGTGCTGGCTGCCTGATAGGAGGGAAAGAAAGGGAAATATGTGCTGTCAGGCAGGCAGCGCTGCCTGAAATAACAAGCAGAGAGTTCGCTCGGGGAGCTCGGGTGTGGGAGGGGGGAGTTCACTCGGGGCTCTTCTGGAGCCCTAGCCATGCCCCACTGTGGTCATTGGCGGCCCTTTTCATTTGGGGGCCCAGGTTCTTTGAACCTGTTTGCACAATGGTGGCTCCACCCCTGAAGAGAAGAACAGCTGTTTCTGAAGAAGGCACCCTAACTGTTGAAGGGAAGAATACTTTTTTTTTTAAGGTCACAAAAGTAAAATGACCCTAAGCACCTGCAAAGGGCTTTGTCCTGGCAAAGGGAATGACTCCACGCCTATCTTGTGGAAACCAGGATGCAGTGTTGAGAACAGAGGGAAAACCGAGAGGGAAGAGGAAACTGCGCCCGGCCCAGCTAGTTTTATTTATTTATTTAACATATTTGTATACCACCCAAAACGCAAGCCGGTTTACAATTCTCACTCAGATTATCACTCAGCACTCGTTCCTTCTACGAATCCTACCTGCAAGGGCCCTGTTGCCCCTGAGCTCACAGCCTTCCAACTGGGCTGCTCTGATATCTTACAGCATTAAAAGCAACCGAGAATAAATGTGGTCTTCCAAGACGCATAGCAATGAAGAAAGCACCCACACGTCCCCTAGAAACAACCTATCCCCTACCTGACGATGACACACAGTAGCTTCTCCAGGACAGATATGAAAGGGACTCCATTTAGAATCAGGTACGAAGGCCATTCTGCGGCTGCGAGGGAGAGAAAGCACACGAGGAGTCTTTTATCCTTCACACCAAAGCAGGTAGTATTTCATATAGATCATTCTAGAGCATCTTGCTTATGAGGCAAGGCTACAACACCTGGGGCTTTTTAGTTTAGAATAAAGACGACTGCAGGGGAGACTGCATGATAAAGGTCTATAAAATCATGCATGGTGTGGAGAAAGTGGATAGAGAGAAATTCTTCTCCCTCTCACATAACACTAGAACAAGGGGTCATCCCATGAAATTGATTGCCAGGAAGTTTAGGGCCAGCAAATGGAAATATTTTTTTCAAACGCATAAGCGAAATATTTTGTCACACAACACATAGGCCCAACCCTGAGTGCTGCTGCACCAAGGCTTTGGAACGCACTCCCTAGTAAAATAAGAGCCACCCCATCTCTGACAGCTTTTTAAAAGTCTTGAAAGATGCATCTGTTCACCCAGGCTTTTAATTAATATTGTTTTAATGGTTTTAGTGCTGTTTTAAAATATTCTTTTAAAATTTTAAATTGTTGTAATGTTTTAAATTTTTTGTTTTTGTTTTAACTAATGTTTTACTTTCTGTTTTTATTTTGTTGTAAACCACCCAGAGACATAGGTTTGGGGTGGTATAAAAATATGTTAATAAATAAAAATAAAATAAGCAACTTGTGGAATTCTCTGCCACAACATGTGGTGACAGCCAACAACTTGGATGGCTTTAAGAGGGGTTTGGATAACTTCATGGAGGAGAGGTCTGCCATCGGCTACTAGCTGGAGGGCTATAGGCCACCTCCAGCCTCAAAGGAGGGATGCTTCTGAGTACCAGTTGCAGGGGAGTAACAGCAGGAGAGAGGGCATGCCCTCAACTCCTGCCTGTAGCATCTGGTGGGCCACTGTGTGAATCAGGATGCTGGACTAGATGGGCCTTGGGCCCGATCCAGCAGGGCTGTTCTTATGTTCTTAAGACAGGTGCTTTCATGCAGCCATAATTGCTGGTGAAATCTGGTCATGGCTGTTCACTAAGTATGGAGGACTTGGGGACAAACATCAGGAGTATCACTTGTGAGTGGTGACCTTGTGCAGGAATTGAATCAGTGGGAGATTCTTGAATGAGAATCAGAAATGTTTAAAATGAACTTTCATTGCACAAAATTGGAAGGAAAGATCTTGTCTGTGGCTGACGTGATCTGTAGCCCTCCAGCACCGGAATGAGTGCTGTGAATCTGTAAGTCTCCTTCAGAGTCCCTTGTGCAATAAGACTGCGGGGGAGGGATCAGGCTGCGATTTCCGTATCTCTCCCCTCCGCCCAAAGTTCTTTCTACTTGTATAGATCTGTTCCTGAAGGTTGCACAGCACAAGAAATGAGCTAATGTGATGTACAACCAGTGCACTTGCGCAAGAGAAGTTTGTGCCTAACTGTGCCTCTGGAGATGACACCGCTAAGATATTTTTTTGTACAAAATGCCTGGTTTCTCCCACTGTAGCATTGCTCAACATGGTAGCTGGGATGTTTACCAGGAATGGTGTGCAAGCATGCCCTTTTGAAAGGCGGGGGGGGGGGGGGGAGGGATGAACCAAACTGGGCATTGGCATTGAATGGGATTCCCCTTGACAGGGCAGGGTGCACGCTTGTGAAAAATATGGCCTTGCCACAGATGGAAAAGGAGGCAAAATAGCCTCTTAACAGCAGCCAAAGAATCACTTCCATACTGAAAGAGAAGGCTGGTGTGTGGGGGAAAGCAGTCTTGGATAACTTGTGCTATTTAGACCACAGCACCCATCAACTCTGGGCACAACGGTCAGTGGCTGGGGATGATAGGAGCTGTAGTCCAGACATAACATAGCCTTAGATAGAGTCAGACCCTTGGACCATCTAGCTCAGTACTGTCTTACACTGACTGGCAGCAGCAAAGGTTTCAGGCAAAGGTTTCCCCCAGCCCTGCCTGGAAATACCAGGGAGTGATCCTGTGACCTAGATGCATTTCCACTCACCCAAAAACCCTTCCCCTAAGCGGGAGATCTGCCACTCACATGTAGTCTCCCATCCAAGCGCAAAGCAAGGCAGCCTCGGTTTAGCTCAGACTCTGACTATGCATGCTTTCTCTCCCACAAGTCCCGCTCTGCTCTCCAAGGGAGCAAGACTGCGTGGGAAGCCATTCCCAAATGCGCACACCTCTCTGAAATGAAAACCATGCAGGTAAGGCTTAAGGAGTCACCTGAAGTGGTGCAGAGGGGAAATGCTTGTCTTACAAGCAGAAGGTTGCCAGTCCAAATCCCCGCTGGAACGATACCAGGCAGCAGTGATACAGGAAGATGCTGAAAGGCATCTGCTCATACTGTGCGGGAGGAGGCAATGGTCAACCCTTCCAGTATTCTACCGAAGAAAACCACAGGGCTCTATGGGCGCCAGGAGTCGAAATCGACTTGATGGCACCCTTTACCTTAAGGCTTAAGGATTCACACACTGACACTGCCTGCACCAATTCCACAGAGAGGAATCCCTCTTCTCCGCCCAGGCAGGGCAACCTCCCTCCATCTCGCGGTCCGCCACGGCCCTCCTGGAGGCAGAGAGGCAACAGCCCCTTTCCTTGGGGGTCCCTCGGCCTCCTCCCTTCCTCCTGCAATGCACCCCACTAATCCCACGCACCTGACCCACGGCTTCTTCCCTAGCCGGCTGCGGGGCCCAGGAAGACAAAGGCAGGGGGTGGGGGGAGCGCGGGGAAGAGAGGAGGCCCCTGCAGGGTGGCGGCGGATTTCCCGGGGTCGGCTGATCGCCCCAGCAGTCGCCAAGGCCCCCCCCCCCGATCTCTCTCCCGCAACCAACCAGCAGCCGGGCGGGAGCGGACTGCGAAGCACTTAAAAGATGCCGCAGCCTCTGCAAACCGGTGAAGGCTCAGCCAGCGCTCCGCAGAGACGCTGCCCGGCCTCCGCGCATGTGCAGAGGCCATTTGAGTGGTCGGCACGCCTAGAGCTGCCCCCGCCCATCCTTATCCCACTCACCTCCCCCTCTCCAGCGGCACTTTGGATGTCTTGCGTTCTTCTCGCCCCAGGAAACGCGCCTGCTCGGTTTCCATCCCCAGCCATTCACTGGGATCGAAGAGATGCGGGAAAGGGGCGGGAGACACAGCTATGCTTTCCGGCTCCCGCTTGAACACGCTCCCCAGGAACAGGAGAGCGTGGTCGGAAGAGCGGTTGCTCCCACTCTGTGTGATGCTCCCGCTGCCCCTCCTCCTCATGGGGCGATGTTCAAACGGGAGCGCAGAGTCAGAGCTGTGCATCTTTTCCCCCCGATCTCGTTCGTGGCGGTGATTGAATTTGGTTCGCGAGGAGGAGCTGCAGGCTGGAAGAGGAGGAGGAAAGTGAGGGAGGAATTTAAAGGTGGGCAGTGAGTGGAAAAGGCTTGGGAAGGAACGGCTGCTAAGTTGGGGACAAGCCCCAGCCAAGGAAGAGGAGGAAGGGCGGCACGCTGAAGGCCAGAGCGGGCTCCTCCGTGCACTCCCTCTGGTGGCGAGGCAGCAGCGTGCCCAGAGAATGCCTCTTTCCACGCTTCTGCTGGGGGCGATTCTGCGCTGCAAACCAGAGTGCACCTGTCTCTCTGTGTGATTTGTGTCGGTATTTATGTTTAGAAGCTATTAATGGCTTTGTACGAGGTCCCCAGGTGATGTGCATAATAAGTTATAATGAAAATAAACATATACAATTCTCAAATCTACTATGTATTATATTATATATAGCAGTGTATGTTTGTGGATTTGTTTGTGCAAAATAAAGTCATATTTCGTGATTACCGACAAATACCAAATTTTGCATTTTAAAAATCCTGCCAGTTTGACTTATTTATTTATTCATTCATTCTTAACATGTTTATGCTGGGTGAAACGTTTCAATAATTCAATTATTAAAATAAATTAAAATTGAGTAGCCCAGGGTTTCTTAACCTTGGGCCCCCAGATGTTGGACTACAACTCCCATCATCCCCAGACATGGCTGCACGGCCCCATTCGGGAGCTAGGTTGGGGCCAGCTCTGTGTTTGCAGAGCGGCCAGGAGCGGCCATTTAACTCCCAAACGGGGTCCGCACGGCCCCCGCTCTGGAGCTAAACCCGTACCCCCGCGTCTGACATCAGACGCTGGGGGCGTGTCAGGACTGTGAGGTGCGGCCCCTGATTGGCAGCGGCTCGGGTTCTTTGAACCTGTTCGCCCAGTGGTGGCTCCGCCCCTGGGCACAGCAACCTTGGGATTTCTCCTGAGAAGGAACTCTCCCCCGGCCAATGGCGGATTAAAGGATAGGCAGTCTATGTGACTTTTCCCCCAGAGGCAAATTTGGGGAATGATTAATTAAATGTTTTAATTTTAATTTAAACCTTTGAAATTGCCGCCGCACACAGCAGCAGTGTGGTGAAATGAGCTCCTCGTGTGCATGTGCCAGCCTCCTTAGGATGGTGCGTGCGGTGGCAAGGGGTGCAGCCGCTGTTCACACCAAGCACCGTGGCATTGGCGGTGGTCTGGCAGAGATGGCAGGCGGAGAGTGATAACATCCTTCTAACACCAGCCCGCCTACTTCCCAATGAAAGAGATCGCCCGATTTCGGGCCTTTCTGTGCACGCACGCACGTCTGTCTCTTTCTGCCTCCCATCCTCCCTGACCAGCTCCACAACTTGGACGTGTCAGGTAAGGCCCCTGCCCTCTTGATCGCTGC
Source organism: Hemicordylus capensis (assembly GCF_027244095.1). NCBI lineage: Eukaryota > Metazoa > Chordata > Lepidosauria > Squamata > Cordylidae > Hemicordylus > Hemicordylus capensis. The sequence goes on along the minus strand of NC_069658.1, from coordinate 232,060,953 downwards.
CTCCTGAGTTGTTTGGGATCCCTTGGGGTGGGGGGTGGGTCCTGACCACCAGTCAGCGAATACTGACTTACCCTTGGCCAACTGACTGGGGGGGGGGAGGATAGGTTGCATGGGAAGGAGCAAGCATGACTTCTGTCCGCCTCCATTTCTTAAGCAGATCTGGCAGCAAGGGCTGTGCCCTGCACTCATGAATGTGGGGAAAATTGTTGGAGATGCTTCCAGTGCGACCTTTTGCACCAACTGTCCTAATGACCACTAGGGTTAGAGACAGTGAGTCAGGGTCTCCCTATCTGTCTCTACTCTATGACCCCTGAACTGACTCTGCAGCACTTCCTGTGCTGAGTCATAATCCTTCCTTTCAGGGGCGTAACTACTATTAAGCAAGGGGAGGCGGCTGCCTGCGGGCCCCCACGCCTTGAGGGGCCCCCCAGTGGCAAGTCCCATGACTATATATTGTGAAGTGTGTGTGTGTGTGTGTGTGTGTGTGTGTGTGTGTGTCAGCGAGGGGCCCATTTGAAAATTTTGTCTCTGGGCCCACTCCAGCCTTGATACGCCCCTGCTTCCTTTCCTCCTAGAGAGCAGATGGAAACATCTCTCTCTCCTTACCTATCCACTATGTAGTCCTTTAGATTAGAGATAGGTCTTTCCTATCTAAGTGTATTTAACCAACAAATATTTAGTGTTTAGTCATAAAAGGATCTCCATGTCTTTTCTCTAAATAGCTGCAATATCCAAACCATCCTCTGCTACCTACTCTGTAGCTGGAGTGTGTGCTCATTCCTTAGTGCTCTGCTGTTTTACCTATTGTGGGTAAAAATCAACAACCTCTAACAGAAATTGGGCTTGGCTCAGACACCACTTTCCCCACCGTTCATGCTCCCACGTCCCACCCAGCTCCACCAGAAAACTTGCAACAAAGCAATTGCTCAACAACCTCTGCAGCTCCAGCAACCTGCAGCCATCAGGTCAACCCCTACCAAGGTCTCCCTGCCCTAGGAAGCTTGCAACACAAGTTTGAAGTTAGGGCGTAGGGCTTGGCAAATGGCTGTGCTTTGGATGGTGAGCCCCAAACTCTGCTCCCCGTTTGCGTGCGCGAAGGAAATTACTACACAGGCGGAACTCACACTGCATTTCACTGCACAAGATGGAAGCTGGGAGGGAAGAGAGGTGGGTAGGGTTGCATCAGAGCCCAGCAGAAAGGCATGCTGGACTGGCACAACATTCGGAGTGGGGCCCGGGGCGGCATCCTCCCACACACACACCATAGAATGGGGGAAAGTGTACCTCCCTCTTCCCTCTGGCACCAGAATGTGAATCAAAGCAACAGAAGAGCTGGATGACTTTCTTGCTCCTGCCCTCCTGACAGCGATCTCCTTTGTTTGGGACTCCCTAGGGCGTCCCTCCAATCTGAGAATCTGTGCATTAGAATATACTTGTAGTAAGTACAATATTCAATGATGTTCATCAAAGATAAGTAGATCACAGGAGCAGCCATGAAGCATGCTCTTTAGAAGCTGCCTGAAGCCTTTGGTCTGCACTGCTGTTTGCTGCACGGTGGCATTCGGTGCCAATATCAGCTATTCTGCAGTAAGCGGCCTTGAAACTTCATGCTGGTCAAACTGACATTTGCCTCTATCTTGTCTGTACCTCAAACAGATCAGTTTACATAGAAGCCTTGTGGAACCAATCATTAACAGGACAAAACCATGGCACAGTACTTGACTCATTCTCTCAGCGCTGAAGGATTTGACCGAAGTTGTGCCATTTTAGAAGTGAAAAGCCTTAGAACATAAGAACAGCCCTGCTGGATCAGGCCCAAGAAGGCCCATCTAGTCCAGCATCCTGTTTCGCACAGTGGCCCACCAGATGCCGCTGGAAGCCACAGGCAGGAGTTGAGGGCATGCCCTCTCTCCTGCTGTTGCTCCCCTGCAACTGGTATTCAGAATTATCCTGCCTCTGAGGCTGGAGGTGGCCTAAAGCCACTTCTTAGCACAATACTATTCCATCCGCCCTAGCTCTTCCTCTTCCATCATGCCAGGTCTTTTTCCACCCAGAGGGTCTGCTTCTCTGCTCTGAAGGGTCTTCCCCTTCTCCTTGTCTGATTCTGTCATCAGCTGCTGCTGCCACCACTGCTCCCTCCTCCTGACATTTTTGAAAGCTGGAGGACAAGGATGGGGTAGAAACTGGTATTTGGAAACTCAAGGGGTGGGAGAAGGAACAGAGCAGTGACTAGGATGCTCCAGATCTACTTAACAGGAGGCGTCCCAAAGGTGTCCTTGTTTTCCTTTCTTTTCCCAAAAGAGGACTCAAATTCAAGATGCCCCCCCCCACATATTTAACAGGAAAAAACTGGGAGCGGGGGGAGACTACATTTTGGATTCAGGTAAATAGAGTGCATGGGATCGTCCTCGCCTTCCTCCCTCTAAAGATCCCACAGCGGGAACACCCCATCCCAGCATAACAGGAGGGAGTGGCACACTCTGTGAGCTGTCTTGGGCATGAGGAGTGCATTTGGACCAGCCTGCATATTATGTTCTGCTGGAGGAGAGAATAGTGACTGGACCTATAAAATTGCTTTTTCATCTCTTATGTCCAATGTGCACAGCCTTTCCTCTATGCAGGAGTACAGAGACCCTGCCTTCCCTCCTCTTGCCAGAAAACAGGACACAAACTCAGAAAAAAAGTAATTGTTTTTTTTAACATTTATTAAATCACATTAAGTTTAAGATGGCAGTGTGTGCAGACACAGAATGGATTGCGACATCAACCAGATAGGATGCTCAGCATGGGGTGACCAAAACCCACACTGAAGAAATCAAAGACCATTTTCAGTAACGTGTTCTATTCTCCTTTATGACTGGTTTAATTGGCCCATCTCTTCTCTGGTTCTGGTAAATCCAACCTCTTCTCCTAACTCCCTCCTCCGTCATCACTTTGATCAAGTTGTTTGTTCTGTACGCTTCCACTGCTGCTGAGGTTTATCTCCTAACTATGACGATCTGGTAGATTTCAGCTCTCTCTTGCTCACCCTTGCTCTCTGTGGTCAGCTAGCTTGAAACCACTCATTTATTTATTTTATCATATTTTTATACTACCTGATATATACATCTCTATGTGGAAAGTGTCACAGCCATTCTTCACCAGGGCAACCAGATGCCTAGCTACACATTTAATGGTGATCCTTATCCACCCATCATACTATAAACCTAGATAAAGCTGTACCCAGATCTGTATTTTCTTTTACTATTATTTTTCCTCATTTGGAAACTACAGTTCTAATGCAGCCTAAATTCATATTAGCCTTTTTTGCAGCTACATCACACTACTGACCCACAGTCAGCTCCAGATCATGAGCAAGCCTGAGATCATTTTTACATGTACCACTGCCAAGCTATTATCCACTACCCTATACTTGTGCATTTCAGTGTTTTCAGTGCAGAAATTTGCATTTGTCATTTCTGTCAAATTTGAATTAGTTTGAGCCCTTTTTCAATTTTATCCCTGTCTTCTGAGGTGTTAGCTATCCCTCCCAGTTTTGTGTCATCTGCAGATTTAATATAGCATAGTCCTGACTCATCATTCACACTGCCTTTATTACATGAAACATGGTTTTCTTTTGAGAAAAGACAGAGACAAAGCAGGAGTTGAACAGTTCTCTTTGTCATCCATTAATATTTCAGCATCCTTACTGGGCATTGTCCTATCATTTCCTACCTCTTCTTTTGCATATAGCTGAACCTGGACAGTAAGCCTCAGTAACTGTAGTAACAATCCAGTAATAATAATTGTTAGAAGGCAGAATGGATTTATTGAGAGTAAATCCTACCAAACTAATTTTATCTTTTGTTTGATTGGATTACTAGCTTAGTGGATTGTGGGAATACTGTGGATGTAATTTATCTTGATTTCAGCAAAGCATTTGACAAAGTTCCCCAAGATATTTTGGTTAGCAAACTGGTTCTATAATAATGTCAGTTATTATATTCCATCTTTTTTTCCCCCATTCTATTTTGAATTCTTAATTCTCTTTAACTCCAACCTCCTTTTGGGGAAAGCATCTGCAGTGATGCTCTATCTTCCAGGTATGTTGAATCCACGGCAAAGCAAGCTGATCTGTCCTTAGAAAAAACTCTTGTGTGTGTGGTCTGAGCAATGCAATCAAGTATCATTATCAAGATGCTTACAGATGTATCACTTCATCCGAGAACATCAAGAAATCCGACTGGCGATTACCGGTATTAATTTTTAAAAAAGAAAAACATCTTGCCTTTTATTGAAATTCCAGGGTGGTTTACAATACAAGTAACCATGACTCAAAGTTCTGACCAAATGGACAGGATGTGGCTAAGGTGACTTTCCACCAGATGTAACCACAGATTAGATGTGAACAAATGATGAAACTGTAGATTAGGGATGTGCACGAACCATCCATCGGACGGTTTACTGGTGGAGAGGTTACCTTTAAGGAGCTGGGAGGGTGCGCTTACCATCACCACCACCCCGATTCGCCCCAAAATCACTGATGTGGGGTGGCAGCGTACCTTGACACTGACTGGGGCGGCAAGGAGGTATGCTGCCGCCCTACGCCAGTGATTTTGGTGGCCGCGCGGGTGGGGAAAACATGGGGGGGAGTAAGCGCACCCTCCAAGCTCCTTAAAAGGTAAACCTCCACCGCTGCCGAACCAGTCCGGACGCCTGACTTCCATACCTGTTTGTACACATCCCTACTATAGACCAGGATTTCTTAACCTTGGGACTCCAGATGTTGTTGGACTACAACTCCCATCATCCTCAGCCATGGCCTTTGTGGCTGGGGATGATAGGAGTTGTAGTCCAACATTTGGGGACCCAAGGTTAAGAAATCCTGCTGTAGACCAAAAAGTTGGATATCAAAGACTGAAGTTCCATCTAGATGCGCTTTTGGGGTTTAAACTTCTATACATATTTTTAAAAAACAGAGGGATTTTTCTGAGAAATGGGGGGGGGGCTGGATGATTTGGGCTGAAATTTTCTTTCTTCTGAATTGCCATCTGGCTCCAAGTGAAGGGAACCCTGAGCCATGTTAAAATTCCAGTGGGACCTTCCTATTAATGGTGGCTAAAAACTAAATACAGTATGACAACCAAGATTCCATGCTCAGAATCATGAGGAAGGGTGTCAAGGAACCACATGCCTGATGGGAGCGAGCCTCCATTATCTTGAAAGTGAGAGCACCACATGGCATCCACCAGACCTGCCCTTCACCAATTTCCTAATCCTGTCTAGCATAGGAGAAATGGATACTTTGCAACTATTGTGTTTGTCAAAATAAAATAAAAACTCATCCACCTTTCCTTTTGGTTCCAAATGGTATGTTTGTGTGTGCTCTCAAGAGTACTCAGTTCGGAATCCCACCACTACCACCCTGTAAAGAAGCCCCACTGGAGTTTGGGCAGTTTCACTCACTCACCCCTGCTCCAGTGCTGTGTCCGGTAGTTGCTGCCACCACTCTCTGCTTCCAGAGAGAACTCAGTTTGGGTCTGAAACCCTCTTTTGAGGATCCCCTCTGTCTTTGCAGAGTGGGAGCTGGAGCAGTTCACCCCATTCAGGTAGGTTTCCCTTTTAAGTAGCTCAACCAAGCCATCAACTTGTGGGGAGCGGCAACTCCAGAGTCTCTAAGCACGCACACACAAGAGGAGAGATTGTTCTCTCTAAAAGATGACTTTATTAATCTACTGGAACCAAGGTGGGTAGGGGAGCAGGTAAGCATTAGGAAAATAAAGCAAAAGTCATTTCTAACTCCTAACACATTCTAAAGTCTAAGCAAAGCACATATCTTGACAACGGGTGGTCCAGCATGTTGATGGAAAACAGCTGACACATACCAAAGGCAACACACAACTTTCAAAGAGTTTCCTAGGCAAAAGGAAAAGGAAAGGTTGGGCCATCGAGTCGGTGTTGACTCCTGGCGACCACAGAGCCATGTGGTTTTCTTTTGGTAGAATACAGGGGGGTTTTCCATTGCCTTCTGAAATATGATGCCTTTCAGCACCTTCCTATATTGCTGCTGCCTGATATAGGAGTTTCCCATATTCTGGGAAACACACCAGTGGGGGATTTGAACCAACAGCCTCCTGCTCTCTAGGCAGGTTACTTCCCTGCTGTGCCATTAGGTGGGTTCTTAGGTAAAGCATCTGGAAAGCAGTTAAATCCTTCCACCAATCAGAGGTTGGCCACAAGGGATCAGGCTGACAGCTCCTTGGCCAATGCAGAGGGGAGATGCTTCGCAACTGTGAGGCTGCCACCTGTCCGTAGTTCAGTTTTCCAGAAATCATCCCGACAGGGAAATTGGGGTGCAAAGTGTCTACTTCTCCAGTGCTAGACTGTATTAGGAAACTGGTGAAGGGCAAGTCGGGTGGATGTTCTTGCTTTCAAGATAATGGAGGCTAAATCCCATCATGCACGGGGTTCCTTCACAAAGGGCACTGAATCATTTATTTTTATTTTTATTATTATTATTATTAATTCGATTTTTATACTGCCCTTCAAAAATGACTCAGGGTGGTTTACATAAAGAAATAACAAATACATTAAAAAAATTGGCTCCCTGTCCCCAGAGGGCTCACAATCTAAAAAGAAACATAAGACAGACACCAGCAACAGTCACTGGAGGTACTGTGCTGGGGGTGGATAGGGCCAGTTACTCTCCCCTTGCTAAATAAAGGGAATCACCACATTAAAAAGGCACCTCTTTGCCATTAGAAAGGGGGTTGAAAATAAAAATGCTGATATCATCATGCCCTTTTACAAATCTATGATGTGGCCACATTTGGAGTACTGTGTACAATTCGGGTCACCATGCCTGAAAAAGAACATTATAAAACTGGAGAAGATGCAGAAGGCAACCAAGATGATTAGGGGCCACCTTCCTTATGGCTAGAACACCTGGGGCTTTTTCATTAAGAAAAAAAAAAGATGATTGAGGAGTGACACATAGATCTATAAAATTATACATAGTGCGGAGAGAGTTGATAGAGAGAGAAATTTCCCCCTCTTACATAATACTAGGAGTCATCTAATGAAACTGATTACCAAGAAATTTAGGACCAACCAAAGGAAGTTCTTTTTCACACAAGGCATAATTAACCTATGGAATTCTCTGCCACAAGATGTGGTGACAGACTTGAGCCTAGATGGCTTTAAGGGCGGCTTAGATAAATCAAAGGAGGACATCAATAGCTAGTAATCTGGAGGCCTAAGAGGAAAGATGCCTCTAAATACCAGGAACAGCAAGAGTGTAGGCATGCCCTTTGCTCTTGCCTGTGGGCTTCCCAGAGGCATCTGGTGAGCCATGAGTGAAACAGGATGCTGAACCAGAAGTGCCTTGGGCCTGATCCAGAAAGGCTGTTCTTATATAAGATAATGAGGGCAGTTTCATCACAAGAGATTTCTATTGCATGCAGATCTAGACGGGATGTAAGGGGCTTGCGCCAACTGAAGCTTTTTCACACGTCAACATTAAGAAGTTTTCCGTCCTGTGTGAACCCGTTGATGTTTATTGAGGTTTGTCTTCTGGATGAAACTCTTTCCACATTTCTGGCATTTAAAAGGTTTCTCGCCTGTGTGGATTTTGTGATGGCTAGAAAGGGCTGAAGTATGAGTGAAGCTCTTTCCACACTCCAGGCATTTGTATGGTTTCTCCCCTGTGTGCACTCTTTGATGTTTCATAAGGCTTGAGCTCTCAGTGAAGCTCTTTCCACACTCCAGACATTTACATGGTTTCTCCCCCGTGTGGATTCTGTGATGGGTACTAAGGTGTCCACTACGACGGAAACTCTTTCCACACTCCAGGCATTTGTATGGTTTCTCCCCTGTGTGCACTCTTAGATGTTGAGTAAGGCGTGATCTCCCACTGAAGCTCTTTCCACACTCTGAGCATTTAAATGGTTTCTCCCCAGTGTGGATTTTATAATGGGTGCTAAGGCCTGAGCTTTGACTGAAGCTTTTTCCACACTCTGGGCATTTATACGGTTTCTCCCCTGTGTGCATTCTTTTATGGGTAATAAGGGCTGACTTCCAGCTGAAGCTCTTCCCACACTCCAGGCATTTAAATGGTTTCTCTTCTATGTGGGTTCTTTTATGAGAAGTAAGGGCTGACCGCCAACGGAAGCTCTTTCCACACTCCAGGCATTTAAATGGCTTCTCCCCTGTGTGGATTCTTTGATGGTTATTAAGATAAGAACTGTCAGTGAAGCTCTTTCCACACTCCAGGCATTTGAAAGGTTTCACCCCTGTATGGATTCTTTGATGGGAATTGAGGCCTGAGCTGCAAATGAAGCTCTTTCCACACTCGTGGCATTTAAATGGTTTCTCCCCTGTGTGGATTCTTTGATGGGAAATAAGGTGTGCACTCTGGCTGAAACTCTTTCCACACACTGAGCATTGATATGGTTTCTCCCCAGTATGGATTCTTTGATGAGTAGTTAGCACTGTGCTGTATCTGAAATACATTCCACACTCGTGGCATTTAAATGGTTTTTCCCCGGTGTGGATTCGTCGATGGGTAGTAAGGGTAGCTTTCAGACTGAAGCTTCTTCCACATACCAGGCACTGAAATGGTTTCTCTCCTGTATGGATTCTATTATGGGCAATGAGGTGTGCATTATGCAGGAAGCTCTTTCCACACACTTGGCATTTAAATCTATTTTCTCCTTTGTGGATTTTTTTTTTATGGTTAATTAGGGTGGTACGCCTCATGAAGCTTTTACCACACTCTGAGCAGGTGTATCGTTTCTTTCCGGTGTGGATTCTTTGATGGGTCATAAATTCTGAGCTTTGACTAAAGCTCTTGCCACACTCCAAGCATTTGTACATTGCATGGATTCTCTGACGTGTCTGCAGCCTTAAACTACTATAGGAGGACTTTGCCCTCGCAGGGCACATGTTGCTTTCCTTTCTTTTCTTTTCTTCTTGTACTGCTGGAATGAGGTAGGAACCTCCACTCTGACAAGCATCAGTTTCATCTTTTAAAGTCTCTATTTGGTTTCTGTTCTGCATCTTGGATCCATCTCCATTCCCAGCATTCTCCCCTGCCTGGGTACTTTGATGGGAAATAAGCTGTGAGCTCTGCCTGATGTTCTTCCCATGTTCTGAGCACATACTCAGCTGCTCCACCAAGTATGTTTTGCAGTGTTTATCAAGGCTTGATTCGCAACCAACGGCTTTCCCACGCACAGGATGTTTCCTCTTTCCTTCGTGATCTTCTTGTTGGGCTGGAATTCCTTGGAAATCGACTTGCTTTTCTTCCTGCCTCCTTGAATCTTCTTCATGATTCTCAAAGGACTCCTCCTTCATTTTCATGGATGATCTTTTCCTTGTTTCCTCACAGATTCTTCCATGTTGTTCCCATCACCTGCTGGAATAAAGGGAGAATCCAGATGACTAGTGTAAACAGGAAGTGGGTCCCTCTATCTTAAGACGGATAATGCAGATTTGGAAAAGATGCAGAAGAGGGCATCCAAGATGATCAGGGGACTGGAGTATCTTCCTTAGGAGGCTTGGCTACAGCATCTGGAGCTCTTTACTTTTGAAAAGAGGTGACTACAAGGAGAAATGATAGAGGTGTATAAAATTATGCATGGAGTCGGGAGAGTGGATATAGAGAAAGGGGACACAGAGAAATTTCTCTCTCTCAAACACAGACACACAACACTAGAACCAGGGGTCATCCCATGAACCTGAAGGTCAGGAAATTTAGGACCGACAAAAGTACTTTTTCACACAGCACATAATTAATCTATGGAATAACCTGCCATGGGATGTGGCGATGGCCACTAGCTTGGATGGCATTCAAAAGACATTCACAGAGGTCAGGTCTATCAACGACTACTAGTCGGAGGGCTATAGGCCACCTCCAGCCTCAGAGGTAAGATGCCTCTAAATACCAGTTGCAGGGGAGCAACAGGAGAGAGAGAGAGAGAATGCATGCCCTCACTTCATGCCTGTTGCAGGGGAGCAACAGGAGAGAGAGCGCACATGCCCTCACTTCTGGTCTGTGGGCTTCCCAGAAGCATCCTGTTTCACTGTGTGAAATAAGATGCTGGACTAGGTGGGCCTTGGGCCTGATCCAGCAGGGCCTTTCTTATAAAATGTAGTCTTTATTCAATGATGGGGTTCCCTGCCCCATTCAAGCTCATTTTTGAATTCATCATGGAATGGAGAGCAAGTACTTGCAAAGCCTGATGGATAACAGAACTTTCCTGGGCAGCTGATGAGGGGGAACGGCTTCCTCTTGATTCTCTTATTTGTCTCAGCAACTTTTGACAGTGTAGACCAGGACTGCATAAATTCGTCCCTCCAGATGTTCTTGCACTTCAGCTCCCATCATCCCCAGCCACAGTGGACAATTGTCAGGTATGATGGGAGTTGTAGTCCAACATCTGCAGGAAGGCTGAGATTGTGCAGCCCCGATATAGACCAGGGATTCTCAACATTGGGTCCCCAGATGTTCTTGGACTTCAGCTCCCATAATCCCCAGCCCCAGTGGCCTTTGGTTGGGGATTAAGGGAGTTGAAGTCCAATAATATGTAGGGACTCAACGTTGAGAATCCCTGATATATACCATAATATCTTATTACGATGGACAGGGCACCTGGAGAGTCTAATGGGGATAGACCTTGAGACATTACACTCTTTTAAAAAATATATATCACTTGTAGAGGAGCGTAGAGAATTTTCCTATGGGGAGTGGCCAGTTGGGAGGAAGTGGGACTTGAATGGGGTGGCAGGTGGCTCTGAATATCTGCCTGGATGCTAGGGAAAGGGAAGAATGTCAGGTCTGAAAGCCTAGTGGGATGGTAGACCAGCAGAGAAATCCCACAGCTGTAGAGTTTGGTCTGGAGGAGATCAAGGGCAGCCAAGTCCTCTTGCCTTGCAAGATGCCTCCCACTACCAGATGAAAGGTGCTAGCTGGGCCCAGCACTATGACAGCATTTGCACTGATGTAGTTAATATATCGTGAGCTGCACCCTTGAGGCAAAAAGCAAGATGTTATCCGAAACAAATTGATATGAATAGCCGCAACCAGGAGGCTGTAAAGCAAGGGAATGTGCATGAGGGAAGGGAGGGGGAAAGAGAGGATGTTGTGCACAAAGGAAGCTTTCAGACCTTAGAAACTGAACTAGTTCTGTTCAACAATTCAGCATGCCAAGAAAGCCATTATTAGAGTTCTCCCAGAAGATCTTCTCTGAACGTATGTAGAGTTCAAAATTTTGCTTACCAGACAAGCAAGCCAATAGATGATTAAAAAAAACCCGGAACATCCCAGGGGGCTTCACTATTTTTCAATGCGGGAACGCAGTGGCAAAAAAACGCTCAACGTGAGGGCCATTCTCCAACATGCTGTCCTCTGCACAGCACTGAGATTTCCTCACTGCTGGGAGGGCCCTTTGAGAGAGACGAAGCCCCCTCTTAAGAGCTCCAGGGGGGAAGCAAGCGCTGGGAAAGGCTCAACTTCCCAGCATGCCATGCACGCCTTCCAAGATGGTGCAGCGGCTCAAGAGGGCGCCGTTTCCCTTAAGATCGCCCCTTTGCCCAGCTCTGGGCAAAGCACAGCACTGCAGAGTGGCAATGTTACACTTGGCTTGATGCCAGGGGGACTGTGGAGGGTATCCAGCTTTGGCCAAAGTTTCACACAGGCCCACTGAACAGTTAGTCAAGGGGCTGCACTTAGTGTGGTGGATGGGGCCTCCCACTGGTCCCCAGGCCTTACTCTGAAGAACACTGTTCTAAAATCTGTTTATCAGTCAGCAAGGAGGAGGACCAGAAGACTTACGAGCAAGTGTTAATGTCTATATTGTCCGTTCATCTTTTAAACGGTTTTTAATTATTTTAACGTTTTCACTGTTGTTTGGTTGTGTTTTTAGATTGTAGTATATATTACGTGAAATGCCCAGAGAGGCGTGTGTTGTATAGAAATACGCAAATAAATAACTGAGGAGGAAACCTGACCACCTTGCTTGTTCTCTTGCATCTGGACATGTTGCTAGAATGTTCCACAGAAGGAATTTGGAGGACGTTGGTTGCCACATGGAAGCAGGCGGCTTAGGCTCCACTTTAAGAGATTCCGCCTAAGCTGACCTGCCATCTGTTTTGGACTGGATCCGCATTGCTTTGAGTCTATTCTTTCAGCCTACTTTGGCTAGGGATGTGCATGGAACCGTGGCGGGGAGGCTCGAAGCGAGCGGGGGTCTATCTTTAATAGCGGAGGAGGGTGCACTTACCCCTCCTGCCGCTTTTCCTCCGCCGGCGTCCGTGTGTTTCAAAGCCCATCGGGGTGGCAGCGTACTTCCCAGCCGCCCCGTTGCCCTCATCTTCTGGATATGACTGGAAGTCAACGATTCACCTGTGTGCGCCGGCACAGGCCTGCATACGTCACGCACATGCCCATGCCGGCTCATGCAGATGTGTCGGCGACTTCCGGTCATTTTTGGAAGACAAGGGCAATGGGGCGGCAGGGAGGTACGCTGCCACCCCAATGGGCTTTGAAACACATGGACATCAGCAGGGGGGAAGCGGCGGGAGGGGTAAATGAACCCTCCCCCGCTCTTAAAGATAGGCTGCCGCTGCCTTCGAACTGGTGGAATCGCCGGTTCTTTGAACCGGTTCGGAGGCCCATAAAGGGCCTCTGAACCGGTTCCATGCACATCCCTAACTCTGGCTATTTCTCTGATCCCTGTAGTCATGTAAATGGAGACAGGGAGGCTGTACTTTCGTTTCACTCCTGGCAACGAGGAAGTAGCTGCTGCAGTGGGCTTTATTTTTAAAATAACTTAAAGGTTTCCTGCACCTCTGGGAAAAGGACTGACTATCTTGAGAACTGCAGTATTTTCTGGGGCAGCAGCAATGGCCAGAGTTCCTGATATGACTATTATTCCCAAGATACTCTACACTTTTAGGAAAATATTTATTTATTTATTAATTATTATTATTTAAAATAATAATAATAATAATAATAATAATAATTATTATTATTATTATTATTATTATTATTATTATTATTTATTACAGAATTTATACCGCCCTTCCAAAAGGCTCAGGGCAGTTTACATTAAAACACCATTAAAATCAATTAACAAAAAATTATAAACTACATAAAATAATAATAATAGGAAGCTGTCCTATACCAAGTCACACCATTGGTCCATCTAGCTCAGTATTGTCTATGCAGACTGGCAGTGGCTTCTCTAAGGCTTCAGGCAGGAGTATCTCTCAGCCCTATCTTGGAGATGCCAGGGAGGGAACTTGGAACCTTCTGCACGCAAGCATGCAGATGCTCTTCCCAGAATGGTCCCATCCCCTGAGGGGAATATCTTACAGTGCTCACACATTTCTCCCACTCAAATTCAAACCAGGGTAGACTCTGCTTAGCAAAGAGAAAAATTAATGCTTGCTACCACAAGACCAGCTCTACTCCTGGTCTTGTGGCCTTTTACCTGGACTGCAGGGAGGGAATTTTAAAAATCCAGCTGAACATAATTTAAAAAGTCTTACCTCCACCACAGCTGGTTCTTCCTTGTCTCCAGAAGTGAAAATAAACTACAGACTGTCCTATCTCCTATTTGGTAAGTAAGTTCAGAGGTCAAATAAGTAGCAAAAGGGAGAAGTGAGAATTTTGGGGCCAAACTGAAGCAATCACTTTGCATAAAGAGAATCAAACCTCCTGAAGCACCAAATCAAATCAATGGTGGCTCCAGAATACCAGCTCACCCGTCCCCACCCTCACCCCCGCCCTGGATTGAATCAAGAATGCTTCACATTGCCCCAGTAATTTGGTTGTCTGAAGATATAAATAATCCTGGTTACAGAGATAAGTAAATTTACAACAGTTTAAAATGCAACTTGATTTTTAGTTTTCCTTTCTCTCTGCACTAAAAATCTCTCAAAATAGATAAATCTTTGTTTGGAGACAGAATTAGTCTACAAATAAGACTGGGAAGGAGGAGTGGTCCATAGCAAATCCAATAAACTCATAGTTGGGCCTAACTCTTGAGTACTTTCCACCTATAGAGGTTTCCTACTATTATTCTTTTAAAAACAAAAATTCTGAAAGACAAGGATGGCTGCATTCGAACATGGCAGATATACTGTTGATGGAAATAACACTTAAAAAAAAAAAATACAGAATGCCCCAAAGCATGACATGCAAAGTGCTTTGTCCTTGTAAGTGAAAGGATTCCGCACCTGTCCTGAGACCATAGAAACCGGAAATCCTTTTGCAACTCGCCCTCAGTTGCACACTGCACTGGGTCTGAAAGAGAAAAACCTAGTCAAAGAGCCGATCAAATGCTGATTAACGACAACCATCTAAAGCACTAGTTTTTTAAAAAACTATGATAAAGAGTATAAGATGCTGATTGGAAAAAATGACGCATCTAGACAGTGTCACAGATTATTCCCCACCAAGAAAATGTTAAAGCATCAGCACAAAATGCAATGAACACACCAAAGGAATTGACTGGGTGTGAGTCTGGGTACCTGGAATCTCTCCCCACTTGATGCTTTAAAGAATTCTACACCTGAGGGTCCAAAGCCTCTGAGCTTGCAAACTGCAGAGTAGACTGCTTTGATGCCTTGCAGCAACCAAAAGAATTTATTTACCACATTTTTATACCACTCCAACTTGCATCTTACAGAAGTGTCTCCCTTTGAGCATCTGCAATTGTGCAAGGAATAAGCCAGTACTAACATGGTGTGCAACAAGTTAGCAGCCCATAGGAGGAGAGCTGGTCTTGTGGTCGCAAGCATGACTTGTCCCCTTAGCTAAGCAGGGCCCACCCTAGTTGCATATGAATGGGAGACTAGAAGTGTGAGCAATGTAAGATATTCCCCTCAGGGGATGGAGCCGCTGCTCTGGGAAGAGCTGAAACTTCCAAGTTTCCTCCCTGGCATCTCCAAGATAGGGCTGAGAGAGAGTCCTGCCTGCAACCTTGGAGAAGCCGCTGCCAGTCTGTGAAGACAATACTGTGCTAGATAGACCAATGGTCTGACTCAGTATAGGGCAGCTTCCTACATTCCTATGCCCTTGTGCAACGCAGGCGATTGTACAACACAGCTAGGATATCTTGGGTTTCTTACGCCAACACAGCTAGAATATCTTCTTGTGCAAATTCCTGATTTCTGCCAGCCTAACACTGCTCAACATGTTAGCCAGCATGTTTCACAGGACGACTGCATGTTCATGACTTTCTGAAGGAAAAAAGCAAATTGGGCAGTGAAACGGATGAGAGTGTATTTATTTATTATATTTATATACTGCTGCCGCACATAAAATCTCTGGGCAGTTTACAACTAACAAACAGCCATTAAAACCGTAAATCATATGAAAGAGACAAAAATAACCATCAATAAAACTTCGCTGCTATAAGAAGTGTGTTTTCAAGAGCGGCTGAAAAACAGCCAGAGATGCGGAGGCTCTGATTTCATTTGGGAGCAAGTTCCCGAGCCCTGGGCAACCCTAGAGAGGGCCCGGTTTGGGGAGGGTCGCCAGCGAACGAGTGGGTGGTAACCACAGCAGTGATGTGTTTTAGAAAACCAAAGTAACTACATTTTACTTAGAATACCAAAGCATCTCCAAGTTTGCTTAGAAAACCTAATTCTAACTTAAAGTAACCCCAGCCCAGCTCAAGGACACGGCCTCACATGATTATCTCTCTCCACTAAATTGTATCTAAAGAAACTTGGTTCTCACCGTTCTTTGCTGAGAAGTTAATAAAACAGGATGTAACCAAATAAGGAGTGATTACCAGATGAACAATGAATCATTCGCATGCGTACTAGATACTTAGTCCACCATTTTACTGCCACATATACTATGTCAGCATCATTCAGATTGTCTGTATAAATGTAAGATGCACCTATAACCAATTTGTATTCAATGTGGAGCGTGAGCCCCATTGTCTACCTGCTTCTGCAGAGCATTAAACCAAGCCTCTAATTGATTCCCACTGTGTCTGTTTGATTGGCTTAAGGCGGACCCAGGGACGAACTGAATTCACATCAATTTGGTGCCGTGACAGTCGGATGTGACTCTGGGTGGACAGTCTGACCCATCACGGGACAATGAGATCCAGCGCGCCTCACAGCATTTTGTCTGTGGAGGATTCTCATGGGCCCGGGATGCGCCAGTCGTCACAACGCGCCACATCTGGGAATCGAGGCAAGAGTGAATGAAAGTGTGAACAGAGAGAGTGAGTGAGTGAGAGAGTGAAATCCAAAGACGTCTTTTGGTTCTCCTCAGCCCAAGAGGGGCAAAGGGGGGGGGGAAAGCCCAGGGAGGGGCAATTTTCAGCCCGAGAAAAGGGGGGAAATCCTACAGCCGAAGAAGGGCTGCCCACGCAGGGGCAAATTTAAGCCAAAATCCCGAGAGGGGAGAAAGCCAAAAAGTCCAAGCAGGGGCGGTTTAATCTTTCAGCTCGAGGAGGGGGAAAGAGAGAGAGAGAAAACAAAAACAAAAAAACCCCACAGCCGAAGTAGGGCTGCCTGTGAAGGAGTGACTTAAGCCAAGAGCCCAAGGAGGGGCGGCTTTGAGTCAGAAATAAACAGTCTAAGCCCAACCAACTCAAAGGGGGGGCTATGGGTAGCAGAAATAGCAAGTACACCAAATCTGAACGGATTTCATGTACACCTTTGGAGTGTGTGTTGAAAAATTGGGTGATTATCATGGGAGCAAAGAGTGCTCTTAGAAAACATGTTTTGAAATGCCTTTGTATGAAAGTTTGGCCACTATGAACTCGAGTCAGAGGCCTCCTGACTCCGAAAATAACATCCTTTTGCACTTGCCTCTGTTTTATAAGTGTTAAGGAAGGAAGAATGATTGTCTTTTGCAGAAATCATTTCTTTCTCTGTGTTCTGTTTCCAAGTTGCTTCCAGGCTTTGCCCTTGTGTTGCAAAAAACAAAACAAAACAAAAATCTTGCTGCTACTGTCCTGTTGTCATGAAGCCAAAAGATAACTGTCCTAGCTGCAAAAGTTTCTCTGAACAAAAGGCTGCCTTTGTTCTCTTTTTCTTTTTTCTATCTCTCTTCAACTACTTGAGTTGGAAAAGAGGAAAGAAAATGGAGTTTTGAAGGAATGCATATGGGAATTGCAGACAAAAGAAAAAGAAAAAAAAAACCTAGAAGGAAATACATAAAAGGATTTTTTGTTGGAGGTTGTTAACAACAACAAAAAGAAAAATGCTTGAAAAGCACCAGTAAGTTATAAGATTGTGATGTGGAAAGGTAATATAGAATTACAGGTTGTTTTCATAGATAACTGTGATAAGGTTGTTCTGTTTAAACTACTTTCTTAACTGAGTTTATGGCTGACATATTTAAAATGCTATAAAATTCTTTGGGATTCATATGAAGTTTTCTTTGTTTAGTCCTTTGTTCTGTGAAATACACAAGACGAGCCTGTGTGTGTGTGTGTGTGTGTGTGTGTGTGTGCGCATGTTTCTGAGAGGGAGCCCAAAGCTCTGGTTCTGTATAGGAATTCAACCCACATCAATTTTATAGCTCATCCCTGTGAAGATGAGGTTGCTGTTGTATTTATTCTGTTTATTCTGTTGTATTTGTGAATGTATTTATACTAGTGACATGTTTTGTTTTGTTTTTCCTTTCTGTAAACTGTTCCAGACCAAACTTGCTCTGACATTGAATTCCAAAATTCACAATTATTATATTAATTGAACATAAAATTGGTCATGGCCTGAGCAATACAGGGAACTTTCAGCGGTCAGCTGGCCAACTGAGGGCTGAATCTTCCCACCTCTGCAAAAGTGCTGCTTATGGATGGCTAAATGCATTAAGCATGAGAGCAAGCTCTACTTCATTCATTCTTATGTTAAGTTGATTGTGATATTTCTGCCACTACTGAGTATCATAAGCCTTTATATGTTATGTTTACTGAATTCCTTAACAATGATCTATCTTATCTTACCTGTTTTCTGTGAGCTCAAAATCTAAACCGGAAGTTTCCCTTCCAAATTCTTCCTCTCAAATGAAAGCTGATCCCTGATGAACAAGGATAACTCCACCCATTTCCGGATGGGAGGGGGAAAGAGGTTCTCTGTAAAGCAGTTTGTGTTCCAGCCAGATTAATTGTGGGTGAGAAGGAAAAATGGATTTTAAGATAAATGAGTCTAATTGTATTACTGTCATGTTTTTGCAAAATCTATGCAATATTTCTGCTAGTTGAATTTGATGTAAACTGAAAGCTACTAATCAAATGGTCTAAGGTTCAAAAAAAAATTTAATTTGACTCATCCACCAGCCCTGCTTTGCCTTCACAGCAGCTGAATCTTAAAATCCCAGACATGAGATTTAATGAAAGGAATTTTGTTTTGCCAATCCTGCAAGTGGCAAGGAGTTCCAAAGCACCGGTTTGCAATTCACCTTGGAAATTTCCCAGCTAAAAGGGATTAGTCTGGGGCAGTAGATGGCTGACTCCCTCACACATGACCAAATATCATGTGACTTTGGTGAGGATCCTGGGGTTTCCATGGCTACTACTTTGTTCTTAATCCAGCTAACTTACTTCCTTTTGAGCCTACAGAAGACCAAGAACATGATTGCTTGCAAGCTGTGGACTGCATCTATGCCAAGCCATCCTGATCTTAAAGATGAACTGTACACAGATGGAGGCAGCTTCATGTAAGATGGACAACGTAAGCTGGCTATGGAGAAGTGACTGACCATGCTCTTTCTCCAGGTATCTCAGTCAGCACAGCTTGCAGAGCTCATCACCTTCAAGGTAATTTTTACACAACTCATGGGGCCACTTGGAAAGAAAGAAGATTTTTAACAGTGGGAAACAAGGAAGTAAAATATGGGACACAGATATCAGAACTCTAGACTGCTGTTACACTACTAGAAGAGGTTGCAGTCATCCATAGCAGAGGTCACCAGAGGAAAATGACCCAGTGACAAAGGGTAATTGGATGGCAGATGCTGCAGTTAAAACTGCTGCTCCTTCTATTCCTGTTTCCAAGCATCTTTGATTCCTGTGCTAACTATCTTGGCACAACCCCCTCACATATTCAAAAAAAAAAGGACATCGACTTTGCACCACAGCAGGGGGGCGCATTTAGAAGAGGATGGCTGGTAAAGAACAGCAGATGGATGTGGAATTATTGCAGAACCAATCCTTTGGGTTTTTTCCCCTAGTCAATACAAAGACACTTTTGTGCCTCTTGGATGTACCCTTTTGCAGAACATGTGGCAACAGCCTGTGTAATTTGTGTAGTAAACAATCCTATTTTACCAAGGTATAGTATCTCACTGGACATGCCAAGTCAGGTAATGCCCAAGCTGTGGGTAAACAGAGGGCAGGGATTGACTTACCTGTGTGGGCTATCCTTTTTCCTTGTCTCGAGAGGTTGTTTTCACTTTACAGAAATGTCAAACCCAAACTTGAATCCATCAGTGACTGGTTAATTATGAGGCTAAAGATGGAGAACTGGGACACCACAACTATCTACACATTACTGACGATGAAGTCAGTTATACTGGATGGAGATTGATTGCCCTGACAAAGGACTGTAAGTATGATTGTCAGCCAACGTAGTGCAGTGGTTAGAGTGCTGGATTAAGACCGGGAAAACCCGAGTCCAAATCCTCATTCAGCCAAGACACTTGCTGGGCGACACAGAGCCTACAACTCAAATGATTTGGCCTGCCTCACAGGGTTGTTGTAAAGAGGAAGAACAGGATGCAGAAGAGAATGTGAGATGCCACATGGAAACTGGACTGTGTTAGCAGTGACTGTGATTGACCTGAAAGGCTTTAATGCCTCCTCAAAACCCCAAACTCACAAGGGGGGGTGAAAAATGTGAATGCCTTTTTCTTTTTGACTTTATTGCTTTGCTATTGCCCAGGATTGCTGTTTTGTTCTCGTGATCAAAAACCAGCCTACAACACAAGCCAGCCAGCCTCCAAGAAGCACCGGCCCCCACACACAGCCTCCCGCCTGGCCACCAAGCCTCAAATGAAGACATCATCCCCTGTTCTGGTCTTCAGGGAAAGGGGGGGCCCAGGGCAAGCAGGAAAACAAAAATATAAATTGGAAAAAGAAAAAAAAATGCCAAAAGACCAAATTGAAAATAGCCTCAGGTTTTATCCATCCTTTGTATTACTTGCCTTGAAAACTTGACTTTTCCTTTTGTGCTAACGTTTGGCACCCAGAGACTTAGTCTCAGGATGCTGTCCCTACATGGGGGGGAGGGAATTGGCAACTCACTTGCCTGTCTTTCTCTCAAGTAAACAGGTTTGCAACCAACAGTGCCTTGAATTGTCTTTCCAAGAAGGATTGTTCCTCCCCAGATCGAAGGAATACCTGGATCCATCGCCAGAATGTGATCCCAAGGGAGTCTCCATCAACAGTGACCCAGGAAAACTAACAATCAGCAGCAGCAGCTACCCGGGGGCAGTCCCTATCTGCATTTCCAGTCCAACCCAATGGTGACAGAACGTCTATCTACTACCCTGTCCTGTGTTCGAGGAAGAAGGCCTAATGCACAGTTCATCTTCCTGCTTCCAAGTGTTATAGCAGAAGGATAGACAACAAACGCCTGAAGACTGCCTGATAACAAACAAGCAAGCCAATTTGTTCACTTTTCTGTGGAGTCATACACGTAACAGCATTTCCCCAAGCTGTAAAGCCCTGGAACCATCCTACCTGGGTAAGATACCTTGCCAAAGACACTATTTCTAATTCTGCCAAAGACACTATTTCAGATTGCCCACAAGGGGAGGGAGTCAAGGCTCCCAAACACATGAACATTTAAGCTTGTCTGTGGACACTAGCCAAACAAGCCAAAACAACACGGATCAGGATAGCCAAAATCCTGCAACGTTTTACAAGAGCATTTGGTTCTCAACTGAAGGACTAAAATATATTTTTCCGTACCAAGGACTTTTAGATTTTGAATTCTAAAGCTCTCCATGGCTTCCTTTTTGGCCATGACAGACTTTAGAGGACACTAAGGGGGGTGGGAGTTGATGATTTGCACCACTTTCTTATATTACTTTCTTGTAGTGACTATGTGCTATCATTATGTTGAAAACCTTGCTATCTCCTGTGCTGTAAGGTCATGGACCTCACATGCTTGCTCTCCAGTCATTTCCTTATTGTTTCACTTATATATTGTGCCAATCATCTCATTGTTTCAACCAGAGCATTTTCCTGCAAGTCTGCACCTATCCCCAAGTTACTGATCCCTTTTATGCTCTAAGACATTAAGCTGGCCCAAGCCTTACCTAAAATTTTATAGACACTTGTATTAATCAGTGTGATTATACATGACTTGTCATTGCTATTGCTTTCCACAAGCTGATAACCCATTAATCACCAGAAGCATCTGGTTCCACAATGCAAGACTGTTATTTATACTTTATTTGGGATAAAGATGGGTTAAAATCATGTTGCTTGCTATAAGTTGTATGATCTTTATATGTACACTTTGCTGTTATGTGTAAAATTTTTATATATATATCAAATCATGCCAGATATAGGTGGTTAAGGATATGTGTGTGATGTATAGAATTATATAATTATGTTTGTAGCTCTAGAATATTGTATGCAATGTGCCTGCCATAGCACATACCATTTCTGTAAAAACTATGCTTAATGCATCACAAATGTTTAAGGCATCCCAAAACCACATATGTTCCAAACCCTTTAGCCACACGAAACACAAAGTTCCATCAATGGGCAAGAACTATATTCCAAGATTAAGAGTTTGTGTGTTAGAAAGAGCTACTGTTAATATTTTCAAACAGTTAGAACTTTCATTAACTAATATGGAGAGCCTATTGATTTATGGGCAAAGAAGATAATTCTGGTTGTATTTTCTTTGTATTAATAATCACATGTTGCTGCTTACAATGCATTACAGCTTTAAACCAAATGTTTATGAGAACCTTTAAACCTTGCCATAGTATAAGACCCATACATACAGCTGTACCTTTACAAACTTTAATTAAGACATCCTGAAGATTCAGGATGATGCAGTGTTTAAGGGGGGAATTGATGTGTTTTAGAAAACCAAAGTAACTACAGTTTACTTAGAATACCAAAGCATCTCCAAGTTTGCTTAGAAAACCTAATTCTAACTTAAAGTAACCCCAGCCCAGCTCAAGGACACGGCCTCACATGATTATCTCTCTCCACTAAATTGTATCTAAAGAAACTTGGTTCTCACCGTTCTTTGCTGAGAAGTTAATAAAACAGGATGTAACCAAATAAGGAGTGATCACCAGATGAACAATGAATCATTCGCATGCGTACTAGATACTTAGTCCCCCCACCCCTGATCTTAATAGGCGGCGGGGGTCCTGAAGGAGAAGGCGGCGCTCTCTTAAATACCCCGGGCCCAAGAAGCGCCAGGGTTCCCTTGACCCGTCAGTTCACTGGAGACTGGAGACGGGGCCGGCCAGCTGAAAAACAAGGCCTTGCAACATAGGGGGAAAGGAGTGTGCAGTCCAAAAGACCAAAAAGTTATCCAAGACTAGAAAATCCGTTCGCAGAAGTGTGTACAATTCTTTGCAATAAAAGCGGTGTGGGCGGGGCTTATTTTTTAAAGTGTTTCGACTGACCGTGTCTGCTCGGCCTCTGCAAGACACAAATCCCCGCCCCGCCCCCGCCTCCATCAAAGGCAGCCCCTCCCCCCTCCAGACAAAGGGGCAGCGCGGTTTTTTGGGGGGATGGGGGGCTCTGCAAGCTGCTTTCCCACCCCCCACCCCGGAAAGACTCCAGAGGCGCCTTCTGTTTCCACCCCACTGGCCCCACACACCACCAGCTTCTCCTCCCCGCCATTTGCACCTTTGCTTTATTTCTTGCGTCCTCCTTCTTCTAAGGTCAATTTGCAGAGGCACTCGCCGGGATCCAAGAGATGGGGAGAAAGAGACACAGACAGCCCTGACTTCCGGTTCCCATTTGAGAGCTGTCCAATGCGGGGCTGAAACATTGGGAAGAAAGAGCAGCTACACCCAGCTCGGCTTCTTGTCTGTTCAACGGGGAACCGGACATCTATGTTGTGTGCCTTTTCCCAACCTTTTGAGCATGAAGGACGTCAAAGAGTCCCGCCTAGTCGGTATTACCCTCCTGCCCCTCAAGGGACGATCATCTAACGGGAACCGAGAGGCAGGACATTTCTGTGGGTGGGTGTTATTTTTTTCTCCCCGATGTCCTTTGTGCGCGGGGAGCCTGCCTGGAAATGGAGTTCGGTTTGCTTTGCATGCTTGCAGGGAGAGAGGAAGAAGAGGAGCGGGACGTGAAGCAAGGAATTAAGGGCGCGCGGAGGAAAGGAGTGAGTGGAGAAAGGTGGGGGCAGGCCGGGGCAGTGCTGCTGCTGCTGCTGCTTGGAAACAGTTCCCGATCAAAAGCAGGCGAAAGCCTCTCCGCTCGCCTCCTCCGTAGGGAAGGCCCGGGACATCGGTGCGCTCCAGTCCCATTGCAATGCAATTGCATGCCCAGGAGGAAGCCTCTTTCCGCAGGGCAGGCGGCACGAAAAAGCACTGAAAACCCGGAGGGTTTTCTCACCACACCAGAATGAACTCCTGCTCACTGATCCCTTCCCGAGATAAGTCAGTGTTTGAGGGAAGGTATGAAGGAACAGAAGCGATTCAGCCTTTTTCTTTTTTTTTTAACACTTGTGTTTTATGTAGGCTAAGAATCTAGGGAGTCGTTAAGAGTCGACACCGACTTGACAGCACTTAATCAATCAGTCATAAAGAAGTTATAAAACTATTGCGGCGGGGGGGGGATGTTTTCATGGAAGGGACCTTGGAGGTCTTCTAGTCTAACCCACTGCTTACTACAGGAAAGGAAACTGCAACCGCACCCCTGTGTCGGGTGGCTGTGACCAGCCTCTGTCTGGACACCTTCCATGAAGAACTGCACGAGGCAGGTGGTTCCAATGTCGCAGCAATGCGAAAAGCAACTCACCCACCACATATAATAGTCTATAGAGCCTGATCTGTTGTGAACATAGAAACCACAATTTTATTTTCATTATGTACACTGCAAACATGTGAAGTCACAGTAATAAATTTCAAATGAAATTCCATAAAATAATTATACTGCCATTCCTATAACATGTGAGTTAAAAAAGTGCACTGCAAATGTGCGTATTGGAGCTTGCCAAAAGTCTGTGCTCTTATTGTTGGAATTCCTCTGAAGAGTGTGTCGTCAAAGTTATTCCTTTATGCCAGCCAAAAACGTCTTTACTAAGAATCAACAACAGAGAGCCTAAAACAGTGGATAGGATGCTCATCCCTATCACTTTTGGAACTCATTCCAAAAACATAGGGGGGATCATTAAGAGACATTGGCACCTTCTGAAGGACATCCCTAGATGCAAGGCACCCCCTTTGTTTACCCATAGAAGGAGCAAGAATATAGGTAGTACACAGTAGAATGCCCAGGCAACTCTCCTTTGAATTAGGACAGACACATGGTTTTACAGGACAAACTGCTTGTGGGAGGTGTTCGGTATGTCCGCAATGTGTGAGATTGAAATCTTTCCTGATTCCACCATCTACCAAGGAATACACACTGAGAGATGGATTCACATGTCAAACTAAAGGAGTTGTCTACATAATCAAATGTCCATGTAATTTGTATTATGTAGGCAAAACAATCAGGGCAGTGAAACAGAATAGTTGAGCATAAGAGCTGCATAAGGAGGGGCAATTTACAGGCTCCTTTGGTGAGACACTTTAAGGAACATGGACATAGTGCTGAAGTCCTAAGATTTTGGAGTATTGAGAAAAATAGAGGACATAGTGGTAATACTAACTAATGGCTTCTGAAAAGGGAACTGTTCTGGATCCATACTTTTTGAACCTGGACCCCCAGGGGATTGAATTCAGATGTAAATTGGGGAGTGATGTTATGAGGTGTTGGCATGAAATGATCTTTTCTTTCTGCTTGATGTGCTTTGATGTAGGTGGATTGTGGTGGACCTAGCTATAATACATAGATTGCCATGAATTGTTCTTATGTTATAAAAAAAAACCCCAAATGTTTGCAGAATTGGGTCCTTTCAAGAGTCATATGGTGGCACCAATCTACAACAGCTGGGGTTAATTTCTTCATTGTACTATATATTCTACATCAGAGTTAAGCATTTATGCTTGCCTCTTTCTGAAGAAGATCATTCTGAAGAAGATGAAGGATACAGACCTACAATTTAAAAGGACTTTTTTACTTGCAGAATGCCATGTAAGTAAGCATGTTTTATGTTTATAAGTATGTATAATTCAAAGATGCTTAGTAAGAATGAATATACTGTATAGTAGCTTCATGATATAATATTTTTATAATGCTGTAGCAGAGGAAGAAGCTAAACAAGGGTTGCTCCAAAAGACACTGAGGAAGATCAGGAGGATCAAAACACATTTGGCTTGCATAAAGGAACAAATTTGACTACACATTCCTCAGAAGAATTCCAACAATATGAGCACAGACTTTTGGCAAGCTCCAATATGAACAATTGCAGTGCACTTTTTTTAAACTTACATGTTATAGGAATGGCAGTATAATTATTTTATGGAATTTCATTTGATTAGTGTTTTTATTATTGTGACTTCACATGTTATTAATGAAAATAAAATTGTGGTTTCTATGTTCATAACAGATCAGGATCTATAGTCTATTATATGTGGTGGGTGGGTTGCTTTTCTCATTTCTGTACAGGTATGTTCTTTTATCCACTACAAATTCCTTGTTGTTTTGTCCAATGTCACACAGCTCCAATGGTAAAAAAAATGCTTCCTCATTTCTAAGCCTAAATCTGCTTCCCTGGAATTTCACCCGTCAACCCATTGGTTCTAGTCCTGCCCTCTGGAGCAACAGATGGAGTGGGTTTTATATATAAGTTAGACTGCTCCCATAGGAACATGGGAAGCTGCCATATACTGAGTTATCACTTATGAAACTTCTGCTTCAGTTCTTGTGCAAGATCAACTCTCAGAAGTGATACTCTGGAATTCGACCCCAAATTTCCCCAGCAATTCTGGTTGCAAGAGGCACCCTTCAACTGAAATGACCCCTGACTTGCCTGCTGATGAAGCTTTAGCCTCCCAGATTGATTTTTCCTTGAGAAAAGTATCACAGTGAGAGGTGGGTTTGAGGCAGAACTCGGAGCAGGCAAGGTAGTTCTTTTGATGGGCCAGGAAAGGCTGTGGAGAAGCACACCCCGCAGTCCAGGAACTGAGAACTCATAGACACTGGGTTCCTGCCGAGTAGAATTCGTAGAAGCAACAAGTGGAGAGTGGGGTTAAGTCCCACAAGCCTAGGAGTCAGGAGACCCCTGCCCCCAAGACATCCATTCCTTTCACTGTGGCCAAAGGATGTGGGCCTCACTGCAACCTATTCTAGTACCCTCATATATGCTATCCTTTTTAATCCTAGGCCGCCTAATGGTGCAGCAGGGAAATGGCTTGATTATCAAGCCAGAGTTTGCCACTTCGAATCCCCACTGGTATGTTTCCCAGACTATGGGAAACACCTATATTGGGCAGCAGCGATATAGGAAGATGCTGAAAGGCATCATCTCATACTGTGTGGGAAGAGGCAATGGTAAACCTCTCCTGTATTCTACCAAAAGACAACCACAAGGCTCTGTGGTTGCCAGGAGTTGAAACTGACTCGACGGCACACTTTACTATTTTATCCTAGCACCCTCTCTAAAGACTTCTGCGGAGCCTTCTAGATGAGTCATTTCTACTAAAGAATACAATGTGTTCTTTGTCATATCTTTAGTAAACCAAGGCTTGAAATGCTTGTCGGTCAGCATTTGATAGGATATTTGACTCGGTTTTTGTTTTTCAGATCCTTTCTAATCGAGTGCAATGTGCAACTGAGGCTGAACTGCAGATAGAATTCCAGTTTCCCCAGTCTCAAGATAGGTGCAGAATAATTTGCCTTGATCAGGGATGCATCAGGCAGAAATTCATCAGGGGCATCTCTAGGAAGTGATTGGGGAGACTCCACCTGTTAAATGTCTGCCTAGATGCATCCCTCTGTAACCCAATGTCCAACTGAAAGACCAAGACAAAAGATGGGTGCCTGGAGCCTCATTTCTAAAGCCATCATCATATACCAGACTGTACAAAAACTTTAGAGCTTTATTATTATTATTATTATTAATTTATTCGATGTCTATACTGCCCTTCCAAATATGGCTGAGGGCGGTTTACACAGAGAAATAATACATAAATAAGATGGATCCCTGTCCACAAAGGGCTCACAATCTAAAAAGAAACACAAGATAGACACCAGCAACAGTCACTGGAGGTACTGTGCTAGGGGTGGATAGGGCCAGTTACCCTCCCCCTGCTCAATAAAGAGAATCACCACATTAAAATGTGTCTGTTTGCCAAGTTAGCAGGGGTAACCCGTTAGGGTAAGTTAGCAGAAGTACCCAAGTCTATGGTGTGGAAGTTAAGATGGGCACCTTAACTTGTAATTTCTATTCTTTTTCAGAGCACAAGTGACAATATAAAGCATCTTAACCCTCATCTTAAACCAAAGGTTTTTGGATTACTGAATTTCCAGGCATTTTAAAAAGGGAAATCTGATCAGACACTATGGGGAAGAGCTTTACCCAAACCACAAGGTAAAACTTCCTGATGTTGAACACCAGAAACATGCCCAGATACCCAGCTCTCTCTCCCTCTTTCTTTTTTTAAAGCTAAGGTCTAACCCTTGTAGAAGCTGAGTTAAGGAGCAAAACATGCAGTCCTTATTCTGTTCAACTGCTGGATTCGGAGAAAGGCAGGTGAAGCACAGGAATCTGGCTGAGAGAGGTCCACAGTAAGTGAGGAAAGGAAAAATTGTGCCTTCCAGTCAGGTGTCAACTCCTATAGGTACGGATTCCAATATGTGTTTACTCAGAAGTAAGCTTCAGTGGAATCAATGGACTTACTTTCTAGTAATTTATTCCAAGCTTTGCTGAGGGCCTCTACTTCCCCACCTGTGGTGGGGGTGAGAGAAAGGGGGCAGAGGGAGAAAAGAAATGCCCATGAAAGGAAAGGGAGGGGGAGGAATGGTTATTTAACTATACAAGTGCCAGAGTGCTCATAGAATGTCCTCATCAGGCACCTATGTTCAGAACCAGGAAGTCACTCACTAGAAATTGCCAGGACTTGCCCCTCCCAACTTTGGCTTCAGAATTCTCAGTGGACAGATGCAGTTATGCTCTTAGCTTAGTTTCCCTTAGTTATTTTCCCTATCGTTATGGGATTTCGAACAGAAAGTACTCAAAAATCACAGATTAGTGTTTTCCAAACCAGCAAAAGGGTAATGGAGCTCCATATGGAGCTGGAGGTAATGGAGCTCCATATGGAGCTGGAGGTTGGGGGAATGCTAAAAAGACAACTACTTTTCAAAGCTTGCCTGCGCACTCCAGGAATGTGCGGCCAGACTGGATACATGTTGCTTGACCCTCAGCAATATGTTTTTGGTCTACACCAGGGTTTCCCAACCTGCGGTGCTCCAGATGTCGCTGAACTAAAACTCCCATAATCCTCAGGCTGTGGACTCTTCAATATGCTGAGAAAGTGGGTCCTTTTGCTCCAGACCTCCAGAAGTGGGGTGATCCAGAGAAGATCATGCCAGGAAGATGCCTCCTTTGAAGTTTGATTGTAACGGAGACCCTTTGAAAGAGCAAGATCAGAAAAGTCTGCATCATCAACCAAAGGGTGTCCATGCGTACAGTGATTTCCCCACCCCTCAACAATCTGCACCTACCAATTGGAAACTGGCCAGTTTCCAGTTTGGTCATTGAGTATGTCTGTAAATAAGGTCAGTAAGTCTGTTTGTGGTATGAATGAAGCATATGATTTTATCTTGTCATAATTTTTGTCTTTATTGCTATTGCTATTATGATTTTGTTATCATAATCATCATTTGTCACAGCTGCCAATCCTGTGCAACCTTTATCTTAATAAAAATTATATTTAAAATTGTCAGAATTACCATATTTAATATAAGGCAACTCTGAATTTAAATGCCTTAAAAGACAGAGGTTAAAAACATCTTATACTGTACCTTTATTTACCCAAAAGAGGACTCAAATTCAAGACCCCCTGTATATTTAACAAGAATGAACTGGTGGCGGGATTGAGGTAAATATAGTGAACTAGCTTAACCCACACAGAGCATCTGCACGCTAGTACTTGATTGCCCCCCTCACCTCAGAGATCTCTCCACCCTCCCCCGAGCTGCACTCCTCCATCCCATTGCTTCCATTCCCTCACCCCTCTTGGTTGTGGCTACAGCGTTGCTGGCACCTATTGGCCAAGCTGCAGCCCCCTATCCTCAGAAACCTCCTCACCCGAGCCCCGCTCCTGCTCCTCCCCACAGGAGGAGCAGCAGTTGACCAGGCCCTTCCTTGCTGCCGCCATGGCCGCTCATTCCCCCATGACCTCGGTAGCCCCAAACAGCAGCAGTGGTTGACCTGGGCCTTTCACTGCTGCCGCCACCGCTACCATGACCGCTTATTCCCTCAGGCCCATCCCTCACTCTGCCTTCTTTCTCTCTTCTCTCCTCCACTCACTCTTTTCCTGTGTCTTTCTTCTTCTCCTTTTCCTCTCTCTCTCCCTTGTTCATCTTGTTTCCTCATCTATTTTCACACAATGGCAGCCTCCTTCTCCTGAAGGGGCTCTTTCCTCCCTCTCGACCCCTCTCTTCACAGACCCCTGCCCACTATCCTTATATGGAGAAAGAAAGATTCCTCTCCTCTACAATCAAGAACATCTTCCAACCAGTAACAGTTGCATTCCAACTGACCTTAACCAACACAGGCTTCCCCCCCACATCTGCATATGGAATCCCCACTGCCCAATTAGGTGCTTCTGCTTGCAAACTCTCTCAAGAGCTGCCATGCACAGGATTAGCCATGGGTATGCCTTAAGAGAATTATATAGATACTAGTATTTTTAAGCCCGTTATAATAACGGGCGCTAGGTTTCCCCCCCCCCCTTTATTCCTTCTTCCTTTTCTCTTGCCCTTTTTTTTTTGTTTGTTTCTTTTTTATTTATTTCTCTCTTCCTTCCTTTCCTTTCCTCTGCAGTTACCTCTTTGAAACTATGGTCTACTTTACATTGGCTGTGTAGGAAGTTGTATATCAAGTCAGAGACCCTTGATCCGTCCATCAACCTCACTATTGCCTACTACACTGACTGGCAGCATCTCCCCAAAGTTCCAGGCAGGAGTCTTTCCCAGCCCTCCCTGGAGATGCTGCCAGGGCTTGAACCTGGGGTCTTCTGCATGCAATAACTTACTATGGAGTAAGCCTTGTTGAAATCGGTAGGGCTTACTTCCGAGTAAATGTGCACACTGCAGACTCAGGCTGGAAGTATTCTACACACACCACAACCCATCTCCTTTGCAAGCTGCGGTGCGGGCGGTGACGTGACATAGACACACACTAAGCAAGCCAGCCTTGCCTGGTATATGCTTGCTGTAGTGTAGTAGAGAGAGGCTTGGGTTCGCGGGGAGAAAAAGTGCTGGTGTTTCTCTCCGGTGGGGGAAACAGCGCAGAGAGCCTGACTGAGCTTCGCCCTTGCTGGAGTGAGAGAAGTGCAAAGAGGAAAGAGTTACCTCCTTCAGTTACCTCCTTGTTCTCTCACCTGCTGGCAAACAAATTGAGGAGGCTGGGAGCAGAAAAGCCTTTTTAGAGGAACCCCCCACCCGGAAAAGGAGGCATAGGAAGAAGCTGGGCAGAGGCGCCGCTGCAGCCGGCGGCAGCGGACGGGGTGAGGAGGCGGTGGCAAGAGGACCGCCTCCCCCGCCTTCCTCCCCGCTGAATTGCCTCCCTGCGGCCGGGTAGGGTGTGCCGTCGCTGCCTCTGTGCTTCTGGTCAGATGGTGAGTGCTGGCCCCGCCGCCATCAGTGCCGCCCGCAACTGCCGTCTTCCCCTTGGCCCTGCCTCCCAGAGTGCCGCCCAGAATGCCGTCCCGATTGCTGCCCGCCCCCGCCGTCTTTCCCTTCCCGGTGTCCTTTCCTCCGGGCGGACAGACGCGGCAGCAATAGAACTGGCCAGCATGGCCGCCTGGTGTCGGTGGTCCTGTCTCCCTTGGGCTGTTCTGGGCCTGCGCTTCGCGCAGGCCCAGAACAGCCCAGGGAAGCAGGGACGCAGATCCCCAACGTTCCAAGGCCACGGCCACTCACTTAGCCTTTTATTATATAGGATAGATAGATGGTCTTCCTCCATCTAAAGATCTCACAGCAGGAATACCCCACATAACAGGAGAAAGCAACACACTCTGTGTGCTGCCTCAGGCATGGGGAGTGGGCTTGGACCAACCTGCACATAATATTCTGCTGGAACAAACAATAGTGACTGGATCTGTAGTTCTTAAATTGTTTGTTCATCTCTTATGTGCAATGTGCAGGAGTCCAGAGACCTTGCCTTCTCTCCTCTTGCCAGAAAACAGGACACAAACTCAGGAAAAAAGTAGTGGGTTTTTAAAAATCATTTATTACATCACATTAAGATGGCAGGCTGCAGACCCCAAAAGAATTGCAACATCAACCAGATAGCATGCTAAGCATGAGGTGACCAAAATAGTGGATCTCATTTATAGCCCCACCTTGTAGGAATCAAAGACCATTTTCAGTAACATGTTTTATTCTACCTTATGCCTGGCTTATCTGAAACAGGTAGTTCTTTGTGCCTGCTCAGTTTTTGTAACTGGCCCATCTCTTCTCTGGTTCTGGTAAACTCAACCTCTTCTCCTAACTCCCTCCTCTCATTTAGTCCATAACTTTGATCAAGTTGTTTGCCCTGTATCCACTAAAGCTGAGGTTTATCTTCTGTAACAATGACAATCTGGTAGATTTCAGTTTTCTCTTATTCTCTGTGGTCAGCTAGCTTGAACCCACTCAGTTATGTGAAAAATGCCACAGTCATTCTTCACCAGGGCAACCAGAGGTCAAATGCTTAGCTACACATTTTATGGTGATTCTTATCCACCCATAGATAAAGCTGTGCACGGATCTGCACAGAATAGATTTTTTGAGAGTAAATCCTATCAGACTAATTTATCTCTTGTATGATTGAATTACTAGCTTAGTGGATTGTGGGAATGTAATTTATCTTACATCTGGGGATGTAATTTATCTTGATTTCAGCAAAGCATTTGACAAAGTTCCTCAAGACATTTTGGTTAGCAAACTGGTTTCATAACAAGGTCAATTATTCTATGTTGAATTCTGAATTCTCTTTAACTCCTTTAGAGTTAAAGAGAATTTTAACTCCAACCTCCTTTTGGGAAGAACCTCTTCAGTGATGTTCTTGTTCTCTCTTCCAGGCATCTATTAAATCCACTGAAAAGCAAGCTGATCTGTCCATGAAGAAAACTCTTGTGTGTATGGTCTGAACAATGCAATCAAGTATCATTATCAAGATGCTTACAGATGTATCACTTCATCTGAGAACATCAAGAAATCCACCTGGCGATTATTAATTTTTAAAAAGAAAAACATCTTGCCTTTTATTGAAATTCCAGAGTGATTTACGATAAAAGTAACCATGACTCAACATTATTCTGACCAAATGGACAGGATGTGGCTAAGGTGACTTTCCATCAGATGCAAACACAGAAGGTTAGATGTGGACATATGTTAAGACTACAGACAAGGGTTTCTTAACCTTGGGTCACCAGATGATGTTGGACTCCAACTCCCATCATCCACAGCCATGGCCTTTGTGGCTGGAGATGAGAAGAGTTGTAGTCCAACAGCATATGGGAACCCAAGGTCAAGAAACCATGCTACAGACCAAAAGACTGGATATCAAAGACCAAAGTTCCATCCAGATGCACTTTTTCGGTTTACATTTCTATACATGGTATTCCAAAATCAGTTATTTTATTTGATTTATATACCACCCCACCAAAAATGGCTCAGGGCAGAAATTAGGATTCCCACCCCCTGAGAAATGGCGTGGGGGAACTTTGATTATTTGGGCAAACCATTGTGGTTTCTGTATTCTGGGTGACCATCTGGCTTCATATGAGGGGAAACCTGGGCCATGTTAAAATTCATGTGGGACCTTCCCATTAGCAGTGGCTTAAGAGTAATACAGTATTACAACCAAGAAGATACTGAGGGCAGTTTCATCACAAGAGATATCTCCACTGCATGCAAATCTAGACGGGATGTAAGGGGCTTGCTCTGACTGTAGCGTTTTCACACTGTCAGCATTAAGAGGTTTTCCGTCCCGTGTGAACCCGTTGATGTTTATTGAGGTTTGTCTTCTGGATGAAACTCTTTCCACATTTCTGGCATTTAAAAGGTTTCTCGCCTGTGTGGATTTTGTGATGACTAGAAAGGGCTGAAGTATGACTGAAGCTCTTTCCACACTCCAAGCATTTGTACGGTTTTTCCCCTGTGTGCACTCTTTGATGTTTCATAAGGCTTGAGCTCTCAGTGAAGCTCTTTCCACAATCCAGGCATTTACATGGTTTCTCCCCCGTGTGGATTCTGTGATGGGTACTAAGGTGTCCACTACGACGGAAGCTCTTTCCACACTCCAGGCATTTGTATGGTTTCTCCCCTGTGTGCACTCTTAGATGTTGAGTAAGGCGTGAGCTCTCACAGAAGCTCTTTCCACACTCCGAGCATTTATATGGTTTCTCCCCAGTGTGGATTCTTTGATGGGTGCTAAGGCCTGAGCTTTGACTGAAGCTCTTTCCACACTCTGGGCATTTATACGGTTTCTCCCCTGTATGCATTCTTTGATGGACAGTAAGATGTTCACGGCGACTAAAGCTCTTCCCACATTCCAGGCATTTTAAGGGCTTCACCCCTGTGTGGATTCTTCGATGAGAAGTAAGGGCTGACTTCCAACGGAAGCTCTTTCCACACTCCAGGCATATAAATGGCTTCTCCCCTGTGTGGATTCTTTGATGGTTAGTAAGGTAAGAGCTGTCAGTAAAGCTCTTTCCACACTCCAGGCATTTAAAAGGTTTTGCCCCTGTATGGATTCTTTGATGGGAATTGAGGCCTGAGCTGCAAATGAAGCTCTTTTCACACTCGTGGCATTTAAATGGCTTCTCCCCTGTGTGGATTCTTTGATGGGAAATAAGGTGAGCATTCTGGCTGAAGCTCTTTCCACACACTGAGCACTGATATGGTTTCTCTCCTGTGTGGATTCTTTGGTGGGCAGTTAGCACTGTGCTGTAATTGAAGCACATTCCACACTCTAGGCATTTAAATGGTTTTTCACCAGTGTGGAGTCTTTGATGGGTAGTAAGGGAAGATTTCTGACTAAAGCTTTTTCCACACTCCAGGCATTGAAATGGTTTCTCTCCTGTGTGGATTCTGATATGGGCAATGAGGTATGCATTATGTAGGAAGCTCTTTTCACATTCCTGGCATTTAAATGGTTTCTCCCCTGTGTGGATTCTTTGATGGGAAATAAGGTGAGCATTCTGGCTGAAGCTCTTTCCACACATTGAGCACTGATATGGTTTCTCCCCTGTGTGGATTCTTTGATGGGTAGTTAGCACTGTGCTGTAATTGAAGCACATTCCACATTCTAGGCATTTAAATGGTTTCCCCCCAGTGTGGAGTCTTTGATGGGTAGTAAGGGAAGATTTCTGACTGAAGTTTTTTCCACACACCAGGCACTGAAATGGCTTCTCTCCTGTGTGGATTCTGATATGGGCAATGAGGTGTGCATTATGCAGGAAGCTCTTTCCACACACTTGGCATTTAAATCTGTTTTCTCTTTTGTGGGTTTTTTTATGGGTAATCAGGGTGGTATGCTGCTTGAAGCTTTTCCCACACTCTGAGCATGTAAATCGTTTCTCTCCTGTGTGGATTCTTTGATGGGTTGTAAATTCTGAGCTTTGACTAAAGCTCTTTCCGCACTCCAAGCATTTGTACACTGTGTGGATTCTCTGACGTGTCTGGAGCCTTAAACTATTACAAGAGATCTTTGCCCTCGCAGGGCACATGTTGCTTCCCTTTCTTTTCTTTTCTTCTTGTATTGCTGGAATGAGGAGAGAATCCCCACTCTGACAGGCATCATTTTCATCTCTTAAAGTCTCTATTTGGTTTCTGTTCTGCATCTTGGACCCATCTCCATTCCCAGCATTCTCCCCTGCCTGGGTACTTTGATGGGAAATAAGCTGTGAGCTCTGCCTGATGTTCTTCCCATGTTCTGAGCACATACTCAGCTGCTCCACCAAGCATGTTTTGGTGCAGTGTTTATCAAGGCTTGATTTGCAACTGACAGCTTTCCCACACACAGGATGTTTCCTCTTTCCTTCTCCTTGGTCATCTTCTCGTTGGATTAGAATTTCTTGGAAATCCGCTTGCTTTTCCTCCTCTCTCCTTGGTCCTTCTTGATTATTCCCAAAGGACTCTTTCTTCATTTCATGGTTGGTCTTTTCCAGTGACACCCCTTGTTTCTTCACAGAGTTGTCCATGTCGTTCCCATCACCTGCTGGCATAAGAGAAGAATCCAGATGACTTAGTGTAAATGGGAAATGTAATACAATGAGGGGTTCCCTACCCCATTCAAACTCATTTTTGACTTCATCATGGAAAGGAGAGCAAGTACTTGCAAAGCCTGATGGATAACATCAGGTCTGCCCCTCTTCTTTGAAACACACTCCCCCACCCTCCAGATTCATTCAGCCCCCTCCCTAGCTGTTTTTAAGGCCCTTCTTAAGACCCATCTGTTTCGCCAGGTATTTGCCCTTTAATTTTAATTTTTATTTATTTTTTAAATTAATTATTCATATTGCTGTTCACCACCTAGAGTCTTTGGAGGAGGTGGCATATAAGAAAACTTTAATGAATAAATTAAAAAATAACAGTCCTTTCCTGGGCAGCTGATGAGGGGGAACGGCTTCCTCTTGATTCTCTTGTTTTCTCAGCAACTTTTGATAATGTAGACCAGGACTGCATAACTTCGTCCTTCCAGGTGTTCTTGGACTTCAGCTCCCATCATCCACAGCCATAGTGGACAATTGTCAGGTATGATGGGAATTGTAGTCCAGCATCTGCAGGAAGGCTGTGCAGCCCTGATGTAGACCATAATATCTTATTATGAGGGACAGGGCACCTGGGGAGTCGAATGGGGATAGACCTTGAGACATTACACTCTGCGGGGGGAAATATATCACTTGTAGAGGAGCATAGAGAATTTTCCTATGTGGAGTGGCCAGTTGGGAGGAAGCGGGATCTGGATGGGGTGGCAGGTGGCCCTGGAGGAGGAATGTCGGCAAGAGAACCTAAGAACAGCCCTGCTGGGTCAGGCCCAAGGCCCATCTAGTCCAGCATCCTGTTTCACCTAGTGGCCCACCAGATGCCTCTGGGGAGCCCACAGGCAAGAGGTATGTGCATCCCCTCTCTCTCCTGTTTTTGAAAGAGAGGGTTTGGAAGCCTAGAGGGAAGGTAGGAGACCCGCAGAATGATCCTGTAGCGGCAGAGCTTGGTCTGGAGGAGATGTCATCTGGGCAGCAGATCATGGGCAGCAGATCATGGGCAGATCATGGGCAGCCTGCAAGGTGCCTCCTGCTACCAGAGGAAAGGTGCCAGCTGGGCCCAGCACTACAACAGCATTTGTACTAGGATTACCAACAGTCCCTTATTAGCAGGAAAAAGGAAAGGATGTCGAGTTGGTTTCGACTCCTGGCGACCACAGAGCCATGTGGTTTTCTCGGTAGAATACAGGAGTGGTTTGCCATTGCCTTCCTCCCACACAGTATGAGATGATGCCTTTGCTGTTGTCACTGAAGTGAGCATCTGCCCCCAGCACCTTCCTATATTGCTGCTGCCCAATATAGGTGACTACAAATATATATTTACGAAGCACAGTCTGGGAAGCACCCCCGTGGGGATTCGAACTAACAGCCTCTTGCTCCCTAGGCAAGCTGCTTCCCCGCTGTGCCACCACAGCTGATTATTAGCAGGGACATCCCTTATTTCAGCCCCAAATTGTCTGTCACTTATGGGATACCATTTGTCCCTTATTTACAGCTAATGGGAAAAACCTTGACTCAGACCCAACCAGTTATTTTCACTAATGATGAAATAATTAATGAGCCCCAACTCCCTTCCCTTCTCCCTCCATACCAGAGTACTCTGTGGTTCTGGTGGGCTGCAGGCTTATAATTGCCAGCAGATACACACTGGGGACATTAACATTAACAGCCATCAGTGATTGGCTAACTTAGCATTATTATTATTTTACATTTATATCCCGCTCTTCCTCCAAAGAGCCCAGAGCAGTGTCCTACATACTTGAGTTTCTCTTTCACAATAACCCTGTGAAAGTAGGTTAGGCTGAGAGAGAAGTGACTGGCCCAGAGTCACCCAGCTAGCTTCATGGCTGAAGGGGGATTTGAACTTGGGTCTCCCCGGTCCTAGTCCAGCACTCTGTCCACTACACCACACTGGCTCCAGGTATAAGGATCATTAAAATCATGCAAGCGATGGCTACTAGATTGTGCTCACGTGTGAAGCCTGTTTTTACTGGCTAACAATGCTTCTCTTTCTAGAAAACAAAATTACATCACACCCAGTTTGGCTAAACATGGTTATTACCGATAAGCAGAGGAGAAGCAATCTAAGTTGTAAGTAATACCATAGTTTAAGTTGAAAGTGGTAACACACACACACACACTGCTCAGGCTCCCAATCACTCCCACATATACCCTCAGCCTTGTGTCCCTTATTTGAAGAGTGGAATGTTGGTGACCCTAATTAATATATTAAGCCAACTAATGGCACAGCAGGGAAATGACTTGAATGGCAAGCCAGAGGTTGCTAGTTCGAATCCCCGCTGGTATGTTTCCCAGACTATGGGAAACACCTATATCAGGCAGCAGCAATATAGGAAGATACTGAAAGGCATCATCTCATACTGTGCAGGAGATGGCAATGATAAACCCCCTCCTGTATTCTACCAAAGAAAAACCACAGGGCTCTGTGGTTGCCAGGAGTCGTCACTGACTTGATGGCACACTATACCTTTAGTTTATATACTACTTCTGTAAAGCGCCTTGAGATGCAGTATAACAACTGAACAATAAATGAAGAAGGTGGCGCTCTCTTAAATACCCTGGGCCAAGCCCAAGGGTGACTGGTCAATTTCACTGGGCAGGGTGTGTGTAGTTGAAAAATAAGGCTTTGCAGTGGATGGAAAAGGAGTGTTTGGGAATCATCTATATTGGGCAGCAGCCATAAAGGAAGATGCTGAAAGGCATCATCTCATACTGCGTGGGAGGAGGCAATGGTAAATCCCTCCTGTATTCTACCAAGGACAACCACAGAGCGACCAGGAGTCGACACCGACTCCACTGCACACTTTAGTGGCAAAAGGACCACTTTCACACAAAAAGAACACAAAGCAGTTGTCTTTGATAACCTGATTTTGGCATCAGGCAACTCCCATCGGTCATGGTGACTGCTGGGGATGATGGGAGTTTGCAGTCCAAAAAACATAAACTTATCCAAGACTGTAGAAAATCCGTTCCCAAAAGTGTGCAATTCTTTGGAATAAAAACGGCGTGGGTAAGGCTTATTTTTAAAACGTTCAGACTGACCGCGTCTGCTCAGTTTCCACAGCCACAACTCCCCGCCCGCCCCATCGAAGGCAGCCCCCTCCCAGCCCCTCCCCCTCCCTTCAGACAAAGGTGCAACACGGTTTCCTGGGGGATGGGGGGCTCTGCAAGCTGCTCCCACCCCAACCCCCGAAAGACTCCTGAGGCGCCCCTAGCTGGGTTTGCCGCCTTCTCTGTTTCCACCCCACCAGCCCCAAACACCACCAGCTTCTCCTCCCCGCCATTTGCACCTTGGCTTTATTTCTTGTGTCCTCCTCCCCCGAGGTCAATTTGCTGAGGTTTTCGCCGGGATCCAAGAGATGGGGTGGGGGGGAGAGAGAGAGAGAGACAGCCCTGACTTCCGGTTCCCGTTTGAGCGCCGTCTAATGCGGGGCAGGAAGGAAACCACAGACTCTGAATAACTCTGCCTCTTGGCTGTTCAATTGAGAGCCGAACGCCTACGTTGCCTGTGGAGCTTTTCCCAACCTCTTGAACATGAAGGACATCGAGGAGCCCCGCCCACTCTGCATTACCCTCCTGCCCCCCAGGGATGGCGACGACGATGTCCTAACGGGAACCGAGAGTTAGGACAAGTGTGCGTGTTTCTCCCCCATGTCCTTTGTGCCTGCCCGGGGAGCCTGCCTGCAAATGGAGTTCGGTTTGCTTTGCATGCTTGCAGGGAGAGGAGAAGGAGGAGTGGGACGAGAAGCAAGGGATTAAATAAAGGCGCACAGAGGAAAGGAGTGAGTGGAGAAAGATGGGGGCAGGCCGGGGCAGTGCTGCTGCTGCTTGGAAACAGTTCCCGATCAAAAGCAGGCGAAAGCCTCTCCGCTCGCCTCCTCCGTAGGGAAGGCCCGGGACATTGCAATGCATGCCCAGGAGGAAGCCTCTCTTTCCGCAGGGCAGGCGGCACGATCCTCCTTTCCTGAAAGGAGCCTGGGGCGAAAAAGCACTGAAAGCCCGCAGCGTTTTCTCACCACACCAGAATGAAGTCCTGCTCACTAATCCCTTCCAGAGATAAAGTGTGAAGGAACAGAAGTGATTCAGCCTTTTAAAAAAAATACTTTTATTTATTTCATTTCATTTAAAATAACATATTTATATACGTTTTAAAAACCATGATGGATTCCATAATTCTAATTAAAAGGCTGGATGAATAAGTGTATCTTAAAAAACCCGTCAGAGATGGGGAGGCTCTTATGTTTTGCAGGAAGCGCAAAACACCCAGCTCCAAATACCCTGATGATCTCTCCCAGCAGTTTCATGTAGATGTTAAAAAGCATTGGAGAAAGTACAGAGCCTTGAGGGACGCCATACTTAAGCTCAGATCTCGAAGAGCAACAGTCTCTAATCGACACCATCTGGAATCTGTCCGAGAGGTAGGAGCGGAACCACTGTAACCATGCCAACTTCTTCAGGAGTTGGCATATCCTCCCTAAATGCCTGCCTGGAAGCATTAATAGGCTGGATGCAGGAGAATAAACTGAAGCTGAATCCAGATAAGACGGAGGTACTTATTGTGCGGGGTCAGAACTCCAGAGACGATTTTGATCTACCTGTTCTAGATGGGGACAGAGATTCGCTGCCCTCTCCAGTCTGGACATTTGTAATGCGCTCTACGTGGGGCTGCCTTTGTATGTAGTCCAGAAACTCCAGTTGGTTCAGAATGCGACAGCCAGGTTGGTCTCTGGGTCATCTCAGAGAGACCATGTTACTCCTTTACTGATGGAGTTACACTGGCTGCCAATAGGTTTCCGGATGAAATACCAAGTGCTAGTTAAATAAATCAAACAAAGCACTAACCGGCTTAGGCCCTGGGTATCTAAGAGAGCGTCTTCTTCATTACAAGCCACACCGTCCATTGAGGTCATCTGAGAAGATCCGTCTCCAGTTACCGCCGACTCGTTTGTTGACTACACAGAGACGGGCCTTCTCAGTCGCTGCCCCAAGATTGTGGAATGCGGTCCCCGCTGAGATATGATCCTCCTCATCTCTGACAATTTCCAAAAAACACCTGAAAACCCATCTCTTCACCCAAGCTTACTCAGCATCCTAAATTTGGGGGGTTTTAAAATCTGGTTTATTTTAAAATTTAAAACCTGATTTCAGGGGTTTTAATTACTGTAATGGTTTGTTTTAAAATGTTTTAAAATTGTTAGTTATATTGTTTTGAATTTGTTTTAGCTCTTTACTGTTTTAGTGGTTTGTTTTAACTGTAAACCACCCTGAGCCATTTTGGAAGGGCGGTATATAAATCAATTTTTTTAAAAAAAATTAATAAATGAGGAAGCATTTCCTGACTGCTGGAGCTGTGTGACTTGCCTGCTCCGAGTTCTTCCTCAAACCCACCTCTCATATGTGGCTTTTTCTCAAGGCCAATCAATCTGGGAGGCTGAAGCTTCATCAGCAGGCAGGTCAGGGGCCATTTCAGTTGAAGGGGGCCTCTTGCAACCAGAACCGCTGGGGAAACTTGGGGTCAAATTCAAGAGTATCACTTGTGAGAGTTGATCTTGCACAAGAACTGAAGCAGCAGTTTCATAAGTGATAACTCAGTATATGGTAGCTACCCATGTTCCTATGGGAGCAGTCTAACTTATATATAAAACCAAGTCTGTTGCTCCAGAGGGCAGGGCTAGAACCAATGGGTGGAAGGGTGAAATTCTAGGGAAGCAGATTTAGGCTGAGACATGAAGCAAATCCTGACCATTGGAGCTGTGTGACATTGGAATGGCCTGCCTTGTGCAGTGGTGGGTGGTTCTTCTTCATGGAAGGTGTTCAAACAGACACTGGACAGCCACCTGACACAGGGATGCTGTTGCAGTTTCCTTTCCTGTAGGAAGCAGTGGGTTGGACAAGGTCCCTTCCAGCGCTCAATTCTATGAAAACATCCCCCTGCCCCCAGGCAATAATAATTTAATCATTTCTTAACCTTCATAAAACACCAGTATTGGGATCATCTGGGGAGGTCTGCTTGCAGTTGCCACCAGCGTGTCAGGGAGGGGCCTTCTTGCCACCCTGAGGCTTTGGAATGCACTTCCTGAATCTCCAATTGGCAATTGACAGAGGAAGTGTGACTCTGTTCTTTTGGATCTCTCGGCGGCTTTCAATACTATTGACCATAGTACCCTTCTGGAACGTCTGAGAGTGTTGGGGGTGGGAGGCACTGTATTACAGGGGTTCCGCTCCTACCTCTCGGACAGATTCCAGATGGTGTCCCTTGGAGACTGTTGCTCTTCAAGATCTGAGCTAAGTATGGCTACACCGCCACAAGCAGCCTCCTATAAAGCCCAAGACTGAGCAGATGACCTGAGGAACAGCTGAGTCTCTCAGGGGCTGGTCCTAGTCCTGCACTCACTCCCCACAGATGTTACCTACAGGCAGCAGTCCCACAGGGGAAGCAGGAGTAGGCAGGCAGCAGCAGAAGCAGCCCCCAGGACCCACCTGGTCTCACACCCCAGGCAGTATTGGGTGGGAAGCAGATGGACTTCTCCTGCTCCTCTGCTGGGCTTCTCTAACGCTAAGACTAAATCTGCTTCCCTGGAATTTCAACCAGGATGAGGAGCTGGTCTTGTAGCAAGCATTATTTGTCCCCTTAGCTAAGCAGGGTCCGCCTTGGTTGCATTTGAATGGGAGACCACATGTGAGCACTGTAAGATATTCCCTTCAGGGGTTGGAGCCACTCTTCTCTGGGAAGAGCAGGAGGTTCCAAATTCCCACCCTGGAAGCATCTCCAAGATAGGGCTGAGAGAGATTCCTGCCTGCAACCTTGGAGAAGCCGCTGCCAGTCTGTGTAGACAATACTGAGTGAGATGGACCAATGGTCTGACTCAATAGAAGGCAGTTTCCTATGTTCCCTAACCCATTGGTTCTAGTCCACTTGCCCTCTGGAGCAACAGTGTTGGTTTTGCTTTTAGGTTAACAGAGAAGCAGCTTGCCTAGACTAGTTCAAGAGTTCAAGTCCCCGTCGGTCTGCTTCCCAGACTGTGCCTAGCCAATATATATTTGTAGTCACCTATACTGGCCAGTAGCGATATAGTGAGGTGCTGAAAGGCATCATCTCGTACTCTCTCTGTCCACCCTCTCCACTCCATGCATGATTTTATAGATCTCTATCACATCTCCCCGCAGTCGTCTTTTTTCCCCAAACTAAAAAGCCCCAGGTGTTGTAGTCTTGCCTCATAAGGAAGGTGCTCCAGTCCCCTGATCATCTTGGTGGCCCTCTTCTGCACCTTTTCTAGTTGTCCTCCATGCATTTATCTAAGGCCCTTTTAAAGACATCCAAGCTGGTGGCCAACTGTGAATGAAGAGGGGAGAATGCAGGCCGTTGGCTTGGAGTCTGGAGGTGGTGGGTTTAGTTGGTGTGAGAAGCCAGGACCTGCTTAGGGGATAGCTGCAACAGACCTTGCAGTAGCTCTGAAACAAGCAAGTTGCCCAGTTCCCAGCGTGGAGAGGGTCTTGTAAACATCTCTGTGAGCTGTGCCGTATTCCATTTGAGGGCTTAAATGTAGAAGAGATGAAACTGCTCTTCACAAAATATGAGTTCACTAGGGAAGAAGATAAAGGTCCTGAGTTTTCAGGTCAGCCTGGTCCTGCATACCTCGAAGTCTTGTGATGAAATGATGACGATGATGATGATGATGATGCATGGAGCAGAACTTGCTTTATGTCAATTAGCTTGGAACACAGTGAAGCTGTCAGTCAAGAGCAGCAGATAGAGGGTGACAATTGGGAGTGGAGAGAGGAGGGATGTTGGGGTCTGGTGAGAAGCAGTCTCAAAATGGAGATGCTTTTAGACTCAAAGGATTAAAAACAATCTGTGATAAAGACTGGGGGAAAGGCAGTCTGTGATAAGGACTGGGTAAAGGCCAGTTCTAGGAAGGAACTGACTTAAAGTTTTAAGTCCTGAGTGAAATGCAACCAAGCTCTGTAAAAAGAAACATGAATACTGTAACCAAGCAAGTTAACAGCCCTACTTAACGATAGTGTACACAAACCCCAGAAAGCATCTTTAAATACAATTTTATTCTTGTTTTTGTTTCTCTGTAAATAATATCACACACTTCCTCACATGTTGTGACAGTCTTCCTGCCAAGGGGGCTGGGGGCAACATCAATCGGGTTAGGAGCAGTTGGTCCATAGCAAAAGATCACAATCAGGCACAAATGTGAGTAAGTTAAAACCCTTTATTAATCAGAGGTTTAACAACTCATAATTTCTCTTAACAACTCATAATTTACTCATAATTTCCTTCATTTCACAGTTTTTAAAGACACCCTCTTTTTAACAATCTGGATGCCATCTTTTGAAGAAGATCCAGGAAAGTGCTGCTCTGGACTCTTTTGGCAGGGATGTGTTACAAATTCACACCCTTCCTCTGTTCCAGGTTTCACCCAGGCTCTCAGCATGACTGCCATTAAGGCCTCTCTTAATGTGTTCCATTTGTTTGTTTGATTGATTTCTGTACAGCCCTTCCAAAAATAGCTCAGGGCGGTGAACACAAAGAAATAACAAATAAATAAGATGGTGAGGGAGAAGCC
The DNA here is from genome assembly GCF_027244095.1 of Hemicordylus capensis. Classification (NCBI taxonomy): domain Eukaryota; kingdom Metazoa; phylum Chordata; class Lepidosauria; order Squamata; family Cordylidae; genus Hemicordylus; species Hemicordylus capensis. Next base: position 232,016,829 of record NC_069658.1, on the reverse strand, counting down.
TCTGCTAGGGATGTGCACAGAACCAGGTGGCGGAGGCTCGAAGGTGGGGGGGGGGAGTGCTGCTTTAAGGATGGGTACACTTACCCCTCCCACTGCTCTTCCACTGCCGGCGCTCTGTTTTTAGAAAGTCCATCGGGGCAGCAGCGTACCTCTCTGCCGCCCTGTTTGCCCCCTTTACCGGAACTAACCGGAAGTATCTGATGAGCCAGCACACGATGTGCACGTACATGCACAGGCGTGTCACCGATACTTTTGGTTCGTTCTGGGACTTGCTAAAAATGGAGCGCCGGCGGGGGAAGAGTGGCGGGAGGGGTAAGTGCACCCTCCCCCACCCTTAAAGCAGCACTCCCTTGCCTTGGAACCAGCGGGACCACCCGCCGTTCAAACTGGTTCGGAGGCCCATAAAGGGCCTCCAAACTGGTTCCGTGCACATCCCTAGCCTCTGCTTGACCTTCCCTTTCTTGGTCTGCTCCCCCTTCCTCTCCTCTTTTATATGTCCTTTCTCCCTCTTTTCCTTCTCCAGCTACGCCCTTCCTTCATTTGCTCTCTTTCTCTCCAGGTGGATTCCTCCTACGACTCTTCTCATACCTGTAGCTGGTTGCAGCATTTGGGCTCAGCGGGGTCCTGCCTTCCAAGCGCTGGGCTTAGCTGCTTGTTCCTTCAATCAGTCTGCCTGGCCCTCCAGTTGGAGCTCAGCCTCACACACATGCAGACACTTTCACACGCACACTTGTGTGCACCTATTTCCCTTGCTCAGGAGCTTTTTATTAAACCCAGACAGCGACTACAATCACCTCATAGAATTCATACAAAATCAATAGTGAAGAGCGAAGAACAAGCCGTCACCCTTCCAATGGGCCTCCCTCCTTCAGAGGCCCAGGGACAATTACAGCTTATCTATGCCCGTCTATGCACTTAATCAATCAATCAATCGTGCCCCTGATTAAAGAGTATCTACAGTTCTTGAACAACAAAAGGAAGCCTTCAGTGAGCTGCTTGTTTTCTTCCCACAGTCAAGTGCGACATAATTCTGAAATACGAAAAACAGGGGTAAAGTTAAGCCAGTGCCATGTCAATGTGCAAGGGTGCGGGGAACAGGGGAGGCATCGGAATCACAGAACTGGGACATACAAAGAAGGTAATCTTGGCCAAGCCCCTAGACAAGGCCATCTATTACATGTTCCCCAACATATCAAGCCACATACAAAATGTGCTACAAGCAGAGACCAGGTACACAGCTGATTGGGGTCGATGAAGAAAATGGCTCGAAATGACAACTCAAGCAAGTGAGCCAAGCCACATGTTTAAGCTGAAGGCAGAACACCTACAGGGCGACCAGGATGGGACTGTAGCTCAGTGGTAGAGCATCTTTGCATGCAGAAGGTCCCAGGTTCAATCCCTGGCAGTATCTCCAGGTAGGGCTGGGAAAGACCCCCACCTAAAACCCGGGAGAGCTGCAGCCAGTCAGACTAGACAATACTGAACTAGATGGACCAGTGGTCTGATCTGATACAAGGCAGCTTCCTGTGAGACTAAGCTGTGCTGCAGGGACTTTTGTAAGACTGCAACTGAGACCTGAGCAGAACCCATTTGTTCAAAGTGACAGTGGAAAGGGGACACTCCAAACAGTGCCAAAGATGGGCTGCCTCAAGGGCTGGCAAAAGTAGTTCTCATCCAACATGTGCCCCAGATTCTATTCTTCCTAAAAAGTTCAGAGGTTAGGACCAGGGATTTCAGCATCTTCCTAGATTGCTGCTGCCCAATATAGTACCAGCAGAGATTCGAACTGGCAGCCTTTTGCTTGTTAGTCAAGCATTTCCCCGCTGAGCCACTGAAGGTGACTCGGGGTAGGTACTTCACGCTCTGTTTAGCTGTGCATCAAGTTAGCCAACATTCTGGGACTTAATATTGAGTCCAATATTATTTATTTATTTGTTTGTTTGTTCAATTTCTAGACCGCCCTTACAGAATAGCTCAAGGCAGTTCACAAATATCACAAAACAGTTAAAATCAATCAATGATCGGGAACAAAGATTTTAAAATACAATTAAACAGCTAAAAAAAAACCCATTCAAAACCTTATAAAAACCTGATACATTAAAAACCCTTTAAAATAATTTTAAAAACCTGGAAGGCCAGGCTGAATAGGTAGGTCTTTAGGGCTCTCTTAAATGCCAATAAAGAATTCAAATTACAGATTTCTGCCCTTAGAATTTGCCCTTAGAAAATTCTTCTAAAATTTGCCCTTAGAAATATGCCCTTAGCATTTTTTGAGTTGGACACGCCTTTTCTCCACACTTGCCCTGGAGAAGCTGTCAGGCATCTGTTTGTGTACTGCAAAAAAGAGAAAAGGGAGGGAGTTAATATTGCTGGGTGGATTGCAGGGAAAGTCTCCCCGCATCTTCCCAAACATTTTCCTGTTCGTTCATTCGTACATTCATTCTCTCTCTCTTTCTCTCTCACACACACCCTTCCTTCTCCATCAAATCTGATCATATGCATTACCCACAAGCCATGAAATCAATCCATCATATAGAACCGATACAGAACTTCAGGCCCTGATTTGAGTGTGTAGTCAGATTTGCATGGGTGGAGGTAGCCTTTCAGCCGACCACCTCAGACACAGGGTACCACACTGTTATTATGGGCTTTAAAGCTCAATGCCAGCCCTTTGCATGGGAACCAGAAAGGAATAAGCCGAACAAAACTGGGGCTGTGCACTTGACACAACTCACACCCTGTTAACAATGTGGTCACTGTGCTTTGCACCCATTGAGGTTTCCAGATGCTCTTGGAGGCAGCCCCACATACAGCAATCAAGTCTGGATGTGTCTGGAGCACAAACAAACATTGATCTACCTTTTGCTAAGGAGAGAGACTACTGTTGCCACCTGCACATCCAAGAAAAGCGGCAGGTGAGCCTCCAAGCTGAGCCTGCAGGTGGAGGGCAATGCCCTTCAAAACCGGCTGTGTGCCTATCCTCAGGTCAGCAGAAGTCCCAGCTAACAGAACTCCCACTTATTTATTATTTATTTATTATTAAAACTTTTATACCGCCCTTCCAAAAGGCTCGGGGTGGTTTACATTAAAACACCATTAAAATCAATTAATAATTAAACAAAAATTATAAAGCATAAAACAATGACTAACAATTAAAAACATCATAAAACAACAATTAAATAATCAGAACAATTTAAAAACAAGTTTTAAAAAGCTGGGAAAGCCTGGTTGAAGAGATGTTTTCAGGTGTTTTCAGAAAATTGCCAGAGATGGGGAGGATCGTATCTCAGCAGGGAGCGCATTCCACAATCTCGGGGCAGCAGCCGAGAAGGCCCGTCTCTGTGTAGCCACCAAACGAGTTGGTGGCAACTGGTGTGGACTGAATCCACTTGGTGTGGATTGAGCTTCAGTTTCTTCAAAATCATCCAGGGCACTGATTTAGGTTCTCCACTTCTCCCCCAGAGGCCAGACGAAAAAGAGATGTAGGGAAGGAAGAGAACAGAGAGGCAGAGAGGTATCCCGCATTCCCAGATCACTACACCAGGGAAGGAGAATATAGGAAGCTGCCTCATCCTAAGTCAGATCATTGCTCCGACCATCTAGTATTGTCTACTAATGTTGCAGGCAGGAGTCTTTCCTCGCTCTACCTGCAGATGCTGCCAAGGACTAAACCTGGGATATTCTGCATTCAAAGCAGATTCTCTACCATGAGCTATGGCCCCATCCCCTAAGGGGAATATTTAATGGCAGACCGTGCTCACATGTAGTCACCCACCCAAAGGCAAACCAAGGTGAACCCTGCTTAGCCAAGGGGGCAATTCATGCTCACTACCGCAAGACCAGCTTTTCTCCCCAAGAAGCTAGTCTTTGCCATCACCAGCCCCTTCATCCCTTCAGGGCAAACCTAATGCCTGGACATCCACCTCTCTACCCGCTTTGCTTTCTACCCCAGGGTGGTTCTGTGCTGGATGAACAAATTGTCACTCACCTGGTGCTGGTTATGTAGCCACCTTGAGGTATTTCTGCAGAGAGAGAATCAGCGAGTCAGGGTTCAAAGTCAGTCCCATCCAGTCCCACCTTCTGGAGTGAGGTAGGACTCTCAGATCTTCAACCCTCCCAAGCAGATGCTCCTCCAGTCTCTTCCTAACAGCCTCCCAGGAAGGAGATCCCAGAATCCTTCCAGGCAACTCTTATTAGGAAACTCAGGAAGTCTATCTGGATATCAACCTGCTTTGTTCTAGTGCAACAAACCTGGAGGACAACCAAGATCACCCTCAGAAGAAGTGGATGGGGTGCCTGGTGTTAATGGTACTGCTCTGGGGTGATTGGCAAAACACGCCTAAATGCATTCGGGCTTGTGTGGGGGAATTAGCGAGCTAGAGTGGAGCGTGCCACATCAGAATACATTTGTGCAATGTTCTGGCACCGCCCCTCAGGGTGCCCCAGCCAAACAAGGTGAGGTGGTTGGCTACCAGGGAGAGGGCCTTTTCAGTGGTTGCACCTCGTTTATGGAATAGCCTCCCCAGTGACGTTCGCCTGGCTTCATCACTTTATTCTTTTAGATGACAGCCAAAGTCCTTTTTGATCACATAGACCTTTTAAATTTGGGTTTTCAAATCTGGGTTTTAAGATTTGTTCTGATTTTTAACTAATTTAAAAAGGAGTTTTAAAGCTGCTTTGTATTGTATTTTGTATTTTCTTTTTACCTTTTCTTTGTCTGTTAAGATTTAATGTGTTATGTGCTTTTATTGTATGTTTTGATTCTCTGTTGTGAGCCGCCCAGAGAACAATTTGTTATGGGGTGGCTAACAAATAAAGCTTAAGAATAAGTTGAGATTCAAAAATAAAGCAAGTTTTAATTTGACGGTTCAGGCATGCAGCAGAAAAAGAATTAATTAATATTACTACTAAAATACTGGAGGCTGAGAGCAGGAATGGCGTGCAAAGCAAGACGCAGCCAGATGTTACGGCTGGTGTCCAGTCAATCGCCCAAAGAGTGGGTGACTCCAATGTGTAGAGACTGATGGAAGCACACTGGTTCAGGAAGCCAGGGCTAGTTATAGCCCAATATAACTATTTTGCCATGGGGCAAGATGCCGGCTATTTTGCCATGGGGCAAGATTTTATTTATTTATTTATTTATTTTATTTACTTATTTATTTTTGCATTTATATACCGCCTTTCATTAAAAAGATAACCCCAAGGCGGTTTACAAAAGTTAAAAACATACAATAAAAACATCATGTTAAAAGTACAAAAACATATAAAAACAGGCATAAAAACAACACAACAAATACAACAAATAGAAACACAGAGAAGCCGCAGTAGAAAACAATCATGTAAAAGCCTGGGTAAAAAGCCAAGTCTTTAAAAGCTTTCTAAAAGCCGCGATGGAGTCCGAGGAACGAATGGCCACTGGGAGAGCATTCCAGAGTCTGGGGGCAGCAACAGAGAAGGCCCTGTCCCGAGTGCACGACAACCGGGCCTCCCTCATTGTCGGCACCCGGAGCAGGGCCCCCTCAGATGTCCTCGTCCAGCGGGCAGCAACCCTTGGGAGCAGGCGGTCCCTCAAATACCCTGGGCCCAAACCGTTTAGGGCTTTAAAGGTCAAAACCAGCACCTTGAATTGGACCCGGAAACGAACCGGCAGCCAGTGCAGCTCTTTCAAAATGGGGGTGATATGTTCCCAACGGGCAGCTCTGGATAAAACCCTCGCTGCCGCATTTTGCACTAGCTGCAGTTTCCGGATATTCTTCAAGGGCAGCCCCACGTAGAGCGCGTTACAGTAATCCAGCCGCGACGTGACTAAGGCGTGGGTAACCGTGGCCAGATCTGCCTTCTCGAGAAAGGGACGCAGCTGGCGCACCAGCCGAAGCCGTGCAAAGGCACCCCTGGCCACCGCCTCCACCTGAGCTTCCAAAAGCAGAGCCGGGTCCAGTAGTACCCCCAAGCTGCGTACTTGCTCCTTCAAGGGGAGTGCAACCCCATCCAGAACCGGTAAAATCTCCTCATCCCGATTGGCTCTCCTACTGACCAACAGTACCTCCGTCTTATCCGGATTCAGTTTCAGTTTGTTAGCCCACATCCAACCCATCACGGCCTCCAACCCCCGATTCAGGACATCCACCGCCTCCCTAGGATCAGATGACAAGGAGAGATAGAGCTGAGTGTCATCCGCATATTGCTGACAACTCAGTCCAAATCTCCGGATGACCTCTCCCAGCGGCTTCATGTAGATGTTAAACAGCATGGGGGACAAGACCGATCCTTGCGGGACCCCACAGGCCAACGGCCATGGGGCCGAGCAGTAGTCCCCCAGCACCACCTTCTGAACCCTCCCCTCAAGAAAGGACCGGAACCACCGCAACGCAGTGCCTCCGATTCCCATACTCGAGAGGCGGCCCAGAAGGATACCATGGTCGATGGTATCGAACGCCGCCGAGAGGTCCAGTAGAACCAACAGGGACGCACTCCCCCTGTCTAGTTCCCGGCGTAGGTCATCCACTAGAGCAACCAAGGCAGTCTCAGTCCCATACCCGGGGCGGAAGCCAGATTGAAAAGGGTCCAGATAATCCGTATCATCCAAGACCCTCTGCAGCTGGGACGCCACCACACGCTCTATCACCTTGCCCAGAAAGGGGAGGTTAGACACAGGTCTATAGTTGTCCAGGTTGGAGGGATCAAGGGAGGGCTTTTTTAATAGAGGTCTTACCACCGCCTCCTTGAGGCACGATGGCATCCTGCCCTCCCTTAACGAAGCATTAACGATCACCTCCAGCCATCTACCTGTCCCCTCCCTGGCAGCTTTTATTAGCCATGAAGGGCAAGGGTCAAGAGCGCACGAAGTCGCCCGCACACTGCCCAGGATCTTGTCCACATCCTCAGGCCGCACCAACCGAAAAGAATCCAACACAACGGGACCAGATGGTACCAGAGGCACGTCTGCCGGAACTGCCAAAACTCTGGAGTCCAGGTCAGCACGGATGCAAGCGACTTTATCTGCAAAGCAACAGGCAAACCGATCACAAAGAGCCGTAGATGACTCCTCCCCCATTGTCCGGGGGGATGTGTGGAGCAATGTTTTCACCACACGAAACAGCTCTGTTTGCCTGCACTGAGCAGACGCAATGGAGGCGGAGAAAAAACATTTCTTCGCCGCCCCCACCGCCACGGCATAGTTCCTAAAATGGGCTCTAGCCCGTGTTCGATCGGATTCGTGACGACTCTTCCTCCAGCGTCGCTCCAGCCGTCGTCCGAGTTGCTTCATCGCCCTAAGCTCCGAGGAAAACCAAGGAGCAGAACGGGCTCCACCAAGCCGGAGAGGGCGCTTGGGGGCAACCGTGTCAACAGCCCTGGCCATCTCCCCATTCCAGAGATCAACCAAGGCCTCGACAGGGTCACCAGCTCTGGACACTGGAAACTCCCCGAGGGCTGTCTGAAATCCAAGCGGACCCATAAGCCTCCGGGGGCGGACCATCTTAATCGGCCCACCACCCCTGCAGAGGGCAGACGGAGCAGTCAAACTAAACCCCACCAGGTGATGATCTGTCCATGACAAGGGAGTGATCTCAAATTCCCCCACCTCCAGATCATTTATTTCCTGATCGGCAAAAACCAGATCCAGAGTGTGTCCCGCCACGTGGGTAGGGCCCGATACCAACTGAGACAGGCCCATGGTTGCCATGGAGGCCATGAAATCCTGAGCCGCACCCACTAAGGGGACCTCAGCGTGGACATTGAAGTCCCCCAAGACAATAAGCCTGGGGGAACCCAAGGCCAGCTCCGAGACCACCCCCGCCAGCTCAGGTAGGGAGACTGAAGTGCAGCGGGGTGGTCGGTACACCAGCAGAATCCCCAGCCTATCTCGGAGGCCCACCCTCAAGGACAAACACTCGAAATTCTGAGATTGCCTGACCGGGCACCTGGAAACGGGGAGGGTCTCTCGAAAGATGACCGCAACGCCTCCTCCCCGACCCTCGAGGCGGGGCTGCTGCACGATCTGGAAACCTGGAGGACAAAGCTGAGAGAGACCAACCCCGCCCAGCGCATCCAACCAGGTCTCCGTCACGTATACCAGGTCAGCACGCTCATCCAAAATCAAATCGTGGATGAGAGATGTTTTTGCGTTAACTGACCTGGCATTTAGCAGCAGCACCCTAATCCTCGAAGGAGTGTTCACAGAGCTCCCTAGGGTCAGAGGGTTGGGGGAAGGGCCGGAAAAAGGAACAGGCCTCAATTGCCTGGACCGTTTTCCCCAGTAACGGCCTGCCCAACTCCCACCGCCATACCTCCCTCTGCCCGCTACCCGTGATATTGCCACCCCCACTCCAGACCCACTTTTTTGCTCTCCCAGACACATCTCCCCAGACTATTCCACCACGGCTACTTGGCTTAATTTAAAACCAAGACCAGACTCATACAGTCCCTGCTGACTTCTTGCTTGGTGGAAGATGGATCGTCAAGATGGATCGTCAAGGCAGGAGGAAAAGGTCTTCAGGGCTCCAGGCAGCTCGCCCCACGGCTGAGAGCCACAAGGACGAGAGCCCTTATGCTCACGCCAAGAGGCTCACGCCCCTGGCCCAGCCCCAGCTTTAAAGCCACAGAGGCTGAGGGTAGATGGCACACACCTGGAGAAAGAGGTGGGGCAGAAGCCCAAACACAGTCACTGCCCTGCCAAGATGTTCCCTCTTCCCTTCCTCAGTCCCTGGCCCAGCCCCAGCTTTAAAGCCACAGAGGCTGAGGGTAGATGGCACACACCTGGAGAAAGAGGTGGGGCAGAAGCCCAAACACAGTCACTGCCCTGCCAAGATGTTCCCTCTTCCCTTCCTCAGTCCCTGGCCCAGCCCCAGCTTTAAAGCCACAGAGGCTGAGGGTAGATGGCACACACCTGGAGAAAGAGGTGGGGCAGAAGCCCAAACACAGTCACTGCCCTGCCAAGATGTTCCCTCTTCCCTTCCTCAGTCCCTGGCCCAGCCCCAGCTTTAAAGCCACAGAGGCTGAGGGTAGATGGCACACACCTGGAGAAAGAGGTGGGGCAGAAGCCCAAACACAGTCACTGCCCTGCCAAGATGTTCCCTCTTCCCTTCCTCAGTCCCTGGCCCAGCCCCAGCTTTAAAGCCACAGAGGCTGAGGGTAGATGGCACACACCTGGAGAAAGAGGTGGGGCAGAAGCCCAAACACAGTCACTGCCCTGCCAAGATGTTCCCTCTTCCCTTCCTCAGTCCCTGGCCCAGCCCCAGCTTTAAAGCCACAGAGGCTGAGGGTAGATGGCACACACCTGGAGAAAGAGGTGGGGCAGAAGCCCAAACACAGTCACTGCCCTGCCAAGATGTTCCCTCTTCCCTGATTCTCTTTACTGAGGAGGGAAATTCCAGTGAATTTCAAAAGGATTCATTGTCTTTGTGAGTTGTGCTTGCTAAAGCACAATAGCATGAAAGATCAAGAAAAACTTTCAAGATGAACATAGGAAGCTGCCATATACCAAGTCAGACCATTAGTCCATCTAGCTCATTATTGTCTACACAGACTGGCAGCAGCATCTACAGTGTTGCAGGCAACCACTGGAGGCACTCCCTCACTTGCTAACTGACCTGTCCCCGTATGCCAAACAGAGAGCCCATGATCGTGTGAGGCTCTGACTGAGCATGTTAAGAGTGGAAACTACAAGCTTGTAGTCCCAGACATAAGCAGAGAGGCTTCTGGGAGCCCGCAGAACAGCAGTGCTGGCAACACTGGACACTCCTGAAAGAGGGCAGAGCTGAAATGCCTCTTGCCCATCCAGGGAAAGTGGCAGAGAACACTCCAAGCCTCACAGTGGCCGAGACAGGAGTCAATACCTAGTCAGGAAACTCAGGAATCTGAAGCTTGGAGGGGTTGCCTGCTGACCACAGAAAAACACTTGGCCTGTTGTTCTGCTTTCAAGAGCAGCTTGATCTGAAGTAATCAGCAAGTGAAATCTTCAACAGCATCAGGATAAGCATTTCCCCCAGTTAATCTTTGGGAGATCAAACTGGCACTAACTACACAGCTAAAGGAGCCAGTTGGAAAATTGGCTTAAAGCTGAGAGCTGTTGAGAAAGAGCAGAGTGGATCAAGCAAGCCCACTCCATGACCCAGAATCAGAGCAACATCTACACCCCCACAAGAGTCAGCTAGGTGTGGCACACTGGTCAAATGCCTCCCTCTTCTTTGACTTCGATCAACTACAGTCAAAGATTCCATGAAGCCAGGATGCTGATGATGCTTGAAGACCTGCCTTTCTTCCCCCTGAGCACAACTGCCTTTAAAAACACTGGACCATCATTTGTCCTGACCCAGTTCTTTTGGCCAGTCCAATGTCCAACCCTTGGGCAAGCTTCTTTGGACCAAGTGCCTGTGCAGCTCTTCAAGCACTGGAGAGGGTGCCCTCAATGGCTGGTCTCATTTAGTAGCTTAGTGGCTGCATTTTAAATACACTGCAGTCTCCAAGCACAGCCCCACATAGCAATGCATTGCAGTACTCTAATCTGGAGGTTACCAGAGCAGGAATAACTGTGGGTGGCCTTTCTTGCTTACTCCAGTGTGTGAAGAGTGTCTCTAAAGCACGGGGTCAGCTAATGATTAAGCAACACATGTCTAAAATGCCTATTACACAGTGGGAGGTACTACAAGGTGGGTTGGGGGGGTCCCAATACCAGAGTCACAATGCCCATGTCATTAGCACTGGCTCAGTGAGAATCGAACACAGCCTAACATGCTCACATATGGCCCAGCAAATGCATTCACACTTCACTTACTGAAATAGAAGATTATCCCAACTGCAAGCAGAACAGCCAAAATCCCCAAGATGACTCCAAGAATGACTCCCACACGGGACCATCCTGTGGCTAAAATTGGAAAAAGAGCAAAATTATAAAAGGGCATAACAACTATCCTGTGTTACGGGGAGGCTTGTACAGGTTTGAAACATTTGTATGTGGGGGAAGTGACAACCAGGCTAACATGTGGGGAGGGGGGAGAGAGGAGAGGACTTCAAAAGGACTTCACCTGCCATCATCTGTTGGCAGTCACATCTAAATGGAAGGTTTTGCAAGAGTCTCTGTAGACAAGGAGGTTTTTTGGTGTTTTTTTGCTGGGGGGCAGGCTCTCTTCCCTCTATAGAGATAGTTCACATAATAGGCTCTGGGTGCAAAAACTGAGAATAGTTTAAGGCTCAGCCTTCTCTGTAATGGCCCCAATATTATTGAACGTTCACCAAAGTCCCAAATTACAAGCCCTAGGAAAGCATGAAACAGACTGATTTTCTAGATATGTATCAGTCTGGCTTTTGACCCTGCTTTAAGTCTGAAAGTGCTTTGGTGGACATCATGTTCTGCCTGGGTTGAAGAGCCGCATGATGCTGCCCCTTGTGGCAGTCTCCTGCACTGCAGTAGGCTTTTCAGTCTCAAAGCCCCACCCCATGGGAACAACCACTGGCTCCCCTTACAACAGGAAGGCTACCAGTAGCTTCCTGCCAAAACCAAGCAGGAGGTTCAAGGTCTCCTTGATGTGTCCATTACCATTGTCTTGGCTCTCTCTTTTTTAAAAATAAAAACCATTGCTCTGTTCCTGGTCTCCAGCTTACCACTGAACCCCTGGCTTCTCATTTGTTTGCTCATCCTGACCCAGGACTCTATTCATGGCCATCTGCCTGACTCTCCCAGTCCCCGCTTTGAGAACTGTGCCATTGGTAGGCTGCCCGTTGCCCATGGCTCAGTATCATCAGCCATGGCATCCTCTAGGCCTGCCTAACCAGGTGGAGGCTGCTGGCTTCCAGGTTTTTTCTGGGCACAATTTGAAGTGCCAGTTTTTTCCCTTTAGAGTCCTGAATGTTTTGGGCCTGGCTCTCTGATGGGCCAACGTATTCCATAGAGGCCTTCCCACTCACTGAGCTCATCTGGAGAGCCCCCTTCCTGTATTTCCCCACTATCCAAAGTGAAATTGGTGTTGGGGACCCAGGACGGGGACTTTTTGTGGCTGCAGCCAGGCTGTGGAACTCTCCAGCACAAAAAACCTGCCTGGTCCTTGCAATCTCCATCTTTAGGATGGATGGTAAAAACCTCCTTTCTTCGGCAGGCCAATGACTTAACTTATGTCTTGATGGAACTGTGAGTGCTGTGGTTCCTGTTACTTTGATGTATGATTGTATTGTTCGTTGTGAACAACATAATTAATAGATGCTCTTGTAGCCTGCTTTGAATGTCATGAGTAAAAAGGCGGCTTTTTGTGCACATGAGTAAAATAACTTGCAAAAACTCCCTCTTTAAAAATGGTTTTCAGTTATATTTTGTATGTTCATATAGCCAATAGATAGCCTGACTACGTGAATGCTTGCTTCTCCTCTGCAGAGACAGAGCCCCTGCTTTTCCGTCTTACCTCCTCTGCTGTCAGAAGACGATTCCCACTTCCTTGCTTTGCACCCAAAAGGACAGACAGGGCCCTACTTTGTGTTGTGATGCTGCCTGGCGGGGGGAGGGCGGGTGAGTCCTTTTGAGTCCTTTCTTCCTCCCTGGAGGAACATTCTTCTCCGGAAGCTGCCACCCTGCAGAAGAACCAGCCCCCTCTCCCTCCTCAACAATGTCTTACCAGACTCTTCCCAGGCCAAGTCCAGAGGCTCCGGCAGGCCATCATGTTCCACGTGGCACCGGAAGTGGTCCCTCTCCTTGGGGTCAATCTGGATGCTCAGCCAGGTGTGGTATGTCCCATCCGAGTTGGGGCTGACAAACCCACGAAACGTGTCCTGCTCCCAGACTTCCCCGTCCTTCCTCCAGGTGGCATCGATCTCCTTGGGGTAGAAGCCATAGAGCCGGCAGATCAGGGTCTCCCAGCCATCATAGCCTGCCTTGCGTCTCACCTTCACTACTGGGGGCTCTGCAAAAAGGACAACATGGAGATTCTCCAGTGGTTGGCAGGATGGGTGCTTTGCTTTTGGAGCAACAAAATGCCCTCATGAGGACACCCATAGACCTATAGGTTTTTAATGATACAAAATAGTAAGATAGGGTGTGTATATAAACACATGTGATTAGGTTAGGCTCATGAAACCAACCAGACTCCTAATTGTAGGGCAGTAGGATGAAAACAGAGTGGAAAAGGAACATAAAGCAGCATGAAACCATGGAATTGGGGCAATAGCCAAACTGACATAAAATACTAGGAAAGGAGGCAACTCCTTATGAGTAACTTAATCTGGATGTAAACCAGTGTCTTGAACAGTCCATTTCATAACTGTAGTATTTAAATGCGTGTATTCAAATGTACGCGCGCGCGCACACACACACACTTACTTAAGTGTTACAGTTAGGGTGAGAGGCAATTATAGTCACTGGCTCACATCCAGACTAAGTTATTTGTAAGCAGTCTTACTGAAATTGGACAAGTCCATTTATCCCATTAATTTCAATGGGAGTACTCTATACTAGTTTTCTGATGATGGGCCAGGTATCCTCTGAAATGCAGGAAAGGACATTGCCCTCAGAGGAGAAATCTAATTTGGAGTGGGGAATATAGAGGGGGGAAAGGAAAGATTGTGCCGTCGGGTTGGTGTCAACTCCTGGCGACCACAGAGCTTCCCTGTCAACATGCAGCTCAGGTCTAGGATTCACACAGGAGCAATTTAAGAGAATGGAGGAACTGCGCACCCCCACTCATGCCAATTTGCTATCTTTACCATTCTTTGACAGAGCTCCCTTCCCATACTCCAAGAACTTTTGCAGCTCTTCAATGCATTGATTCTCTTCCCAAAACTTAATGTTCCTGGAACGGGCCAAATCAGTGTCCAACTTCCTCTGGGCCATTTGTGCTTGGGTATCAGCTGCTGTCCAGGTGAGGGTCTCCTTGTCAAAACTGATGAAGTCTCTTCCATTGTAGCCATACTGGTGATACCCCACTCTCCTCCCATCCTCAGGCAGCTCACAGCCGATCACTCTCTGCAGAATGTGAAGCCCTAGAAGAGAGACAAAAGGGACAAAGGAGTAGCGCAGAGGAGAGTGAGATGCATTTCCCTCCTCTCTTTCCCTTCCACCCCTCCTCTCTCATCTGGGACTTTCTACATTCAAAGCAGATTCTCTACTACTGAGCTACAGCCCCATCTCACCAAATGGCACAATGAAAATAACTGGAAAATCAAATATCACCAAGACCTGGCAGTGGCTTAAGAATGGCAACTTGAAGAAAGAAACAGAGGGTTTAATATTGGCTGCACAAGGACAGGCACTAAGATCAAATACAATAAGAGCAAAAGTAGAAAAATCAAAAACAAACAGCAAGTGCCGCCTTCGTAAAGAAGCAGATGAAACAGTGGACCACCTAATCAGCTGTTGTAAAAAGATCGCACAGACTGACTACAAAGGCATGACAAGGTAGCAGGGATGATAAACTGGAGCATCTGCAAAAAATACAAGCTACCTGTAGACAAAAATTGGTGGGACCATAAAATTGAAAAAGTTGTAGAAAATGAAGATGCAAAAATATTATGGGACTTCCAACTACAAAAAGACAAACGTCTGACACACAATACACCAGATATCACTTCATAGTCGAAAAGAAAGAAAAACAATTAAAAATAATCGACATAGCAATACCAGGTGATAGCAGAATAGAAGAAAAAGAAATAGAAAAAATCAGAAAATACAAAGATCTACAAATTGAAATTGAAAGGCTGTGGCGGAAGAAAACCAAGATAATCCCAGTAGTAATTGGTGCCCTAGGTGCAATTCCAAAACACCTTGAAGAGCACCCCAACACCATAGAGGCCACAGAAATCAATCACCATCAGCCAATTACAAAAAGCAGCTTTACTGGGAACAGCCTATATTCTGCGACGATATCTATAATAATAACAGCAACAATATTGATAATAAAATTCAGCCATCCCAGGTCCTTGGGAAGGACTCAATGTCTGAATAAAACAAACCAGTCAATAACACCTGTCTGACTGTGTAAACAAGAAATAATAATATTTGAGCAGCTCTGGAAAAAGAAAACAGTAATGGTGTCAATAGTTGTTGCTGCCCTTGGTGCTGTACCAAAAGAACTTGAACACCATCTCGACACCTTGGGCATCGAGAAAACTGCAACACATCAGCTACAGAAGGCCACACTATTCGGAACAGCATGAATACTACAATGCTATATTTAATTTTTCTTTAGTTATCCTAGACTCTTGGAAAGGGCCCGATAATTAAAGTACCAAATCCAGTCAATAACATCTGGCAGACTGTTTGTGAATAGATCATCATCATCATCATCATCATCATCTGTGTCTCTCCAGCCCTTCACTCACCTGCACTCTGGTTGTAGTACTTCTGCAGGTTCATCAGGTTCCCCTTGAACCGTAGCTCACCAATCAGTGCCCGCTGGGTGAGCAAGCCCCAGTCATCAGGACTGTCCTCTTCTAAGTTCTTCATCCAGGAGGCTCGAGGCACAATCCTTCTTGTGTTGCTATCATAGAAACTAGCAAGATAGCCATCTAGATTTGCCACACTGAAGAAGTTGGGCTGCTCCTGGCCAGGCTCCAAGATCGATGTGTAAATATAGAGCAAGGAGTGTGTGACAGAGCCTAGAAAAGAAAGAGGGGAGAGGTATGAGGCCTGCAATTGTGGGCACCCCCAGACCATCTTGTGGTTCTTCATGATACTCTCAATGAAAGCAGAAAAAAGTCCCTTCCTCTGCTTTCCCAAAGATAGAATAGGCCACCTGCAGCAGCCACCCATGAGCTCTAGAATAAAGGTCTGGAATATTTCAGGGACCAAAATGTTAGCTGCCTAATTTTATGTTATGCAAATTGATTGCTAATTATGCAAGTAAAACATACTAATTGGGGAATGTTTTACCATTGTTTTGTGTTTGCTCCCATTACCACATAACACAAGAAGGTGGCGAAGGAGCACAAGGAAGTTCTCTGGCTATCTGAAAGCCTCAGGAAAGAAAAAGCACTCACTCATTCACCCATTCTCTGTTCAAGGCTGAAACTAGTCCTTGATTCCTAGTTCCTTATTCAACACAGAGCTTCAGGAGCAGTCTGCATAAGGACTCTGCTCTGCTCTGAATAAAGCCCCCTAAATATCTGCCTCCCCTTTCTGCATGCCGAGAAAATGCATGTCATCGATACATCTCCCAGTCAAAATCCTTCACTCCCATCCTTGAAAGCAGAGGGAAGTTCTGCCTCAAGAGGTACTCACCATCACAGTCTGCCTGAAACAAGAGGAGAGCTCTACCCAGAAGCAAGAGGCACCACCAGACCAGTCCCATCTCTGCTGGATTTCAGAAGACTTCTTTCACATTCATTTCAATCCCATATTGGAACCAGCTATGGGGAAATCCAGAAGAAGACCTGGGATTTGATCAATGGGGAACTAACCAACACGGGGGGAAAACAAGATTAGACTAAGAGCCACGGAAGAGCTTATGGCTGAAACACTGTATGTCTGACAAAGAGAAATTTGTACAGAAATTGATAGTAATATTTTTAAAGAAAGTATCTTTTTCTTCTTTAACTTGATTATAACATCTGTTTCTCTGATATCCCTTGCCAGTCCCTGTACGTATGTATGTATATACCTATCACAGTTTTATATTGTCAAATCATGGAGTCTCATGGATGGCAGATCGCACAAGTCAACCGTTATTATAACAAAATTAAAACCATTAAAGCCTAACCAAAAGCTTGGTCATGAGAGCCAGCATGGTGTAGTGGTTAGAGTACCATACTAGGACCGGGGAGACCTGAGTTCAAATCCTCATTCAGCCATGATACTAACTGGGTGACTCTAGGCCAGTCACTTCTCTCTCAGCCTAACCTACTTCACAGGGTTGTTGTGAGGAGAAACTTAAGTATGTAGTACATCGCTCTGGGCTCCTTGGAGGAAGAGCGGGATATAAAATGTAAATAATAATAATATTCCAAAACAACTTGAAGAGCACCTCAACACCATAGGGGCCACAGAAATCACCATCAGCCAATTACAAAAAGCAACTTTACTGGGAACAGCCTATATTCTGCGACGATATCTATAATAACCAACAGTATTGATGATAAAATTCAGCCATCCCCTTGGGAAGGACTCGATGTCTGTATAAAACAAACCAGTCAATAACGCCTGTCTGACTGTGTAAATAAATAAATAAATAGAGCCTCTTAAAACAGCCCAGAGTCGAAAGTTTGGGGCGGTGTACAAATGTGATTAATAAATAAATTAAATTAAATTAAAAAGAAGGGACGATATAAGAGTCCCCCGAAGGAATCGCCTCTGCCCTTGTGGTGTAGGTGCGGTTGAGTCAATAGTTCATGTTTTGCTTCACTGTTCCTTCTATGAATCAATTCTTTCCATTTGGATTGAGCCTTATATGAAAAAATGTTCTGGGCCTTCTGATGGTTATCATGTTGCTTTCTTTCTAGCAGATCATCAAGAGGAGACTACTTACAGAATTGCATGTTTTTGTGCCACGGCATGCAAAATAAGATGCTTGCAAACTTGTGTTTACATTTATTTTATTTGGTTTTAGATTTCTAATTGTGTACTTACTGTTCAGGTGCTGTTTTGATTGGTCATTGACCGTAAATAAAAATAACTAACTAGCCTCCAGAGATGATAAACCTCTCATTCCTGGAGGGAACCTGTTTCTTATCAACAGGGTTGTCCTTAGGGCGGCATGATCGCCCTGGGCCCCCGCGCTGGGACAGGCAGAGCCCAGGAGCAACCTGGAGCCGCCTGCCCTCCAAAATGCACCATCCCTTCAGGAGCCACATACAGACTTGTCTGCTAGGAAAGGCTCCCTGCAGGAAGCTACTGCAGCCTCCTCCGGGCTCTCAGCTGTTCAGTGGGTGTGCGGGCCTTCCGGAGGCCTCTCCTCCAGTGCAGGCCACCCTGAAGCTCTCCCCAGGGCCCAGTCCCTGACCCTACCTGAAGTTCTCCAGCCTGGACTGGAGGCAGAGTGGCCAGTGCTGGCTGCCTACCAGAGCTCAGGACACACCCTCTGCCCGCCCTGTCCTGCAGCCCTAGACTGTGCTGAGAGCCTGTGCTTTCCTCTTCCTCCTCAGAGCCAGCAAGGGAAGCTATGGGATTTCCCTTTTTTCATTATATACATGAAACATGCCTTTTATATTCATGGAATGGCTTGCTATGGGGCTTTGATATTGGGAACAGATGTAGGGCAGGGTGGGAGGGTTCTGAATATTGAAACTGAAAAGGATTGGACAAATTATTGACTTTTAAAATTTCCCACTACTGCTATAAAGCTGCAAGAGAGTTCTCTCTTATCCATAGAGTACTTCACACCGAGTTAAAGGGGGGCCAAGCTAGCTAGTTAGCTATTTATTTAGTAAGCAAACTGCTGTGCTCAAGTTGGTTTGCAATCCAGAATGTTTGAGTGAGAACTGAAAAGCAAGGGGCATGTGTTGTGCTTTTAACTTTCCCCCTTACAAATGCACTATATGTCCATGCTTGTTGGACATGTCCAAAAACCTCACTCGCACCATTTACACAGTATGTCATCAGTCAGTATGATTTTGTAATCATATGAAATGTTAAGGGGGCCCTGCACATGCTGAGTTGCCCCCAGGCCCCACACCCCACTAGGGACGGCCCTGCTTATAGGGAGATTTGATTCTGAGTAGAGTGTGTTAGTGGAAACAGAGCTGTGACAAGGGATTTGTGTGCTGCAGGCAAAGTCTGAAAAATTCCACTCCCAATGGAATGGTGGTGCACATTTCACCTCTCAAAACCAGTTCCTGTGCTGATTCCCGACTTCCACCCGAGATTCTCCACTCAAACTGTCAGACATCTGGACATGGATGAAGAATCTCAGGCAAAGGTTTGGCGGAAGTCAGGATCCGACACAGGAACTAGAGAGTGGCAGGTTCAGATGACACACCTGCCATAAGTACGTACTCCCTGGGAATATCTAGTTCACTTGCTTTATGGTGGTTAGTTGAACGAGCCCCCTCTCCCCCCTCCCTCTCTCATATAGATAGATAGATAGATAGATAGATAGATAGATAGATAGATAGATAGCAGGGCCTTGCTATCCCTTCCTGCCATAAATAGCATTTTTATGTTTCAAGAGAAGCAGGCAGCTCATGCATATATTTCAAGCTGTAGGATCAGTGAATTACTGTTGAAAGGAGGGCGGAGTTCTTCTTTTGCTCTGTAGCTATGTCTGTCTGCCTTTTGCAAAGGTTTGGGTAACTCCCCTCCCCAACACTGCAAACTGCCAAACATCCGTGCAGTGTGGTGCACCACGAGGCTCTGAGACTTCATTCAAGTGATGTGACTTGAAGCATCGCAAAATATATACCATGGAGGAAGGACTGTATTATTAAATTAAAACTATCATTTGTTGCATCCCTATGTGTGCTGTGCACCCTGTGCCTTTCTTGCCTCCTCTGCCGGTCCCAGCTCTGATTGTAAGAGAAACAATCAATCACCTACTCAGGGGCGTAACTATAATAGGGCAACGGGAGACAGTTGTCTGGGGGCCCACTGCCTTGGGGGTCCCCCAGAAGCAAGTCACATGACTGACCCCCAGCCGCACACCTGCCCGGGCTTCCTTCAGTTGTATTCATCCTCTAAAACCGATGTGAGTATTAAGACCTGGAGCTACCAGAACAGCATGTCTTTTTCTAGTACCATTAAATGACTTGCATCATCCACATTTTAAAAAATAATTTAGAATGATGTTCTATTGTGGCACATAGGTTATATATACATTTTACTATGCTTTTTGTTACCACTATTCAGCCTCATTTAAGATTTCTTTACTTCATGAGTTGAGCTTCAGTGGGGGGGGGGCATTTTAAAATATTGTCTCTGGGCCCACTCCAACCTTCCTACGCCCATGCACCTACTTTAGGGTGGTTTGGCTTTTAGTCTAGAGAAGGAGGGTGTGTGTGTGTGTGTGTGTGTGTGTGTGTGTGTGTGTGTTTAGTGAGCTGTGAGGCCTGAATATTGAGGCTCCAAGTTTAGAGGCTAACTTTCATAAGAAGAAGATTCAGGGCTTGGTTGTGAAAGCACTGTGGAGGTTCCTATTGGACTGTATAATTGGTTTTAGCTGAGGATGGTTTTCCCTACGGCCAGTATACAGGGCCTTTTGGGGTGTTTGTGTGTGGGGGGGGTCTAATATGTGCCAGATTTAAGCACGAGCTAAGTAAGTCCCAGCTGAAGGCTTCACATTTTGAGGGGCCTCTGAATACCACACAATAACTAAATCTCAAGTTTAACATAATAGGCTGAGAAATAAACGTGAAGGGTGGGGGGACCCTAAGACAGACATTATCATTCTGATATGCTTATTTGGCTACACTATTATTTTCATTTTGAGTTTATAAATCTGTATATTATGTAAGTTACATCGACACTTTATTAGACAAGGGCCCAGTTTAGACTTAATACCCACCATCATGGTTACAGGAAGCACTCAGTGTCAGGCAAACTCTGCTGTAATCGTGAGCAGCACGGCAAGGAGAGTGAATGTGAAAGATGCGCTGGGGTGGGCCTTTTTCGGACCCATTTTGTAATGCTATGGGGCCTTCTAAGCTTTCGCTTGACATAGCTTAGGAGGCCTCAGGGGCGTAACGATAGGGGGGCAGGGGGGGCACGTGCCCCCAGCGCCACTCTGGCGGGTCACATGGGGGGCGCCAAAAAGTCCCATGCCCCCCCGCCGATCCCCCAATTTTTAAAAAAAAATTTCTTTAGCGGCAGTCAAAGGAGCGCGTGTCGCCCCCTCCCCCACGAGCGGTCCCTGCCGCGCCCGTACCTCCCCCCCCCCATTGCTTTGCTGGCTTGGCGGCAGCCAGCGGGTGCCGGATGCCTAGTTTGCATTGCTATTATTGCTAATGCTGCTTGCTTGCCTTGGCTGGCTTGCTTTGTCGTCGCTCTACGCAGCTTATTCAGGCCAGGCAGGTCCTCTAGTGGCTTGCCAGGGTGAGGACGCACACACGCACGCACGCACGCAATCTTCAGCGTAACGCTGGAGCGGCCGCCGCGACTTGTCCAGCCGTTGACTCTCTCTGGCGCCTTTTTTTGGACTCAGGAAAGGGAGCGCCGGAGAGCGGGGGGAGGCGGGTTGAGTCTCCTCTGGTGGTGGTGCTGCCCCTGCAGGGGGTCCTCTAGTCTCCGGCTCAACCTCCGGCGTCGCCATCTCTTCCCTTCCCTAACCCAAGCCAGCTCCCCCCCGCCCCACTGCCGCCTTCCCAGCCTCTAAGGCTTGTTGGGATGCGGCGGGAAACTCGTCCTTCGGAGGCAGCAGGGCGAGACCTAGCAGGGGGAAACTGGCCGCTCTTCATCCTGCCCTTGTCTCTTGCCTCCTGCTGCTGCCGCAAGAGCGAGAGCGTGCATGTGCATGCATGCAATATTCAACACAGGTGTGTGCATCCTCATATATTTATGCTTATTATATATACACTTAATAGATATTTGTATGTTTCATTCCTTTGGTAGTGACAGAGGATTGATGCAAAACTCTTTTCGGGAGCAAAGGCACAGCTCCCAAATTCAATAAGAGTTTTGCCAGTGACCAGTGGGGTGTGGGTTGCATGCCTTTAGAAGAAGTGGGCGATAGACATAATCACTGCCAGCTATGGGAAATGACTACCTCTTCTTGTCCAGCAGAAATCTGTAGCAAGGGCACCTGTAGTAGGTGCACTGTATGCATGTAAAGGGGACATCATGCATATAGGGGTGGGAAATTGTTAGGGATACATATACATGCATTCACAAACATATTGTGTGAACTTGCATGTACATTTTTGTTTAAATTCTAAGATGAGTTTGTGGATCAGCAGAAGAAATAAATATGCAGCACTTGGGATATATTAGTGCAACTTCATTTAGTCCATTTGTAAGACCTGGGCTGTATAAGCAGTTGCCTTAATCCTTCCAGTTTTTATCTGTTGCAAACCTCTAGAAGAATGCCATGTAACTAAACAAATAACAAGATAATGGTGTATATGAAACTAATGTTTGAATGCATAACATGTATTTACTGCTTAAGCTTTGACACTTGACATAAGCTGCTTGACATGAGCTACGCCATCTTGAGTTTGATAGGCTGGAATTAATCTTTCCCCTAGTAGGTCGATTTCCCCACAGCAAGCAAAATTGTATATTTAGCAACCAGACCACAAGGGGTGGAATAACAAGATAGAACCGGCTAAGGCCAGATGCTTACACGCGTGTTCTGTAACCGAATCTTAAGAAAGGGGAACTTAGACTAAACCACTAGCAGATCGGCCTCTTGTGTAATACTGAGTCATTATTTGTAATCTGCAAAGCTAAGTCTATAAATGTATTGGTTATGCCTTGAGTTGGGGTTCTATCTTTGGCGTGAGCTAAGATAGCACCTTGCTTTTCCTAGGAGCAATAAACTATTGATCTTAAGACCTCTCGCCTGGGTTTGATTGATTGGACTCTATCCGCCCAGGGAACGAACCTTCCCGTTTGGGAACCAAGGGGTACAGGAGGATACTCCAATAAAGGCAATGATTCAGAAGCATACTGTCTCCTTAATTCACCTCATTGAGATATTAAGTGGTGTATGTTAACTTGTTTCTACTTTAGTCTCCCCATCCCCCTCCCTCTCTCTTTTTTTGTCCAAGGCAATCTGTGAAGGTGTTTATCAGTAATATTTTGCTGTAGTGCTTCAGCATATGAAGATAAATTATTCCTCTTCTCCTCTGTTGCTACAATGACTCAATCATTAAACATTCCCAACTTGGAGCTAAAAATGGCATCTTAACTGAAGCCCCTGAGGTGGAGGGTGGGGATAGAGAAATAACATGAAAAAGTTGCTTCAGCAACTCCTATCTTAATTTTCATTTGAAAAGTCTATGTTGAATTAAGAAGGGTTAGTGAGCTGCTGTAGAGTTTTGCAAAGACTGGATTCAATTTTGAAAGCCTGTTGCCAATATTTGTGAGTCATTTCCTTGGAATCCTACCTTTGGTGTTTATTTCCCTTAGAAGGAATCTTGTAAAAGTATAATAATAAACTTCATGGAAAGTAGCACAGAGCACAGTTGAAGACAACTTGCTTTTTGCTTCAAAACACTTAATTTGGGTTTTGTTTGCATTATTAAGTGGACAGAAAAGATGGTGGCAATATAATTAACCTATAAAACATCTAATGTATTGTACCAGTGACATTTGTGTACTGCCACATTAGGGTGCAAAGTCAGTTGGAAAGGCAACCTTAATTGGTACTTCTTTTTACACAGAATAATTAAAGAATCAAGAGAACCATCTTGTGATTTTAGAGGTTTTTGGTAAGAGGAGTGGTTTGCTTTGTCAACTCACTCGGAGTTCTTTGACCCAATTTCCTTCCTTCTCTTAAGATTTATATTATTCCAGCATAATAATGATATATATTAATTACAGCCATGTGAAAAATTAGGAATTAATACTGTATAACAGCAGTAGTTTTCTTCCACATGATACCAAATTATTTTGTAGGTTATTTTAGGACTATTTCCTACAAAATGTTTTGTGCGCACAGATAGATATTTTAGAGCAATCACAACATGGGTGCTTCCACGTGAAAATGTAATGTGGGAATTAACAATCTATAGAACTATTCTGGAGCTCTATCTATAGATAAAACAAAATTGAAGGGAAAACTAGGGAACCTGCTCACAGCTAGTCTTGTAGCATTTCCACATGCAAATGCTCAAGAGATTGCTTTAAGAAGTCTGTCTCTGTGCTTAGAATATTATTCAAGAAGTCTGTCTGTACACATCAGAAGTGGTTTCCTCATACATAAAAATACTGCTATTGTCATTTGCAGCATGGGTGACTTGGGGCTTTTTTGCACTTGAGCTGGGGGGGGTGGAGAGGAAAGAGGAGAAGAAGCTTGTCTTAGAACCCTGAAGGAATATAAACAACTTATTGTTTTTAAAGTATTGATAGGTATTTGGCTCTTATAATCTCATGCAAGCATTCATAGAGTAAAGTGAATGGAACCCATGTTCCTATATGCCCAAATTCTCAAACAATAAAAAAGGATATTTGCATACATCTTCATACTGTGGATAAACTCAAGTTCCAAAGTATCATAAAGACATGGCCTTTCTGTGCATGTTTAATCCCTGCTCACCCACCCCACCCTGCTTCTCCTGGAGCTCCTATCTCCAGTACCTCTCTCTCTCTCTCTCCCGCTCTGGCGATAGGGCGCGGGAAAGCAGGTTGGTTGCCGCGCCAAATCATTTTGGGGGTCCCCTTCCCTACCGCAGAACCTGCGCGGATCCTGCGCGGATCACCCACCCCACCAGCGAAGGGCAGCAGGGGGGACGGGGCAGGGGGAGGCCGCCGGCGGCTGGAGTGTTCAGGGCTCGTCACGGGGGGGGGGCAATTTCAGTGCTTGCCCTGGGCACCGTTTTCCCTAGTTACGCCTCCTCATCAGCATGTCATAATCCGTCCCTGAATCTTGCCACATCATTACTTCCTACAAGAAGAACACAAGAGAGACCCCTCTACCTGTCTTGAGTTTCCCCCAGTCACTCCTTCCTTCACCTTAGAAGAGAAAATGCAACCCCTTCCCACGCACACCCAACTATACTTGACTGGCAATGGAAGCGACCCATTCCCAGCATACCAGAGGCGGGGAAGGATGTTCAGCGTTCACTCAGCTCTGCTCGGGGTTCTACTCTGTGGGCTGCCTGCAAATCTGCCCCGCTCTCCGCTTTCATGCATTTCACACCCAGCAGCCCCGCTGGTGAGTGACTGAGAAGTCCTCTCTCTGCTCACACAAACTCCAGAAACAGGAGCTAGCCCACCACCACCACCTGCAGGATAGGACTCGCCAGAGCAGTCTCCCTCGAGTCCCTCCTCAACCGGGGATTTCCAGCTCCGGGCGCAGACCCAGAGGAGGCGCAGTCTGAACCAGGAAAGTCCCAAACAAGAAACCCCCCCTAGTCCAGGATTGGCTGAGATTGAAATTTCCCACCAATAGGAAGAACTCTCGTGAGCTGTTGCTGGGCAGATGTCTCCCTGCAAGCGGACTGAAAAACGAAAGTTGTTCAGAGCGCAGTCAGCAGGGGAAAATATTTCCAGTTCTCCTTTTGAGTTTCCCTTACCAGGAAAAGATTTCCAGTTCTCGCTTTGAACTTTGTAAGCAAACTTTCCTGTGCTGCGGGATTCTCGACAATTCTGCAACTTCCCAGGAACAAAATTCATGGGTCACACATTTATTATATATTTTAAAGAACAAGTTGGAGCGAAATGAATTGAATCATACTTCCGGGTGACCGACAAAATACCCATTTTTGCACACACGACCCTGCCCCTGGGAATAGCCCCGTTGCCCGCCTTCTTGCATCGGAATCGGCTAGGGAGGGTGGGGTGGAAATGATGGGTTTTGCATTTCTAAGAAGAAAGGCGGAGTATCGTACACTTCCAGGGGACCTCACGGCCAGCCGCGCCCACTAAGCGGACCGACGCTGTCGCCTAAAGCGGCAGGCTGCGGGTGGGATGGACACCCACCGCCTGGGTCCAAACAATCGCCTTTCATGGGCGCAGAGGGAAGGCGCCCTGCCGGCCAGCCCGCAGAGTCAGACTGCCGCGCCTGTAGCCAGTTCATGTAGAGGGCACCACCGTCGACGTCTGTCTGCCCACAGCACCCACCCACCGCTGGCTACGCCAGCCTGCCCAGTGCCAGCCGCAAACATGCATCGCCAACGCGACACGGCTAGTAGCCCCCAGAGTGCTCCTGTCCTCGCTCCAGCTCGGACTCCCTGTCAAAGCGGCGGCCCCGCGACTCACCTCGGCCTAGAAGAAGCACCCGCGGCTGGCCAGGCAGAGACTCAGTCTCGGAGCACAAGGACATCATTGCCCTTCTGGGCTCAGCATGGCGGTGTGTGTGTCTACGTGCCAAGTAAGCGCGCCTCCTCCTAGCGGCACGGCAGCTCAGCCTTAGTCTGGCGGAAAGAGCTCCCCCTTTCTTCCTTCTTACGTGGATATCGTGGGTGGGTATGGTGGCGCAGCGGGGAATTGCTTGACTAACAAGCAGAGATTGTTAGAAGACTAACAAGGATGGAGAATGTAGTGCAGAACACCCTCATCTCTTTTGAAAATCATCTTTTGTGTTCCAGTTAGTATTGGAACACTTGTGATGGATGCAAATACTTTAGGAAATCAGCAGGAGAAAAGATCAGCCCAATCAGAGAGAGATTTCTCAAACTCAGGACGACACTGTCAGCTGGTGATAGGAGGCTGCTGCTGCTGCTGGGTCTGAACCCAGATCAGGGAGCAGAACAAAC
This sequence comes from Hemicordylus capensis, assembly GCF_027244095.1. NCBI lineage: Eukaryota > Metazoa > Chordata > Lepidosauria > Squamata > Cordylidae > Hemicordylus > Hemicordylus capensis. The sequence continues at coordinate 231,990,567 of NC_069658.1, read as the reverse complement.
ACTCTTAAAGGCTGGTGAGAGTTCTTGGGGTGAGCTTCAGTGAGACCTGAGTGGATCTCTTCATCTTCAGGCTTTGCTATTAAAAAAAGACCAAAAAACCCCAGGAGAGGGTAAAGTTAGACCAATCATGGAAGCATCAACAGGTGTAGGGGCATTTAGAGTGACAGAACTGGGGGGTGGGGACTCACAGGTCACGTAGTCCATCCCCAGAGGAGGCAGCGCCATCAGGCCACAATCCCACCAGAGATCAAGCAACATCCCCAGAGAGCAGCTGCATTTCTGAGGAGGTCCACACAGAACTCGGGAAGGCAGTGTCATATACCATCACACCTATATTTCAGCTAAATTTGGTAGCTGTTTGCTTTCAAAAGATGAAAAGAAGTTAAAAGCAAACCCAAAAGGAGGCATTTTGTGTATTTTTTATGTAAAGGTCCTGTTTTTGCTGAGAGTAGCACTTGTTATTTTGCATTCCATGCATGGTCTTCCTTTGTACCCCCTAGTCAAGGGGGGTACCAGGCTCCCACCTTATCCCGCCGCCCTGAGCTCCCAACTTATTTCCCCTTCCCTCTCCCGGCCCCATGTCTTTGCTGCAGAAGGACTGAATGAGCATGATGAAAAACAAAACATTCTCAGCATGCCCTTCTTGTTTCTCTGCAAATAATATCACAGACTCCTCACACATTGTGACATCACCTACCTCCCAAGTGCAGGAGGGGGGGGCAACATCAATTGGGTTAGGAGCAATTGGTCCATAGCAAAAGATCACTACCAGGCACAAATGTGAGTAAGTTAAAGCTCTTTATTAATCAGAGGTTTTACCACTCATGAGTCAATTCCTCCATTTCACAGTCTTTAAAGACACCCTGTTTTTCATAGAATCTGGATCCCATCTTTTGAAGAAGATCCAGGGAAGTGCTGCTCCAGACTCTTTGGGCAGAGAGGTTGCAAAGTCACACCCTTCCTCTGGTCCAAGTTTCACCCAGGTTCTCAACACGACTGCCAAAAGGCCCTACATATGTCTCCTTGGCAGGTTTCCTGGTTGCAGTGCAAGCCTCTCTGAATGTATTCCTGCCGAGGGAGAAGTCTCTGCTTGTCTGCTTCCCTCTCTTTTCTCCTACCTTCCTCTCCTTCCTCCCTCTCTTCCTTCTCCAGCTACACCCTTTCTTCATTTGCTCTCTTTCTCTCCAGGTGGATTCCTCCTAAGACGCTTCTCATACCTGTAGCTGGTTGCAGCATTTGGGCTCAGCGGGGTCCTGCCTTCCAAGCTCTGGGCTTAGCTGCTTGTTCCTTCAATCAGTCTGCCTGGCCCTCCGGATGGAGCTCAGCCTCACACACACGCAGACACTTTCACACGCACACTTGTGTGCACCTATTTCCCTAGCTCAGGAGCTTTTTATTAAACCCAGACAGCGACTACAATCACCTCATAGGATTCATCCAGCATCAGTAGTAAAGCGTGAAGAACAAGCCGTCACCCTTCCAATGGGCCTCCCTCCTTCAGAGGCCCAGGGACAATTACAGCTTATCTATGCCATGGCAGGATGCCCCTTGTAAAAAATCAATGCTTTATTGAAGTTTTAGTACAGCAAGAGGGCCCCTGAGATCCTGCCCCCCAACCCCCATGTACAATTCTCTGTGCTAAAGTTACAAAGGCTCATATAACATATAGAACATAGGAAGCTGTCATATACTGAGTCAGACCATTGGTCCATCTAGCTCAGTATTGTCTTCACAGACTGGCAGCAGCTTCTCCAAGGTTGCAGGCAGGAGTCTCTCTCAGCCCTATCTTGCAGATGCTGCCAGGGAGGGAACTTGGAACCTCGATGCTCTTCCCAGAGTGGCCCTATCCCCTGAGGGGAATATCTTACAGTGCTCACACTTGTAGTCTCCCTTTCATATGCAACCAGGGTAGACCCTGCTTAGCTAAGGGGACAAGTCATGCTTGCTACCACAAGACCAGCTCTCCTCTCCACTGTACCATGCAGTGGTACAGGAGTGTAGAAGTCATGACAGGATACTAGTTGCACCAAGATACTAGCTGCATAAATGTGAAAGTCAAAGTGATCATATCACTCATCTGGATGGTTTTCCAAGACTGGAGAACACATCTTTTGGCTATTAATAAAGACCTGGTGACCCATTGGCTTTGATCCTCTTAGAACTCAGATGGAGGAAGAAGAGACCAAGGATGAATAAAGTCTCTGATACTCTGAGGTCCAACAGAAGGAAAATTCCTAGGGTTGGTAAAGGTAAAGTGTGCCATCAAGTTGATTTCAACTCCTGGCACCCACAGAGCCCTGTGTTTTCTTTGGTAGAATACAGGAAGAATTTACCACTGCCTCTTCCCACGCAGTATGAGATAATGTCTCAGCATCTTCCTATATTGCTGCTGCCCGATTAGAGTACCAGCGGGGGATTCGAACTGGCAACCTTCTGCTTGTTAGTCAAGCATTTCCCCACTGCGCCACTTAAGGTGACTCAGGGATAGATACTTCACTCCAAAAAGGCTGAATCACCCTACAATGCCATATAAAAATGGACCAAGTATGTGTCACCATATCGCCAGCACAAATCTGAACTGTTTATTCCCAATGATTAACATGATGTGCAGTCTAAGAGAGCCCTGAGGCTCAATGTGGAGCTGTAATGAAGCCAGCGGCTGTAGGAGCAGCGTTACTATATTTGTCCCCATAGTCACAAACGGGGATAAGGGTGGTAATGCTGCAGTCGCCAAGTTCTAAAAGCATCAGGGATTATCTTGTGGCTTTGCTGCAGCCCCGTGTGGAGCCTTAAGGCTCTGTTAGGCTGTGCATCAAGTTAGCCAACATTCTGGGTCTTACTGGAGTCCAATATTATTTATTTATTTATTCATTCATTCATTCAATTTCTAGACTGCCATTACAGAATAGCTCAGAGTGGTTCACAAATATCACAAAACAGTTAAAATCAATCAATGATCGGGAACAAAGATTTTAAAATACAATAAAACAGCTAAAAATATATATATAACAATTCAAAACCTTATTAAAACCCGATACATTAAAAACTCTTTAAAACAATTAAAAAACCCTAGAAGGCCAGGCCAAACAGGTAGGTCTTTAGGGCTCTCCTAAATGCCAATAAAGAATTCAAATTACGGGTTTCTGTCCTTAGAATTTGACCTTAGAAATATGCCCTTAGAATTTTTTGAGTTGGACATGCGTTTCCTCCACACTTGCCCTGGAGAAGCTGTCAGGCATCTGTTTGCGTCCTGCAAAAAAGAGAAAAGGGAGGGAGTTAATATTGCTGGGTGGATTGCAGGGAAAGCCTCCCCCATCTTCCCAAACGCCCGTCTTTCTTTCTTTCTTTCTTTCTTTCTTTCTTTCTTTCTTTCTCCCTCTCTCTCATTCTCTCTCTCACACACACCCTTCCTTCTCCATCAAATCTGATCATGTGCAGCATTACCCACAAGCCATGAAATCAATCCACCATATAGAACCGATACAGAACTTCAGGCCTTGAACTGAGTGTGTAGACAGATTTGCATGGGTGGAGGCAGCCTTTCAGCCGACCACCTCAGACACAGGGTACCACACTGTTCTTATGGGCTTTAAAACTCAATGCTAGCCCTTTGCATGGGAACCAGAAAGGAATAAGCCAAACAAAACTGGGGCTGTGCACTTGACACAACTCACACCCTGTTAACAATGTGGCCACTGTGCTTTGCACCCATTGACGTTTCCAGATGCTCTTAGAGGCAGCCCCACATACAGTAATCAAGTCTGGATGTGTCTTGAGCACGAACAAACACTGATCTACTTTTTGCCAAGGAGGGTTGGCGCAAAAGCCTAACCAGATGGCAACAGACTATTGTTGCCACCTGCACATCCAAGCGCAGCGGCAGTTGCAGGTGAGCCCCCAAGCTGAGCCTGCAGAGGGAGGGCAGTGGCCTTCAGAACCGGCTGTGTGCCTATCCTCAGGCCAGCAGAAGTCCCAGCCAACAGAACTTTGTCCACTTGGTCTGGATTGAGCTTCAGTTTCTTCAAAATCATCCAGGCTATTTCCAACTTCAGGGCACTGATTTAGGTTCTCCACCCCTCCCCCAGAGGTCAGGTGGAAAATAGATACAGGCTGAGTATCCCTTATCCGGACTGCTTGGGACCAGAAGTGTTCCGGATTTCGGATTTTCCCGGATTTTGGAATATTTGCATAATGAGATATCTTGTACTGTACCCTGTACTGTACTTTTACCAAACAGAGCAGGCACCAACAGAGCGCCAAAACAGATGCTAACAGAGCAGGCGCCAAACTGAGCAGGGAGTGGGGGGGGCGGCCTTTCGCTTTTCCCTCTAGTGCTAAAGCGAGAACATCAAGGACATTAAAAAGCTTCATAATAAAAAACAGAGACACAACTATAGAGAATTGCAGAGAAAACCCCTGTCACTAACAGCCTTCTGAAATAAGTAAGTTTTGACTGAATGTTTAAAAGCAGCAAAATTGGGAATCTGCGAGCGAGTGAGCTGAGGTGTTTTGGTGTTGTTGTTTTTTTTACAGCGTGGTGTCCAGATTTTGGAGCATTCCAGATTTCAGATGTCTGGATAAGGGATGCTCAACCTGTTTAGGGAAGGAAGAGAACAGAGAGGCAGAGAGGGATCCCGCATTCCCAGATCACTACACCAGGGAAGGAGAACATAGGAAGCTGCCTCATGCTGAGTCAGATCATTGCTCCAATCATCTAGTATAGTCAGTATTATCTACTAGTGTTGCAGGCAGGAGTCTTTCCTAGCTCTACTTAGATATGCTGGCAGGGACTGAACCTGGGATATTCTGCCCCATCCCCTAAGGGGAATATTTAATGGCAGACCGTGCTCACATGTAGTCACCCATCCAAAGGCAAACCAAGGTGAACCCTGCTTAGCCAAGGGGGCAATTCATGCTCACTACCGCAAGACCAGCTTTTCTCCCCAAGAAGAGGAAAGCTGGTCTTTGCCATCACCAGCCCCTTCATCCCTTCAGGACAAACGTAATGCCTGGACATCCACATCTCTACCCCCTTGGCTTTCCACCCCAGGGTGGTTCTGTGCTGGATGAACAAACTGTCACTCACCTGGTGCTGGTTATGTAGCCACCTTGAGGTATTTCTGCAGAGAGAGAATCAGCGAGTCAGGGTTCAAAGTCACTCCCATCCCGTCCCACCTTCTGGAGTGAGGTAGGACTCTCAGATCTTCAACCCTCCCAAGCAGATGCTCCTCCAGTCTCTTCCTAACAGCCTCCCAGGAAGGAGATCCCAGAATCCTTCCAGGCAACTCTTATTAGGAAACTCAAGAAGTCTATCTGGATATCAACCTGCTTTGTTCCACTGCAACAACCCTGGAGGACAACCAAGATCACCCTCAGAAGAAGTGGATGGGGTGCCTGGTGTTAATGGTACTGCTCTCGGGTGATTGGCAAAACATGCCTAAATGCATTCGGGCTTGTGTGGGGGAATTAGCGAGCTAGAGTGGAGCCGTGCCACATCAGAATACATTTGTGCAATGTTCTGGCACCGCCCCTCAGGGTGCCCCTGCCAAACAAGGTGAGGTGGTTGGCTACCAGGGAGAGGGCCTTTTCAGTGGTTTCACCTTGTTTATGGAATAGCCTCCGCAGTGAGGTTCGCCTGGCTTCATCACACTTTGTTTTTTAGATGACAGTTAAAGACCTTTTTGTTCACATCGGCCATTTAAATTTAGGTTTTTGAATTTGGTTTTTAAGATTTGTTCTGATTTCTAACTAATTTAAAAATGAGTTTTTAAGCGGCTTTGTATTGTATTTTGTATTTTCTATTTAGCTTTTTTTGGTCTGTTATGATTTAATGTGTTATGTGGGGTTTTTTGTATGTTTTAATTCTCTGCTGTGAGCCACCCAGAGAACAATTTGTTATGGGGTGGCTAACAAATAAAGCTTATTTATTGTTGTTGTTAAAAAAAAGAATTAATTAAGGCAATACTATTACTAAAATACAGAGATTAACCAGGTAGCTTGCAAAGAGGCAATTTGGGCTTGGTGTTTGAATTAGATTAACTCCAGGCTGGCTAGAGAAAGAAGGCTTTTGGAGAAACAGGTTTTTGGGTTTAGGAAAGAACAAGGATTGGGAGAAGCCCAGAGGGGTGCAGTGGTTATTACACTACCTCACTCCTTCCTTCTAGTGGCGAAAGGACCCTCATGACTCAGGTGCAACCGAAGGACCTCTTTCCTCAGGAATGGATGGGAACTGGGAGGTAGCAGTTGGAACCAAACGCCATTCAGGGGTTAGGCTGCAGGTACATCCAAAAAGGGTCTGGTCTCATGTAGCAGAGAGGCGTGCCAGACAGATCAGGCCAGAGAAGAAGGCTGATCTGGAGGCTGAGAGCAAGAATGGCGCAAAGAGCAAGACGCAGCCAGATGTTACGGCTGGTGTCCAGTCAATCGCCCAAAGAGTGGGTGACTCCAAGGTGTAGAGACCGAAGGAAGCACACTGGTTCATGAAACCAGTGCTAGTTATAGCCCAATATGTGCTATGGGGCAAAATACCAGCTGCTCCTCCTTCGTGAGGAGGGAAATTCCAGTGAATTGCAAAAGGATTCATTGTCTTTGCGAGTTGTGCTTGCTAAAGCACAATGGCGTGAACGATCAAGGCATGTTAAGAGTGGAAACTACAAGCTTGTGGTCCCAGACATAAGCAGAGAGGCTTCTGGGAGCCTGCAGAACGGCAGTGCTGGCAACAGTGGACGCTCCTGAAAGAGAGCGGAGCTGAAATGCCTCTTGCCCATCCAGGGAAAGTGGCAGAGAACACTCCAAGCCTCAGAGTGGCCGAGTCAGGAATGACTACCTAGTCAGGAAACTCAGGAATCTGAAGCTTGGAGGGGTTGCTTGCAGACCACAGAAAAACACTTGGCCTGTTGTTCTGCTTTCAAGAGCAGCTTGATCTGAAGAAATCAGCAAGTGAAATCTTTCACAGCATCAGGATAAGCATTTCCCCCAGTTAATCTTGGGAGATCAAACTGGCACTAAATACACAGCTAAAGGAGCCAGTTGGAAAATTGGCTTAAAGCTGAGAGCTGTTGGGAAAGAGCAGAGTGGATCAAGCAAGCCCACTCCATGACCCAGAATCAGAGCAACATCTACACCCCCACAAGAGTCAGCTAGGTGTGGCACACTGGTCAAATGCCTCCCTCTTCTTTGACATCGGTCAACTACAGTCAAAGATTCTATGAAGCCAGGATGCTGATGATGCTTGAAGACCTTCCTTTCTTCCCCCTGAGCACAACTGCCTTTAAAAACACTGGACCATCATTTGTCCTGACCCAGTTCTTTTGGCCAGTCCAATCTCCAACCCTTGGGCAAGCTTCTTTGGACCAGGCACTTGTGCAGCTCTTCAAGCACTGGTGAGGGTGCCCTCAATGGCTGGTCTCATTTAGTAGCTTAGTGGCTGCATTTTAAATACACTGCAGTCTCCAAGCACAGCCCCACATAGCAATGCATTGCAGTACTCTAATCTGGAGGATACCAGAGCAGGAATAACTGTGGGCGGCTTTTCTTGTTTACTCCAGTGTGTGAAGATTGTCTCTAAAGCATTGGGTCAGCTAATGATTAAGCAACACATGTCTAAAATGCCTATTACACAGCGGGAGGTACTACAAGTTGGGTTTTTGGGGGGGGGTGGGGGTCCCAATACCAGAGTCACAATGCCCATGTCATTAGCACTTGCTCAGTGAGAACTGACCACAGCCTAACATGCTCACATATGGCCCAGCAAATGCATTCACACTCCTCTTACTGAAATAGAAGATTGTCCCAACTGCAATCAGAACAGCCAAAGTCCCCAAGGTGACTCCAAGAATGACTCCCACATGGGACCGTCCTGTGGCTAAAATTGGGAAAAGAGCAAAATTATTAAAGGGCATCACAATTATCCTGTGTTACGGGGAGGCTTGTACAGGTTTGGAACATTTGTATGTGGCTGAAATGTGGGGGAAGTGACAGCCAGGCTAAAATGGGTGGAGGGGGGAGAGAAGAGAGGCAAGGGACATCAGCTGCCATCATCTGTTGGCGGTCACATCTAATTGGAAAGTTTTGCAAGAGTCTCTGTAGATGAGGAGTTATAGGGAGGGCAGGCTCTCTTCCCTCTATAGAGATAGTTCACATAATAGGCTCTGGGTGCAAAAACTGAGAATAGTTTAAGGTTCAGCCTTCTCTGTAATGGCCCCAATATTGTTGAATGTTCACCAAAGTCATAAGAACAGCCCTGTTGGATCAGGCCCAAGGCTCATCTAGTCCAGCATCCTGTTTTGCATGTTGGCCAACCAGATGCCGCTGGAAGCCACAGGCAAGAGTTGAGGGCATGCCCTCAATGCTGCTGTTACTCCCCTGCAACTGGTAGGGGCACCCGTTGCCCATGGCTCAGTATCATCAGCCATGGCATCCTCCAGGACTGCCTAACCAGGTGGAGGCTGCTGGCTTCCAGGTTTTTTCTAGGCACAATTTGAAGTGCCAGTTTTTTCCCTTTAGAGTCCTGAATGTTTTGGGCCTGGCTCTCTGATGGGCCAACTTATTCCATATAGGCCTTCCCACTCACTGAGCTCATCTGGAGAACCCCCTTCCTGTATTTCCCCACTATCCAAAGTGTAATTGGTGTTGGGGACCCAGGACGGGGACTTTTTGTGGCTGCAGCCAGGCTGTGGAACTCTCCACACAAAGAACCTGCCTGGTCCTTGCAATCTCCATCTTTAGGATGGATGGTAGAAAACCTCCTTTTTTCTGCCGGCCTATGACTTAACTTATGTCTTAATGGAACTGTGAGTGCTGTGGTTCCTGTTATTTTTATGGATGATTTTATTGTTCATTGTTAACAACATAATTAATAGATGTCCTTGTAGCCTGCTTTGAATGTCATGAGTAAAAAAGGCAGCTTTTTGTGCACCTGTATGTTCATATAGCCAATAGATAGCCTGACTATGTAAATGCTTGCTTCTCCTCTGCAGAGACCGAGCCTCTGCTCTTCTGTCTTACCTCTTCTGCGGTCAGAAGAGGATCCCCACTTCCTTGCTTTGCACCCAAAAGGACAGACAGGGCCCTACTTTGTGTTGTGATGCTGCCTGGCGGGGGGAGGGCGGGTGAGTCCTTTTGAGTCCTTTCTTCTTCCCTGGAGGAACATTCTTCTCCAGAAACTGCAGAAGAACCAGCCCCCTCTCCCTCCTCAACAATGTCTAACCAGGCTCTTCCCAGGCCAAGTCCAGAGGCTCCGGCAGGCCGTCATGTTCCACGTGGCACCGGAAGTGGTCCCTCTCCTTGGGGTCAATCTGGATGCTCAGCCAGGTGTGGTATGTCCCATCCGAGTTGGGGCTGACAAACCCACGAAACGTGTCCTGCTCCCAGACTTCCCCGTCCTTCCTCCAGGTGGCATCAATCTCCTTGGGGTAGAAGCCATAGACCCGGCAGATCAGGGTCTCCCAGCCATCATAGCCTGCCTTGCGTCTCACCTTCACTACTGGGGGCTCTGCAAAAAGGACAACATGGAGATTCTCAGGTGGTTGGCAGGACGGGTGCTTTGCTTTTGGAGCAACAAAATGCCCTCATGAGGACACCCATAGACCTATAGGCTTTTAATGATATAAAATAGTAAGATAGGGTGTGTATCACACATGTGATTATGTTAGAGTGGAAAAGGAACATAAAGCAGCATGAAACCATGAGACTGGGACACAAAATACTGGGAAAGGAGGCAACTCCTTATGAGTAACTTAATCTGGTTGTAAACCAGTGTCTTGGGTAGTCCATCTCATAATGGTAACATTTAAATGTGTGTATGCATGTGCGTGCGGGTGCGTGCACACACACACTCTGACACTTAAGTGTTACAGTTAGGGTGAGAGGCAATTACAGTCACTGGCTCACATCCAGACTAAGTTATTTGTAAGCAGTCTTACTGAAATTGGACAAGTTCATTTATCCCATTAATTTAAAAGGGAGTACTCTGAACTAGTTTTTCTGAGGGGCCAGGTATCCTCTGAAATGCAGGAAAGGACCTTGCCCTTAGAGGAGAAATCTAATTTGGAGTGGGGAAGAGGGAGGGGGGGGGAGGAAAGATTGTGCCATCGAGCTGGTGTCGACTCCTGGTGACCACAGAGCCATGTGGTTTTCTTGGTAGAACACAGGAGGGGTTTACCATTGCCTCCTCCTGCACAGTGTGAGATGAAGCCTTTCAGCACCTTCCTATATCGCTGCTGCCTGATATAGGTGTTTCCCATAGTCTGGGAAACACAGAAGAGCGGATTTGAACTGACAGCCTCTTGCTCCCTAGGCAAGTTGCTTCCTCTCTGTGCCATGAGGTGGCTTGGGGAAGAGAGGTGGGCTTCATTTAGAGCAGAAACAAAGCAATGCAGCACAAGTGCAGGCTTCCATGCTCAGGGAGTAGTTTTCTTATCATCTGGGACAGGGATGGCTATGCAGCCCCTTCCCCCGCTGCTTTATGGAATGGTCCAGCCCAGCTCAAAATCAAGGAAGTGCCTGCTCTGAGCTTTGCTTCTCAGGCCAGACTGATCCCTGCAGTTGAATCATGGGTGCAACTATGATTAGACAAGGGGAGACAGTCGTCTGGAGGCCCACTGCCTTGAAGGGCCCACCAGAGACATGTCACATGACCCCCGATTGCCCGCCTACCCAACCCCAAGGCCCCTCAGCCAGCCCTGGCTAGTAATCTAAGCAGCCAGACTGCAAGCTGCTAGAGAGCTCCTTCTCGCCCCGCCTCTCAGCTGATTGGCGGGTGAGCAGGACTTCCAGAGAGGCTTCGTGCAGGCCTCCCTGAAGCCTGAAGGCAGGCAGCAAGGAGGCAGGCAGAGTGGCCATTGCTGGCTGCCTTTTACCCACCACAGTTCTCTGCAGACCCTCTGCCTAGCACAGAGCAGCCTTTGGCTACTTAGTAATGGAGGAGGTATTATGTGAATTCCTTTTTGTGGTTACCACCACGCACCCACCGCCCTGGATATATAGAGATCTGCTTGCCATAGGGCTTTGATATGTGGGCGGTGGGGGGGAGAGAGAGACTGAGAAGTCTCTAAATATTTGAAACAGACTGGAAAATTTGCTGGCTTTTTAAAAAAGCTATCTAAAAAGTCCTATAAGTGGCTTGTTTCATGGCAGAAAACTACAAAAACTTCTGGAACAAAGAAATGTTTATTTATTTATTTATTTATTTAATCATTCATTCATTCATATATGCACTTATGTTCAAGTTGTTTTACAGTCTAGAAGGTCTGCGTGAGAACTGTGAAGTATGTGTTGTGCTTTTATTTTATTTTATTTTTCTTTAGAAATGCCAAGCTGGTTGGACATGTCCAAAAACCTCACTCACACTATTTATACTGTATGTCATCAGTCAGTATGATTCTGTAATGACATGAAATGTTAAGGAGGCCCTGCACATGCTGATTTGCCCCCCAGCCCCACACCCCACTAGGGATGACCCTGCATCTGAGCACCTGCAGAGAGTGGTTTTTATCTCAGTACAGTGAGAGACCACAACCAGCCCTACTTCCACACTGGAGAGCAGGGAGAATGACTTTTAAGACAGACGAGGGTGTAACTTCAGCGGCTCCTTGAGCCCCGGCATGTCTCATCTATCTTAAAATTTTACCAAGAAGAGGCAGATTCCTGATTCTCCCCCCTCCTTTTTCTCCTGAGGAATGGTGCTATTTTTTGCTCTTTTCTCTCTTTCTCCCCACCTATCTTCCTTGCTTCAGTGGGACTTACTGGTCTCCTATAGGGAGCAAAATATGCTGGGAGCACAAATTAGTTTAGTTTGCTTTACATCCCTGAGCATGTGCAATCCTATATGCACTTACCAGGGAGGGATCTCAGACAGTTGAATGCAATGGAGTTTATTTTTAAGTAGACATGCTTTCCTTGCTAGAAAGTCCTTTAGGTTTCAATGAAATGTACTTCCAGCTAAATGTGGTTAGATTTGCTGCCTGAGGCTGCAATTCTCCACACACGTACCTGGGACTTTTACACACAGCAGGCTTTACTGCAAGTTTACTGGGAGGCTTTACTGCAAAATTGAAGTTGCCCCAAAGAACCAAAGCAAAATAGTGTGTGTGTTTTTTTACTCCAGATATAAATCAGGCTACAGTGGAAAACCTGAATTGCATGTGAACTGCTCCCCAATAACTCATAGGGACTTCAGGGTAAATCTGGCCAACATGTGAATGTAGCACCTCCATTCCAGAGGAGAGGTGTGTTAAAGGGCTTTAAAAGCCCCGTGTGAAAAACCTCCTGGAATCAAATTTTACTGAATTTGTTTAGAATTCTGAGAAAACATACATAGGCTCACACTGCATGGTTGAAAGTCTCCTTTGCTAATCTGCAGCGAGGGGGCCATTTTAATAATTAGTGTTTCTAGTATGTTCTAGGCATTAAAAGTAGCACAAATATATAGTATTCACTGTATATCACTATATATTGTGAAGTATGCATGAGTGTATTCAGTGAAATGTATTTCCAGGCAGCATACTTATTTCAAAATATCAGACATAAATCTTTGGGGGCCTGAGGTGTGCAGAGGCCCTGGACTTTGCGGGGGGGGGGGGGCATTTTAAAATCTCATCTCTGGGCCAAAGCCAACCTTGCTACGCCCCTGAGTAGAATGAGGTAAAGGTAAAGTATGCCGTCAAGTTGATTTTGACTCCTGGTGCCCACAGAGCTCTGTGGCTTTCTTTGGTAGAATACAGGAGAGGTTTACCATTGCCTCCTCCCGCACAGTGTGATGCCTTTCAGCATTTTCCTATTTTGCTGCTTCCCAATATAGAACCTGCGAGGATTTGAAGTAGCAACCTTCTGCTTGTTAGTTAAGCATTTCCCCGCTGTGCTACTTATGGTGGTAGGAGCTAACAGTGTGCCACTTTACAAGGTGTGTGTGTGTGTGTGTGTGTGTGTATAATCTTTTTTGAATGCTTCCCCATGTTTAAAAAATATCTCAGTGCAAGCCAACACCTAGTACATGGGGGGTGGAGAAGAGTTCTAACCAAAGTACTTTCCTTGATATACTAATTTTCTATCATGCAGGGAATTTTTACATGTAGGGATAGTACAAAATATGATCCCCACAACTGTAGTATAAAGTGGCACAGCCTACACTGCTTCCTTATCAACATGCAGCTCAGGTGTAGGGTTCACACAGGAGCAATTTCGGAGAATGGAGGAATTGTGCACCCCCCACCCACCCCAATTTGCTATCCTTACCGTTCTTTGACAGAGCTTCCTTCCCGTACTCCAAGAACTTTTGCAGCTCCTCAACACATTGATTCTCCAGGTGGAACTTAATGATCTGGGAACGGGCCAAGTCAGTGTTCAACTTCCTCTGGGCCATTTGTGCTTGGGTATCGGCTGCTGTCCAGGTGAGGGTCTCCTTGTCAAAGCTGATGAAGTCTCTTCCATTGTAGCCATACTGGTAATACCCCACGCTCCTCCCATCCTCAGGCAGCTCACAGCCGATCACGCTCTGCAGAATGTGATGCCCTAGAAGAGAGACAAAGGAGTAGAGCAGAGCAGAGTAAGATGCATTTCCCTCTTCTCTTTCCCTTCCACCACCACCACCCCCGCCACTCTCTCATCACAAAGGAGCATAGGCAGCTGCCTTATACTGAGTCAGAACTTTGGTCAGACCATCTAGCTCAGTATTGTCTATATTGACTCTCCCAGGCTGCAGGCAGATCTTTCCCAGACCTACCTGGAGATGCTGCCAGGGACTGAATCTGAGACCTTCTACATTCAAAGCAGATTCTCTACCACTGAGCTACAGCCCCATCCCCTCAGGGGAATATCTTACCACAGACAGTGCTCACATGTAGTCACCCATCCAAATAAAAATGAAACCAAACCCTGCTTAGCAAAGGGGCCTATTTATGCTTGCTACGAAATGCTTGACTTACAAGCAGAGGGTTGCCAGTTCAAATGCCCGCTGGTACTATATCAGGCAGCAGTGATCTAGGAAGATGCTGAAAGGTATCTTATACTGCGTGGGAGGAGGCAATGGTAAATCCCTCCTGTATTCTACCAAAGAAAACCACAAGGCTCTGTGGGCGCCAGGAATCGAAATCGACTGATGGCACACTTTACCTTTTACTGCAAGACCAACTCTCCACCCCATGTATGCCTGTAGGCTAGTGACTAATTAAAGTTCTGGTAGCCAGGAAAAGGTGCTGCTTTAAGCCACACCAGAAAGAGAGGCCTTTGCTGATGGAAGGCTGCAATTCAAATCATTCGCCAGCATCCTGACTGCACACTTATGGAAGGATGTTGCTTGGGCAGGTCCCTCTACATAGAGTGCTTGCATTCCAGACTAGCATTGCACTAGAATAATGCTGGTGGACTAGGTTAAGGACACTGTGCAAGAAAGTGGTTCAAGGAATGGGCTCTCTCCAGGAGTAAGAGGTTTATCATCTCTGGGGGTTGTGTGCCCCCCCCCCACCTTCTGTGCATTTTCCTAATGCAGGTCTCCTCTGGCTCCCAAGAAAGTGAATCAGATGTGCTTCCTCCCCCATCTTGGAGATGGAAAGTGGGACAGACAAGGAGAGGGAAGATGTTATTTCCCTGTGTAATTTGCATTGAGCAAGTGCCAAGGAAGGCTGAAGGCATGTGGGAAGGGGGTGGGGGTGGTGGCAGCAGTTGCTGCCTTGTGGGGCAGTTCTTACTCCACCTGCCCCAGGCACCTGACCTTGCCTCTTGAGGTGGAAGAAAAGGAAAGGGATGGTGCCACTGTTACCTCTAAGGTGTGCACAAACCGGCGCTCACAAGTTTTTGGATGTCTGCTCAGTTCATTTTAGATCCCGCTCAGGTTGAATCAGGAAGGCCCCACTCTGAATACACATGCACACACACTGCCCTGATACTGCCACCCAGAACAAAATTCATTCCGCACAGAGATTTAAACAATTAGAGGGACCACTGGATGGTGCTGCCCTCTTCTTCTCCCCTGCAGGCGGGGAGCCTGACCGCCGATGGCTCGTGTGCAGCCGCAGCCCCACTGACCCCGCCCCCCGTGTCTGATATCAGACGTGGGGGGCGTGGTCTGGCTCCCGAACGGAGCCTTGAGGCTTCGTTCGGGAGTTGTTGTTCAACTCCCGAAGGAGCTGCGCGCCCCCGCTCAGGAGCTAAGCCAGCACCCCTGCGTCTGACGTCAGATGCAGGGAGCATGTCGGGGCCATGAGGCGCAGCCCCTGATTGGGCGTGGCCCAGGTTCTTTGAACTCATTGGCCCAATGGTGGCTCAGCCCCTCCTCCCCTGCTTCATTTGTCATGCAGTTTGTATGTGTAGATTTGACCTCTCCAATGAAAAATGCTCCTGGGAAGCTCCTTGCTTCCCTCCTCCTTAGCAGCCTCTCCCTTGGGAGGGGAGAACACAGGGCATCTGTGTCTCTCCAGCCTTCCACTCACCTCCACTCTGGTTGTAGTACTTCTGCAGGTTCATCAGGTCCCCTTTGAACCGTCGCTCACCAATCAGGGCCCGCTGGGTGAGCGAGTCCCAGTACTGAGGACTGTCCTCTTCTAAGTTCTTCATCCAGGAGGCTCGAGGCACAATCCTTCTTGTGTTGCTATCATAGAAACTAGCAAGATAGCCATCCAGATTCGCCACACTGAATAATTTGGGCTGCTCCTGGCCAGGCTCCAAGGCTGATGTGTAAATGAAGAGCAAGGAGTGTGTGATAGAGCCTAGAAAAGAAAGAGGGGAGAGGTATGAGGCCTGCAATTGTGGGCACCCCCAGACCATCTTGTGGTCGCTTCATGATACTCTCAATGAAAGCAGAAAAAGGTTCCTTCCCCCTCTTTCCCCAAGATAGGATAGGGCGACCTGCAGCAGCCACCCACGAGCGCTAGAATAAAGGTCTGGAATATTTCAGGGACCAAAATGGTAGCAGCCTAATTTTTATGGTATGTAAATTGATTGCTAATTATGCAAGTAAAACATACTAATTGGGGAATGCTTTACCATTGTTTTGTGTTTGCTCCCATTAGCACATACCACAAGAAGGAGCACACGAAGTTCTCTGGCTATTTGAAAGCCTCAGGAAAGAAAAAGCACTCATTCATTCACCCATTCTCTGTTCGAGGCTGAAACTAGTCCTTGGTTCCTAGTTCCTTATTCAATGCAGAGCTTCAGGAGCAGTCTGCATAAGGACTCTTCTCTGCTCTGAATAACCCCCCCTAAATATCTGCCTCCCCCTTTTTGCATGCTGAGAAAATGCATGTCATCGATACATCTCCCAGTCAAAATTCTTCACTCATCCTTGAAAGCAGGGGTAAGTTCTGCCTCAAGAGGTACTCACCATCACAGTCTGCCTGAAACAAGAGGAGAGCTCTACCCAGAAGCAAGAGGCACCACCAGACCAGTCCCATCTCTGCTAGATTTCAGAAGACTTCTTTCACATTCACTGCAGTCCCAGATTGGAACCACCTATGGGAAAAACCAGAAGAAGACCTGGGATTTGATCAATGGGGAACTAACCAATAGGAAAATACAGGATTAGTCTAATAGCCTCGGAAGAGCTTTTGGCTGAAACACTGTATGTCTGACAAAGAGAAATTTATACAGAAATTGAAAGAAATATTTTTCAAGAAAGTATCTTTGTCTTCTATAACTTTATTATAACATCTGTTTCTCTGGTATCCCATGCTAGTCCCTGTACGTATGAATGTATTTACCTATCACAGTTTTATATTTACAGATTATGGAGTCTCATGGCAGATTACACAAGTCAACCATTATTATAACAAAATTAAAACTGTTAAAGCCTAACTCGAAGCCTGATTAAACAGGGGTGTGTTTTGAGAGCTTCTTAGAAGCCTCCAGAGATGATAAACCTCTTACTCCTGGAGAGAGCCCATTCCAAAGCCCAGGGTGGCCACAGAGAAGCCCCAACCCTGAGTTGCTGCCAGACAGCCTGGCAGGAGCTGTGGGCGGATCTACCCAGATGACCTTAACCAGCGGTGCTGGCGGGGTTCATGCAGAAGAAGGTATTCTCTGAAATATCTCAGGCCTAACTACTATGATGACGGAGAATATCTACATACTGCTTTTCAACAGAAGTCCCCAAAGCAGTATACACAGAGAAATAAATGAATAAATGAGATGGATCCCTGTCCCCAAAGGGCTCAAAACCAACATAAGATAGACACCAGCAACAGCCACTGGAGGGATACTGCTGTGCTGGGGATGGATAGGGCCAGTTGCTCTCCCCTTGCTCAATAAAGAGTATCACCACTTTAAATATACCAGTACCTCCCTTTTACTCACAGGTGCTCCGGTTAAGCATCCATAAAATCATATAACATTTCCAACACTTTCCAAGATAGCTTTTCCACCTACCGTGATTCCACACAATCACTTCTCCCTCCTACCTAGTTGTTTGCAACCACACAACCAAAATTTGGGAGCACACACAGCTTCCAAACCTGGGTAGGACACAGTTTTCGGTTGTGTGAATGACCTCACAGACTATCAGATAGAGTTTCCATTATGGCAGCTGAATTGATGGCTGTCATATTGACACTGGAATGGATCTGAGATTTAATATCCAAAAGGGTACTAATTTTATCTGATTCTTTGTCTGGCCTTTTAGCAATGCAGAATAGAGGTATATGTTGCAAGTCTATTTTGGAGAATGAGATTTAGTCATTAAATGCTGGATTACAAGCTATGGTTAGTTTTTCTAAGGTTAGGGTTTTTTTTTAATATTCTAGCCCATATTCATTCATTCATTTCATTTCATTTATATACTGCTCTTCCTAAAGTGGCTCAGAGCAGTTTACATTAAAATAAAATAAAAACACATGATTTTATTTATTTATTTTTTTATTGTTAAATTTATACCCCACCTTTCATTAAGAAAATCCCAAGGCGGCTCACAATAAAATCTAAAAACATGATTATAAACAAGCCACATTAAAATATTGAGCTAAAAAGTATAAAAACAAATCTGATTTTTTAAATAAATTAAACACAAGCATAAAAACAGTACAAAATACAAGAAGCAGAGGAGACAATCATATAAAAGCCTACGTAAAAAGCCATGATTTGACACGCTTTCTAAAAACTGTGATGGAGACCAAGGAGCAGATACCCACCGGGAGAGCATTCCAGAGTCTATAATAAAAAAACATTTAAACCATATTAAAACTCATGAAAATTAGATATCATTAAAAGCCAGGTAAAAAGATGGGTCTTTAAGGCTGGGTGACCTTTGGCAATGGTGGTATTGTTTGGCATGTGGGTGTCTTTTGGCAATGAGGTAGCAGATCTAGCAGCTTAAAAAGCATTGGGGCATGGAACTATTGACATTAGGATTCCTTTGACTCCTCCTGAAGTTAAAAGCTGGGTCAAACAAAAATTTGAAGAAGAATGGCAGACACATTTGGAGGAGGGTATTATCTGGAAAAGGGTTTACTCCTTTTGCATTTGCACTGTGCATTACGTAGGAACCTGTTTCTTATCAGCAGGGCCATCCTTAAGGCAGGCAGGGCGACCAGGGCAATCACCCTGGGCTGGAGCAGCCTGCCCTCCAAAATGTACCATCCCCTGCTCCAACCGGCCTGTAGCTGCAGGAGCCACAGGCAGACTTGCCTGCTAGGACAGGCTCCCTGCAGGAAGCTACTTCAGCCCCCCCGAGATGGGACTCGGTCTCCTGCTCGGAAGTAGAAGGTCTTGTAAGACAATTTTAAAAAGGCAGAGCCCCTGGAACCGATTATATTACTACAGAGGTGATTCTGTCTAACCTAGACTGGTGGGTTCCAGTTTTAGCCTCACTGTTCACGTATATCGATAATACGGCAAAAATTCCACCACATTGGGGAGTGGCGATAATAGTCCCAATATACAAAAAAGGTAGACGGAGTGATCCTGCAAATTATAGGCCTATAAGTCTCCTGAGTGTGATTAGTAAAATTTATGCTAAACACTTAGCAATTAAGCTGGTGGATTGGATTGAGGAAAATAACATTCTTGCAGTTGAACAGGCTGGCTTTCGAACAGGTCAATCTACTACAGAACATGCCCTGACCCTCCATTATCTTGTTGAAAAATATACAGCTAAGTCGGGTGCTGCACTTTATACTGCATTTATAGATCTGAAATTGGCGTTTGATTCCATATCAAGAGACAGGCTCTGGCAAAAACTAATAGATTTGGAAATTGATAAGAGATTACTATTATTAATTTATAAACTATATGAGAAGTCTCGATTGCGGGTCCGCTGTAACCAGTATGGTTATTTAACGTCAGATGTTCCAACTAGTAGAGGGGTAAAGCAGGGTTGCATTTTGGCACCTACTTTATTTAACATCTATATCAACTCAGTGGTGAGCTGTTTATCTGACATGTCTATGCACCCTCCAAAACTGGCACAGAAACACATTGCAGTCCTGCTGTATGCAGACGATATGATCCTTTTATCCCAGACGCCCATAGGACTACGTCGAGCATTAGCACAATTAAGTTTGTTTTGTAACGGAGAGATGACAGAGGTAAACCACCAAAAGACAAAAGTTCGGGTGTTTGCCAAACGGCCAAAGAGATATATTTGGCACATGAATGGGAATACAATTGAACAAGTTCAATCTTATAAATACTTAGGTGTTGTATTCCACTCATCTGGTTCCCGTATTGCGCATCAAAAACATATTATTCAGAGCGCCCAATTATCAATTAATCTAATCAAATCATTTTATTTCTCACGGGGAGCTTTGTACATCCCTGTTGCAATAAAATTACTATTGGCCAAAGTGTATCCTCAGATAATGTATGGTGCACAATTGGGCCCATTTAGTAATTTTGCTCCATTAGAAACGCTTCAAGCTAAGTTCATAAGAACTATATTACAGCTGCCGTGTTGTGTCCCAAATACTGTTATTAGAAGGGAGGTGGGTCTGGTTAGATTTGAATCATGCTATTGGAGATCTATCATACTTTACTGGTTAAAATTGGTTTTCACGAAAGTCGGCTTAGTACATTTAATTTTGGAAGACTCCTTTAAATCCAAATGGAATTTGGCAATTACAGAAAAATTACTATTATACGGATTCTCTCATGATGATTTTATCAGATTAGGTTTCGATCAGGCCAGAAGAGAAATTGTGCAACGTATCCATGACGTGGAGTTGCAAATGGAACATGCAAAGTTACTGAGTAGCATTTACATAGGTAGTCAGTGTACCGAGCTCAAGCCTGCTACATATTTAAGTAGCATCTTAATTCCAAAATTTAGACGAGCTCTAACACTTGCCCGTGTAAATGCTCTCCCAACAGCTGTGCTCCATGGGAGATTCCAGGGTATACCATACTCATCAAGATTATGCCCTTGTGGATCTGGTAACGTTGAAACAACTGCTCACGTTTTACTGCACTGTGAATATTACAGAGACATAAGACGCCAACAAATTGCCCCACTTCTGATTAATTTTCCGGGTCGTGGAGAGGATTTTTATTTAAACTATTTGCTCACTAATCCTAATTCGGATGTTATTCATATCGTGGCCAAATATTGTTATATAATATGCCAAATGCGTATAAATGTAGTCTGATTTTATATTATCATCTTATTATTATTATTATCATCATTATTATTTTAACATTGTTGTATTGCTGGTCTACGACCGAAATAAAGTTTTACTTACTTCAGCCTCCTCCAGGCTCTCAGCTGTTCAGTGAGTGTGCGGGGCTTCCGGAGGCCTCTCTGCAAGTGCAGGCTGCTCTGAAGCTCTCCCCAGGGCCCAGTCCCTGACCCTGCCTGAAGTTCTCCAGCCTGGACTGGAGGAAGAGTGGCCAGTGCTGGCTGCCTACCAGAGCTCAGTACACACCCGCAGGGTGCCATTCATATTTCCAATGCCTCATTTCGAATTTAATTGCTGTGATGTAGTGTTATAACATTGTATATCCGGTGTAAAAAAGTTGTTTTGGGGGGTTGTTAAGTTTTCACAAGACTGCTCCTCCTTCTGGGCGTTGTTAAGTTTTCACAAGACTGCTCCTCCTTCTGGGCGTTGTTAAGTTTTCACAAGACTGCTCCTCCTTCTGGGCGTTGTTAAGTTTTCACAAGACTGCTCCTCCTTCTGGGCGCTGTTAAGTTTTCACAAGACTGCTCCTCCTTCTGGGCGCTTTGCTATGTATGTTCTGAATGCAATTTGCCTGGACAGAAGCATTTTGCCACTGTTGAACAGCTAAGCTAGAAAGCACCCTAGTGAAAATGGGGCTATATCTTCATTTATTTATTTATTTATTTAATAAATGCAATATGCTCAAGTTGGTTTGCAGTCCAGAATATCTGAGTGAGAAATATGAAGCAAGGGACATGTGTTGTGCTTTTAATTTTCCCCCTTACAAATGCACTTTATGTCCAAGCTGGTTGGACATGTCCCAAAACCTCACTCACACCATTTACACAGTATGTCATCATTCAGTATGATTTTGTTATCATATGAAATGTTAAGGGGGCCCTGCACATGCTGAGTTGCCCCAACCCCACAGGGACGGCCCTGCTTCTAGGTAGATTTTATTCTGACTAGTGTGTGTTTTGTTGTGGAAACAGAGCTGACAAGGTATTTGTGTGCTATAGGCAAAGTTTGAAAAATTCCATTCCCAATGGAATGGTGGTGCACATTTTACCTCTCAAAACCAGTTCCTGTGCCGATTCCTGACTTCCGGCCGAGATTCTCCACTCAAACTGTCACTAAGATTTGAAGGTGGGTGAAGAATCTCAGGCAAAAGTTGGGGGGAAGTCAGGAAATGGCACAGGAACTAGGGGTTGTCAGGTTCAGAAGACACGCCTACCATAAAAACAGCAGGGCCTTGCTATCCCTTCCTGCCATAAACAGCATTTTATGTTTCAAGAGAAGCAGGCAGCTCATGCATACATTTCAGGCTGTAGGATCAGTGAATTACTGTTGAAAGGAGGGCAGAGTTCTTCTTTTGCTCTGTAGCTATGTCTGTCTGTCTTTTGCAAAGGTTTGGGTAACTCCCCTCCCCAACACTGCAAACTGCCAAACATCCGTGCAGTGTGGTGCACCATAAGGCTCTGAGACTTAATTCAAGTGATGTGACTTGAAGCATCACAAAATATGTGCCATGGAGGAAGAACATAAGAACATAAGAACAGCTCTGCTGGATCAGGCCCAAGGCACATCCTAGTCCAGCATCCTGTTTCGCACAGTGGCCCACCAGATGCTGCTGGAAGCCACAGGCAGGAGTTGAGGGCCTGGCCTCTCTCTTGCTGCTACTCCCCTGCAACTGGTTCTCAGAGCCATCTTGCCTTGGAGACTGGAGGTGGCCCACCGACAAGTAGCCATTGATGGACCTCTCCTCCATTAAGTTATCCAAACCCCTCTTAAAGCCATCCAGGTTGTTGGCTGTCACCACGTCCTGTGGTAGAGAGTTCCACAAGTGGATCACGCGTTGTGTGAAAAAGTACTTCCATTTGCTGGTCCTAGACCTCCTGGCAACCAATTTCATGGAGTGACCCCTGGTTCTAGTGTTGTGTGAGAGGGAAAAGAATTTCTCTCTCTCCACTTTCTCCACACCGTGCATGATTTTATAGACCTCTATCATGTCTCCCCGCAGTCGTCTTTTTTCTAAACTAAAAAGCCCCAGGTGTTGAAGTCTTGCCTCATAAGAAAGGTGCTCTAGGCCTCTGATCATCTTGGTTGCCCTCTTCTGCACCTTTTCCAGTTCTATAATGTCCTTTTTAAGATGTGGTGACCAGAATTGTACGCAGTACTCCAATTGTGGTGTACAGGAATGTACTATTAAATTAAAACTATCATTTGTTGCGTCCCTATGTGTGCTGCGCGCCCTGTGCCTTTCTTGCCTTCTCTGCCAGTCCCAGCTCAGAGTGTGAGAAACAGTCAATCACCTTCTTTAGGGTGGTTTGGCTTTTAGTCTAGAGAAGGAGGGTGTGTGTGTGTGTGTGTGTGTGTGTGTGTGTGTGTGTGTGTTTTATAGTGAGCTGCGAGGACTGAATATTGAGGTTCCAAGTTTAGAGGCTAAGTTTCATAAGAAGAAGATTCAGGGCTTGGTTGTGAAAGCACTGTGGAGGTTCCTATTGGACTGTATAATTGGTTTTAGCTGATGGTTTTCTCTATGGCCAGTTTACAGGGCCTTTTTGTGTGTGTGTGGGGGGGGTCTAATATGTGCCAGTTTTAAGCACAAGCTAAGTAAGTCACAGCGGAAGGCTTCACATTTTGAGGGGCCTCTGAATACCACACAATAACTAAATTTCAAGTTTTACATAACAGGCTGAGAAATAAACATGAAAGGTGGGGAAACCCTAGTACAGACATTATCATTCTGATATACTTTTTTGGCTTTACTATTATTTTCATTTTGAGTTTATAAATCTGTATATTATGTAAGTTACATCGACACTTTATTAGACAAGGGCCCAGTTTAGACTAACACACCCACCATCATGGTTACAGGCAGCATTCAACCGATTCAGGCGAACTCTGCTGTAATCGTGAGCAGCGCGGCAAGGGGAGTGAATGTGAAAGACACGCTGGGGCGGGGCTGCTTCTGACCCATTTTGTAATGCTATGGGGCCTTCTAAGCTTTTGCTTGACATAGCTTAGGGGGTCTCAGCATGTCATAATCCGTCCCTGGATCTTGCCACATCATTACTTCCTACAAGAAGAAGACAAGAAAGACCCCTATACCTGTTTTGAGTTTCCCCCAGTCACTCCTTCCTTCACCTTAGAAGAGAAAATGCAACCCCTTCCCTCGCACACCCAACTGTATTTGACTGGCAATGGAAGCGGCCCATTCCCAGCATACCAGAGGCGGGGAAGGATGTTCAGTGTTCACTCAGCTCTGCTCGGGGTTCTGCTCTGTGGG
This sequence comes from Hemicordylus capensis, assembly GCF_027244095.1. Lineage (NCBI taxonomy): Eukaryota > Metazoa > Chordata > Lepidosauria > Squamata > Cordylidae > Hemicordylus > Hemicordylus capensis. The sequence goes on along the minus strand of NC_069658.1, from coordinate 231,966,705 downwards.
CTGCCTGCAAATCTATCTGCCCCGTTCTCCGCTTTTTGGATGCCTGCTTCCTAAGCAAAGACTCTGCATGCATTTCACAGCCAGCCCCGCTAAGCCCTGCTGCGTGACAAGTCCTCTCTCTGCTCACACAAACTCCAAAAATAGGAGCAAGCCCCACCCCACCTGCTGAGGATAGTACTACTTGTCAGATCAGTCTCCTGCCTCAACCGGGGATTTTTAGCTCCGGGCACAGACCCAGAAGGTGGCGCACTCTGAACCACGAAAGGGACCAAAGTCCCAAACAGGAAGACATCCCTGGTCCAGGATTGGCTGAGACTGAAATTTCCCACCAATAGGAAGAACTCTCGTAGTCTGTTGCTGGGCAGATGCCTCCCTGCAAGGAGACTGAAACGATAGTTGCTCTTTAGAGCGTGGGCGGCAGGCGAAAAGATTTTCAATTCAATTCTTTTTTGGAGTTTCTTTTTCCAGGAAAAGATTTCCAGTTCTCGCTTTGAACTTTGTAAGCAAACTTTCCTGTTGGATGATGGATGCCTGATGAAGAGTGCTGCGGGACTCTCGACAATTCTGCAACTTTCCATGAACAAAAAATTCAAGGGTCACACATTTATTATATATTTTGAAGAACTGCTTGGAGCGAAATGAACTCATACTTCCGGGTGACCTACAAAATACCCATTTTTGCACACACAACCCTGCCCCTAAGATAGCCCCGTTGCCCGCCTTTTTGCCTCGGTGGCAATGATGGGTTTTGCATTTCTAAGAAGCAAGGCGGAATATCGTACAATTCCAGAGGATCTCACGGCCGGCCGCGCCCACTAAGCGGACCGACGCTGTCACCTAAGGCGGCATGCTGCGGGTGGGACGGACAAGACAATCATTAATCATGGGCGGGAAGGGAGGACGCCCAGCCGGCCCCCTCGCAGCTGGGCGCGCCTGTAGCCATTTCATGTAGATGGCACCGCCGACGTCTGTCTGCCCATAGCACCCACCCACCGCCGGCTACGCCAGCCTGCTTAGTGCCAGCCGCAAAGTACATGCATCGCCAACGCGACAGGGCTAGTAGCCCCCAGAGCGCTGCTCCTGTCCTCCTCGCTCCAGCTCGGACTCTCTCCCTGTCAAAGCGGCGGGCGCGTGGCGGCCGCCTGACTCACCTCGAGCTAGTCCGAGAAGAAGCACCCGGGGCTGCCCAGTCTAGTCGGAGCGCAAAGCTATCATTGCCCTTCTGGGCTCAGCATGGCGGTGTGTGTGTCTACGTGCCAAGTAAGCGCGCCTCCTCCTAGTGGCACGGCAGCTCAGCCTTAGTCTGGCCGCTGGCGCCAGCCGGAAGGAGCGCCCTTCCTTAGGAACATAGGAAGCTGCCATAATACTGAGGCAGACCACTGGTCCATCTAGCTCAGTATCGTCTTCACAGACTGGCAGCGGCTTCTCCAAGGTTGCAGGCAGGAATCTCTCTGAGCCCTATCTTGGAGAAGCCAGGGAGGGATCTTGAAACCTTCTGCTCTTCCCAGAGCGGCTCCATCCCCTGAGGGGAATAGCTTGCAGTGCTCACACATCAAGTCTCCCATTCAGATGCAACCAGGGCAGACCCTGCTTAGCTATGGGGACAAGTCATGCTTGCTGCCACAAGACCAGCTCTCTTCTCCTTCCTTCCTTCTTACATTTATCTCCCACTCTTCCTCCAAGGAGCCCAGAGTGGTGTACATGGTTTGGTTGTGGTTTTTTTGTCCTCAGAACAAGCCCGTGAGGTAGGTTAGGCTAGGAGACATGTGACTGGCCCCGAGTCACTCCTTGAGTTCCATGGCTGAATGGGGATTTGAACTCAGGTCTCCCTGGCCGTGTGGAGGGAATAATCGCATTTGTAAACAGACACAAAAGGTATGGGGCCAGGTGAATGGGGTGCAGGTGCAGCTGGCCAGTTTGCAGTACTGTTTCTGCTGCTCCCACCCACCACAGGCAGTCCTAAAGCATTCTTGGGCATACATACACTCATGAAGAAAAGGAGGGGAGGCTGGAAAAAGGGTCCTCCGCCCTCCATTACCCCCACAGTTCCTTGTGACTAGTTTTATAGATATATAAATACCAATCCTTTTGTTCCAAATGTGTTTACTCCCTCTTCCTGCCTTTTAATCCCCCTAAACTGGATACCAATTATTAACCGGTTCTACTTCTTGATATGTATGTTTATATGCCACCCTCCGTCCGAAGATGCCAGGATAGTTTAAAAAAAAGATTTTAAAAATGCAGTTAAAAATTTAAGGCGAGCAGGAGACAGCTCTTTGATCAAAAGACTGGATAAAAAGGGCAGTTTTCACAACCTGGAATAAATTACTGAGAAGAAAGTCCATTGATTTTACTGGAGTTTACTTTTGAGTTCACACACATAGGAATCAGGATCAGCAGGGGTGTAGCTGTAATTAAACGGATGGGCTCAAAGAACCCAGCGCCCCCACCCCAAGCTCCTGTCCTGAGGGCCCCCCAGCTCCACCCCTCCCTATCTTCTTAATTATCTCTCTCGCTCCAAGAGACCAGAGAGAGGGGTGAAGTTGAACACAGGCCCTCTGTCCCCTTGCTACGACCCTGGATCCGAGGCAAGACTCTGGACTCTCTTTCCTTCCTCCCAGCCCCTCAGCAAAGCGCAGAACTCAGTGGGGGGCCGGATCCCATTTATTTCTCTGGGGCTTCTGAGTAAACATGCATGGGTCCAAGGACCCCATGCTAGCAAGTTCCAAAGAGGTGTAGCAAGGAAACCCCAAAAACCATTCCTACCCAGCACTGAGAAACAGTCACTCTGGTGTATACTGCTCTTTAACATGGAGGTTCTACATCAGAGTACATCCAGATAATGAGGGGACAGTTAAGAAGAGTAATAAAAATAAACTTTTAAAAATGTGATTGAGAAACAGTGTAAAACTCTGCTAATGTTACCCCACCACTATTACCACCACCTCATCCAGCACATGGATTGTTTGCACAGAATCTGACACTATCCATAGCATCCCACTTCTAAGTTCCTCAGGCCAAAGGGAGAGTGCTGGAAGTCAGCGTAGGTTAGCCTAGAAAGAGATTTGGAAAAGACCTCCATCTGAGGTGAAATAAGTGTGTATGCTAAACGTTCTTCTCATGAGGGAGATTTTCTGAGTTGCCCAGCCAGTGAACCACTCTTGACATGACAAGATCTGTCCACTCACCCACAAATCTCTGGCTATGGAATGGGTGGGGGACACTCTCAAGCTGTTCTGTTATGGAATAAAAGAAACAGAAAACTCCAGATGTAAAAGAATAAAGATTATTTATTACTACAAAACAAAGCAATGATCGACCACTACTAAAAAAGTAAAAAACATTGCACATTTTTAAACCACTCTGCCTCTAGGCCCTCTTCTCTCTCAGCGAAGCCTGCTTCCTTCCTGCCAACATTTGTGGCCGGCGGGGAGGGCGTTCCTTGCCTTTAAGCTATGGAGACTCCCCCTTTCCTTACACAGAAACTGTGCTGTCTACTTTTTGTTACTGATTCAGAAGAACTACAGTTGGTCCAAATCGGTTAGGAAGCTCACAAGTTCGCCCACTTGCACCTCAAAACGTTCATGTATCCGCCATCTTGAATCAGAGTGGATGACATCACCACAAACCATGCCACTGAGCCATCCCTATGTGTCCCTACAGCTGTAGCAAGTTTGGTTCAAATTGGTGGGGCGGTTCACTTGCGCCTTGATGTGTCCACCATCTTGAATTGGAGTTTGTAATTGTTTAGCAAAGTGCCAAGAGGAAGCTGCTGCCCACTCCCGTTACCAAGTAGTACAGAGCCTTCTTATTGCAGGTCGTCAAGAACAAGCATGGAGATTGTAGTGCATAATATATTAATATAATTAATATTATAATTATTATAATTTAATAATTATATTAAATTATAATATTATTACTAGTTAATTGTAATTAAATAATTAAGTTTAATTATTTAAACTAATTAGCTTATTATTTAGTTAATAAACTAAATAAGGTTTATCGGGTTAAGTACATTTGAAAGGCATCATCTCATACTGTGTGGGAGGAGGCAATGGTAAACCCTCCTGTATTCTACCAAAGAAAATCACACGGCTCTGTGGGTGCCAGGAGTCGAAATCGACTGGACCGCATACTTTACCTTTACCTTACATTTGAGATAGGAAAGACCTTCCCTAACTTTGAGGTACATATGAGCTACATAATGAATTTGAGGGGAGAGAGAGAGAGATGCTCCCATCTGCTCTCCAAGGAGAAAGGAAGTAGGACTGACTCACCACAGGAAATACCAGAGGAGTCAAGACAGGGGTCATAGAGTAGAGGTAAAACAGGGACAGGTAAGGGGACCCTCACTAACTATCTTTAAAAGGATGATGCACTGGAACTCCAACAGAATTAGGGTGGATGACATTATTACAAGCTATGCCACTGAGGTGTCCCTACAACTGTACTCAATTTAGTCCGTATTGGTCCAGGCATTGCGAAACTGATGGGGACACACACACATTCACCTACTCACACATTGCTGGGTGATTTCATAAGCCTACTGAAATGTAGGCTACAAATGAACACCCTCATCTCTTTTAAAAATCATCTTTTGTGTTCCAGTTAGTATTGGAACACTTCTGATGAATGCAAATGCTTTAGAAAATCAGCAGGAGAAAAGATCAGCCCAATCAGAGAGACATTTCTCAAACTCAAGACGACACTGTCAGCTGGTGATAGAACGCTATTGCTGCTGCTGGGTCTGAGCCCAGATCAAGGAGCAGAACAAACACTCTTCAAGGCTGGTAAGAATTCTTGGGGTGAATTTCAGTGAGACCTGGGTGGATCTCTTCAGCTCTCTTCTCACACATCTTCAGGCTTTGCTATTAAAAAGAAAAAACAACCAAGAGAGTGTAAAGTTAGGCCAAACATCATGGAACCATCAACAGGTGTAGGGGGCGTTTAGAGTGACAGAACTGGAGGGGACTCAGACAGGTCAGGTAGTCCATCCCCTCAGACGAGGCAGCGCCATCAGGCCACAATTCCACCACCGGTCAAGCAATATCCTCAAAGCAGAGAGCAGCTGCATTTCTGAGGAGGTCCCTGGAGAGCAAATGCCTCTGGATGGCAACTCAAGTAAGCAAGCCAAGCCACACAGAACTCAGGGGAAGGCAGTGTCACATATCACACCTAACATTTTTCAGCTAAATTTGGTAGCTCTTTGCTTTCAGAAGGTGAAAAGAAGTTAAAAGCAAACCCAAAAGGAGGCATTTTGTGTGTTCTTTATGTAAAGGTCCTGTTTTTGCTGAGAATAGCACTTGTTATTTTGCATTCCGTGAATGGCCTCCCTTTGTACCCCCCTAGTCAAAACAATTAGATCGCGGTTCTTCATGGCGTGGCCCACACAGAGCCCAGCAGCAGCAGCACCTGCCTTGCCTCTCCACCCTCCTCCTGCCTCCAGTGCCCTCAGACCTCACACATGCTCTCACTCACTACCCTCCTACTCTTGCCCTGTGAGACTTTCTCTCTCTCATGCCACGGCCACCACACTGGCGCGCAGGCGTCCTGTTTCTCTTGCTCCTCCCTCCTCCTCTTCCTGCCACATGTGTGCTTTCTCTCTCTCTCTTTCCCTCCTCCTGCCCATTAATCTCCCCCCTGCTGCCCATGCTGCTGCAGCCACCACCAGACTTAGGTGGCTCTCGCTCTCTTCCTCCCCTCCCCTCCCTCCTGCCCCACATGTGAATGCTCTCTCTCCTTCTCTCCACTGCAGCCTGGGCCAATTAACATCCTCCCCCCAACTCCATGGAATGAACCCTCTTGGCAGCTGTCAAGACCCCCACTGTAAAAATAGTGAAGCTCACTGAGTTAGATCCTCTGCACTTCACTTTTGTTTTGAACTGGGAGGAGGAGGAGGAGGGGGGGAGAGAGAGAGACAGAGAGAGAGATCCTTTAACTGAGGTCTGCAATAGTGTGCTGGCCAGAGAAAGTCTTGAGTGGATACAGAAGTGGTTTGAAGCCATTAGGGACAGAGAAGTCAACTTTGCATGCTTTTCTATAGCAAGCCCTCCGACAAATAGATTTTTATTCTGAAGCTTGCTTTTTGGCATCTTTTGATTTGTGCTACTGCTACTGTCTTTTGAAACTGAAAACCTCTTCTTTCGGTTTTGTACCTTGACATCATGTCAATGCTTGATTTTTGTACTTTCATTTAAGTAATGTGCCTTTGCACACATTTTCCTACTTTCATTATTTGCCAAAGTGATATACCTGCAACATTTAAGTACAGAAGAGAGAGACATTCCCTTTGGGTAAGTTTTTCCAAGGTGCAAACAAGCCTGGAATACGGAATTGTGCCACAGGCATACAGAAAGAGCCTGTTGTTTTGTAAGAGGTTTTGCAGTAGCAGCCGTGCCTAATATAGCTGACTGACAGCTTTTGGAGCTTTTTCAAATGGACAGTGACTTTACTATCCAGCATGGATTGGATTTTTGGACTTGGAACTCCTGGACTTGACGATTTTTGTTTTCTATAGGCTGTGCTTGAGCTGGTTGTGAGAAGCAATGTTGCAGACCACCCTAGAGGAGTGTTAGGTCCTTCACCTTCACAGTCCCAGCAGAAACAAGCCTTTAATGGACTTAAGACCCTGCTGTGAAAAAGGAAGTCTCCAGAGCCCCAACTGTGTCAGAGAACCCTTGGAAAGAAGCAGAAGCAATTTGTGCCAGAGATCAAGCAACATCCTAAAAGCAGAAAAAAGCTGCATTTCTGAGGAGGTGTCTGCAGAGCAAATGCCTTCAGAAGCAATTCAAGCACATAAGCCATGCAAAACTCAGGGGAAGGCTTAGAACCCACAGGGATACAGATCAGTCTGGTGCAGAGGCAAAATCCTTTCCTGAACCCCAAAGAAGGCCCCCATTCAGACCCCGAGCAGTGGAAGAAGACTTTCCCATTTGAGCACATTCCTCATAATGTGCTCCAGACTTGACTTCTATAATGCGCTCTATGTGAGGCTGCCTTTGTATGTAGTCTGGAAATTTCAGCTGGTTCAAAATGTGGCAGCCAGGTTGGTCTCTGGGTCATCTCGGAGAGACCGTATCACTCCTTTGCTGATAGAGCTACACTGGCTGCCAATAGCTTACCGGACAAAATACAAAGTGTTAGTTAGCTAAGCTAAACGGCTTAGGCCCTGGGTATTTAAGAGAGCGTTCTCTATGAGCCCCACAGCCCATTGAGGTCATCTGAGGAGGTCCATCTCCAGTTACCGCCAACTCATTTGGTAGCTACTCAGAGACGGGCCTTCTTGGTCGCTGCCCAGAGACTGTGGAATGCGCTCCCTGCTGAGATACGATCCTCCCCATCTCTGGCAATTTTCAAAAAACACTTGAAAACCCATCTTTTCGCCCAAGCTTTCTCAGCTTCCTAAATTTTTAGGTTTTAATTTCTGGTTTATTTTTAAGTTGTTAAATTGTTTTTAGTTTTTGTATATGTTTTTAGCTTGTTTTATGCTATTAACTGCCCAGGGACGAAAGTTTGGGGCGGTGTACAAACTTGATAAATAAAATAAAATAATTGCAAGAGCTACTGTCCTTGAGACAAGTGTTCTCTCTCTCTCTCACACACACACACACAGAGCTTCTGTACTATGTGCTGCAAAAAGGAGAGATTCATTATTACTCGGAGGATGATAGCAGTGGCAGTTTTGATCTCATTAGCCGCTTTTTTCTCACTTTCATCCCAGCCACATTCACTTGGCCATTCCTCATCAGTTCAGATCACTTTCATTCACTTTGAGCAGTTTCAAACCAATTATATAGAAAGTGCGCACACAATTAACAAATGCAAATCATACCAGATAACATCTACTTAATAAAACAGAGAAGATGCATCATCAACAGCCATTCTGGGGCCTAGCGGTGTCTCTCTCACACGCACGCACTCCTGCTCCATCAGTTAAAAAAACCCTGGTTGTACTACAGATTATTTGCAGCATTTCTCCCTAACTGGCCATTGGATCCTAACATATCAGAATGTGTCAGACTTGATCCTAGAGATCTCCATAACAAAAACAACTTCAGTTGTTCTCTGGGCTGCTCACAAAGTAAAACAACAGAATAGAACATACCGTGGAAAGCACATTAAAAATAGATAAAAAGAGCAAAATAAAATACAAAAACATTTTTAAATGTTTTTTAAAATGTTTTTTAAAGTTGTGTATGAACAGAAAGGTATTCACCTGGTATCTAAAAGAAAGTGATGATACCAGCTTCTCCTTTCCCATAAACTCCATCATCTCCTCCTCCTCCACATTATTATTATTATTATTATGAATGTTTATATGCTACTTCTCAACAGAAAGTTCAGAGAATGGTGTACAGAGTCACTTCCCATATTCTGGTCACCGTATCTTAAGGAGGTCATTGCAGAACTGGGAAAGATGCAGAAGAGGGCAACCAAAATGATCAGGGGCCTGGAGCACTGTCTTTATGAGGCAAGGCTACAGCATCTGGGGCTCTTTAGTTTAGAAAAAAGACGACTGCGGGGAGACATGATAGAGGTATATAAAATTATGCATAGAGTAGAGAGAGTGGACAGAAAAAAAAATTTTCTCCCTCTCTCACAACATCAGAACCAGGGGTCATCCCATGAACAGAAAGGTATTCTACCTGGTATCTAAAAGGGGCTTAGACAAATTCATGGAGGAAAGGTCTATCAATGGCTACTAGTCAAGTGGCTATAGGCCACCTCCAGTCTCAGAGGCTAGATGCCTCTCAATACCAGTTGCAGGAGAGCAACAGCAGGAGAGAGGACATGCCCTCACCTCTTGCTGTGGGCTTCTCAATCTGGTAGGCCACTGTGTGAAAGAGGATGCTGGACTAGATAGGCTTGGGCCTGATCCAGCATGGCTGTTCTTACGTTCTCAAGTTGCCCATCCTGAGGCTTCATAAGAACATAAGAACAGCCCTGTTGGATCAGGCCCAAGGCACATCCTAGTCCAGCATCCTGTTTCGCACAGTGGCCCACCAGATGCTGCTGGAAGCCATAAACAGGAGTTGAGGGGGTGCCCTCTCTCCTGCCATTACTCCCCTGCAACTGGTACTCAGAGGCATCCTGCCTTTGAGGCTGGAGGTGGCCCTTCTATCTTCATACTGTTTTTGTTGTCTGTTTACAGTATTTAGAGAGTTTATTGTCCATTTATTAGATAGTTTATTAGAAGGATAGGTCTCAGCTGTAATGGTCAGCTATTTAATTGTCCAAACAGCCTTTCCCAAGAATATGAGGGATACGAGAGAGTGATATGTACTTACGGTCTCTTCTCCACAAGGCTCCTTGTGATCCTTGTGATCGCAGGGACTTGTTCCAGGTTCCCCCACACACTTCCTGCTAAACTCCTGCAAAACTCCTACGTCCTGTTGGCTATCCCTGTTCGCTATGCTCTCGGGTCTTCACCTCTTATGTAAAGTAGCCTTCCAACTGACACACAGGATGTGAGTCAAAGGAAAGGAATGTGGGGCCTCTCCCAGCCCTAGCTGACTTCATCCCCTCTAGGCAGCCACTAAGTAAACACTGGAGTTAGGTAACCCTAACAACTCCTAGCCCAAGATCCAGCAGGCTACACACCCAATTCTTATCAGAGAGGGGCCTTGGGGAAGAGGGGGCTGAAGGGAGGCTCAGCTGCCACCTGCTAATTCTTGGCACAGAAGACATGAGCAGCAGCTTGGCTCTCTTGCTGAACATACAACAGGGATCCACCTTTTCCAGAGCCCTTTCCCTGAGATCAGGCATCAGATATCTGTGTTTCTGGCAACATCTCCACTGCAGATGAAGGTCCTGCTTGATTACTGGATGCACGCACACAAATACACACAGCAGCCAGTCCACTTGTTCTCCACCTCCCACCCCATGGTCACTCCAATATCCACCTTGTTGAAGTTGGAGTAACATTTCCAAAGAAGAGCGAGTTGATGGTGCTCTGTAGCCATCTCCAAAGAAGAGGGAGTTGATGGTGCTTTGTAGCCATCTCCTTTCTCTTTTCCTTGAAGGGACAAAATCAGAAAATTAGACCTGACAGGCACACCCAGAGGTCATCCAGTCCCACCATCTCAGACCCCCAAACCCTCTCAGGCAGATGCACTTCCAGTCACTTGCCAACATTCTCTAGGAACGGGGTCCCAGAGGTTTGCCAGGCACTTATTCTTAACTAGGACTAGGAAGCCTTTCCAGGTATTCACCCACTACCTGCTTTGCTCCAACATAACCCCATTGCCTCCGGACCTTCTCGACCCTGAAGGGCAGCTCAGGTAAGCATCGTACAAAGGAGGCTCAGTGGGTAGAGGCAGTTTTGAAATGACAGAATAAGGACATTCCTTGCCAGCTCAGGGAAAGTGGTAGAGATCTCTACTAGCATCAGAGTGGCTTCAGATAAAATTGGATTCCTGGCCAAGGGGCTCTGGATGTTTATTATTTATTTATCATATTTTTATACCACCTGCTATGTACATCTCTAGGTGGTGTACAAAATTTAAAATATTTAAAATTAAAACATGTGACAATAAAAACAACAGAATAAAATAGTTATTTAAAAAGTTTTTAAAATTATTAAAATACTAATTAAAAGCCTGAAAAAACAGGAGAATCTTGAGGTTCATCCTGAAAACAAAGAGAGAAAGAGATGCTCTTTTTTCAGCAGGGAGGCATATTCCAAAGCCCTGGGGCAGCCACAGATAAAGCCCAGTCCTAGGTCGCCACCAAACAAGCAGGTGGCAACCATAACCGGACCTCTCCAGAAGATCATAACAGGCGGCAGGGATTATGACAAAGGAGGCACTCCAGCCTGGACTGAAGCCATTAAGGGCTTTATAGGTGATAACCAGCACTTTGTATTTCATCAGGAAACATATTGGCAGACAGTGCAGTTCTTTCAAAACCGGTGTTATCTGGTCCCTTTGTGTTGTCCCAGAGACCAATCTGGCTGCTGCATTCTGTACCAACTGTAGTTTCCAGACTATGTATAAAGGCAGCACCACATAGAGCACATTACAGGAGTCAAGACTGGAGGTAACCAGCATATGTACCACTGTTTTAAGGTCAATCACGTCTAGAAATGGACGTAGCTGACGTATCAGCCAAAGCTGATAAAAAGTGCTCCTGGCCACCACCTCAACCTAAGAAACCAGGGAGAGCTTTGGACCCAGGAACACTCTTAAGCTACGTACCTGATCTTTCAGGGGGAGTGTAACCCCATCTAGAACAGGTAGATCTAAACTATCTCTCGGTTCCACCCTCCCCTAGTCAGTACCTCTGTCTTATTTGGATTCAACCTCAGTTTGTTATCTCTCATCCAGCCCATTACTGCCTCCAGGCAGGCATTTAGGGAAGATATGCCATATCATGATGAGGTCAGTATGGAGAAGTAGATCTCAGTGTCATCAGCATATTGATAACACCCAGCACCAAACCTCTTGGTGATCTCGCCCAGCACTTTCATGTAGATATTAAAAAGCATTGGAGACAGTATGGAGCGTTGTGGAACTCCACACTTTGGTTCTCGCTTAGCAGAACAACAGTCTCCAAGCGACACCATCTGGAATCTGCCAGAGAAGTAGGAGCGGAACCACTGTAAAACAGTGCCACTCAATCCCACCTCCTTCAGGTGGTCCAGAAGGATACCATGGTCAATAGTTTTGAAAGCCGCAGAGAGATCCAAAAGGATCAGCAGAGTCACACTCCCTCTGTCGATAGCCAGTTGGAGATCATCCATCAGGCCAACCAAGGCACTCTCAACCCCATAGCCCACATGAAAGCCAGTTTGAAATAGGTCTAGATTATCCACATCATCCAAAACTGCCTGGAGCACAGAGGCCACCACTTGCTCAACCATCTTGCCCAACCATGGAAGATTGAAACAGGTCTATAATTTGCTTAGTCTGAGGGATCCAGTGTAGCATTCTTCAAAAGTGGTCTAATAATAGCCTCCTTAAGACAAAGAGGCATCCTGCCCTCCCTCAGAGAAGCATTTATAATATTGACCTGACTCTCTCTGCTAATATGATTATCAGATGAAATAAGCCAAGTTGGGCAAGGGTCAAGAGAACAGGTTGTAGGGCGCACAGTCCGAAGCAGATTGTCCACTTCCTCAGGAGTCACAAACTGAAAATAATCCAATCTAATCCCATAAGAGGAGTTGCTGGACACCTCCACAGTAGACTCTGCAGTAACTGTGGAATCCAGCTCGGCCCAAATCTGAGAGATTTTATCCACAAAAAAAGCCATTTAATAAATGTCACAGTGAGTGACTGATGGTTCCAAGTTTAAATTCAAGGGTAAAACTGTGGTAAGCATGAACAGTTCCTACAAATGTCTGAAGTTGAAGCTGCTATTTAAAGCACAGCTCCAGGAATCAGCTGAAACACTGCCAATACGAGCACATCCTGGGGTGGGGGGAGGTAGGCAGAAGAGGAGGGCAGCAGAGCTCCTTTAAAAATATATATATATTTAATCTACGATATGTAGAAGAGCTTGGATCGATTATTTATATTTATGTAAACCGTTTTGGGAAATTTTGTTGAAAAGCGGTATGTAAATATTTGTCATGTTCGTATTTAGTTTCAAGTTTAGGATCAGGATGGAAATTGGACTACAGAATAGCGGGAATAGATTACATACAGGTATATTACAGCGCCTCCAGGATTATTTAACCCAAACATATGAAGAAGCCGGTTTCTCAAATGGAAAGGGGGAATAGGTGTCCTTCCAGTGCTTTTCAGTCTGCCTCTAAAATGTTATTGCAAGGGGAGCTTTAGGGTGGCACCAGATTTTGGGGTACCAGCTGCCACTTCTCGGAATCAGACAAAAAAACCCAGGTGATCTAATCCTGCTTTACTTACTGACATAGAAGATGATGCCAGTCACCAGCAGGATGGCAACCAGGACCCCCAAGATGGCTCCCACAATGAGCCCCGTGGGCACCAAGGCTGAAATGGGAAAAACAGCAATATGACTGAAGTGAAAAGGCTCACCCTAAACCTTCTTCTGTTCTAGGGAAAGACAAGCATGCACATGAAGGTCAGAGACACACATGGAATTAGCTAAGTCAGGGAGGGGGTCACCCAAAGAGATATTGGAGAGCTGGAGGTTGAGGCTCAGTCCTGCCCTATTAAGGGAGGCTATACAAAGGATTGGCTCCAGTTATGAAGATGAAAGTCAGGGCCTTCTCTGCAGTAGCCCCTAATACAGTAGAATTTCTTCTCCACAGAGGCACATCAGTGCATTCCAAGATTCTCAAAATGTTTGCAAAACCATTCTGTTTAAAATGACCTTCACTGACCTCATGTCATGCTTTTTGCTGTTGCATACTCACACTGGCTGACACTCTGATTAGTGCTCTGCTTGCAATAAATCTGCAGCAGCAGGTGTTGCACTAGTGCAAATGTTTGTGCAACCTGTAGCATGCCCCATATGTTTAGCAGGGAACTTCTGCACAATCATGCACTTTTCAGCCTCTCTGTGACTTTGCACAGCTACATAATCTTCTTGCACTAGCAAAATTTTGCTCATTGCACAAGTGCAGCATTATTTATTAGCCTACTTTCCAGTAGGCTTATGAGATCACCCAGCTGTGTGTGTGTCCCATCAACTTTTCAACACTTGGACCAATACAACATAAAATAAATTAAAACCACAACCCTAGTTAAAAAGACCCTCTAAAAAGACCCTCGATGTGAATTTGTGGAAGCAATGTGGGCAGAAAAGAACTGCTTCTTTGTCGCCCACACTGCCAGAGCATAGGTCTTAAAATGTGCTCTGTGTTGTGTCCGATCAAATTGGCACCGAATTTGAGACTTTAAAAGTCCTTTAGAGACTTTTAAGATGCTGTCGGAAATGGGGAGGCTCTTATTTCAGCAGGGAGTACATTCCAAAGTCTCAGGGCAGCAACAGAGAAGACCCGTACCTGACTGGCCACCAGACAAACTGTTGAGGAAGTTGGCCATAGTCCATACGCAGACATATACACTTGGTAGTTCCAGTCTTGTTTGTATCAAGATGGGCCTCCTCTGCTTCCCAGGTCACTTCCCATCAACAGCCACATCCTCCCCCACCGAGGCTTTTTGGCACTCCCCCATCTGCTTTGTACTGACAGCATCCACAGGGAGCTACCGGGTGTTACTTGTGATGCTGCTGTTGAGCGGCCTTTTCTTTCAATCCCTCCCCCCTCCCCAAGTGAAAACCCACCTCCCAAAATCTGCCACATGGCCCCAAAGAATCCAGGCCTCGCTCCCCTGCAGTCTCTCACCAGGCTCTTCCCAGGCCAAATCCAGGGGCCTCAGAAGACTGTCGTGTTCCACGTGGCACCGGTAGCGGTCTCTCTCCTTGGGATCAATCTGGATGCTAAGCCAGGTGTGGTAGGTTCCATCTGAGTTGGGAGTGACACCCCTGCGGAAGGTCTCGTGCTCCCAGACCTCCCCATCCTTCACCCAGGTGGCATCGATCTCCTTGGGGTAGAAGCCGTGAGCCTGGCAGATGAGGGTCTCCAGCCCACCATGGCCTGACGTGCGTGTCACCTTCACCACTGGGGGCTCTGCAAAAATGCCAACATCAGTGTCAACAAAGCCTCCCTCCAGTGCTGTCAAGATGGGCGCTTTAAGAGCAGGCAATAGCCCTTTCCCCAGCCCCAGAACATGCTCTCTCTGAACATGGAGGCTCTGTTAATTTCCCAGGGCCAATAGCAATTAAGAAGCAGAATAAAAGAGCAGGTTTGTAATATTAAGGATGCTCCAGTTAAATGTTCAAGGGTGAAGACAATGTAAAAGGTCTGGAAAATAGAATGGACCTTGCCGGATGCTGAAAGGTCATTAGAGCAGGCACTACCTGCAGTTCTCAGGCAGCCTTCAAAAGCAGCTCTGACACAACTCACTGCAGTCGTGAAGCTGGGAGGTGAGCAAGACGTAGTCACCTCCCATGTCCTGGCCCATGTCCACATCCTAGACAAGATCTCTCTGTCTACGAGGGGCTGCAGCTGGCACGGCAGCCTTATCTGGTGAAAGATTCTCCATGCCTCTTAGGCCTCCAGTGACCAAGAGTTGTTCCATGTAGATGGGGTCTTTAGTCTAGGATTGGCTGGAGGAACTGCCCTCCTCTCTGCATAAGCACTCCCCACCCCCCAATTCTAAGCCTCACCTGTCCTCATCAGAGTCTCCCTCCCATACTCCAGGTATTTCTGCAGCCCTTCAATGCACATCTTCTCCAGGTAACCCTTCCAGTAGTGAGCAATGGCTGGGTCAGCCTCCCATCTCCTCTTGGTCATTTGGGCCCACGGCACGATTGCTGTCCAAGTGAGAGTCTTTTTATCAAAGCTCAGGAAATCCCTGCCCCCATAGGCACACTGGTAATAACCTCCTCGGTATCCATTTTCATTCAGATCACAGCCAAACATGCGTTGCCAGGTGTGAATTCCTGAAAGGGAAAGGGCATCAGAGAGACAGCAGAGTCAGGATTCCTTCCTTATTATAGAAGGTCTGTACCAGGGAGGTAGCTAGGGGAGAGGGGGCCCGTATTCACCTCTCTCTGGTGCCCCCCCCCCGGGTCAGGGAGAAGATAATGAAGAAAATAGGGAGTGAACATAGGAAGCTGCCATATACTGAGTCAGACCATTGGTCTATCTAACTCAGTATTGTCTACACAGACTGGCAACGGCTTCTCCAAGGTTGCAGGCAGGAATCTCTCTCAGCCCTATTTTGGAGATGCTTCCAGGGAGGGAACTTGAAACCTTCTGCTCTTCCCAGAGAGGCTTCATCCCCTGAGGGGAATATCTTGCAGTACTCACACATCAAGTGTCCCATTCAGATGCAACCAGGGCAGACCCTGCTTAGCTATGGGGACAAGTCATGCTTGCTACCACAAGACCAGCTCTCCTCTGTGGTGGTGGAGCTGGAGGGCCCTCGGGAGCTGGGGGCCCAAGTTCTTTGAACCCTTTCACTTAATTATAGCTACACCCCTGGTCTGCACCTCTGAGTTTTAGAACGGAGAAGGAGGGAGTTGGTCCACCTCCCCTACCAGCTACTGGAATGAGATAAGTGACAGGGGAGAGGGACAAGGTGGGTGTCAGGAATCCTTTAAAAAAAGGGCACAGTTTGTCATCTCATTCCAGGGTTGCCAGTCCTCCAGGATGGGCCTGGAGTCCCCAAGAAACAACATCAGCCTCCAAGAAAGATTGGAAAGTGATCCTGGTCCTCTTAAGAGCTTGATATTATGAAAAATGTTGGGGGAAAGCCTTCTCCTGGAAAACTTCACTCAGGGCTGGCAACTCCGTCTCCTTCAAACTAACTAACAGGAGGAGGGGAAATTTTGAGGGGCTGGTTTCTCTTTAAGGGATAAGTCCTAGTCTGTGTGTGTGTTATTTGCCAGGGCTAGCATTTGCCAGGGCTAGCAAACTCCTGTGGCATCCTGTTTTTGTTTCTCCCTGCCTGGAGGGGGTGGAGTCAGCTAGGGCTGTGGGAGGCCCCACATTCCTTTGAGCCACATTCCTGTGTCTCAGTTTGAAGCCTACTCTCTACATAAGAGGTGAAGGCCTGAGAGCATAGCCAACAGGGACAGCAAACAGGGCACTGGAGTTTTGCAGGGGTTTAGCGGGAAGTGTGCAGGGGAGCCTGGAACAAGTCCCTGTAATCACAAGGAGCCCAGTGGAAAAGAGAAGGGAAGTACAAATCCCTTCCCCATATTCTTGAGTAAGGCAGTTTGGACAGTTAAATAGCTGATCAATATAGCTGACACCTATCATTCTAATAAACTGTCTCCAAATACTGTAAGACACTTTAAGTGGTACAGTGGGGAAATACTCGACTAACAAGCAGAAGGTTGCCAGTTCAAATCCCCACTGGTACTATATTGGACAGCAGTGATATTGGATGAAAGGCATCATCTCATACTGTGCGGGAGGAGTCAATGGTAAACCCTTTCTGTATTCTACCAAAGAAAACCACAGGGCTCTGTGGACACCAGCAGTCGAAATCGACTTGATGGCACACTTTAAATAGTGTAAACTGCCAACAAAAGCAGTTACGAAGATAGAAAGTCAGCAGGGGAGGGGTTCACTTCCCAGTAGAGTATCACATGTATGATTATTTGCTCCATGGGCAGAAGTCATGGGTGTGTGCTCAGTGCAAGGAGCTCCTGGCGCTCAGGGAACAAGTTCTTTCCCTCGAGAGCAAGGTGGCGGATCTGGAGAAGCTCAGAGAGGCATGCAACCTTCAGGGATATGATAGAGGCATCCCACTCCAAGGCCGATAGCTCCTCTGCTGTCAGGGAGAATGACAGTCTCAGGCAAGGAGAACATTGGTCTGAGGAAGAGGGAAATGCTCCTTTAGAAGGGACCCATATCCTCTTGCACAGAGGATACTCCTCTGGGGTGGGGGCCTCCTTGTAGTGGGTGATTTGATCATTAGAGGTATAGAGAGATGGGTTTGTGACCCACGTGTTGACCGCACGGTGACTTGCCTGCCTGGTGTGAAGGTTGCGGACATCAGGCAGTGTCTAGATAGGCTCTTAGGCAGTGCTGGGGAGGAGACAGCTGTCATGGTGCACGTCGGGACCAACGAGGTGGGGAAATGTCGTCGGGAGGTCCTGGAAGCCAAATTTAGGCTGATAGGTAGAGTATTGAAGTCCAGAACCCCCAAGGTAGCATTCCCAGAAATGCTACCTGTTCCACGCGCAGGTACAGTGAGACAGGCAGAGCTGAGGGGTTTCAATGCATGGATGAGACGTTGGTGCCGGGAGGAGGAGTTTCGATTTGTTAGGCACTGGGACACATTTTGGGGCAAGCAAGGCCTGTACAAAAGGGACGGGCTGCACCTGAACCAAGATGGAACCAGACTGCTGGTGCTTAAAATCAAAAAGGTTGCAGAGCAGCTTGTAAAATGACACCTGGGGAATAGCTGACAGGAGCTGGACAGTATCCAGTTCAGCAAAAGCCATCCTTTAAAGTGTGAGGGTGCGAAGGATTCAGATAAAACAGAAGGGGACAGAGCAGTACCGCATAAAGAGCAGATAGGAGCCTGTGCCAGCTGGTCCAAGAGTCAAAAGAAAGATAGCATACACCAGGTGAGAGATTCAGCGTATAGGTGCTTATATACCAATGCTAGAAGCCTCCAAGCCAAGATGGGAGAGCTGGAGTGCTTGACTGATAACACAGAAATAGATATAGTGGGTATAACAGAAACATGGTGGAACAGTGAGAACCAGTGGAACACTGTTATCCCTGGATATAAACTCTATAGAAAGGACAGGGAGGGGTGCCTTGGAGGTGGAGTAGCAGTGTATGTTAAGAGACAGAATCTAACAAGGTAGAAAAGCTAGGAGGACCTGAGTCCTCCACAGAAACCCTGTGGGTGACAGTACAAGGCCTGAAAGAAAACGTGCTAGGAAATGTGCTACTGGGGACGTGCTATCGCTCTCCGGATCAAAATGCTGACAGTGCCTAGGAGTTGCAGGAGGAAATCAGGGAGGTGTCAAGGAGAGGAAGGGCAGTAATAATGGGTGACTTCAATTACCCGCACATAGACTGGGTAAATTCACAGTCAGGTCATGACAAAGAGGTCAAATTTCTAGATACACTAAATGACTGTGCCCTAGAACAGTTGGTCTTGGAACCAACCAGAGAGAAGGCGACCTTGGACTTAATTCTGAGTGGCATTCAGGACCTGGTACGTGATGTCAGTGTCATCAACCCTTTAGGGAACAGTGACCACAGTTGCGATCAAATTCAGCATACATGTGGGGAGAGAATCACCAAGGAAGTCTAACACAGACATTTTGCATTTCAGAAAAGGAAACTTCTCCAAAATAAGTATGGTGAAAAGAAAACTGAGAGGGAAAGTCAGGAGAGTCACTTCACTCCAGAGTGCATGGAGTTTACTCAAAACCACAATACTAGAAGCCCAGTTAGATTGTATGTTCTAAAGGAGGAAAGGTATCACTAAGTCCAGGAGGATGCCAGCATGGCTAACAGGTACTGTCAAGGAAGCCATAAAAGCGAAGACGACTTCCTTCCGAAATCAGAAGGCCTGTCCAAATGAAGAGAACAGAAAGGAACACAAACTCTGGCAAAAGAAATGCAAGGTGATAATAAGGGAGGCGGAAAGAGAGTTTGAGGAAAATTTAGCTAAAAGTAAAAAGGGGAATAACAAAAACCTCTTTAAATACATCAGAAGCAGGAAACCTGCCAGGGAGGTGGTTGAACCATTAGACAATGAGGGAGTGAAAGGGATTATTAAGGAGGATATGGAGGTTGCAGAGAAGCTGAATGAGTTCTTTGCATCTGTCTTCACGGCAGAGAATACTGAGCATATACTGAGTACCCAGAATGTTGGGGGGCAATATGCTAAATCATTGTAAACCGCTTAGAGAGCTTCCAGCTATAAAGCGGTATATAAATGTAAGTGCTATTGCTATATACCTGTTCCTGAACCAGGCTTTTCGGGGATGGAGGCTAAAGAACTGAGTCAGATAGAAGTAACAAGAGATTATGTTCCAAACTGTTTGGAAAAACTGAAAACTAGCAAATCGCCAGGGCCGGATGGCATCCATCCAAGAGTCCTCAAAGAACTCAAATGTGAAATTGCCTTGCTAACTACCTTGCTAAAATATATAACTTATCCCTGCAAACAGGTTCTGTACCAGAGGACAGGAAAGTAGCAAATGTAACATCAATTTTCAAAATGGGATCCAGGGGCAATCCAGGAAATTACAGGCTGGTTAACTTAACGTCCGTTCCAGACAAATTAATGGAAAGTATCCTCAAGGATAAAATTGTAAAGCACATAAAAGAACAGGCCCTACTGGGAGAGAACCAGCTTGGCTTCTGCAAAAAAAAAATCTTGCCTCACCAACCTTTTGGAGTTCTTTGAGAGTGTCAACAAGTATGTGGATAAAGGTGTTCCAGTTGACATAGTATACCTGGAGTTCCAAAAGGTTTTCGACAAAGTTCCCCATCAAAGACTCCTGAGGATACTTAGCAATCATGGGATAATGGAAAAAGTACATGTGTGGATTGCTAACTGGTTGAAGGACAGGAAACAGAGGGTAGGTGATAAATGGAGAGTTTTCACAATGGAGGGAAGTCAGTTTGGGGTCCCCCAGGGATCTGTACTGGGACCAGTGCTTTTTAATTTATTAATAAATGATCTAGAAATAGGGGTAAGCAGCGAAGTGGCCAAATTTGAAGATGATACCAAACTCTTTCGGGCAGTGAAATCCAAAACGGATAGTGAGGAGCTCCAAAAGGATTTCTCCAAATTGGGTGAGTGGGCAACAAAATGGCAAATGTGATTCAATATTGGCACGTGTAAAGTGATGCTCTTTGGAACGAAAAACCTCAATATCAGGTATACGTTGATGGGATCTGAGCTGTCGGTGACTGATCAGGAGAGGGATCTTGGGGTCGTGGTGGACAGCTCGTTGAAGGTGTCGACTCAATGTGCGGCAGCTGTGAAAAAGGCCAATTCCATGCTAGGGATCATTAGGAAGGGGATTGAAAATAAAACTGCTAATATTATAATGCCCTTATACAAAACTATGGTGCGGCCACACCTGGAGTACTGTGTACAATTCTGGTCACCACATCTTAAAAAGGACATTGTAGAACTGGAAGAGGTGTAGAAGAGGGCAACCAAGACGATCAGGGGCCTAGAGCACCTTCCTTATGAGGCAAGGCTACAACTCCTGGGGCTATTTAGTTTAGAAAAAAAGACGACTGCGAGGAGACATGATAGAGGTCTATAAAACCATGCATGGTGTGGAGAACGTATATAGAGAGAAATTCTTTTCCCTTTCACAAAACACTAGAACCAGGGTTCGTCTCATGAAATTGATTGCCAAGAAATTTAGGACCAACAAACGGAAGTACTTTTTCACACAACACATAATCAGCTTGTGGAATTCTCTGCCACAAGATGTGGTGAGAGCCAACAACCTGGATGGCTTTAAGAGGGGATTGGATAACTTCATGGAGGAGAGGTCTATCAACGGCTACTAGTCTGAGTGCTATAGGCCACCTCCAGCCTCAAAGGCAGGATGCCTCTGAGTACCAGTTGCAGGGGAGTAACAGCAGGAGAGAGGGCATGCCCACAACTCCTGCTTTTAGGCTTCCAGTGGCATCTGGTGGGCCATTGTGCGAAACAGGATGCTGGACTAGATGGGCCTATCCTCTGATCAAGCACTTCCTTTCCCATTTCTCCCCAGAATGTCTTGTGCCTGGTCCCTGACCCCCACCTTCCTCCACTCACCACTGCTCTGGCTATAATTCTTCAGGTATGTCAGCCTCATTTTGCATATTTGATCAATGTTCTGGGTGTCCAAGTCCCAGTACTTCTGCATCCAGGCCAAAGCAGATGCATTCTTCATTGTGTTGCTGTCATAGTAAGCAATGGGCTGGTCATCCACATAAGCTGCAAAGACACACTGGGGCAACTTCTGTGTCAGTTCTGACAGCCCCATGTGGAAAATTTTCAGAGAGTGTGAGAAGCCTGCATTGGAAGAGACAGAGTGGAGAACAGAGTTAGAGGGCTTGCAGGTGAGGGCAACCAAAAACTACTGATAAGCCCGCTGTTTCTTTAAATCTCTCTCTCTCTCTGAGGAAGATCAATTAACAAATGTTAAGGTTACTGCTGTCATACCCATGAAAAAATACTTCCAGCCACAATTAAGCAGTTCCTGGAAATCTGAGCTTCTTCTGTCTCTATTGAGGAGGGAGCAAGGAATAACCCATCTCCAGGGAAACGAGCTCTGTGCGGGACAGCAAGTCCTAAAGATTTGCCTCCACTTTTTGCATTTTAAGAAAATGCATTTTTTATGAATAAAATCCCATAGGGTCTGGGATGAATGCAAATTCCACACTCTCTCCCCTGCAACCCGGGGAGTTTAGGCCCGGGGTGTTTAGCCCTGAGAGATACCAGTGGCAGCATATGAGGGGTGCCAGTGGATAGGGGCACAGAAGTGCACTTCTGGGTGGGTGAGCAGTGTCCCACAAGTTAAATTTCAGAAACAGAATTGGGGGGGCAGGGGGGATCTACTTATTGGGAGGGGACACTTGCCCCCCCCCCCGTGCTGTTCTGGAGCCACCCTTGAGAGGTACTGAGGTACTCACCACAGAAACCCTCCTGCAGCAAGAAGGCAGCTGCCCCCAGAAGCAAGAGGTACCACCACACCAGACCCATCTTCACTGGATTACAAAAGTTCCCTTGCGGTGATTTCCTTGTGGTCCCCAGCAGAAACAAGTTGAGGAAGAATATAGAGGAACTTCAGTTGGGTGAGGGGGAAAGAGACTAACCAGCTGGAAAAACTCACTCCAGATGCCACTGATGGACTCAGTGGAGACTCTGCATCATTGAAAAGAGAAAAATTGTGCTGGAGTTAATACGCGGAGACAATTTTACTTAGAAAATTTAAAAAGTGGGGAGGATATCTAACATTTGTTTTATGCTTTTCTGCTGACCACCCCCCCCCAACGCCACTCTCTTCCCTGCAAAAAAACCAGCATCCAATGGTTTCTGTCACATCAGAGACAATGTGAGCAAGTCAGTGGGTGTGAGAGAGCAGCAGTATGAACCCAGCATCCTCTGCAGTCAGCATCCATGCCTTCCTCACAGATGTGCACCTAAGCAATTTTGGAGCTTGGACCTAAAAGCCTTTGGAAGCCCCCCCCCCCAAAATTAAGCATCATCATGCTCAGCCCGACAGATTCAAGAGGATTTGGGGGGCCCCGGGGGCTGTGGAGGCCCTGGGCTTCGGCCCAGAAGTCCAGGGGTAAGAGTGGCTCTGCTTCCTCATTCACACATCTGGAATCTGTGCAGTTTCTGTATCTATTATTTGAACTCCTGAGGTCACATACAGGAATGGATGTTTGATCAGTTAAGCTTTTGAGTTCCAAGAATGCTTCATCAGACAATCATCATGCAATTATACAAATTAAAAGTTAGGAACATAGGAAGCTGCCATATACTGAGTCAGACCATTGGTCTATTTAGCTCAGTGTTGTCTTCACAGACTGGCAGTGGCTTCTCCACGGTTGCAGGCAGGAATCTCTCTCAGCCCTATCTTGTCCTAAAAAAAAAATTAAAAAATCTTGTCCTATCTTGGAGATGCCAGGGAGAGAACTTGAAATCTTCTGCTCTTCCCAGAGCGGCTCCATCCCCTGAGGGGAATATCTTCCAGTGCTCACACTTCTAGTCTCCCCTTCATGTGCAACCAGGGCAGACCCTGATTCGCTAAGGGGACAAGTCATGCTTGCTACCACGAGACCAGCGCGCGCTCTCTCTCTCTCTCTCTCTCTCTCTCGACCAGAAATGCAGCAGATTGAAGGTTGGAATATCAGTCGACTTCTGGACAAAAGAACTTGATCTTTTAGGCAAATTGCCCAAAATGGAAGATGCAAAGTTAAAGGAAAGAGAGAGAGAGTAAAGTCCTTGCTGTTTGAGCTGCGGGTGGCTGACCTACCCACTCCTTCTGGGTGTTTGTTGCACTCACTCACAACCAAAAAAACAGGAGCTGCTTGTTCAGATAACACTTGCCCCAGTTGCACCCGACTTCTGGAGCCATAAGAGTCAGTGGGACTGGGGGAGCACTCTTATGAAGACAAGGTCTTAGAAGGTAAGATAAGGCCTTGGGTGAGAGATGCCTTAAGGCCTTTAGAAGATAAGGTCTTCTGGAGCCAGAAGATAAGAGCTGCAGATCATGTGATATGCGTCATGTGAAATGCACATATGCTCCATGGAAATGTTGTGCAGAGGCTGAGAGTAGACTGCAGCCTCTGTGCGAGAGCGTCAGCCCTGCCATCCTTGAAAGGGCACACATACACCCCCCGCCAGCACCAGAAAAAATGGGGGGAGGGGTTTTGTTTTTCCAGAAGGGTCAAATTATGGGTGGCTGGCTGGCTGGCTGAGTGGTATCCCATGTGTGAGATTTCTGAAACAGAAATGACAGGCAGGGGTGTGTGTGTGTGTGGAGGGCTACTTTTGTTGAGGGAGCCCCGCCCCCCACAAGCCCCTCTCGTCCCTTAGGCACAGGACCTGCTGTATAGTGGCCCTAGCCCTTTCCCAGTTCCATCTGGCGGATAAAACCAGCTCAAATGGGGCAGGTGGTGGGGGATGCAGAAGTGTGTAGAGGCCTGGGGTGGGGTCCGGAGGCAATATGGACAGACAGACAGGGCACCCATCTCCATAATCGTGCCTCTCCATACCCCACCCGAGGCCCGCACCCTCTGCCTTCCCCACCTGCCGCCAGACCCGCACCCCAGCTCAGTTCAGTTCAGTGGGTGGGTGTGGGGAGGGGCACGCCCGTCTCTCCCACGCCTTACACGCCAGCCTGGCTCCCCTCCGCCACCCCCAGAGCCTGGGTCAGTGGTGCGACTTCTGCCCCCGTCTTGTAAATGGAGCAGGTGGGGTTCCGCTCCTGTACTCACCCAAGCAGCCTCAACAAGGCGGCGGATGCCCCCGCCCGCAGCCAGCCAGGAGCAAGAGGAGCCCGCGACAGAAGCGGCTGGAAGCTCGCCTCTCTCCTGGCGCTCTGGCTGAGACCCTCCCAGTGCGGTGGGAATGCCCTTGGAACCAGATGACGAAGACTGCTCCGTCCGGAATCGGATTGGCTGAAGGGGAAATGCGGCCGGAGGTTGCTGGGCGGATCTCACGCCGGCCGGCTTGGCACCGTTGAGACTAGAGACAGCCGGCAAAGTTTGTTCCCTACGTTCACATACGCAGTAATCAGTGCCCTGTAAAAGAGGCACCTTTTTAACATGGTGATTCTCTGTATTCAGCAGGAGGAGAGTAACTGGCCCTATCCACCCCCCCAGCACAGTACCTCTGTTGCTGGTGTCTGTCTTATGTTTCTTTTTAGATTGTGAGCCCTTTAGGGGGACAGGGAGTCCTCTTATTTGTTTATTATTTCTCTGTGTTATTATGTTATTTATTATGTTATTCATTATTTCTCTGTATTATTTCTTTGGAAACTTTTGTTGAAAAGCGGTATATATAAATATGTGTTTGTTTATTATTTATTTATTTATCATATTATTATACTGCCTGCTATGTAAATCTCTAGGTGCTGCACAAATCCCAACATTAAAATCACAGTAAAAACTGTAATAAAAACAATATAAAACAAATTATTGTTAAAATTCTAATTAAAAGCTTGCAAAAACAGGAAAGTCTTGAGGTTTGTTGATGTCGTCCCCTGCGTTAACATACAGAGAGCCCTGTTGTTGGCTCTCTCACCAAGGCACCTCCTCCTGTCCAGGTGCATCCTGTTTCCCTCAGAGACCCACCAGATGCCTCCAGAAATGAAGGCATGCCCCCTCTCCTGCTGTTGCTCCCCTGTAGTTGGGAGTCAGAGTTATGCTGCCTCTAAATCTGCCTCTAAATCTTATGCTGCTGTTGCTCCCCTGTAGTTGGGAGTCAGAGTTATGCTGCCTCTAAATCTGCCTCTAAATTTTATGCTGCCACCGCTAAGATTTTCTTGCCTAGGTTTGTGTCCTGACTTCCTCTTGGTAGTAAAACGGAGGGCTGCGTGGGGAGAAGTATAACTCACAGGACACTGAGTGAACTTTAAAACAAAGTTAAGTTAATTTATGTACAGTAGCTAAGAGGTTTCTCTCTGCCAAAGCAGGGCTATCCAGGCATAATGGTGGTTTCTATAACACTGTATCAAACTTAGCCCTTTAGCAGAAGCTAGACTTATATGTTGCTGAGGTGCCTGTGTTGAATTCAACAAGCGTTCCCTGACTCTTAACCCTTTTACTGGAAACAATGACGCTGGTTGAAGATCCATACATATTATTATTATTATTAATTCGATTTCTATACCAACCTTCCAAAAATGGCTCAGGGCGGTTTACACAGAGATATAATAAATAAATAAGATGGCTCCCTGTCCCCAAAGGGCTCACAATCTAAAAAGAAACATAAGATAGACACCAGCAACAGTCACTGGAGGTACATATGCCATACACATCCAGCATTCATACAAAAGAGTCACACTTGCTAACCAGAGGTGTTCACTGGTGTGTACCAGGGATTCTCAACGTTGGGTGCCCAGAGGTTATTGGACTTCAGCTCCCATAATCCCCAAAGGCCACTGGGGCTGGGGATTATGGGAGCTGAAGTTCAATTACATCTGGGGACCCAACGTTAAGAACATAAGAACAGCCCTGCTGGATCAGGCCCAAGAAGGCCCATCTAGTCCAGCATCCTGTTTCGCACAGTGGCCCACCAGATGCCACTGGAAGCCACAGGCAGGAGTTGAGGGCATGCCCTCTCTCCTGTCGTTACTCCCCTGCAACTGCTACTCAGAGGCATCCTGCCTTGGAGGCTGGAGGTGGCCCACAGCTCTCCGACTAGTAGCCGTTGATAGACCTCTCCTCCATGAAGTTATCCAAACCCCTCTTAGAGCCATCCAGGTTGTTGGCTGTCACCACATCTTGTGGCAGAGAATTCCACAAGTTGATTATGTGTTGTGTGAAAGTGTGCATATGTACACTATCTTTGCTTAATAATAAGCAATGCTCATTTAAAAGTGTATCACATAACACTGATTGCATTATACTTGAACATAAGAACATAAGAACAGCCCTGCTGGATCAGGCCCACGGCCCATCTAGTCCAGCATCCTGTTTCACACAGTGGCCTACCAGATGCCGCTGGAAGCCACAGACAGGAGTTGAGGGCGTGCCCTCTCTCCTGCCATTACTCCCCTGCAACTGGTACTCAGAGGCACCCTGCCCTTGAGGCTGGAGGTGGCCCACAGCCCTCTGACTAGTAGCCATTGATGGACCTCTCCTCCATGAAGTCATCCAAACCCCTCTTAAAGCCATCCAGGTTGTTGGCTGTCACCACATCCATGTGTCACATCACATGAATATTTTGTTATCATGCTGCAAGCAAATTAACACTGGTTTATTGAGGCACACAATACATGGGATCAAAAGGAGTTGGGGTGTGCCCCTTTAATTAAAGGGAGTTGCCCCCCCCCAAAGGTTTAAATTGCAGCACTTAGAAATATGACTCTGAGCTAATAACTTGAAACTTGGTACTCATGATTCATGAGATGAGGTCACAAACGCACCTAATTTCAAAGCAATTTGATTAAAATTTCTACAGGCACAGCAAGTTAGAAAGTGCTGCAAATTGACACATTGAGCCAGGCTATCTTGCAGCTCTGATCCAGATTTCAGCCCTATGTAGCCCTATGTAGCCTTATGCCTAATTTCTGGAGTTCTGTTATACAGCAGCAAAGCATTCAGGTTTTTGAGCTGGAAGCCAGCAGAAGAAGAGGGAAGGAATGGGGGAAATCCCCCCCCCCAGCACACACACCTATAAGGCTCTTATTCTAAACTGGTCAGAGGAACCCTGGGCAAAAGCATTCCCCTTAGGAGCTGGTAATACATGGCAAGCCCCCTCTTGTTTCTCCTGCCCATCCCATCTTTAATATTTCTCTGAGTAGTGCAAAGGGTTCTCACAGTAGCTTACAAATAATGTAAATCATATTTTTAAAATCCACCTGTAAAAAAAGCGCCAATCACTCAAAGTCGGATCTGAGCTTGAGTCACACTGAATTTTAGGTACTTCCGTAGCGCTCCATGCTGCAATCTTATTTGTTCGGCTGTACCTACCCCATCCAAACCTGTCAGGATCTTCTTTGTCCCCACCCCCCTCAAGCAGCATAAATGTTTCCCTATGTGTGCCAGGCACTGTACAGAACCGAGTGGTGGTTCAGTGCTTTGCTCGGAGGGCTCACAGCCTCTACATAAATCTCCTCACCCTGTCAAATAACGGTTACTTTACCACCATCCTGCTGGCTGCCCATGCACCTTTCCAAGCTCCTCCCTCCATCTGATTCTGACCCCAATGCCCGTGGGAAACTTTCACTTTCGAGGGCTCCGCCCAGACGGGATCTGCCTAGCAACCGATGCTGTCACCAGAGTGCCCTTTTCCTATTGGTCAATGTCTTCTTTCGCCACGCCTCCTGCTACTCGTCCTGCTGGGCGTTCCTCGGCAAGAAAGGCGCGTCTCTGCTCTCGCCCGGTCAGATGAAGCATGCTTCCTTGGTGGTACCTCTTGCCCCTGGGGATAGCTGCCCTTTTACTGCTGGGAGGCCGGGACTCCACCCCCGGTGAGTTATGCGGCTGCCGGGGGAGGATCTACATGCCCCCTCTCCCGGAGGTGAGGGCGGGGGGCAGAGTTTGCCCCCAGCCCTAACTGGAAGAGAAAGAGCCTTTTTGGTGGGTGGCACGGAGCCCTGTGGAACTCTCCCCCTCCCCCCTCCTTAGGGTTAGGGTTTTTTTTTTTTAATTGCTGTATTCAGCTGGGAATTTTCTTTAGCTGATGGATTATTTGGGGAGGACCCCTGATCAGGGGAGTAGTGGGGGGAGGGTTCCGCGCACCTCCCTCTCCCTTGTAAAGCCGCGATGTGTAAAGGGGGCGAGTCCACTTTTGAACAGAGCAGTGGGGTGGTGGAGGAAGTGTGTAAACCCTTCTGCACAGTTTCTTGCTGTTACTGTCCCTCCTTTGAAGCGACTGTGGGCCCCCAAGAAAAAACAAAGTAAGGCCATTTTTCTTGGTCTTTCCGCTTCTTCCAAAGCACCCTTAATCCGAATCATTTAAGTTATGGGGCCAGATCCCTCCACACTGCTATCTTCTCCCTGTGTGGTGTTTTCCTGACTGTCTGTTCAGGACTGCAGGGTTCAGGGAAAGTTTAGGAGTGACTCGGAACTTGGAACCTTCTGCTCTTCCCAGAGCAGCACCATCTCCTGAGGGGAATCTCTTACAGTGCTCATACTTCTAGTCTCCCATTCATATGCAACTAGGGTGGGCCCTGCTTAGCTAAAGATTGGGGGACAAGTCATGCTTGCTACCACAAGACCAGCTCTACTCTCCTGCAATAATCCTATTTCCCAAGGGAGGGTTTAAATAAGCTTTCCCATTCCCACCAGAGGATGACTGAAAATAGTCAAAGAAGGTATTCTCGGCTAACACATGTCCTAGATTGACCTGGTTCACACAGTTGTTCCAATCCAAACCTAGATTTGAATAACTGTGGGAACCAAGCCAATGTGGATTGCTGCCATTAGCATGATTGTGTGAACCAGCAACACCAAGGTGGTTTATGACCTGAGATGAACCTGAGATTCCAGTCTCGGAAACTCACAATCACACTAATGTTGGTGAACCACATTATACCTAGATTCAAATCATTGTGTAAACCAGGTCATTGTGTAGCACTTAGAAGGCTCTGAGGTTTGGTTCAGAAGAAAGCAGAAGCCCGTGCCTCACCGAGTACCCAGCTCCCCACCATTTACTTACCTTTGATTGCTTGCCGAGAAGTGTAGAAAAGGGAGAGAATTAGTACTACAGTCTGTGTTGTGCGGTGGAACTCTCCCCAGCTGCTCTCTTTATTTTCATCTCACACACCCTCTTTCCACACCTTTGCAAAAGGCAGCATAGGCGTTGGCCTTGTGTCATTGCAAATGGATCTTGCCTGAACTATTTCATTCAATGACCTCTGGGCTAGAGTTGTGAGAGAAGGAGAAAATGTTCAGTGTCCTCCTATCTCCACATCAGGTTTCAGTTGCATAGTGTGGAAAAAGGGGGAAAGGGACAAGGCTTTGACCCGGGTCTCACGATCAGTGAGACCCGGTTTAGAACCATGAGCGGGGAGGGAGCCCTGGGCGGCCAAATCGGCCGCCCACACAATTTCCAGCTCCGTAATGGAGCCGGTGGGGGCTGGGGAGTTTGGGGGCTGCATGGCCCCTGGAAGCTCCAGTATGCCCTACGCAAGCACGCAGGGCATACTGGGGAGACCCCTAGAGCCGGGAGACGACTTTTCACCTCCCCTCCGGGGGTCTACTCGCAAGCAGCCACGGCGCGGAGCCGTACTGCGGCTACTCACAATCAGATAGCCTGGGTTTGTGGAGCACTCGCTTCGCAAACCTGGGCTAAGGGGAGGGCTACAGAAGCGGGTGACCTGCTTGTAGCCTGGTGGTTTACACAATCAGCGGTGATCGGGTTAGGCTCTCCTAGCCCGATTTTGTCTGATCGTGAGAATAGTCCCTTTCTCTTTCTCACACAGCACTAGCCCCAGGGGTCATCGAGTTGCAAGAGGCCCACCCCTTGGGCTGAGGGCAGCGGGGTGGGGGAGCTCCTCAAATGATTGGGGGAATCTGCCCCTGTGACCGTTTATGGCCGAACGCTACCTGAATTAAATGTGTCATTAAAGGTTTCAGTTTACTTGTGAGTAGTAGCTGTGGGGCAGAGATTCAGAAGACTGAGACCTCAGCAAGAGGGAAGGTATTTAATCCTCTCTAACCCACCCACCCCCACTCAGTTTTTTGCCAGAAAAAGCCACACCCCTCCCATGGCTCTTTTGAGTCTGAAAATCAGGGTAGCAAAAGGCACTTTCAGAACTAAATTCTTGCTTGGAGACAGCCTGGAGGTATCCTTTTTAGTAGGAAAGCAGCAAGAGGTATCGCGAACCTGCTTGGCTGCTGCTGCTGCTCCTCATGAGTAAGCTTAAGACTGTACTTAAGGCCACTTGTACTATACTTAAATCCACCTGTACTATAGGCCACCTCCAGCCTCAAAGGCAGGATGCCTCTGAGTCCCAGCTGCAGGGGAGTCACTGCAGGAGAGAGGGCATGCCCTCAACTCCTGCCTGTGGCTTCCAGCGGCATCTGGTGGGCCACTGTGCGAAACAGGATGCTGGACTAGATGGGCCTTCTTGGGCCTGATCCAGCCGGGCTGTTCTTATGTTCTTACCTGCACAGCCTTCATTTACTAACATGTGTAACTTGAGCCCTCTGTTTATGGGCATCTCAGATGCCAAAGGAGGCATGTTCTATCATTGCGGGGAGTTCTGGGACCCAGCACTAGGCAAAGGGGCAGCTTAACTCTTTCCTCCCTGCCACCATCTCCTCCCACCCCCACCACATGTACAGGGCATACGCCTGCTGAAGCTGCTTCTGGCATCTGCATGTTTTTTCCAGTGGCTAAAATATAAGCTTCAGAGGGGCTGCAATTTCAGCCTGGCAGTGGGTGTGTGGGGAAAGGGTTGGCCTCTCACTGCCTTGAGGCACCTTAATCGCAGACAGGCCACCTAATTACATCCTTATTTATTTACCATGTTTTTATACCGCCTGATATGTACATCTCTAGGTAAAACAATATAAAAAGTCACAGATTAAAATCCACAAAACACAATAAAATAATAGCATGAAACAGTTATTAAAACAAATTATTAAAATTAATTCTAATTAAAAGCCTGCGAGAACAGGTGAGTCTTGAGAGTCTTCCTGAAAACAAACAGAGAAGGAGATGCTCTTATTTCAGCAGGAAGCATATTCTTCCTCCAAGGAGCCAGCGTGGTATTAGAGTGCTGGACTAGGACCGGGGAGACCCGAGTTCAAATCCCCATTCAGCCATGAGACTTGCTGGGTGACTCTGGGCCAGTCACTTCTCTCTCAGCCTAACCTACTTCGCAGGGTTGTTGTGAGGAGAAACACCACTCCGGGCTCCTTGGAGGAAGAGCGGGAAATAAAATGTTAAAAATAAATAAATAAATATTCCAAAACCCCAGGGCAGCCACAGAGAATGCTCGGTCCTGGATCACCACCAGATGAGCCAGTGGCAACCATTACAGGACCTCTCCAGAAGATCATAACAGGTGGCAGGGTTCATGACAAACAAGGCGCTCTCTTAAAAAAATACGTTGTTCTAGTAAGAACTAATCTGCCTACTTCCATTTCACTACTTCTAGCTGGACTGATTGATTTAATTGATTGATTGATTGCAGGGGTGTAACTATAATAGGGCAAGGGGAGACAGTTGTCTGGGAGCTCACTGCCTTGGGGGGCCCCCAGAGGCAAGTCACCTGACTGACTCCCCCAGCCGTGCACCCGCCCGGGCTTCCTTCAGTTGTATTCATCCTCCGAAACTGATGTGAGTGTTAAGACCTGGAGCTACCAGAACAGCATGTCTTTCTCTAGTACCATTTAATGACTTGCGTCATCCACAATTTACAAAACCTTTTAAAAAATAATTTAGGATTATGTTCTCTTGTGGCATATATATATATATATATATATATATATATATATATATATAATTTTTACTATGCTTTTTGTTACCACTATTCAGCCTCATTTAAGATTTCTTTACTTCATGAGCTGAGCTTCAGTGAGGGGGGGGGCCATTTTAAAACCTTGTCTCTGGGCCCACTCTAACCTTGCTATGCCCCTGATTGATTGATTGTTTGATTAAGTGCCATCAAGTCGGTGTCGACTCTTAGCGACCACATAGATAGATTCTCTCCAGGATGATCTGTCTTCAACTTGGCCTTTAAGGTCTCTCAGTGGTGCATTCATTGCAATTTGCTGTCATAATCAAGTCCATCCACCTTGCTGGTTGTCCTCTTCTTCTCTTTCCTTCAACTTTACCCAGCATTATGGACTTCTCAAGGGAGCTGGGTCTTCGCATAATGTGTCCGAAGTATGATAGTTTGAGCCTGGTCATTTGTGCGTCAAGTGAAAATTCTGGATTGATTTGTCTTATGATCCATTTGTTTGTTTTCCTGGCTGTCCATGGTTTCCTCAAAAGTCTTCTCCAGAACCAAAGTTCAAAAGTGTCAATGCTTTTTCTATCTCGCATCTTCCAAGTCCAGCTTTTGCATCCATAGAGTGTCACGGGGAAAACTATTATCCAAACCATTCTAATCTTTGTAGGTGTCGACACTTCACGACATCTAAATATCTTTTCCAAGGCCTTCATTGCAACCCTACCAAGTGCTAGTCTGTGTCGTATTCCTTGACTGCTGGATCCTTTACTGTTGATGGACGATCCTAAAAGGCAGAAGCTATCCACCACTTCAGTGTCTCCATTGTCAATTCTGAGGCTGGTTGCTAGTTTTTACATTTAGTCATAGTCCCATTTTTTCACTGTGCTCCTTGGTTTTCATTACTAGAGCTTATAGATCATCCACATTCTCAGCTATCAGAGTGGTGTCATCAACGTAGCGCAGGTTATTGATGTTTCTTCCTCGAACTTTAAAGCGACGCTCATCTTCTTCCAATCCAGCTTCTCTCAGTATATGTTCAGCATATAAATTGAATAAAGAAGGAGAACGTATACAGCCTTGTCTTACTCCTTTGCCAATCTGGAACCAGTCTGTTTTACCATGTTCTGACTGGACTGTGGCTTCCTGCCCTGTGTATAGGCTTCTCATGAGAACAATGAGATCTTCTGGGATGCCCGTTTTCCTAAGGATATTCCACAACTTGACATGGTTGACGCAACTGAAGGCTTTTCTGTAGTCAATAAAGCACATGTTGACTTCTTCCTGGTATTCTTTGGCTTTAGTTATTCAGCGTGCATCAGCAATGATGTCTCTTGTTCCACGGCCTTTTCTGAAACCAGCTTGAACATACAGCATTTCCTTTTCCATGTAGGGCTAATCTGCACTGGATGATCCTTAGCACTATTTTGCTAGCATATGAAATGAAGGATATTGTGCAATGGTTTGCGCATCTGTTAAGTCTCCATTCTTTGGTTAGACTGACCTCTTCCAGTCTGTTGGCCACTGTGTTGTTCTCCAAATTTGCTGGCATAGTTTAGTTAGAGCCATGACTGATTCTTCTTCTGTTTCCTGCCATATTTCTGTAGCTATTCCATCAGTTCCTGTAGCCTTCTGACTTGGTAATGACTGGAGTGCTGATCTAACTTCATCTTCCCATACTAGAAGTTCTTGCAAGTAGGGAATATCTTCTAGGATATCTTGGATGTTGATGTCCCTGCTGTACAGATTTTCAGTATACTGCATCCATCTCTGTTTGATCTTCTTTGAGTCAGTTACTATCTGTCCTTTGGCATCCCTTCACATACCAGTTTGAGGTTGGAACCTCCCTCTGAGTTCAGAGATCTTTTGGAAAACTTGCCTTGTTTTTCTGTGTCTGGACTAAATTTGGTTAAAATCAAGGTCCACAAGTTAGACCTCTTGCACCTCAAATGTTCACATGTCCACCATGTGAGAGCGGGGAGGATGACATCATTACAAACTACACCATTGAGGTGTCCCTGTGTGTCACTCAGTACAACTGTACCAAATTTATTATTTTTTATTTTTACATTTTATATCCCGCTCTTCCTCCAAGGAGCCCAGAGCGGTGTGCTACATACTTGAGTTTCTCTTTCACAACAATCCTGTGAAGTAGGTTAGGCTGAGAGAGAAATGACTGGCCCAGAGTCACCCAGCAAGTATCATGGCTGAATGGGGATTTGAACTCGGGTGTTCCCGGTCCTAGTCCAGCATTCTAACCACTACACCACGCTGGCTCTCCACTACACCACACTGGCTCTTTGGTTCACATTGGCTAGATAGTCCACAAGTTAGCCCACTTGCGCCTCAAACGTTAATGCGTCTGCCATCTTAGATCAGGGTGGATGACATCATTACAAACTACACCATTGGGGCATCCCTATGTGTCCCTACAGCTGTAGCAAACTTGGTTCAAATTGGTTAGATAGTCCACAAGTTAGCCCACTTGTGCCTCAAATGTTTACGTGTCCACCATCTTGAAGTGGGGTGGATGACATCAGCACAAACTACGCCATTGAGATGTCACTATGTGTCCCTACAACTGTGCCCAATTTGGTTCATATTGGTCCAGGCATTGCAAAGTTGATGGCGGAGGATATCTCTCTCTCTCTCTCTCTCTCTCTCTCTCGTGATCTCATAAGCCTACTGGAAAGAAGGCTAAAAAAAAAGGAGCTTCTACTTTGGCCCTTATCTTATGGATTCAGATGTTGGAGGCCGCTGGGAGGTAAGCAATAACTGATCAAAGGAGGGACCCTTGAGCAGTTCACTGTGAGTTATCGCAAACACACACACACCTCTCCTGGCAGGGTCTCTGCATAAACATGTCCAGGCATTTAGTGATGACGCCACCAGTGAAGACGAAACCACCAATACAGTCTGTGTGTTTTCTTTGTGCTGATCTAGGGAGACGATAGTTTGGGATACTTCTGTCTAATGGAGGGTGGGTGAAGTTGACTCTCCCCCCTCCCCACCCCACTAGCAATGTAAGACCCCTTCTCTAACTGAGGGGCAAGGCAGAGAAAGGTCCCAAGGGGGGTGTCTTAGCTTAGCTGCCTTTGATGGCCCAGTGGCCTTGCTGTGGAGCTCCCAAGTCAGGCTGTGATATCTGTGTGCACCTAGATAATTTTGGAGCCTTGGCCTAAAAGTCTTTGGAGCAGCCCTCCCCCATAGCTGCAAGTTAAACATCACGTCCCTACACACACACACACGCGCACACACACACACACACACACACACACACACACTGACACACGCAGTATTTTCAACACGTGAGTTCTTTGCATAAATATTCCTGTTTTATATCCTTACATTCTTGTGAGTTCAGTTGCTGTTTGTGTCTCAAGAACCCACATGTTAAAAATACTGTGTTTGTCACAGTGTGTGAGTGGGGTGGGAGGGGGATGATCCTTAATTTGCAGCAGGGGTGGGTGGGTCTCCAAAGGCCTTTAGGTCCAGGCTCCAAAATTACCTAATGGCCCCCCCGGGTGCAGTACGGACCAGCCGCACAGCGACCACACCACCTGGGACAGACTAAAGAGGGTTTGGGGGGCCCCATGGGGTGTGGAGGCCCAGGGAGTCCAGGGGTAAGAGAGCCACTGCCCCCCATGCCCACTACCTGAAGTGGGGCTGCCTCTTCTGCCCCATATTATTATCATCAAAAATTCTTGGAGTAGCTCACAAAATAAGTAAAACATCCCCATGGATGGTCTGGCCCTGCTCTGCTCTCGCTCCTTCCACACATCATTCCCCATCTCAGTCGTTTTTGCTGCCCCAAAGTTCTTCTCCACACCATCTCTCAATTCTTCTTCCCAGTTCCCTTGACCACTCTTTCCATGGGAGAAATCCCACTCTCATTATCCCCCTCCCCAGGGGGTGGGGAGTAGCTATAATTGAACAGGGTGCGGGGAAATGTCCCTGGGTGCCTGATGGGAGAACTAAAAAGCAACTGCTCACTCTTCACTCTTGCTGTTGTATGAATATATGAGGTGATCGTAGTAGGTATATATGTTTTTAAAGATGTTTCTGAGCAAGGAGAATACATGCACAGGGGTATGAAAGTTTCTGCATGCACGGGGAATGTGTGATATTGTTTGCACAGGAGAAAAGGCATACCGAGAATGTTGTGTTTTTCACCATGTCCTTGCAGTTCTCTTGCAGCAAAGACATGGGGTGGGGAGAGGAGAAAAAGGTTGTGGGACCAGGGCCCATCTTTGCTACTTGTCCTAGGATCTATACCAACCTTGCCATGCCCCTGTCCCCATCTCTTTGGCTTCCTGAGGATTCCCCTCTCCTGCTACCCTGCTTAGGGTATCATATATTTATAGAAAGAGGCCCCCAGCCACCTCCCATGTGCCTCCACTGGATTTTGTAAATGGCAGTCAGGGCCTGTTGTAGGGTGGCAGGACCTTTCGAAGGAGGACCATGATTTGGTGTTCACTGGACTGCAGACACCCCTGACTCTGCCCTTCTCTCTTCCTTCCTAGGTTCCTCATGGCACCTCCTGCACCATTTCTACCTAGGGGTATCAGAAGAACACATCCAGGGTCCGCCCAGGTTCACTCAGGTGGGGTATGTGAACGACCAACTCATCACTCGCTATGACAGCAACACAAGGAAGGTTCGGCCTCAAGTCCGCTGGGTGGAGAAGGCGGCGGATCCTCAGTTCTGGGAGTGGGAGACCCATTTTGCTCAGGAGACTGAGGAGTTTTTCAGGCAGGATTTCCTGACCCTGAATAGCTGCTACAACCACAGTGGAGGTGAGTGGAGGCAGGGGCGGAGCCATCACTAAGAACATAAGAACAGCCCTGCTGGATCAGGCCCAAGAAGGCCCATCTAGTCTAGCATCCTGTTTCGCACAGTGGCCCACCAGATGCCGCTGGAAGCCACAGACAGGAGTTGAGGGCGTGCCCTCTCTCCTGCCATTACTCCCCTGCAACTGGTACTCA
This sequence comes from Hemicordylus capensis, assembly GCF_027244095.1. Taxonomy (NCBI): domain Eukaryota; kingdom Metazoa; phylum Chordata; class Lepidosauria; order Squamata; family Cordylidae; genus Hemicordylus; species Hemicordylus capensis. The sequence continues at coordinate 231,929,656 of NC_069658.1, read as the reverse complement.
GAGGCACCCCGCCCTTGAGGCTGGAGGTGGCCCACAGCCCTCTGACTAGTAGCCGTTGATAGACCTCTCCTCCATGAAGTCATCCAAACCCCTCTTAAAGCCATCCAGGTTGTTGGCTGTCACCACATCCTCTGGCAGAGAGTTCCACAAGTGGATCACGCGTTGTGTGAAAAGTACTTCCGTTTGTTGGTCGGAAGTCACTCTGGCCACGCTGCGAAGGCAGTGCTGGCTGATTTAGCTGGGCCACCTCCAGCCTCACTGAGCGGATGGTTTCAAAGAACCCAGGCTAGTGACTCTCAGGGGGTGTGATTTAGCCCCCAAACGAGGCACCGCGGCCCCGTTTTTTTAGCTAAATCAGCCAGCATTGCCTTCGCAGTGCGGCCAGAGTGACTCTCCCTGCCTTCTAAAGGAAGGGAGAGCCACTCCTGGCTGCACTGCAAATGCGGCCAATCTTTAAACACTCCTAGTACACACAGCTCCTCCTTCCATTGTGACTATTTTGTCTAGTGGTTGGGAGAGAGGAGCAAAGGTGCCCTTCTGGGAATGCAGAACATCCAATATGAGAGATCTGGAATTTGGAAGCAAACCACCTGGCATCCTCTAACTCTGATGATGCATATCTTGTTTAGGACTTCATACCTGGCAGTGCCTGGTTGGCTGTGAGCTGAGTAAAGATGAGACACAGAAAGGAAGTTACATGAAGTGCGGCTATGACGGGAGGGACTTCATCAGCCTGGACAAGGAGACCTTCACCTGGACAGCAACTGATGATGCAGCCCAAGACACCAAGAGGAAGTGGGAGTCCGACCCCGATATTGCTAAGAGATGGAAAACCTACCTGGAGGAGAAATGCATTGAAAGCCTGCAAAAACACCTTGACTCTGGGAAGGAGACTCTGCTGAGGGCAGGTGAGGAGGGGAAGGGGGATGGCTTTTGGGGAAAGGGGGAAATTCCCCCATTGGATACACTTTATGCATGTAGTAGAAGTATGGGACTGTATCATTTCAGAACGTAATTGGGATGAAAAATACAGGTTCAGATGTTCCTGCCAATGAAACAAAAAAGAACTTCCTAGAAGTAGAAACCAGCAGACCAGAGCAAGGCTATCACTTTGTGTCCTCATTTGCTCATTCCTACATTCAAGATATTTTTAATTTATGTGTGGGTAGCATTAAAGCAGGAGTCCATCATTCCCATGTGGAGTCTGAAGTGGTACAATCCACTTGGTCACCATAGGACTCTACCACTTCAATCTGGTACTTGGGACTTTTCCAGATGGCAGTTTAGTGTGCAGGCTCTAAAAGCTTGCACGCTAATTTCTCATGAGGCCTCGCTTACAGTCCAGATGCTTGTGTAGGCTTCCATAGCTTCCTGTGTTCCTTCCTAGTGTAGTTTGATGCTCTGGCCACATCCTGAGCACAGACCACGTGTGACTTTCACAGCACTTGTGGATCCTTTCCGTTATGACTTCCTTCAGTTATCACAGGGATCATAAGTGATTCAGCCATGGAGGCCTGGTAATATTAACCCCAAACTCTGAACAAGTTCACTGGGTACATAAAAGAACTGTTGATTTTCATCTCAATGGCTTTGAAATGACCTCCTTTGGAGGCTTTTGCCTCTTGGGCATGCTACTGGGATGCAATGTACCAGGGGAGAGGAGAGCTGGTCTTGTGGTAGCAAGCATGACTTGTCCCCTTAGCTAAGCAGGGTCTACCCTGGTTGCATATGAAAGGGAGACTAGAAGTGTGAGCACTGCAAGATATTCTGAGCCCCTGGTGGCGCAGTGGTAAAACTGAGCCGCTGGTGGCGCAGTGGTAAAACTGCTGCCCTGTAACCAGAAGGTTACAAGTTCGATCCTGACCAAGGGCTCAAGGTTGACTCAGCCTTCCATCCTTCCGAGGTCGGTAAAATGAGTACCCAGAATGTTGGGGGCAATATGCTAAAATCATTGTAAACCTCTTAGAGAGCTCCGGCTATAGAGCGGTATATAAATATAAGTGCTATTGCTATTGCTATTCTCCTCAGGGGATGGAACCGCTCTGGGAAGAGCAGAAGGTTCCAAGTTCTCTCCCTGGCTTCTTCAAGATAGGGCTGAGAGAGATTCCTGCCTGCAACCTTGGAGAAGCTGCTGCCAGTCTGTGTAGACAATACTGAGCTAGATAGACCAATGGTCTGACTCGGTATATGGCAGCTTCCTATGTTCCTACCCGTGGATTCAGCATCCGTGGTTTTGCATATCTGTGGTCAGGTAATTGACACTCAACCTCTGTATATGTGGAGGGAAATGGTGTGGGGGGTTAATCCATGGATAGGGATGGCTGGAAATGACCGTGGGGGTCGTTTCCAGCTGCCATTTTGTGCTCTGGAGACATTTTGTGGCTTGTTTTAGAAGAACCCCTGCCAAAAAACCCCACTATTTCCCACCCAAAAAATGGCAGAATTGAGTCTCTTGGGGGGCACTGCTGCACTGCTGGGGACCCACAGAGCACGGTAAAGCACTTTACTTGGTCCCCCCCTATATTTCCCCCCATTTTTTTGCCCTTTACGGACCTAACCCCCGGATTTCCATTGTTCCAATGCCTTGGTATTTGCGGTTTCGGTATCCACTGTACTTGCTGAAAATGGAATCCATGCAAAAACCAGGGTCCTCCTGTACTAACAAGATGGCTATGAACTTGGTCCCTTCCTACTGTCTCAAATACAACATGCCGCCTTCCTGAGGGTCAACTGAATGTCTGTGTTAACACCAGTGGTGCAATTTTCACAGAGCCCCCGACAGTGAAGGTGACCTGCAAGGTAGGCCCTGATGATCTGGAGACCCTTGCCTGCCGAGCGTATGGCTTCTATCCCAAGGATATAGATGCCACCTGGAGGAAGGACAAGGAAATCTGGGAGCAGGAGACCTTCCGTGGGGCTGTGACTCCTAACTCAGATGGGACCTACCACACCTGGCTCAGCATTGAGATTGACCCCAAGGAAAGGAACCTCTACCAGTGTCGTGTGGAACACGATGGCCTTCCAGAGCCTCTGGATTTGGCCTGGCAACAGCCTGGTAAGTGACTGCAGATGGAGGGATTGCTTTTCTGGGAGATAGTGTGGCAGATGCTGTGAGGTGAATATTATTTCTCGGAAAGATCCCTCTTTAGCATCAAAGGCGACAATAACCCATTTAGGATCCTGGACATGCTGTAGGTGTAAACTAGGGATGGAGCCACCAGAGGGTTGGGACCTCTATCGATTTCATGGGGTGCCAGACAAAAGCCATAAGGAAACCTGAAGGGGCTTACTGAGGATGGTGGTGGTTGTCTTGTTCTCTTCGGTATGAAAGGCTCTTTGGCACAAGCAGGCATAACAGACGTGGTTCCCCCACCCCTTCGAATTTCCACAGCAATTTCAGGGAGGGGGGCATTTCTGAGAAGATTTTCCCCATTTTTCTCTGCTGACAGAAATAATAACAAACAGTGGGCACTTCAGTACAGTCTTGTGTAAAGCATGGGATGTGCCCTTGTTTGTTTTTTATTTGATTTATATACCGCCCTGTTAGACGTTACGTTGTGTAGACGTTACGTTGTGTAACTTTATAATTATTAGGGAAAGGAGAGCTTTTGACTGCAAGAGAGAAGTCCCCTGCTAAATGAGCAAAGAGGCACCTTTATAAAAGTGGTGATTCTCTTTATTGAGCAGGGGGAGAGCAACTGGCCCTATCCACCCCCAGCACAGTACCTCCAGTGACCATTGCTGGTGTCTGTCTTATGTTTCTTTTTAAGATCGTGAGCCCTTTGGGGACAGGGAGCCATTTTATTTCTTTGTTTATGTCTATGTAAACCCCTTTGGGAACTTTGAAAAGTGGTTTATGAATATTTGTCGTAATATAGGCCCAGTACAGGCTGTACTTTTGCACTCTTACTGTCAGTTCTGACAGGCATTTCCTTGCTCAAGATGTGGCAATACTGGTAGACAGATAGCAACTGCACAAGTATTAGGCCTTACAACATAGAGAGGACAAGGGGGAATTTCCACATGGACACAGGAAAACAAGAAACCATGGGTGACACATACCTGAAGTAAAGGAAATCAATGAGGCTCTGCACACGATCCGTGTGTAGAGCCTAACCTGGCTCTGCGGGGAGAGTGGGCTTAGCCCGTTCTCCCCGCAGATGAGCAGGGAGCTCGCCCTGGGAAGCCGGATTGGCTGCCCACATGACTACCGGCTCAATCATGGACCTGGTAGGGGTGGCGGGGATCGGGAGCCGTCTGGCCCCCAGAAGTCCCAGGATGCCCTGCGCAAGTGCGTGGGGCATCCTGGGGAGACCCCTGAAGCCGGGAGGCTGGTTGTAGCCTCCTGGTCTGGGGTCTGTTCTTCTGTCGCCATGGTGTGGAGCCTCACGATCAGTAGAATGGGGTTATCGGAGCACTAGCTCCACCAGGGGCGTAACTATAATAGGGCAAGGGGAGACAGTTGTCTCGGGGCCCACTGCCTTGGGGGGACCCCCAGAGGCAAGTCACATGACTGACTCCCCCAGATGCGCACCCGCCTGGGCTTCCTTCAGTTGTTTTCATCCTCCGAAATTCATGTGAGTGTTAAGACCTGGAGCTACCAGAACAGCACATCTTTCTCTAGCACCATTAAATGACTTGCATCGTCCACAATTTACAAAACCTTAAAAAATAATAACTTAGGATTATGTTCTATTGTGGCACATAGGAGATAGATAGATAGATAGTATTATGCTTTTTGTTACCACTATTCAGCCTCATTTAAGATTTCTTTACTTCATGAGCTGAGTGAGCTTCAGTGAGTGGGGGCCCATTTTAAAATCTTGTCTCTGGGCCCACTCCCACCTTGCTACGCCCCTGAGCTCCACTAACCTCGTTTAAGGGAAGGGGTATTTTGTGAGGTTTGCTGCCAGAAGCCGCATGGCTCCCATGGCAGCCCACGACCAGGAAGGAACCGGGGTAGGCTCCCTTAGCCCCGTTTCTCCTGGTTGTGAGAATCGCCTCAACATGTATCCGGAACATGAGAGGGAGGGAATGACCAATTAGGGGTACACAAACTGGGGGAACAAATGATGAACAGGCTGTGACATAGTGGAACAATACATATTGAGGGAAACCAGATTTCAACAAAACACCTGAAATTAGAATTGAACAGCTATGACCAGGGAAATGGTATTAAAGTGATTATATTAGATTGTTCAGCGTCCTCTGATTTCACCGGAAGTCTGAGCACCTTCAGCTGGCTGAATAAGCAATTGCCCTGTTTTTGTTAGTTAATTAATTAGTTAGTGCATTTATATATAGCCCTATGCAAAAAGTCCCTGGGCAATTCACAATATTTGTTGTGAATCAATATTTGTTGACAGGATTTGTTGTATCCTAGCCTTGATTCGTGGTGAGATAAACTGCAGGGGAACAGTGAAATTTGATCATTTTCTTGGGAATCATCAGAGTAAATGCCTGGAAGGGTCTTATCTTCTGAACCAAAGTGTGTCTGCTGAGGTTGTGGCCAAGCTTAGAGAGAAACACTTAGATTATTTAAATAAAATCTTATATCTCCACTGCGTTGAAGACCAGAGAGAAGGATGTGACTGCTAAGAGGAGGTGAACAGAATGAGCCAAGGAGAAAAACGAGGCCCATCCTCGCAAAGGGTAGGCAGGAACTCAAAATGTATTGCTATGTACAGGCAAGCATGTCACAGAAGGCCTCTATAATAATAATAATAATAAAAATTAAAAATTAATAATTAATTGGTGGGACCATAAAATTGAAAAAGTTGTAGAAAATGAAGATGCAAAAATCTTATGGGACTTCCGACTACAAACAGACAAACATCTGCCACACAATACACCAGATATAACTGTAGTGGAGAAGAAAGAAAAACAAGTTAAAATAATCGACATAGCAATACCAGGCGATAGCAGAATAGAAGAAAAAGAAATAGAAAATGTGCTCACTTTGGCAGCACATATACTAAAAAGAAATAGAAACAATAACAAAATACAAAGATCTACAAATTGAAATTGAAAGGCTGTGGCAGAAGAAGACCAAAATAATCCCGGTAGTAATTAGTGCCCTAGGTGCAATTCCAAAACAACATGGAGAGCACCTCAACACCATAGGGGCCACAGAAATCACCATCAGCCAATTATAAAAAGCAATTTTTTATAACTTTTTACTGGGAACAGCCTAAATTTTGCTATGATATCTATAACAATAATATTGATAATAAAATCCAGCCATCCCAGGTCCTAGGGAAGGGCTTGATAACTGGATAAAACAAACCAGTCAATAACACCTGTCTGACTGTGTAAACAAGAAATTTATTTATTTATTTATTTATTAAAGCATAAAACAATAATAATGAAAAGATTTTGATAGTTTCTGGTGGGCCTCCATGTGGAGGAGAGGGGGTCTGGGGTAGCAAAGTTGCATGACTTAGTGATGGAGCACCTCTTTGCAGAGAAACAGAGCATGGTGCATCCAGGGCATCTCCAATTCAAGGATCTCTGCCTGAGAGAACTGGAAATCCACTATCAGTATGAGTCAACAATTGCTTTTTGATGATTGTTTTTAATCTTTCAATGCGATCTTATGGAGTGGGGGATGTATTAACTTTTAAAAAATGCCCTGGGATGACTTTAATTATAGGTGGTATATAAAGTGAGCAATATCTATCTATCTCCTCTCCTCTCCTCTCCTCTTTGAAGAGGAGAGCTGGTCTTGTGGTAGCAAGCATGACTTGTCCCCATAGCTAAGCAGGGTCTGCCCTGGTTGCATATGAATGGGAGACTTGATGTGTGAGCACTGCGAGATAGTCCCTTCAGGGGATGAAGCCGCTCTGGGAAGAGCAGGTTTCAAGTTCCCTCCCTGGCTTCTCCAAGATAGGGCTGAGAGAGATTCCTGCCTGCAACCTTGGAGAAGCTGCTGCCAGTCTGTGAAGACAATACTGAGCTAGATAGACCAATGGTCTGACTCAGTATATGGCAGTTTCCTATGTTCCTAAATAATTGTTTTGTCCCATTCCAGCCTCGGTGCCTGTGGGAGTCATTGTGGCTGTCGTCTTGGTGGTGGTGGTTGCCATTCTACTCCTGGCTGGGATCATCGGCGTCATTAAAGTCCTGAATGCATCTGTTGAGCTGTGTATGAGCTTGTGCAATATTCTGTGTCGGGTGCTCTCCCTCCTGTTTCTGGCATTGACACCTCATGCCTCCCCTCGTAAAAACCCTGGTAGTTCCTACCTTCCCTAATTGAATTTTTGAAATGTATATTAAAGCTGAACAAAACACAAACATGTGCTTGATATTTCTGCTCTTTGTAAAACTCTCTGTAAATGACATTTTGGACACGGGCTGGCGTGGAGGAACGAGGCCTAGACCTCTTGATTTTTGTAAATAGGCCTTTGTATTGTAAATTGTATTGATCTGCACAAACATCATTATTGTAAATAGAATGTACTCATAAAGCTCTTCTTTTTGTAAAATAGGATTGTATTTGTAACTTGCCTTACAAAGCTGGCAGGGTCAAGAGTTCATGCCTGCTGTACTTTAGTTTCACTTTGAGAATAGTTTGGTTTTAGAGAGAAGGGGAATTTTGAAAAATGGAGGGAACTTTGAGTTACACTAATTGGGTTGTTTAAAAAACTGTTGGTGTAAAATTGTGTGCGTGTGTACATAAATACATGAGAGAGAGTCTTGCACAGTTGAGTTTGGAAACTTTGAACGGAAGGGTCCTGGAGACCATAAAGAAGAAAGAGTTGAAGTGAAGCTGGAGTTTGGAGGGAGACTACAGAACTGAAGGATTGCTGGCAAAGAGCTGTTAAAATCACTGGCAGAGAGGTGTAATCTCTGCAGAGCTGAAATCACACAGAACAGGAAAAGCACAAAATCTGGGGCAGAATTAAAGGAAAAACCAGAATGATTAAAGCTTCTCATTACTGAAATCTGTCAGAGTAATAAAAATTATGGTGTAATCCATCAGAAAACATTACTCTGGTATTCAAAATCTGACAGGATAAGAGGAAATTATGTTCTTGTCCATCAGAAAACATTAAAGGGTGGTAAGTAAATCTGACAGGGTTAGTAAGAATTACATTACACCAGTGTGCTATAAGAACTGGTGGTTTAGGCGACTACCAAGATCTTCCAAGTGGGCATGTCACCCATATTGAAACAGCTTCTCTTGTAGATTACCTATAATCTGATTACTTTTCATACCTCACAATTTACATACACTTAATTTAGATTAGCTGGAAGCAACAAAAAAGAAGCAAGAGGATAAGCAAATTTCAAATTCTAGATAACTCACCTCTATGTGAGTTTGTGTGTAGTAGAGGATTGCATTGACAACATTAAAATAAAGAAGATCGTCAGAGGAAAAGCTTCTACAATGATACTAGTTTATTTAGTTTCCAGTTCATCATATATAAACATAACACATAGATAAAGCAAGGCATCAGAATTGAATTGATAACAAATGGCTTGTAAAATAAGGCCGGTAGGGTGCTAAAATGCAACCTGACACACATTTGAATATTCTTATTTACCCTAAAATTTCTCATGACTGCACAGAAATCATAACTTAAAGAAACACATCAGCATTCCAATCCTCACTTAATACAAAATTTGCTATCACGTACACCCTGTATGCTGCTTCTTTTTCTCGGATCTGTTAGTTCTTCTAGCTCAGATATATTATTAACCCCCTTGTTGTTGTTAATTCCTTTCCTAATCCTTACGTTTGAGGGACCGAGAACACTAGATGGTGAATGCAGCCTCCTCCCAAGAGGCGGTAATGAGAAATCATCAAAGGGTCCAGGACTATTGGTTGGAAACATGAGCACCCAAAGGAAACAGACACTACCAAACCGCAGTTAATTTGTCTCTTTTATTTAGATGTGTACATCAAGCTAGATCCCTTCTCTGCCTGGGCTCTGCTACTCTCCTTGTTTGCTGGGGTCTTTCTTTCTTTTTATTTTCAGCCCCACTCGTCTGCTGCCTCACATTAGGCATAGGCCTGCCAGGTGCTCCATGTTGCCTTCATGGGGAGCACCCTCTCATCGCTTGGGGTCGCCGGTGAAGGGCAGTCCAGGATGCTTGCAGGCCTCTTCCAGCTTTACTCTGTGAGGAGTGGGACTACATCTCCTCTCTCTTCCTCATATAATGTAGGACCAGGGAAATTGGGAAGCAACTCCTCCCTCCAGCAGCCCTGCCTTTCCAGCTGGGGCTCTTAAGTTTGTGTTCAAGTCATCTTCCTCAGCATCTCCAGGTTTCAGCTTGATTGGACTGGCTGATGGAGGCTTAAACCTTCAGGCACTTTTCTCTTGCTCTGCTCTTTCTCAGCTACTTGCCTCTGCAGTGGCTGATGATGGGTCACAGTGAGCAACATCAGAAAGACATCTTGAAAAAACAAAAGCAAGAGGAAAAGGTTACAAGCAAGAAGGTCATCATTTTCTAGCCTAAGGACAGTTCCAATTATTAGAAGGAAAGAAGGGGTGGTTTTACTCAGCATCTATCACACTCTGTTGTGTCAATGTGGTTGACACCAAGTCCCTCCGCTCAAGAGTCCAAAATAATTCGTGCAAAGTCACGGATGAAGTAAGTCGGTGACTTGCTTCTCTTTGGCTGCATTCAGACATCGCATGAAACAGGAGTTACAGGTTACCGGCAAAACTGTAACTCCAGTTTCATGCAATGTCTGAATGCATACAACCATGGCCTCGCAACCAAACCACAGGATTCAGTTTATTTACCAAACTGGAATTTGGAGCTGGGATTACTCCTCAGTTTCACCGCTCTAAACCTCTGTTAGAAGGGGCTGTTGTGTTGTCTGCATGCATCCAGCTATAACTGTGGTTAAAGGTTATGCGACCAGTGAGAGGCCAGCTCAGAGCAGCACCAACAGTGGTTACACTCTAGGGCTTACCCAGCACTCCATGGTATTTTCCCTGACTGAATGCCATGCCCCTCCCTGCACACTTCCTACTTCCTCTGCCAACAGGTATGCTAGGCCCTGCTGCTCTTATAATTAAAGGGCCAGCAGCACTACCTGGGGGAGCACTGCTTGAAGTCTGTAACCACAGCCAGTAATCACACCCCTTTCCAAGCTCCTGGCCAATTGTGAGCAATTTCATGGAGCTGTGAAGTCATGCCCACAGCCTGGCGACAGCATGGCTATCTAAGTGGGCAGAACCAAGCTTGGAGGACCAGAAAGAGGATGGAGAAACTCTAACCTGCCTCTGGAGTTTTCCAAACTGGGAATGGGGGATTGTCTGCAATGCGATCCCCAGTTTAGAATGTTAACTGCAACTGTAGTTCTAAGCCAGTTCCTGCAATGTCTGAATGTGGCCTTTGTATATTATGCTTATGTTTATGTTTATACAAGACAGGGAGGAACATATTTACAAACAAATGCCCTCCACTAAGACAGGCCTATCCCCATTGAATGACCATGGCTGGAAAACGGATACAGATCCCATACTTGACCTGAAATGGTCTCTTTGGAAAACATCTTTCCTACCTCAAAATGAAATATAGGTACATTATAATTGTGAGATTATAGATAACCCTTGCCCAAGAGACTGGCTATCAGGGCTGCTCAACTTTGGCCCTTCTGCAGATGTTGACCTACAACTCTCATTATCCCTGGCTATTGGCCACTGTGTCTGGGGATTATGGGAGTAGCAGTCCAAAAACAGCTTGGGGGCCTAAGTTGAGCAGGCCTGATCTAAATGGGCTAGATTCTTTCGTGCTCACCTATATTTGAGCTAGACCTGAAACTTCCCACACACTGAACGCTGATATGATTCTTCTCCTGTGTGAATTCTTAGATGGGAAATAAGGTTTGCATTCTTGCTGAAGTTCTTTCCACACACCTGGCATTGATACAGTTTCTCCCCTGTGCAGATTATTTGATGTCTAACAAGATGTGAGTTCTGGCTGAATTTCTTTTCACACAACAGGCATTGATATGGTTTCTCCCCTGTGTGGATTCTTTTATGATAATTAAAGCTTGTTCTCTGGCCGAAGCTCTTTCCACACACTAAGCACTGATATGGCCTCTCCCCTGTGTGGATTCTTTGATGGGAAGTAAGCTCTGACTTCTGACAGAAGTTCTTTTCACATACTGGACAGTGATATGGTTTCTCCCCTGTGTGGATTCTTTGATGGGAAGTAAGGTTTGCATTCTTGCTGAAGTTCTTTCCACACACTGGGCACTGATATGGTTTCTCCCCTGTATGGATTCTCTGATGGGAAGTAAGGCTTGAATCCTTAGTAAATTTCTTTCCACACACGGGGCATTCGTATGGCTTCTCCCCTGTGTGGATTCTTTTATGATAATCAAAGCTTGCCCACTGGCCAAAGCTCTTTCCACATACTAAGCACTGATATGGCTTCTCCCCTGTGTGAATTCTTTGATGGCAAATAAGGTTTGAATTCTTGCTGAATTCCTTTCCACACACTGGGCACTGATATGGTTTCTCCCCTGTGTGGATTCTTTTATGAAAATTAAAGTTTGTCAAGTGGCGGAAACTCCTTCCACACATCAAGCACTGATATGGCTTCTCCCCTGTGTGGATTCTTTGATGGGAAGTAAGTTCTGACTTCTGGATGAAGTTCTTTCCACATACTGAGCATTGATATGGCTTCTCCCCTGTGTGGATTCTTTGATGCAAAGTAAGGTATGAGAGCCTGCGGAAACTTTTTCCACACATTGAGCACTGGTATGTCTCCTCTATGTGGATTCTTTGATGGGAAGTAAGGTGTGAGCTCTGTTTGAACCTCTTTCCACATTTATTGTTTCCCCCATCTATGTGAATTTCTTGATGTCTGCTAAGGCTTGAATTGCTGGATAAGATTTCTGCATATTGAGGGCATTTGTTCCTTCTGTTTCTTTTGCAATCCTTCCCTTCAACTGGAACTTCATTTATGTCAGACCATTCAGAAGAAGTAGATTCCTTCTCCCTCAAACTTTTTGCTTCTATTTTCCTATTCTGTACTTCGCCCTCTTTCTCGCTCTCCCCTCTATCACCTGCAGGAATAAAGAAAGCCTCCCAAATGAGGGAGAAATGGAGCTTCAGATCACAGAAGAAACTCAATTCATTGCTCTTTTAATACAAAACATGTTTGGTGGAAGTAGATCCTGCCATGGATTGTACCCCCACCCCTGCATTAATGGGTTGTAACTGGCAGCCTGTGGGGGTATTGTGTAATTGAGTTTTGGGCACTCCACAAGCATCAGGCCCAGGTTCAGTCTCTAGAGGGAGGATCTCAAGAATGGGCTAGGAAGACCTCTGCATGACATCTTGGAGGTTCATTGCTGTTTACAAAAGGCTAGGGATGTGCTCAAAACGCGATTCAGCATCCGAATCACAGCACAATCCCTTTAAATCTGAGGGTTCACACAGCCCCTTTAACGCAGAGGAGAGCAGATCCATACCTGCTCCTCCTCCACTTGCAGCCATTTCCTTAATGGCGGTACTCCCCACAGCTGTCAGCTATCAGGGTGTACTGGTGGGGCTGCTGGGCATCTCCCAGCAGCCTGCGCATGACACCCGCACACACATGGCCTCCACTCCAACCGGCTGACCACACAAATGGCCACCGTACATGTGTTGGTGCTGGTGTTGCGCAGGGGCAGCTGGGAGACAGCCACCAGTGCACACTGATAGCTGGAGCGAGCGCCGTCATTACAGAAGTGGTGGCAAGTGGAGGAGGATCAGATATGGACCTACTCTCCTCCACGTCAAAGGGGCTGTGTGAGCCCTCAGTTTAAAAGGGATTGTGCTGCAATTCTGATGCCAAATCACGTTTTGAGCACATCCCCACAAAACTGGGAAAGGCAGACCAATGGCAGCTTCACCTCCTGCTATGTACTTTTAAATCTGTTATTACAAAGGAATTTATTCCTCATAATTTGGACACAAACGATCCATCTCTTAACCCTTTCCTGTTCACATTTAACAGTCTCGCAAACAAATATTCTCAACCCGTTCCTCCTGGCAGACCTCTCACATACAAAAAGGGATAAATGGGATGGGAAATCCATGCTCACATTCATGACTAGGTCTCCAGAACAAGAGAGTCCATACAAGGAATAGGAAGCGAGGAGAAGGCCTGTTATCGGATAGCTCTGACACACCTTTTAGAAAGAGCACAGGAATTGAGCCTGCGTGACCCAATGCAATGGCAGATGAGGGAAGACTAGAACCAGTGCTTCAGAACCCAATAAATCCAGGTTGGGCTAAGAAATGTGGCAGACAGAGGGAAGTTCTTAGTCCAACAAGGTTTGATATGTGGTGTAATGGTCAGAGTGCTGGACTAGGACTGGGGAGACCCGAGTTCAAATTGCAGGTTGTAAAAAAAAAGAAAAGAAAAGAAAAGTGTGGGGGGGGGATACTGGTATCCCCTTTTAGGAATGAAAACCATCTTGCACTAGATTTGGTCACAGGAGTGTTGATACAGTGTCACTATGGGAAGCAGGGGCTTGGATCAATGTTCTCTCTAATTTTTTTCATCTCTGTGTGGAATGAGTTTTGTTCTGGACGGCAGTATCAAAGCAGTGTGCGCGCACCTGCATTCAGAGTGGGGCCTTCCTGATTCAACCTGAGCGGGATCTAAAATTTACTGAGTGGACATCAAAAAACTTGTGAGCTTACACACGTGTGCATGCCTTACAGGGAACACTGGCTTGGATATGAGGCAGCATTAGTAATTATTATAGCAAACAGGTGCCCAGCCTTTAAATCTGCTGCAGAAATCTCCCTCCAGATGACGAACGGGCTATGGATTTCCTTAAAGTTTGAATTAAGTGCAAAGATGAAAGTGGGAAAATAGAGTCCACAGAAATCATTTAAGTTGGAGATTGTCCACTGCCATCCCATACATGACATCCATCGTCATGTATGTGCCAATACCAGACCCTGAGGAGGCAAGGCAAGGAATAGCTCTCACAATTCAAATATCATGAGATCATGGAACTGCTGTACTGTTCTCTTAATAGAGCTTTATATGCGAGGCCTTCTGCATGCAAGAAACATGAGTCAGCACTTGGAATGGCCGCTCTTCAGGGCAGTGGTGCAGTTCAAGAATAGCTGCAAAAGGAAAGAGGGAACCTTACCCAGAGAGGCCATATTCCCACAGGTTGCCTGCATGATTTCTGTGTGCAGAGCCCTTTGGCTTGGATCAAGCAGAGCCCACTCCTCCTCCGAGAAATTCACAGCCACCTCCTCCAAGGTCACCGGATCCTGAAACAAGGAGGAAACATTTTGTCCTGAGAACTAAAGTAGCAACAGAAGAAGGGAGCAGAGACAAGGTGATTGGCAGTTGTCCTGCAGGACATGAAGTTTAGCAGTGCTCTTCAGAGCCTTTTTAGTGGTCTGCTTGGACAACCTGAGCCAAGGATGTGAACGAATGACTCCTTCCCTTTATGATTTGTACTTCAAAACAACAACAAAAAAAGACTGTATGTTTCCTCTGGTTCTGTAATGCTCTGCAGGGATTAAAAGGTTGCAGCCTCTGATTGACAGCTAGGTCTGAGGTAAAAAGTTGTTTTGCTGCCAGGCTTTGGAGGGAATTTATTTATTTTATTGATTTATTGTTAAATTTATAAACCGCCTTTCATTAAAAGCACTTTCAAAGCGGTTTGTATCTAAATGATCTGGTTGGTTGTCTCCAGAACCTTCTGTCTCTGCCAGAGGTACAAATCACCCTGATAAGTTTGTGTACACCTTGGGCGGGAGGGGGGTGAGACGAGAAGAGAGCAGACTAGACTGGACTGCTGTGTGAGAGGCTGGAAGAGTAGCTGAGTAGCAGAGGCGTATCTAGGGAAAATAGTGCCTAGGGCAAGCATTGAAATTGCACCCCCTGTCCAAACATCTGACACCCATCTTTCAGATAACTTTACCATAATATCAGCTGAAAAATACAAGTCTGAAGGTCACATACAATAGCACTTACATTTATATACCGCTTTATAGCCAAAGCTCTCTAAGCGGTTTACAATGATTTAGCATATTGCCCCCAACATTCTGGGTACTCATTTTACCGACCTCGGAAGGATGGAAGGCTGAGTCAACCTTGAGCCCCTGGTCAGGATCGAACTTGTAACCTTCTGGTTACAGGGCAGCAGTTTTACCACTGCGCCACCAGGGGCTCATACAAGTCACATATCTGAATATGTGTACCACTGTACACTTATATTATTATTATTATTTTTAAAAATTACCTGTAGCCCCTTCGGGGGGCTTCCTAAAGGCCGTGGCTGGGGGTCTGCAAAGGTCCCCCCTCCCCCCTGCTGGCCTCTAGGGCCTCACAGGGACCATTTGAGCATGTGCAGTGGCCATTTTTTAAATTATCTTTTTTTTAAAAAATGGCAGCTGAAAACAAAATGGCCACCATGCATGCTAGGCCTGGTATGGCCTAGGGCCTCACAGAGGCCATTTGAGCATGCACGGCGGCCATTTTGTTTTTGGCAGGCTTTTTTTAAAAAAATAAAAAATTAATTTTAAGAAATGGCGCCCCCTTCAAGTGGCGCCCGGGGCACGTGCCCTGCCTGCCGCACCCTAGATACGCCCCTGCCGAGTAGGGACGGGCTGAAGCTGCTGGGGAACTGGCAGTGAGGGAGCTGAGCTTACTGGAAATGGCTAGGCCTTAGTTTAGAAGGCTAGCAAGCTTGTTTGTTCTATAGATTTAAATTGTCCTCTTGCTTAACTGAAGTTTCCCTTGTTTGTTCCTGTACTGTTTTTTTGGATTTTTGAAGATTAGTGTAAGCCTTTTTTTGTTTTTCATAGTGGCCCACCAAATGCCTCTGAGAAGCCCACAGGCAAGAGGTATGTGCATCCCCTCTTTCCTGCTGTTGCTCCCCTGCAACTGGTATTGAGAGGCATCTTGCCTCTGAGGTTGAAGGTGGCCCATAGCCGCCAGACTAGTAGCCATTAATAGACCTGTCCTCCACAACTTTGTCTTAGGCCCTCTAAAGCCATCTAAGAGAGTGGCCATCGCCACATCCCATGGCAGAGAATTCCATAGATTAATTACGTGCCATGTGAAAAGGTAGTCCTAAATTTCCCAACCTTCAGTTTCCTGTTGTTTTGTTCCCACCACATGCTTACATGCCCTACTGATTTACCACACTACTGAGTTTTTGTTATTATTGAGAGATACAGGTTTCAGTGACTGGGACCAATCCAAAAAGCTAAAAATCGTAAACTGGTGTCAGCAGGTCTTTAGATGGAGGGCCAGATGAGGCCAAGCTCTCACAAGTGGTGGCATTTTGTGGTAGGATCCATAATCTGTGGGGCAGAGAAATATTTGAGAAGTGGCAGACTTTTGAAACAGCCAGCTTGTTTTGTTTTAGTACAGTGAGCAAAAGGGCTCCCCCCCACCCGGTCTGATCAGTGGAATAGAGACCAAAAGCATGGCAGAGTACATGTCCATGAACAAGGCAGCTTTAGTAGAAAGATGCCAAACCAAAGGACTGCCCTGGGAAGGAAAGAGCATGGATGAGATGAGAATTCTCCTCATCCAATCTGATGCAGCAACCAGCCAGGCTTTAAGGATTCAAAGGAGCAATGGAGTCCAGAATGGATCAGGTTTAAGGGGGGAAAACTGGAGGTACAGTAGCAGCAGTGAGAGGCAGAGATCAGCTTGGAGGAAGAGCACCTTCGCTTGCAAGAGGCAGATCCGACAGCAGGAAGAACAGCGCAAGCACGAGGAGGAACAATACAGACATGAGAGGGAGCCAACCTGAGCAGAGGGAGAGAGGCAGATGCTTCCAGGCCTAGGGAGATACAAAGGAGAAAAAGGGCCCCAGGCGGTGCCCCCCTCTTCTCCTGCAGGATCCCTCCCCTAAGGAATCCCTCCCCTACCTGATCCGAGGGCACAGAGGCTGTCTCCGCTCCTCCATAAAGAAGAGGAGGCCTGAACAGAGGGTCCAGCGTGATTTCAGCCCCTGTGAAGGAGACCAAAGCAAATACCTGATCACTCAAGGAGTCTTTCCTCACCTTGTTTTCTTGGTTTACTTTTTGTGTTTTAAATATTTTTCTACCCAAAATGACTATACTGGATTTTGACAACACAGGAACAACATTTAACAACATCCTGCATTAAAAACAAACAAACAAACAAAAACAGTAAAATAGTAAACACAGATTCAATCACCCAGAGTTAAAAACTAAAATCGGATCATAAAAGCCAGTGAAAACAAGAAGTGTGTTTAGCTGCTGTGGAAATGCCCGCCCTGCCCTCCATGCAAGTCAACTGTAAAAGCAGCCCATGGATTTCAGACCTTCAAGAGACTGAGTTAAAATACATCCCCTTAATAATCCTAAATTCCTTTAGCCAGGCAAGCAACTGCTCTTGTATCCTCCAGAGAAGGGCAAATGACCAGCAAGCAGCTTCATGGGAAACAGATGGGCAAGTTCAGCCCGATAGTCCTTACCCAGCAAGGTGGCACCTCCTTCAATAAATGGAGCCTTCTCTGCTTTGGAGAACTCAGGATCCACTTCTGACGTCCTCTGGCCCTGAAAGACAAGAGAGAGAGGAGAGTGGGATTAGGACATAGATGACACCTAGAGATTGCTTTCTCCTATAGAAAGTCCTGCATACACTAGGATTTTCCTTGGGGATACTGCTCCAGAATCCTTCACTGAAAGGTAACCAGGACAAGGCCTTCTTTGCAGCAGCTCTGAGATGCTGGGACTCAAGTCCCAGGGAAATCTCCTCTTGGCTTTCAGCTAAAAAGCAGAGGCAGCTTCATTTCAGAGGGCTTTAGCAAATTTTATTTGCTAATTTAATTTATTATTAATTTGCTATTTATTGCTATTGAATTTAGCAAATTTTGCTAAATTTTAAATTTCTGGTTAAGATAGTGAAGGGTCTTGTGGCTCTTCTAGCTCTGGCTGCTAAGTGCTTGCCTTGACTGATTTCTGTTCTCGTTATAGCTGCTATAATACATTTTGTCAGTTAATATATGGATTTTTAATCACAATGCTCAGTATGTGGGGTATCTATATTTCAAAATCATCACCGGGTATGGTGCAAACAAAAGAAAGGAGCTTTGGACAGCCCTTCCTGGAATGTCTCTCTCCCCAAATTGGGGAACAAGTGGGGACTTCTAGGCCAGCCTTGTCCACATTTCCAGCCCCTTTACCAGGATAAAGGAGACTCTCACCTGCTCCTCCTCCTGCCTCTTCTCTTCTGCCTGGCTCAGGAGGAATCCCTCTGCCAGGGCCACTGCCTGGGAACTGGTCTCCGCTCCGCACTCTCTGACCCAGCTCTCCATCTCCGGGGGCAGGACAGTCAGGAACTGCTCCAGGATCACCAGGTCCAGCATCTGAGCTTTGGTGTGCTTTTCGGGCTTCAGCCACTGATGGCAACGGGTGTGGAGTCGGCTGCAAACCTCTCGGGGCCCCTCGGCCTCCTGGTAGCAGAACTCCCTGAAGTGCTGGCACTGCACATCCGATCTGATGGTGTCCTCACCCAGAACCTTCTGCATGGTTCTTTCCTGGAATTCCTCACTGCTCTCACCCTGGATGGCAAGAGGATCCCTTCCTGCTTCAGGGCCAGCTGAGTCTTCCGTCTTCATTCTTTACTCCAAGGCAGCAATGAAGACTACTGAAAGATCCCCCTGTTTTTCTGGAAGTTTCTCTCTTAAAACAAGGACAGCCCAGACAGATTGTGTTATTACATTTTGCAAAGTCAACACGTTATTCTGTCTGTAGTATTACTTTCTTGCAACTGAAAGGTGTTTTGGAAATAAAAGTGGGCGATTCTACCAAGGGATCCAGGATCTTTCGCAGTTTCCCTGCTAACCGGGCAAAGAGGCACCTTTTTAACGTGGTGATTCTCTTTATTTAGAAGGGGGAGAGTAACTGGCCCTATCCACCCCCAGCACAGTACCTCCAGTGACTGTTGCTGGTGTCGATCTTATGTTTCTTTTTAGATTGTGAGCCCTTTGGGGACAGGGATCCATTTAATTAATTATTTCTCTATATAAACCACTTTGGAAACATTTATTGAAAAGCAATATATAAATATTTGTTGTTTAATTATTCATTCTTTCATTCATTCAATTTATTTATTTATTCCCACTCCTATTCCCCGCTCCATCTTTGAGTTTAGCTTTAACTCTGAGAAAGACTGTTCGAGAGACAAGTACTTGGTGCCAGGAGGAAAGCAAGTTTCCATTTGGACCAAAATACTGGAGCCATGTAACCTGACCTGCTGCAGATACCCTGGGAAGTCTGAGCATGGACCCTTGAATTCTTAAAGAAACTAAATGTCCATTTTGGAGTGAGCAGGGTCCCAGAACAAAAGGCATATCCTGAGAGACCTAGAACTACATGTTAAAATGCAATCAAGGCAGGCTTGATATGGCATAATAAAGCTCTTCTGGTTTCATGCTCCATCTGAAGAGTCACCTCTCCATCCTCATGGCTCTTTTCAATCCCCCTCCCATGTTATTATGTCCTTGTTCTTCAGCCTTTTCACCTTGGCTATCCCTGTTATGAAAACCTTAGCAACAACAGTCCTTATTTCTAGATACAAGTATGTTTTTCAGACCGGAAGTTGGCACCTGGCTTCTGTGCCTGATCAGCCATTGCTGGGACTCGGGTTTCAGGCACCCTCTTGGTGCCTCTCAGCCCACGGTGAAGGACACACTATGCACTTGCTGCTTCTTGCCTATCACTCTGGCAACACTGTGGTCTGTGATGAGGTCCACTGCCTTGGTGGGGGGAAAGCGGAGGAAGGGTTAAGTGCACCCTCCCCCACCCTTAAAGTCAACCCCCCCCCCACTTTCGAACCGGTTCTGTGCACATCCATAGTCTCAACTCATCTTCTTCTGCTGACCTCCAGGCTATCCAAGCCCCCACCTCTCCTCTTCCTGCACTCTGGAAGCTGCCCTTCCCCCCATTATTCTCAACTTTGCCACATTTCTGCATTGTGTTTGTACAAAAACAAGCCTGGCTTTCAAAATCTGTTTGCCTGACTAGTGGCGAGGTGGGGGTTCCCCCGACATTTTGAATTATGGCATAGTGGGGAAGTAATTTGCCGAGGGAGGAAGAAGTCGCTGGTTCAAATAATCCCCGCCGGTACCTCTATTGGGCAGCAGCGATATAGGAAGATACTGCAAGGCATCATCTCATACTGCACAGGAGGAGGCAATGGTAAACCCCTCCTGTATTCTACCAAAGAAAACCACAGGGCTCTGTGGGGGCCAGGAGATAGCAATAGCAATAGCAATAGCACTTACATTTATATACCGCTCTATAGCTGGAGCTCTCTAAGCGGTTTACAATGATTTTTTAGCATATTGCCCCCAACATGCTGGGTACTCATTTTACCGACCTCGGAAGGATGGAAGGCTGAGTCAACCTTGAGATGACACCGACTTGACGACACAACTTTACCTAAGTTGAAAGTATGGTGGGCCTGGAAACACAACCGAGGCTGCACACTTGCTTAACGTTCGTCATGCCGAGTGACACATCTCTGGCTCTCTGCTTTGTCCCTTTATTCACTGTCTGACATCTCCATCCGAGCACCTACAGGGCCCCCCACCCCGCTACCCTGCCACACATCCCCTACCGCACACCCCACATGCCCTTTGCTCACCCCAGATCCCAGACAGGGGAAGAAACCCAAGGCCAGAGGCCCTCGAGGGGTGGGGGCTGCGTAGAAAGGAGATGTCTCAGTGCACAGTCCTCCTTCATCCTCCCCAGTGTCCCCTTAAGAAGAGCAGCCCTGCTGGATCAGGCGGGCCCCAGGAGGCCCATCTAGCCCAGCCTCCTCTCTTTCCTGCCTTACCTCCCAGACTGAGTTGGACTAGAAAGGAAACAAAGCCCCCCCCTCCCCCCGCCATCCCTGTTTTTGCATTTCGGTTTCATTCTGCTAAAAAAACCCTTGCATTTTCCTCCCTTCAGGGCTCAGAGGCTAACTCTATGGGAGTGGGGGAGGAAACAGTAGCCCCGCCCCAAGGGGACCACCAGAGCAGGCGGGAAAGGGGGTCCATCCCACCCACCCTTCTTTTGGAGTCCCCTCCCCTCCCCACCTCGTACTTCCCAGCAGCCCCCGCCTTCTCCACAAGGCCTTCCCTCCTGCTGCTGCAGCTGCACCCCCGCCCCTGCGCTTTGCACTGACCAGCTCCATGGACGTGGAGGGGCTGATGCAGCATGCAGGGAAGGCGACGGCTCCATTGACAGGCTCATCCAGCGGGGATGCGGAGGAGGACTCTTCCCGTGCATGGCGCCTCCTCCCAGGCCTCTCTAGGAATCTCCGCTCGCTTACTTGAACTTTCTCCCTGCAAAGGCGGGTCGGGTCGGGAGCGCGGCGGCTTGTGGCAGAGGGCGTTGCAAGATGCTACCCACCACACCATATTGTGCCAGTGGATTCTTGATCATTCCGTCTTGTTTCAACATCTTCATGCAGCCTCATATTAGCTCTAATCTGATTACTTTTCACGCCTCTCAGTGTACATACAAATAATTTAGATTAGCGGTCAGCAACATCAGGAGGAGGAAGCTAAAGGTTCTGCAAAGCTCCAGTTCTAGGGAACACACCAGTGGTGCAGTTGCAAATCCAAAAGTGCAGGTGCTCTTCATGGCAGCCCCATAGCCATGCCTCCAGTGGCCATGCACACCCTTATGAGGCGGTTGGCTTCTTCAGGTGGAAAAAGCAACACGCTCTGCATGCAGAGTGACGGACCCCTTGCCCCTCATCACTTCTTTGCTCCACTGTTTACCTTCTTCCCTATACCAGAGCCCGTGTTCTGGTATATTCTGCCAGCTGAAAATAGCGCTTCTGGCAAAATAGCACATTCTTGATATAATGGGCTCTAGTCCCGAAGGAGACGGGGAGGGCCTTGTAGCCTGCGGCTGGATATGATTAAAAATGACGCCAGAATGACCATGGTGCAATTAAAGGAAGTTGTACGAGATAGGACGGCATGGAGTGCATTGATCCATAGAGTGACCGAGAGTCGGACACGACTGAACAGATAAGAAGTCCTGAGAAAAGCTTATGCTTTTCCAGGCAAAGCGTGTGCTTTGACGTATACTTATGCTGCAATGAATTTGCTAGTCTTTATAAAGGCTCTGCACATGGTCTGTGTGAAGAGCAGAAAGGGGGTGTGTTGGGAGACCAGGCTTGACCCGCTCTCCCCACAGACGATCACTGGCTAGTTGCTGGGCGGGTGGATTGCCCACCCAGACAAGCAGAGGCTTTGCTCGGGCGCTCTGGCGCCAGCCGATGCTTGTCCAGCAGCTCCGGGGGTTGGGTGAAGGGAAGTGCCACTGCGTGGCACCCTGCCGCCCCCTCCCCCCGCCCCAGTAATGCACAGGCGGAAGTGTGCGGTACATTTCTGGAGTACCCCCTCCCTGAGTGTGTCCGCCATGGCTGCAAGCCGCTGCGGCAGACACACAATCAGAAAAATGGGGTTAGTGGAGCGTGCACTCTGCTAACCCCATGGAGGGGACATTTAAATGAGCTTGCCATCGGGAGCTGCACAACTCTCGTTGCAGCACACAACCAGCAGAAACCAGGCTGGATTCCTTTAGTTTTGGGTTTTGGCTGGTTGTGAGAATCGCCTCATAGTGTCACGAGGCTCTGCTTTGCACATATTTAAAGGCACTCTAGCAATGCATTGCTCTCCCTTAAAAATACGAAATAACTACACAGGCCTAAACCCTATCTCGGCTCAAGCCCAATATCCACCATTCTCCCTTCCTCCCATGCAGTTAGAACAATATAAATGAACAGTTCCAGGTAGGGCACTGCTAGGTACTGAAAAGATGCAGAATCCAGGCCCATAGCTGCCCCACAGCCCATTTTAATAAACCTTTTCATGCTCTCTTAAAATAATCCAACAATCTCTTCCCCATTAGTTTACTTCACAGGTAAAATAAGTGTTTGGATTTCCTTTTTGACCTGCATAAAATTTCACCTGTAATCAAAACCCCACACATCTGAGAGCCAGAGTGGTGTAGTGGTTAGAATGCTAAAACTAGGATTGGGGAGACCTGGGTTCAAATCCTCCCCCTCTCAACCATGTCGCTCACTGGGTTTGTTTGTTTGTTTATTTATTTATTTATTTAAAATATTTATACCCTGCCCCTCCAGTGTACTACTGCTTGGAAACATTAATA
The DNA here is from genome assembly GCF_027244095.1 of Hemicordylus capensis. Taxonomy (NCBI): domain Eukaryota; kingdom Metazoa; phylum Chordata; class Lepidosauria; order Squamata; family Cordylidae; genus Hemicordylus; species Hemicordylus capensis. The sequence goes on along the minus strand of NC_069658.1, from coordinate 231,906,512 downwards.
AAATACAATATAGAATTTAAAAATAATGACTTTTAAAAATCAAAAGACCAGGCTAAAACCACAATTAAAATGACAAAATTTAAAATTTTTGAAATCAGAAATTATCAGTAAAAACTATACACTGAGAAACCTACCAGATATAAGCCGCGGATAAAATATTAAAGAGTTTCTCTAAAAATATCTGTCTTTAGTTTGTTTCTTGGGGAAAAACTTAGGCCAGACTCCCCCCCCCCAGTTTGTTGTGATGATAAAAGTGGGGAAGAAGAACCATATACACTACCATGAGCTTCCTGGAGAAAGAGCAGAATAGATGTGATAAAATACATGTATATAATATGCAAATATAATGTATACATAGTTGTTGAATTTTAGCTACATGCACTCCAACTCACAACGCGTGATCCACTTGTGGAACTCTCTGCCACAGGATGTGGTGACAGCCAACAACCTGGATGGCTTTAAGAGGGGTTTGGATAACTTCATGGAGGAGAGGTCTATCAATGGCTACCAGTCGGAAGGCTGTGGGCCACTCCAGCCTCAAAGGCAGGATGCCTCTGAGTACCAGTTGCAGGGGAGTAACAGCAGGAGAGAGGGCACGCCCTCAACTCCTGCCAGTGGCTTCCAGCAGCATCTGGTGGGCCACTGTGCGAAACAGGATGCTGGACTCGATGGGCCTTGGGCCTGATCCAGCAGGGCTGTTCTTATGTAACTCTAAGCATGTGAACTCAGAAGCAAAAACAAATGGGTGTTTAGAAAAAGCTATCACAGCAGCAAGCAACCCAGTTTGTTTTTAATGAACTTTTTTTTTTTTTGCATTTTGAAGCCAAAAGCACAGCTAACACTCAGAATTCCTTAACACCAAAAAATAAATAAATCACCATATGAAATCATAGCCTGTGTCAAACAGAAGGAAAAACCACAAACTTGAAATCAATTTAAATCTATATATCCACCAATCAGGTTTCAAATGGGACAGCAGAATGGCAAGTGCAGTTACCCCACCTTCTTAGGAATTCAGGATAAACAAGTGTTTTCAAAGGCAAAGAGAAAGGGAGCTTTTAAAACAAGTTCCCCATCCGCTGATTTACAAAGTCTTATTCTGCAGCAAGTGTATAAAAACAGACCACCAAAAAAATGTATTTTTGGGGAGGAGGGAAAAATGCTTAGTTTGTGAAGACATCTGAAGCCCCTTTCAAAAGGTTGGACATATTTTCCCCAAGCTTTTTTTTTTTAATTTAAAGACAAATATGTAAATTGTTCATGTATGAAGTACTGTTAGAAGCACAGAGCAAAATAAAATAAACCACTAAGTGTGTGTGTGTGTGTGTATATGTATATATATATATAGCAATAGCACTTACATTTATATACCGCTCTATAGCCGGAGCTCTCTAAGCGGTTTACAATGATTTTAGCATATTGCCCCCAACATTCTGGGTACTCATTTTACCGACCTCGGAAGGATGGAAGGCTGAGTCAACCTTGAGCCCCTGGTCAGGATCGAACTTGTAACCTTCTGGTTACAGGGCGGCAGTTTTACCACTGCGCCACCAGGGGCTCTCTCTCTCTCTCTCTCTATATATATATATATATTCCCCCCTTATAGAACAATTTTCTTATATATTTTACTATGCTAATTACTTGGAAGCTTTTGTTGGTGTTGAAAAATGGTATATAATATATTGGGGGAAATCCAAATGAGACCCGGGGGCAGAGCCACCATTGGGCGAACAGGTTCAAAGAACCCAGGCTGCCGCCCCCCAGGGGCCACAAGTGCGGCCCCAGACATGCCCCCCCATCTGATGTCAGATTTGCGGGGCATTATTTTGCTTCCAAATGGGGCTGCACGGCAGGGAGAGCCGATCCTGGCCTCATTGCCAATGCAGCGGGGCCGATCTCCCTTCCAAACATGGCTGTGTGGCCCCATTTGGGATGGAGACCACGTCCCCATGCCTGACATCAGGCACGGGGCGTGGCTAGCCAGACCCCTGCATCTGATGTCAGATGTGGGGGCAGGACCGGGGGGGGGGTGGTGGCCGGACATGGGCTGCCAGCCTCCCTATGCGCCTGATCAGATCAGTTTAGAACTAGCACATGATCTATGATTCCTCACTCCTCACCCCCTGCATGCACAGAATTCTGAGCCAATTTGGGGCAAGGAACTATTTTATTTTAACATTTTGCTATACAAGTCATTTGGAGTACTTTTTGTTGTTAAAAAGCAGAATATAAATAATAACACCGACCAGATTAGAGCCAGTATATGAAGGATCTAGTATCTTCAACCCCACAACCATCAAATGATAAACCAAAAGGCAAGAATTTAAAAAAACAAAAAACAGAAACAGGTCAGTTTGGCTACAGAATTTCTTATTTTCGGAACTCTTAATACTTTTGTGGTACCTAAATTTCCTGACAAGAAGGTATAGAGAGAAGGTTCTTAAAAGTGTGCACTGCAACAGCTTTGGCTTATGCTTGTTGGTACCAGTGTTCCCTCTAAGGCATGAGCATGTGCTTGTGCTCACAAGTTTTTAGATGTCTGCTCAGTTAAATTTAGAGCCCACTCAGGTTGAATCAGGAAGGCCCCACTCAGAATGCATGTGCGGCACACACTGCCTCGATACTGCCGCCCAGAACAAAACCCATTCTGCACACAGATGAAAAAAGTTAGAGAGAACACTAGTTGGCACATTTTGGTATGATTTTGAAAATCAGAGAAAATAAGAATACAATTAAGCCGGGATCCCACCCCTATCTCACTCCACTTTGAAACCAGAGGGAGGAGAGTTTTAAAAGACCATACACACAAGAGTAGCTTCTCTTCCTCCCTCCCCCACCCACACTTTAATACTTTACTTCCCTGAAGACAAACCTAGCAGCCAGCTTCTACTTCAGTCCAACTCCTTGGGGCTCCCTTGCTGTGTGAGTGTGACTGCATTCAAATGCAGAGCAGAGGAGGAACACAGGAACAATAGACACTGGCAGGATGGGACACTCTGCCTTCTCTGCTTTTAATATATACTAGCTGACCTGTCACAGAGCATCTGTGTGCCCCTAGTCTCCCTGTCTCTCCACACACCCCACCCCGCAACTGATCCAGCTTCCTGCCCTGTCTTCATTTCGTCTGCATCTCTTCAGTCAATTCGCTCCCCAAACCCACATCCCTTCAGTCAGTTCACTGTCCCCCTCTCCACATCCCTTCGGCCAGTTCATTCTCACCCCACTCCCCATGTTTGGCTGTTCTCCTCGTGAGGAGGCGGGCAGTTGGAACCCTGATTGCAGTGGTGCCACTGCCTTCTCCTCGCCTCCCTCCCTCCCTCCCCGGCAGGCTGGCTCGGAGAGGAGCTTCCCCTGCTGTGCTCTGCTCTGTTCTACCCTGCGGGGAAATCTCGCGAAAGCTGCCACGCACGGGATTAGCCACGGGCACGCCTTAGAGAACTATATATATAGAAGATTTTTTCTGCTGCTGCTGAGGCTGCCTTCAGCAAGCACCCCAACAGCAGACAACAGCACCCTCGCATTCCCAAGAGCAGCACCGTGGCAAGAACTAAGGCTGTGGCTTGGTGGGGGGGTTCCCTGAGCAGTCCCTCTGACTACTCCCTCCTCTTTCTCCCCACTCCTTCAACCCAAATTGTGCTGCCTCTCTCCCTGAGACTGAGGGACACAAGATACTGAAGAGGAGAGCTGGCCAGCTGCTTAACTCCCCCAGGTAGCTGGGGGTGGAGCAGAGCCATGGTCTATGTGGGGCCAGAGATGTTGGGAAGAGTTAGGCAGTTGCCTGGTTAATTTTTCTCACTGCCCTGTAATTTGGGATCCGGGAGATGTTTGACGTGGAGCCAGAAAGAGTTGAAAAGAGCTCAGCAGCAGCTGTCTGCTTTGCCCCTCCCTCACCCAGGTAGTTCGTGCGTGTGTGTGTGTGTGTGTGTGTGTGTGTGTGTGTGTGTGTGTATGATGGCATACTCAGTGCCAGAAAGCTCAGGCTGGAGGATGGGTGGGTGAGCCACCTGCAAAGGTGGAGGGGGGCAGTGTCAGGGCTGCGAGATGGGCTCAGAAATTAACCCCTTTGTTGTTGATATTAATTTCTCCTCGAATCCTTAGGTTTGAAGGGCAGAGGACACCAAATGGTGAACTACATCAGAAATACATCTTGAAAAACACTAGCACAAAGTTTCCGATGAAAAGGTTCCACGAATGACGGTCATCATTCCCCAGCCCAGGACTGATTCAAACCAGCAGAGGAAAGAAGGGGGTGTTTTTACTCTCGGTATCCATCACACTCTGTAGCATCCATGTGGTTGACAGAAAAGTCCCTCTGCTTATAAGACTGAAATATTTCATGCAAAGTCAGGGGCTTACTTCTCTTTGAACATTATGCTTATGCACTGGCAGACAGGGAGAGACATATTTATAAGCAGACACCATATACCAAGACAGGTCAAGGACTCCTTTATCCCCATTCAGTGACTGAAGAATGGATACACAGCTGGTCTTGTGGTAGCAAGCAAGAATTGTCCCATTTGCTAAGCAGGATCCATCCTGGTTTGTATTTGAATGGGAGACTGCATGTGTGAACACTGTGAGATATTCCTCTTAGGGGATGAGGCTGCTCGGGGAAGAGCACCTGCAAGCTTTACATGCAGAAGGTTCCAAGTTCCCTCCCTGGCATCACCAAGATAGGGCCGAGAGAGACTCCTGCCTGCAACCTTGAAGAAGCTACTGCCAGTCTGTGTAGAAAATAACAAGCTAGATGGACCAATGGTCAGACTCGGTATAAGACAGCTTCCTGTGCTCCTATGACTGAAGAATGGATACAGATTCCATACTTAACATGAAATGGTCTCTTGGGAAACCATCTTTCCTACCTCAAAATGAATGATAAGGGAATGATGGGAAGTAAGTTTTGCGTTCTGGTGGAAATTATTTCCACACACCAGGCATTGACATGGGTTCTCCTTGTGTGGAGTATTTAATGGGTAGTAAGGTATATTATAATAGTGAGAGGAATACATTATAATTGTGAGAGGATAGATAACCCATAGCCCATGGGACTAACAATCTCTGAGTATCCAAATGGTCTCTTCCATATGTAGATTCTCTTGTGTTTACAAACATTTGAGTTGGACCTGAAGCGCTTCGACACATTGAACTCTTGATATGATTTCTCTCCTCTGTAAATTCCTAGATAGGAAGTAAGGTTTGCATTCTTCCTAAAGTTCTTTACACATACTGAGCACTGCTATGGTTTCTCCCCTTTGTGGATTCTTTGATGGGAAGTAAGCTTTGATTTTTGTCTGAATTTCTTTCCACACACCAGGCACTCATATGGTTTCTCCCCAGTGTGTATTCTTTGATGGGAAGTAAGGTTTGCATTCTTGCTGAAGCTCTTTCCACACACCAGACACTGATATGGCTTCTGCCCTGTGTGGATTCTTTTATGATAACTAAAGCTTGTCCTCTGGCTGAAGCTCTTTCCACATACCAAGCACTGATATGGCCTCTCCCCTGTGTGGATTCTTTGATGGGAAGTAAGCTCTGACTTCTGACAGAAACTCTTTTCACATACTGGACATTGATATGGTTTCTCCCCTGTGTGTATTCTTTTATGGTAATTCAAGCTTGTCCTCTGGCTGAAGCTCTTTCCACACACAGAACATTTATATGGTTTCTCCCCTGTGTGTATTCTCTGATGGCAAGTAAGCTGTGATTTCTGGCCAAAGCTCTTTCTGCACACCAAGCACTGATATGGCTTCTCCCCTGTGTGGACTCTTTGATGGCAGGTAAGGTCTGAGTTCTGGCTGAATTTCTTCCCACACACTGAACACTGGTATGGCTTCTCTCCTCTGTGCTTTCTTTGATGGGAAGCAAGATTTGAATTCTGGCTGAAGTTCTTCCCACACACAGAGCAATGATATGGTTTCTCCCCTGTGTGAATTCTTTGATGGCAAGTAAGGTGTGAGTTCTTGCGGAACTTCTTTCCACACACAGAACATTGATAAGACTTTTCCTCTGTGTGGATTCTTTGATGGGAAGTAAGGTATGATTTCTGGATGAACCTCTTTCCACATACCAAGCACTGATATGGTTTCTCCCCTGTGTGATTTCTTTGATGGGAAGTAAGCTTTGAGTTCTGGTGGAAATTCTTTCCACACACCAGACATTGATATGGTTTATCTGCTGTGTGGATTTTCTGATGGGAAGTAAGGTTTGAGTTCTGGTGGAAATTCTTTCCACAAACTGAGCATTGATATGGCTTCTGCCCAGTGTGGATTCTTCTATGATATTTAAAGCTTGTCCTCTGGCTGAAGCTCTTTCCACACACTAAGCACTGATATGGCCTCTCCCCTGTGTGAATTCTTTGATGGGAAGTAAGCTCTGACTTCTGGCTGAAGTTCTTTCTACACACTGAACAATGATATGGCTTCTCCCCTGTGTGGATTCTTTTATGATAATTAAAGCTTGTCCTCTGACTAAAGCTCTTTCCACACTCCAAGCACTGATATGGTTTCTCCCCTGTGTGGATTCTTTGATGGCAAGTAAGATCTGACTTCTGACTGAAATTCTTCCTACACACCAAACAATGATATGGTTTCTCCCCAGTGTGGATTCTTCGATGGCAAGTAAGGTGTGAGTTCATGCGGAAGCTCTTTCCACACACTGAACATTTATATGGTTTCTCCCCTGTGTAGATTTTTTGATGGGAAGTCAGGTGTGAGCTCCGCTTGATCCTCTTTCTGCATTCATAGTTTTTCTCACCTGTGTGAATATTTTGATGTCTGCTAAAACTTAAATTGCTGGATAAAATTTTGGCATATTGAGGAAATTTGTCGCACATGTTTCTTTTCCAATCCTTTCTTTGGACTGGGATTTCATAGAAGTCAGACCATTCAGAAGGAGTAGATTTGTTTTCCAACAGATATTTTGCTTTTGTTTTCTTGCTCTGCAGTTCACCCTCAGTCTCGCTCTCCCCTTCATTACCTGTAGGTATAAAGAAAGCCCCCAACAAGGGAGAAACAAAGTTTCAGATCACAGAAGAAACACAATTCACTGCTCTTTCAATACAAAAATATTTGGTGGTCGTAGATCTTGCTATGTACTAAGTGTCCCCTCCAATAAGAGGCTGTATCTGGCAGCCTGGTTTTGTAAATGATTGTGTTGTGTAAATGATTTTGGGGGCACTCCACTAGCTTAAGGCCCAGGTTCAATCTCCAGAGGGAAGATCTCAATAAGTGGGATGGGAAGACCTCTGCATCACACTTTGGGGGCTCACTGTTGTGTACCTAAGACAAAACTGGGGAAGGCAGACCAATGGCAGCTTCACCTGCTGAGAAGTTCTAGTAAACCTGGTATTACAAAGATGTCCATTCCCCAGTTTGGACACAAATGATCCCTCTCTTAACCCTTTCCCTTTCACATTTAACAGAGCCTCCACAAAATATTCTCATCCCATTTTTCCTGACAGACTTCTCACATACAAAGGGGATATATGGGGTGCGAAATCCACACCTGAGTTCATGGCAGAACATAAGAACAGGCCTGCTGGATCAGGCCCAAGAAGGCCCATCTAGTCCAGCATCCTGTTTCACACAGTGGCCCACCAGATGCTGCTGGAAGCCATAGGCAGGAGTTGAGGGCATGCCCTCTCTCCTGCTGTTACTCCCCTGCAACTGGGACTCAGAGGCATCCTGCCTTGGAGGCTGGAGGTGGCGTATAGCCCTCCGACTAGTAGCCATTGATAGACCTCTCCTCCATGAAGTTATCCAAGCCCCTCTTAAAGCCATCCAGGTTGTTGGCTGTCACCACATCTCATGGCAGAGAATTCCACAAGTTGATTATGCTTTATTTGAAAAAATATTTCCGTTTGCTAGTCCTAAATTTCCCGGTAATCAATTTCATGAGATGACCCTGGTTCTAGTGTTATGCCCTAGTGGCATGCCCTCTCTCCTGCTGTTACTTCCCTGCAACTGGTACTCAGAGGCATCCTGCCTTGGAGGCTGGAGGTGGCCTATAGCCCTCTGACTAGTAGCCGATGATAGACCACTCCTCCATGAACTTATCCAAACCCCTCTTAAAGCCCCTCAATAAGAGAGTCAGCACAAGGAACAGGAGGGTTGGGGAAGCCCTGTTCCTCTGAGACATGCGTTAGAAACAACATATATGTTGAATATGGGTAACCCAATACAATGGCAGATGTTGGAATACTGCAGGGCTGCACCACTTCAGCCTTCCTGCAGATTTTGTACTACAATCCCCATAATACCTGAGTATTGACTTGTGGCTGGTGACGATGGGAGCTGTAGTCCAAAAACAGCTGGAGGGCCAAAGTTGTGCAACCCTGGAATATTGCAACAAGTGCACCTGAATCCAGTAAATCCAGGTTGGGCTAAGAAACATATAAGGAACGGAGGAGCAGGGGGTTGTTCTATGCCCAACAGGGTTTGTTGGGTGCTGTAATGGTTAGAGCAGTAGTTACCAACCTGGAGGGATCAAAATGTTGCTGAACTACAACTCCCATCATCCCCAGCCACAATAAATCATAGCTGGGGCCGATGGGAGTTGTAGTTCAGCAACATCGGGAGGCCTCCGCATTGGGAACCACTGGGTTAGAGTGTTGGACTATGAATTGGAAGACCCAAATCCCCATTCAGCAATGAAGCTCATTGGGTGACTCTTGGCCAGTCACTTGTCTTTCAGTCTAACCTACTTCATAGGCAGTGTTCTCTCTAACAAGGATTCCCAGATGTTGTTGACGACAACTCCCATAATCCCCAAGCAAAAGCCATTGCAGCTGGAGATTTTGGGAGTCGTAGTCAACAACATCTGGGAATCCCTGTTAGAGGGAACACTGTTTACAGGACTGTTGTGAAGATAAACATAACAACCTTGGTCTCCTTGGATGAAGAGTGGGATATAAGTGTAAAAATAATTAAATAGCAACAGTCAAAAGGGACCAGCAAACAGGTGCCTCGCCTTTAAATCTGCTGCAGAAATCTCCCTCCTGATGACGAATGGATATTAAAGATCGGACCTTCAGGTGTACATCAAGTGCAAAGAAGAAAGTGGGAAAATAGAATCTGCCGAAATCATTTAAGTCGGAGATCAGCCCCTGCCATCCCCACATGTGCCGCCAATACCAGACCCCGAGGAGCCAAAACAACGGGACAGCTCTCACAATTCAAAGATCATGAGATCTTTGAAACTGCTCTGAGCCATTTTTGGAAGGGCGGAAATTGAATAAATAAATCATCATCATCATCATCATCATGGAACTGCTGTACCGTCCTCCTAATAGAATTTTATATGCGAGGCCTTCTGCATGCTAGAAACATGAATCAGCACTTGAAGACCTCAATGGCAGCTCTTCAGTGCACTGGTGAAATCCAAGAAAAGCTGCAAAAGGAAAGAGGGAGCCTTACCCAGAGAGGCCAGATGCCCCCAGGTTGCCTCCATGACTTCCCTGTGCAGAGCCCTTTGGTCTGGATCCAGCAGAGCCCACTCCTCCTCCGAGAAATTCACAGCCACCTCCTCAAAATTCAGCAGACCCTGGGGGGAAAAGGAGGAAACATTTTGTCCTGTGAACTAAAGCAGCCACACAAGAAGGGAGCAGAGAGAAGGCTGCTGGCAGTTGCCCTGGAGGACATGAAGTTCCCCAGTGGCGTTCGAAACCTTCTTAGTGGTCTGCTTGGATAACATGAGCCAAGGGGGAGAGGCAGATTCCTCTAGGCCAGAAATTCTCAAACTTGAGTCCCCAGCTGTTTGACGACAGCTCCCCACATACCCAGTCAAAGGCCAATGTGGCTGGGCATGATGGGAGTTGTAGTCCAGCAACATCTGAGGACCCAAGATTGAGAGCCCTTATTCTAGGCCAGGCCTGCTCAACCTAGTCCCCCTCAGCTGTTTTTGGACTACAACTCCCATAATCCCCAGCCACAGTGGCCAATAGCCAGAGATTATGGGAGTTGTAGGCCAACATCTGCAGGAGGGCCGAAGTTGAGCAGCCCTGCTCTAGGCCCACAAAGATATGAAAGAGACAGAGGCCCTCGGGCTGTGCCCATCTATTCTTCTGCAAGGTCCCTCCCCTACCTGGTCCAGGTGCTTGGAGGCTGTCTCTTCTCCTTCATGAAGAGGAAAATGTCCAGAATGAAGAGCCAGTGTGATTTCACCACCTGTGAAGGAGGCCAAAAAAGGACAAAAAAGATCTTGCTCCACATGCGAGGGGCTTATTCTCAGCTTGGTTTATTCATTATTAACATGTTCCTACCCTGCCTTTCAGTCAAACATTCCCAGGTGGCTCACACCACTTTTTAAGAATATATGAGAACCACAGAAAAAAAATCTAAGAAACTAAAGTATGTGGCAAAATGATACAACACAGATTCCATCAGCCCCAGCACAAAAACTAAAATCAGACTGTTTTAAAAGGCAGTGAGAATAAAAGCAACTTTTGCCCCCTGTTGAAATACCCCCCCCCCCACACACACACACAAAGAGTCTCAGCAAGACCATTAAAGCAGTCCATGGATTTCAGAGCCCAAGTTAAAAACGTCTCCTTAATTCTTCTGCATTCTTCTGGCCAAGACAGCTACTGCTCTTGTATCTTCCAGGGCATTTACAACAGGTTTTACCATGAGTTTACTGTGAGTTTGAAGTTGCCCTCCCAAACCAACACAAAAAGTGGATTTTGTTTACCCTGGATATAATAAATCAGGCAACACTCTAACATGAAAAACCTGAATCGTGTATGCAGTGCTACCCAATAGCTCCCAGTGGTTTCAGGGTAAATCTGGCCAATATGTGAACGCACACCCTCCATTCTGGAGGAGATGTGAACTAAAAGCCCTGTGTGGGAAAAGCCCAGGGTAGAAGGGAGGGGCAAGAGATTAGCAGGTAACCTCCTTGAAAACAAACCTTTCAGCTGCAAGTGGACAAGTTCACCCCAGTACGCCTTACCCGGCAAGGTGGCACCTCCTTCATTCTCCCGCACGATCCACCTAAAGAGTGGCCTCTTGCTGGGATTTGATGGAGCCTTCTCTGCCTTAGAGATATCAGGATCCACTTTTGATGGCCTCCGACCCTGCAAGAACAGTGTGAATCCCAGGGAGGGAATGGAGAGGGGGATTAGGAAACGGTTTTCACCTAGGACTGCTTTCTCCCATATCAACCCACCCACAAAGAAAGACCTTCCTTGGGGACGATGCTTGATGTTGCCACACTGTTCGAGTAAACCAGAACAGGGCCTTCTCTGCCCTGGTTTTAAAAATGGCAGAACTCCAGTCCCAGAGAACTCCCCTCTGCTCTCTCTCTTTTTCTCTGGCTTTTCAGGGATAACTTCATTTCAGAGGACTTTAGAAGGTAACAATGTTTAAAATTCTGGATGATGATAGTGGTGGGCCTTGTGAATCTGTTGGCTGTGGCTGCTGAGTGTTTGCCTTGACTGATTTCTACTAACTTTACACCTGTATTAATATATTCTGTTAGATAATATATGGATTTTTAATCAAATAGGGAGGTATCAATATTTGAAAATCATCTTCAAGACATCATGCAGGCAAAAGAAAGGCGAATGTGACAGCCCTCCCTGGAATGTCTGGCACCCCAAACTGGGGTACAAGTGGGAATTTCTAGGCCATCCTTATTCACATTTTCACCCCCAGGATAAAACAGACATGCTCACCTGCTGCTCCTCCTGCCGCTTCTCTTCTGCCTGGCTCAGGAGGAAACCTTCCGCCAGGGCCACCGCCTGGGAACTGGTCTCTGCTCCACATTCTCTGATCCAGCTCACCATCTCCGGGGGCAGGATGGTCAGGAACTGCTCCAGGATCACCAGGTCCAGGATCTGCATCTTTGTGTGCCTTTCTGGCTTCAGCCACTGATGGCAAAGGCTGTGGAGTCGGCTGTAAACCTCTCGGGGGCCCTTGGCCTCCCGGTAGCAGAACTGCCTGAAGTGCTGGCACGGTACATCTGGTCGGGTGCTGTCCTCACCCAGCACCTTTCGCATGGTTCTTTCCCAGAATTCCTCACTGCTACCAGCTTGGATGGCAAAGGGGCCTCTTCCTACTTCAGGGCCAGCTGAGTCTTCCTCTTCCATTTTTATTCTTTACTCCAAGACAAGACTGGAGACCACTGAAAGAACTTCCTGTTCTCCTGGAAGTTTGTCTCTTAAAATAAGGACTGTCCCGGCAGATGATATTATTAAGTTCTGCAAAGTCAACACATTACTCTGTAGTATTACATTTTTGCAACTGAAGATTTTGCAAGCATAAGCGGGCAATTCTGGCAACTGACCAAGGATCTTTTATGGTTTATTCCCATCAGGGGGACAGTAGAGGGAGAGTAACTGTCCCGATCACCCCCAGCACAGTATCTCCAGTGATGGTTGGTGGTGTCTGCCTTATGTTTCTGTTTAGATTGTGAGCCGTTTGGGGACAGGGATCCATCTTATGTATTTATTATTTCTCTGTGTAAACTGCCCTGAGCCATTTTTGGAAGGGTGGTATAGAAATCAAATGAATGAATGAATGAATGAATGCCCGACTGACTGACTGACTGAATGAATCAGGCATGGGACTGCGGCAGGCACTCTGCCCCTCTACTGCCCTGGATCCCACCTTTCTGGGCTCTCTGTGATTGTACCTGACACTTATCAAAAACCTTCCCATTGGTGGGCCTGACCCAGTGGATGCTGCACAATGAGTTGCCCTCCATAGTATCCCCAGCACTCTCCACACACAAGAGCTCGCCAGGCTGAATCTCTGAGTCGCCTTCCCCAGTCTCCCCAGGAAGTTGGCATGTGTTTGATTGGTGAGTGCAGGGACTTGGATTTCAGGTGCCCTCGTGGTGCCTCTCAGCCCACAGTGAAGGATGTACTGTGCACTTGCTTCTTCTTGCCTACCGCTTTGGAATCCTAAAGCGGTAGGCAAGAATGTCTGTGATGAGAGCCACTTGGATGTCCGTGATGAGATCCACTCACTTGGTTTTGCTCATGAGACAGAAGACTAAAGGAGAGGAAGCAAAAAAAAAAAAGCTCTTCACTTTTTGGCCAGGTTCATACATAATATGGAATCAGAGGTCCCTTCACCTCTGGTTTCGCTAACCGAATGTCTGAAACTGGGGAATTACAGTTAACAGGAGACATGGACTGGCGGTTTCCCTCCCCAAACTGCATTTATCACCTTCAGTTATCTTAAAGTTTCATTGTCCCAGCCTCCAGGTTGCCTGTGCCAGTGTTGCATACGAATGCTGACATGCAGTTTCACCACTCTGAAACTGGAGTTCAGGGAGGAAGCTCCTCCCTCACTCTGGCTCCTATTGGCTGTGCAGACTGTCTTTCAGAAAAGAAGGAAATCCGCACAGCTAGCTCCCCTGCCTCTGTGCAGTCTCGTTGACTGCAGAGAACCCGCTCTCCAGTACATCCGAATTTGGACAGGAGAGCAGGGAATGGTGGTGGTGGAGAACCACAGGTCCACTGGATCCACGGTTTCATGTTAAGTCTGAACCGGGCCACACTGTCTCTTTCTGTCTCTTCTCCCCTCCGCCCTGCCCACGTCTCTCAACCCATCTTCCTTCTCTGCTAGCCACCAGTCTACTCAGTGGTGGTCCCCCTCAAACCCAAGTGTGCCCCCCTAATTGTTTATTGGGCATGTGTGAAGCCTTGGCAGAAGTGTCAAACTCCGCGCTGTCACCCTGGCATCATGCAGAGATGACCATTCTCACAGTGCAGTGCTGCACTTTGCCCAGTGCTGGTGGCGGGGGGGTGCTCCTTTAACGGAAACGGAGCCCTCCCCTGCACTATCCAGGAAGGAGTGCATGGAGTCCTGGAAGGCATAACCCTTCCCAATGCTTTCCCACAAAGGCTCTTAAAAGAGGACTCCAACTCTTTTAAAGCCCACCCACCCAGCACTGAGAAAAGTACACTACTGTGCAGAGGTCAGCACGGTGGGAAATGGCTCTTACACTGAAGGGTTTTTTTTGCCAAAGTGACCCCCACCCCCAAAATAATGAAGATCACTCCACCAGGAACATAGGAAGCTGCCTTATAACGAGTCAGATCTTTGGTCCATCTAGCTCAGTATTGTCTATGAATGCAGAATGGCAGTGGCTTCTTCAAGGTTGCAGTCAGAAGTCTCTCTCAGCCTTATCTTGGAGATGCCAAAGCAGGAACTTGGAACCTTCTGCATACAATCATGCAGATGCTCTTCCCAGAGCGGCCCCATCCCCTAAGGGGAATTATCTTACAGTGCTCACATGTGGTCACCCATTCAAATGCAAACCAGGGTGGACCCTGATTAGCAAAGTGAGCAATTCATACTTGCTACCACAAGACTGGCCACCTAATGGCGCAGTGAGGAAGTAACCTGCCTACAGAGCAGGAGGCTGTTGGTTCGAATCCCTGCGGGTGTGTTTACCAGAATATGGGAAACACCTATATTGGGCAGCGATATAGGAAGGTGCTGAAAGCCATCATCTCATACTGCACAGAAGGCAATGGTAAACCCCTCCTGTATTCTACCAAGAAAACCACAGGGCTCTGTGGTCGCCAGGGTCTCCTCCCTTGGCTAGACCAAGCTATTCAAGCTCTCACCTTCCTGCGTTCTGGGAGCTGATTCTGCTCTTATTATTCTGTTTTGCCAATGCCAAATACCACATTTCTGCATTGGATTTGTACAAAATCCCCCCCCCCATGTGTTCAAAGAACAGTGGGCCCAGAAATGCAACTGACAATGCGCACTGGGTGTGTGTGTGGTCACTATGCTTGTGTAAAATACTTGTGTAAAAACATGTAAAATACATGGGCATTGTACACAAGCAAGCATAATAAATTCTCACTGGATCTGCCACTCTGCTGCTTGGCATCTCCACTTGAGTACCCCCTCCCACCTATCTTGCCAGCAGGGCCGGTGCCAGACTATTGTGCGCCCTAGGCAAGACTAAGTACTTGAACACCACCCCCCCAAAAAAATTTCAACGTCGATTTTCAAAAACAGATGTTTTGTAGAAAAAATGAAAAGCACAAAACTTGAAACTGCTAAATTTATTTTAAATTGCAAGAACCGGTAATATATCAATTTTTGATTCTCTCTCTATCCATTCAGTCGTGTCCAACTCTAGGTCACTCTATGGATCACTGCACTCCACGCCGTCCTACCTCGGACGGCTAAATTTATTTTAAATTGCAAGAATAGGTGATACATCAATTTTTGATTATCTTTCTCAAATACAAAAGAAAATATTTTGGCACACAAATCATTTTGCTTCGATACACTCTGTGCCCCTCTGAGGTCTGCGCCCTAGGCGGCTGCCTAGTTGGTCTAATGGTAGCGCCGACCCTGCCTGCCAGGCACTCCCCACATGCCCCTTGCTCATCCCACATCCCAGACAGGTGGGAAAATCCGAGGCCAGGGACCCTCTAGGGGTAGGACCCACATGGCAAGAGGCTATCTCACTGCACAGTCCTTCATCCTTGCAAATGCCCCCTTCTAATATAGCCCCAACCCATCCCAGGCTGTACTCCTGAGACTGAGTCTGGTCTGCCCAGAAGCGAAGCGAAGCCGCCCCTCCGGCTCTGTACCCTCTTTGTCGTTCAGGACCATTTTGCATCCTGCATTTTCCTTTCTTCAGGGCTCAAGGGCTGAGTCTGTGAGGCGGGGGTGGAGTGGCGGGAGGTGAGAGGGAGCAAACAGCAGCGGGGCCCCCTCCCCCCAATAGGGGCATCATGCAGAAAAGGAGACCCCCGATTTTGGAGCTTTCTCCCCTCCCAGTCCGCCCCTCGCCCAGGACTTCCCTGCTGCACCCCTCCCCGCGGCAATTGGCACTGACCAGCTCCAGGGACGGGGCTGACGCTGCAGCAGCAGGGAAAAGCCAAAGCTTCTTTTGCGGGGGAGGGGGGTTTGTGGGAGGATTGAAGGGGATAGAGAGGACGCTTCCTGTGGTTAACAGCTGCTCCCGGGCCTCTCTAGGAGGCTCGACGGGCTCACTTTAACCCTTGCCTGTCGCACTCGCAAGAGCCCTGCGGGAGCTTCTGCCAAGCGGGGCTTCACTTGGCAGCCTTCGCTCCGCTGCACGCCTTTGCTCCAAGGGGCTGGCTGGCTGTTGCGATGGACAACGGCTGCATCTCTCTCCCTCCCTCCCGTGAAGGGCAGAAGCCGAGTTTCGCCCCCGGAGGGAGGACCTCCTCCGGTCACCCCCCACGAGCAGCAGGACAGGTTTCCCGAAGTGAGAGGTGCCCCTTGCCTCGCCCCCCACCCTCCCAAGCTTTCTCAGGTTTTTAATTAAAAAATACTGTTTGTTAATTTTATGGTTTTTAAATTATTGTATTGTTTTAACTTTTATATGTGTTATATGTTTAACTGTTTTAACTTTTTATGTGTTTTAATTGTTGTTAGCCGCCCAGAGATGTAAGTTTGGGCGCGGTATAAATTTAATAAATAAACAAACAAACAAATAAATAAAAACCAACAAGGCTCTCTCCTGGCTTTGCCAGTCTGCTAACACCGGAGTATAAGTAAACAGCCCCCCCCCCCCACACACACAAAATCGGGGGAGATTTTGTTGTTGGGAGGAGGATTTATTTCAGTTAAAAAAAAAAACATCTTAAAACACACCTTTTAAAGGAGGTTTTCAGCTTTAATTTTAACCTAATGATTATGGTTTTTAATCTGACAACTTTCTTCTTTTTGCTTTTCTTGTTTAATTTAGTTAATTTTATTACTTTTATTGTATCTTGTGTCTGTCTTCTTTGATGTGAGCTGCCCCGAGCAGTAGTGCACTGGAGGGGCGGGGTATAAATAAATAAATAAATAAATAAATATTTGTTTATTAGGAATAAATATTCAGCCACTCACTCTGGGATCCTGGGGCATCTCTTGGCTCTGGGCACTGGGCGGAAAACAGCCTTTGTTCCAAACACCTTTGAGGACCCCCATCTTCAGACTTTCCCCCAGTTATTAATGGTGATTAATGGTGAGTTTGTCTTTGAATCAGTGTGCAATCCTTAGCATTAAGGCCCACTGGGAGTTTCTTGCTCTCTTTCTCTCATTTTAACTGTCTTTCTGAAATACTAGAATATATTCCAAGCAGTGACACAGTTTACTCTGCATATCCTTTAATTATTTTCAGAGTATCTGGGAAAAGCCAAATTATCCATTTATTTTTAAAACTGATGTAATAGTGATGCTACAATGCATAGTAGAGAATTAGACAGGCACTTCTGTTTAGTTTTCCAAGTACACCTCCAAATAGTATTTGGGTATTTCATGAGCCCCAGCATACTGAAATTTGTAGTTTTCCAGCATTTTTTTGGTCTGGCTACGTCCACTGCTAAATAGTTTTTGAAATTTTAAAAGATTAACGAGCTTGACTTATATTTTTCAGCTGATATTATAGTAAAGTTATCTAAAAGATGGGTGTCAGATGTTTGGACAGGGGGTGCAATTTCAGTGCTTGCCCTAGGTGCTATTTTCCCTAGATACGCCTCTGAACCACACTAAGAGCAGAGCAGAGAGTTGCACAGGGCTTGGGCATGGAAGCGCTGCCTGCACTTGCCTAGTAAAGAAAAGTTGTGCCGTCTTGAATCCGCAAGGGCGCTTTCCAGATTAGCTGCTCAAAAGCAGCTAAATGCCTCATTCAGGCAAATCACATTCAAAACGTAAACCTGCCAGGCTAGGGGAGCAGTCTCGGGGAAACGAAAAAGCCGAAAAAACAGCACCTTTTGTACATTGGATAAATGACTGTCATAGCACTTAATCACACCAATTACATTTGAAACAAGGCAATTAGTTAGTTGTTTATTTACCATCTTAGATCAAACAGGTTCAAAACAAGGCATTCGACATATGAACGGAACCCTGCTGTCGGCACAGGGGGACTGCCACGTCACAACACAGAAGACTTCTCCGCTGCTGCCCCAAAGCTTTGGAACATGCTCCCTGCTGAAACGAGAGCCTACCCATCTCTGACAACTTCTAAAAAGTCTTTAAATTTGCATCTATTCACCCAGGCTTTAAGTAAATATTGTTTTAATAGTTTGTTCTATCTATCTATCTATCTATCTATCTATCTATCTATCTATCTATCAAAATTATATACCGCCCAAACTTTCATTTCTGGGCGAAAGTTTTAACATGGTTTAAAATGTTTTAAGGTTTGAATTGTTGTAGTGTTTTAACTTTTGCTGTATCATTTACTTTGTTTTAACTGGTGTTTTAATTTTTCTTGTCATTTATTTTAACTGTTTTAACTTTTAATGTTTGTTTGTTTTGTTGTAAGCTGCCCAAAGATCTGAGTTTTGGGTGGCATAAAAATATGTTCTTCGGAGAGGAGAGCTGGACTTGTGGTAGCAAGCATGACTTGTTCCCTTAGCTAAGCAGGGTCTGCCCTGGTTGCATATGAATGGGAGACTTAATTCCCCTCAGGGGATGGAGCCGCTCTGGGAAGTGCAGAAGGTTTCAAGTTCCCTCCCTGGCGACAAAACGGCCAATGCGCTTCAATGTTGGCAAGTGTAAAGTGATGCATATCCCTAATTCTTCTCCCTCTCACATAACACTAGAACCAGGGGTTGTCCCATGAAATTGATTGCCAGGAAATCTAGGACCAACAAACAGAAGTACTTTTTCACACAATGCATAATCAACTTGTAAAATTCTCTGCCACAGGATGTGGTGACAGCCAACAACCTGGATGGCTTTAAGAGGGGTTTGGATAACTTCATAGAGGAGAGGTCTATCATGGGCTACTAGTTGGAGGGCTGTAGGCCACCTCCAGCCTCCAAGGCAGGATGCCTCTGAGTCCCAGTTGCAGGGGAGTAACAGCAGGAGAGAGGGCATGCCCTCAGCTCCTGCCTGTAGGCTTCCAGTGGCATCTGGTGGGCCACCGTGTGAAACAGGATGCTGGACTAGATGGGCCTTGGGCCTGATCCAGCAGGGCATGATAGCTAGGGGGGAAACTCTGGTGCCCCCCTTCCCTTGATGCCCTAAGCATGTGCTTGTTTTGCCTTATGGTTAATCCAGGGCTGCCACCCACCCTTTTTTGCATGTCCCCCCTTCACCTGCCTACCAACCTGCAAATAGTGCTGTTAATAAAGGCTGCCACCTAATGGCACAGTGGGGAAATGACTTGACTAGCAAGCCAGAGGTTGTCAGTTTGAATCCCCGCTGGTATGTTCCCCAGACTATGGGAAACACCTATATTGGGCAGCAGCGATATAGGAAGATGCTTAAAGGCATCATCTCATACTGTGCAGGAGATGGCAATGGTAAACCCCTCCTGTATTTTACCAAAGACAACCACTCAGGGTACTTTCCAGATTAGACCCTGCAATGGGGTCACGACGTATCTCTGAAGTGTGCTTCCACACTTCCTGTGTTTGTTTATTTAACATAGGAACATTATAGGAACATAGGAAGCTGCCATATACCGAGCCAGACCATAGGTCCATCTAGCTCAGTATTGTCTACACAGACTGGCAGTGGCTTCTCCAGGGTTGCAGGCAGGAATCTCTTTCAGCCCTATCTTGGAGATGCTGCCAGGGAGGGAACTTGGAACCTTCTGTTCTTCCCAGAGTGGCTCCATCCCCTGAGGGGAATATCTTACAGTGCCCACAAATCAAGTCTCCCATTCATATGCAACCAGGGAAGACCCTGCTTAGCTATGGGGACAAGTCATGCTTGCTACCACAAGACCAGCTCTCCTCCTATGGGTATACTCCTACGGATGCCTCTCAATACCCGTTAGGAACATAGGAACATAGGAAACTGCCATATACTGAGTCAGACCATTGGCTCAGTATTGTCTACACAGACTGGCAGTGGCTTCTTCAAGGTTGCAGGCAGGAATCTCTCTCAGGCCTATCTTGGAGATGCCAGGGAGGGAACTTGGAACCTTCTGCATGCAGATGCTCTTCCCAGAGCAGCCCCACCCCCCCAAGGGGAATATCTTGCAGAGCTCACACATTAATTTAATTTAATTTATTTATTACATTTATATCCCGCTCCTCCTCCAAGGAGCTCAGAGTACATGGTCATGTTTATCCTTACCCTGTGTTAGGCTGAAAGGTGCATGACTGGCCCAGAGTCACCCAGTGAGTTTCTTGGCTGAGTGGGGATTTGAACTCAAGCCTCCCTGGTCCTAGTCCAACACACTAACCACTATACCACACTGGCTGTCCCTTCTGTCCACATGTGCCCCAGTGTGGATTGTTTGATGGCAAGCAAGATTTGAGTTCTTGCTGAAGCGTTTCCTACAGACAAAGCATTGAAATGGCTTCTGCCCTGTGTGGATTCTTTGATGGGAAGTAAGCACTGGGTTCTGATGGAAGCTCTTAATTAATTTAATTTAATTTAAAACATTTCTATACCACCCAAAATGCATCTCTGGGCTGTTTACAATTAAAATAATTTAAAACATCAAATCACATAACAATTAAAATCATTTAAAACATTAAAATTTTTAAAATATTTAAAACTCAGTATTAAATTTCTCCCCTCTTTTCTTTTTAGAACCACAGATCTAATTAAAAGCCAGGGCGAATAAATGCGTCTTCAGTGCCTTTTAAAAAGTTGCCAGATATGGGGAGGCTCTTATCTCAACAGGAAGCTCATTCCAAAGTCCAGGGGCTGCAACAAGAAGGCCCGTTCCCAAGTAGCCACCAGACGAGTTGGCGGCACCCGTAGATGAACCTCTCCTGATGATCTTAGCAGGCAGTGGGGCTCATGGCATAGAAGACGTTCTCTTAAATACCCAGGGCCTAAGCAGTTCAGGGCTTTATAGGTAATAACCAGCACCTTGTATTTTGCCCAGAAACATATCTGCAGCCAGTGTAGTTCTTTCAACACAGGAGTAATATGGTCTCTCCTAGATGACCCAGAGACCAACCTGGCTGCCGCATTCTGGACCAACTGCAGTTTCCGGACTACATACAAAGGCAGCCCCACATAGAGCGCATTACAGTAATCCAGCCTAGAGGTTACCAGCATATGTACTACCGTTTTGAGGTTGTTCATCTTAAGAAACAGACGCAGCTGGCGTATCAGCCAAAGCTGATAAAAAGCACCTTGTCACCACCTCAACCTGGGATACCAGGGATACCTCCACTTGCGCTCTAGTTGTCTACCTTGCTGTTTCAGCCCCCGTAGTTCTTCCGTATACCAAGGGGCCAATTTCAAAGTGGGTCGGAGAGGACACTTAGCAGCTATCATATCCACTGCCCTGGTGAGTTGATTATTCCAATTCTCCACCAGAGTGTCGATAGGGTCACCAACAGAGCCAGCACTAAATCCCTCCAAGGCTTCCTGGAATCCCATAGGATCCAGTAATCTTCTTGTGTGGACTATCCTAATGGGCCCTTCACCCCTGCGGAAGTGGGACATGGTCGTGAATCCAACCTTAACTAGATGGTGGTCTGTCCATGACAATGGGAAAATCACTGGAGTCCCCATCCATGGAACACCACCCTGTTCAGAGTGAAAGACCAGATCAAGTGTGTGACCAGCAATATGCGTCGGTCCCAAGACCACTTGGGATAAGCCCATAGTTGTTATGGCCGCTATGAACTCGTGAACTGCTCCGGACAAATTGGTCCCAAAGTGGACATTGAAGTTCCTGAGCACCACAAACCTGGGAGACTCCAACACCAAGCCAAGTCCATCAGCTCAGTTAGGGACTCCGTCAGGCAGCAGAGCGATCGGTATACCAACAGAAGTCCCAATCTATCCCTGGTCCCCAAACTTATGTACACACATTCAATATGATCAGACACTTCGACAGGGATCCTGGCAAGGGAGATATTGTTCTTATAGATATAGACCATAGCCACTCCACCTCCCCGCCCACATCCCCTCCTCTGCTCCTCAAAGAGTACCCTGGAGGGAGAAGCTGAGACCAGATGGGGCCACCAGCCTTCCCCAACCAAGTCTCTGTAATACATCAGATCTACTCTTGATGGAAGGCCATGACAGAAGAACATGTACGAGTACCACAGTTGACTTCACATGGCCTCTTGGGAAAATATCTTTCCTACCTGAAATTTTGTAGGTGCATTGCAATTGTGAGATAACCCACTGCCCAAAGGACTGACGATCTCCAAGTATCTACATGGTCACCGTGTGGGGATTATTTTTTGTCCATCTACATTTGAGCTGGACCTGAAGCTCCTTCCATGCACTGATAATGTTTCTTTCTTGTGTGAGGAGGAGAGCTGATCTTGTGGTAGCAAGTGTGAATTGCGTGGACAGGGTCTGACCCAGCACTGGAATGGGAGACTCCATGTGTGAGCACTGTACAATATTCCCCTCAGGGGATGGAGCCACTCTGGGAAGAGCACCAGCATGCTTGCATGCAGAAGGTTCCAGGCTCCCTCCATGGCAGCTCCAAGAAAGGGCTGAGAGAGACTCCTTCCTGGAACCTTGGAGGAGCTTTTGCCATTCTGCATGCATAGACAATACTGAGCTAAATGGACCAAAGATCTGACTTGGTGTAAGGCAGCTTCCTATGTTCCTATGAATTCTTAGATAGGAAATAAGATGGGAATTCTTGCAGAAGTTTTTTCATTACATTGAACATTAATAGGTTTCTCCCCCTGTGTGGATTCTTTGATGGCGAACAAGGTTTGTGTTATGCCTGAAGCTTTTCCTACAGAGAGAGCATTGATATGGTTTCTCCCCTGTGTGGATTCTTTGATGGGAAGTAAGGTGTGAGTTCCTGCTGAGACGTTTCCCACAGACAAAGCATTGATATGGCTTCTCTCCTGTGTGGATTCTCTGATGGTAAGTAAGGTGTGAGTCCTTGCTGAAACTTTTCCCACAGACAAAGCATTGATATGGCTTCTCCCCTGTGTGGATTCTTTGATGACAAGTAAGCTTTGAGTTCTGGCGGAAGCTCTTTCCACAATCTGAGCATTGATATGGCTTCTCCCCTGTGTGGATTCGTTGATGACAAGTAAGCTTTGCTTTCTGGCGGAAGCTCTTTCCACACAACAAGCATTGATATGGTTTCTCTCCTGTGTGGATTCTTTGATGGCGAGTAAGATCTGACCTGTAGCTGAAGCTCTTTCCACAATCTGAGCATTGATATGTCTTCTCCCCTGTGTGGATTCCTTGATGACAAGTAAGCTTTGCTTTCTGGCGGAAGCTCTTTCCACACAACAAGCATTGATATGGTTTCTCTCCTGTGTGGATTCTTTGATGGCGAGCAAGATCTGACCTGTAGCTGAAGCACTTTCCACAGTCTGAGCATTCATATGTTTTCCTCCCTATCTGAATTTTTTGATGTCTTTTAAGTCTTGAGTTGCTGGATAAGAATTTTGCATGTTGAGGGTATTTGTTCCTTCTGTTGCTTTCACAATCTTTCCCATCAACTGGAATTTCATTTAAGTCAGAGCATTCAGAAGGAATAGATTTCTTCTCCATCAGATATTTTGCTTCTGCTTTCCTGCTCAGTAGTTTCTTGTTCTCCCCTCCATCACCTGCTGGAATTAAAAAAAGCCTCCCAATGATGTTAGCTCATAGAAGAAACTTAATGTACTGCTCTTTTATTAAAAGGATACAAAATCTTTGGGGAGGCAAATCCTGCTCTGTATTAAGTGACCCCCCCATAAATTTATTTATTTATCTATCATTGTCCCAAATGTATGTCGATGGGGATTAATAGGCTGTAACTGGCAGCATAGGGGAGCGGTGTGTGTGTGTGTGTGTGTGTGACAGACATAATTGATTTTGGGGCACTCCATTAGCTTAAGGCACAACCTCCAGAGGGAGGATCTCAAGAACATAGTTTGGACACAAACAATCCTCCCTTTCATATTTAATTTCCCTTTCATATTTAACAGACTTCCCACCAGATATTCTCAACCCATTTCTCCTGACAAGCGTCTCTCGTACGAAGTGGGGAAACAGGATGGGAAATCCACTCCTGTGCTCATGGCTGGGTTGGCACAGTTCGTTCGTTCGTTCATTCATTCATTCGATTTCTATACTGCCCTTCCAAAACTGGCTCAGGGCAGTTTACACAGAGAAATAATAAATAAAAATAAGATGGATCCCTGTCCCCAAAGGGCTCACAATCCAAAATTTGAGCTCCAGAACAAGAGAGAAAGGACAAGGAACAGGAGGGATGAGGAAGCCTAGTCCCTCTGAGACACCTTTTAGAAATAACATGGTATGTTGAAACTGGGTGATCCAGTGCTTCTCAGTCTAATCCATCAGATGCAGGGGGTGTGGCTTGGGGTGTGCGTGCTTCACGCAGATGATTAAAAATCAAAAGGTGAGGTGAGCTCCCAACACCCCTGGTGCCAATATCAGATCCAGAGGAAATAAAGCAAGGGATAGGCCTCACAATTCAAAGATCATGGAATCATGGAACTCCTGGACTATTCTCTGTAGAGTTCCACATCTGAGGCCTGGTGCATGCAAGAAACATGAATCAGCACTTGAAGACCTCCACGGCAGCTCTTCCTTGCACTGATGCAGACCAAGAATAGCTGCAAAGGGAAAGAGGGAGCCTTACCCAGAGAGGCCAGATGACCCCAGGTTGCCTCCATGACTTCTGTGTGCAGAGCCCTTTGGCTTGGATCCAGCAGAGCCCACTCCTTCTCTGAGAAATTCACAGCCACCTCCTCCAAGGTCACCAGACCCTGAAAGAAGGAGGAAACATTTTGTCCCAAGAACTAAAACAGCATTACAAGAAGGGAGCAGAGAGAAGGTTGCTGCCAGTGGTCTTCAGAGCCTCCTTAGGGGTCTGTTTGGACAACCAGAGCCAAGGGAGAAAGGCAAATTCTTCCAGGCCCAGGGAGGTGCAAAGGAGAAAGAGGGCCCCAGGCACTGCCCCCCTCTTCTCCTGCAGGATCCCTCCCCTACCTGGTCCGGGTGCACAGAGGCTGTCTCCGCTCCACCACCACCAAGAGGAGAAGGCCTGGACTGAGGTTCCAGTGTAATTTCACCCCCTGTGAAGAAGACAGAAACAGATGTCAGATCACTCAATGGGTATTCCTTCATTTGCTGGTTTATTTTTTGTATTAAAAATATCTTTCTACCCTGCCTGTCAGTCAAGCAAGCCCACCATTGTTAAAGTGCATGTTGACAATATGGGAACCAATTTCTTAAAAACGGCATAACAGTAAGATTCAGTCAGCTACAGCTAAAAAATAAAATCTGACCACAAAAGCCAGCAAACATAAAAGTGTTTTTAGATGCTGCCAAAATATTTTTCCCCACATAAAGACACAACGAAACCGTAAAAACAAACTAGGGGCGTGCACAGAACCGTTCTTGTCAGTTCGGATGGAATCCAAACCAAATTCGAATTGAATCACCAGTCTGGGAACCAATTCATTAGAACTGGCTGGCGGTTCAGTTTGTGTGGTCGAATCGGGTCAAGCCAGTTTAGCCCCGTCCGAGGGCCTATGCTTGTAAAGGGGAACCCGGTGAGGATTCGTCTTTACAAGCAAAGGAGATTCCAACCTCTAAAGTTTGGGGTGGTGTACAAATTCGATAGATAGATAGATAGATAGATAGATAGATAGATAGATAGGGATCAAAGGGTGGACGGGGGTGGGTGGTTGAGAGGTATGCTGCTGGAGGTATGGTGGTAGCTCCTCTAGGGCCTGCTGGTGCTCCTCCCAGCAGCACGGGCTGGCAGTGGCCTGGTTCCGGCCTCTGTGCATGTGCAGAGGCCATTTGTGTAATGAGAGCTAGAACTGGACCGGTGCCAGCTTGCCCTGCTGGAGGAGGGGTGCCAGTGAGGCCTAGAGGAGCTGCCGACATCACGAAGAAGCCACCACCAGTAAGGTGACCTCTCACCCCCCACCCCACACCTTTGAACCCCTTTAGAGGTAGGAATCCCCTTTAGAAGCACAGCCTCTCAAACCGGGTCAAACTGGGCCCAGTTTGGTTTAAACTCGGACCGGCCCCCTTTTTGGGGGGCCGATCCAGTTGGAGCTCAAACTGGTCAAACCAGTTCTGCACACCCCTATTTCAAACGTTCAAGAGCAAGTTAAAATATGACCCCCTTAATCCACCTAAGCAGCTTGCCTGACCAGAGAAATTGCTCTTTAGTCTTCCAGAGAAGAAGGGCTCAGCAGATGGCTTCCTGGGGAAGAAACCCTTCAGATGCTGGGGAGCCCCCCCCCCAGATACTTCTTACCCAGCAAGGTGGCACCTCCTTCACACCCCTTCATGATCCACCTGGAAGGTAGCCTCTCTCTGGGATCCGATGGAGCATTCTCCGTTTTAAAGAAATCAAGATCTCCTTTTGATGGACTCCAACTCTGTAAGAACAGTGTGGATGCCAGAGAGGGAATGCAGAGAGGGATTAGGAAATGGTTTACATCTAGGACTGCTTTCTCCCACATCAACCCACCCACCCAGAAAGATCTTCCTTGGGGATGCTGCTCCACATTGCCACACTGTCTAAGTTATCTGGGACATCGCCTTCTCTGCCATGGCTTCAAGATGGTGGAACTCCAGTCCCAGGGTTAGGAAGCTCCAGGCCCAGGGGTCCTCCCATGAAAATGAAGACTGGGAAATGTAGGACCAAGAAAAGGAAGTTCTCTTTCACTCAGCGCCTAATTAATCTATGGAGTTATCTGCCATGGGATGTGATGATGGCCACTAGCTTGGATGGCTAGTGGCCATCCACATTTCCACATGGAAATTTAGGACCAGCAAACGGAAGTACTTTTTCACAAAACATCACATAATCAACTTGTGGAATTCTCTGCCACGAGATGTGGTGACAACCAACCACCTGGATGGCTTTAAGAGGGGTTTGGATAACTTCATGGAGGAGAGGTCTATCAATGGCTACTAGTCAGAGGGCTATAGGCCACCTCCAGCCTCAAAGGCGGGATGGGATGCCTCTGAGTACCAGTTGCAAGTACCAGTTGAGTACCTGAGTAACAGCAGGAGAAGGGGCATGTCCTCAACTTCTGCCTGTAGGCTTCCCAGAGGGATCTGGTGGGCCACTGTGTGAAACAGGATGCTGGACTAGATGGGCCTTGGGCCTGACCTAGCAGGGCTGTTCTTATGGCTAGTTTTGCTGATGATAGTGGCTGACGATATGGGCAGCTCAGTGATGGCTGATGAGCATTTGCCTTGACTGATTCCTATTAACTTTCTATTTGCTTTAATACATTTTGTTACTTAATATATGGATTTGTAATGAAAAGGTGGGGTATCTTGGGAAATCATCATCAGGGTGTGGTGCACCAACAATTGGGGTACAAGTGGGGATTTCTAGGCCAGCCTTGTTCACATCTTCAGCTCCTGGGAGCTACCATGATGAAAGAGACACACTCACCTGCTGCTCCTTCTGCCTCTTGGCCTCTGCCTGGCTCAGGAGGAAACCTTCTGCCAGGGCCACTGCCTGAGAACTGGTCTCTGCTCTGCACTCTCTGACCCAGCTCTCCATCTCTGGGGGGAGGACAGCCAGGAACTGCTCCAGGATCACCAAATCCAGGATTTGAGCTTTTGTGTGCTTTTCTGGCTTCAGCCACTGACGGCAAAGTCTGTGGATTCGGTTGCAAATCTCTCGTGGTTCCTTGGCCGCCTGGTAGTGGAACTGTCTGAATCTTTGGCACGGAGCATCCAAGCTGGTGATGTTTCCACCCAGGACTTTCTGTGTGTTCCTTTCCCAGAATCCCCCACTGCTCCCATTCCAGAAGGCGTCAGGAGCTTTTCCTTCTTCATAGCCAGCTGAGACTTGCTCCTCCATCTTCAGTCTATGCTCCAGTGCAGCCTCCAATAGGGACAAAAGATTGCTTTGGTCTGCTGCCAATTTCCTTGTGATGCTCTCTAATGCCTGGTGTTTGTGGGTGGGGACTGGGGACCAAGCCTTGCAAAAGGTCACAAAGTTTATCTGTGCTCAAATATCACATTCAGCAAGCAGGAAAATGGGGAAAGAAAGGGAAAAAAATGCCAGCTAAAATGTGTGCTTCTTCGTCATACCATATCAGTTGTGATCAAAACAACAGTTGTGAAGGGCTGAACAACTTCAACCCGCCCCCCCAGCTACTGTTAGACTACAAATCCCATCATCCCTAGTCACAGTGGATGATGGGAGTTGTAGTCCAACATCTGCAGGAGGGCCACAGTTGTACAGCCCTTCTCAAGGAAAATAAGGGAGGGCTTGATTTTTGCATTTTATGTTGCCCATTGGGTTTAATTAATTTTCAGTGCTGTTGCTTTTATTAATGGTTTTGCTCTGCTTTTTGGTTTTAATGGTTAACTTAAAAAGAAAAAAACATCCAACCTAAAACAGGTTATAACCATCAATTAATAGAATCAGCTAAATATTAGGGCTTCTCCCTGCATCATTTATTTAAAATATGTATACTCTGCCCATCCAGTGCGATACTGCTCGGGGCAGCTCACCAAAACAAGGACAAATGAATGCCAAGAAAGGACTGTGGAACTGTCTGCCTCATGCATTGGTGGGCTCTCCTTTGCTGGAAGGAATGCTGTAGTTGTTTCCTGCAGTGAGCAAGGGGTTTGCCTAGAAGACCCCCCCAAGGTCCCTTCCAACTCCAGCATTCTATGCCCTGGGGATGGGGAAGCAGCAGAGGGAATCCTCCACTTTGGAGGCAAAGACCAGCACCTCCATATTGCATCTCTGGCTTTGCTCCCTTCCTTCAGAGGTGCCCCTAAGTAATTTTGGAGACTGGACCTAAAGGCCTTTGGAGGGCCCCCCACTGCAAGTTAAGCATCATTTTTTAACATGTAGGTTCTTGAGGCCACAAACCACACCACTCAGGACAGACTAAAGAGGATTTGGGGGGGCGGGGTGTGTGGAGGCCCTGGCGCTCCAGCGGTAGGAGTGCCTCTGCCTTCCTGACCTGCCCCCACCCCATACAAAACTCTGCACCCGACCACAACAGCGATGTCCAGCCTCCTTCTCCCCCCAGGGCCCCCAGTCAGACCCCTTCCTTTCCTTCCCCCACCACAAATCTATGCCTGTTTCAATGCATCCGAATTCAGAGAAAATGCAGTTCTGCCAGGATTGCGGGGGTGGGGGGGGCACAGACCTGTTGGGAAGGATTACAGGAAGCGGGGAGAAAGAGGCTCCTCCTCCATATGAGCGCTGAGGAGGAGACCCGTGGGCGGAGGACTCCTCGCAAGCAACCCCTTGCCACCTCTGCGTTAGCAGCTGGCTTGGGCTGCCCACCCCATCACCTGCCTGCCTCTCCCCCCCCCCGCCCCGCCTTGCATTTACACCTTCTCCCAAATACACGTTGCACTCACCAGAGCCCTTGGAGGGAGGAGGTGGGGCCCCAAGAGTTCCTTTCCCACCCAAAAGAAACAGAGCAGATCAGGCAGAGACTCTCATCACTCGTAGCCCTCTTTTAGTTCTTTCACCATCTTTTAGTTCCTCTTGGAACCTGGATTGGAGGATGGATCTATTCTGGGGGCTCATCTCCCCCCACTCTGTGATTCCTCCCCAAGGCTCCTCCCCACTTCCCTGCCTTGCGGTCCGCTTCCTTCCGTCCCTGGCATCCCACCGGAACTTTGCACTCTCTTTCAAATCCTTGGGGAGCTGCTGAGGCTACCGATCAAATTACATGACATCATTACTGACCACGTGGGTGGCACGTCTGTTCCAGTTAAACTTTCAGTTCCAGTTTTAAGGCACCACACCACCAGCCTTAAATTCCCAGCCTGGTAGAGCTTGAACCAAAATTAGATAGTCTTGTCTCTGGTCTTAAACCAGCAGGTGTGTTTTTTGTTTTTGTTTTTTGTTTTTGCTTTTTAAAAATCAAATCGCTTCTTCTTGCATCTCCCGAAGAGACGGGCCAGCAGCTCACTATTTAGAATTTGGCTTTTTGTCTTTTAATTTTGCATCGGTTGGGCTCCAGCAAATCTTGCATCCTGGCACCCACAGAGCCCTGTGGTTTTCTTTGGAAGGATACAGTAGGGGTTTACCATTGCCTCCTCCCGCACAGTATGAGATGATGCCTTTCAGCATCATCCTATATTGCTGCTGCCCAATATAGTGCCATCGGGGATTCGAACCGGCAACCTTCTGCTTGTTAGTCAAGCATTTCCCCACTGCACCATTAGGCGACTTAGACATCATATAGTGACAGAGAAATATTATTATTATTATTATTATTATTACATTTGTATCCCGCTCTTTCTCCAAGGAGCCCAGAGCGGTGCACTACATACTTGAGTTTCTCTTTCACAACAGCCCTATGAATTAGGTTAGGCTGAGAGAGAAGTGACTGGTCCAGAGTCACCCAGCTAGTTTCATGGCTGAATGGGGATTTGAACTCGGGTCTCCCCAGTCCTAGTCCAGCATTCTAACCACTACACCACGCTGGATGCAGTTCACATCCTTGAGCACGATTCGCAACTGAGTTTCACTTCTTCTGTCTGGCAATGGACCTGTAGCCCTGCCCTGGAGCCTTGGGTCCTGGCAAAGCATGCCCACTCCCAGAGCGGAGGCAAGGTGTTTACTTGCCCTAGGCAAAGTTTGAAAATTAGGGACTTAGTAGACAATTTTACCTCTCAAAAACAGTTCCTTCCTGCGCCAGTTCCCAGCTTCTGCCCAGAATTCTCCACCCAACTTGTTATTGACATTTGAAGTTGGGTGGAGACTCTCAGGCAAAGGGTGGCTGGAAATTGGGAACCAGAAGTTGGTGGGTTCAGACAACACACCTACTGGGAGTGTGAGCTCCTTAGGAATTGCTGGTCCCTGTTTTACTTTCGGATGCTCATGTGAACCGACCCTTTATAGAACTGGCTCTTGCTATCACTTCCTGCCATAAACAACACATGTATTGCTTTTTTGAGAAACAGTCAGATTGTGCATACATTTCAGGTGGCAGGATTAGTGAATTACCTTTGAAAGCAAGATGGGATTAATGTTTTGCATTACAGCTGTGTCCATCCGCCTTTTGTAATGGTCCAGGTAACCCCTCCCCCCCCCACATTGCAAATCCCTAAATATCTGTGCAACCACCTAAATGGCAGGGATGTGCACGGAACCGGTGGGGGATGGTTCGATGGTGGGGGTGAGGGTTTTAAGGGCGGGGGAGGATCCACTCCCCCCCCCGCCACGTTTCCCCACCGACGCACTTTCCCCTAAAGCCCCATCAGGGCAGTACCGTACCTCCCTGCCACCCCATTCCAACATTGTCTGGAAGTAACCGGAAGTAGTAGCTGCGACTGTGCATATCACACTCGCCCACGTCGGGTGCATGCACGCAACACACAGTCGCAGCTACTACTTCCGGTTACTTCCAGACAATGTTGGAACGGGGCGGCAGGGAGGTATGATTCCACCCCGAAGGGCCTTTAGGGGAACTTGCACTGGTGGGGGAAATGCAGTGGGGGGAGGAAGTGCATCCTCCCCCGCCATTCAAGCCACCCCTTCCCGCCATCAAACCCTCGAGCCAGCCAGGGTTCGAACCGGTTTGGAGGCTTGTAAAAGGGCTTCTGAACCAGTTTGTGCACTTCCCTACCTAAGGGTGGAATGGTGAAATGACTTGCCTAGCAAGCCAGAGGTTGCCAGTTCGAATGCCCACTGGTATTTATATTGGGCAGCAGCAATATAGGAAGATGCTGAAAGGCATCATCTCATACTGCGCAGGAGGAGGCAATGGCAAACCCCTCCTGTATTCTACCAAAGACAACCACGTGGCTCTGTAGTTGCCAGGAGTTGACACCGATGGCACACCTTTACCTTTTACTGTCTACTGAAAGGCTTTGGGTCTTTATTTTCGCACCTGTGACTTGAAGCATCACAAATTGTAGGCCACAGCGGGAGGAATTTTCTTATATTTAAAATATATTTTATGAAGTATAACACTGAATAGTTAAAATTGTCAATCATTGCACCTAGGATTGCCACATGTTCAGGACTGGCTTGGACAGTTTAGGAATTTTACATCCTGTCCGGGATATAAAGACGTTGTCCTGGCTATGAAATACCCAGGAATTTGAGTAGGAAAATTGCTTTAATGAATTTCCCGTTTTTCTAGTGCTTCTCTCCAGGTATTATAACTACATGGTGTCCACGTTTACAAGCCTCTAGCACCAGTGCCACTGACTGGCTAGGTGGGTTCTCTCTCTATGGCTCCGTAAACCCCTTCCGCTCTGTTGGGTTCTATCCAGTTATCCTCTGCAGTGTGTTTGTTTGGACATTTGTTCCAAGAGGGATCCTGTAGAGATTATGGGAAAGAAGTCGGAGAAAGGGAAAGGGAAAGGGAAAGGGAAAGAAAATGGAGTTGTTGCTGAATAAACCTTTAGTTAAATCCACATATTTCCTTGTGTGTATATGAGGGAGGCAGCTATAAAACACCCTTCTTTCTGGATGATCTCTAGAATTAGCAAGAGTAGCAGTGGGCCTCTGGATACAACTGTGAAGTGTGTGGACAGATTGTTGTCTTTTCTCTACCAGTGATGTAGCTGCAAATTCAGAAGTATAGGCACTCTCTATGACAGCCATGCCCACTCCAATGGTCACACCCCTCACTTAGATAGATTCAACAATGTGGGGTGGTGGGCAGTTTCCTGTTACAAGAAGTCAAGGATCATGTAGACTCTAGGGAATGTTCTAGAACAGGGTTTCTTAACCTTGGGCCCCCTGAAGTTTTTGGACTATAACTCCCATCATCCTCAGCCACAAAGGCCCTGTCTGGGGATGATGGGAGTTGTACTCCAACATCTGGGGGCCCAAGGTTAAGAAACCCTGTTCTAGAATGAGTGATAGGAAATACCCACTGAAATGCACTGGTTCCTTCCAAATAACCATAGGTATGCATGGGATTTTAAAGTTTTTAAGTTTTAGAGTTTTTAACCTGTATTTTATACTAATTGTGTTAATGTTTTAATTTTTGTGTATTTAGATTGTGAACTGCCCAGGGACTTGCATAGGGGGTGGTATAAGGATGTGTTCAATAAATAAATAAATTCCGATAATTTCAATTCAATGCATTCTATGGCCATTGGGAAGGGACTAGTTCATTTCAGTGGGCATTCCCTATCACCCATTTTAGGATGTCCTGACACTAATTCACCATAGGACTTGCATGCCGATGGTCCCAGGTTCAATCCTATTTCCTAAGACAAGAAGAATGATAACAAGTGGTTGGAATAGCAAGAGCAGTACATTATTTCCATGTAGAAAGCTAAAAACTTTGCGTCCCTACTTAGACCCTGGAAGGGGAAAAGTACCAGGACTACATGCCTGCAGCACCCCACCCCACCCACCTCTCTCTAGAACAGGGATCCTCAACGTTGGGCCCCCAGATGTTCTTGGACTTCAGCTCCCAGCATCCTCAGCTGCAGTGGCCTTTGGCTGGGGATTCTGGGAGTTGAAGTCCAAGAACATCTGGGGGGCCCGACATTGAGGATCCCTGCTCTAGAATACTCTTTGCCTGGTGCAGACAGAGGTGCTCTAACCCCCGGACCCTGGAGGGCCTTAGCCTGTGGCCTCCAAGGCCCAGGGGAGGGGCTCCAAATGTCAGGGGGGCCTCCTGTTGCTGCAAGCTCCCCACCACCACGAGCCCTCCTCCCTGATATTCCAGCCGCCCACGTGCACAGCCGAGGGTGAGATGAATAGGTCTCCCCCTGCCTGTAGCAGCAGTGGTGGGCTGAGTGGGAATGGCCACCAAGCCTGACCAGCCGACTCAGTGGCCTCCGAGAACTGTGAGCCGCTCTGGTGGTGCGCCTGTGCAGTTAGAATACAGTGTCACAAGCCCATGACGCCCCAACGGAAACATGGAAGTGATAATATCTGGCCTACCTAACATCATCTGCAGTCATAAAACTCTCAGGGAGAGTAAGTTATATTTCAACCTAAACAACCCGTTGTTGTGAAGATCAAATAGGAAGGGAGACAACCATATACCACCACACTACGTTTATTAGAGAATGAGCAACATCGTATAAGACACAAGTAATAAAAAAGCAAGTTTGGCATATAAGGATTGCTGAGATAACATAATTTAATGTTTTATTACCCTTGTATCCCCCCATTTAATTGAACTCAAGGGGATGTGCTTAGGGCTCCCTGGCAGTCTCCCGTCCATACACTGACCAGACTCAGGTGTGCTTTGCTTTAGTAATATAAACATATCTTCAGGCTATGCCCTGGAACGATGCGTAAGAAGCATGCCCTGGACATCACCAATGCTACTTAAGTTCTAAATATTAGGATTATTAATACTGCCATTGCAACCTTATACCCTCATTCTCAAAATCACTCAACAGCACAAGCCTCTTTGAAATGCCCATTTGAATGGATCACCAAAGTCTCAGAACTCAAGACATAAGCCCCATTGGTGGCTCCAACAGATTCTGCAGTTTATGCCTAAGCAAGGCTTCCCCATTCATTTCAGTGCTGGAGATGGCTTCCCCATGGAATACAGACTTGACTCTGATACTTCAACTAATGGGGAAAGGTCTTTACTCATTCTCAAGCTCTACATGCCTAATGGAGCCCCCCACCCGCACATGTAGAAAACGCATAGGATCATTCACTGAATATAAGTTGGCTTTCTCGGGCATAGTATTGAAATGATGAAACTATTGTGATCTCTGATGCACATGTGATCATGAGCATTCCTCATAAGCAAAGGCTCTTTGCAGACCCATTTTCAGATGCTTTTGTGTGCGCCAGAGTTCTCACGTCAGCATGAACCCACCAGATCAGAGGTAGCACTTTGGTGACTAAAACCTGCTGCAGTAGATAGGATAAGAGCAGCCCTGCTGGATCAGGCCCAAGGCCCATCTAGTCCAGCATCCTGTTTCACACAGAGGCCCACCAGATGCTGCTGGACGTTGAGGGCATGCCCTCTCTCCTGCTGTTACTCCCCCAGAACTGGTACTCAGAGGCATCCTGCCTTTGAGGCTGGAGGTGGCCTTTAGCCCTCCAACTAGTAGCCTCCATGGAGTTATCCAAACCCCTCTTAAAGCCATCCAGGTTGTTGGCTGTCACCACATCTTGTGGCAGAGAATTCCACAAGTTGATTTTGCGTTGTTTGAAAAAGTTGTCCTGGAACCAGGATGTCCTGGTGTTTGCACTGGATAAGTTTCTTTGCAAGGCTGATGGATTTCCACCTTGAATGACTAACTCAGATGTCTTCCACAATCACAAATTCCAGAGCACTCATCCTGATTGCTTGCAGCAAAAACAAAGACTCATGGGGCACCTCCTTAAAGGAGTTCTCAAACTTGGGTCTTCAGATGCTGGGCTACAACTTCCATCACTCCCAGTCACAATGGCCTTTGGGAGTGATGGAAGTTGAAGTCCAACCTCATCGGGGGACCCAAGTTTGAGAACCTTTGCCTTAAGGACTTACAGATTGATTGTAGTATGAACTTACACTTTGACGGTGTTGGCATCAGTAACATGTGCATTGTAATTTCCTAATCAAGCTACTTTAACACCAGTAGTGAGAGAGAAATCTATTCATCAGAGAGAAACTACAGGTGATAAATTAGTTTAGCACTGGCACTGCTTTAGAGTGCAGTGATAGTGTGAGCACCTCTCTCTTAGATCTGCGGTTCTCTGCACAGTACTCTTTTAAGGTACAATACTCTTGTTTTACAGCTTCAGCCTTGCACATCTACCCCCACATGAATCAGACATAGAATATCCTAAGGAAGGATACACAAAGGAACTAAGATAACTCAACGCATATAGTCTCTTCGTTTCTTAAAGTGAGGATCTGGCCCAGTGATTCCTCTGTCTGCTCATTTAAACCCACCCACCCCCACACACTTTTTATTTTAAAAATCTCCACAGGTTTCACAAATACTGACACTCATCAGATTCCTGCACCAGAAACTGGCTGCACTAGTGAAGATGGAGTATGTACCAATCAGCTTGAAGAAGACATGATGTATATTGATAACTAACTCTTACACTTGCAGATCAAACCTTTTGGAGGGCTGTTGAATTACTTTTTAACATGCTTGATGTGGCCTTCAATTTCCTAAAGGATTTTTTGTTTAGTTTGCAGCGTGCTGGAGTCCTTCACACCAAACATATAGTGCCAGCTTGCTTTTAGCATTGTATCCAATGTATTAGTTTTAAAAGAATTCCCATTGCTAGCAACAGTTCATCCAGTTCTCAGCAACCTGATATTTAACTTCCTCTGTTGCTGCTCAGAGCTTTGCAATGCAAGTAAACCTTGTATGGATATACAACTTCTGCATACCCCGTCATGCCAGACCATCCCAAACCTTACCGCCATTAGCAACCCAAAGAGGTATCTTCTTCTTTATGTACTTTCCTTTGTCGTTATCTTTCTCAGATATGGTTGTACACTATATCCACATCTTCCCCCTCAGTCATCTTTTCATATTTGGTGCTCTTCCTCTCAGACTTAGATCCACATCACTCTTCAGCTCATGTTCCCCAAACCCACCATTCCCTCATCGTTCATCACACATGGAAGTCATAAAAGACTATTATCCTCGTCCTCAGTGACACTACCTTTCTCCGTCCCAAAGGACTGGCTTCTACCAAATATTACTGTGCTCTTATTAAAATCATTATGCCTCGTTTGGATTAAGCAAAGGGCTTTAAAAAAATTAAAAAAAAAAAAACCTTCAGTGATTTGAGGAAAAATCCCCAGTCCCTGTTATATTTGTTACATCTCTTCATTCTTACAAGTGGTCAACACATTATTGGCGTAGTGACAGGAGCATCCACTAAGGACAGCAAACTATAGCAAGCAAATTGAATGGTTAAATTTAGGCTTCCATGAACATTAACCCTAAATAAAATAATCAGTTGGATAAAAGATCTTTCCAGCAGCAAGATTGTATCCCCTATAGACACATATACTCACACCATTCTATACTGTAGCACAAATGCAGAACTACCACTATGCACTGGGGGTGCTTCTAGATCCAACCCTCTCCCTAGTGTCCCAGGTGGAAATGGTGGTGACCAACCAGATCCAGGCAGTCTTGGAGGAAACTGATTATCTAGACCCATTTCAAAATGGCTTTAGAGCTGGCTATGGGGTTGAGACAGCCTTGGTCGGCCTCATAGATGACCGTTACCGAGGAATCGACAGAGGGAGTGTGACTCTGCTAGCTCTTCTGGATCTCTCGGTGGCGTTCAATACCATCGACTATGGTATCCTTCTGGATCGCCTGGAGGAGTTGGGGATAGGGGGCACTGCTTTGCAGTGGTTCCGTTCCTATCTCTCTGGTAGATTCCAGATGGTGGA
Source organism: Hemicordylus capensis (assembly GCF_027244095.1). Classification (NCBI taxonomy): domain Eukaryota; kingdom Metazoa; phylum Chordata; class Lepidosauria; order Squamata; family Cordylidae; genus Hemicordylus; species Hemicordylus capensis. Next base: position 231,869,341 of record NC_069658.1, on the reverse strand, counting down.
GCTTGTTGACAGTTGCTCCTCAAAACAGGAGCTGTTATATGGAGACTCTCAGGGCTCCATTCTGTCACCAATGCCTTTTAACATCTACATGAAACCGCTGGGTGAGGTCATCAGGAGGTTTGGTGCTGGGTGTTATCAGTATGCTTATGACACCCAAATCTACTTCTCCTTTTCATCTTCAGGAAATGGCACTCGTTCTCTAAATGCCTGCCTACAGGCAGTAATGGGCTGGATGAGGGAGAACAAATTGAAGTTGAATCCAAGCAAGACAGAGGTGCTCATTGTCGGGGTTCAGAATCTGAGGGGTGTTAGATCTTCTTGTGCTGGATGGGATTACACTCCCTCAGAAGGAGCAGGTGCACAACTTGAGAGTACTCCTGGACCCAGGCCTCACCCTGGTATCTCAGGTGGAGGCCATGGCCAGGAGTGCTTTCTATCATCTTTGGCTGATTCGACAGCTGCGCCCATTCCTTGAAGAGGATGGCCTCAAAACAGTGGTGCATCAGCTGGTAACCTCCCGACTTGACTATTGCAATGCGCTCTACGTGGGGCTGCCTTTGTACGTAGTCCGGAAACTTCAGTTAGTTCAGAATGCGGCAGCCAGATTGGTCTCTGGGGTAACCCGGAGAGACCATATTATGCCTGTCTTGAAACAATTACACTGGCTGCCGATATGTTTCCGGGCAAAATACAAAGTGCTGGTTATTACCTTTAAAGCCCTGAACGGCTTGGGTCCGAGATAGCTTAGAGAGCGCCTTCTTTTACATGATCCCCACCGCACGTTAAGGTCATCTGAGGTCAGTCTCCAGTTACCACCGGTTCATTTGGTGGCGACTCAGAGGTGGGCCTTCTCTGTGGCTGCTCCCAGGCTGTGGAATGGACTCCCAGCAGAAATTCGTAATCTTAATTCCTTACTGACCTTCAAGAGAGCCCTGAAAACCCATCTGTTTGGCCTGGCCTTTCAGGGTTTTTAATTAGTTTTAATGCTAACCTGATTTTCAGGATTTAAATTGTTATGATAGTTCATTTTTAAAGATTTTTTTAAAAATTGGTGTTAATATTTATATCTCTGTTTTAATTGTTATTGGTTTTAATGATTTCTGTTTTTAATTGTAAACCACCCTGAGCCTTTTCGGAAGGGCGGTATAAAAATTGAACAAACAAACGAACAGAAATTGGTGGCCAGAGGTGCTTTCTATCCACTTCGGCTGATATGCCAGCTGCATCCATTTCTTGAGATAAACTACCACTACTACTAGAGAAGAGAGCTGGTCTTGTGGCAGCAAGCATGATTTGTCCCCTTAGCTAAGCAGGGTCCACCCTGGTTGCATATGAATGGGATACCAGAACTGTGAAAGCAAAGGCCATGTGCTTGCTTTCCCTATATACAGCACATATATGTCTTCTGCAATTGATCTGGTTACCTTTTCCTCCTCATTTGATAACTGGAGCCCCTGTATGTCTACCTTCCTAGCAGGCAGTAAGGAAACAGCCCAGTCAGAGTATGCCAGGGGCTGGAAAGGAAGAGAGTTGGTCAGTCTGTCTCTTTCACACATATATCCATGCAGTGAGTTTGACCAAACCTTTTCCACTACAACCTGCTAACTGAGCAAAGAGGCACCTTTTAAAAGTGGTGATTTTCTCTTCATTTAGCAGGGGGAGAGCAACTGGCCCTATCCATCCCCAGCACAGCAACCCTCCAGTGTCTGTTACTGGTGTCTCTCTTATGTTTCTTTTTTAGATTGTGAACCCTTTGGGGACAGGGAGCCATCTTATTTATTTATATTGATGAAAACTGCTTTGAGAACTTTTGTTGAAAAGCAGTATATAAGTCATATTTATGCCCCAGGGCTTTGGAATATGCTCCCTGCTGAAATAAGAGCATCTTCTTCTCTGTTTGTTTTCAGGAAGACCCTCAAGACTCACCTGTTCTCACAGGCTTTTAATTAGAATTAATGTTAATAATTTGTTTTAATAACTGATTGGTGCTATTGTTTTTTTAATTGTGTTTTGTGGATTTTAATCTGACTTTTAATACTGTTTTAATTTTTGTACACCGCCTAGATATGTATATATCAGGCGGTATAAAAATATGATTAAGAAATAAATATCCCTACAACCACTGAAGAAGAAGAGCACATCTGCTGCTACTGCTCTTCACAGACTACAGCAGCATGGGCCTGGAGGCAGATGTGGAGATGCTGGAAAGAAGAAGGGTGAGGAGGAACATACACCTGTCAAACCTTGACAATCATGATGAGCTGCTAGCACATGCAGGACTTGGAAAAAACAAACCAAGCATCAATTCAGGGTTTTATTGACACAGAGAAATATGAAAAGGATCTTAGGGTAGGTTTGTTAAAAAGCCCGTTTTAAGCCCTTGAATTTCCAATCAAACTGAATTAGGCCAATATGAAGTCACTGAACTTCAGAGACCAGCATTCAGAGATGAAAACATCACAGTTGCAAGGGAAGAGGTTGAGAATTCAGTGCCAAGACCCTTCTCCATCTTTCACAGTCCAATTAATCCTGGCTCTGGATTTGTGGGCTGCCTATTCTAGCATAAAAGCCATCCCTTTTAGGGATGTACACGGAACCTGGAGGGGGTGGTTCAACGGCGGGGGGAGTGCCTCTTTAAGGGTGGGAGAGGGTACACTTCTCCCTCCCGCCACACCTTCCCCCCACTGGCGCTCCGTTTTGTTAAAGCCCCTTGGGGCAGCAGCATACCTCCCTGCTGCCCCATCACCGTGTCTCCCAGAAGTAACCGGAAATAACCGATGCGCCTGCATGCGCTGGGCACGAGCACGCACATGTTGCAGGTGGGTCTGCATGTGGTGCGCGCACGCCAGTGCTTGGCGTGTGCAGGCGCATCAGTTACTTATGGTTATTTACGGGAGATAAGGCGATGGGTTGGCAGGAAGTTACGCTGCCATCCCGAGGGGCTTTAACAAAACCAAGCGCCAGTGGGGGAAATGCGGTGGGAGGGGTAAGTGCACCCCTCCCCCTGCTGTCGAACTGACGGAAACACCCGCCAATCGAACCGATTCGGAGGCCCATAAAGGGCCTCCGAACCGGTTCTGTGCACATCCCTAATCCTTTTTCTACTGTGCCCTGACTTTCTAGGCCTTATCTCCATAGTCCTACATCTTCTGTCACACAATAAAGAAAGTAACAACCAGGCTGCCTTAAACAAGGTTTTATGCCGTTGCAGCAATTATGCCTCTACAACATATGGCTTCTTATTTACTGTGCTTTTATTTTCCTTAGCAGTGTGGGAAGCTAGAGGTTAAAGCTTTCTTCCACATGGTGCCAAACACAAGTACATTGATGCATGCTAGAGCTCAACCAAATGCTGTGTTTCACGAATCACAGGTTGATCATTATGATATTCTGTGATGGCATATCATGGTATATCACACACACAAGACTTGTGTGTGAATGGCTGAGACAAAGCAATAGCTCACCAATATCCCCAGGAACATAAAATCTGCATTGGGAGTACAATAAGAAGATGGGTTCCACAACTGGAAAAACATAGCAACATGCAAAGGGACCTTCTTGCACAGGGATAAATTTTTTTGCCATCAATGAATATTTGTAGGCATTTCTACACCACGTCGAATCAACATCTCTTCTACTTCAGTTGGCTTCCCCAAATCATCCCCCTCTGTTATAGATCTAAAAGAAATATTGGTTTGCAGTGGTATAGAAATGCCTATGAATATGGAGGGATGTTTTGGGGAGGCCATGTGGAATGCAATACATATTTCGAGTCAGAGCTTCAAGACTGCTAAACAAAACATGCAAGTTGTCTAATTCATGTAAGCCTAGAAAACAACAGAGAAATATTTTCAGGAAAACTCCTCTGGGAAAACACAAGAAAGTTTTCTCCAGCTTTTAGGACTCTTCTTCCTCTTCTTCATGGCTGATTCTTGGACGGAAGTGTTTCCTACTCCTTTTCTTGCTACCATGGAATCCCACGGTCACCACCACTGTCTCTTCATGTGCCTCAGCCAAATCTGTGCTGGGCCCTCTTTCAACGCCCAGCTCCTCCAACTTTAGCTGCTTCCGGCCCTCCCCTTCTTTTATACCACCATCTAAGTGATCTAGTCCAATCTTCTCATCCTCATTCTGAGTGTAAGACCTTTTTTGTGGTTTCCCTTTGAACTCCTGACTTGCATCAATAATCTTGGCCTCTTCATCGTCCTTCACAGCTGTTCTCTTCCTTTCTGATGCTTCTAAACCAGACTTGGTGGGTTTAGTAAAAACAATTCTTCCAGCACCAGAGCTGGAAGGATCCTGATTGAAAGAGGGAGTGTAGCTTTCAGGACCGGCTGAGCTTTGTTCCCGTCTGCTCTTCAAGCCTTCCAGGAACTCCATGGCAATTGACCTGTTGGTCTTGTCGCTAGACTCTGAAACATCCTCCAAGCTGTACTTGGTCCAGCGTTCTGGGTGTGCGACATAGTCAGGCACAGCTGGGGAATTTTTACGAAGTGGTGGTGGCCTGCTTTGTCTTCCAAGGCTTTCTGCTGGCATCTTGCTTGAAAGGCTGGGTGGAGGCAGAGGACGCTTGAATCTTCCATCGATAACATTATCTTCAGCCATTGACGGCACTGCCTGCTTAGCTGCGCCTTCCAGACAGTCAAAAATGTTCTGGCTGCGCTGGGAGAAGCTTGAGCTCATGCCTTTCAGATGAAATGGCTGGACAGGCAATTTACGCTTGCTGGGCAGAGGGTCACCACTTTCATCAGATCCACAACCCACGTCATCTGAGGGGAGGGGCTCCTCAGGAGATATTGTATCAACTTCAGCCTCGCCTGGGAACCCAAAGTCCTCTGAATCTGAATCACTCAGGGAAACTGTGTCTGAGGGAAGGACACCCTCATAATCTGTGGCCCCATCAGCCACGATACCCACAAAGGGTTCACCTGCACCTTCATCTCCCATCTTTGGATGGTTACTTAGTTACTTGGTTAAAGCCCTGATGCAGCAAGTCAAGTTTTCCAGCTGTCCAGGGTGTTTAAAGCCTAGAACAAAAAGGAATAATTAAGTTCAACTGTGAAACCATGACAAATTGCCTGGGGATTCCTTCATTCATATCAAAGAACGTCAACACTGAAAATTCCAAGGTAAGAGTGCAAAAAAGAAGGATTAGTATGGAAGACCCAACTCAGCTACCTTCTGAACTAAATAGTCCTGGAGTCACTTCTGTACTTTTACAGCTAAAGTCTGCCCACTATAGGATTCCATGTCCTTCTTTGCAATGTTACATTCTCTAGAACCATTGTACACAGCCTTTATGACTTTACAGGATGCCACACAAACAGGATCCGGCTTTTGTCACTCTTTCTTTAAATAAAGTCACCCTCTTCCACACAGTAAAATGGCCAGGTGGTGATTTACTATTAAGAGACGTTTCAGTGGAGGATTTTTCTGTGTTCCAGCTTTGAGCACAGATTTACAGATTACAATTATGTTCATTTCAACTGAAAAGTTTCAGAGATTGTAGTTAGAATTTATTAAATGAACAGACCTGCCAAAAACTGAGCTCTGGCACCAAAAACCAGATGTCTTAAGTGCGGCAAGGTTCCTGTTCACAAGGAAGTAATGCTAGTATAAGACAGGAGACTTATACTTATAAATCTAGTAGTACTAGATCTCCCCTGCCCATGAACAGTCACATAATTTTGCCTTCCATTTAAAAACAAAAACAGTATTTAGTGCGTGTCAATGACCTTTTTGCACTTAGTAAAAAAGTGTTCCTCCTTCCACATTTGTAACGCAGAGATTATTTTTATAACATCAGGACTGAAGTGGTGGAATCATTACTTTTGTCAGGACTGTGCCCCACTCCAGAATGTAGGTTTGTTTTACACACATTTCCTAAATTGGCTTATAAGACGACAAGGAAGCCAAGGTCCCTAAACTCAGTGAATGTCTATAGGAGGTTTGTATGTGCCAAAAATCAAGCTGGCTGGGAAAGCTGTAACCTGCCTTTAGCATAAACGACCTCACATTGTACACAATTTTTCCCCTGCACCCATTTGTGGTGGGGAGGGGTTCTAATTCAGTGGCCAGAAAAAATTGATTTGAAGTAGATTCTTAGGTTCTTATGATTGATTCCCTAGTAGGTAAGAATTGTACTGGACAGACGCTGAACTTGGTCCTGCCTTATGATGATGGTAAATAGGCAAGGGAAAAAAATTTACTAGCCACTCACCATCTGGAGCATCCCATCCTCTGGGTCAGTTAAAGCCACCAAGGTTCTCAGATGTTGTACCCTGGCAGTAAGAGGTTGGACATGTCATCAGCACAAAGAAGTAGTGCATAATAGCAATTTTCTCATATGTCAACAGTACTTGTCATTTTTGTTGCTGTGGCTTTCCTCTTATACTGATAAGACGTAATCCCTTTTGAAATGGAAAGCAGACTCCCACAGAGAATATCAGCATGCCTATTCAGGTAGTGAGTGTTACTGTATAACTTAGTAGGACTGCCACTTAACATTCACCATCTTAACTGATGTCTATACAGAGAGACAGATCAGGAAACTATCCAATATTATTATTCACTCATTTGAGAAGAATGGGAAGGAAAAGTGTGTATTACACTGGGTAATAGCTTTGTTTTTCAGGCACTAAAATAACAAAAATAAGCAGACAAGATCTAAAGACGTTAAAACACACACCCCTATATACTGCTGGTTCTATTTTTCCCCCAAGTGGAGCTTTAGATGCTTCTAACTGGACAATAAGTTGAAAAATGAAAAAAATAATTTCCAGAAAGAAAAGACTCACAGGTTCTTTGCAGTTATCTGATTATGATATAATTCAGACCAGGTGGCTTCTCTCTGAATGGAAAGGTCCCCATCAGAATGTTCCATACTAGTCTTGGTCCCTGTTAGCTCAACTGTGGGAAAGCCAAAGAGTACATTATCTTTTCTCCTCCACCTCACAGTCTTGCAGCAACGCAAGTCTCAATTTTTGCCATTATTTTATAGGCCAAACTAGGTTTGAAGCACAAGTTGTCTGATGGGTTCCACAGCTGCTACATTTTCCACTGATAGATTTTTGTGGGTTGTCCAAAGCACACTGGGGGAAGGAGCATATTGCATGCTGGTGGACACCTTCAGACAGTCTAATTTTACAGCAACCTCACTAAAAGTTTTTTTTTGGGGGGGGGGGACAGCCATTTGTCGCAAAATCGGGCCATCTTAGCTAACTGCCTGTAAAGATGGTGGCCTTGTCATCTTGCAAGGATTTATTGATTACAATTCACCTGCAGTCTCATGTATTTCATTTGGCTCTGTACCAATTTAATGTGCTATATGATCTGTGGTATAATTTCACAATCAATCGGCACTAATAAAGTCTTTCTTTGAAAGTTCACCCAGAAGACGGTTTTGCTGTTAATTTCAAATATGATTGTTGTAATGTTCCTTTGCTAGATGAAAAAAAGAAAGGACTGCAGATCATTGGCTTGGACATTAGCCATAATGGCCACATGGAAACTTCATGTTCAGAGGCAGTTTGCAACTAAAAGAAGTTGCTGGAAAGTAACAACTTGCAAGAGACATCTGGTTGGCCATTGGTGCAAACAGGGTGCTGGACCTTCTGTCCCATGGCACACAGCTGTCAATCCTCAAAAGCAAAACCATGTAACAATACAAGCAGAATGCAGATGCACTGCAGAAAGGTATCTGACAAAGCAAACTGTTTCAGATAATTCAGAAAAGGGTGTCACTTCCTATATGGAAGACAACTCCATAACCAATATTAATTATGGGGCAAATGTTTTTCAGACACAGAGAAGACGGACCTTTCAGATGAAAGGCTGGTTATAAATCATATCAATGAATAGCAATCAGTCAGGCCTAAGCAAACCCTCTAGTCGCTTTGAGAGAAAGCAGAACAAGAGTTTAAAGGGTCTGTTATTTGACAATAATTGTTGCTGAGCAAAGAGGCACCTTTTAAAGTGGTGGTTCTTTTATGTTTAGCGGGAGTGGGGGGCGCATACGCGACTGCCCCTATTTATTTATTACATTTATATTCCGCTTTTCCTCCAAGGAGCCCAGAACAGTGTATATAGTTAAGTTTCTCCTCACAACAACCCTGTGGGGTAGGTTAGGCTAAGAGATTAGTGACTGGCCCAGAGTCACCCAACAAATATCATGGCTGAATGGGGATTTGAACTCAGGTCTCCCCAGCCCTAGACCAACACTCTAACCACACCACGCTGGCTTCTATTCAACCAAGCACAGTGTCTCTCTAGTGGCAGCTGCTGCTGTTGTCACCTGTGTTTGTGTGCGCAGTCTATTTATTTTGCGAGTCCATTTGGGACAGGCAAGCTTCCCCCTACCCCCATTTTGTGATGCAAACTGCTTTGAGAACTTCTTTTTGTTGAAACACGGTATGAAATATTTTTAACAACAGCTGTGTGTGAGCAGGGCCATAGGTGATACAAAGCTGTGATGCTGTTTGAACACTCTAACAGGAGTGGGCAGACTTAAGATTTCCAGCAGCTACTTTCTTTTGCCAGAACCTTAGGAGCCACCATAACAAAATAGCAGCACCATGCGGTGGCAGAACCAGTCACCAAATGGCAGCTTGTACAGAAACTGACAACTACAGAATAAGGGACATGAACACTGAAATCCCTGAATTCTAGAAGACTATTGCTGAATGACAGGAGGGGAGCAAGCAGGTCTGCTTTGAGGGAGAAGAAAACAGAGAGAAATGAATGGGAAAGAGAGCAACCCAAGTACCAAAAAGAGAGAGAGAGTAAAAATAGCAGGACTGGTATACACCCCCACCTCAGCCAGTCAATCAGATTTGGTTGGACGGGAAGCAGAATCAAGACCAAAGGCCCAGAGAACTACTTCAGATAGGTCTAGGAGCTACCTGCTCTGAAATGCACTACAGAAGAACAGCCCTGCTGGATGAGGCCCAAGGCCTATCTAATCTAGCATCCTGTCTCACACAGTGGCCCACCAGATGCCACTCCAAGCTTACAGGAGTTGACAGCATGCCCTCACTCCTGCTGTTGCTCCCCTGCAACTGGTATTGAGAGGCATCTTGCCTCTGAGGCTGGAGGTGGCCTATTGCCCTCAGACTAGTAGCCACTGATAGATTTGTCTTCCATGAATTTATCAAAGTCCCTCTTAAAGCCATCCAGGTTGGTGGCTGCTACCACATCTTCTTTCTTTCTTAGATTTATATACCACCCTTCCAAAATGGCTCAGATTGTGACTTCTTGTGGCAGAGAAGTCCATAGGTTAACCACACATTGTGTGAAAAAGTACATCCTTTTGTCAGTCCTACATTTCTTGGCCTTTGTTTTCATGGGATGACCCCTGGTTCTAGTGCTATGCGAGAGGAAGAATTTTCTCTCTATATATATAAATATCTCACTATAAAAGCAAAACATGATTGTGACTAATGACTTCAGGTGCACAGACGTTTGTTTAGTTCATGCAGAGCTGCTGTGAGGCTTTGGGAAAGGGCAGACTGGAAAACCGAGGAGAGCATCGCTTTGATCTGTAGTGTTTGAAGCGATTAGGGGATGAGGATTGCAACAGGCGAGAACATAAGAAAGATACAGATCCCGCCCCCGCCCCGCACTCGCCCCATAACCCTAGAACTTATGGGGAGGGGAGTACTTAATGCAGCAGAACTGACTGCCACGAAAATCTGGCGATGCCCACTAGGCTAGATGGCTTGAGAAGAGAATTATGCATATTCATAAGAGGGCAGGTCTATCAACAGCCATTAGGCGGTGTCTAGCTAAATGGAGCCTCCAGGTTGGGAGACCAGGTACCCCACCGCCAGGGGACGACCGCGGGGGAAGGGCTGAATTCTCCAAGCAAGGTCTGCAGGTGAGCTCCTCGGAGGCGCCTGATCGTGGTGGAACACAAAGCAGGACTCCACACAGGCCCATCTCCTTGCCACTCGTTTGCCCCGGCCGGACACGCTGAGAAGGCCCTCCCCTCCGCCCCGCGGAACCACCACCAGCCACCGCACCCGGCCAAGAGCCCGTTTCCTTGGCGACAGACAAACAACTACAACCGACTCACCTCGGCAGGTACCACCGCTGCTGCTGCTGCCCCACTACTCAGAAGAAACATCCGCAAAAGCTCGCTTCTGCGCGCCTGCTTCTGCCCTTCGTCACTCACAACCCACCGCCTTCTCGGTGCATACTGGGACATGAAGTATTTCCCCTCCGCGGAGTTCCATGGTAACCAACCGTCACCCTGAGCCTTTGGGACTGCATATCCCAACAGGCACGTCGCGGCTTAGACAGCGGAACGAATAGCTTTTCCCCAATGCATCCTGGGAGCTGTAGTTTTGTTTGTTGCCTCCGAATGGCGGGCGTTTCGATATAAAGTGCGTGATTGAACCATAGAGATTAGGAAGGCAAGGCGGGGCTTAAAGGTCTAAGGTCTGGTAATTAATGGGATCTTCAGCCATCTCTGTTAGGGTGGTCAGAGAACAACGGGCTGGCATACATAGTAGCACACAGAGCAGGGCCGGCGTGATGCAGTAAGCGAGGACCGCATCGCAAGGTGGGGGCGTGCTTCTCCTATTCCCCCACTGCGCCTTTCCACAGCGGTCATTCCCTGTTGCCTCTCATGCCCTACTGGGTGCTCTAGGCGCGCACACGCACGCTCCCTCCCTCCCTCCCTTGACAGGCAGGAGAGCGGGAGAAAAGAAATTGGCGGCAGCAGCGCAGGCGCACACAGAGCCGAGGCGGCTGCCTCCTGACGATCAGGGCCTCCCTCCCTCCACAGGCCGGGGCGCACGCGCACTCGCTCTAAGGGTCCGGGTGCCCCGCCACAGGAGGAGCCTCTTGCCAGGCCAGTCCGGGCGCGTGAGGCTTACAGTGATTGAGAGCAGGTGCAGCAGCAAGTGCAGCCCGAGTCGCTACCCCGCCTGGGCTGGCCCAAGCAGGCAGCGCCGTGGGAGAGAGAGAGATAGGCGAGGCGCCTATCGAGAAGACTACTTGGTCTTCTTTAAGCTTTAAAGTAAAGTTGTGCCTCTGCCATGGAGTCGGTGTCCACTCCTGGCGACCACAGAGCCATGTAAGGGCTTACCATTGCCTCCTCCCGCGCAGTATGAGATGATGATGATGATGATGATGATGGTTTTCTTGGTAGAATACAGGAGGGGTTTACCATTGCCTCCTCTCACACAGTATGAGATGATGCCTTTCAGCATCTTCCTATATTGCTGCTGCCCAGTATAGGAGTTTCCCATAGTCTGGAAAACATACCAGTGGGGATTCGAAGCAGCCACTTCTTATTTCCTTCCTATTTTCCCTGCTGCGTCATCAGGTGGCTGCTCCAAATGTAAAAGTAAAGTTAAGAGGGAGCCAGGGGTGGGGGTGGGTGGAAGGCATGGAGGATAAATTTGAGCGAATAACAATTTTTTAACTCAAAAAGGTGAGTCAGCCAGCCCCTGAAGGGCACTGGAGGGATCCATCCAGCCCAAGTGCTTGGCACCCTCTCTTTGTGTCACTGAGGAGAAGCAGGGAGCTGGGTGTTTCCAAGCATTTAGAGGTGTTTGCTTTGGGCAAGTTCCGGGCCCCTCCAAAGCAGTCAAGGCAGCCAGGACTGGTCAGAATTCTGTGCAAACAGCAGCAAGGCTGGGGAGGGAAGCAGCTGAGAGGGCCCGTTAGGTGCTCCCCCTGGCCAGTGTTCCCCTCAGGCGCCTGTGCTGTGTCCCCAACTCTCCACCTCTTGCTCCTGCCGCTTCTTGAGGGCTGGGAGGGGACAAGAAGAAGGGGCTCAAGAAGGACCACCAGAAATGGCTGGCTTGCCACTGGGTGAATTCCCAACGTGAGGTGTCAAAACCTCGCTGGAAAACTGCACCACTTCCCTTTCCAGCGACCCCTGTTTTCTGTGTCTAGCTGGCAAAATCCACTATTTGCGTTGGTTTTTTGGGCAGCAGCGATATGGGAAGATGCAGAAAGGCATCATCTCATACTGTGCAGGAGGAGGCAATGGCAAACCCCTCCTGTATTCTATCAAAGACAACCACAGTGCTCTGTGGTCGCCAGGAGTCGACACTGACTCGATGACACACTTTACCTTTATATTTCACTGAAACCTAAAGGACTTATTAGCAAGGAACTCTGCCTACCTCAGGGGCGTAGCTATAATTGAGCAAAAGGGTTCAAAGAACACGGGCCCCCAGCTCCTGAGGGCCCTCCAGCTCCACCTCTCCTTATTTTCTTCATTATCTCCCTCACTCTGGCGGGCTGCCAGAGAGAGATGAACACGGGCCCCCCTCTCCCCTATATGCCCCTACGCCAAGACGATCTGGCTGATTTCCTTTTTGAAGTCCATCATAGATATGCACATTTAGACAACCTGCATTTGTTTCCTGCTTTCCCACCTAGAACACCTTACAACAGATCCTTAAATAAGCAGGAAACAATTAAAAAATCAGTGATGTATGTAGCCATGCTCCCTGGGCATAAGCAAGAACTTTTATTCCCCTTTTGCTGTAGCCCCTTGTTATGCTGTCATCCAAACTTGACTGTGGCCTTGAAGCTTACATCATATCGTACTATTATATCATTGTATGATACCATTACATCATTGATACCACAGGAACCTTGAATATTGCAATCCTTAAGTTTTTGTGAAAACAGAGGCATTTACCATCATTGTTTCTGCCTCTGAACATGTAGGTCCAATTGTGCAGTCAGTTATTGTGACTAATATTATCGAAGACAATAGCCAAGGAGCCTGGGGGATAGGAGAGGTGTGTGTATGTGTGACTATGCACACCTTTGGATCAAGAATTCTACTGATCAATCACAATAAGTGAATGATTTATGCAACAAACAATTATAAGCACTGAATACACACACACACACACACACACACCCTGTTTCCCCGAAAGTAAGACCTAGCAGTAATTTCTGATGTACCGCTAATTGCCCTAGTGCATTTTGGGGGGCTAAAATTAATATAAGACACTGTCTTATTTTCAGGGAAACACGGTATATATATAGAGAGAGAGAGACAGAGACAGAGACAGAGAGAGGAAAGCCATATAGAAGCAGAGAACCTTTTTTTTTTCATTTTTTACTGGGGGGGAGGGATGTCACTTAAAGTGCAGTGGCGAAATGACTTGACTAGCAAGCCAGAGGTTGCTGGTTTGAATCCCTGCTGGTAGGTTTCCCAGACTATGGGAAACACCTATATCAGGTAGCAGCAACATAGGAAGATGCAGAAAGGCATCATCTCAAACTGTGCGGGAGGAGGCAATGGTAAACCCCTCCTGTATTCTACGAAAGACAACCACAGGGCTCTGTGGTCACCAGGAGTCCACACTGAAGGCACATTTTATCTTTTACTGCTTTGGAGACTCTTTTGTTTAAAAGTGGTGTGTGTATTGCTAGCCAGCTATATTACAGTAGCATTTTGCCATCTTGTGGACTTTTAGCAGAATAGCAGCTTTAAAGTATTGTAAGGCAGAAATATAGATGTTGCCTCAATATATTTTACATGCAATTAACCAGATAGCAGCTTTGAAACATGTTTAAACAGATATTGCTTTTTATATTATATATCCATATGTGCAATAGCAGAACATAGTTTCTAAAACATGTTGGAAATGGAGTTGTGCATGTGTGCCTATTCAAGAGAATAATGTATTGTGCTTTGCCTTTTTTTAACCACTTATTGCCTTTTAAGATTCTGATATGCCTCTTACTAGTAGAGTAAAGCTTTTGAAATACTCTTGTTGTGTGTGGTCTCTTGCATCATCTTCCATATCAAGCCTTATCTCTAGAAACAAATCTGATAAGGGCAGTTAGATGGATTTCTCAGTGGAAGCTGCTGTGCCCTGAACATGTGCAGAGTGCTTGGAAACTGTGCTCTCTAACAGAGCATGGATGATGGCTGTCGTCAAAGCGTAGCTACCAAAATTCCTTGTCGATGCCATCCAGGCACTACGCCAATGACACATCAGCCTGGATTTCTTTTTACAGAATGCCAGAGCCAGGGGTGTAACTAGGGTGGGGCAGATAGGGCACATGCCCCGGGCACCACTTGAAGGGGGGTGCCATTTTTTAAAATGAAATATTTTTTTTAAATGGCTACCAAAAACAAAATGGCTGCCACACATGCTCAAATGGCCTCTGCAAGGCCCTAGGTCATGCCAGGCCTCACAGAGGCCATTTGAGCATGCATGGTGGCCATTTTGTTTTTGGTGGCCATTTAAAAAAACACATTTATTTTAAAAAATGGCCACTGCACATGCTCAAATGGTCCTTGCCAGGCCTTGCAGAGGTCATTTGAGCATGTGTAGCAGCCTCCAAAATGGCCACCACATTGATCTTTGCAGGCCCAAATAAGCTCGAAAATCAGCCTGAGACCGGCTGTGGCGGTGAATTAAGAGGCCGGTGGGGGGAGGGTGAACCTTTGCAGACCCCTCCTCTGGCCTTTAGGAAGCCCCCTGAAGGGGCTACAGGTAAAAATTTTTTTTAAAAAATAATATAATATGTCACTCTACACATATTCAATTTGGCACTATGTACAGAGAATCAGGGCTTGTGAATACTGAGCTGAAGCTTATGAGCTAGGATTCTATTCATTTGCTCTTACTTTGCTTCTTGTGATAAGTGAGTTAAATGTGATGTCTTAATAATATGGCTATTAATGTTGAGTTTGTCTTTGAATCAGTGTGAAATCCTTAGTATTAAAGACCACTGGGAGTTTCTTGCTCTCTTTCTCTCATTTTAACTGTCTTTCTGAAAGACTAGAATATATTCCAAGCAGTGACACAGTTTATTCTGCATATCCTTTAATTATTTTCAGAGTATCTGGGAAAAGTCAAATTCTCCATTTATTTTTAAAACTTATGTAATAGTGATGCTACAATGCATAGTAGAGAATTAGACAGGCACTTCTGTTTAGTTTTCCAAGTACACCTCCACATAGTATTTGGATATTTCATAGTATTTGAGTATTTCAATTTTCATGAAATTTGTAGTTTTCCAGCATTTTTTGGTCTGGCTACGTCCACTGCTATATAGTTTTTGAAATATTAAAAGATTAACTTGACTTGTGTTTTTGATCTGATATTATGGTAAAGTTATCTGAAAGATGGGTGTCAGATGTTTGGACAGGGGCGCAATTTCAGTGCTTGCTCTAGGTGCTATTTTCCCTAGATACGCCTCTGTATACAAATGTGTTCAATAAATAAAAATAAAATAAATCTAAAGCCTGTTTAACCTCTTGAGGCCTAGATAGATTGGCTGGGAAACTGGTGCCATTTTAAAGCTGGTTTATACTTGCGAAACTTGTTTATACTTTTAAAGATCCATGTACTTATGTGCTCTCAATTTAGTATACAATACAGACTGAACAAGCTAAGATAATGCCGTAAGCCAAGGGGGAAAGTCTGGCAAAGGTCAAGACCCATCTTAAGAACCAAGCAAACTGGGAAGGTGCTTAGGGCTCTTATACCTTTTGCCTATACTTTGTGCTTATATCAGCGTGGTGTAGTGGTTAGAGTGCTGGACTAGAACCAGGGAGACCCGAGTTCAAATCCCCATTCAGCCATGAGACTTGCTGGGTGACTCTGGGCCAGTCACTTCTCTCTCCGCCTAACCTACTTCACAGGGTTGTTGTGAGGAGAAACCTAAGTATGTAGTACACCGCTCTGGGCTCCTTGGAGGAAGAGCAGGATATAAAATGTAAATAAGTAAATAAAAATAAATAATAATATTTGTGCTAGGTGTTCGGTTTTGGCATGTGGGTCTTTTGTGTTTATGCTCCTGACCTCGTGCCTATAAAGTTGCCATCTCCCCCGGAATTGCAGACAGTGCCAGGATTTGAGCGCTCCCCCCTGCTGGCGCCTGATCCAGCCCTTCATTTGTCCGGAATTTTAGCTGGCCAGGTGAGCTGAGCAGTCTGCTGCCGTCTGCCGAGCAGCTGCTTTGCCCCTTCAGTGCCTGCGCTGTCCATGGCGCACGGCACATGACAGCGCCTTGTCCGATGCTCACTCACTAGCCCGCCCAAACCTCAGAGGGAGCGCGAGCAAGTGCTTGCACTGCTGGAGGCCAGAAAGTGAGCCGGAGTGAGTGAGGGACACAACCGAGCTAGCAAAGGCTGTGTGGCTGTTTTGTTCAAATTTTGAAGGCGGGGGGGGGGGGCTCCATCCAGAGGACACAGACCTACAGCCCTAATGATTGGTTGGTTGGTTGGTTGATTGATTGATTAAGTGCTGTCAAGTCGGTGTCAACTCTTAGTGACCACAGAGATAGATTTTCTCCAGGATGATCTGTCTTCAACTTGGCCTTTAAGGTCTCTCAGTGGTGCATTCATTGCTGTCATGATTGAGTCCATCCACCTTGCTGCTGGTCGTCCTCTTCTCTTGCCTTCAACTTTCCCCAGCATTATGGACTTCTCAAGGGAGCTGGGTCTTTGCATAATGTGCCCAAAGTATGAAAGTTTGAGCCTGGTCATTTGTGCCTCGAGTGAAAG
Organism: Hemicordylus capensis; assembly: GCF_027244095.1. NCBI lineage: Eukaryota > Metazoa > Chordata > Lepidosauria > Squamata > Cordylidae > Hemicordylus > Hemicordylus capensis. Next base: position 231,852,843 of record NC_069658.1, on the reverse strand, counting down.
TTCTGGATTGATTTCTTCTATGATCCATTGGTTTGTTTTCCTAGCTGTCCATGGAACCTCAAAAGTCTTCTCCAGCACCAAAGTTCAAAAGCGTCAATGCTTTTTCTGTCTCCCATCTTCAAAGTCCAGCTTTTGCATCTATAGTGTCACGGGGAAAAGCATGTTCCGAATGATTCTAATCTTTGTAGGTCATGGCATCTAAATATCCTTTCCAAGGCCTTCATTGCTACCCTACCAAGTGCTACTTTGTGGCATATTTCTTGACTGCTGGGTCCCTAACAAGTACTTAATATTTAAGCATCTAATCTCCAGGACAAAGCTTCTATTCAGAACCTAATCTCCAAGACAAAGCAAGGGTCAATCGCGTCAGGCAGGAGAGATAAAGAGGAACAGCTTGCTTTGATGCTGGCTGGACAAAGAAAAGAGATGCGGGGCAGGACTTTGTGTCTTTCCGCAGGGTCACACCCTTCTCCTGTGAGGAGTGCAGAGTAACAGGGCACCTTGCCTAAACGAAGCAGCTTTACACTGGGAAAAGCATTTGCTGCTGGTGGGAAAAAGAAGGGGAAGGAAAGCCTCAAGGAGGAAAAATTAGCCCAGAATCTGTTTCTCATCAGGAGGGGGTGAGACGAAAGAGAGAGTTTGTGTCACCATTCAGTCTTCAAAAGACCAGAGGAGAAAACTGTCCTTTTTTAAAACAGTTTTTCCCTTCCATATCTTTCTTTCACATTCACACATTGAAAACAGTGGAAATCACACATTTGGAATCACACATTTGGTGCTCAATTCTCTTTATCAGTTCAAGAAATATATACTGTTGCATGCAACTGACCTCATACCAAAAATACAAAATACAAGTGGGGCAGTTTTGCGATGGAAGATGAAGCAATATTTACTGACAATTGACACTGCGAAATCAATACATGTAATGGGGTGTGTGTGTAAAATATATATCCTGTTCTTACATGTCGATTGCAGTGGTCTCCCATATAAGTAAGTGACCAGGAATACAGCTGCATATCTTTAAAAAATATTATTATTAAATTATATTATAATAAAACAAATTATGAACATTATTAAATGGTCCTCCTGATATTGCAACATTTTAAAATGAATTATTCTCATTAGTTGAACCCTTTCAAGTAGGGCTCTATACCAGCTGAATGTTTTTATTATACTTAAATGTGAAGTGAAAGAAAGTAAAAATCAAATTTTATAAATAAAATAGAAATATAAAATACACTTCTTTCCTTCCATATTTATTGTGTGTGTGTGTGTGTGTGTGTGTGTGTTGTGTATCTTTAGTGGCATATAAGAATGCACATGTGCAGATACTGCCTTGAGCCTGCGTGGTGTAGTGGCTAGAGTGCTGGACTAGGACCTGGGAGACCCGAGTTCAAATCCCCATTCAGCCATGAGACTTGCTGGGTAACTCTGGGCCAGTCACTTCTCTCTCAGCCTAACCTACTTCACAGGGTTGTTGTGAGGAGAAACTCAAGTGTGCAGTACACTGCTCTGGGCTCCTTGGAGGAAGAGTGGAATATAAATGTAATAATAATAATTAATAATACTGCTGCCCAGAACAAAACTCATTCCACTCACCGATGAAAACAATTAGAGGGGATTGTGGGGAAGGCATTTTTGAGGGGAAAAACGTTCTTAGTGTTCTGGAATAAAAGAGCACTAAATCACAAGTGATCACCTCTTTATTTTCTAGACTGTGCTATATAATGGATGTCTGCAACTTGAGACATCCATGTTTCTTCTTACCTCTCATTTTATCCTCACATCAACCCTGTGAGATTAGGCGGAGAGATAGTGATTGGCCCAAGTGAACTTCAGGGCTGATCAGGGATCTGAACCTGGGTCTTCAAATCCTAGTCCAACATACTAGCCACTACCCCATGCTGGGATCGACAGGGCTATAAATCACATTGGGCCAATAATCACACCTGAGGCAATACTGGCTCTATCAGACCATTTTTCATTGCATACAATCTGATGAACAATTTGCTCGATGAAATGATGCACTTTGATACGATACAATATATTTGATTGTATTGAGCTGTATCAGTGTGTCAAGGAGAGTTGTCATATTTTTAGCTTAATACTTTCAACTGTCATTTTTATTATACGTTTTTTAACTTTTGTAAACTGCCTTGGGATTGTTTTTAATGAAAGGTGGTATATAAATTTAACAATGAATGAATGAATGAATGAATGAAATGAACCGCAGTCTCCATGTCTTTCCTCCATAAGAAATATTCACACTTATTTCAAAACAACCACTTTTCTTCCTAGAGAGAGGGATGGAGGAAGAGAAGGAGAGAGAAAGAGAAAATGAGAATGAGTCAAAAGCTCCCTTCCTTGGCCCTGTCTGCCTCCAGATGGGCCGATTTCAAGCTTCTGTGCATGCATGCGCTGGTGCGCAGAAGCCTGAAATAGGCCCGTCTGGAGGCAGACATGGCCAATGAAGCTCCTCTACCTCCAGACAGTCAGACTTAGTGAGTGGCTGGCTGCGGCGGTGAGTGCTCTCCGAGACTAGGAACATAGGAAGATAGGAAGCTGCCATATACTGAGTCAGACCATTGGTCTATCTAGCTCAATATTGCCTTCACAGACTGGCAGCGGCTTCTCCAAGGTTGCAGGCAGGAATCTCTCTCAGCCCTACCTTGGAGATGCCAGGGAGGGAACTTGGAACCTTCTGCTGTTCCCAGAGTGGCTCCATCCCTTGAGGGGAATATCTTGCAGTGCTCACACATCACGTCTCCCTTTCATATGCAGCCAGGGTGGACCCTGCTTAGCTAAGGGGACAAGTCATGCTTGCTACCACAAGACCAGCTCTCCTCTCCATAAGAGACTAGTGCAGGCTTGCTTTCAGCAGCAGTGTGTGCCTGTCCCACTCCCAATGCACCACCCACCCCAGCCAGCCCTGGCCCCTGCCCCAGAGAGAAGCCATCCCCTTCATAGTTTGGGAGGTGGGAGAGCTGCCCTTGCCACCATCTCACTCGCTCAGCGGTGGATTTCAATTTTTTTTTTTTAAAGCCCCGCTGGTGTGCTATATCAGGTAGCAGCGATAAAGGAAGGTGCTGATAGTCATCTTCTCATACTGCATGGGAGGAGGCAATGGTAAACCCCTCCTGTATTCTACCAAAGAAAACCACAGGGCTCTGTGGGCGCCACGAGTCGAAATCGACTTGACAGCACACTTTATTTTTCTTTATTAGTTACTTTCATTCCATTCCTGAAGTAGCGGTGGGGCTAAAAAAAAGCAGCCAGCACAGCAAGTGAACTGAAGGCAGACTGCATTTGCTTCTCGGTAAATAATACCTGTCTCATTACACCTTTAATATTCCTGAATCAACTCCACTGTCTTGTCATTGCAAGACATTGCATATCACAATTCTCTCCTCTGGATTCTACAGCAATGAAAAGGAAGCAGACTTCCTTCAGAAATGGAAGTCCTGCTGCCCAAAGGAAGAAAACAACAAGGAACATGAACTCTAGCAAACGGAATGAATGCAAGGGATGCAAGAAGAGAGTTTGAAGAGCATGTAGCGATTAGCTGATGAGGGCATGAAAGGGATTATTAGGGAGGCTAAGGAGATTGCAGAGAAGCTTTCACATCACATACTGTGAAAGGGAAGTAAAATGGCTGTGCTTATGCCAAGCAGCCTCTGTGTATAAAGTGAGAAAAGACTGAACTAGCACGCACGCAGGTGTTTGCAGGCTAAGCATAAGCAAGTAGAACTGACACAGATAAGAATGTGGTTAGGGAGTAGTCGGCCAGGGGGAGACTTGAAACCTGATAGGCGAGAACAACAAAAAAGAGGGCAGCCTGAAACTGTTTCACCCACCACAAGCAAATGGTTGATTCTGCTTTGTAATCCTTACCCATAAAAGCCTTGGGCGTGCGTCCGTGCTGCCCGTGTCTTTTTCGCCCATTCTGGGCACGCGCGGAGATGGGCGGCCATGTTGGACCCGGCCGCCGGTGGGCGACTGGTCCCAATGGCGGCGGCAGCCGCCACGGGAGACCAGAAGGAGCAGAAGCGGCGGGCGGAGGGTGCGGCCGAGGCGGCGGCGGAGCCGCGGCCTCGGCCAAAGGAGTGCGGGCCAAGGAGGCGGTGGCCGTGGCGGGGCGATTGGCTCCGATGGCGGCGGCCGCCGCCACAAGAAACGGCGGGTGGAGAGAGCGCCTGAGGCGGCGGCGGAGGTGTTGGCCCAAGGAGTGCGCCCGAGGCGGGTGAGGCGGCAGCGGGAACCCCCCCCCCACTAGAGCCCGTTATTACAACGGGCTTACACATACTAGTCATGCCAATAATGACGTAAATGAGTTTGCTTACCCCAAATCCACAATCCCAGAAAATTAGAATATTACATGGAACCAAGAAGACAAGGATTGTAGAATAGAACAATATCGGACCTCTGAAAAGTATACAGTGTACTGTGCTTGATTGGCCAGCAAACTCGCCTGACCTGACCCCACAGAGAATCTATGGGGCATTGCCAAGAGAAAGATGAGAGACATGAGACCAAACAATGCAGAAGAGCTAAAGGCCACTATTGAAGCATCCTGGTCTTCCATAACTCCTCATCAGTGCCACAGGCTGATAGCATCCATGCCACGCCGCATTGAGGCAGTAATTGCTGCAAAAGGGGCCCAAATCAAGTACTGAATACATATGCATGCTTATACTTTTCAGAGGTCCGATATTGTTCTATTCTACAATCCTTGTCTTCTTGGTTCCATGTAATATTCTAATTTTCTGGGATTGTGGATTTGGGGTTTTCATGAGCTGTACGCCATGATCATCACAATTATAACAAATTAAGGCTTGACTTATCTCGCTTTGCATGAAATGCTTCTGTCTCATATATCAGTTTCACCTTTTAATTTGCATTACTGAAATTAATGGACTTTTGCACGATATTCTAATTTTCCGAGTTTCACCTGTACAGTGCTCACATATCAATTCTCCCATTCGTATGCAACCAGGGCAGACCCTGCTTAGCTAAGGGGACAAGTCATGCTTGTTACCACAAGAACAGCTCTCCTCCTTTACTACATTGGGCAGCAACGATATAGGAAGATGCTGAAAGGCATCATTTCATACTGAATGGGAGGAGGCAAAGGTAAACCCCTCCTGTATTCTACCAAAGACAACCACAGGGCTCTGTGGTCCCCAGGAGTCGACACCAACTTGACGGCACACTTTACATCACCCTCTCTGAAACTGAGCTTCTCAGGCTCAGAGGCTGAAGAACAGGGCCAATCTGAGGTGACCACGGAAGATCTAAACTGTCTTGAAAAGTTAACAAATCACCAGAGCCAAATGGATTCCACCCAAAAGTTGTGAAGGATTTCAAATGTGAAATTGTTGATTTCCTGTCAAAAATATGTAACTTGTACCTACAATCAGAATCTGTACCAGAGGACAAGAAAGTAGCTAATGTAACACCGATTTTCAAGAAGGGATCCAGGGGAGATCTGGGAATTTACAGGGAAATTACTTAACTTCTGTGCTGGGCAAATTGATGGAAAGCATACTTAAGGATAAAATTGTTAAACATATAGAAGACCTTGCTGAAGGAGAACCAGCATGGCTTCTGCAAGGGCAAGTCTTGCCTTACTAACCTCTTGGCCTTCTTTGAGAGTGTCAGCAGGTATGTGGACAAAGGTGATCCAGCTGGTATAGTATACTTGGACTTCCAAAAAGCTTTTGACAAAGTTCCCCACCAAAGACGCTTGCGCAAGCAGTCACTGGATAGGAGGACAGGTTCTAATGTGGATTAGTAACTGGTTGAAGGACAGGAAACTGAGGCACTAGCACCAGATGAGTAGCCATCGAATGACTTGTCCTCCATGACTTTGTCTAAGCCCCTTTTAAAGCCATCCAAGCTATTGGCCATCACCACATCCCATGGCAGAGAATTTCATAGATTAATTAAACCCCTGCTAACTTGGCAAAGAGGCACCTTTTAACGTGGTGATTCTCTTTATTTAGCAAGCAGAGAGTAACTGGCCCTATCCACCTCCAGCACAGTACTTCCAGTGTCTGTTCCTGGTGCCTATCTTAAGTTTCTTTTTAGATTGTGAGCCCTCTGGGGACAGGGATCCATCTTATTTATTTATTTATTATTTCTCTGTAAACAGCCCTGAGCCATTTTTGGAAGGGTGGTATAGAAATTGAATAGATGATGATGATGATGATGATGATGATGATGATGATGATGTCAGTCCTAAATTTCACAGCCTTCAGTTTCATGGGATGACCCCTGGTTCTAGTGTTGTGAGAGAAGAAGAAAAATTCCTCTCTGTCCACAATCTCTATTCCATGCATAATTTTATACACCTCTATCATATCTCCCAGTAGTCGCCTCTTTTCCAAACTAAATAGCAATAGCAATAGCACTTACATTTATATACCGCTCTATAGCTGGAAGCTCTCTAATAGGAATGTGCACGGACCGGTTCGGATGCCCTCCCGCCCCCTTCCCTGCCGTCCGCAAAAGTCTTTAGGAAGCCTTCTGCGCACGCATGTGCAGAAGGCTTCCTAAAGACTTTTGCAGACGGCAGAGAAGGGGTCGGGACTCGGAGGGCATCCCCCGCTGCCTGCCCGTTTCTAGCTAACTTGAGGTCGGGTCCAGGGCGAGATTTAAGGGGGCGGCAGGGGGGCTTCAAGGGGGCGGCGGAGGCAGCAGGGTCTTCAAGGGGGTGCTTTTTTAACCATGGAGGAGCCAGCCATGTCATTGAATGAAGCGGGCGGCGAGGGATCCTGCCGCTGGGATTTTTTCAGTAATTACGGCACCAAACTGGAAAGCACGGGAGGGGTAAGTAAAGCCCCCCCGCCCTTAATGGAACCCCCCACCCCAGCGCTGGACCGCAGCTCCGCGGTTCCGTGCACACCCCTACTCTCTAAGCGGTTTAAAATGATTTAGCATATTGCCCCCCAACATTCTGGGTACTCATTTTACCGACCTTGGAAGGATGGAAGGCTGAGTCAACCTTGAGCCCCTGGTCAGGATCGAACTTGTAACCTTCTGGTTACAGGGCGGCAAGTTTTTTTACCACTGCGCCACCAGGGGCTAAAGAGCCCCAGATGCTGTAACCTTGCCTCGTAAGAAAGGTACTCTAATGGTCATCTTGGTTTTGCCCTCTTCTGCACCTTTTCCAGTTCTACAGTGTCCTTCCTAAGATACAGTGACCAGAACTGTACACACTATAGATTTGTATAAGGGCATTATAATATTAGCATTTTTATTTTCAACCCCCTTCCTAATAATCCCTTGCATGGGAATGACCTTTTTAACAGCTGCTGCACATTTTGTTGACACTTTCAATGAGCTGTCTGTCCACCATGACTCCAAGATCTCTCTCCTGGTCAGTCACAAATAGCTCAGACCCCATCAGTGTATATGTGAAGATGGGGGTTTTTTTTGCCCGAATATGCATCACTTTACACTTGCTTACAGTGAACCACCTTTGCCATTTTGTTGCCCACTCACCCAATTTTGAGAGATCATTTTGAGCTCACCCAGTTGTGAGAGATCCTTACACAGGAACATAGGGACATAGGAAGCTGCCATATCCTGAGTCAGAACACAGGTCCATCTCGCTCAGTATTGTCTACACCAAAGATTCTCAACGTTGGGTCTCCAGATGTTATTCAACCCCCATAATCCTCCAACCCAGTGGCCTTTGGTTGGGAATTATGGGAGTTGAAGTCCAAGAACATCTGGGGACCCAATGTTGAGAATCCCTGGTCTACACAGACTGGAAGCGGCTTCTCCAAGGTTGCAGGCAGGAATCTCTCTCAGCCCTATCTTGGAGAAGCCAGAGAGGGAACTTGGAATCTAGATGCTCTTCCCAGAGCGGCCCCATCCCTAAGGGGAATATCTTGCAGTGCTCACACATCAAGTCTCCCTTTCATATGCAACCAGGGTGGACTCTGCTTAGCTACCACAAGACCAGCTCTCTTCCTTTTGGAGCTGCTCACAATCTGTTTTGAATTTCATTGCCCTAAATAGTTTAGTGTCATCTGTCAATTTGGCCACTTTGCTGCGTAACCCAACTTCTAGATCATTTATGAACAACTTAAAGAGCACTCGTCCCAGTACAGATCCCTGGGGGACCCCACTTCGTACTTCCCTCCATTGTGAAAACTGTCCACTTGTCAATCAACAGAGCTGGTAAGGTCCTCCTGGTGCCCATTCTTGGTACAAGCAAGCCTCCCCAGAGCGAGGACCCAGGCAACCCAAGGAGGGAGGTCGGCCATTTGGGGTCTGCTTAATCACTGGCTATAGTCTACTGTCCCACTGGTGAAGCCTGTGGGCTATAGTCTAACTGGGATGCTTGGCGAAGCTATAGCTATAGTCCTGGTGGTGCAGCTCGGGATACTGTCTAACCACTGCAGTTGGTGACTGACTCCCTGGCTATAGCCTGGTGTTGCATTGATGAAGCCTCTAAATGGTGAGGCCTCTAACTATAGCTTGATCAGGAGTAAACCCACAAACTGGAGCTTGGAAACAAAAGGTAAAAGGCAGGACGCCCCTTGTGCATACCAGACTCACAGAGATGAGGCTGCAGCTCAGAGGTAGAACATCTGCTTTGCATGCAGAAGCTCCCTCTAGAGCTGGGATTAGACTCCAACCTGGCACCTTGGACAGCTGCTGCCAGTCAGTGTAGGCAAGACTGAGCTAGATGGACCAATGTCTGACTCAATAGGTGGCAGCTTTCTATTCTCACACTTAGAACATTTGGCTGGGTGCAAATCCTGCCCTCCCCAGCACTAGGTCCTGAGTCACTCACCAGCGCTGCTGCCGCTTCTCCAGAGACCCCATCTGCATCATCTCGCCAGGGTGCTGCACCCCCTTATCCCTCCTAGGGGACTTTTACCCCACAAGGGAGGGCCCTGCTTGAGAGAGCCACTGCCTGGGAACTGGTCTGGAGTCTCCTCTCCCGATTCTTTTACACAGCTCTCCAGCATGTGAGCAGGATTCAGTAACTGCTCCAGGACCACCAGGACCAGATTCCGATTTGCTGAGTCTGGTTCTGGCAAAATCAGCACCCAGCAGAAGCCAAGTAAAACCCATGCATTGGTGGTTTCATGTAATGCTGCCTTTAAAAACCTAGAGAGAAGTTCCTGTTGCTCAGCTCTCTTTCTATGGGTTAAGTGAACGGGGTGTGGGGGGAGATAGATTTAGAGTTTATACCTTGTAACTGTTGGGATGTGTGCAATGGTTAAAGTTCTTCATTGATCCTGTTTTAATAGTTGGTTCTGTTATTTTACATCTTGTAACTTTTGTTGGGACGTGTGCAATGATTACTGTTCTTCATTGATACTGTTTTTAGTGCCCGTGTGGTGTAGTGGTTAGAGTGCTGGATTAGGACCAGGGAGACCTGAGTTCAAATCCCCATTCAGCCATGAGACTTGCTGGGTGACTCTGAGCCAGTCACTTCTCTCTCAGCCTAACCTACTGCACAGGGTGGTTGTGAGGAGAATTTTAAGTATGTAGTACACCGCTCTGGACTCCTTGGAGGAAGAGCGGGATATAAAATGTGAATAATAATAATAATAATAATAATAATAATAATCTATATTATTAATTCTCCAAGACGGGCTATGCGTGGGGACGTGGTAGAAAGGAGGCGATTGGCTGACAGAGTTTGCAAGCAGAAGCACCTGATTGGGCAGTGCAGATTCTATGGTTGGAAGATGTTCTTGATTGTAGAGGAGAGGAATATATGTGTGTATGAATGTGTGTGTGTGTGTGTGTATATATATATATAGTGTGTGTGTGTGTGTATATGTGTATATGTATATGTATGTATGTGTGTGTGTGTATATATATATATATATATATATATATATATATATGAATGATAGCAGGCAGGGGTTTGCAAAAAGAAAGGTCATGAGGGAGGAAAGAGCCCCTTGAGGAGAAGGAGGCTGCCATTGTGTGAATTAAATGAGGAAACAAGATGAACAAAATCTGTTAACTCAGGCAGGGAGGGACGGAGGGAGACAAAAAAATCAAGGGAGGGGGAAGAAAGAGTGGAGAAGAGCGAGTGGAGGAGAGAGAAAGAAAAAAAGAAGGGAGGGGAAAGAGAGACAGAAGCAAGGGTAAGGGACGGGCCTGAGCCTGTCAGCAGCCTGAGGGGAGTGATCGGCCATGGCAGCACTAGCAGCAAGGAAGGGCCCAGGCAACCACTGCTGCTGTTTGGGTCTACCGAGGCCATTGGCAGAGGGAGGCAGGCAGGCAAGGGATGGGCCCGGGCCTGACAGCGGTCTGAGGGGAACGAGCGGCCATGGTGGTGGCGGCAGCAAGGAAGGGCCCAGGCAACCACTGCTGCTGTTCCTGGGGGGAGGAGCAGGAGGAGGCTTAGGTGAGGGTGGGGAGGTCTCTGCGGATAGGGGGCTGCAGCTTGGCCAATAGGCAGCAGGGTGGGGGGGGGTGGAAGCAACAGCTCAGGTGAGGGTGGGAAGATCTCTGAGATGAGGGGAGCTGCGGGGGTGGGTGGGCGAGGGGCGAGCTGTGGGGGGCGGGGGTGAGCTGTGGGTGGGTGAGCTGCGGGGGGCAGGTGCCACAGGCTCACTGCACAACTGCACAGATGCTCTGTGCCAGGTCAGCTAGTATTTATTTATTTATTAAATTTATACCCTGCCCAAACTTACGTCTCTGGGTGGCTAATAAATATACTAACGATAATGTACACCTTGTAACTGTAGTTTGGATATGAGCAATGATTAAAGTTCTTCATTGATTCTGTTGTATTAGTTGCAGGGGCATAACTATAATAGGGCAAGGGGAGGCAGTTGTCTGGGGGCCCACTGCCTTGGGGGGGCCACCAGAGGCAAGTCACATGACTGATTCCCCCAGCCGCGCACCTGCCGGGGCTTCCTGCAGTTGTATGCATCCTCTGAAGCTGATGTGAGTGTTAAGACCTGGAGCTACCACCAGAACAGCATGTTTTTCTCTAGTACCATGAAATGACTTGCATCATCCACAACTTACAAAACAGCCTCATTTAAGATTTCTTTCCTTCATTCATGAGCTGAGCTTCAGGGGGGGGGCATTTTAAAATCTCATCTCTGGGCCCACTCCAACCTTGCTACGCCCCTGGAGAGAAAGATGGGGGAAGAACCTTTGGGGTGATGGAGGGGATGGTGTTCCTGCAGAGCAAACGGGCCTTCCTGTTCTGCCTTCTAAGCACCTTTAAACAGTCTCTCTCCAGGGCAAGGCATTAGGTGACTAGTCTGCTGAGGGGCCATTTATTTTAGTCATTGATATATGCTGCTTTTCCGGGAAATCTACCAAAGCTGATTGATTGATTTAACATATTTTTAATACCGTCCCAAACTCGCGTCTCTGGGCGGTTTACAACAATTACATTTTCAAAAGTGAACAAAGACCCACACTAAAAGCAACGGAGATTTCCTTCCATATGGAGCTCTTGGGGCTTTATCTCTTCCGTCCTCTGCTCAGACCCAGATAACTCTTGTTTATTCAGTGGTCTGCTGGCAGTTGCGGGAGGGGGTGGTCCTCCTGCGGGGCTGCCCAACTTCAGCCTGCCTGCTTCCTAGAGGAGCAGATCAGAAGGAGGACGGCATAATAACAGCCGAGGGGAAGCCGCTTCCTTTCCCCGCCTCTCCCTCCGCAACGTGCTCCGTCCGGGCTGCAGGAGTTTCATCCTCCGCGTTTCTCCCCCCGTGTGAGATCCGGTGAGTTGCATGCTCTGCGCGCGCACACACACCCCGCTAGCGCCCCTGATTCGCACCCCGGGATCGTGCAGGGGAGGCGAGAGAGAGAAAGCGGCGAAGTTGGGAGGGTGAGGACAGGCATGGCATGAGCGGGGTGGAAGGAGCAACACCTGTGGGGGACTCGCCTGTGTGTGTGAACCGCCTGGACGGGCGCCTGCCTGCCTCCCCCGCCAGCAGTAGATGTAAAGTCAGCCGCATCTGTGCCGCCCCCTCCTAGCCTGCATGCATGCAAAAGGTCCTTCCCACTGGCTTCTCTCCCCGGGATCTCCCAGTTAGGGTTGGATGATTCCTGCCAGTAACCTAAGTTGCAGAAGCTGCTGCGGGTCGAGACAACACTGAGCTAGATGGAGCAATGGTCTGACTCTGTGGTATGTGCTAGCTCCCTAGGTTCCTGGCGATCGTCCTTATTATCCACATGGCAGGCCGTGGGGCTGGGTACTTGCCTGCCTCGTCCCACCCGGTGGCATCCTAGGATCATCGTGGCACATCCCCACCCCCGCTTCCTCCTTGCACGTTGAGCTGGGCCTTGTGATTCAGCCTGGGGTTGCATTTCCGCAGCCTGCAGGGTGGGAATGGGGTTGGGGCAAGCAGGCAAACCCAAGATGTCCATTGGGGCTCACTGGGCCCCAGCTATGCCAATGAAACACGTTGTGGTTGTGGCGTTGCCCGCTCCTCTGACTGAAACTCTTCCTGGAGATTGCGCCACGCTAGTATTTGTCAGAAGATCAAGCCGCTGCCACCTCTAATAGAATTGCTTCCAAGAGTCTCCCAAAAATGGTTGCCAAGACCTGGAGACTCCTAGCCAGTCCTGGAGTGGGATTGGGTGTAATTCTGGGAGCCAGCGTGGTGTAGTGGCTAGAGTGCTGGACTAGGACCAGAGAGACCTGAGTTCAAGTCCCCATTCAGCCATGAGACTTGCTGGGTGACTCTGGGCCAGTCACTTCTCTCTCTCAGCCTAACCTACTTCACAGGGTTGTTGTGAGGAGAAACTTTTGTATGTAGTACACTGCTCTCAGCTCCTTGGAGGAAGAGTGGGATATAAATGTTAAATAAATAAATAAATGAATAAATAAATCCTAGCACAGCAGCCCTTCAGTCAGGGGTGTGGCTAGAGGAGAGGGGGCCGTGTTCTCTCCGGCAACCCCTCGGAAGCATAGGGGATAATGGAGAAAATAAGGAGGGTTGGAGTTGGGGGCGGGGGTCTCCGGAGTTGGGGCCCCGGGTTCTTTGAACCCATCGGCTCAGTTAGAGCTACAGTAGCTGTTACCAGTGTCTCCCTTGCGTTTCTTCATAAACTGTGAGCCCTCTTTGGGGTTCTTTCTCCTCCCCCTTCTCCAAACCGCCCAGAGACTCTTTTGTATGGGGTAGTATATAAATGTACTAAATAAATAAGTAATAAATCTATGTAAACCACTTTGAGAAGTTTTTGTGTGTGGAAAAGCGGTATAAGATAGTGGTAGTTGTAATGTGCCCCAGCTAACTGGGCAAAGAGGCACCTTTTACCGTGGTGATTCTCTTTATTGAGCAGGGGGAGAGTAACTGGCCCTATCCACCCCCAGCACAGCACCCCTCCAGTGAATGTTGCTGGAGTCTATCTTATGTTTCTTTTGAGATTGTGAGCTCTGGGGACAGGGATCCATTTCATTTATTTATTATTTCTCTGTGTAAACCGCCCTGAGCCATTTTTGGAAGGGTGGTATAGAAATTGATTGAATGAATGAATGAATGAATGAATGAATGAACAAACAAACAAAGAAACAAACATCCACTTGCAAAGCACCCCAGCTGAGGATGTGAAATGGCTGCTTCTTACAAATGATGTCAGGCATTCAGGATGAGGAGGAGGAGTTGGAGAGGGATATGGGTGGTGCTCAAGGGTCTTCCCCACCCCCACCCTGTTGCCTTTTACAACCTGGGCTGCTGGGGTGTGTGTGTTGATAGCCGGGATTGTGTGATTGGGAAGAGGAGAAAGTGAGGCACACTCTGTCTCTCTCTCTCTCTCTCTGGAGTCCTGTCCTTCTTGCCCCAGCCGTGTGTGGCTATCTCTGCATGTGCCCAGAGCTGAGCAAGGCTCTCTTTGGCCCTTGCTGGACACTGCTTGAGAGCCCAGATCTGAAGTGGGAGAGAGAAAGTCTGTTGGCCCCAAAGCAGGAAACAGCCCTGATGCCAGCCAGGTTGGGAGCAGTAAGGAATTCTGGGAAAGGACCGCACAGAATGTTTTGAGGGAGGACAGCCTGAGCTCAGGTGTGCCGTGCCTGCACTTCAGGCATCTGAGGGCCCCTGGGAGGTTTGCAGCCAACTCTACAGCCTTTCCTATTAGTGGCTGAAGCCAAAGTGACAGACTGAGAATCAGATCTTGGACCTGGGGGTCCTGGAGCAGTGCCTGGATGTCCTGCCCCCAGGGATGAAGAGCTGGGTCAGGGAATGTAGGCCAGAGACCAGTTCCCAGGCAGAGGCCCTGGCACAAGACGTCCTTCTGAGTTAGGCAGAGGAGGAGAAGCAGGAAGAGCAGCAGCTGAGAGAGCGGTTCATCCTGAGAGTTGCAAAGAGCTGAAGAATGTGAGCTGGAAGCTCCTGGAAGAAGCCAGTAGTTTCCCAAGAAAGCAACTGAGGAGTTAATCCTGGAAATGACCCACCAACCCACCCCAAAGCCCTCCTCAGGCCTTGTCCTGCAACCTGCACCATTCCCCTTCTCAGGGTTTCCTTCTTGGGGCCTGCTTTTCTCTGTTTCAGATTCAAGGACTGTTGTCTTGTTAGAAGCGGCCCCTGATTTTCCTGAGGCAGAGAAGGCGCCCTTGGACCCCCTTGCCGGGAAAGCAGGAATGGGTTCTACTTCCACTTGGTCTCCCTTTCAGTCCACTTGTTCCCGAGTCCACTGGAGGAAGATGCTCATCTCCAGCCTCTCGCAAGGTTTTAAAAACTGTTCATTGCGTCAGTTTGCGTATTTTTACATCCCAGCCATTACTTCTAGAGATGGTGGGCAGTTCCACTCAAATCAGAGAATTGTATTGAAATGAAATCAAATCTTATAAAAGATCAATAATCAGAAGAAACTAATCAGCCTGTCTTCCTCAGGCTGACATTTTTACCATCTCCTGCTCCCTCAGAATCAGAGTCACCCATGGGTGTGGGTGGGGGCAGGGAACCTGTTCCCACCAGCTCTCCCATAACCCGGCTCCAGTGGTTACTTCGAGGAAAGGCACTTTTCACATGCTCCCCACACAATGCCATTGTATGCCCCCCTCAATATTTTTTCCTGGTGTCTGTGCTGGTTTTGTATAGTCCTCAAGGAAAGACTGAGGGCAGGAGGTTGTGCCCTCAGGAGGTTGTGCCCTCAAGAGGTTGTGCCCTCAGGAGGGCAGGAGGTTGTGCAGAAGGGAGGGGTTACTGGGGCAGACAACAGACAAGGCTGACCCACTGTGTGACCCCCTCGCTGCCACCACCACAAGGCTAAAGGATTTGGTCTGCCGTCCTGATGAGGAGGAACCACTCACTCACTCCTCATAGGTGTCAGGCCTTCAGATCAGCAATCTTAAGCTATCCAAAGCTTAAGCTTATTTAAAAATAAATGAATAAATAATAAAGGGCTGACACCTATAGAGGAAAGAGCGGCCTTGTCTCTGTTGCTCCTGAGGGTGGGACTGGAACAAGGGACTGAAATTACAAGGAAGCAGCAGACTTATGCAAGACATCGGGAGTAATTGCCCCCCGCTGTAGGAGTTGTCCGATAGTAGGACACTCTGCTCCTGCAGTGGCGAGCTCTGCTTTGCTGGAGGGGTTCAGTCAGGGGTCTATTTATTTCATTTATTTTATTTTTAACATATTTTTATACCGCCCCAAACTCATGTCTCTGGGCGGTTTACCAGTTGGAGTGGCATCTGCCAGTGGTGCTTACAGCAGTTTTCCTGCCCTGAGCAGGCGGTTGGACTCGGAGCCCTCCAAGGTCCTTTCCAACATGAACATTGTATGATTCTCATGCACCACAGTCACTAGTTTCTAGTTTGTATGGCCGTTTTAGAATTTGCCTGCCTCTCCTGGAAGGGGAATGCCTGGAAGCTGCTGGAATCCTCCCTCCTTGCTTGGTAAGAGCTGCGGAGAGGGGGAAACGTCCCTAATCTCTCCCCACTCCAGACTCTCTGTGTCCCTCCTCTTCTAATGTCTTAAAAATATCCCTGCTGGATCAGGCCCAAGGGCCAAGGCCTATTTAGTCCAGCATCCTGTTTCACACAGTGGCCCACTAGATTCCTCTGGAAATCCCACAGGCAAGAAGTGAAGGCATGTCCTCTCTTCTGCTGTTGCTCCCCTGCGGCTTGTGTTTACAGGCATCCTGTCTCTGAGCCTGAAGGCGGCCTATAGCCATCAAAACTAGTAGCCATTGATGGACCTGTCCTACACAAAATTGTCTAGGCCTTTTTTAAAATCCATCCAAGCTGGTAGCCATCACCACATCCCATGGCAGAGAATTTCACACAGCACATAAATAATCTGTGGGAAAGTACTTTATTTTGTTGATCCTAAATTTTCTGGCAATCAGATTCATGGGATGACCCTTCCTTCTAGTTTTCTGAGAGAGGGTGAAGAACTTCTCCCTATCCACTTTCCATTCATAATTTCATAGACCTCTGTCCTGTCTCTAAACACAAAAGCCCCAGATGTTGTAGCCTTGCCTCTTAAGGAAGGTGTTCTAGGCTCCTGATCATCTTGGTTGCCCTCTTCTGTACCTTTTCCAGTTCTATAATGCCTTTTCCATAATGTACCTATTCCAGTTCTATAATGTATAAGGTAATAATTACCTTCTATAAGGTAATAATGTACCTTTTCCAGTTCTATAACCCCTGCTAACTGAGCAAAGAGGCACCTTTTACCATGGTGATTCTCTTTATTTAGCAAGGGGAGAGTAACTGGCCCTATCCACCCCCAGCACAGTACTTCCAGTGACTTTTGCTGGTGTCTGTCTTATGTTTCGTTTTAGAATGTGAGCCCTTTGGGGGACAGGGAGCCATCTTATTTATTTGTTATTTCTCTTTGTAAACCACCCTGAGCTATTTTGGAAGGGTGGTGTAGAAATCGAAATAATATAATGTACCTTATGAGATATGGTTCCCAGAAACGTACACAATGCTCTAAATGTGGCTGCACCATAGATGGGGAGACATGATAGAGGTCTATAAAATCATGCATGGTGTGGAGAAAGTGGAGAGAGAGAAATTCTTCTCCCTCTCCCATAACACTTGAACCAGGGGTCATCCCATGAAATTGATTGCCAGGAAATCTAGGACCAACAAACAGAAGTACTTTTTCACACAATGCATAATCAACTTGTGGAATTCTCTGCCACAAGATGTGGTGACAGCCAACAACCTGGATGGCTTTAAGAAGGGTTTGGATAACTTCACGGAGGAGAGGTCTATCAATGGCTACTAGTCGGAAGGCTATAGGCCACCTTCAGCCTCAAAGGCAGGATGCCTCTGAGTACCAGTTGCAGGGGAGTAACGGCAGGAGAGAGGGCATGCCTGTGGCTTCCAGAGGCATCTGGTGGGCCACTGTACAACACAGAATGCTGGACTAGATGGGCCATGGGCCTGATCCAGCAGGGCTGTTCTTATGTTCTTATGGGTATAATGGCATTATGATATTAGTATTTTTATTTTCAGTTGCCTTCCTAATGATCCCTAAGAACATAAGAACAGCCCTGCTGGATCAGGCACAAGGCCCGTCTCGTCCAGCATCCTGTTTCACACAGTGGCCCACCAGATGCCTCTTGGGAGCCCACAGGCAAGAGGTATGTGCATGCCCTCTCTCCAGCTGTTGCTCCCCTGCAACTGGTAGTGAGAGGCATCGTGACTCTGAAGCTGGAGATGGCCCACAGCCACCAGGCAGCAGACTAGTAGCCATAGTACTAGCCATAGTAGCCAGTCTAGTGACTGACCCACAGCCACCAGACTAGTAGCCATTGATAGACCTATCCTCTATGAATTTGTCTAAGCCCCTTTTAATAATGAGGCATAAGAATAAGCCCCTCTTATACTTTTAGAACTGTGCAACTGTTGGATTTTCACAGTGTAGGCTCATGCCCAGAAAAAGATGATAAAGTCCTGCTACAGAACACCAAAACAAAACTGTAAGTCCCTTACTGTCCCAATGTCCAGACTTGGCATTGAGGACAAAAAACTTGTTGGAGGAGCTTGGTACCAGAAAGTGGTTAAGAGGAAAGGGGGTAAAGAAAAGTCTCATGGCCGTATCCAGAGTAGTGTTGTTCAAGTCCAAAACTCCTGCATTGATTCTCAGTGGCTATCAATCAGAACACTTGTTTGTGGAGCAGTGTTCCCTCTAACAGGGATTCCCAGATGTTGTGGACTACAACTCCCATAATCCCCAAGCAAAAGCCATTGCAGCTGGGGATTCTGAGAGTCAACATCTGGGAATCCCTATTAGAGGGAACACTGGTGTGGAGGGTGTGTGTGGGTGGACCTAATCTCCATCATCCTGGTGCGCACATTCCACATTAAAGGACAAGAAAGAAGCCCACTCGAAACAGCAGCAGAATGAAGCAAGAGAATGGATGTACCCATTACAGGCTACATATCTGAGTATAACTCCGCCCCCCACAAAAAAATTAAAATTCCTTTTCCAGTCATTCAAGGAGAGGAGACAAAGACGGACAAGGACATTTATCAAGTCCCTCTAAATTATGATGGAGCCAGAGTTTGCATAAAGGTCAGCTTGTGGAAAGAGAGAGACAATACTAAAGTGGGAGTTAATTATCAATTGTTAATTGTTGTTATATTGTTTTTAATGTTTTGTTTTAGCTCTATACTCTTTTAGTGGTTTGTTTTAATTGTAAACCGCCCTGAGCCATTTTGGAAGGGCGGTATACAAATCAAATCAAATCAAATCAAAAAATAAGCTGTTCTGAGAATGGATTTGCACCAGTGCTATTCACATGAGAAGACCCACATACACTCCTCCTTGTGCAGGAAGATCAGGGCCAAGTGTGGGAGCTCCATAATAAAAACTAATATCTTTTCCCCCCTTTTCTGTTTTGGGAAGCAGACATGGAGCAGGGGGGCAAGATGTGCCCATAGGCTTTCTCCTCTGTAACTAACAGCAGTTTCAGGGAAGGGCATTTGGATGGAGGCTGCAGTGCAAAAAAGAAATATGTCTGTGCAGCAGCTGTTCATTAAAAAGAAGAAGAAGAACATCCCACAGTAGGGCTCATTGGCAAAGAGAGGAAACAAAAGCTTCCAATATTTTTATGGCCTCTTACAAATCCAGGCTGTAACCATATTTGTATACTGTGTGCCGTTGTGGGTATGCCTGATCCAGCAGGGCTCTTCTTATGGCAAGTACAAGGCAGCAGTATCTGTTCAAAGCCACTGAGTACCTCTTGCTTGAGGAGCACTTCCTGCTGCAGTCAAAGAGTGGCTTTGGAGGAGAAGATTCCTCTGAGAAAAGGCTCAATACTGGAAAAGGGAAGGTGGTAAGTTCCTATGGGCAGACCCTCCCTCTGACAGACTCCCCACACAACTGAGTTATCACCCTTGCTGCTCTGTCCTTGAGAGAGGTTGGAGGGGGCGGCTTTTTAAAGCTGACAGATTCCTAGGAATGGGCCTGGATTTTGTTAGTGTTTTTTCCTTTCCTGAACAATCGAGCTGTACATCTAGCTTCCCACTTGAGCCATCGAGAATGAAAAGGGGGCATTTTTACATTTTAAGATGGTCCCTGGTTGCTCTGTGCTGGCAGGTCCGGGGAGAGGGGCCATGCAGAACTGCGAACTTCAGCCCTCCTGCCGAAGATGCTGAACCACGCCTCCCATAATCCCTCACTACTGGCCACTGGGGCTAGGGCATGATGGGAGCGGTACTATCAAGAAACGGTGGGGGGGGCAGCTCTGCTTAGTGAGAGGCATTAAATGGCTAGTTCTCATTGTTTTCTGGTGAGGGTCCATCTAAGGGTTAAAGTGCGGGAATCTTGACTCCTGGAGGAACAAATCGGAAGGAAGGAAGGAAGGGAGGAAAAAGGTGTGGAATGGAAAATTCTTTACTGTGGAAATTGTTGAGTCACTTATCTGTCAAGGACAGACGGGGCGTGGGAAGCGTTGCGAACCTTATTAGCATGGCGTCGAATGATAGGTTCTTTCAAACTGTAACTGTTCTGTTTCTCGGAATGTGGAAGTGTCTTCTATTAATTAGCTATCTGTCTGCTGAGAAACCGAAACTTAAGGCAAAGTCCAGCCTTAAGGCAAACACATGCATAGATGTAATAAACTAATTGGTCCCTCGGGCTGAATGTTGACGCCCAACTATGTAACAATGCCAAGGTATAAAACCTCAAAGCACTGAGTTTTTGGCGCGATTCTCTGGTAGGCCGCGAGGCACCGAGAAAAGCCACCAGCGCTGGTCAATTCAATAAACGGTGATTTTGCTTCCTTCAATCATCCCTGTTTGTCTGGTTTGTGGAAACTGGGGGCCTCCCAGGTAACATAAACTGGTGCCGTTGAGGACTTGGAAGCTTTGCTGGTGATTACCTGCCCATCGGTGGCTACTTGGGGGTCCCTTTCTCTCATCGTGGGCGAGCAACCCTTCGGCGCCACTTCTTCCGTTGAAAGAAGGAAGGTCTTGACCCCCGGCGGCGTGAGACCCAGACTCCCAAGCCCACCGAAGACGGGCGCGGAACGAGGCACACCAACGCAAAGAGTCCGGGCAGGTGAAGTATTGAGGGTCTCGAGACAAGTAGGGACCAGGGAATAGCCCACCCTGTGTCAAGAGCCGCTGTAGGCAGAGGGCACTGCCTAGAAGCAGGACGGGCTCTGGGAGGAAGAAGGGAGGTGTTGTGTGAATGTGTGCAGTCTGAAAGGTTTGGTGAGTGCAGAGGGGGACCCCAAAGGGGGAAACCCACTGTGAAAGTGGCCTTGCAGTGGCAAGGCGGGACTCCTGAGTAAGTTCTCTCTCCCGGCGATGGGAAGAGGACCCAAACCGGAGGTGCGGGCTGTGAATTTGTCTGTCCATAATCCCTTTTGTGTCTCACTGCGTGGACCCCTCACCTGCAGTCCGTTTCCCCTTTTCCGACTTGTCTGTTTGTCCTGAGCGAAAGAGAGCACAATTTTGGTAATCATGGGTGGGGGAGGCTCGAAAACATGCACCCCACTAAACTGCATGGTCCAGAACTTTAGAAAGGGCTTCACGAGAGACTATGGCGACCCACCCTGTAAACCGGAGATCCTGGTCAGACATTGCACCTTGAATTGGCCAGCCCAAAGCCCAACTTGGCCAGCAGATGGGAGTTTCGAGATAGAAGAAATCCGAAAAGTCCACATAACAGTGACTGAGAGCCACCCTGACCAGTACCCATACATAGATCAGTGGATGCTAAACGCCATAGAAGGGCCAAAATGGCTGCGAGATTGTAGAAAGAAACAGGGGGCAAAGACAGTGCTGGCACTTCGCACCAAGGGCAAGCCACAGAAAGTGGAGGAGAGAAGGGCTTCGGCCCCATTGCCGAGTGCCCTGCCGCCACCTCCACCTCAGCTTTTGGAGGCTGAAGAAGAGCAGGAATCACCACCACCACCCCCTCCCCCTTACAACCCGCTCTACCCCAAGCTTCCACACGCCCCACCGTATAACCTGAGGCAGACGGAAGAAAGAATCAGGGAACAAGCGAAGCAGAAAGAGGAGGCGGAACGGCTAGAATGGGAAAGGAAGAAAGAGGCTGAGATTAGGCAGCGTGAGGAGGCGGCGGAAAGGAGCTCAAACTGCTACAGGCTAAGATGGAAGAATTAGAGAAGGCAAAGAAGAAGCTGGAGGAACAGCAGCTGTGTCTAGACGAAGAAGGGGAGGTAACCATAGCCCCTTTACGTGTAACCACCTTCCACGGGAAGAAGGGAGAAGCCCTGTATCAATACCAAGATGTGCCTTTCTTGTCTTCGGACCTGCTAAACTGGAAACGCACGACTAAGTCCCTCACTGAAGACCCGAGAGAGATGCTGGAACTTTTCGAGATGATCATGCGCACTCACTGTCCCACTTGGGGGGATATACAGGCGCTACTAGTGACCCTGCTGTCCTCGGAAGAGCGAGGTCGTGTCCAGGAGGGAATGAAGAAGTCGCTAGATGTAGAAGTAAAGACACATCAGGCGGGGACGGACCCGAAGCAACTGCATGACCTCTACCTAGTAACCAGAGATCCCGACTGGCACCCAGGCGTGGGAAAGGGTGAAGAGTTCCTGACTCGCTACTGAGAATTGGTGATAGAAGGCATGAGGGCAGCGGGCCGGAGAAATATTAATCTTGCCAAAGTATCGGAAGTCCTGCAAGGACCGCAGGAGGCACCCGGAACGTATATGGAGCGGCTGAAGGCAGCCTACCACCAGTGGACTAGCATTGACCCGGATGATGAAGGGAACCGAAGGCAGATCAACATGACCTTCATAGCTCAGGCCCAGAAGGACATTCGCCGAAAGCTACAGAAAAAGGAAGAAGCAGTGGACATGCCTGAAGAGATGTTATTGGGATTGGCTAGAAATGTATATGCAAACAGAGACACGGAGGAAGAGAAACAGCAGAAGGCCGCCGTTGTGATGGCAGCAGCCATCAGAGGGGAACTGCCAGGAAGACGGGGACGAGGCGGCAGCGGCAGTACCAGAGGGTGGGGTCGAGGAGGCAGAGGAGCCTACCAGGAGCGTCTAGGCCGTGATCAATGTGCCATCTGCAAGAGACATGGCCACTGGAAGAATGAGTGCCCGGAGAGACTTGAGGAGGAAAATGCGGACAGGGGGCACAGAGCCTCGCGAGTGATGGCTGGGCATGTTGAGGAAACAGAATGACGGGGCCAGGGTTCACTGCACCAATTACCACTCTCCCCGGAACCCATGGTGACTTTGACTGTACAGGGGAAGAAGGTGCCATTTATGATCGACAGCGGGGCTACCATATCAGCCATCCAACAACCTATGGGAGAAAAGACAGCCCTCAAGTTGCCAATACAGGGGGCCACAGGTCGCAGTAACTCCAGACCCATTTTTGATGTGGACAATTGCAGTCTCAAGGGAAATACCTTGAGGCATCAGTTCGTGTGGCTCCCCGACTGCCCCATGAACTTATTGGGAAGGGACATCTTGTGTAAACTACAAGCCACCTTGACCTTCGCGAAAGATGGAAGCTTCACCTTTGAAACACCTCAAAGGGGGGAAGTATGCACAATAGAAATGCTCAAAGAAAAGGCCTGGAAGTGGAAAGCCTGGTGGGACGGGAAACCGGGGGCCACCAGAGTCTTGATAGCGCAAGACGTAACAGGAAGCTTACCAGTGACTCAGGAGGTTTGGGCAGAAAATGGAGGATTTGGGCTGGCGGTTAACCAACCCCCCCCCCCCCCGTGTGCATTCGAATGAAGCCGGGAGCCACACCCGCCAGCATACCACAATATCCAATTTCAGCGGAGAAGAGGAAGGGGATTCAACCAACTATCACTGCCTATCTCGAAGAGGGAATACTGCAAGAATGCTGGTCTGCATGGAACACCCCACTTCTTCCAGTGGAGAAACAGGAACCTGGACGCTACAGACCAGTGCAAGACTTACGGGCTGTGAATGCGAGAGCTGAGCCCATGGTGGCCCTTGTGGCTGACCCATACACCATAATGAGCAGGGTGCCAGGTGCTGCGAGATGGTACACTGTACTGGACATTAAGGATGCTTTTTTTCACGATCAGGCTGGCACCCGTGTCAATACCCATCTTTGCATTCACCTGGCAAGACTCCAGGAATAGGCGGACCCAGCTAAGTTGGGCTCGCTTAGCCCAAGGTTTTTTTACACTCGCCAACGATATTTTCGGAGTCCTTATCTAGGGATTTGGAAGGCCTAACCATACCCCCGGGAGGGGCAGTCCTACAGTATGTGGATGACATCTTGCTTGCAGCAAATACCGAAGAAGACTGCAGAGAACTCACCATAGAAGTGCTTAAGAGGCTCGCAGCCTGCGGCTACAAAGTATCCAAGAGCAAAGCCCAACTCATGCAGACAGCCGTGGACTATCTGGGGTTCCGCCTGGAGGGAGGCCAGAGATACCTGTCAGGGGAAAGAGTGGAGGCGATCTGCGCCATTCCGGAGCCCAAATCCAAGCGTGGTCTACGTGCATTCCTTGGCATGACCGGCTACTGCCGAGTCTGGATACCAGGCTACGCCCAGATCGCCCAGCCCTTGTATGATGCGAACCGAGGGGATGGCGAAATGCTATGGGGAGAAGACCAACAGAAAGCGTTCCAGGAGCTGAAGGATATGTTAACAAAAGGCCCAGCTCTGGGACTCCCGAACCTCATGCTGCCCTTTACGCTGTACGTGCTTGAATGAGGAGGCTTGGCTAAGGGAGTTCTAACACAACAAATTGGACTCAGCATGCGGCCCTGTGCATATCTCTCTAAAAGATTGGACACAGTGGCAAGAGGATTTCCACCATGTTTGAGAGCTGTGGCGGCAGCAGCCATGCTATTACAAGACGCAAAGAAGCTCACTTTCGGGGCAAAAACCACAGTCGTCACAGAACACTCTATTAGATCATTGCTGAAAGAAGGGACCATCAAGTGGATGACAGGCTCCAGGCTTATGAAATACCAACTGATGTTGTTGGAAGATCTGGAGGTCGAACTACAAGTGGCCACTAGTCTGAATCCTGCCTCGTTCCTGCCTGATGAACACACAGAGGAGGGAGAGACACATGACTGCCCGACGTTGTTGCAGCAAACCTGGGCGGTCCAGCCCGATCTACGTACGGTCCCTCTGAAGAATGCAGACTTGCAGTGGTTCACGGATGGGTCCTCTTTCGTGGAAGACGGGGTGAGAAGAGCAGGATATGCAGTGGTGAGCCTGGTGGACACTTATCGAAGCTCAACCTTTACCTACGGGCACCTCAGCCCAGCTGGCGGAATTAATCGCAGTCACCAGAGCCTGCGAGATGGCGGAGGGACAGACCCTGAATCTATATTCGGACTCGAGATACGTGCATAGCATTACACCATGAAAGGGGCATGCTGGATTCTAAGGGGAACCCCGTAAAGTACCAACTACAGATCCGGCAATTCATGGACGCTATGCAGCGGCCCCGTGGTTTGGCTTTCATGCACTGCCGCGGGCACCAGAAGGGAGGAGGAGATGTGGAGAGCGGCAACAGGAGAGCCGACGCAGCGGCCAAGTTAGCTGCACGTTCGGCTGAAATGATTATGGTGTCCCTTGTTCCAGACCTAGCCGCCTTGGAGGAAGATTGGGAATATGGCCCAGAGGATGAGAGATTGGCCAAGGCTTTAGGGGCACTGAAGCAAGATGGGAAATGGATTATCAAAGGGGGGGAAACCCTAGTGCCCAAGGAATATGTACCAGCATTAGTTAAGGGCCTGCATGAAGGCACGCACATGGGAGCGGAAGCCATGTATGAACTAATCAGAAAGAAATACTATGCACCAAATTTGTCCTCCCGTACTCGCCAGGTCGCTAGAAAATGTATTGAGTGGACCAAAGTCAACCCTACCACCCACCGCCAAGGCCAAGCGGGGCAAGTGGCCATGGGAGCGGGCCCGATGGATATCATACAGGTTGACTTTACAGAAATGGTCCGTCAGGGACCCTACAAGTATCTTCTCGTTGTAGTATGTACCTTGACTGGGTGGGTGGAAGCGAAGCCCTGCAAAGCTGAGAGTGCCCAAGCCATGGTGAAATACTTGCTCAATGACCACCTGCCTACTCACGGGTTGCCAATCCAGATTAACTCAGACAACGGGGGGGCCTTTGTCAGCAAGGCGGTGCAGGATGTCTCCAGGGCCCTTGGGATACACTGGAAGCTCCATTCTGCTTGGCGGCCCCAGAGCTCCGCGAAAGTGGAACGCATGAATAGGACAATCAAAGATCAGCTAGCCAAGCTCATTGAGATAACCCAAATGAACTGGGTGGCTCTTTTGCCCTATGTTTTGTTTAAAATTAGGAACACTCCGAGGGGCAAGGAGAAACTCACTCCATTCGAAGCTATGTACGGCAGGACATCACCCATTCTCCGTGCGCCTGATGGAGACCGCCCACCCTCCACTGCCCAGTGGGCTAAAGTTTTACACGGCGTACAGAGCTCCCTACAAGAGACAATCCCCATTCCAATAATTGACCCTGTGCATTCATATGAGGTGGGGGACTGGGTGTGGGTTAAAAAATGGAATGTGAAACCGTTGAGACCCAGATGGGGAGGCCCGTACCAGGTCCTGCTAATCACCCCTACTGCTTTGAAATGTGCAGGAATTAAGGCGTGGGTCCATCACACCAGGGTTAAGCGGGCAGAGGCGCCTATTTCGTGGGTTGCGCAGGAGACCGGAGAGACAAAGCTGAAGATCCGCCGCCTACCCTGAGTCTACCCCCTGCTACACCCCACCGGAAATGGGTACACGTCTTCGCACGGGTCCAGGGTACACCTTTTGGACGTCCCTACTGTGTGCCCAATACCGGAAGCGGCCACTCTACGCAGGGACCACCGGCGGGGAAGGAGGAGGGGGGAGCACCTTTTTGTGCCTGAACATAGGGATGCGGGGCCAGGACACGTGGGTTTGGGCACTGTTGGCTCTGTGGGTGCTGGAAACGGGCGCCCCATACCAGGTCTCCCATCGGAAGGTTCCCGGGCTCCAGACTGTAATTGGAGCCACGTTTCTTAAGGACTGTTGGGTCTGCACCCATGGGGATATACACTCTGAGGAGAAGGTTGCCCTGGTGGCAGGCCCCGTTTCCCTTGCCTGGTGGGTTCAAAGGCCCAGAGTTAGTTGGTGCTCTCCGTGGGTTAGCACCACCGATTTAGCCTGGCGACCAGGCACGGGAGGTGGGAACCGCCAACCCTACCGTTATGAAAGGGAATGGAAACATAATTGGTACGCGAAAGGGGTGCCCGAGTATGAGGTCGAATCCTTGCTTGGCCAACATCCCATTTGTATCCAGAATGTTGGCAGCACGGGGCCCAGCCTAGGGGAGATTCCATATGCCCACTGCGCTCACACCTGGTCTTTTGACAAGTCCCTTGGCGAGTTCACGCCACTGCTTGATGATCATGGGCCTGACCAGGAGGAATGTGATGGGAATGATCCCGCCGTGGGGAAATATTTTGGATTATATGGGGGGGAGATGACACTCACCTCCGTAACCCTGTTCAATTTTACTAAGGGCCCCTGGCGGGAGGAATCCAAGTTTCTATGGAATCACACTTTGTATGTACATGATCGGCTAGGCATCCTGGTCAACAAAACACAGAATAAGCATGACACGTGTGACAGTAAACTTAACACGTGGGAATCCCCTTTCTGGCACATCTGGCTGAGCATAACATGCGCGCACCACAAAGACCCAAATGTGACACTTTCCTGGTTTGGGGGCCGGTCTAGCAAGTCCGGACTCTTCAGCCTGGACGGAGAGTGTGCCACGGCCCTAAGTATAGGGGAACGGAAGGTGGGGCCAGGAGAATGGGAGATGGGAGACGTTCTGACCCTGTCCTTGCTCGAACCGGGGATGTACTGGCTTTGTGGGAGAAATGCATACAAGGCACTACCACAAGGCTGGAATGGTAGATGTGCTCCTGCTTACCTAGCACCCAAGGTAGAGCTCCGCAAAAGCCTGAATGCCTCTGAAGTTTTAAACATGGGCAGCTTCCTGCACCGCACGAGACGCGGCGTGGAGAACCCCCTTGTGGTTCGCAACACCGGGTTCCATCAGGCTTGGCGGGCCATACTACCGGGCCTTGGCGTGGCCAAACTTGAACAAGCAGTTAAAAACATTTTGAAAGAAATGGAAAAATCATTTAATAGCACGTTGAAAATGCTAATGGAGGTCCAACAGGAGGTTGATTCTCTATCGAAGGTGGTGGTGCAAAACAGGAAGGCGCTTGATATTCTTGCTGTTCAGCAAGGGGGCGCCTGTGCCTTAAGCGGGGAAAAATGCTGTTACTATGTAAATGACCAGGGAAAAATTGATCAGGAAGCTGCCAAATTGAAGGAATCAATACAAGTTTTCCATAACATTGGGCAGCCGGCATCCGAGTGGGGGATGTGGCAGTGGCTCATGGGCTGGCTGCCTGACCTTGCCTGGTTGAAATCACTGTTTGTTGTCTTCATTGTCATTGTTATAATTTTGCTTATGTTACCCTGCGTGATCCCTTGCTTAACTAGAATAATAGAATCTGCTGTCTCTGCTATAGTCAGGACGGAAACCGCCCCACACATAATGGCAATGTATTCTGGCTTGTCCCTAAAAGAAGAGCCATGAATTGGCTCTGCAGGGGGGAGATGTGGAATGGAAAAATTCTTTACTGTGGAAATTGTTGAGTCACTTATCTGTCAAGGACAGACGGGGCGGGGGAAGCGTTGTGAACCTTATTAGCATGGCGTCGAATGATAGGTTCTTTCAAACTGTAACTGTTCTGTTTCTCGGAATGTGGAAGTGTCTTCTATTAATTACTTATCTTTCTGCTGAGAAACCGAAACTTAAGGCAAAGTCCAGCGTTAAGGCAAACACATGCATAGATGTAATAAACTAATTGGTCCCTCAGGCTGAATGTTGACGCCCAACTATGTAACAATATTCTAATTTTCTGGGATTGTGGATTTGGGGTTTTCGTGAGCTGTACGCCATGATCATCACAATTATAACAAATTAAGGCTTGACTTATCTCGCTTTGCATGTAATGCGTCTGTCTCATATATCAGTTTCACCTTTTAATTTGCATTACTGAAATTAATGGACTTTTGCACGATATTCTAATTTTCCGAGTTTCACCTGTATACCATGAGACAGAAGACTATTGATGTTTATACTGTTACTTCATGTAAGTGGTACTGGTTAGCTGCAGATATATTTTCTTCTCCCTTCACAAGTATATGAGTGTCCTTTCTCTTTTCCCCACCCTCCTGTTATCAGTGACAGCCAGGATTTGCAGGTGTTGAACTACAACTCCCATCACCCAAACTCACAATGGATTGTGGCTGGAGGATGATGGGAATTGTAGGTCAACTGCACAGAGAGAGAGAGAGAGAGAGAGAGAGAGAGAGAGAGAGAGTCAAGTTTGCCTGTCCTCCCTGCCTAGGGGACACTAGGGTTGCAAGCTAGAAGAGTTATAGGAAAGCATAACCCACTTCATTCTCCACCCCTTTTTTTCCTCTTGCAAAGTTTCAGTGCTTTTGTTTAAGAGCCGAACGGCAAGCTCAGCTCAGCACTGAATTTGCAAGGTTGAGGAAAACTGGCCCTGTTCCCTTCATGACTCGCCCCACGGCTCGCCCCTCGGCTCACTCCCCCTCCCCCACAAGGAGCCAGAAGTGCCCCCTCCTCCTCCCCCACCCCTCTTTCTGCCAGTTGCAGCTTCCTCGCCTTTCCTTCCCTCCGCTCACCAGGCTGCAGCAGAAGCTCAGGATTTCTCTGCGTCCGGCTGAGCCCTCTCAGGAGGCAGCGGCTGCAGCTGCTGCTTCTCTCCCCACCCTGTGCGCACAGCAGTCACACAGACATCAACAGGGAGAGCGAAATCGAGGAAGACATCCACTAGGCATTCACACACACACATCTTGTTTTGCCAGCAACTCCATCCTTCCTTGGAAGCGGTTCACAAGCTCCCAGACTCCTTGAATCTCCCTTCTTTCAGAAATTATGAAAGCCAACCAAAAAACAGAGAATCAAGAATAAAACAAAGCACCGATTTTATTTAGGTGAAAGGCAACTCTGGGATGCCTCCGCCCCAAAAGGCGTCAGATCTGCAGCAAGGGGGGAATGGGGATTAGATATTGGGAGTGGTCAGTTTTTGGAGTGGTTTTTAAAATGCAAATAAGCGGTATAAGGACTTAATCTATAGCTAACTGGAGAGCCCCCACTTTAGGAACTATGAGGGCTTGCAAGGATTTAATGTGGACAACGTTTTTTAAGAGGGGGGAGTGGCGAAGGGATTTGCCCGCTGGGTTTGAGAAGCAGTAGGGAGCAGCTGCTTGTCCTTGGCATAGAAGAACAACTTTAAAAAAACCCAAGTCCAGGTGCGCTCCCCGCAAGCCTCTAGCACTGGGAGAATTTCTGATCAGCAAACCAGTCACTCTGGGGAAAGGGAGGAAAGCTCAGGCTACAATTTACAAAGCAAGCTGATGTTGCACCCCAGCCCCGCCCCGGCAGCAGGTCTCTCTCACTCTCTGTCCCACGCTTGTTCTCCCAATGACCCCCCCCCCACTGGCCCCTTTCATCTATAATCTTTGCCCATAATACATTTGATCCTTTCGGGGAGCGGGAGGAGGAAAATCCTATCCAGGACCAGAACAGAAGCGGGTGGCAAGGCAAGGCAGCAGGTTAGGGCGCGCAGCAGGACACACTGACTGAGACATCATGATTTTGGGAGTTTGCTTACTGGAGTCAGCCAGTGTTTAATGCAGCCGGCACGAACGGCACTTCGGCAGCGGCAGCACAGCACAGCAGCTACAGCACTCAAAGAACAGGCAGCCTGCACGCCAATTGGGCGTGGGGAGCAGCTGCAGGGACTGAGTCGGGCAGGCAGAGTACAGACCCGCCCAGGCACTCAGAGCAGCCTGCAGCGGCATGGTGGGAGGATTCGAGGAGAGGAGCAGCATCGCAAACGGGGGAGAAGGAAGCGGAAGCACCGCTTGCCCAGGGAGCTCTCTCTGCACGGGGCGCACCAGCCAATAGGAGCGCCCGCCCTCTGCAGCCCCGCCCCTTGTGTCTGCACGAGTGGGGGGGTGGCCGGGTGCAGGCACCGCCTGGGGGAGTCGGGAGACGCCGGCCGCGGTGAGCGCCCGCTGGCTCGCTGATTTGGGGGGGGGGTTAAAAAAAGGGTTTTTTGGAAAATTTTGTGATGGTGGTGGCGGCAGCCCAGTGTTGGGGCCAGGGGCAGGCACTTCTGCGCCCTTAGTCAACGGGCGCCCAGGGCACGTGCCCTGCCTGCCCTACCCTGATTATGCCCCTGCATGGGTGCCTGCCACCCCCCACCCCTCCTGCAGTGGCAAACTCTCCTTTGCCAGAGGGCTTCAGTCAGGGGTTTATTTATTTCATTTATCATTTTATTTTTTTAAAAAATTATACCAGTTGGAGTGGCATCCGCCAGTGGTGTTTGCCTGGAGCAGTTTTCCTCCCCTGAGCAGGCGGTTGGACTCGATGCCCTCCATGGTCCTTTCCAACATGAACACTGTATGATTCTCACGCCCCACAGTCTGTATGGCAGTTTTAGAATTTGCCTGCCTCTTCTGGAAGGGGGCTGCCTGGAAGCTGCTGGAATCCTCCCTCCTTGCTTGGAAAGATTAATCTGCAGAGAGGGGGAAAGATCCCTAATCTCTGCCGGCACCCGTCTTTCTGTGTCCCATTCCTAATGTCTTAAGAACATAAGAACAGCCCTGCTGGTACAGGCAAGAGACCTATCTAGTCCCGCAGCCTCTTTCACACAGTGGCACATCAGATACATCGGGGAAGCCCACAGGTGCAATTGTCATGCCCTCTCTCCTGCTCTTGCTTCGCTGCAACGGGTATTGAGAGGCATCCTGGCTCTGAGCCTGAAGGCGGCCTATAGCCATCAAGACTAGTAGCCAGTGATAGACCTGTCCTCCAGGGATTTGTCTAAGCCCCTTTTACCATTCAAGTGAAATCCATCCAAACTGGTAGCCATCACCACATCCCATGGCAGAGAATTCCACAGATTAATTATGCGCTGTCTGAAAAAATACTTTGGGGGTTGGTCCTAAATTTCCCGACAACCAGCTCCTATTGGCTGGTGCGCCCCGTGCAGAGAGAGCTCCCTGGGCAAGCGGTGCTTCCGCTTCCTTCTCCCCCGTTTGCGATGCTGCTCCTCTCCTCGAATCCTCCCACCATGCCGCTGCAGGCTGCTCTGAGTGCCTGGGCGGGTCTGTACTCTGCCTGCCCGACTCAGTCCCTGCAGCTGCTCCCCACGCCCAATTGGCGTGCAGGCTGCCTGTTCTTTGAGTGCTGTAGCTGCTGTGCTGTGCTGCTGCTGCCGAAGTGCCGTTCGTGCCGGCTGCATTAAACACTGACTGACTCCAGTAAGTAAACTCCCAAAATCATGATGTCTCAGTCAGTGTGTCCTGCTGTGGGCCCTAACCTGCTGCCTTGCCTTGCCACCCGCTTCTGTTCTGGTCCTGGATAGGATTTTCCTCCTCCCGCTCCCCGAAAGGATCAAATGTATTATGGGCAAAGATTATAGATGAAAGGGGCCAGTGGGGTGGGGTCATTGGGAGAACAAGCGTGGGACAGAGAGTGAGAGAGACCTGCTGCCGGGGCGGGGCTGGGGTGCAACATCAGCTTGCTTTGTAAATTGTAGCCTGAGCTTTCCTCCCTTTCCCCAGAGTGACTGGTTTGCTGATCAGAAATTCTCCCAGTGCTAGAGGCTTGCGGGGAGCGCACCTGGACTTGGGTTTTTTTAAAGTTGTTGTTCTATGCCAAGGACAAGCAGCTGCTCCCTACTGCTTCTCAAACCCAGCGGGCAAATCCCTTCGCCACTCCCCCCTCTTAAAAAACGTTGTCCACATTAAATCCTTGCAAGCCCTCATAGTTCCTAAAGTGGGGGCTCTCCAGTTAGCTATAGATTAAATCCTTATACCGCTTATTTGCATTTTAAAAACCACTCCAAAAACTGACCACTCCCAATATCTAATCCCCATTCCCCCTTGCTGCAGATCTGACGCCTTTTGGGGCGGAGGCATCCCAGAGTTGCCTTTCACCTAAATAAAATCGGTGCTTTGTTTTATTCTTGATTCTCTGTTTTTTGGTTGGCTTTCATAATTTCTGAAAGAAGGGAGATTCAAGGAGTCTGGGAGCTTGTGAACCGCTTCCAAGGAAGGATGGAGTTGCTGGCAAAACAAGATGTGTGTGTGTGAATGCCTAGTGGATGTCTTCCTCGATTTCGCTCTCCCTGTTGATGTCTGTGTGACTGCTGTGCGCACAGGGTGGGGAGAGAAGCAGCAGCTGCAGCCGCTGCCTCCTGAGAGGGCTCAGCCGGACGCAGAGAAATCCTGAGCTTCTGCTGCAGCCTGGTGAGCGGAGGGAAGGAAAGGCAAGGAACAGGGGCGTAACTACCATTAGGCAAGGAGAGGCGGCTGCCTGGGGGCCCCCACGCCTTGAGGCCTCCCCCGAGGCAAGTCACATGACTCCCCAACACCTGCAGAGCTTCAGTGCCATGGAAAAGCCAACCCCAAGTTCAGAGCAAAGGCGGCATGCATGCAGCAAAGTCCTTGTCTGCAGAAGCAACTCTGAGCCGGGACCGCTCTTGCCCATGGGAGGGTGGAGGGAGTGGATTTTTCTAGAGAAGCTGGCATAATGGGGATGTGAGTGTGAGTGCACTATATATTGTGAAGTGTGTATATTAGTGAGGGGCCCATTTTAAAATTTTGTCTCTGGGCCCACTCCAGCCTTGTTACGCCCCTGGCGAGGAAGCTGCAACTGGCAGAAAGAGGGGTGGGGGAGGAGGAGGGGGCATTTCTGGGTCCTCATGGGGGAGGGGGAGTGAGCCGAGGGGCTAGCCATGGGGCGAATCATGAAGGGAACAGGGCCAGTTTTCCTAAACCTTGCAAATTCAGTGCTGAGTTGAGCTTGCCGTTCGGCTCTTAAACAAAAGCACTGAAACTTTGCAAGAGGAAAAAAAGGGGTGGAGAATGAAGTGGGTTATGCTTTCCTACAACTCTTCTAGCTTGCAACCCTAGTGTCCCCTAGGCAGGGAGGACAGGCAAACTTGACACTCTCTCTCTCTCTCTCTCTCTCTGCAGTTGAACTACAACTCCCGTCATCCTCCAGCCACAATCAATTGTGAGTGGGGGTGATGGGAGTTGTAGTTCAACACCTGCAAATCCTGGCTGTCACTGATAATAGGAGGGTGGGGAAAAGAGAAAGGACACTCATATACTTGTGAAGGGAGAAGAAAATATATCTGCAGCTAACCAGTACCACTTACATGAAGTAACAGTATAAACATCAATAGTCTTCTGTCTCATGGTATAGATAAAACAGGGGATCATTAAGATCTAGCCTAGGGCATACTAGAAATTGGGGCTATGAGAATGGATACAAAATTCAAAATAACAGAAATTGGGGACATTTGGTCACAATTTTGGATAAAAGGTCACATGGAGGGGGGTATCAGTTCCCTACCCCTGCAGCTTTGTAGTGTATACAGTCAAATGTGCTTTCAGATGATAAGACACATGAAACTGCCACAATTGACTATGAAACTTAAACCTACTGAAAGACAGCTTATAGTATTCTTTCCCTTTAAAACTACTAGAAGTCAGCCAAGGTTCCCTGATCTTAGGTTTTGTAGTTGCCACTGAAGCTAGGGGCAGGGAAGGGAGAGAGAATTAGAGTCTCTCTCACAGACTGTAATCCTGTACATTCTTACCTGAAAGCAAGTCCCATTGAGCTCAGTGGACTTACATATGTATGTATTTTATTATATTTGTACACCGCCCCAAACTTCCATCTCTTGCAAGACAAGAATTAGCTTAGGCTTCACTTCTACACTCACAACAGTACTTTGCTGAAGCCTTTTAGCTGAAATGCTCTTGCAGTTTGAATGCCCCTGTTGGTGCCTTTTCAGCATAAGATTCAGAGCAGAGGGGGAGAGCGATTTTCTTCCCATTTCTGTGATATGGATTGTTCATCCTTTTTAGGGTCTCTGACTTTTTTAAAAAGAGCAAAAAAAAATTTTTTTTTTAATTGTCTGATCCCTCACAAAAGCCTTGGTCTTTACTACATAATTAGGTAGCACTTTGCATAATCCTGCCAAGACCTGTACCTGCTGGACCCCATTTACCCCTTTTGGAGCAGTTTGTGACTAACCCAGAGAGTCAGCAATGAAAAGTGGCAGAAAATAATTTCTTATGCATGTGTAGTCAGGTTTTCTAGGGACACACAAACAAGAGACATTGTCAAAACTATTGATGAGAAGAGCATTTGCTTCAAGTCCTTTATCTGTACCTCCATAGTTTCTAAACCTGAAATTGGTTTGAATTAGCTTTGTGTGAGAAGTTATACCCAGTGAACAAGCTCAGGTTGCTTTGCTAGAGTTCAGGATTGGTTGTGGGGGGTAAAGAAAGAGGGTGCTCTAGAAATCTAGAATGTGGCTGGTTGATTTGGGGATTGTTCGTGCCTTTGAAATTGTGTTAAGAAGAGCCTCTGAAATAAGGAGTGGTGGGAAAACACAAGGCGGTTGTGTTTATATAGATTATATCATTCTTGCATGTGTGTGTCTGAGGTAGAGATCATGTATGAATATGAGCATATACATATCAGAAATATTAACCCATCCTTTTTAAAAATATAAGACTTTATCTGTAACAATGATTTCTTTTACCACACCTGCAATCAATAGAGCTGCTACCTGTTTCCTAAGAGAGATTCTGTGTCTTTAGCAAGCACATGACAGGTAAAAATTCAATAGATGCAGATTTCTTGAAACTATACCTTCATGCTAGGAAAAGCTGTACCTATTGAATTTCTGCCTCTCATGTGTTCAAGCTATAAGAAACTCAGCAAAACACACACACATGCTCAGACCACCCCCAATACCCCAAGACAGTGTTATTTCCTACATGCTAATTGGCCCTTTGACATCTTCCTTGTGAATTCTGTGCAAAGTGTACAGGATACTGCAGCACTATTCTCTACTCCATCCCATGGGCTGAGGCCATATAATACAACCCCTTTGCTGAAGCTAAACAGGTCCAGTTGTAGTCAATGCCTGGATGGGTAACCACTTGGGAACCCCATGCAGTGTTCCCTCTAACAGGGATTCCCAGATGTTGTTGACTACAACTCCCAGAATCCCCAACAAAAGCCATCACAGCTGGGGAATATGGGAGTTGTAGTCAACAACATCTGGGAATCCCTGTTAAAGGGAACACTGACCCCATGTATAGTTGGAATTCCATGATGGAAGAAAGGCGGGATATAAATGTAAGGCATAAATAAATGCCTCTCCATAATATGCTTATGAGATGGGCCATTGATATCAGATTCCATATACTATAGGGCTCATCGGCTTTTAATAGTTGGCTACAAAGCAGTATTTTGGCAGCTACAGTGCTATAGTATTTGGAGATATTGCAGCTGAAAACATTCTTCTTCCTACAGTTATAGAATTAGGTAACCCTGTTAATGTTCACATTTTGCAAATGAGGGAATGAGGCTGAGTTACCTGAAAGATGGGTGTCAGATGTCTGGGTGGTGTGGAGGGGGGGCGGCGCAATTTCAGTGCTTGCCCTGGGCGCTATGTTCCCTAGATACGCCACTGCACCCATGCAGGCAGTTCCAGCAGGCCAGTCCCGCCAGACGCAGCTGCCATCCCGCTCGCCCCCCTCCTCGCTCTCCCGATCTTGTTCCCAAGCCACGTGGCTGAGTTCTCTTTTGGTTGTGTTGTCTGTTCTTTCCTCCCTTCCGAGCAAGACGGTCCCTGGTTGCTCTGTGCTAGCAGGTCGGGGGAGAGGGGTCATGCAGAACGGTGAACTTCAGCCCTCCTGCAGATGCTGAACCACGCCTCCCATAATCCCTCACTATTAGCCACTGGGGCTAGGGCATGATGGGAGCTGTAGTATCAAGAAGCGGCGGGGGTGGGGGAAAGGAGCTCAGGACTGCAGCCCTGCTTAGCGAGAGGCATTAAATGGCTAGTTCTCATTGTTTTCTGGTGAGGGTCCATCTAAGGGTTAAAGTGCGGGAATCTCGACTCCTAGAGGAGGAAATCGGAAGGAAGGAAGGGAAAAGGGAAACCACTGCCTCCTTCCGTCGCCCTCCCTCTCTCCGCAAAACGGGCTGGGTTGCATGGCCTCCCGCGGGCTTCTCCCCCTGTGAGATCCGGTGAGTTCCACCTGCACCACCCCCGGCCGCCCCCTCCCAGGGCGGTGCTCGCGGCACCCGGGGCCGCCTTTTAGAATGTCCACCCGGGGCTCGTGCAGGGGGAGGAGGGAGCGGGAGGAGCCGGTCCCTTCCTCAGCCACGTGGCTGGGAACAAGATCGGGAGGGCGAGGAGGGGCGCGAGCGGGATGGCAGCTGCGTCTGGCGGGACTCGCTGCAGCAGGAACTGCCTGCACGGGCGCCTGCCACCCCCCTACCCCTCCTGCAGTGGCGAGCTCTCCTTTGCCGGAGGGGATCAGTCAGGGGGTTATTTATCTAATCTAATTATTTTATTTTATTTTAAATATATATACCAGTTGGAGTGGCATCCGCCAGTGGTGCTTGCCTGGAGCAGTTTTCCTCCCCTGAGCAGGCGGTTGGACTCGATGCCCCTCCATGGTCCTTTCCAACGTGAACACTGTATGATTCTCATGCCCCACAATCTCTAGTTTGTATGGCAGTTTTAGAATTTGCCTGCCTCTTCTGGAAGGGGCATGCCTGGAAGCTGCTGGATTCCTCCTTCCTTGCTTGGAAGGATTAATCTGCAGAGAGGGGGAAAGATCCCTAATCTCTGCCAGCACCCGTCTTTCTGTGTCCCATTCCTAATGTCTTAAGAACATAAGAAGAGCCCTGCTGGTACAGGCAAGAGACCTATCTAGTCCCGCAGCCTCTTTCACACAGTGGCCCATCAGATACATCTGGGAAGCCCACAGGTGCAAGCCCTCTCTTCTGCTCTTGCTTCGCTGCAACGGAGAGGAGAGCTGGTCTTGTGGTAGCAAGTATGACTTGTCCCCATAGCTAAGCAGGGTCTGCCCTGGTTTCATCTGAATGGGAGACTTGATGTGTGAGCACTGCAAGATATTCCCCTCAGGGGATGGAGCCGCTCTGGGAGGAGCAGAAGGTTTCAAGTTCCCTCCCTGGAAGCATCTCCAAGATAGGGCTGAGAGAGATTCCTGCCTGCAACCTTGGAGAAGCCACTGCCAGTCAGTGAAGACAATACTGAGCTGGATAGACCAATGGTCTGACTCAGTATATGGCAGTTTCCTATGTTCCTAACGAGTATTGAGAGGCATCCTGGCTCTGAGCCTGAAGGCGGCCTATAGCCATCAAGACTAGTAGCCAGTGCTAGACCTGTCCTTCAGGAATTTGTCTAAGCCCCTTTTACCATCCAAGTGAAATCCATCCAAGCTGGTAGCCGTCACCACATCTCATGGCAGAGAATTCCACAGATTAATTATGCACAGTCTGAAAAAATACTTTGGGGTTGGTCCTAAATTTCCTGACAATCAGTTTCACAGCATGACCCTTGGTTCTAGTGTTCTGAGGGAGGAAGAAGAAATTCTCGCTATCCACACTCTCCCTTCCATGCATAATTTTATAGACCTCTGTCCAGCCTCCCCTTAGTTCTTCTAAACTCAGTGCCCCTGATTTTGTAGCCTTACCTCATAAGGAAGGTGTTCTAGACTCCTGATGATCATCTTGGTTGCCCTCTTCTGTATTTTTTCCAGTTCTACGTGTCCCTTATGAGATATGGTGACCAGATATGTTCACTATACTCCAAATGTGGCCGCACCATAAATCTGTATAAGGGCATTATGATATTAACAAATATTGCTGCAACCTCAGTGTGGGAACTTGGTGCGTTGTACCTTCTGAGGTCTAAGTTTGCTTGTTCCATGAAAATCATTTGTACTTTTGCTGTTTGAAAACTTTCTGTTAGTCTATGCATTTGTTCATAAGACTTTGCAAATGGGTTGATGTTTCTTAGAAGGGGATCCAGACTTTCCAGTACTGTTGCTAAGCAGGCCGAGTTGTTCTGTAGGCGTTGTTTGGTTGCTTCTCCCGTGTCAAATATGTACAGTTGACCATACCCTGGCTTGTGTTGTTCACTTGGGTAAAGTGGAGATACCTTATGATAGATTTGTCCGTGAATACGGAAGCAGTATGGTCCTCTGCCTGGAGGTGTGTTGATTTCAGCTCCCATTGAAGCCAAAGCCAAAGCAGCATTGTATTCTCTGATATGCTCTCTGTAATTTTTTGCCTCTGTTGATTGTGTGAGAAGCAGTTCTTTGAGTAAGTCAGGTGGTTCATTAAGTTCTTTGAGTGTCACTTTTCCATCATGACAGCATTTAGTGTATTTTCTTGTACTATTGAGTTCATCTAACCAATAAAGTGCACCACAGTAATGGCAGCTTTCAGTCAGAGTCCCACAGTTATGTTCCTCAGTGCTATCTTCTGTATAGATTTGTGTGGCGTTGGTTTTGTAGTCTACTAATTTACATCGTTTTGCTTGTCTTTTTATGTGTAGACGATGGTCTCTGGATTCCAAACTCTCATCCTTTCGTTTCCTTTTTTGTCTTTGGTTTTTGCCTAGTCTTTTCTGCTCAATGTTTGCATCTTCTTTGTTTGCTTGTGTTGTCTTTGAGGGCATTTTTCTTTCAGCTGTCTGATTTTTTTCTTCTCTTTTCTGCTCTTCGTTTTCTGTCCTTTTGATTTCTTCCTTCTTTTCTTCTCTCTGCTTCTTCCTCGGATTCATCTTCTCTTTCCTTTTTTTTTTTTTTTTTTGCATCATCTTCCTCAGATGATGTTGTCTATCCTATAGTTTTGGAGTAAGGTTATGCTACATCAGAATATACACTGTGAATTCTCCAGACTTCACAAATGTCAGGATTTTTAACCTGCCAATGTCTCGCCTGCCATCCCCCAGCCTTCTGCCCCAATGTCTCGCCTTCCATCCCTTCTATTGTCCCAGTGTTTCGTCTGCTATTCCCCCACCTTCTGCCCCAGTGTCTTATCTGCCATCCCCCCACCTTCTGCCCCAATGTCTCACCTTCCGTCCCTCCACTATTACGCTAGTGTCTCGCCTGCCATCCCCCCCACCTTATTGGAGATTGTCCCTCTCCACCTAATTGCCATGCCCCCCCTCCTCTTTTCCCAGCGTTGTCTATAAGGCCACAGGTCAATGTGTTTCCAGTCTGTTTGGTTTCTTTTAATGTAGGGGTGTGTGTAGCAGCCAATCTGGCATGTGTAAACTCCCCCCAAACCTGGGACGCATCTCAAAAATTTCTTCTATAATGTTTATATGTGTTTTTTTCACATAAAAAGGTGTTCTAAAACAAATGGTTCTCTGAAAGAGAACTTAAAGGCAGCTTCATTAGTCACATTGCTGCTCTGCTTGCCACTAATAAAAAATTAAAAAATGCTTCTCTGTTACAGGCAGTTATCCCATTATTAACTACATCCATGGATCTGATTTGGTTCCACTCTACAACAATACTCTTCTTCCCAAACTCCCTGGTTCCAATTTTCTCTCGGCCATGTATAGTAGGTGGTTTTAGGCAAGTCGCATTCTAGGGTTCTCTCATCTTCTTTAATGATGAGTATTTTAAAAATCTGGTATCTGATATGAGCTTAGAAATTTCTGTGAGGATTTCTCCTCACAGTATGACTCTCCGTAGTCGTCCCCCCCCACCCCCCGCAGCCCTTCAGTTTCATCTCCCGCCACTTATTCGGCTTTTTTTTTTAAAAAAAATTGTTATACCATGGTCTCTTTTTCTTTGTCTGTGTGTACATTTTCATCAGCAAATGTCCCTCAGTCTCCATTTTTACTATCTCGCCCTCTCAACCGTCTCCTCTGTCACGTATCCCCCTACTGGCTCCTTCTTGTACCTCCGTCACCCCTTGTGCAGGCTTACACCCTTTGGTCTCCAGGCCATGCCCGCTGATGCCGTCTCTCTGCTTCATGGCCGCCAGGCCCGCCTCCGCCGCTTGCCCCTACGGTTGGGTCCCCTGCTTTCTTAGGGCTCCTGGTCATGCCCGCGGATGCCGCCTCTTGTCACCGCTTGGCTTCTGCTGGCCATCTTCCTCGTTGGCCTCAGTCTCTGTGCGGGCCAAGTGCCGTGGCTCGGGCTGCTGCCGCCGCCTCGCCTAGGCGAGCAGGCCAGACCCGGCGCCTCTCTCCCCTCACCCCATGGCCGCCGCCGTTGCTGGTCTCCTCCAGCGGACGGGCCTGCCGGTGCGGTCGCTCTCCTCCACGGCCAGGCCTGACTGGTTGCGCGGCCATGGCCGCCGCCGGTCTCCACCGGCTGGCAGCCCACCGTTGGTGCCACTCTAGTCTGCGGCCAGGCCCGCATGGCTCCTTGGCTATGGCCGCCGTTGCCGCCAGTCTCCTCCGGCGGGCAGCCCGCCACTGCTCCCGCTCTCCTATGCGGCCGGGCCCGCTTGGCTCCTTGGCCATGGCCGCCACCGCCGCCGCTGGTCTCCTCCGGCGGGCGGCCCGCTATTGCTGCCGCTCTCCTCTGCGGCTGGGCCCGGCGGGCTTCCTGGCCATGGCCGTCGCCTCTGGTCTCCTCCGGCGGGCGGCCCCACGTTGCTGGCGCTCTCCTCTG
Source organism: Hemicordylus capensis (assembly GCF_027244095.1). Taxonomy (NCBI): domain Eukaryota; kingdom Metazoa; phylum Chordata; class Lepidosauria; order Squamata; family Cordylidae; genus Hemicordylus; species Hemicordylus capensis. Next base: position 231,811,821 of record NC_069658.1, on the reverse strand, counting down.
CGGCCGGGTCTGCTGGGCTCCCCGGTCATGGCTGCTGCTGCTGTTCGCCTCCGACAGGCGGCCCGCCGGTGCTGCCCCTCTCCTCCGCGGCCGGGCCCGCCCGGCTCCCCGGCCATGGCCGCCGCCGCTTTCTCTTGGGTGCGCCTTACCCAATCAGGCACCCCCGCAGCCCAGCCAATCAGCTGGGCTGCCGGGACGCACGTTTGAAAGGCACACCCAAGAGAATTAAATATATAGATAAGATAAGATAGATCCCTGTCCCCGAAAGGCTCACAAAGAAACACAAGATAAACACCAGCAACAGTCACTGGAGGTACTGTGCTGGGGCTGGATAGGGCCAATTACTCTACCACTGGTAAATAAAGAGAATCACCTCATTAAAAAGGTGCTGATTTGTCCAGTTAGCACAGGTTAAAAAGATGAGTTTAAATTATAATTCAGCCACAGTTACTTATCACATGTTCTCATTGTAGAAACAGGCATACTTGAAGTTGACGTTTGCTTGGAAATATTACAGAGATAAATTGGTAGATAGATAGACAGACAGACAGACAGACAGATAGATAGATAGATGCCAGTAACCTCCAGACTGGATTACTGCAGTGTGCTCTATGTGGGGCTGCCCTTGTATGTAGTCTGGAAACTACAGTTGGTCCAGAATGCGGCAGCCGGGTTGGTCTCTGGGTCATCTCAAAGAGATCATATTACTCCTGTATTGAAAGAGCAGCACTGGCTGCCGATAAGTTTGCGGGCAAAATACAGGGTGCTGGTTATAACCTGTAAAGCCCTAAATGGCTTGGGCCCTGGGTATTGAAGAAAACGTTTTCTTCGTCATGAACCCCACTGCCTATTGAGATGATCAGGAGAGGTCCGTCTGCAGTTGCCACCGGCTTGTATGGTGGCTATTCGGGGCCGGGCCTTCTCTGCTGCAGCCCTGAAGCTTTGGAACCCACTCCCTGCTGAAATAAGAGCCTCCCCATTTCTGACAACTTTTAAAAATTCTTGAAAGACGCATCTGTTCACCCAGGCTTTTAATTAAGGGTTGTTTCAATAGTTTTAAAATGGTTTTAAAATATTGATTTAAAATTTTAAATTGTTGTAGTGTTTTAACCTTTTCTGTTGTTTGTTTTGCTTTGTTGTAAACCGCCCAGAGACGCAGGTTTGGGGCAGTATAAACATATTTTAAACAAATAAAATAAAGTTGGAGCCTACCCATAGAGATTGTGAGATCCTGAGTCACTCGCACCAGAAAGGAGGCCTTGGACTCAGTGTTGAAATCACCCAGCATAACTAGACTATGGGGCTCAAAAGTACCTTGTGGCTTCCTCTGTCAGCTCAGAAAGGAAGATTGTTAGGCAGCAGGTGTGCAAGGCATACAAAACATGAGTTCAGACATTGTAAACAGAGGAGTGGCCCAAGGGAGGGGGGTTGCAGGGAAATAAGGTGAAATCCTGATGATGAGCCTCCCCTTCCCACCCTGGCTTGCTGCTGGCTTGAGATCCTGGGCAGCTGGTACTCTGCCTGCTGCATCACCCCGTATCTCAGTGGAATAGGTCAGTCTGGCTTTCTTCTTCTTGCATGATCAGAACAGTAACTGAGGGCTGTTGATTGATATGCAGCTTATTTTCTATCCTAGGCTCTGACCAGTTTTCTCTCTTTGTTCCAGCAAGTGATGGGTGTGAGAACAAGAATGAGGGAAAGACTCACTGTGAATTGCTTGGAGGTACCAGATGGGAAAAGAGCGAAGAGCAGAGAATAAAAATGGAAGCGAAAGAATGGTTCTTCTGCTTCTCAGCCTGGTGAGGTTATAATAATCCAAGAACAAATGGAGAGAGGAAGTGAGAAAAGTCTGTATCCTGTGAGTAGGAAAAGCTTCAGATCTGCACCAAGCTTTATTCCTCAATGGGAAATGCACACTGGAGAGAAACCATATGTATGCATGGAGTGCGGAAAGGGCTTCAGCCGAGCTATGTACCTCAAATCACATCAAAGAATCCACACTGGAGGGAAACCGTATACATGCATGGAGTGTGGAAAAAGCTTCAGTCAGAATGGGCAACTTACAGTCCATCAAAGAACCCACACTGGAGAGAAACCATATACATGCATGGAGTGTGGAAAAAGCTTCAGTCAGAATGGGCAACTTACCATCCATCAAAGAACCCACACTGGAGAGAAACCATATACATGCTTGGAGTGTGGAAAAAGCTTTAGTAGGAGTGGATACCTTACAGTCCATCAAAGAACCCACACTGGAGAGAAACCATATGTATGCATGGAGTGTGGAAAGAGCTTTAATATAAGTAGCGACGTTACTGTCCATGAAAGAACCCACACTGGAGAGAAACCATATAATTGCTTTGAGTGTGGAAAAAGTTTCAGTATGAGTAGAAGTCTTACTCTACATCAAAGAATCCACACAGGAGAGAAACCATATGTATGCATGGAGTGTGGAAAGAGCTTCAGTATGAGTGGCCATCTTACTGTACATCAAAGAACGCACACTGGAGAGAAACCATATACATGCATGGAGTGTGGAAAAAGCTTCAGTCAGAGTGGACAACTTACTGTCCATCAAAGAACCCACACTGGAGAGCAACCATATGTATGCATGGAGTGTGGAAAGAGGTTTAGTGTGCCTAGCCATCTTAGTGTGCATCAAAGAACCCACACTGGAGAAAAACCATATAAATGCTTGGTGTGTGGAAAGAGCTTCAGTCAGAGTGGATACCTTACCATACATCAAAGAACTCACACTGGAGAGAAGCCACTTGAAAGCTTGGAATGTGGAAAGAGCTTCAGTGAGAGCAGAGACCTTACCAGACATCAGAGAACCCACACTGGAGACAAACCATATGTATGCATAGAATGTGGAAAGAGCTTCAGTAGGAGTAGCTGTCTTAGTAGGCATCAAAGAACCCACACTGGAGAGAAACCATATAATTGCTTTGAGTGTGGAAAAAGTTTCAGTACTAGTGGAAGTCTTACTCTACATCAAAGAATCCACTCAGGAGAGAAACCATATAATTGCTTCGAATGTGGAAAAAGTTTCAGTACGAGTGGAAGTCTTACTCTACATCAAAGAATCCACACAGGAGAGAAACCATATAATTGCTTCGAATGTGGAAAAAGTTTCAGTATGAGTGGAAGTCTTATTCTACATCAAAGAATCCACACAGGAGAGAAACCATATGTATGCATGGAATGTGGAAAGAGCTTCAGTATGAGTGGCAATCTTACTGTACATCAAAGAACCCACACAGGAGAGAAACCATATGTATGCATGGAATGTGGAAAAAGTTTCAGTACGAGTGGAAGTCTTACTCTACATCAAAGAATCCACACTGGAGAGAAACCATATAAATGCTTGGAGTGTGGAAAGAGCTTCAGTAGGAGTGGATACCTTACAGTCCATCAGAGAACCCACACTGGAGATAAGCCACATGAATGCTTGGATGTGGAAAGAGCTTCAGAGTAGAGAGCTTACCATACATCAAAGAACCCACACTGGAGAAAAACCATATAAATGCTTGGTGTGTGGAAAGAGCTTCAGTCAGAGTGGATATGTTACCATACATCAAAGAACCCACACTGGAGAGAAACCATATGTATGCATGGAGTGTGGAAAGAGCTATAATTTGAGTAGCCATCTTAGTAGGCATCAAAGAACTCGCACTGGATAAAAACTATATAAATGCTTATTGTGTGGAAAGAGCTTCAGTCAGAGTGGATACCTTACCATACATCAAACAACCCACACTGGAGAGAAGCCACATGAATTCTTGGGATGTGGAAAGAGCTTCAGAGGAAGCACATCTCTTACAAAGCATAAAAGAGTTCATACTAGAGAGAGACCCTTTAAATGCTTTGAATGCGGAAAGAGCTTCAGTCAGAATGTAAGCCTTTCTAAACATCAGATGACTCATAGGGGAGAAACCATATAAATGCTTGGTGTGTGGATAGTGGTTCAGTGATGGTTGAAATCTTACTAAACACCAAGGAACCCACACTAGAGATAAACCATATAAATGTTTGTAGTATGAAAAGAGCTTCAGTATGAGCAGATCATTTACCATCCATCCATGAGTACCACTGGGCTTGCAGGTGAGCCTGGTGGCCTCCAAGCTGTTAACCCACTAAACTACCCCTGCCCTAAAACCAGGTTTGCGGATTGAGCGCTCCGCAAACCTGGTTTATTTTTAAATCGTGTGTTGCCGTGGTGTGGCTTAAAAGCAGCCTCCTGGCTCGGGGGGTCTCTCCAGCATGCCCTGCGCCTGCCACGCGGCCTCCAATCCTCCCAGCCCCTGCCAGCTCCGTAACGGAGCTGGCAGTTGTGTGGGCGGCCGCTTCAGCCACCCAGAGCAGACTGCCTGCTCATGTGCAGAGCAGACTGCCTGCTTGTGTGCCTACTTATGGCACATTGCACACTTTTGCAGACTGCCTACTTGTGGCTTAGCCCGCTCTCCCCACTAATCCTCCCCAGGTGGCTCCCACTGACCCTGGGAACCGCCTCATAGTGTACTACTGTCTCGGTGCTAAAAATGTATTCAAGGTGCTGTTGTATCTCACTTTTGTCCTCACGCCATCCCTGTGAGGTAGGCTTGGCTCAGAGAGAGGAGATTGCCTCACAGTGGCATACAACTCCATCGCAGAGAAGCTGAATGAGTTCTTTGCATCTGTCTTCACAGCAGAGGATACTGACCATATACCCTCTCTAGCTTTTCAGGTTTAGCGGCTGAGGAACTGGGCCATTTGAACATCCCCAGTATATATCTTTAAAAATTGCTAATAAAAAGAACAATTTTTAAAGATATATATTGGGGATATTCAAACAGCAGTCATTTACTGCTGAGGAATCCATTTGGGCTCCACCACCAGTCTAGAGAACAGAGGGCTATGAGTAGAAACGGGAGCACTTGTTCTGAAATCTAAAATATCCTCATACAGTATGCACACACATGTGGAGTGGGTGGGTGCACATAGGGGCACCACCAATACTTCTGAGCCCAGTACGCAGTATGTGGATTAGCACACCAACTACAATCTCTTGCTAATAAAAAGAACCACCTATATCGGGCAGCAGCTATTGGGAATTCTCTCTGGTAGGAGAAACCCTTTTTCATTATAGCAGAGTGCACAGAGGCACAACACAGCAGAATTTAGTTAGGCATGCATGTATGCTGAAAGTAAAGCAACTTGGAGCCAGTTCATAGTTTCAAATCAATATAAGCGGTATTTATTAGAGAACTCCATTCTAGATAGGAAAGTGAGGCGGAAGAATCTCTAATCTCTCTATCTAGCTGGATGCAGATGGATTCTGCATCTCTGCACATATGGTGCAGGGGAGAGCAGCTTGCATGTTGCAAGGTAGAAGGAAGGGAAGAGAAGAGGAAGGAAGAGGCTGGAAGGAAGGAAGTGTCCCTGAGAGTAGCAATCTACATTCCAAAGGGATAGTGTCAGAGCAGTAGAGAAGGGATGACCAATGTCTTGACCCTCTAGCCCTCCAACTCACTAGTCTGTCCTCCTGTGTCATTGAGAAAAGAAAAGCATCATCTCAAACTGTGGAGGAGGAGGCAATGGTACACCCCTCCTGTATTCTACCAAAGACAATCACTGGGCTCTGTGGTCACCAGGAGTCAAAACCAACTCGATGGCACACATTACCTTCAATAAAAATGACAGAAGTGATACACAACTCATTGTTTGCTGCTGTTTTTCGTTGACACAAAACAAGGGGAGAAATGGCTCCTAAATCTACTGCTTTCCTTCCTTGTAGCACCTGCACAGGTACTGCCCAAATAAAGTTTATCCCCATTGGAGCTAATATATAAGGTACCTATTTTATTAGGCTTTTAGTTCATAATGTCTTACAGTTTTATTGGTAGTGTTTTTAAAATGGTTTTAAATGATCTATTGTTTTAATTGTTTATGTTTTAATTTGCAAACCACCCAGAGTTTTGTATCTGGGGTAGCATATACAGGTGAAACTCGGAAAATTAGAATATCGTGCAAAAGTCCATTAATTTCAGTAATATACAGTGTACTGTGTACTGTGCTTGATTGGCCAGCAAACTCGCCTGACCTGACCCCATAGAGAATCTATGGGGCATTGCCAAGAGAAGGATGAGAGACATGAGACCAAACAATGCAGAATTGCTGAAGGCCGCTAATGAAGCATCCTGGTCTTTCATAATACCTCATCAGTGCCACAGGCTGATAGCATCCATGCCACGCCGCATTGAGGCAGTAATTGCTGCAAAAGGGGCCCAAACCAAGTACTGAATACATATGCATGCTTACACTTTTCAGAGGTCCAATATTGTTCTATTCTACAATCCTTGTCGTCTTGGTTCCATGTAATATTCTAATTTTCTGAGATTGTGGATTTGGGGTTTTCATGAGCTGTACGCCATGATCATCACAATTATAACAAATTAAGGCTTGACTTTGCATGTAATGCGTCTGTCTCATATATCAGTTTCACCTTTTAATTTGCATTACTGAAATTAATGGACTTTTGCACGATATTCTAATTTTCCGAGTTTCACCTGTATATGTGAAAAATAAATCTATAGGAAGTGAAGTCTTTGTAAGTCTTTTGTTGTTTTTAAACTAATCACAGATTTTAAGCTCTGTGTAACTTCTCTCAAGACGGGACATGGCTTTTTTCAGACTAGATGAAACCCTGTTTCCCCAAACCTAAAACCCTCCAGCTCTAATTCCAATCTTATCACTCTCCATCTCTTGAACTCTGAACTGCCAACTCATTTTCCTCAGCTTGTTTTTCCAGGTAAGTGCTCAATCTCTGCCCCCCGCCTCGCCCCACTTTTCATAAACCTTGCTTGTCTTCAGATCTAAGGTACCACCCACTTGGGGATTAGGGGCCAATTGTACATCTACTTTTTTCTCCCATAGCTTCAAAACTTGAAATTCCAGCTTTCTGAATACAGCTATCTTTGCCTCAGAAAGCTTTGTGCCAATTGGCTGACTTGACTGGGGGTATTTTTTGGTCAGGGTTGGCTTTATTCTATTCCTACTGATAGTGTGTTGGTAAGGGCGGAAGGACATGGGCACTCGCATCCTGAACATGTGTGGCATGCTAGGCGGATGAAGTATTGCCCAAACCAGACCTGAGAGATTGATCATAGGGTCATGACAGATAACAGAATGAAAATGTTCACAGTGTGCAGCAGCTGTTCATAAAAATAAAAATCCCACAGTAGGGCTCATTGGCAAAGAGAGAAAACAAAAGCTCCCAATATTTTTATGGCTTCTTACAAATCCAGGCTGTAACCATATTTGTATACTGTGTGCTGTTGTGGGTATGCCTGATCCAGGAGGGATCTTCTTATGGCAAGTACAAGGCAGCAGTATCTGTTCAAAGCCACTGAGCACCTCTTGCTTGAGGAGCACTTCCTGTTGCAGTCAAAGAGTGGCTTTGGAGGAGAAGATTCCTCTGAGAAAAGGGCTCAGTACTGGAAAAGGGAAGATGGTAAGTTCCTATGGGCAGACCCTCCCTCTGCTGCTGCTGCTCTCCCTCTGACAGACTCCCCACACAACTGAGTTATCGCCCTTGCCGAATGGATAACATTAAGAAATTCTAGAATACTTGATCTGGAGGGATTTGACAGAAAGTTTGGATGGCACTCCTATTTGTGGTATGACAAAAGTAAAGTACATAAAGATTTTCTTAACCACTATATAAGAAGGAGTTTAATGAGAGTTTGGGTAAAATATAAAAAATGGTTGCAACCTAAAATCGGTTATCCCCGATTGAAGCTTTAGTACGTAAAGAGGTAAATATGCAATCGCAATGGGGTACTTATAGGGATCTGTAATATTTTCAAGAAAAGGACTGTAAGTTAAAAAGTTTAACTGAAGTACAAAATTTGGTTAGTGATTGGTTTCAGTGCCATCAGTTAAATGAAGTTTATAAAAAAGATCTTAATGTTGGATTTGAGGATCAGACGTCGAGATTTGAGAAGAAGCTGTGTGAAAATGACGAAAAATTAGTTTCCAAAATGTATAAGCCCTTGCTTATGGAGGAGACAAGAGATGAAGTGGTTAAAATGACTATGGTAAAATGGGCTCAAGATGTGGGCCATAACATAGAAATGGCAGCCTGGGAAAAATTATGCAAAACTGATTTAAAGTTCACTGCATGTTATCTTTTAAAAGAAAATTATTATAAAATGATGTATAGGTGGTATTTGACGCCTAAAAAATTGGCATTAATGTATAAAAATGTTTCAAACAAATGCTAGAAATGTGGACACTCAGAAGGAACCTTTTTTCATATTTGGTGGTCTTGTAGGAAGGCTAAGGCCTTTTGGGACATGATATATAATGAGTTAAAGAAAATTTTTAAAATGACATTTCCTAAGAAGCCAGAATCCTTCCTGCTGGGAATAACGCAAGGAGTGTTTTCTGCAACCAATTTAACATTTTTTATGTACACTACTACGGTGGCCAGAATAATATATGCACAGAAATGGAAGAGTAATGAACTGCCTTCAAAAGAAGATTGGCTGATAAAAATTTTGGAATATGCGGAGATAGCAAAACTCACAGTACTGATAAGAGATCAAAATTTGGAATGTTTTAAAGAAGTTTGGAAACCATTTTTATTATACTTAAAGAACTATTTCCCTAATATTGATTTTACAACAGGGTTTGAAATTGAGTAATAATAGCAGGTTGGGTAGATCAAAATCGAGTTTGTAAGGTTTAAGATAAATGTTTTGAATTACTATTATAGCAAGGGTTAATTCTATAGTTGGTGATTCACGAGGAGGTGTGAGCGGGAAGTCAATATTTGTTTAATGTGATGTGAATGTTAAGATATTGTTAAAATCAATAAAAATTTAAAAATGAAAAGAAAGAGTTATCACCCTTGCTGCTCTGATCCTTGAGAGAGATTAGAGGGGAGCGGCTTTTTAAAGCTGACAGATTCAGAACAGAAGGCTTCCTATGTAGGAATGGGCTTGGATTACGTTAGCGTTTTTTTCCTTTCCTGAACAGTCGAGCTGTACATCTAGCTTCCCACTTGAGCCATCGAGAATGAAAAGGGGACATTTTTACTCCTCTCTCCCTAAGCTGTGGAGGAAGTGCTTTTTCACAGAACACAGACTCTACTTATGGAACTCAAAAGATGGCAATGGCCATTAGTTTCAGTGGGTGTTGGAGAAAGGAGGCCTCAGTCTGAGGATGAAACGTAAACCTGCGCAGGCTTGTCTGGATTGCAGTGCAGTGCCACAAGAAAATTATTTCTACTTTAACTCTTCTGTAAAAAGGTGTGAACAGGTTTTATGCTGCTACTTTTATTTAGGTGTGTTGCTTGAACTGTTATGCAGCTCAAATTTAAAACATAGCTAATAAAACAAATGAATCTCCATTGATTTTCAGAGCAGCTATTGTCAAACACCCACTTGCACATAAAGGACAAGGGGAGGGGGGATTACGTGAGATTAAAAGCAGCTTTAAACAGATAAAGCAAGGCCTGAGGGGAGACAAGCCCGATTTCAGGAGGGAGGGATTCCGGAAATCTGGATGTTGCGTCAAATCAAACTCTAGACAGCAGGAGCTCTCTCTCTCTCTCTCTCTCTCCCTCTCCTTTGCTGTTCTTCCTGCTTCTTTTCCTGTGCCTGACTCGGAAGCATTGCTGTTCATTGGGGGCACACAAATCGGGGCCATCACCTTGAGTCTTGGCCCCAGCTGAGCAACTGCAGTTGCAAACCAGCCTGCTTTGTTCAGCCACACTCCTCTCGTTTTGCACAGACAGGAGCCCAGCCCAGCCCCACTTCCCGCTCCACACACATGAGCCACACACTACAGGGGCCCAGCCTAGGATGGGAGCTGTGCTCTGTGAGCCAGTGTGATCCTAGACAGGAATGGCCCTGCACATCTTCATGCCACTGCAACTTCACCTTGCATGGGCCCTGCACATCTCCATTCATCCTGGGCCTTGCACCCCACTAGGGATGGCCCTGCTCAGGAGGAAGCCTTCTGCCAGGGCTACCACCTGAGAACTGGTCTCCTGATTCCCTGAAAGGTCCGGAATCTGATTTTCTGAGTGTGGTTCTGCACCCAGGAGAAGCCAAGTGAAATCCATGCATTGGCTGTTTCACATGATGCTGCTTAGTTTTAAAGACCCCAGGGAGAGGTTTGTTGCTTGGCTTCCAATGGGTTAAATGGATGGAAAGATAGACGTTGAGAGAAAGATGAGGAAAGAACCTTTTGAGGAGAGAGGGGATGATGGGCATCCATGGCAAATGCAACTTCCTACCCTGTCTTGGGTTTATTGTGGTTTAGGATAAGGGGAGTTGTAGTTCATCATCCACATCTAGAGGCACCCGCCTAGGAACCACTGCTCCAGGGCAAGGCATGAAGTGGCTAGTCCCTGTTGTATTCCGATGGGGGGGGCATTTTATTTTAACTATTTTTGGCATTTATATTCTGCTTTTCAGGCAAACCAACCCAAACAGTTTACATTTTGAAAAATGAACAAAGAACCACACTAAAAGAAACATGTTTACATGTTGTTCTCTTTTGGTTGTGTTGTCTGTTCTTTCCTCCCTTCCGAGCAAGACGGTCCATGGTTGCTCTGTGCTAGCAGGTCGGGGGAGAGGGGTCATGCGGGACGGTGAACTTCAGCCCTCCTGCAGATGCCGAACCACGCCTCCCATAATCCCTCACTATTGGCCACTGGGGATAGCGCATGATGGGAGCCGTAGTATCAAGAAGCTGGGGGTGGGGGGAAAGGAGCTCAGGACTGCAGCCCTGCTTAGGGTGAGGGATTAAATGGGTAGTTCTCGTTGTTTTCTGTGGTGAGGGTCCATCTAAGGGTGAAAGTGCGGGAATCTCGACTCCTAGAGCAGCAAATCGGAAGGAAGGAAGCAAGGAAAAAAGGAAACCACTTCCTCCTTCCGTCGCCCTCCCTCTCTCCGCAAAACGGCCTGGGTTGCTTGGCCTCCCGCGGGCTTCTCCCCCTGTGAGATGCGGTGAGTTCCACATGCACCACCCCCGGGGGACTCACCTGCATCAGGAACTCCTGCAGTGGCGAGCTCTCCTTTGCCAGAGGGGTTCAGTCAGGGGTTTATTTATTTAATTTACTTATTTTATTTTTTAAAAAATTATACCCGTTGGAGTGGCATCCGCCAGTGGTGCTTGCCTGGAGCAGTTTTCCTCCCCTGAGCAGGCGGTGGGACTCGATGCCCTCCATGGTCCTTTCCAACATGAACACTGTATGATTCCCATGCCCCACAGTCTGTATGGCGGTTTTAGAATTTGCCTGCCTCTTCTGGAAGGGGGATGCCTGGAAGCGGCTGGAATCGTCCTTCCTTGCTTGGAAAGATTAATCTGCAGAGAGGGGGAAAGATCCCTAATCTCTCCCAGCACCCGTCTTTCTGTGTCCCATTCCTAATGTCTTAAGAACATAAGAAGAGCCCTGCTGGTACAGGCCCAAGACCATCTAGTCCCGCAGCCTCTTTCACACAGTGGCCCATCAGATACATCTGGGAAGCCCACAGGTGCAAGCCCTCTCTTCTGCTCTTGCTTCGCTGCTACGGAGAGGAGAGCTGGTCTTGTGGTAGCAAGCACGACTTGTCCCCATAGCTAAGCAGGGTCTGCCCTGGTTGCATCTGAATGGGAGACTTGATGTGTGAGCACTGCAAGATATTCCCCTCAGGGGATGAAGCCGCTCTGGGAAGAGCAGAAGGTTTCAAGTTCCCTCCCTGGCTTCTCCAAGATAGGGCTGAGAGAGATTCCTGCCTGCAACCTTGGAGAAGCCACTGCCAGTCAGTGAAGACAATACTGAGCTAGATAGACCAATGGTCTGACTCAGTATATGGCAGTTTCCTATGTTCCTAATGGGTATTGAGAGGCATCCTGGCTCTGAGCCTGAAGGCGGCCTATAGCCAGCAAGACTAGTAGCCAGTGCTGGACCTGTCCTCCAGGGATTTGGTTAAGCCCCTTTTACCATCCAAGTGAAATCCATCCAAGCTGGTAGTCATCACCACATCCCATGGCAGAGAATTCCACAGATTAATTATGCGCTGTCTGAAAAAATACTTTGGGGTTGGTCCTAAATTTCCTGACAATCATTTTCACAGCATGACCCTTGGTTCTAGTGTTCTGAGGGCAAAAGAAGAAATTCTCGCTATCCACACTCTCCCTTCCATGCATAATTTTATAGACGTCTGTCCTTCCTCCCCTTAGTTTTTCTAAACTCAGTGCCCCTGATTTTGTAGCCTTACCTCATAAGGAAGGTGTTCTAGGCTCCTGATGATCATCTTGGTTGCCCTCTTCTGTATCTTTTCCAGTTCTACATGTCCCTTATACTAGTGTTTTCAGGCCCGTTAAATAACGGGCGCTAGTAAGTGCTCCGGGTTCCCGCCGCCATTCCCCCTCCCGCCGACCTCAGCCGCGGTTGGTCTCCCCATGCCGCGGCCGGTCTCCCCGGCCGGGCAAGGGCCCCAAAGTCCCCCCCCCCGCCCGGCTTTAGTGGCGACTCCAGGCCTCGGCAGCGGATCCGCCGCCACCTCAGCTGGCTTCCCCCGCCGCCTCTTTCCTGTTTTTGCGGCGGCCGCTTCTGGGCCTGCCATTTCCCCTGCCGCCTCTTTCCTATCTTCGCGGCGGCCGCTTCTGGCCCCGCTGTTTCCCTCGCCGCTAGTCATGTGCACGGACCGGTTCGGAGGCCATTCTAAAGGCCTCCAGACCGGTCCGGACACGGGGTGGTTTTGGTTCGGGAGGATGGGGTGGGGGGTTCCAACAAGAAATGGGGGGGGGGGGCGTTACCCCGGAGACAACCACACCGTAATTCACTAAGCAATCGGGCGGCAGGATATCTCCCTGCCGCCCGCTTCATTCCCCGCTCGGCGGCTCCGTCCTCATGTACTGTAAAGAATCGTCCTCCTTAAGCATTTAAACCCTTCAAAGCCCCGCTGGCGCTCGGCTGGCGGGCGCTCGGCTGGCGGCCGCCCCAAGAGGACCCCTGCTGCCCCCAAGAGGACCCCTGCCACCCCCATCCTTAAGAAATAACCTCCCATTGAAAGGGGACGGCAGGAGAGCTGCTCTCCTGCCGTCCCCTTTCAATGGGAGGTTATTTCTTAAGGATGGGGGTGGCAGGGGTCCTCTTGGGGGCAGCAGGGGTCCTCTTGGGGCGGCCGCCAGCCGAGCGCCCGCCAGCCGAGCGCCAGTGGGGCTTTGAAGGGTTTAAATGCTTAAGGAGGACGATTCTTTACAGTACATGAGGACGGAGCCGCCGAGCGGGGAATGAAGCGGGCGGCAGGGAGATATCCTGCCGCCCGATTGCTCAGTGAATTACGGTGTGGTTGTCTCCGGGGTGAGTAACGCCCCCCCATTTCTTGTTGGAACCCCCCACCCCAGTGCTGGACCGCAGCTCCACGGTTCCGTGCACACCCCTACTCGCCGCCTCTTCCCGGCTTCTTCTGGGCGGCTGCTTCTGGCCGCCCAACAGGGCCGCCGGGTGCTGGCGGTCGTGTCGGACACCAAGGCTTTTATTAGAGAGGATGGTGAACAGAAATGTACACAATACTCCAAATGTGGCTGCACCATAAATCTGTATAAGGGCATTATGATATTAACACTTTTATTTTCAGTTGCCTTCCTAATAATTCCAATTGTGGATTAGTCTTTTTCGCAGCTGCCACACACTGAATTGACACATTCAATGAGCTCTCCACCACAACTTCAAGATCCTTCTCCTGGTCAGTCACTGAGAGCTCAAGACCCCATCAGTATATATGTGAAGTTGTTGGGTTTGTTGTTGTTGCTGCTGCTGCTGTTGTTGTTTGGTTTTGCCCCCAAATGCATCACTTTACAGTTGCTTACATTGAATTACATTTTCCATTTCCCACTCACCCAGTTCGGAGAGATTCTTTTGGAGCACCAGAATCCATTTTAGATTTCACTACCTTAAATAGTTTAGTGCCATCTGCAGATTTTGCCATCTCACTGCTTTTACCCAACTTTGGGGCATTGATGAATAAATTAAAGAGCACTGATACCAGGGACCACACTTCCTTCTTCCCTCCATTGTGAAAACTGTCCATTTATTCCTACTCTCTGTTTCCTGTTCTTCAACCAGTTACCGATCCACACATGAACCGGTCCCCTTGTTCTATGACTGCTAAATCTACTCAAGAGCCTTTGGTGGGGAAGTTTCTCAAACGCTTTTTGGAAGTCCAAAGATACTATGTCAGTTGGATCACTTTTATCCACATGCCTGTTGACTTCCAAAAGGTGAGTGAGGCAAGACTTGCCCTTGCAGAAGCCATGCTGGTTCTTTTTCAGCAAGACCAGCTCTTCTATATTTTTGACAATTTTTTTCCTTAAGTATATTTTCCATCGACATATCCGCCACAGATGCTAAGCCAACTGGACTGTAATTTCCTGAATCCTTCTGGATCCCTTTTTGAACAACAGAATTTCATTGGCTCCTTTCCAGTCTTCTGAGGGGCAAAATCAGATTTTTAAAATTTAAATCAGATTTTTAAATATTTAAATTGATTTTATTTTTTTAAAGAAAAAAATTCATTAAAAAAAGAACCTAGGGCAAAGATATCATCGTGAATATTATTCTTGATTTCTAATTATTTCATATGAACATATTTATTAACTTATGTATATTGCTAGATTTTTATACCACCTATAATTAAAGCAATCTCAAGGGGGTTAACATATGGGGATGAGACATAAGAGATCTGATCAATCTTGTTCTGCAGGCGGTGTACATGCATCTCTCTCTCTCTCTCTCTCTCTCTCTCTCTCTCTCTCTCTCTCTTTCTCTCTCTCTCTCTCTCTCACACACACACACACACACACACTCTACCTGACTAGTGATTTAAATTGTGATCTAAATCTTTTAAAATTGAGTCCATCTGTGAAGTGATTTAAATCATGATTTAGATTTGAATCAAAACAACCCTGCCTCTTTCTTTATCCTCAGAGCAATCCTCTGTGGCAAATTACGCTGAGTTGGGATTGGCCAGTGAGGTTCATGGGTGAGGGGATTTGAACCCAGGTCTTTCTACTTGAGGTCCCACACTAATGATTGTGCCCACATCCCGTAGCTCTTTCCTGAACAGTCATCCTACCCTCCCCAATCACGGCTTTCCCAATCAAAGTTTTGAGTGTCTGTGACTGGGAAACTCTGACCAATCTCACCAATCGCGACCCAAGTATCTGCAGTTTGGTGAGATTTTTTTTTTGGTGATTTGCAGATTTCAGAGGTTCAATCTGCTCATTCCTCTTGCTGACCCTGCTGACTACGGACAATTTTAAGTGATTTTTACCGAGCGGGGGGGTTGACAAAATTATTTTTTAGCGATGGGGGGGGGGGCGTTTAAAAAAATGTCCAGAGGTTCAATGTGTGCACTCCTTCTGCTGACTCATGGCAATTTTAAAGGAGTTTTGAGGATTTGGAGTGTTTTTTGAGTGTTTTCTCCTTTTATTTTTAGGTCTTTACACGACCACAGTTCCCTGAACCCCACTGTTCTCCATAGACTGCAAATTAGCCAATGGTGAGTTTGTACTGGAACGGAACCCTCGCAGTTGGCGAGGGATTGTGCTCTTTACCATAGCTATGCATAGAACTGAAGGAAGCATCCTGACAGCTAGACATACCCAGAACTGAGGTTATATTTATTTATTATATTATATTTCGACTCTGGGAGGTTTACAGAAACATAAAACCAATTAAACCCTTGAAACAACTTAGAAGTTTAAGTTGTACGTTTAACCAAGGGCAACTGGCAACATTTCTATTCAGTGAATGATCAGAACGGCAGACTTCTAGATTTCCTCTGGCTATATATTCCATACTAGTTTAGCTGGATTTTTACAGGGATTGGTCCAATTCTTGGTGAAGCAGAGGGCTATGACGGGATATTAGGTGTGAAAACCTCAGATTACCAACTGTATCTCTAAGCAATCTTCAGAAGCCCTTCCGGTCAATTCTTCTGTTTCCCATGGAGCCGTCTGCTACTGTGAGCCCGTCTCATCTCCCCCTCAGCCTAACTTATTGATAGGGATGTTGTGAGGATAAACTTAAGGTATCCCGTTTGAACACCTAGATAATCATACATGATGTGGAAACCAAGGCAGATCCTTTTCTTTAAAAGACAACAACAACTATTTATGTACTGCTTTTCAACAAAAAAGTTTCCAAAGTGGTTTACACAGAGAAATAAAAATAAGTAAGGTAAGATAGATCCCTGTCCCCAAAAGGCTCACAAAGAAACATAAGATAAACACCAGCAACAGTCACTGGAGGTACTGTGCTGGGGCTGGATAGGGTCAATTACTCTACCACTGGTAAATAAAGAAAAGGTGCCTCTTTGCCCAGTTAGCACAGGTTAAAAAGATGAGTTTAAATTATAATTCAGCCACAGTTTCTTATCACATGTTCTCATTGTAGAAACAGGCATACTTGAAGTTGACGTTTGCTTGGAAATATTACAGAGATACGCTGGTACATATACTGGTAACCTCCAGACTGGATTACTGCAGTGCGCTCTATGTGGGACTGCCCTTGTATGTAGTCTGGAAACTACAGTTTGTCCAGAAGGCAGCAGCCAGGTTGGTCTCTGGGTCATCTCGGAGAGACCATGCCACTCCTGTATTGAAAGAGCAGCATTGGCTGCCGATAAGTTTCCGGGCAAAATACAGGTTGGTGGTTATAACCTATAATGCCCTAAACAGCTTGGGCCCTGGGTATTTAAGAAAACGCCTTCTTCGTCATGAACCCCACTGCCTATTGAGATCATCAGGAGAGGTCCGTCTGCAGTTGCCACCGGCTTGTATGGTGGCTATTCGGAGACAGGCCTTCTCCGCTGCAGCCCCGAAGCTTTGGAACCCACTCCCTGCTGAAATAAGAGCCTCCCCATTTCTGACAACTTTTTAAAACTCTTGAAAGACGCATCTGTTCACCCAGGCTTTTAATTAAGGATTGTTTTAATAGTTTTACCATGGTTTTAAAATATTGTTTTACAATTTTAAATTGTTGTAGTGTTTTAACTTTTTCTGTTATCATTTATTTTGTTTTAACTATTGTTTTAATTTTTCCATTTATTTTACCCATTTTTTTAACCTTTTCTATTGTTTGTTTTGCTTTGTTATAAACCGCCCAGAGATGCAGGTTTGGGGCAGTATAAACATATTTTAAACAAATAAAGTTGGAGCCTACCCACAGGGATTGTGAAATCCTGAGTCACTCGCACCAGAAAGGAGGCCTTGGACTCAGTGTTGAAATCACCCAGCATAACTAGACTATGGGGCTCAAAAGTACCTTGTGGCTTCCTCTGTCAGCTCAGAAAGGAAGATTGTTAGGCAGCAGGTGTGCAAGGCATACAAACATGAGTTCAGACATTGTAAACAGTGGAGTGGCCCAAGGGAGGGGGGTTGCAGGGAAATAAGGTGAAATCCTGATGATGAGCCTCCCCTTCCCACCCTGGCTTGCTGCTGGCTTGAGATCCTGGGCAGCTGGTACTCTGCCTGCTGCATCACCCCGTATCTCAGTGTAATAGGTCAGTCTGGCTTTCTTCTTCTTGCATGATCAGAACAGTAACTGAGGGCTGTTAATTGATATGCAGCTTATTTTCTATCCTAGGCTCTGACCAGTTTTCTCTCTTTGTTCCAGCAGGTGATGGGTGGGAGAACAAGAATGAGGGAAAGACCCACTGTGAATTGCTTGGAGGTACCAGATGAGTAGGAAAAGCTTCAGATCTGCACCAAGCTTTATTCCTCAATGGGAAATGCACACTGGAGAGAAACCATATGTATGCATGGAGTGCGGAAAGGACTTCAGCTGATCTATGTGCCTCAAATCACATCAAAGAAGCCATCCTGGAGGGAAGCCGTATATATGCATTGGGTGCGGAAAAAGCTTCAGTCAGAATGGGCAATCAAAGAACCATCCAAGAACCCACACTGGAGATAAACTATATAATTGCTTCGAGTGTGGAAAAAGTTTCAGTACGAGTGGAAGTCTTACTCTACATCAAAGAATCCACACAGGAGAGAAACCATATGTATGCATGGAATGTGGAAAGAGCTTCAGTCAGAGTGGATACCTTACCATACATCAAAGAACTCACACTGGAGAGAAGCGACTTGAATGCTTGGAATGTGGAAAGAGCTTCAGAGAGAGCACATCTCTTACAAAGCATAAAAGAGTTCACTCTACTTCAAAGAATCCACACAGGAGAGAAACCATATGTATGCATGGAATGTAAAATGAGCTTCAGTATGAGTGGCAGTCTTACTGTACATCAAAGAACGCACACTGGAGAGAAACCATATACATGCATGGAGTGTGGAAAAAGCTTCAGTCAGAGTGGACAACTTACTATCCATCAAAGAACTCACATTGGAGAGAAACCATATGTATGCATGGAGTGTGGAAAGAGGTTTATTATGTGTAGCGACCTTACTGTCCATCAAAGAACACACAATGGAGAAAAACCATATAAATGCTTTATTAGGGCTAATGATTGCATGTGAGCAATAAGCGTGCAGCAGACTTAATGGGATGCATGTCCTATTGTAGTGCAGTCAATCTTAGCTAGGAGCAACTTTCGAGGGGCCCTTGTCTGTGATACTCCAGAGGTTGCTGAACTACAACTCCCATCATCCCCAGATACAGTTTATTGTGGCTGGAGAGGATGAGAGTTACAGTTCAGCAACTTCTGGAGTACATTAGGAACATATGGTCAAAATCCTAACATCCTAGGAACAGAGGAAGCTGGCATATACTGAGTCAGGCCATTGGTCCATCTAGCTCAGGATTGTCTACACAGACTGGCAGCGGCTTCTCCAAGGTTGCAGGCAGGAATCTCTCTCAGCCCTACCTTGGAGAAGCCAGGGAGGGAAATGAAACCTTCTGCTCTTCCCAGAGCGGCTCAATCCCCTGAGCGGAATATCTTACAGTGCTCACACTTCTAGTTTCCCATTCATATGACACCAGGACAGACCCTGCTTAGCTAAGAGGACAAGTCATGCTTGCTACCACAAGCTTGGGAAGCCCTTCAACAGAACAAAGAAAATTTAAAGCAAGGTACCTAATGGTGCAGCAGGGAAATGACTAGACTAGCAAGTCAGAGATTGGCAGTTTGAATCCCCGCTGGTACCTATATCGGGCAGCAGTGATATACAGGAGATGCTGAAAGGCGTCATGTCATACTGCGTGGGGGCTGGCAGTGGTAAACCCCTCCTGTATTCGACCAAAGACAACACAGGAGTCGACACTGATTCGACGGCACACTTTATCTTGCCTTTAAAAGCCAAGACAGTAGACAAACGACAGGGGGGAGGCGAAAAGCATGCTTTCAAAGTCTGCTTAAACAAACTGAGATATGAACTTCTGAAAATGCCTTAAGCTTCTGACGGACAATAGCTCTGGTTCTCACTGGCATTGGCATATGAGCACCCATTCGCTGAATCTCTTCCCTGGTGTCTGCTATCTTTCTTTTGAATCTTTAACCAGCTGGCACAGCCTTCTCTCTGCTCCTGATGTGGTTCTGCTCTGTCCCCTTTAGATTTATCTGAATCCTTTGCACCTTCGCACTTTAGAGGATGACTTTTGCCGAAACGGATACTGCCCAACTCCTCTGGGATATTCTCCAGGTGTCATTTTAAGAGCTGCTCTGAAACCTTTTTGAATTTAAGCACAACACTAAAGACACCCCTTTTGAAGGAGGCTTTTTCATAGGGATGTGCACGGTCCGGAGCAGTCCGGACTGGCACCGAAGGGGGGCCTTTCTTTAAGGGCGGGGAGGGCTTGCTTACCCCTCCCGCCTCTTTGCCCCCTCCAGCGCCCGTATTTAACAGACAAACGGGGCGCTGGAAACCAGCCGCCGCCGCCGCCCCCCCCCCACCGCGAGCAGATTTACCATTCAAAACTGCCAATACCCCTGCCGTCGCCCGCCAGCCCTCCCTCCCTCCCTCCCAGCTGCCCGCCCGCCCGCCCGAGGACTCACCCAATGCTTTAGAAAAAACGAGAGGAGCTACCGGACGGAGCTCCTCTCGTTACGAAGGCCTGCTGCATACTGAAGGTGCTTAGCACGCGCGCATGCGCACGCCGCAAAGCACGCCGATCGCCGGAGGCCCGGTCTACCCGCCGGGAAAAGCACATCCCTATAGAGAAGGACTGGTAGGGACTATGGGGAAAAGGGAAAGCTCTGAGTGAGGGCTCCTGCACAAGTCTGAGCAAAGGGTTTGTTCAGGCTGTTTGGTGAGGAGTCTTCAGTGGATTATTGATCAGAGACTGGAGGAGGCCAGGGGTGACCTAGAGCAGGACTCTGGGTTTGGAGTTTAAAACCTGAGTGGGATTCTTATGAGGGAAAAGGGTCCTTTTCCCGGTGGGTAGACCGGGCCGCCGGCGATCGGTGTGCTTTGCGGCGTGCGCATACGCGCGCGCAAAGCACCTTCAGTATGCAGCAGGCCTTTGTAACGAGAGGAGCTCCGTCCGGTAGCTCCTCTCGTTTTTTCTAAAGCATTGGGTGAGTCCTCGGGCGGGAGGGTGGGCAGCTGGGAGGGAGGGAGGGAGGGCTGGCGGGCGACGGCAGGGGTATTGGCAGTTTTGAAGGGTAAATCTGCTCGCGGCGGGGGGGCGGGGGCGGCTGGTTTCCAGCGCCCCGTTTGTCTGTTAAATACGGGCGCTGGAGGGGGCAAAGAGACGGGAGGGGTAAGCAAGCCCTCCCGCCCTTAAAGCAATACCCCCCACCCGGACCAGCAAGAGCTGAACCGGTCCGGCAGTTCGGCCATTTTTAGAATGGCCGCCGGACCGGTTCGGACTAACCCCTACTTTTTCATGCCCCCTCTTGGGTTATAGCTGGTGGGTTCTTTAGCTTGTACGGTAGTTGTTATAATTTCCGTTTTGTAGCTTTTAAAATCAGGTTTAGTCTGAACTTCATAGCGATTGTGTAGTGTAGTGTACTGGCAGGGCAGAGTCTAAGTATTTTAAATCAAGAATGCTAACGAAAAGGTTGAATGGGGATTCGAACTCGGGTACCCCCGGTCTCTGTCCTCGCCACTCTAACCTCTGCGCTATGCCAGCGCTCAGGCTTCCAACGGTCAGATCAGACCTAAGAACGTGGCAACAGCCCTGCTGGCTCAGGCCCAAGAAGGCCCATCGAGTCTAGCATCTTCTTTCACACCGTGGCCCCCCAGATGCCACTGGAAGCCCACAGGCAGCAGCTGAGGGCCTGGCCTCTCTCCGGCTCTTACTCCTCTGCTGCAACTGGGACTCAGAGGCAGCCTGCCCTTCAGGCTGGAGGTGGCCCCTAGCCCTGGCTCCCACTAGTAGCCCCTGAGAGACCTCTCCTCCATCCAGTGATGCAAACCCCTCTTGAAGAGATGCTTCAGTAGTAGGGGTGTGGGGCATCTTGGGGCCCTCTTCGTGCCTCCAACATCTGCTGCCTTATGCTACCGCCCCATCTGGCTTCATGTCAAGGGCTCCTCCAAGACACAGCGGCTGCAACGACAAAGGCTCTTCTCCTCAGACCAGCCCTCCAGAGCTACCTCCGAAGGCCAACTGCCCAAACCCAAACCATTCTCTCCCCTCCACTCCTCAAGGTTCTCTTTGGATCAGGGAGGCTGCTTCTCGTGACACTCAAGCAGGAGCTGGGTCTTGGGGGGCAGCAAGCATGACTTGTCCCCTTAGCTAAGCAGGGCCCACCCTGCTTGCATATCAGCGGGAGACTTGATGTGTAAGCACTGGTAGATATTCGACTCAGGGGATGGAGCTGCTCTGGAGCGAGCAGAAGGTCGCAAGTTCCCTCCCGCTGCCTGGCTCCTCCAAGAGAGGGCTGAGAGAGACTCCTGCCTGCAGTCCTGGAGAAGAAGCCACTGCCACTCTGTGAAGACAATACTCAGCTAGATAGAGCCATGGCAGCTGCATGTGTTGCTACCCCACCCCATCCAGCTGCTTTCATTTCATTTTACCCTCTTTTTCATCTCTTCTCCTGCTGACTGATTTTGTGTTTGTGTTTTGTTTAGTGTGTTCTTTTAATTCTTGTTGTTCCTTCGTTTCTCCCTCCCTGCCATCCCATCCCATCCCTTCCTGGATCCCTCCCAGGCCAGTCTCTGGCTGACCCGGTGCCTAGTCCCTGCAGCCCGGCCTGGTCTCCCCTGACCTCCTCCTGTGCCATCTGCCCCTCTGGGACCCAATCCCTCTTTTTGTGTGTGTTTCGCATTTGATTGATTTTTCTTCTGCTGGGTTTATTTTTATTGATTTTTGTTGATTCCTGATTATTGTTTGCTCTTATTTATTGCTGTGCAGATTTAATTATTGATTTTTGTGTGCCCCTTCTGGGCCTGCTGCCCCCTGCCTCCTGCCATGCCCCCTCCCATCCAGCATCCCTCCCTCCCATCCAGATTCCCCTCCTGACCCCCCCCCCCCGTGCCTGCCTGGTGGCTTGCTTTGGATTTTGGTTTTTAAAAAAATAATCACTGCTGTGTGCTGCTGGGTTGGTTTCGCTTGATTTCTCATTAATATTGAAGAGTGTGTTTGCTCTGGTGCACTTAGTTTATTGCTGTTGTTCATTCCTGGTTTTTGTTGCTGTTGTTGATTTTGTGCCCCTTGGCCCTGGTGCCCCTTTCCTCCTGCTCTGCCATCTCCCCCTCCCAGCTACATTCCCCCCACTCACCCCCTCTGTGGCTGCCTGGCTTCACTTGGTTTGGTTGGATTTATTTTTTTTAATAATCTGTGCTGCTGGTTCTGCTTGATTTTTTATCATCATCATCATCATCATCATCATCATCATCATCATCAAAGAGTTACTATTGTTTGCTGGTTCATTTCATTCCTGGTGTGTGTATTGTTGTTTGTTGCTGCTTTTGTGCCCCTTGGGCCTGCTGCCCCCTTCCTCCTGACACCCCCCTCCCAGCTACATTCCCCCCACTCACCCCCCTCTCTCTGTGCCCCCTTGGGCCTGCTGCCACTTCCTCCGTCCCCCCTCCCAGCTACATTCCCCCCACTCACCCCCCTCTCTCTGTGCCCCCTTGGGCCTGCTGCCCCCTTCCTCCGTCCCCCCTCCCAGCTACATTCCCCCCACTCACCCCCCTCTCTCTGTGCCTCCTTGGGCCTGCTGCCCCCTTCCTCCGTCCCCCCTCCCAGCTACATTCCCCCCTCTCTCTGTGCCCCCTTGGGCCTGCTGCCCCCTTCCTCCGTCCCCCCTCCCAGCTACATTCCCCCCACTCACCCCCCTCTCTCTGTGCCCCATTGGGCCTGCTGCTGCTGTCTCCTTCCTCCTGCCATCTCCCCCCTCCCAGCTAGATTCAGCCCACTCACCCCGTCTCTATCTGTGCTGTTCTCTCTCTCTCTCTCTCTCTCTCTCTCTCTCTCTCTTTAACTCCTGCTCTCCTCCTTCGCTCTCTGACTCTGTCTGCTCTCTCTAGTCTCTCTTCCTGCCTCTTCCTTTCCTTCTTTCATTCCCACAGCTGCAGCCCAGCACCTGCCATCGGTTTATATATATTTTTCCAAAGTAGCTCATTTTATTTGCTACTGTTTGAGGGTGGGTCAATCACAGGTAGTGGCTCCTCATTCTGCCCCTCAACTTTGACCACCCCGGCTGCCTGTGCTGCCCTGTCTGTGTGCCAGCCCAGGGGTGGCTGGTTTGCGCGTCTCTGACCAGCAGTGTGCGGCAGGA
The DNA here is from genome assembly GCF_027244095.1 of Hemicordylus capensis. NCBI lineage: Eukaryota > Metazoa > Chordata > Lepidosauria > Squamata > Cordylidae > Hemicordylus > Hemicordylus capensis. The sequence goes on along the minus strand of NC_069658.1, from coordinate 231,788,152 downwards.
GAAGGACCGGAAGAAGAGGGGTGAGTGTGTGTGTGTGCGCGCACGTGTGCACCTTTTGTGATCCCTTTCCCTAGTTGGTGGTTTTAAATAGGGCCTCCTTTATTTTGCAATGCATTTGGGTGTGGGGAGGGATATTTTGTGATGTACTGTTGTGGTGTTTGCTTGAAGAAATTGTTGCTTCTGTTTTAGGTTGTTTCTTTTTTTGCAGGTGTCCCCCCCCCCGGCTATTGTTATTATGTTGATTGCTTTATTGTATTGCTTGCTTGCTTGAGCTGGTGTGGGTGGGTTTTGTTAAAGGGGTCATTTAAAATAGGCTAGGCTTAGCAAGTAAATTATTGCCCCCAGAAATCTTAAACTTCCCTTTACACTAAAGAAGGTTTTTGTTTGATTTTTAGGTTCCCCAAACTTTGACTCCGTCCCTACCCGGTAGGTTCTGCGTCCTAATTCCCCACCCACCCCCATTCTATTTTCCACATTTAAAAAACCTTCCCCCAACTACTCTACCTGGTTAGGGTTAGGGTAACTGCTTGTGCCACCCACCCAGGGGTCCCCCCCTTTCTTTAAATTTTAACCCCACCTCGCCAATTGGCTTTTTCAACCAAAACCAAAAGGTTCCCCTCACCTCACCTCAATTGGCCTCCCCCCACCCGCTAAAAGTCTTCCCTTCCCCCCAATTGGCTTTTTTCCTAAAAATTTCCTCCCGCCTCCCAATTAATTGGCCTATTTTGCCCCTTCCCCTTCTTCCAAACGACTTTTTTTGGCCCTTTCCGGCCTTTCTCTTACAGTCTCCCACCACCTTGACTACGTCTGAGCAACGCGAGCGCCGTGTTCAGTCCAGGCCTCGCAAAAGGTTGCCAGGCAGAGGTGGGAGAGGCTGGGCGCGGGCTGTGCCTGCGGCTGGGGGGCAGAGAGGGAGAGGATGCGGGGAGGAGCCTGATGATACCCCCTTCCTCCCCATTGTGGAATTCTTTGCCCCAGCGGAGGGGTTTGTGCGTAGGCTGGACTTACCCCAGCCTGCCGCCAGCACCGGCCGAGGCAGAGGCACTAGGGTTGTGGCGGGTCCCTCGGCGCCAGGTGCTTCTGGGGCACCGCCAGTGGTGGTGGAGGAGACTGGTGGTGTGGGGGAGCAGGCAGAGGGCAGGGAGGATGTTACGACTGGCAGCGATGCAGCCAGATTCTCCCTCCCTCTTGGGGCCCTTCCCCCTATCCTTTCGCCGCTCAGTGGGGGCCCCCCTCATGAAGCCCGGGCAGTCGTGTCGGCATCCAGTGGTGGGTCCTTCCACTCTGGCTCTCATGAGGAAGGGTCTGCTGAGGTTGTGGAGAGGCCTGCCTCTCCTCTGCCAGTGGAGCTGGGCCCTTCCTCTTCCACGCAGGGTGGAAGGGGGTTGGGTGGCAGCAGTGGGCAGGCAGCGGCACACACCCCCACCCCAGGACTGCAGCCACCCAGAAGCAAGAGGTCGAAGATGGCGCCCAGGGCGCAGGAGGCCAAGGCCAGTGGTGTCTGGCGGCATTTTGAGGTGCCTGAAAATGCCCCAAACCATGCCTGCTGTGTCCACTGCAGGGAGCAGGTCAGTCGGGACAAGGATCCCAAGCAGCTGGGTACGATGCCCATGTGGAGATACATGGATCGTCATCACCCAGCTCTCTTTGGCCCCACTGGCAGCGCTAGTGTGCCTGGTGCTCCTGCCACTAGGGCGGACAAGGGCAGTGTGCCTGTGCCAGACAAAAAGCAGGCTACACTGCCATTCCAGCGGTGGCCACAGGTGTCGGGCAGTAAGTGTACTGTTCATGTGGACCATCTTCTAGGGATGTGCGGAACCGGTCCACGGTCCGACGGCTTGGTTCATGTGTTCGTGATCAAACCGAAACACCCCCACCCCGGTTCTGTCAGACCGGGACTGGACTGCCAGGTCCTGTCCGACAGGTCCGCGAACTTTTTTTTGTTTAAAATTTAAAATGTAATGGAAGTACCTGTAGCCCCTTCGGCGGGGCTTGCTGTAGCTGTGGCGGGATGTGTGTCCACGCGAGTTCCCTCTCCCCCCACCAGCCTTCCTCATCACTGCTGCGGCCAGGTAAGCATAGCCTTTTTGGCACTTTCCGGCCTCCGTAAAAGCGAGAGGCTGCCATTTTGGCGGCCACCGCACTTGCGCAAATGCCCTCTGTGAGGCCAAAATGGCGGCCGCTCACTTTTACGGAGGCCCCAAAGGACCAAAAAGGCTACGCTTACCCGGCCGCGGCGGTGATGAGGAAGGCCAGTGGGGGTAGAGGGAACCCATGCAGACCCACCCACCCCCGCGGCTACAGCAAGCCCCCTGAAGGGGCTACAGGTACTTCCTTTACATTTTAAATTTTAAAAAAAGAAAAGAAAAGGTTCACGGACCGGTCCAGGAGCGTACCAGGTGGTGGTGGTGGGGTTGATGGGAGCCGGACTGAACTGGTCCGGTTCCGTGCACACCCCTACCATCATCACCTCACCCACCTCATAGGGGAGATGATTTCCACTGATGACCAGCCGTTCCAGGTGGTCGAGAACTCTGGATTCCGCCAGATTCTCCAGTATCTTGCTTCCAATTACATCATACCCTCAAGGACCACATTCAGCCGGAATGTGGTCCCCTCCCAGTACCACCAGTAGAGGGAGCTTGTGTTAGCCAGGCTGCATGCGGCCCCGGCTGAAACCAGCGTGCATTTCACGACTGACCTCTGGACCAGTGTCAGTGGGATGCATGCTGCTTTCCTGGCCCTCACTGCCCACTGGTGGGGTCTGGAGAAAGAGGGGACCTCCATGGGCACTGCCTCTGGGTCCAGCGCGTCTCCCGCTGCACCACGGCACAGGTGGGCCGTTCTGCATGTGGAGACAATGGACACGAGGAACACCAGGGAGGAGGTGGTGGCCGTACTCGGCCTCCAGATAGAGGAGTGGATTGGCGGGTGTCCACACCTCGCCTGGGGCTTCATTGTCACAGACAATGGGGCCAACGTTACTCCCGCCGTTGAGACAGTCCTGGGCTGTGTGAACATACGGTGTATGGCACACACACACTCCATCTGGCTGTCAGGGATGCCCTCACACTGGCTCAGTAAATACTGGAACACCTAAGAACAGCTCAGAGGTCTTGTGCAAGTGCCTTTTCCAGCAAACATGAGGTGTCTGTTGCTTTTGAAGACCTATCCAGGTGGCAGTATATCAGGCCATCAATCATCTTTATTTCGATCACCAACCAGCTTGGTCCAAATACAGCAAAGTCACAATAAAAGCATGATGCAGGTGTGGACATCTACATATTATCTTGCCTTGAATCACTGGAGTGTTTTGGGTACGGGGCAGGAGCAGGGGAGGACTCTAGGGAAGGGAACGCTTGCGTTATCAATTACCCAACACTTAAGGCCATTTCCCCAGAAAATAACAATTCTAGAGCAACCAGTCTGAAAAGGGGACTGCCACAGGCATTTGAGCATGGGGCAGGATTCTCGTCCCTCCCCACCAAGTAAGACTTAACCAGTGCAGTTCACACACGTTTGGATAACCAGTGAGACACTGTTATTCCTGGATACAATCTCTACAGAAGGGACAGGGAGGGGAGGACTGGGGGTGGAGTAGCACTGCATATTACAGAAGGGGTAGAATCTAATAAACTAGAAAACCTAGGAGGACCAGGATCCTCCACAGAATCATTATGGGTAACAATATGATTCGACTCCAACGCTGGAGTTGGAGAAGCAAATCAGAGAGGTGTCAAAAAGACACAAAGCTGTAATAATGGGTGACTTCAATCACTCACACATAGACTGGGTAAATTCACATTCAGGTAGTGACAAAGAATCCACATTTCTAGACATAATAAATGACTGTGCCTTAGTACAACCGATGGTTGCAGAACCAAGCAACGAGAAGGCAGCCTTGGAATTAATCCGGAGTGGTGCCCAGGAGGACCTGGTGCAAGATGTCAGAGTTTCAGAACTATTGGGGAATAGTGACCAGAGTGTAATCCAATTCAGGTTATATGCGAGGGGAGTCTTGCCAAGGAAGTCCAACACGGATACGTTGGACTTCAGAAGAAGAAACGTCTCAAAAATGAGGGAACTGGTAAAAAGAAAGCTGAAAGGGAAAGTCGGAAGGGTCAAATCATTCCAGAAAGCATGGAACTTATTCAAAACCACAAGAATAGAAGCTCAGTTGGAATGTATACCAAAAAGGAGGAAAGGTACCATCAAGTTCAGGAAGATTCCAGCATGGCTAATAAGCAGAGTAAGGGAAGCTACTGTGGTGTTTTTGGTGAATCCATGCATTGATCCAGGCCAGCTTTTGAATGGTGCTTTAGTAGTGGGGAAATGCTTGACTAACAAGCAGAAAGTTGCTGGTTTGAATCCCTGCTGGTACTATATTGGGCAGCAGCGATATAGGAAGATTCTGAAAGGCATCCTCTTACACTGCGCAGGAGGAGGCAATGGTAAACCCCTCCTGTATTCTACCAAAGAAAACCACAGATCTCTGTGGGCGCAGGGAGTCAAAATCGACTTGACAGCACACTTTATTATTCTTTATTAGTTACTTTTGTTCCATTCCTGAAGTAGCGGTGGGGCTAAAAAAAAGCAGCCAGCAGCAAGAGAACTGAAGGCAGACTGCATTTGCTTCTCTGTAAATAATAACTGTCTCATTACACCTTTAATATTCCTGAATCAACTCCACTGTCTTGTCATTGCAAGACATTGCATATCACAATTCTCTCCTCTGGATTCTACAGCTATAAAAAGGAAGAAGACTTCCTTCAGAAATGGAAGTCCTGCTGCCCAAATGAAGAAAACAACAAGGAACATGAACTCTAGCAAACGGAATGCAAGGGATGCAAGAAGAGAGTTTGAAGAGCATGTAGCTAGACGTACTGTGAAAGGGAAGTAAAATGGCTGTGCTTATGCCAAGCAGCCTCTGTGTATAAAGTGAGAAAAGACTGAACTAGCACGCACGCAGGTGTTTGCAGGCTAAGCATAAGCAAGTAGAACTGACACAGATAAGAATGTGGTTAGGGAGTAGTCGGCCAGGGGGAGACTTGAAACCTGATAGGCGAGAACAACAAAAAAGAGGGCAGCTTGAAACTGTTCCACCCACCACAAGCAAATGGTTGGTTCTGCTTTGTAATCATGCCAATAATGACGTAAAGGAGTTTGCTTACCGGCTACTGTAAGTTTTAACTCAGTTTGTATTCTGGGAACCCTGGCTCTGAGATCACACCTTCTTCATCAAGAATAAACTTCCTTATCTTGCTACCTTTGCCTGGATTAATTGGACCCCCCGCTAGGCAAGGAACAAAAGGAGGCTGTTTAGTTCCCCCATAGTATCAAGGGGAATAATAACAAAATCTTCTTTCAATATTTATTTTATTTATTCATTCTGGAGTCTCCAGGAGTCAACACTGACTCGACGGCACAATATATCTCTGCTATACTCCCCCAATGGGCAGCCTTGTATAGCTGAAGGGGATAGGTAAGTGGGACATTGTAGAACTGGAAACGGTGCAGAAGTGGGCAATCAAGATGATCAGGGCCCTAGAGCACCTTTCTTGTGAGGCAGGGCTACAACATCTGGGGCTATTTAGTTTAGAAAAAAGATGACTGCAAGGAGACATGATAGAAGTCTATAAAATCATGCATTTGGATAACTTCATGGAGGAGAGGTCTATCATTGGCTACTAGTCAGAGGGCTATAGGCCACCTCCAGCCTCCAAGACAGGATGCCTCTGAGTACCAGTTGCAGGGGAGTAACAGCAGGAGGGAGGGCATACCCTCCACTCCTGCCTGTGGACTTCTCAGAGGCATCTGGGGGGCCACTGTGTGAAACAGGATGCTGGACTAGATGGGCCTTGGGCCTGATCCAGCAGGGCTGTTCTTATTTTCTTAGTTCAGCAACATATGGAGAACCACAGGTTGAGAAGCCTTGTTCTAGGCAACACCACGACTCAATCACTGGGCTGATCTTTCCCCTCGATGGCAATTTCATGTATAGTTCCTGTGCTGGTGGGATGCTGGCTCCTTATAACTGTGCTGTCTGGAAAAGTCACATCATCTGACTCCTGGGTAAGATCTGTGCCTCTTGGGACCATCTCAGCTGGTGGATGGAAGTCCCTTTAGGGCAGGCCAGCTGCTCAACATAACTCCCCCCCCAGCTGCTTTGGACTACAACTCCCATAATCCCTAGCCACAGTGGCCAATAGCCAGGAATTATGGGAACTGTAGGCCAACATGTGCAGGAAGACTGAAGTTGAGCACCCCTGTGCTTGTGGATCAAAAGGCCGCCTCTCTAAGGGCCAGACTGGACTGAACAGATGAATTCTGTGATTGGGATGCCCAAAGTCTTTTTTAAAAAGCGGTTGCAGAAGTCCCTGGTTTGGATGAGGTGTGAGTGTGTGAATGAGAGGGGTGTGTGTGTGGGGGGGGGGGTCCCCAGATCTTTCTTTTTTTGCACTGCAGCCTCAATCCAAATGCCCCTCCCTGAAGCTGCTGTTAGTTGCAGAGGAGAAAACATATGGGCACAACTTGCCCCCCTGCTCCATGTCTGCTTCCCAAGGGCCACGGGGGGGGGGGTGAGTGGGGGAGAATCTAGATGGGAGGGGGAGAAGGCAGAGCAGGAGGAAAGGGGCACCAGGGCCAAGGGGCACAAAATCAACAACAGCAACAAAATCCAGGAATGAACAACAGCAATAAACTAAGTGCACCAGAGCAAACAGACTCTTCAATATTAATGAGAAATCAAGCGAAACCAACCCAGCAGCACACAGCTGCCAGTCGGAAGCAGGCTCCCTGATCCAAAGAGAACCTTGAGGAGTGGAGGGGAGAGCATGGTTTGGGTTTGGGCAGTTGGCCTTCGGTGGTAGCTCTGGAGGGCTGGTCTGAGGAGAAGAGCCTTTGTCGATGTGGCTGCTGTGTCTTGGAGGAGCCCTTGACATGAAGCCAGATGGGGCGGTAGCATAAGGCAGCAGATTTTAGAGGCACGAAGAGGGCCCCAAGATGCCCCATGCCCCTACTACTGAAGCATCTCTTCAAGAGGGGTTTGCATCACTGGATGGAGGAGAGGTCTCTCAGGGGCTACTAGTGGGAGCCAGGGCTAGGGGCCACCTCCAGCCTGAAGGGCAGGCTGCCTCTGAGTCCCAGTTGCAGCAGAGGAGTAAGAGCCGGAGAGAGGCCAGGCCCTCAGCTGGTGCCTGTGGGCTTCTAGTGGCATCTGGGGGGCCACTGTGTGAAAGAAGATGCTGGACTCGATGGGCCTTCTTGGGCCTGAGCCAGCAGGGCTGTTGCCACGTTCTTAGGTCTGATCAGACCCTTGGAAGCCTGAGCACTGGCATAGTGCAGAGGTTAGAGTGGCAAGGACAGAGACCGGGGGTACCTGAGTTCAAATCCCCATTCAACCTTTTCGTTAGGATTCTTGATTTAAAATATTTAGACCCCGCCCTTCCAGTACACTACTGCTCACAGCAATACCATACGTATCATGTTGAACGTCAGGTTCAAAACCGCTACAAAAGGGAAATTATAACAACTGCAAGCTAAAGAACCGACCAGATATAACCCAAGAGGGGGCATGAAAAAGCCTCCTTCAAAAGGAGTGTCTTTAGTGTTGCACTTAAATTCAAAAAGGTTTCAGAGCAGCTTTTAAAATGACACCTGGGGAATAGCCCAGAGGAGTTGGGCCGTATCCGTTTCGGCAAAAGCCATCTTTTAAAGTGTGAGGGTTCAAAGTGTTCAGATAAATCTGAAGGGCACAGAGCAGAACCACATAAAGAGCAGAGAGAAGGCTGTGCCAGCTGGTCAAAGATTCAAAAGAAAGATAGCAGACACCAGGGAAGAGATTCAGCGTATAGGTACTCATATGCCAATGCCAGTGAGAACCAGAGCTATTGTCCCTCAGAAGCTTAAGGCATTTTCAGAAGTTAATTTGTTTAAGCAGACTTTGAAAGCATGCTTTCCCCCTCCCCCTCTGTCGTTTCTCTACTGTCTTGGCTTTTAAAGGCAAGTGTCGACTCCTGAATCAAGGTTGACTCCTGTGGTTGTCTTTGGTCGAATACAGGAGGGGTTTACCACTGCCAGCCCCCAAGCAGTATGACATGATGGCTTTCAGCATCTCCTATATATCACTGCTGCCTGATATAGGTACCAGCGGGGATTCAAACTGGCAACCTCTGGCTTGGTAGTCTAGTCATTTCCCTGCTGCACCATTAGGTACCTTGCTTTAAATTTTCTTTGTTCTGTTACAGGGCTTCCCAAACTTGTGGTAGCAAGCATGACTTGTTCCCTAGCTAAGCGGGGTCTGTCCTGGTGTCATATGAATGGGAAACTAGAAGTGTTAGCACTGTAAGATATTCCGCTCAGGGGATGGAGCCACTCTGGGAAAAGCAGAAGGTTTCAAGTTCCCTCCCTGGCTTCTCCAAGGTAGGGCTGAGAGAGATTCCTGCCTGCAACCTTGGAGAAGCCACTGCCAGTCTGTGTAGAGTAGACAATCCTGAGCTAGATGGACCAATGGTCTGACTCAGTATATGCCAGCTTCCTATGTTCCTAGGATTTTGACCGTACGTTCCTAATGTACTCCAGAAGTTGCTGAACTGTAACTCTCATCCTCTCCAGCCACAATAAACTGTATCTGGGGATGATGGGAGTTGTAGTTCAGCAACCTCTGGAGTATCACAGGCAGGGGGCCCCCTAAAGTTGTTCCTAGCTAAGATTGACTGCACTACAATAGAACATGCATCCTATTAAGTCTGCTGCACGCTTATTGCTCACGTGATCATTAGCCTTAATAAAGAATTCATGTAAATTCCAGCTTGTGCGAGGTTCCCTTGTTTTCTCCAGATTGCTGCCATGAAACTCAGATAACGAACTGGGAAGAGTCGTCTCTGTTTGACTACGAGTTGGGAGGGGCCTGGCCAGCCTGCTCCTAACAAGTGGAGTTGTACCATTTCAATTTGAACCCTTCTTGAAAATGTGGCATCAAATCCCCATTTCTGATGTGCCTCTTTTGTTTAGAGTCTACTTTGGGTAGATTTGATTCCAACATCCGATTAATAAGGTTGCCTTGCAAAGTGGCATTATACCATGTATGTACCGCAGTCAGGACTTGATGGATGATCATGGTCTGTGTGTCTGGAGGGCAGGAAGTGGAGATAAAACTCAACAAATATACAGTTGGACCCAACTGTCTCTTTAAAGCCCACCTTGTAACTGTACCCTATGTAGTCACTATCAGTGTTTTAAAACATTAAAATGGTCAAATGCTCATTTGCCCCAAACTATGCTTCTGGAGTGGTAATACTTTTTTCAAAGCACATCTGAAGAGTCTAATTCTCTTGTAAAGTACAGCCAGGAAGGCAAAATGCTAACTTTTTTGCAATAAATTGGAGCTGCTAAGAGGGTGTATTAGAAAACTGACTTAGTAATAGAAGTTACAGTAGAGTTGTTAACAGTTACATTGGGACTTTCTGTACAATTGCTTATTTTTATGATGTATTTCCCAGACCCCCATTTTTAAAAAAGCATATGGGGTGGGGGCATGAGCTGGCTTACAACAGAATGTCTCAGCTTGTGGCCACAAAAATTCCACTTCTTCACTGAGTCTAAATCCCTATACTCACCTGGGAGGAAACCCCACGGAGCACAGTGGGGCATCAAGCGAACATGTACAATCGTGGAACCAACACCAAATGCCAAAAGATCAGGTGTTCAACGCTGGCATCCATATGCTGAATATTGACAGCCTGAACAGGAAAGCATGTAGCATAAATTTCTTATTGTAATAATTATAATTCTCACTGTTAGTGTTTGCTATTATCATTGTGTCCATGGAGGAAGAGTGGGTATAAAAATAAAATGTTAAAAATTGTTGCTTATTGTTATTACTTGATTTCAAAAAGCGTAATAAATATTTATGATTAGGGAGGGAAATGTAGACTGACCAGGGACTGTGAACAAAGGCGGCTGATCTTTCAAGGACCTACCAACACCCCTGGTAAGACATGTTTTTAAAAACTCCAACTAAATCTCAGGGTGATCTCAGGTGCCACATTAAAGAGAAGGAAGCTGTATAAAATCTCCAGCATTGCGGTTGAACTGCACAGTCAAGCATAACATTTTATAACCAAGGCCCCTAATTTGTCAAATACTTCCCACAAAAGCTTGTGTGAAAATTAATATAAACATTTTTCTGCTCTCAAAAGAGTCTTTCCTATTTTTACCATAGGAGACTAGTGTCTCTTTTTTCCACCTTGGACATTGTGAATCACCAGAGTGTGTCCTTTGATGTGAAGCAAGCCATGTTCTCCCCCATTTGTTTCATCTGTATGCAGAATGAGTTTTGTTTTGGGCAGCAGTATCAAGGCAGTGTGTGCATACAGGCATTCAGAGAGGGACCTTCTAGATTCAACTTGAGTGGGATCTAATATTAATTGAGCGGACATTTAAAAACACGTGAGAATGTGCATACGTGCACACGTTCGAGGCCAAACTGGAACCAAGGTGTGAACTCACACGGAAGCACTTTCCACATTTGGATCACTTATATAGTTTCTCTCTAGTGTGGGTTCTTTGATGTGAAATGAGGATTGTGCTTTGAGTGAAGCTCTTTCCACGCTCAAAGATTTATATGGTTTCTCTCCAGATGTGGTTCTGTGGTGTGTAGACTGTCATTAAAACTCTTTCGATACAACAAGCATTTGTATGATTTATCTCCAGTGGGAGTTCTTTGATGTACAGTGCGATTGCTCTTCATGCTGAAGCTTTTCCCAGTCTTCAAGCATTCATATGGTTTCTCCCCTGTATGAATTCTTCGATGTGGTCAGGGGCGTATCTAGGGAAAATAGCGCCTAGGGCAAGCACTGAAATTGCGCCCCTGTTCAAACATCTGACACCCATCTTTCAAATAACTCTACCATAATATCAGCTCAAAAATACAAGTCAAGCTCGTTAATCTTTTAATTAACAAATTATGGCACTACATGAAAATTATATAAAGGCATTTGTTTATTGTCATGTCAACATCCCGCTATTACTCCAAGGCGCCCAGAGCAGTGTGTCCATGATTATGTTTATCCTGCCAGTTATATTACAATCAGATATTGTTTAGTTAAAGATGCACAATAAAAAGAAAGAAAAGGAATATGCCAATATTCTTCTAACATGAAACTTTAAAGAGGCAAGGGGTGTGTGTGTGTGTGGAGGGGGGAGTCCTTGACTGCAAAATGATTTCACAGTCTTGCACTACTAAAGTTGACCATTTCCCCTCTCCCCCAAAAGAGCAACACAGCAGTTGCTTTGCATTGTATGGGAAAATAAAAGGAAGAGAGTTCAAACAGCAATTGATCTAATGGGGAAATCTCTTTCCGCTGCACAGGCGCACGATGTGCAGTTGGGAAGACACGCGGCTGGGGACAAAGAGCAGTGCGGGCCCTGCTCTGAACACACACACCCCACCGCAACAACAACAAAAAAACCCCAAACTGGGCAGACAGGCAGCGGCACTGTGGCACTAGCATGGCACCCCCAGCTACCCCAAGGCAGATACGCCACTGTTGTCTGTGAAATTTGGCCGAAGCTATTTCCACACTCCAAGCATTTACAGCATTTCTTTCCAGGAGAGGAGAGCTGGTCTGGTGGTAGCAAGCATGACTTGTCCCCTTAGCTAAGCAGGGTCCGCCCTGGTTGCACATGAATAGGAGACTTGATGTGTGGGCACTGTAAGATATTCCCCTCAGGGGATGAAGCCGCTCTGGGAAGAGCAGGTTTCAAATTCCCTCCCTGGCAGCATCTCCAAGAGAGGGCTGAGAGAGATTCCTGCCTGTAACCGTGGAGAAGCTGCTGCCAGTCTGTGTAGACAATACTGAGCTAGATAGACCTATGGTCTGATTCAGTATATGGCAGCTTTCTATATTCCTGTGTTCCAGTGTGGGTTATTTGATGTAAAGTAAGCAGAAAATTCATGCTGAAACTTTTCAAACTGCATACATTTATATGGTTTCTCCCCTGTATGGATTCTTTGATGCAAAATAAGCCGTCAAGTTTGGATGGAGCTCTTGCCACACTTCTAGTATTTATGTGGCTTCCTCCCACAATGAGTTCTTGGGTGCACTGTCAGACAGTCAGCTCAGCTGAAGCACTTTTTGCACTCCAAACATTCACACTCCACACTCCCCAGTGTGGATGGTAAATGATCTGCTCATACTGAAGCTCTTTTCATACTACAAACATTTATATGGTTTATCGCTAGTGTGGGTTCCTTGGTGTTTAGTAAGATTTCAACCATCACTGAACCTCTATCCACACACCAAGCATTTATATGGTTTCTCCCCTATATGAGTCATCTGATTAAAAAGGCTTACACTCTGACTGAAGCTCTTTCCGCATTCAAAGCATTTAAAGAGTCTCTCTCTAGTATGAACTCTTTCATGCTTTGTAAGAGACGTGCTCTCTCTGAAGCTCTTTCCACATCCCAAGGATTCATGTGGCTTCTCTCCGGTGTGGGTTGTTTGATGTATGGTATCCACTCTGACTGAAGCTCTTTCCACACAACAAGCATTTACCGTATTTTACGGAGTATAAGACACACTTTTTCCCTCAAAAAATATCCGCCCAAATTCAGGTGCGTCTTACACTCCGGAAAAGGAGGGAGGGTGGAGGGGAAAGCGAAGGCGCGGACGGGCCCTTCTGCGAAAAGCTTGACGCTGTTGTTGCTGCTGCTCCCTGTACCGGCTGCTTCGCCTCTAGCCCCGTCCTCCCCTCTCCACTCGCGCCGCTTGGTCTCGTCCGCTCCTCACTCCCTGCCATGTTGGATTGTGCGGACGGAGCCAGGGAGAAGTTGGAAGTTTAGGGCTTGTCGGGAAAGAGAGGGGGGAGGAGGAGGAAGGGCAAGCAGGGAGGATTCGCTTACCACCTCCCTTCCTCTCTCACTGGGGCCTGCTGGGAGCGGCCTAGTCAGCCCGCCTGCCGCCCCACTCCCCGGGCTCCCTCTGGTTGCCGCCCCGATGCTGCTGCAGTGAGGGAGGCTGCTGCGCTGCCGCCCTCTGAGGGGACGCGGGGCTCGTCCGGGAAACAAGCCTGCGCAGGCGAGCACCAGCCCGCAGGAGCCGCCGGAGGCACAAGAGGAGGTGGAGAAGGAGGTCCCGGGTGGGCCCCGCCAGCGGCCGCAATGAGCAACAACCAGCAGCAGCCGCCGCGGGTCACCAACGTGGGCTCACTGCTGCTGGCAGAAGAGGGGAAAAACAGAGTGGGGCATGGTGGGAGGGCTTGGAGGGGAGATGGAGGCGAGAGGAGAAGGAAAGCTTGAAAACTCTGAAAAACTGCATTAAAATTAAGGTGCGTCTTATAGTCCGTAAAATACGGTATATAGTTTTTATCCAGTGTGAGTTCTTTGATGCCTACTAAGATGGCTACTCACACTAAACCTCTTTCCACACTGTATGCATTCATATGGTTTCTCTCCAGTGTGGGTTCTTTGATGTATGGTAAGCTCTCCATTCTGTTTGAAGATCTTTCCACATTCCAAGCATTCATGTGGCTTCTCTCCAGTGTGGGTTCTTTGATGTCTGGTAAGGGGTCCACTTGCACTGAAGCTCTTTCCACACTCCAAGCATTTATATGGTTTTTCTCCAGTGTGGGTTCTTTGATGTATGGTAAGCTCTCCACTCTGTTTGAACCTCTTTCCACATTCCAAGCATTCATGTGGCTTCTCTCCAGTGTGGGTTCTTTGATGTCTGGTAAGGGGTCCACTTGCACTGAAGCTCTTTCCACACTCCAAGCATTTATATGGTTTTTCTCCAGTGTGGGTTCTTTGATGTATGGTAAGGGGTCCACTCCTACTGAAGCTCTTTCCACATACCAAGCATTTATATGGTTTTTCTCCAGTGTGGGTTCTTTGATGCCTACTAAGATGGCTACTCACACTAAACCTCTTTCCACACTCTATGCATACATATGGCTTTTCTCCAGTGTGGGTTCTTTGATGTATGGTAAGCCCTCCACTCTGTTTGAAGCTCTTTCCACATTCCAAACATTCATGTGGCTTCTCTCCAGTGTGGGTTCTTTGATGTCTGGTAAGGGGTCCACTTGCACTGAAGCTCTTTCCACATTCCAAGCATTTATATGGTTTTTCTCCAGTGTGGGTTCTTTGATGTATGGTAAGGGGTCCACTCCTACTGAAGCTCTTTCCACATACCAAGCATTTATATGGTTTTTCTCCAGTGTGGGTTCTTTGATGCCTACTAAGATGGCTACTCACACTAAACCTCTTTCCACACTCTATGCATACATATGGCTTTTCTCCAGTGTGGGTTCTTTTATGTATGTTAAGGTCTCCACTCTGTTTGAAGCTCTTTCCACATTCCAAACATTCATGTGGCTTCTCTCCAGTGTGGGTTCTTTGATGTATGGTAAGGTATCCATGCTGACTGAAGCTCTTTCCACATTCCAAACATTCATGTGGCTTCTCTCCAGTGTGGGTTCTTTGATGTATGGTAAGGTATCCACACTGACTGAAGCTCTTTCCACATTCCAAACATTCATGTGGCTTCTCTCCAGTGTGGGTTCTTTGATGTATGGTAAGGTATCCACGCTGACTGAAGCTCTTTCCACATTCCAAACATTCATGTGGCTTCTCTCCAGTGTGGGTTCTTTGATGTCTGGTAAGGGGTCCACCTGCACTGAAGCACTTACCACACTCCAAGCATTTATATGGTTTTTCTCCAGTGTGGGTTCTTTGATGTATGGTAAGGGGTCCACTCCTACTGAAGCTCTTTCCACATACCAAGCATTTATATGGTTTTTCTCCAGTGTGGGTTCTTTGATGCCTACTAAGTTGGTTACTCACACTAAACTTCTTTCCACATTCTATGCATACATATGGTTTTTCTCCAGTGTGGGTTCTTTGATGTATGGTAAGGTATCTACGCTGACTGAAGCTCTTTCCACATTCCAAACATTCATGTGGCTTCTCTCCAGTGTGGGTTCTTTGATGTATGGTAAGGTATCTATGCTGACTGAAGCTCTTTCCACATTCCAAACATTCATGTGGCTTCTCTCCAGTGTGGGTTCTTTGATGTATGGTAAGGTATCTACACTGACTGAAGCTCTTTCCACATTCCAAACATTCATGTGGCTTCTCTCCAGTGTGGGTTCTTTGATGTATGGTAAGGTATCCACGCTGACTGAAGCTCTTTCCACATTCCAAACATTCATGTGGCTTCTCTCCAGTGTGGGTTCTTTGATGTATGGTAAGGTATCCACGCTGACTGAAACTCTTTCCACATTCCAAACATTCATGTGGCTTTTCTCCAGTGTGGATTCTTTGATGTATGGTAAGCTCTGTACTCTGTGTGAAGCTCTTTCCACACTCGAAGCATTTATATGGTTTTTCCCCTGTATGAATTCTTCTATGTTTACTAATTTGTCCACTCTCAGTGAAACTCTTGCCACATTCAAAGCATTTAAAGCGTCTCTCTTTAGTATGAACTCTTTTATGCTTTGTAAGAGATGTGCTGTCTCTGAAGCTCTTTCCACACACCAAGCATTTATATGGTTTCTCTCCAGTGTGGGTTCTTTGATGGACTGTAAGTTGCCCATTCTGACTGAAGCTTTTTCCACACTCCATGAATATATACGGTTTCCCTCCAGTGTGGGTTCTTTGATGTGATTTGAGGCACATAGCTCGGCTGAAGCCCTTTCCGCACTCCATGCATACATATGGTTTCTCTCCAGTGTGCATTTCCCATTGAGGAATAAAGCTTGGTGCAGATCTGAAGCTTTTCCTACTCACAGGATACAGACTTTTCTCACTTCCTCTCTCCATTTGTTCTTGGATTATTATGACCTCACCAGGCTGAGAAGCAGAAGAACCATTCCTTATCTCCTTTTTTGCCTTAGTTTTCATTCTCTGCTCTTCACTCTTTTCCCATCTGGTACCTCCAAGCAATTCACGGTGGGTCTTTCCCTCAGTCTTGTTCTCCCTCCCATCACCTGCTGGAACAAAGAGAGAAAACTGGTCAGAGCCTAGGATAGAAAATAAGCTGCATATCAATCAACAGCCCTCAGTTACTGTTCTGATCATGCAAGAAGAAGAAAGCCAAACTGACCTATTCCACTGAGATACGGGGTGATGCAGCAGGCAGAGTACCAGCTGCCCAGGATCTCAAGCCAGCAGCAAGCCAGGCTCAATGGCTGGGTGGGAAGGGGATGCTCATCATCAGGATTTCACCTTATTTCCCTGCAACCCCCCTCCCTTGGGCCACTCCACTGTTTACAATGTCTGAACTCATGTTTGTATGCCTTGCACACCTGCTGCCTAACAATCTTCCTTTCTGAGCTGACAGAGGAAGCCACAAAGTACTTTTGAGCCCCATAGTCTAGTTATGCTGGGTGATTTCAACACTGAGTCCAAGGCCTCCTTTCTGGTGCGAGTGACTCAGGATTTCACAATCTCTGTGGGTAGGCTCCAACTTTATTTGTTTAAAATATGTTTATACTGCCCCAAACCTGCGTCTCTGGGCGGTTTACAACAAAGCAAAACAAACAACAGAAAAGGTTAAAACACTACAACAATTTAACTTCAAGTCTGCTTGTTTCTACAATCAGAACATGTGATAAGAAAGTGTGGCTGAATTATAATTTAAACTCATCTTTTTAACCTGTGCTAACTGGGCAAAGAGGTGATTTAATGAGGTGATTCTCTTTATTTACCAGTGGTAGAGTAACTGGCCCTATCCACCCCCAGCACAGTACCTCCAGTGACTGTTGCTGGTGTCTATCATGTTTCTTTGTGAGCCTTTCGGGGACAGGGATCTATCTTATCTTATTTATTATTATTTCTCTATGTAAACCACTTTGGAAACTTTTTTGTCAAAAAGCAGTATATAAATAGTTGTTGTTGTCTTTTAAAGAAAAGGATCTACCTTGGTTTTCACATCATGTACGATTATCTAGGTGTTCAAACGGGATACCTTAAGTTTATCCTCACAACATCCCTATGGATAAGTTAGGCTGAGGGGGAGATGAGACGGGCTCACAGTAGCAGACGGCTCCATGGGAAACAGAAGAATTGACAATTAGGCCGGAATGGCTTCTGAAGAGTCCTTAGAGATACAGTTGGTAATCTGAGGTTTTCACACCTCATATCCTGTCATAGCCCTCTGCTTCACCAAGAATTGGACCAATCCCTGTAAAAATCCAGCTAAACTAAGTATGGACTATATAGACAAATCCAGAAGTCTGTGGTTCTGATCATGCCTGAATAGAAATGTTGCCAGTTGCCCTTGGTTAAACATGCAAGTTGCCCTTGGTTAAACATACAATTTAAGTTGTTTCAAGGGTTTAATTTGTTTTATGCTGCTATAAATGTCCTTGAGACAGATGTTTGGGGCTGTGTAGAAATATAATATAATAAGTAAATAAACTCAGTTCTGGGTATGTCTAGTTGTCAGGATGCTTCCTTCAGTTCTATGCATAGCTATGGTAGAGAGCACAATCCCTCGCCAACTGCGAGGGTTCCATTCCAATAAAAACTCACCATCGGCAAATTTGCAGTCTGTGGGAAACAGGTGGTTCAGAGAACCGCGGTTGTGAAAAGACTGAAAGATAAAAGGAGAAAATGCTCAAAAATCACCCCAAATCCTCAAAACTCTATTAAAATTGACAAGAGTCAGCAAGAGCAGTGCACACATTGAACATCTGGACATATTTTGAACTCCCCCCTGCAAACTGCTAAAGGATAATTTTATCCCCACCCCCCCCCCCCCGGTAAAGAACACTTAAAATTGTGCATAGTCAGCGGGTCAGCAAGAGGAATGAGCAGACTGAACCTCTGAAATCCGCACATCACCAAAAAAATCTCACCAAACTGCAGGTTAGTGAGACTGGTCACAATTCCCCAGTCACAGGCACTCAAAATCATGATTTAAATCACTTCACAGATGGACTCAATTTTAAAAGATTTAGATCACAATTTAAATCACTAGTCAGGAAAAGTGTGTGTGTGAGTGTGTGTGTGTGAGATAGAGAAAGCGAGAGAGAGGGAGAGAGAGAGAGAGAGATGCACGTACACCACCTGCAGAACAGGATTGATCAGGTGTTATGTCTCATCCCCATATTACCTCCTTGAGATTGCTTTAATTATAGGTGGTATAAAAATCTAGCAATATAAATAAATAAATAAATAAGTTGATACAAAATAATTAGAAATCAAGAATAATATTCATGATGATATCTTTGCCCTAGGTTCTTTTTTTAATTAATAGTTTTTAAAAAAATCAAATCAATTTAAATATTAAAAAATCCGATTTAAATTTTAAAAATCTGATTTCCCCCCTCAGAGGACTGAAAAGGAAACAATGAAACTCTGATGTTCAAAAAGGGATCCAGAAGGATTCAGGAAATTACAGTCCAGTTGGCTTAACATCTATGGCGGATATGTCGATGGAAAATATACTTAAGGAAAATAATTGTTCAACATATAGAAGAGCAGATCTTGCTGAAGGAGAACCAGCATGGCTTCTGCAAGGGCAAGTCTTGCCTCACTCACCTTTTGGAAGTCAACAGGCATATTGGAGAAAAGTGATCCAACTGACATAGTATATTTGGACTTCCAAAAAGTGTTTGAGAAACTTCCCCACCAAAGGCTCTTGAGTAAATGTCGCAGTCATAGAATAAGGGGACAGGTTCATGTGTGGATCGGTAACTGGTTGAAGAACAGGAAACAGAGAGTAGGAATAAATGGACAGTTTTCACAATGGAGGGAAGAAGGAAGTGGGGTCCCTATTATCAGTGCTCTTTAATTTATTCATCAATGCCCCAAAGTTGGTAAAAGCAGTGAGATGGCAAAATCTGCAGATGGCACTAAACTATTTAAGGTAATGAAATCTAAAATGGATTCTGGTGCTCCAAATGAATCTCTCCGAACTGGGTGAGTGGGAAATGGAAAATGTAATTCAATGTAAGCAAGTGTAAAGTGATGCATTTGGGGGCAAAACCAAACAACAACAACAGCAAACCCAACCACTTCACATATATACTGAGGGGCTCTGAGCTCTCAGTGACTGACCAGGAGAAGGATCTTGAAGTTGTGGTGGACATCTCATTGAATGTGTCAATTCAGTGTGTGGCAGCTGCGAAAAAGACTAATCCACAATTGGGATTATTAGGAAGGCAACTGAAAATAAAAGTGTTAATATCATAATGCTCTTATACAGATTTATGGTGCGGCCACATTTGGAGTACTGTATTGTGTACATTTCTGTTCACCATATCTCATGAGGGACATGTAGAACTGGAAAAGGTACAAAAGAGGGCAACCAAGATGATTATCAGGAGCCTAGAACACCTTCCTTATGAGGCAAGGCTACAAAATCAGGGGCACTGAGTTTAGAAAAACTAAGGGGAGGCAGGACAGAGGTCTATAAAATTATGCATGGAAGGGAGAGTGTGGATAGCGAGAATTTATTCTTCCTCCTTCAGAACACTAGAACCAAGGGTCATGCTGTGAAACTGATTGTCGGGAAATTTAGGACCAACCCCCAAAGTATTTTTTCAGACAGCGCATAATTAATCTGTGGAATTCTCTGCCATGGGATGTGGTGATGGCTACCAGCTTGGATGGATTTCACTTGAATGGTAAAAGGGACTTAGACAAATCCCTGGAGGACAGGTCTATCACTGGCTACTAATCTTGACGGCTATAGGCCGCCTTCAGGCTCAGAGCCAGGATGCCTCTCAATACTCGTTAGGAACATAGGAAACTGCCATATACTGAGTCAGACCATTGGTCTATCTAGCTCAGTATTGTCTTCTCTGACTGGCAGTGGCTTCTCCAAGGTTGAGGGCAGGAATCTCTCTCAGCCCTATCTTGGAGATGCTTCCAGGGAGGGAACTTGAAACCTTCTGCTTTTCCCAGAGCGGCTCCATCCCCTGAGGGGAATATCTTGCAGTGCTCACACATCAAGTCTCCCATTCAGATGCAACCAGGGCAGACCCTGCTTAGCTATGGGGACAAGTCATACTTGCTACCACAAGACCAGCTCTCCTCTCCATTGCAGCAAAGCAAGAGCAGAAGAGAGGACATGACAATTGCACCTGTGGGCTTCCCAGATGTATCTGATGGGCCACTGTGTGAAACAGGCTGCGGGACTAGATGGTCTTGGGCCTGTACCAGCAGGGCTGTTCTTATGTTCTTAAGACATTAGGAATGGGACACAGAAAGACGGGTGCCGGCAGAGATTAGGGATCTTTCCCCCTCTCTGCAGATTAATCCTTCCAAACAAGGAAGGAGGATTCCAGCAGCTTCCAGGCATCCCCCTTCCAGAAGAGGCAGGCAAATTCTAAAACTGCCATACAAACTAGAGATTGTGGGGTGTGAGACTCTTACAGTGTTCACGTTGGAAAGGACCATGGAGGGCATCGAGTCCAACCGCCTGCTCAGGGGAGGAAAACTGCTCCAGGCAAGCACCACTGGCGGATGCCACTCCAACTGGTATAATTTTTTAAAAAATAAAATAAGTAAATTAAATAAATAAACCCCTGACTGAACCCCTCTGGCAAAGGAGAGCTCGCCACTGCAGGAGTTCCTGCTGCAGGTGAGTCCCCCGGGGGTGGTGCATGTGGAACTCACCGCATCTCACAGGGGAAGAAGCCCGCGGGAGGCCAAGCAACCCAGGCCGTTTGGCGGAGAGAGGGAGGGCGACGGAAGGAGGAAGTGGTTTCCCTTTTTCCTTCCTTCCGATTTGCTCCTCTAGGAGTCAAGATTCACGCACTCTAACCCTTAGATGGACCCTCACCAGAAAACAATGAGAACTACCCATTTAATGCCTCTCGCTAAGCAGGGCTGCAGTCCTGAGCTCCCCACCCCCGGCTTCTTGATACTACAGTTCCTATCATGCCCTAGCCCCAGTGGCCAATAGTGAGGGATTATGGGAGGCGTGGTTCAGCATCTTCTGCGGGAGGGCTGAAGTTTCGCCGTTCAGTTCTGCATGGCACCTCTCCACAAAGCAACCAGGGACCATCTTGCTCGTAAGGGAGAAAAGAACAGACCAATGAACAGCTGTGCTTCGCGAAAGAGGCACCAGAAAAGAAGCAGGAAGAACAGCAAAGGAGAGAGAGAGAGCTCCTGCTGTCTGGAGTTTGATTTGACGCAACATCCAGGTTTCTGGACTCCCTCCCTCCTGAAATTGGGCTTGTCTCCCCTCAGGCCTCGCTTTATCTGTTTAAAGCTGCTTTTAATCTCACGTAATTCTCCCTCCTTTTGTCCGCCATGTGCAAGTGGGTGTTTGACAATAGCTTCTCTGAAAATCAATAGGGGAGTGCGTAGGGGTGGGGCGGGGTGGCAGGCTCCCGTGCAGGCAGTTCCTGCTGCAGGCGAGTCCCCCCAGACGCAGCTGCCATCCCGCTCGCGCCCCTCCTCGCCCTCCCGGTCTTGTTCCCAGCCACGTGACTGAGAAAGGGACGGGCTCCTCCCGCTCCCTCCTCCCCCTGCACGAGCCCCGGGTGGACATTCTAAAAGGCGGACTCCGGTGCCGCGAGCACCGCCCTGGGAAGTGTGGCCGGGGGTGGTGCATGTGGAACTCACCGCATCTCACAGGGGGAGAAGCCCGCGGGAGGCCATGCAACCCAGGCCGTTTGGCGGAGAGAGGGACGGCGACGGAAGGAGGAAGTGGTTTCCCTTTTTCCTTCCTTCCGATTTGCTCCTCTAGGAGTCGAGATTCCCGCACTTTAACCCTTAGATGGACCCTCACCAGAAAACAATGAGAACTAGCCATTTAATGTCTCTCACTAAGCAGGGCTGCAGTCCTGAGCTCCACTCCCCCACCCCCAGCTTCTTGATACTACAGCTCCCATCATTCCCTAGCCCCAGTGGCCAATAGTGAGGGATTATGGGAGGCGTGGTTCAGCATCTTCTGCAAGAGGGCTGAAGTTCACCGTCCCGCATGACCCCTCTACCCCGAGCTGCCGGCACAGAGCAACCAGGGACCGTCTTGCTCGGAAGGGAGGAAAGAACAGACAACACAACCAAAAGAGAACAACATGTAAACATGTTTCTTTTAGTGTGGTTCTTTGTTCATTTTTCAAAATGTAAACTGTTTGAGGAGGTTTGCCTGAAAAGCAGAATATAAATGCCAAAAATAGTTAAAATAAAATGCCCCCCCCCATCGGAATACAAAGGGGACTAGCCACTTCATGCCTTGCCCTGGAGCAGTGGTTCCTAAGGCGGGTGCCTCTAGATGTGGGTGATGAACTACAACTCCCCTTATCCTAAACCACAATACATCCAAGACAAGGTCATCCCTTGTGGGGTGCAAGGCCCAGGATGAATGGAGATGTGCAGGGTCCTGGCGAGGTGAAGTTGCAGCAGCATGAAGATGCGCAAGCCCCTGGTGAAGCGGCGGCAGTGCAGAGATTCCTGTCTAGGATCACCCTGCCCATACCCACCACCAGTGGCTCCCAGAGCCCAGCTCCCAACCTAGCTGGGCCCCTGTAGTGTGTGGCTCAGGTGTGGCTTGTCTGCGCTCCTGTCTGTGCAAAACGAGAGGAGTGTGGCTGAACAAAGCAGGCTGAGTTGCAACTGCAGTTGCTCAGCTGGGGCCAAGACTCAAGGTGATGGCCCCGATTTGTGTGCCCCCAATGAACAGCAATGCTTCCGAGTCAGGCACAGGAAAAGAAGCAGGAAGAACAGCAAAGGAGAGAGAGTTCCTGCTCTCTAGAGTTTGATTCAATGCAACATCCAGGTTTCCGGAATCCCTCCCTCCTGAAATCGGGCTTGCCTCCCCTCAGGCCTTGCTTTATCGGTTTAAAGCTGCTTTTAATCTCTCTTAAAGCCCTTATCGTCCTTTATGTGCAAGTGGGTGTTTGACAATAGCTGCTCTGAAAATCAATGGAGATTCATTTGATTTATTAGCTACTATGTTTTTAAATTTGAGCTGCATAACAGTTCAAGCAACATACCTAAAAGTAGCAGCATAAAACCTCTTCACACCTTTTTACAGAAGTTACAGTAGAAATAATTTTCTTGTGGCACTGCATTGCAATCCAGACAAGCCTGCGCAGGTTTACGTTTCATCCTCAGACTGAGGCCTCCTTTCTCCAACAGCCACTGAAACTAATGGCCATGGCCACCTCTTGTGGCAGTGAGTTCCATAAGTAGAGTCCATGTTCTGTGAAGAAGCACTTCCTCCACAGCTTAGGGAGAGAGGAGTAAAAATGCCCCCTTTTCTTTCTCGATGGCTCAAGTGGGAAGCTAGATGTACAGCTCGATTGTTCAGGAAAGGAAAAAACACTAACAAAATCCAGGCCCATTCCTATGTGGCTCTGAATCTGTCAGCTTTAAAAAGCCGCCCCCCTCCAATCTCTCTCAAGGATCAGAGCAGCAAGGGCGATAACTCAGTTGTGTGGGGAATCTGTCAGAGGGAGAGGAGCTGCCGCAGAGTGAGGGTCTGCCCATAGGAACTTACCATCTTCCCTTTCCCACTATGGCGCCCTTTTCTCAGAGGAATCTTCTCCTCCAAAGCCACTCTTTGACTGCAGCAGGAAGTGTTCCTCAAGCAAGAGGTACTCAGTGGCTTTGAAGAGATACTGCTGCCTTGTACTTGTCATAAGAAGAGCCCTGCTGGATCAGGCATAACCACAACAGCACACAGTATACAAATATGGTTACAGCTTGGATTTGTAAGAGGCCATAAAAATATTGGAAGCTTTTGTTTTCTCTCTTTGCCAATGAGCCCTACTGTGGGATGTTCTTCTTTTTTTTAATGAACAGCTGCTGCACAGACATATTTCTTTTTTGCACTGCAGCCTCCATCCAAATGCCCTTCCCTGAAACTGCTGTTAGTTACAGAGGAGAAAACCTATGGGCACATCTTGCCCGCCTGCTCCATGTCTGCTTCCCAAAACAGAAAAGGGGGAAAAAGATATTAGGAGTTTTTATTATGGAGCTCCCACACCTGGCCCTGATCTTCCTGTACAAGGAGGAGTGTATGTGGGTCTTCTCGTGTGAATAGCACTGGCGCAAATCCATTCTCAGAACAGCTTATTTATTGATTGGATTTGATTGGATTTGTATACCGCCCTTCCAAAATGGCTCAGGGCGGTTTAAAATTAAAACAAACTACTAAAACAATATAGAGCTAAAACAAAACATTAAAAACAATATAACAACAATTAACAATTGATAATTAACTCCAACTTTAGTATTCTCTCTCTCTTTCCACAAGCTGACCTTTATGCAAACTCTGGTTCCATCATAATTTAGAGGGACTTGATAAACGTCCTTGTCCGTCTTTGTCTCCTCTCCTTGAATGACTGTCTGCCTATTTCTCCCACTAATGTGGTAGTGCAAGATGCCAGTTGTGGTCCTGATGCTTTCCCGCAGTCTCTGGGGGGCCTTCCAAGTACATTGTGACTGACTGTGAAGGAGGCAAGCTCCCAAGATGAGGTAAAGGTCACTTCTTCTCATCTCATGCAGTTGCTGAAGCATTTAGCTTTTGTGCTTGTCGGAAGCTGTCCGTTCTTGCAGGGGCGTAGCTAGAGGAGAGGGGGCCCGTGTTCATCCCTCTCTCTGGCGGCCCCCCAGAGGGAGGGAAATAATGAAGAAAATAGGGAGTGGTGGAGCTGGAGGGCCCTCAGGAGCTGGGGGCCCGTGTTCTTTGAACCCTTTCGCTCAATTGTAGCTATGCCCCTGCGTTCTTGACAGCAGAATGCTGTCATTTTTTTGTCCCAAACCCATGAAATGGGGGGATGTCTGGGATGAGTTTCCTACTGCTGAGGGATTGAGATGTCTTCATGCTGTGCCTGATCCACTGCAGTGGTGCATCTAGCCTTCACTGAGGTGGTGGTAAACCTGCCTGGGTTGTATCTTTTCAGGCAGCAGACAGGGGCTCCTGTGAGAAACGTTGGGGTGGGAAAGGTTAACCTGGACTGTATCATTTCAGACTGAGTGAGATATGAACTTTGAGTCATTAAGTTGCATTAAAATAAAATTAAAAAAAATAAACCCTCCCTGTAAGTAGAAAGCTAGTACACCAGAGAGAGCTTCTAACTCAGTTTTTTGCCTTCTGCGGTTTTATATTTCCAGGAATTTTAACTTTTTTGTGGGGGGTGGAGTTATACTCAGATATGTAGCCTGTAATGGGTACATCCATTCTCTTGCTTCATTCTGCTGCTGTTTCGAGTGGGCTTCTTTCTTGTCCTTTAATGTGGAATGTGCGCACCAGGATGATGGAGATTAGGTCCACCCACACACCCCCTCCACACGAGTGTTCTCTCTAATAGGGATTCCCAGATGTTGACTCCCAGAATCCCCAGCTGCAATGGCTTTTGCTTGGGGATTATGGGAGTTGTAGTCCACAACATCTGGGAATCCCTGTTAGAAGGAACACTGCTCCACAAACAAGTGTTCTGATTGATAGCCACTGAGAATCAATGCAGGAGTTTTGGACTTGAACAGCACTACTCTGGATACGGCCATGAGACTTTTCTTTACCCCCTTTCCCCTTAACCACTTTCTGGTTCCGTCCTAACCATCTCCTCCAACAAGGTTCTTGTTCTCAACGCCAAGTTTGGACATTGGGACAGTAAGAGACTCACAGTTTTGTTTTGGTGTTCTGTAGCAGGACTTTATCATTTTTTGCTGGGCATGAGTCTTCACTGTAAAAATCCAACAGTTGCACAGTTCTGAAAGTATAAGAGGGGCTTATTCTTATACCCCATTATTAAAAGGGGCTTAGACAAATTCATAGAGGACAGGTCTATCAATGGCTACTAGTCAGGTGGCTATAGGCCACCTTCAGCCTCAGAGGCATGATGCCTCTAAATACCAGTTGTAGGGGAGCAACAGCACCTACCGAACCCCTGCTAACTGAGCAAAGAAGCACCTTTTAAAGTGGTGGTTCTCTTATATTTAGCAGGGGGAGAGCAACTGGCCTGATCCACCCCCAGCACAGCATTCCTCCAGTGGCTGTTGCTGGTGTCAACCTTATGTTTCTTTTTAGATTGTGAGCCCTTTGGGGACAGGGAGCCATCTTATTTATGTATTGTTTATTTTTTATGTAAACTGCTTTGAGAACTTCGGGTTGAAGAGTGGTATATACAGTAAATATTCTTCGTCTTTGTCGTCATAGAGAGGGCATGCCCTCAGCTCCTGCCTGTGGGCTTCCAGCGGCATCTGGTGGGCCACAGTGTGAAACAGGATGCTGGACTAGATGGGCCTTCTTGGGCCTGATCCAGCAGGGCTGCTCTTATGTTCTCATAACTTTTAAAAGTGGTTTAAACAGTGAATGAATGAATAAAATAATAAGAGGAGGAGGAGAGAACATCACTTCTACATTTTTCTTAGAAGGCAACAGACTACCACCTGAGGCACAGCTGCTGTGCCTAGTTCATCTCTCTCTTTCCCCATATGATGAAAAAACCTGCAGTCCGATTGGTGGGGAGAGGAGCAAGGAGTACAATACACCCGAAATTTTCAGCCTTGGGTCCACAGATATTGTTGGACTATGACTCCCATCACCCCCTGGCCATTGTGGCTAGAGATGAGGAGAGCCATAGTGCAGCAACATCTGCGGACCCAATTTGAGAAGCTTGGCAAAGCATGAGGAGCAATTGCACATTTTATTTGTTTTATTCGATTTCTATACTGGTTTACAATATAATTGAAACAATGTACAATTAAAATGCAAAAATACAGATATTACATGTAAATATAGAAATATCACCACTATTTAGAAGTTTAAATACTTATATAAAACAGTAATACACAAAGAAACAGCAGTAAACATTTCCAGTAGCACTGCTTTGAAAATCAGGATATTTCCTTATTTGACTGGTGCAGGTACTTTTTGTTGTTGTTCAGGGCATAATATTTTTAGAGAAATCCTAAAATGGCCAGGGCAGTGGACAGTCATACTCATCAGGGAAGTGTGTGTGTGTGTCCCCTTCTCTTTTTTTTTGGTCACAGAAGCTGACTGAGAAAACTTCACGGATTTGAAAGATGGAGCCAATTGTGTCCCCCACCAGAAGGTTCCTTTGCCAACTAGGGTTTCCCTTCCATGTCTGGACCACAGTAAAGTGTGCCGTTCTTTTACTAGAACCAGTGTTCCCTCTAACAGGGATTCCCAGATGTTCTTGACTACAACTCCCAGAATCCCCAGCTGCAATGGCTTTTACTTGGGGATTCTGGGAGTTGTAGTCAACAACATTTGGGAATCCTTGTCAGAGGGAACACTGACTAGAACCTAAAGTCTGCTTATTAGAGCCTTTAGTGTGCCTGGCTTTGTTAGTCTGTTCCTGTTCTGGAAGCAGGAATAGGACTAATTCACTTTGTGTGCACGGATCTCATTGGATTGGACAATAGTACCTGTACTCTGTTGCCTTCCACGGTTTGTTTCCTTTATCTGAGCTTTGTGTTATAGTCTGTGTTTTTATATCTGTGCCTCTGCAATGTTTGTCTCTCTTCCTGGAGATCTTGTTCCCACATTGTCCAGCTCTGTCTTTGGAGGTTTTCTCCAAGTGTGTCATGTTTGTGCTCTCAGCTTCAGTTAAATAGCATTCTGTTTGATAAATTCCTCCCTCCCTTGCCTTCCCATTTCCTTTGGTTTAGGGCAAACAATTTATATTTAAGCAATACTGGGGGACTCACTTATAAGAATTTGTTTCTTTACTTCATTTGAATAAGCACACCCTGGGTAAAGTTACAAGCAGGAAGGCTGGCTGAAAGCTGTTCTCCCTTCACAAATCCAGCCATCTTCTCGAGTGTGTTCAACTTTCTGAGGTTGGTTTCAATCAATCCTTTATTACGGTCAGAGATCAGCATAACATTGATACAGGTTAAAAATTACATGTTATGTGATGTTGTTATAATGATATGATGGTGCATAACTTTGCTGGAGAGCCAGTGTAGTGTAATGGTTAGAGTGCTGGACTAGGACTGGGGAGACCCGAGTTCAAATCCCCATTCAGCCATGATACTAGCTGGGTGACTCTGGGCCAGTCACTTCTCTCTCAGCCTAACCTACTGCACAGGGTGGTTGTGAGGAGAAATTTAAGTATGTAGTACACTGCTCTGGGCTCCTTGGAGAAAGAGTGGGATATAAAATGTTAATAATAATAATAATAATAATAATTCCAAAAGACCTTGAAGAGCACCTCAACACCATAGGGGCCACAATAATCACCATCAGCCAATTACAAAAAGCAGCTTTACTGGGAACAGCCTATATTCTGCGACGATATCTATAACAACAACAACATTGACAAAAAAATTCAGCCACCCTAGGTCCTTGGGAAGGACTCGATGTCTGGATAAAACAAACCAGTCAATAACACCTATCTGACTGTGTAAACAAGAAATAATAATAAATTGACAAATCTAAAATTAAGGATGATTGCAGCTTAAAAGGCAAGTTAAAATACATATTAGTACATAACATCAAAAGGCTAAAACTAAGAATGATTGCAGATTAAAAAGTAAAATAGATAGAATATACTCATTAAAACTAAATAAGCTAAAAACCTAAAATTACTAAAGCTAAAAGAGATAAAATAATGATAATATAAAACTGTAGAATTGTCTCAAACGTCCCGGGAACTTGCTTAGCAATGGGAGAATGAGGGTGACACGAATGCCTCTGTAAAACAGGCAGTATAGAAGGACATGCTCAATAGTTTCAATCTGTTCTGAGCCACAGGGACATAATCACTCTGCAAGTGGGATCTTTTCTGTAACGGCCCTCTAGCACTGCTGAGGGGAGACCATGGCTGCGAGCCAAAGTGAATGCCCTTCTGTGGTTTGGGACCTCCAAATGAGTGTGATATGCTGCAGGAGAGGCAGTATATCTAAGCTCCTCACTGATATAAAATTTTGAGACACTACCAAGGTCTGTTTGGCGCTCAATGTCTGTAATGCGCTGCTTAATAGTTGCTTTTGCCTGATCGTAGCCCATGTCGAGCAGGGACAGTGGGGAGAGGCCCAGGGAAGCTAATTTCACCTCAATTGCCCGAGCCCAACTAGATTGATAATAATCATGCAGGGTTAGAGGGGCAAGACCAACTGGGCAAAAGGATAGTCTAAGCCAATAGGAGAGAGTGGCCATCCACACCCTAGCTTCAATCTTGATCTGGCTTGTCTCCAGGCATAGGGTGGCACTGGAGACACATCTTGGTACACGGACGGAGTGCTGCCCTCAAGAACTTGGATTGTACATGTTCCAGGGTCACAGTATTGGGAAAAGGACCCAGTTGAGTGCCATAGAGTAGTTGAGCTAATGACTTGGCTTGAAACAGTTCGAGAGCTGCGGGAAAGTAGTGGCCTCCTCTTGTATGCATAAATTGAAGGATGGAGGAGGAGCTTCTCTGTGCATTTAAGGCCAGATGTTCTCCATGGGCTTTTCTAGAGCCACCAGAATGAAAGACTATGCTCAGGTACTTCAAATGAGCCACTTGTTTGATCTTATGTCCCTCAGTCCTCCAAGAGTGGGTCTTGGGCCTCTTAGCAAAGGCCATGATTTTAGTTTTGTGATAATTGATTTCCAGACAATCTTCTTTACAGTGCAGCATCAGGGCCCTCAATGCTCTTCTGAGCCCAATGGGAGTCCTTGAGAAGATGGCTGCATCATCCACATATATAGGGTGGCTATATGTCTCCCGACTCTCCCCACAAGCTTTGGAGGGTGAAATTCAGTATTGCTGAGCTGGGCCACCATTGAGTTGATATAGAAGTTGAATAGGAGCGGGGCCAAGATGCAGCCTTGCTTGATGCCCTTCTGTGTTAGAAGTTAGAACAGCATTTGTAAGGTGACCTTGAGGACTACATCTCACCTTGAGTGAAGTGTCTTGGTTCAGAGTTCGAATGAGATATAGCAGGCGCCGGTCAATGGTGGAGGCCTCCAGCTTTTCCCATAATTTGACACGTGAGATGGAGTCAAATGCTGCCTTGAGATCAATAAAGGCAGCACATAGAGAAGTTGCCTCGGTGGTGGAGCACCCCTCCCTAAAGCCTGCTGACGCCGGCGGGGGAAAAGCGGTGGGTGGAGGGAAAGCGGTGGGCGGGGTAAGTGCACCCTCCCCCGCTCTTAAAGGGAGACCCCTGCTACCTTCGAACCGCCCCGCCACAGTTCCGTGCACATCCCTAATGAGCAGAGCCAGAAAGGGAAAGTCAGCAGCTGTAGGAAATGGAGGGCTTGGCCTTGAAACCTCCGACCTCTGCCTTTACAATGTGGAGGTATTTGGGCCGAGAAATCATCACAATCCACTCCTTGGCTGCCACAGGACATGCTCCCCAGTCAGTGTTCCCTGTAAGAAGGATTTTCAGATGTTATTGACTATCGCTCCCAGAATCACCAGCTGCCATGGCCTTTGGCTGAGGATTCTGGGAACTGTAATCAACAACATCTGGAAATCCCTCTTACAGGGAACAGTGTCCCTAATCAGCTGTCACTCAGTGGCTTAGTGCCTTTGAACAGCTACGGCTGCCTTGTACATGACAGAAGAGGAACTTGCTGGATCAGGCCCAAGGTCTGGCCACTGTTTCCCACAGCCAAGCAGATGCCTCTGGGAACCCTACAAGGAGGAGGTAGACCCAATGTTTAACACTTATGGGGAATTAACTGGAACATAATACTTATGGGGAATTAACCCCATAACACTTATGGGGAATTAACTGGAACAGCATACAGTCAAATATGTCAATAGAGAGGCATTTGACTGTGACCAGGAGCTTGACCCCAACCATCATGTTTCCCAGCATGGGCCAAAGGCAGATTCCAGGGAGTCCAGAAGATGCACTGCACATGGGCAGCATGGGGGTCAAGTATCAGTCAATCTTTTTTACGCTCACAGACCAGCCTAAAGTACAGGGCAAAAGACAAGTAAGAAGGTAGATTCCATAACAAAGCATAAAAGTCATAATACAGCAACATAGCTAAATTATTATTATGAAGCTGTTAGATTTTAAAAGCTATCAGAACTAAAAGGTTTTAGATTAAAAATTAAAGGAACTAGGAAACAGTTACTATGAGTTATAAAAATATAAAATGTTAGGCTATAAAAACAGTAAAGGATATAAAACTGTAATGGGAGTCACATAAGTGGGATGAAAAGTCTCTAGCCAGAGCGCCTATGAGTCCTCCTTCTTTAGTCCAAATTGTCCAGGGAAGTGTGACCCACAACTGGTCAGATGCCCCTGTCAGATCATGACCCCACCCTGATCCATGTGTCTCTTATGCAGCTCAGCAGGCGTCACCTATAGGTTGTTCATCTCCCCCTAACTGCCCCAGCCAACCCCCTTGGTCCTTATCTCTCCTTAACACATGTAGCTTCCACTTGGTTAAAACTTGAGATAATTCCCTCAGTTACCTGTGCCTCCCTCAATTTCTAGTTGCACCACACAAGCCTTACTTAAGCACACAGAGCATACAGATTTCAAAGCAAAGAATAGGCATTTCAAACCAGCAGCATCAAGACATTTCAAAGCATTTGTCATCTTGCTGGTTTCAGCAGGTGCCCTTCTTAGTGGGAATCCCTTCGTTATAGCGATATTCTTAGTTTCCCTTTGCCATTTGAAGACATGTAATGGTGACTCATATATGCCTTCCAGTCTTTGGGGCATGAAAACAAGTGTCTGCTTTGCTGGGTATTGTTTTTAAACTCATTCTATGCTCACAAACCATCTTTGACTTGAGACTGAAGATGGAGAAAGTGGGGAAAGTGAAATAGGTTTGAGCATCCTTAACAAATACTTCCTTTTGTCCGTCCTAAATCTGCCAGTCGGTTTCTCGGGATGTTCTCTGGACCTAGAGTACTAAGAGAGGGAGAACAATTTCTCTCTCCCCATTTTCTCCACATCATGCACGTCATAAACTTCAGACATGCCCCATGTACTTAGTCATCTATTTTTCAAACTAAAATGCCCTCCAATATTGTAGTCTTTCCTCATAAGGAAGGGGCTCTAGGCCTGTGATCACTTTGCCCTCTTCCACCCTTTTTATAACTCTGCAGTATCCTTTCTGAGATGTCATAAGCAGAATTGTACACAGTGGCTGACATCGAGACTTAGTTACTCAATAATACTACTCAGGAGTAACTCTAAAGCAGTGCTGCCCAACCTCTTAAAACAAGTGTACCCCTTCTGTCACAAAACCTTAGTTCATGTACCCCCAAAGATATTGTGTGTATGCACGCACACACGTGCACCTGCATGCACTCCACCCCCAAAGTTACTGTGATGACATAGGCTGCTCCACTCATTGGCTTGCACCCAACTAAGTTACTCATGAGTACTCCAATTGAAACTAATAGGACAAGTAAGTTTGTCATTGATTTTAATAAGACTGCTTATGAGTAATTTATTCTAAATATAAGCCAGTGACTGGAGTAGCTCATCTCATAACTGTAACATTTAGATTAATGTGTGTGCATATATATTCAATTAAAAAAAAATAACTGTACAATTAGAAAGATTGTGTGGTTATGGTACTACTCTAACCCTTTCATGACTCCGTAGGTTTATATAACTTCTCCCCAGTGTCGGTTCTTTGATGCACAGCAAGATGGTTATTCCCACTGAAGCGTTTTCCAAAGTCCAAGTATTTATATGGTTTCTCTCCTGTGTGGGTTCGTTGATGCACAGTAAGCATTCCCTTCTGCCTGAAGCTTTTTCCACACTCTGCACATGTATATGGTTTCTCTCCAGTGTGATTTCTTTGATGTACAATAAGATTGCTACTCATACTGAAACTCTTTCCACACTCCATGCATACATATGGTTTCTCTCCAGTGTGGGTTCTTTGATGGATTGTAAGATTTCCATTCAGGCTGAAGCTCTTTCCACAGTCCAAGCATTTATATGGTTTCTCTCCTGTGTGGGTTCTTTGATGCACAGTAAGACTGCCACTCTTACTGAAGCTCTTTCCACACTCCATGCATACATATGGTTTCTCTCCTGTGTGGGTTCTTTGATGACTACTAAGATGGCAACTCATACTGAAGCTCTTTCCACACTCCATGCATACATATGGTTTCTCTCCAGTGTGGGTTCTTTGATGGATTGTAAGATTTCCATTCAGGCTGAAGCTCTTTCCACAGTCCAAGCATTTATATGGTTTCTCTCCTGTGTGGGTTCTTTGATGCACAGTAAGACTGCCACTCTTACTGAAGCTCTTTCCACATTCCATGCATACATATGGTTTCTCTCCTGTGTGGGTTCTTTGATGTACAATAAGATATCTACCATCACGGAAACTCTTTCCACATTCCAAGCATGTATATGGTTTCTCTCCTGTGTGGCTTCTTTGATGGGCAGTAAGCTGGCAACTCGCAATGAAGCTCTTTCCACACTCCATGCATACATATGGTTTCTTTCCAGTGTGGATTCTTTGATGTACAGTAAGACTGCTATTCCCACGGAAGCTCTTTCCACACTCCAAGCATTTATATGGTTTCTCTCCAGTGTGGGTTCTTTGATGTGATCTGAGGCTCACAGCTTCACTGAAGCATTTTTTGCACACCAAGCATTTATATGGTTTCTCTCCAGTATGGATTCTTTGATGTACAGTAACATATCGCTTTGAGCGGAAGCTCTTTCCACATTCCAAGCATTTATATGGTTTCTCTCCAGTGTGGGTTTTTTGATGTTCAGTAAGATTTCCACTCCGCTTGAAGCTTTTTCCACACTCCATGCATACATATGGTTTCTCTCCTGTGTGTATTCTTTGATGGACAGTAAAATTGCTGTTACTACCGAAGCTCTTTCCACACTCCATGCAAGTATATGGTTTCTCTCCAGTGTGGGTTCTTTGATGTTCAGTAAGATTTCCACTCCGCTTGAAGCTTTTTCCACACTTCAAGCATTTATATGGTTTCTCTCCAGTGTGATTTCTGTGATGTACAATAAGACTTCCACTCTGATTGAAGCTCTTTCCACACTCCAAGCATTTATATGGTTTCTCTCTAATGTGCGTCCTTTGATGAATGGTAAAAGATCTACTTGGACTGAAACTCTTTCCACATTGCACATATTTATTTGGTTTCTCCCCTCTATGGATTCTACCATGCAAAGTCAAGTGTTCACTTTGGCTGAAGATCTTTCCACACTCCAAGCATTTATATGGTTTCTCTCCCATGTGGGTTCTTTTATGGACAGTAAGATTTCCACTCTGACTGAAATTTTTCCCACACTCCAAGCATTTATATGGTTTCTCCCCTGTATGAATTCTTTGATGCAAAGTAAGCGTTGCACGATCTCTGAAGCTCTTTCCACACTCCAGACATTCATATGGCTTCTCTCCAGTGTGCGTTCTTTGATGTACAGTAAGATTGCCACTCATAGTGAAGCTCTTTCCACACTCCATGCATACATATGGTTTCTCTCCAGTGTGGGTTCGATGATGTACAATAAGAGTGCCACTCATACTGAAGCTCTTTCCACACTCCATGCATACATATGGTTTCTCTCCTGTGTGGGTTCTTTGATGTTGATTAAGATTTCCCTTCGAGCTGAAGCTCTTTCCACACTCTTTGCATACATATGGTTTCTCTCCAGTGTGGGTTCTTTGATGGGCGGTAAGGTATCCCCTCTGACTGAAGCTCTTTCCACACTCTTTGCATACATATGGTTTCTCTCCTGTGTGTATTCTTTGATGGACAGTAAGATTGCCACTCACAGTGAAGCTCTTTCCACACTCCATGCAAGTATATGGTTTCTCTCCAGTGTGTTTTCTTTGATGGACAGTAAAACTGCTATTCCTACCGAAGCTCTTTCCACACTCCATGCAAGTATATGGTTTCTCTCCAGTGTGGGTTTTTTGATGTCTAGTAAGATTTCCCTTCAAGTGGAAGCTCTTTCCACATTCTATGCATACATATGGTTTCTCTCCAGTGTGGATTCTTTGATGGATGGTAAGTGATTGGCTCACACTGAAACTCTTTCCACACTCAAAGCATTTATATGGTTTCACCTCTGTGTTGATTCTTTGATGTGACCTTCCCTCTTTCCCCCTCCTTTTCCATCTGGCACCTCCAAACAATTCTCCATGGGGCTTTCCCTCATTCTCGGTTCTCCCACTCATCACCTGCTGGAACTGATCAAAGTCTAGGACAGAAAAGAAACCCCATATGAATTAACAGCCCTCAATTCCTGTTCTGATAATCAAGGAACAATAAAGCCAAACTGACCTATTATACTGAGATACAAGGGGATGCGGCAGGCAGAGTACCCGCTGCACAGGCTCTCAAGCCGGCAGCAAGCCAGGCTGAAGCTGTTTCCATACTCCAAGCATGTATATGGTTTTTCTCTAGTTTGGGTTCGCTGATATACAATAAGACTGCTACTCATACTGAAGCTGTTTCCACACTCCATGCATACATATGGTTTCTCTCCAGTGTGGGTTCTTTGATGTACAATAAGATTGCTATTCCCACTGAAGCTCTTTCCACACTCCAAGCATTTATATGGTTTCTCTCTAGTGTGGGTTCTTTGATGTGATCCCGGTATGGTGGGTGGGGCGGGGAGGCATATAATCAGGATTTCATCTTGTTGTACTGTGACCGCCCCGCCCCCTTAGGAACCTCCTCCGTTTGCCATGCCTGCCTGCTCCCTAACAGTCTTCCTACCTGTGCTAACAGCGGGAGTCACGGGGTGGTGTTGAGTCCTGCCTAGTTATACTGGCTGATTTCAACACCGACTCCAAGGCCTCCTTGTCTGGTGTGTTTCTGGATTCCATGGTCTCCATGGTAGGCCCCAACTAATATCACACAGACTTGTTTTCAAGCCTCTTCTTACTTTTCTATAGGTAATATTTCCAAACCAGCAGTGCCTAACTTGCTTGACACAGACTCGAAGCCCTCGATACTTGCTGAAATCAAGCAAACCTCAGGTATGATCTTGGTCCTGTTTCTACAGTGAGAATTTCTGTTAAGGAAGTCAGGCTGAATTGTAATTTAAATTCATCTTTTAAAGAAGAGGTTTTCATGTCACATATGATTATCTAGGTGTTCAAATAGGGTTTATCCTCACAACATCCTTGTCAATAGCTTAGGCTGAGGGAGAGAGGAGATGGCCTCACAGTGGAATATGGCTCCATGGGAAACACAAGAATTTGCTATTTGGTTTGAATGGCTTCTGATGAGTGCTTAGAGTTACAGTGGGTATTCAGAGGTTTTCACACCTAATATCCTGTCACAACCTTCTGCTTCACCAAGAATTTGTCCAATCCTTGTTAAAAAAAATCTAGCTAAACTAGGTATGGAATTTATAGACAAAGCAAATCTGCAAGTCTGCAGTTCTGATCATGCCTGGATAGGAATGTTGTCAGTTTTCCGTGGTTAAACATACAACTAAAACTTTTAAATTGTTCTAAGGTTTTAATTTCTGTTTGTTTTATGTTTCTGTAAACCTCCCAGAGATGGAAGTTTGGGGTGGCATACAAATATAATATAATTAATTAATGTATAACTCATATTCCATGGGACCAAACCATTAAGGACTTTATAGGTAACTAGTATTTTTAAGCCCGTTTAAATAATGGGCTCTAGTGGGGGTGTGTGTGCTAGTTTTCTCCTCCGCCCTTTTCCTAAATGGCCGCATGCTGCCCGTGTCCGTTTTTGTGGCAGGGCCGGTCCCGCCACAGCCACCTCCACCACGGAAGGGGAAGGCGAGCCAGTGGCCGCTGCTGCACCACCACGGAGACCAACCGCCGGCTCGCCTTTCTCACTGCGGCCGTTGCCGCCAGCTCGACTTCCTTGTTGCGGCCGTGGCCGCCGGCTCGCCTTCCCCGCTTCGTCCGCCGGCTGGCCTCAGCCGCCGGCTGGCCTCAGCCGCCGGCTGGCCTCCTCCGCCGCTGCGGCCGCCTGCGCCACCGATGCGGCCGCCGGCTCGTCTCCGCCGCCGCCGCCTCTCCTCCGCCGACTTCCCCTCCTGGCTTCCTGGCCCCCTCACGGTTCCTACATGTCGGCCTTTGTGCTCCATATGGCCGCTTCAGCGGCAGGGCCGGCCCTGCCACTGCCGCCTCCGCCCTCCCCGGTCCCCGCTTCTCCTCCTTTCGCGCGGTGAGGCAACATGGCCGCCTGGTGCCTGTGGCCATATCTTTCTCGGACGTTCTGGCCATGCGCTCCGCGCATGCCCAGAACGGCGGAGAAAGACACGGGCAGGGACACGGGCACACACCTTACCTCTTTATTATAGAGGATAACCAGCACTTTGTATTTTGCTGAGATACCTATTGGCAGCCAGTCCAGTTCTTTTAAAACCAGAGTAATGTGGTCTCTTTGGGATGTCCTGGAAACCAATCTGGAAGCAGCATTCTGCACGTATTGAAGTTTCTGGACTACATACCAAGGCAGCCCTACGTAGAGTGCATTGCAGTAGTCAAGCCTGGAGGTTATCAGTATGTGAACCACTGTCTTAAGGTCACTCACTGCCAGGAAAGGGTGCAGTTGGCAAACCAGCCAAAGCTGATAGATAGCACTCCTGGCAACCACCTCCACCTGAGATATCACAGAGAGAGTTGAGTCCAGAAGTACTCCCAAGCTGTGGACCTGCTCCTTCTGTGGGAGTGTAACCTCATCCAGAACCAGCAGATCTATCCCATTTCCCAAACTGCAATTTCCTGCAATGAACACCTCCCTCTTTATTGGATTCAGTCTCAGTTTCTTATCCCTCATCCAGCCCATTACTGCCTCAAGGCAGGCATTTAGGGAAGTTATGCCATTGCCTGATGAAGCTGACGTGGAAAAATATATTTGGGTGTCATAACACCTTGCGCCAAATCCCCTGATGATCCCTCCCAGAGGTTTCATGTAGATGCTAACAAGCATTGGAGGCAAGATGGAATCCTGAGGGACACCATACAAAAGCTCTAACTTAGTAGAGCAGCAGTCTCTAAGTACTACCTTCTGAAATCTGCCTGAGAGGTATTTATTTATTTAGCATGTTTGTATACTGCCCAAAACACAAGTCTCCGAGTAGTTCACAAGAAAATAATGCAAACAAAATGGTTAAAACATTACAATAATTTAAAATTTAAAACCATGTTAAAAACTATTTAAAACCATCGAACTTAAAACAGTATCTAATTAAAAGCCTGGATGAACAAATGTTTCTTGACTGCTTTTTTTAAAAGCTGAAAGAGATGGGAGACTCTTATTTCAGTAGGGAGCACATTCCAAAGCGTTGGGGTAGCAGTGGAGAAGGCCCGTCCCCGAGTAGCCACCAGATGTAGCCCCAAGGGACACCATACCAAAGTTCAGATTTTGAAGGACAGTCCCCGAGGGACAAATGTGCTCTATGTTGTAATCTGTCGAATATGAGACCATTTGCGCTCCAGTCTACCTCGCCACTTCAGCCCCTGTAGTTCTTTTGTATACCAAGGGGCCAATTTTGAAGTGGGTCGGAGAGTACTCTTAGGAGTGTTCATGTCTAATGCCCTGGTGAGTTTGCTGTTCCAAATCTCCACCAGAGCATCAACAAGATCACTGGCAGAGGCAACACTAAATCCCTCCAAGGCTTCTTAGAATCTTATTGGAACCAATGACCTTCTTGGGCAGACCATCCTAATAGGCCCCTGCGAAGGTGGGTTGTGATTGTGAGTCCAACCTTAACCAGATGGTGGTCTGTCCATGACAATCGGGAAATCACAGGAGTCCCCACCCATGGAACATCACCCTGATCAGAGTGAAAGACCAGATCAAGTGTGTGACCAGCAACATGCATCGGTTCCAAGAGCCCTTGGGATAGGCCTATAGTTGTCATGGCTGCTATGAATTCCTGAGCCACCCCGATCAGATTGGTCCCAAAGTGGATTTTTTCCCCTTTTACATTTATATCCTGCTCTTCCTACATGGAGCCAAGAGTGGTATACATGGTTATGTTTCTCCTCACAACAATCCTGTGAGGAAGAATAGGCTGAGAGAGAAGTGACTGGCCCAGAGTCACCCAATGAGTTTCGTTAAATGGGGATTTGAACTTGGGTCTCCCCGGTCTTAGCCCAACACTCTAACCACTGCACTACAAGCCTGGGGGACTCCAACACCAAACCTGAGACCAAGTCCATCAGCTCAGTTAGGGACTCCATTGGGCAGCGGGGCGATCAGTACACCAACAGAAGACCCAGTCTATCCCTGGTCCCCATTCAATATGGTCAGACACTTCAAAGGGATCAGGGAGAGGCTGTTCTTATAGACCACAGCCACTCCACCTCCTTACTAACATCCCTGCACCAACAAAGTACCCTGGAAGGAGAAGCTGGGACCAGACAGGGCCACCAGCCTCCCCCAGCCAAGTCTCTGTAATAAATACCAGGTGTGCCCCTTCATGCAGAATAAAATCATGGATGATTTCTGACTTATTCTGGACAGACCTGGCATTACAGAGGAGCAAGGTGAGGGCCTGTGGGAGGTTGGCACTGCTCCCCAAGGTCAAAGAGCTGGCAAGACAGCCAGAAGGGTAAACGGCTATTAGATTTCTGATTTCCCTTCTCCTGTAATGGCTCACTAAGCTGCCAACGTCACTAATTCTATTCCCAGGGGTATATCTAGGGTGAGACAGGCAGGGCACGTGCCCCGGGCGCCACTTGAAGGGGGGTGCCATTTTTTAAAATAAATTTTAAAAAAAATGTCCATCAAAAACAAAATGGCCACCGCACATGCTCAAATGGCCTCTGTGAGGCCCTAGGCTATGCCAGGCCTCGCAGAGGCCATTTGAGCATGCACAGCAGCCAGCCCATTTTTTAAAAAAACAACAACCCTATTTTTAAAAATGGCCACTGCACATGCTCAAATGGTCCCTGCGAGGTCCTAGAGGCCAGCGGGGGGGGGGGGGGAACTTTTGTAGAAACACCCCCCACGACCTTTAGGAAGCCCTCCGAAGGGGCTACAGGTTAAAAAAAATTAAATTTAATATAATATGTCACTGTACACATATTCAGATTGGCACTATGTACAGGCTTGTGAATACTGAGCTGAAGCTTATGAGCTAGGATTGTATTGATTTGCTCTTACTTTGCTTCTTGTGATAAGTGAGTTAAATGTGATGTCTTAATAATATTAATGGTGAGTTTGTCTTTGAATCAGTGTGAAATCCTTAGTATTAAGGCCCACTGGGAGTTTCTTGCTCTCTTTCTCTCATTTTAACTGTCTTTCTGACCAGAGCCCAGAACAGTGTACTACATACTTGAGTTTGTCTTTCACAACAACCCTGTGAAGTAGGTTAGGCTGAGAGAGAAGTGACTGGCCCAAAGTCACCCAGCTAGTTTCATGGCTGAATGGGGATTTGAACTCGGGTCTCCCCGGTCCGAATCCAGCACTCTAGACACTACACCACGCTGGCTCCTAGTTTTCCAAGTACACCTCCACATAATATTTGGGTATTTCATGAGCCCCAGCATACTGAAATGTGTAGTTTTCCAGCATTTTTTGGTCTGGCTATGTCCACTGCTAAATAGTTTTTGAAATATTATAAGATTAACGAGCTTGATGTATTTTTGAGCTGATATTATGGTACAGTTATCTGAAAGATGGGTGTCAGATGTTTAGACAGGGGATGCAATTTCAGTGCTTGCCCTAGGCACTATTTTCCCTAGATACGCCTCTGTCTATTCCCCACCACCACCAGAAAAGCCACCCCATAGTCAGTGGACACACCCCTGATGTATGGCTAAAAACATATAAGAATATAGAAGTTAACTGCTTGACATGAGCATCGCCATTTTGTATTAAGAAACTGTTTAATTTGTGTCATTTTGTATCAAGTGACTGCTTATGCTGAACTCATTCTTTCCCAGTTAGGTTTCGTTTCTTTCAGTTAGCAGAATCCATATTTAGCATGAGAACCGCAAGCGCTGAAGGGGCATGATAGAGACCAGACTGACATACTGCTTGCACAAGCTGATTTATGACCTAACGCCAGACCCTTTCCCAGACGAAAGGGGGAACTAACTTGAGTTATGACCTATG
The DNA here is from genome assembly GCF_027244095.1 of Hemicordylus capensis. Classification (NCBI taxonomy): domain Eukaryota; kingdom Metazoa; phylum Chordata; class Lepidosauria; order Squamata; family Cordylidae; genus Hemicordylus; species Hemicordylus capensis. The sequence continues at coordinate 231,747,211 of NC_069658.1, read as the reverse complement.
ACATATAACTGTTTCTTTTTCTGTAACTTGTGTAATTGTTTTCCTAAGGAGACTTTGGTATATATAATGTGCTACCTCTGTATCAGTCCTTTGTCCTGTCTTGAGCACGAGCCGAGACAGCACCTTGCTTCTTAAGGGCAAATAAAACTTTGATTCTAAGTCCTCTCGTCTGGGCTGATTATTGGACTCTATCCGCCCAGGAACGAACCTCCCCTATTGGGGGCAAGGGGTACCTGATATTCCACCCCCTGTCTCCCCATCCCTAGACAAACCAAGACACATCTGAAACACCCAGGGCCTAAAAACAACAAAAGCAAAAATGGAAATACCTGGCCCTTCTTGTTCCCTGAAATGGCTCCCCCAAAGGGGTGACTCCCTTTGGTGATGCCACTTCAGTGCCAACCCTGATGGTGGCGGGCTTTTATGAGCCCAGAAAGGTGGCTAGTCTGGGCAGATGGTCCTCAGGAACTACTGACTCACTCCCCCTGGCTCCAATCCTGCACAGACTCACCCACAGGGCAGCAGCCACAGCCCCACAAGTTAGAGGGCACACAGGCTCTCAGCACTGGGCAGCAGCCGTCTCTGGGAAGCAGATGTTAAGATGTCTTCCTCCCTGCAAGGCTTGGATAGAAATGCAAAGCAGTGTCCCCTACACCCAGTCCCTCCAGGAGGACACCATGGTTGATGGTATCTAAAACCACTGAGAGATCCAAAAAGACCAACAGAGTCACACTCTCTCTGTCAATTCCCCTTTGGAGATCATTCATCAGGCCAACCAAGGTAGTCTCCATCCCAAAGATTGCCCCCAAACCACTTTCAAATGGGTCTATATCATCTGTTTCATCCAAGACTGCCGGGAGTTGAGAAGCCCCCAACTTCTCAATCACCTTGGCCAACCATGGGAGATTGGCCTATGATTGCCCAACTCTGAGGGATTAAGCATGGGTTTCTTTAAAAGAAGTCTAATAATTGCCTCCTTTAAAAGAAGGCAAACTACCTTCCCACAGAGAAGCATATATGATCTCAACCAGGCCCTCTCCAACTGTCTCTCTGCTTGATAAGATAAGGCATGTTGGACAAGGGTCAACAGAACAGGTGGTAGGATGCCCAGTTCTAAACAGTTTGTTCATGTCCTCAGGAGTCACAAATGAAAGTGATCCAATTTAACCACACAAGAGGAGTTACTGGATACCCCCGCTAAAGACTCTGCACCAACAATGGAACCCAGGATGGCTTGAATATGAGAGATTTTGTCCATAAAAGACTCATTAAAGCGTCACGGAGGCTAACTGTTTCATTCGGTCAACCAGACCTTGCATTTATTTCTTGCACTGTTTGCATTTTGCACACATGCCTGCCTTACCCATAGGTACAGGAACTACAGGATTAAAATATTCACAAATGGAGTGTGTTTTACAGCCTGCTGCAAGTGTAAAGTGATGCACGTTGGGGCAAAACAAAAACAAAACAAAAAGAATGATGGGGTCTGAGCTGTCAGTGACTGACCAGGAGAAGGATCTTGAGGTTGTGGTAGACAGCTCATTGAAAGTTTCAACTCAATGTGTGGCAGCGGCAAAAACACCTAATTTTACACTAGGGAAAGTGGTGAGTAGAGAATTATCAAGTAAGTCCAACACAGATGCGTTGGACTTCAGAAAAAGAAACTTCTCCAAAATAAGGGGCTGGTATGGAGGAAGTTGAAAGGGAAAGTCAGGAGGGTCAAATCACTCAAGAAAGCATAGAACTTATTTAAAACCACAGTACTAAAAGCACAGTTGGAATGTATACCAAGAAGGAGGAATGGTACCACCAAGTTCAGAAGGATGCCAGCATGGCTAACAAGTAGAGTCAGAGAAGCTATAAAAGAGAAGACTTCCTTCAGAAAATGGAAGTCCTGCCCAAATGAAGAGAACAGGAAGGAACAGAAACTATGGCAAAAGAAATGCAAGGACACAATAAGGGATGAAAAGAGAGAGTCTGAGGAGCATATAGCTAGGTGTCAAGGGAAATAACAAAAACGTCTTTAACTATATCAGAAGTAGAAAACCTGCCAGGAAGGTGGTTGGACCCTTAGATGATGAGGGTGTGAAAGAGATTATTAAGAGGGATAAAGAGATTGCAGAGAGAAGCTGAACTAGTTCTTTGCATCTGTACTGACCATATACCCTCTCTAGAATTGACCATATACCCTCTCTAGAATTGAGCTTTTCAGGTTTAGCGGATGAGGAACTGGGCCAATTTGAGGTGACAAGGGAAGATGTTCTAAACTGTCCTGAAAAACTAAAAATGAACAAATCGCCGGTGTCAGATGGCATCCACCCAAGAGTTCTAAAAGAACTCAAATGTGAAATTGCCGATCTCCTAGCAAAAAAATATAACTTGTCCCTACAATCAGGTTCTGTACAAGAGGACTAGAGAGTAGCCACTGTGACTCCAGTTTCCAAAAAGGGATCCAAGGATCATCCAGGAAATTACAGGCTGGTCAGCTTAACTTCTGTGCTGGGTAAATTGATGGAAAGCATCCAAAATCGTTAAGCACATAGAAGAAAAGGCCTTGTTGAAGGAGAACCAGCATGGCTTCTGCAAGGGAAGTCTTGCCTCTCTAACCTTTTGGAGTTCTTTGAGAGTGTCAACAGGCATGAGGATAAAGGTGATCCGGTTGACATAGTATACTTGGACTTCCAAAAAGCTGTTGATAAAGTATCCAACCAAAGGCTCTTGAGTAAACTTAGCAGTCATGGAATAAGGGGACAGGTTCGTGTGTGGATTGGTAACTGGTTGAAGGACAGGAAACAGAGAGTAGGAATAAATGGACAGTTTTCACAATGAAGGGAAGTAGGAAGTGGGGTCAACCAGGGATTGGTACTGGGACCAGTGGTCTTTAACTTGTTCATAAAGAATCGAGAAGTTGGGGTGACCAGCGAAGTGGCCAAATCTGGAGATGACACTAAACTATTTAAAGTAGTGAAAAGCACAACAGATTGTGAAGAGCTCCAAAAAGATCTCTCCAAACTGGGGTAGTGGGCAACAAAATGGCAAATGTGGTTCAATGTAAGCACGTGTAAAGTGATGCAAATTGGGGCAAAAAACCCCGACTTCACATATACGCTGATGGGAGCTGAGCTATCAGTGATTGACCAGGAGAGAGATCTTGGGGTTGTGGTGAACAGCTCATTGAAAGTGTTCTTTCAGTGTACAGCAACTGTAAAAAAAAGGCCAATTCCATGCTAGGAATCATTAGGAAGAAGATCTGAAATAAAAATGCTAATATTTTAATAAAAAGCAAGAAGGATATTGTAGAACTGGAAAAGGTGCAGAAGAGGGCAACCAAAATGATCAGGGGCCTAGAACACTTTCCTTATGAGGCTAGGCTACAGCATCTGGGCTCTTTACCTTGGAAAAGAGGTGACTAAGGGGAGACATGATTGAGGTATATAAAATTATGCATGGGGTGGAGAGGGTGGAAAGAGACAAAAATTTTTCCCTCTCTCACAATACTAGAACCAGGGGTTACCCATGAAACTGAAGGCTGGGAAATTTAGGACTGACAAGAGGAAGTACTTTTTCACACAGCACATAATTAATCTATGGAATTCCTTGCCATGGGATGTGATGATGGCCAAAAGCTTGGATGGCTTTAAAAGAGCAGATTCATGGTGGACAGGTCTATCAATGGCTAATAGTCTGGTGGCTGTGGGTCAGTCACCAGACTGGCTACTATGGCTAGTACTATGGCTACTAGTCTGCTTCCTGGTGGCTGTGAGCCATCTCCAGCTTCAGAGTCACGATGCCCCTCAATACCAGTTTGCAGGGGAGCGACAGCTGGAAAGAGGGCATGCACATACCTCTTGCCTGTGGGCTCCCCAGAGGCATCTGGTGGGCCATTGTGTGTGAAACAGGATGCTGGACTAGACGGGCCTTGTGCCTGATCCAGCAGGGCTGTTCTTAGGAATCATTAGGAAGGCAACTGAAAATAAAAATGTGTTGTACAGTGGCCCACCAGATGCCTCTGGAAGCCACAGGCATACCCTCTCTCCTGCCATTACTCCCCTGCAACTGGTACTCGGAGGCATCCTGCCTTTGAGGCTGGAGTTGGCCCACAGCCCTCTGACTAGTAGCCGTTGATAGACCTCTCCTCTGTGAAGTTATCCAAACCCTTCTTAAAGCCATCCAGGTTGTTGGCTGTCACCACATCTCGTGGCAGAGAATTCCACAAGTTGATTATGCGTTATGCAGAAGTACTTCCGTTTGCTGGTCCTAGATTTCCTGGCAATCAATTTCATGGGATGACCCCTGTTTCTAGTAAACTGGTCTATACAGGCATCCTGTCTCTGAGCCTGAAGGTAGTCTATAGCCATCAAGACTAATAGTCATTGATAGACCTGTCCTACAAAAAATTGTCTAAGCCTTTTAAAAAATCCATCCAACCTAGTAGCCATCACCACATCCCATGGCAGAGAATTTCACACAGCACATAAATAATCTGTGGGAAAGTGCTTTATTTTGTTGATCCTAAATTTTCTGGCAATCAGATTCATGGAATGACCCTTCCTTCTAGTTTTCTGAAAGAGGGCAAAGAACTTCTCCCTATCCACTTTCCATCCATAATTTTATAGACCTCTGTCCTGCCTCTAAACACAAAAGCCCCAGATGTTGTAGCCTTGCCTCATAAGGAAGGTGTTCTAGGCTTCTGATCATCTTGATGGCCTCTTCTGTACCTTTTCCAATTCTATAATGTACCTTATGAGATATAGTTCCCAGAAACGTACAAAATGCTCTAAATGTGGCTGCACCATAGATGGGGAGACATGATAGAGGTCTATAAAATCATGCATGGTGTGGAGAAAGTGGAGAGAGAGAAATTCTTTTCCCTCTCCCATAACACTAGAACCAGGGGTCATCCCATGAAATTGATTGCTGGGAAATCTAGGACCAATGAACGGAAGTACTTTTTCACACAACGCATAATCCACTTGTGGAATTCTTTGCCACGAGATGTGGTGACAGCCAACAACCTGAATGGCTTTAAGAAGAGTTTGGATAACTTCATGGAGAAGAGGTCTATCAATAGCTACTAGTCGGAGGGCTGTGGGCCATCTCCAGCCTCAAAGGCAGGATGCCTAAGAGTACCAGTTGCAGCGGAGTATCGACAGGAGAGAGGGCATGCCCTCCACTCCTACCTGTAGGCTTCCAGCAGCATCTGGTGGGCCACTGTGCGAAACAGGATGCTGGACTAGATGAGCCTTGGGCCTGATCCAGCAGGGCTGTGCTTATGTTCTTAAGATGATCAGGGGCCTAGAGCAGCTTCCTTATGAGGCAAGACTACAACACACGGGGAGATTTAGTTTAGAAAAAAGATGACTGTGGGAAGACATGATAGAGGTCTATAAAATCATGCATGGTGTGGAGAAGGTAGATAGAGAGAAATTCTTCTCCCTCTCGCATAACACTAGAACCAGGGCTGTAGGCCACCTCCAGCCTTGGGGGCGGGGTGCCTCTGAGAACCAGTTGCAAGGGAGTAATGGCAGGAGAGAGGGCACGCCCTCAACTCCAGCCTGTGGCTTCCAGCAGCATGTGGCGGGCCACTGTGTGAAACAGGATGCTGGACTAAATAGGCCTTGGCCCTTGGGCCTGATCCAGCAGGGATATTTTTAAGACATGAGAAGAGGAGGGACACAGAGAGTCTGGAGTGGGGAGAGATTAGGGACATTTCCCCCTCTCCGCAGCTCTTACCAAGCATGGAAGGAGGATTCCAGCAGCTTCCAGGCATTCCCCTTCCAGGAGAGGCAGGCAAATTCTAAAACTGCCATACAAACTAGAGACTAGTGACTGTGGTGCATGAGAATCATACAATGTTCATGTTGGAAAGGACCTTGGAGGGCTCCGAGTCCAACCGCCTGCTCAGGGCAGGAAAACTCCTCCAAGCACCACTGGCAGATGCCACTCCAACTGGTAAACTGCCCAGAGACATGAGTTTGGGGCGGTATAAAAATATTTTAAAAATAAAATAAATGAAATAAACAGACCCCTGACTGAACCCCTCCAGCCAAGGAGAGCATCCCACTGCAGGAGGCAGAGTGTCCCACAATCGGACAACTCCTACAGCTGGGTAATGACTTCTGATGTCTTGCCTAAGTCTGCTTCCTTGTAATTTCAATCCCTTGTTCCAGTCCCGCCCTCAGGAGCAACAGAGAACAAGTTCACTCTTTCCTCTATAGGTGTCAGCCCTTTATTATTATTATTATTATTATTTTAAAAAAACAAGCTTAAACTTTAGATAGCTTAAGATTGCTGATCTGAAGGCCTGACACCTATGAGGAGGAGTGAGTGCAGGATTGCAGACCAAATCCTTTAGCCTTGTGGTGGTGGCAGCGAGGGGTCACACAGTGGGTCAGCCTTGTCTGTTGTCTGCCCCAATAACCCCTGCCCTCTGCACAACCTTCCACTCTCAGTCTTTCCTTGAGTACTATACAAAACCTGGCTAGGAGTCTCCAGGTCTTGGCAACCATCTTTGGGAGACTCCTGGAAGCAATTCTAATTGAGGTGGCAGCGGCTTGATCTTCTGACAAATACTAGTGTGGTGCAATCTCCAGGAAGAGCTTCAGTCAGAGGAGCGGGCAAAGCCACAACCACAACGTGTTTCAGTGGCAGAGCTGGGACCCAGTGAGCCGCAATGGACATCGTGGGTTTGCCTGCTTGCCCCAACCCCATTCCCATCCTGCAGGCTGCGGAAATGCAACCCCAGGCTGAATCACAAGGCCCAGCTCAGCATGCAAGGGGGAAGCCGAGGTGGTGGCGGTGGGGATGTGCCATGATCCTAGGATGCCACCCAGTGGGAGGTGCACTTGAGGCAGGCAGGCAGGCAGGCAAGTACCCAGCGCCACGTCTTGCCATGGGGATAATGAGGATGAGAGCTAGCAACCTAAGGAGCTAGTACGTATAACCTTGCAGAAGCTGCCGCAGGTCAAGACAATACTGAGCTAGATGGAGCAATGGTCTGATTCTGTGACCATTGCTCCATCCAGCTCAGTATTGTCTTGACCTGCTGCAGCTGCTGCAAAGTTATAGGCAGGAATCACCCAACCCTAAGTAGGAGATCCTAGGAAGTGAACCCGGGAAGGACCTTTTGGCATTCCCCTTCCAGAAGAGGTGGGCAATTTCTAAAACAGCCATACAAACTAGAGATTGTGGTGGGTGAGAATCATACAGTGTTCATGATGGAAAGGACCTTGGAGGGCTTCAAGTCCAACCGCCTGCTCAGGGCAGGAAAACTGCTCCAAGCACCACTGGCAGATGCCTCTCCAACCCCGGACTGAACCCCTCCAGCAAAGCAGAGCAATCGGACAACTCCTACAGCTGGGTAATTACTCCCGATATCTTGCCTAAGTCTGCTTCCTTGTAATTTCAATCCCTTGTTCCAGTCCCACCCTCAGGAGCAACAGAGACAAGGCCGCTCTTTCCTCTATAGGTGTCAGCCCTTTATTATTTATTCATTTATTTTTAAATAAGCTTAAGCTTTGGATAGCTTAAGATTGCTGATCTGAAGGCCTGTCACCTATGAGGAGGAGTGAGTGGTTCCTCCTCATCAGGATGGCAGACCAAATCCTTCAGCCTTGTGGTGGTGGCAGCGAGGGGGTCACACAGTGGGTCAGCCTTGTCTGTTGTCTGCCCCAGTAACGCCTCCCCTCTGCACAACCTCCGGCTTTCAGTCTTTCCTTGAGCACTATACAAAACCAGCACAGACCCCAGGAAAAAAATATTGAGGGGGGCATACAATGGCATTGTGTGGGGAGCATGTGAAAAGTGCCTTTCCTCAAAGTAACCACTGGGGCCGGGTTATGGGAGAGCTGGTGGGAACAGTTGTCCCTGCCCCCACCCACACCCATGGGTGACTCTGATCCTGAGGGAGCAGCTGATGGTAGAAATGCCAGCCTGCAGAAGACAGGTTGATTATTATTTTCTTCTGATTATTGATCTTTTACAAGATTTTTATTTTAGTACAATATTCTATCTGATTTGAGTAGAACAGTCCACCATCTCTGGAAGTAATGGCTGGGATGTAGAAATGCGCAAACTGACGCAATGAACAGTTTTTAAAACCTTGCGAGAGGCTGGAGATGAGCATCTTCCTCCAGTGAACTCAGGGGAACATCAAAGTGGACCACAGATGGAGTGAAAGGGAGACCAAGTGGAAGTAGAACCCATTCCTGCTTACCCGGCAAGGGGGTCCAAGGGCGCCTTCTCTGCCTCAGGAGAATCGGGCCACTTCTAACAAGACAACAGTCCTTGAATCTGAAACAGAGAAAAGCAGGTCTCAAGAAGGAAACACTGAGAAGGGGAATGGTGCAGGTTGCAGGATAAGGCCTGAGGAGGGCTTTGGGGTGGGTTGGTGGGTCATTTCCTGGATTAACTCCTCAGTTGCTTTCTTGGGAAACTACTGGCTTCTTCCAGGAGCTTCCAGCTCACGTTCTTCAGCTCCTTGCAACTCTCAGATTGAACCGCTCTCTCACCTGCTGCTCTTCCTGCTTCTCCTCCTCCGCCTAGCTCAGAAGCACGTCTTGTGCCAGGGCCACTGCCTGGGAACTGGTCTCTGGCCTACATTCCCTGACCCAGCTCTTCGTCCCTGGGGGCAGGACATCCAGGCACCGCTCCAGGACCCCCAGGTCCAAGATCTGATTCTCAGTCTGTCACTTTGGCTTCAGCCACTAATAGGAAAGGCTGTAGAGTTGGCTGCAAACCTCCCAGGGGCCCTCAGATGCCTGAAGTGCAGGCACGGCACACCTGAGCTCAGGCTGTCCTCCCTCAAAACATTCTGTGCGGTCCTTTCCCAGAATTCCTCACCGCTTCCGGCCTGGCTGGCATCAGGGCTGTTTCCTGCTTTGGGGCCAACAGACTTTCTCTCTCCCACTTCAGATCTGGGCTCTCAAGCAGTGTCCAGCAAGGGCCAAAGAGAGCCTTGCTCAGCTCTGGGCACATGCAGAGATAGCCACACACGGCTGGGGCAAGAAGGAAAGGACTCCAGAGAGAGAGAGAGAGAGAGAGAGAGAGAGCCTCACTTTTTTTTTTTTTTAAACACATTTATATCCCGCTCTTCCTCCAAGGAGCCCAGAGCAGTATACTACATACTTGAGTTTCTCTTTTCACAACAACCCTGTGAAGTAGGTTAGGCTGAGAGAGAAGTGACTGGCCCAGAGTCACCCAGCTAGTTTTATGGCTGAATGGGGATTTGAACTCGGGTCTCCCCGGTCCTAGTCCAGCACTCTAACCACTACACCACGCTGGCTCCTTTCTCCTCTTTCCCTCTTTCTCCTCTTCCCAATCACACAATCCCGGCTATCAACACACACACCCCAGCAGCCCAGGTTGTAAAAGGCGACAGGGTGGGGGAGGGGGAAGACCCTTGAGCACCACCCATATCCCTCTCCAACTCCTCCTCCTCATCCTGAATGCCTGACACCATTTGTAAGAAGCAGCCATTTCACATCCTCAGCTGGGGTGCTTTGCAAGTGGATGTTTGTTTCTTTGTTTGTTTGTTCATTCATTCATTCATTCAATTTCTATACCACACTTCCAAAAATGGCTCAGGGTGGTTTACACAGAGAAATAACAAATAAATGAGATGGATCCCTGTCCCCAGAGCTCACAATCTCAAAAGAAACATAAGATAGACTCCAGCAACATTCACTGGAGGGGTGCTGTGCTGGGGGTGGATAGGGCCAGTTACTCTCCCCCTGCTAAATAAAGAGAATCACCACGTTAAAAGGTGCCTCTTTGCCCAGTTAGCTGGGGCACATTACAACTAACACTATCTTATACTGCTTTTCCACACACAAAAACTTCTCAAAGTGGTTTACATAGATTTATTACTTATTTTATTTATTTAGTACATTTATATACTGCCCCATACTAAAGAGTCTCTGGGCGGTTTGGAGGAGGAGGAGGAGAAAGAACCCCAAAGAGGGCTCACAGTTTATGAAGAAACGCAAGGGAGACACTGGTAACAGCTACTGTAGCTCTAACTGAGCCGATGGGTTCAAAGAACCCGGGGCCCCACCTCCGGAGACCCCCGCCCCCAACTCCAACCCTCCTTATTTTCTCCATTATCCCCTATGCTTCCGAGGGGTTGCCGGGGAGAACACGGCCCCCTCTCCTCTAGCCACACCCCTGACTGAAGGGCTGCTGTGCTAGGATTTATTTATTCATTTATTTTACATTTATATCCTGCTCTTCCTCCAAGGAGCCCAGAGCAGTGTACTACATACTTAGGTTTCTCCTCACAACAACCCTGTGAAGTAGGTTAGGCTGAGAGAGAAGTGACTGGCCCAGAGTCACCCAGCAAGTCTCATGGCTGAATGGGGATTTGAACTCGGGTCTCCCTGGTCCTAGTCCAGCACTCTAACCACTACACCACGCTGGCTCCCAGAATTACACCCAATCCCACTCCAGGACTGGCTAGGAGTCTCCAGGTCTTGGCAACCATTTTTGGGATACTCTTGGAAGCAATTCTATTAGAGGTGGCAGCGGCTTGATCTTCTGACAAAGACTAGCGTGGCGCAATCTCCAGGAAGAGTTTCAGTCAGAGGAGCGGGCAACGCCACAACCACAACGTGTTTCATTGGCATAGCTGGGGCCCAGTGAGCCCCAATGGACATCTTGGGTTTGCCTGCTTGCCCCAACCCCATTCCCACCCTGCAGGCTGCGGAAATGCAACCCCAGGCTGAATCACAAGGCCCAGCTCAACGTGCAAGGAGGAAGCGGGGGTGGAGATGTGCCACGATGATCCTAGGATGCCACCGGGTGGGACGAGGCAGGCAAGTACCCAGTCCCACGGCCTGCCATGTGGATAATAAGGACGATCGCCAGGAACCTAGGGAGCTAGCACATACCACAGAGTCAGACCATTGCTCCATCTAGCTCAGTGTTGTCTCGACCCGCAGCAGCTTCTGCAAGGTTACTGGCAGGAATCATCCAACCCTAACTGGGAGATCCCGGGGAGAGAAGCCGGCGGGAGGGACCTTTTGCATGCATGCAGGCTAGGAGGGGGCGGCACAAACGCGGCTGACTTTACATCTACTGCTGGCGGGGGAGGCAGGCAGGCGCCCGTCCAGGCGGTTCACACACACAGGCGAGTCCCCCACAGGTGTTGCTCCTTCCACCCCGCTCATGCCATGCCTGTCCTCACCCTCCCAACTTCGCCGCTTTCTCTCTCTCGCCTCCCCTGCACGATCCCGGGGTGCGAATCAGGGGCGCTAGCGGGGTGTGTGTGCGCGCGCAGAGCATGCAACTCACCGGATCTCACACGGGGGGAGAAACGCGGAGGATGAAACTCCTGCAGCCCGGACGGAGCACGTTGCGGAGGGAGAGGCGGGGAAAGGAAGCGGCTTCCCCTCGGTTGTTATTATGCCTTCCTCCTTCTGATCGGCTCCTCTAGGAAGCAGGCAGGCTGAAGTTGGGCAGCCCCGCAGGAGGACCACCCCCTCCCGCAACTGCCAGCAGACCACTGAATAAACAAGAGTTATCTGGGTCTGAGCAGAGGACGGAAGAGATAAAGCCCAAAGAGCTCCATACGGAAAATATCTCCGTTGCTTTTAGTGTGGGTCTTTGTTCACTTTTGAAAATGTAATTGTTGTAAACCGCCCAGAGACGCGAGTTTGGGACGGTGTAAAAATATGTTAAATACATAAATCAGCTTTGGTAGATTTCCCTGAAAAGCAGTATATATCAATGACTAAAATAAAAGGCCCCTCAGCAGACTAGTCACTTCATGCCTTGCCCCCCTGGAGAGAGAGTGTTTAAAGGTGCTTAGAAGGCAGAACAGGAAGGCCCGTTTGCTCTGCAGGAACACCATCCCCTCCATCACCCCAAAGGTTCTTCCCCCATCTTTCTCTAATGCAACAGAATCAATGAAGCACATTAATCATTGCTCATATCCCAACTACAGTTACAAGGTGTACATTATTGTTAGGATATTTATTAGCCACCCTGAGACGTAAGTTTGGGCAGGTTATAAATTTAATAAATATAAACAAATAAATACTAGCTGACCCGGGGCAGAGCATCTGTGCAGTGAGCCTGTGGCGCCTGCCCCGCCTGCAGCTCACCCACCCCCACCCCCGCAGCTCGCCCACCCACAGCTCACCCCGCCCCCCACAACTCACCCTCCGCCCCCCCACAGCTCGCCCCCCCACCCCCACAGCTCCCCTCACCTCAGAGATCTTCTCACCCACACCTGAGCTGCACTCCGTTGCTTCCACCCCCCCCACCCTGCTGCCTATTGGCCAAGCTGCAGCCCCCCATCCCCAGAGACCTCCCCACCCTCACCTAAGCCTCCTCCTGCTCCTCCCACCAGGAACAGCAGCAGTGGTTGCCTGGGCCATTCTTCTCTGCCGCCACCAAGCTCGCTGACAGGCCCGGGCCCACCCTTGCCCTTGCTTCTGTCTCTCTTCCCCCTCCCTTCTTTTTCTCTTTCTCTCTCCTCCACTTGCTCTTCTCCACTCTTTCTTCCCCCTCCCTTGATGTTTTTTGTCTCCCTCCGTCCCTCCCTGCCTGAGTTAACGGATTTTGTTCATCTTGTTTCCTCATTTAATTCACACAATGGCAGCCTCCTTCTCCTCAAGGGGCTCTTTCCTCCCTCACGACCAGTCTTTTTGCAGACCCCTGCCTGCTATCATTCATATATATATATATATATATATATATATATATATACATACATATACATATACACACACACACACACATATATATATACACACAAATATATATATATATACTAGTGTTTTCAAGCCCGTTAAAATAACGGGCGCTAGTAGGGGAGAGTTCCGCCGTCACCGCCAAGAGTGCCCCACTCCCTCTTGCCCTTTCCCCTCCCCCACTCCTTCTTGCCCCTCCCCCCTGCCCCACTCCCTCTTGCCCCTCCCCCCGGCCCACTCCCTCTGGCCCTTGCCCCTCCCCCCGGCCCCACTCCCTCTGGCCCTTGCCCCTCCCCCCGGCCCCACTCCCTCTGGCCCTTGCCCCTCCCCACTGCCCCACTCCCTCTGGCCCTTGCCCCCTCCCCCCTCCCTCTTGCCCTTCCCCCCCCTGCATTTTTAAATTTTTATCTTACCGGCCCTCCGCTCCTCCTCCCGGGCGGCAAACAGTTTACAGTTTACATTTTCTTGGGCCTGATCCAGCAGGGCTCTTCCGACATCCTCAAGCCCTTTTACTTTAATCTGCACTTTCTCAGTGCACTTTTTTTCACCTGGCCAGGACCACTTTCGTCTATTAGTATTAGTGCTCAAGGTCCCGAGTTAAGCTTGCAGCTGCGGGGCAGGCTTGTTCTTTCTCATGCCCACACTAAATAGCTCCTGCTTAATAAGGGCTTTTTGGAACTGCTTGGAGCAGACCGAACCCAACGCAGCCAGCAAGCGGTGAAGGCGGTCAGCTGCGGCCGGGGAGAGGCGAGGGCTGCTCCGGGCTTATGCTGGCCTGCCGCCAGTCCGCATTCCTCACGCACCAGCCGGCCTCAGTGGCCTGAGAGGAGGAGCCGCCGGGGGCCGGAGCATCCGCCGCCTTTCCGCTCCTTATGCAACAGAGTTGGCCAGCGGGGAGGCGCGTGAGGCCGCGCAGAGTTCCTCCGCGACTCGAGAAGAGACGGAAGGAGCGCTGGGCAGGTTGCATTTCTCCTGCGCGTCCTCCTCTTCTTGACGCCTTTCCCAACCCCTAAACAAACCGGGAGCCACCCGCTGCCGCAGTGGTGGGCATCTCCGCTTCTCCTCAGCCCGGGAGGGGAATTCCCACCGCCCAGAGTGCTGTCCCCGCCGGCCAGATTGCTGCCCGCCCGCCCCGGTCTCCTCTTCCCTCCCACCTCCCAGAGTGCCGTCCCCGGTGGCCAGATTGCTGCCCGCCCGCTCCGGTGTCCTCTTCCCTCCCGCCTCCCAGAGTGCCGGCCGACAGCAACAGAACCGGCCAGCATGGCCACCTGGTGTCGGCGGTCGTGTCTCCCTCGGTCTGTTCTGGGCCTGCTCTTCGCACAGGCCCAGAACAGCCCAGGGAGACAGGGACGCAGACGCCAACATTCTAAAGCCACGGACACTCACTTAGCCTTTTATTATATAGGACTAGTATTTTTAAGCCCATTAAAATAACGGGCGCTAGTACCATTCCCCCCCTTTCTTCCTTCTCCCTCTCTCTTGCCCTCCTTTCTTTTTCTTTTCTTTTTCTCTCTCTCTCATTCATCCCTTCCTTTTCTCTCCCTCTTTCCTTTCCTTCCTTTCTTCCCCCTCTTCTCCTTCACTTCTTTTTTCTTTCTCTTTCCCTCTTTCCTTCCTTTCTTCTTCTCTCTCTCTCTCTCTCTCTCCATTCTTTCCTTTTCCCTCCCTCTCGCACTCCTTTCCTTTTTCTCTCTCTCTCTCTCTCTCCCTCTTTCCTCCCTTCCTTCTCTCTCCCTCTCTCTCCTTTCCTTCTTTTTCTCTCTCTCTCTCTCCCTCTTTCCTCCCTTCCTTCTCTCTCCCTCTCTCTCCTTTCCTTCCTTTCTTCCACCTCTTCTCACTCCCTTCTTTCTGTTTCCTTTTCCTTTTCCTCTTTTCTTCATTTAACAGGCTCGCTCTTGGGGTCTGGCTGCTTCTGTCTCCCTTCCGTCTTTCTTTTGTCCTTCTCCCTCACTCCTTTCTCCTTTTTCTTTCTCCTTCCTTCCTTCTCTCTTTCTTTCTTTCCATCCCTCCCTCCCTCCTCTCTATTTTCTCTCCTTCCTTCTTTACATCTTTCTATTGTCCTGTCTCCCTCCCTCCCTCCCTTTCTCTCTCTCTGTGTCAAAAAACCTCTTCATTTCCTTTTAGTGACTTCTTACTGCCCCCAGTTCAAGTTTAATAGAAAAGGACATGATGTAGTTTTAATGACAGGAAACCAATGCCGTCCAAATGAGTAAATTCCATCACTGGCTGTCACAAAGTGTGCTAATTTTTTCCTTTGATAAATTAAAAGCTATAAAAGTCTCTTTAAAGCGTGCAGCTTACAGTCATAGTCTGCCCCACTGTGCACTGAGAGTTGATAGAAAACTGTTTATACCTTATACGAAGGCAGTCAGTGAATCTAAAAGTGGAGAGTTTCTGGGTTGGGAACACTGTCCTCTACCCAGGGACTCTGAGTGTTAGTCTTCGCTCTGGGCTCTCCAGAGTGGCGACACCACCCCCCCCCCATTATTAAGGGCCAGATCGGCCCATGTGAATGTTGCCGCTCCCGCCGGCTCAGCTGCCCTCTCTCCCTCCCACCCATGTGCCGAGTCCTTCACCCAGGCCAAATCGGGCCATGTGAATCCTGCCACGCCACCGCCGCCACTGCCCTCCCGCCCGTCCTCCCAAGTGCCGTGTCCTTCGCCGGGCCATGTCCGTCGGGCGAAGAACTCCTTAATTTCAGAGGGAGAGAGGAGCTCGCAAGCAGAGCTCCTCTCTCTTGCAAAGCCTCTGCCCGTACTGGCGGTTTGGGTGTAAAGGACGCCTATTGCGTCCTTTACGGCCATAGTGTCAGTTCGGGCAGAGCTGTTGCAAAGAGAGGAGCTCTGCTTGCGAGCTCCTCTCTCCCTCTGAAATTAAGGAGTTCTTCGCCCGACGGACATGGCCGGGGTAAGGAGGGCTCGGCAGTTGGGAGGGAGGGCGGGCGGGCGGCCATCGGCAGTGCTTGGGGTGAAATGGCCGCCTGTGGGTTCCGTGAAAGGAGGACCGGGGATTGGGCCGAAATGGCCGCCGGTGTGGCCGGGACGGTGATGGAGGGCGGGCGGGCGGACAGCTATTGGGCCGTAATGGCTGCCGGTGGGACCGCGGAAGGAGGACGGGTGATTGCTGGCTTTCGGGCCACTGATATATTTATTTATTATTTCTCTGTGTAAAACGCCCAGAGCTATTTTTGGAAGGGCGGTATAGAAATCAAATGAATAAATAAAATAAATAAAATAAGTATTGAAAGAAGATTTTGTTATTCCTCTTGATACTATGTATACTAAGTCTCCCCCTGGCCAACTATTCCCTAACCACATTCTTATCTGTGTCAGTTCTACTCGCTTATGCTTAGCCTGCAAACACATGCGTGCGTGCTAGTTCAGTCTTTTCTCACTTTATACACAGAGGCTGCTTGGCATAAGCAAAGCCATTTTACTTTCCTTTCACTGTACGTCTAGCTACATGCTCTTCAAACTCTCTTCTTGCATCCCTTGCATTCATTCCGTTTGCTAGAGTTCATGTTCCTTGTTGTTTTCTTCATTTGGGCAGCAGGACTTCCATTTCTGAAGGAAGTCTGCTTCCTTTTCATTGCTGTAGAATCCAGAGGAGAGAATTGTGATATGCAATGTCTTGCAATGACAAGACAGTGGAGTTGATTCAGGAATATTAAAGGTGTAATGAGACAGGTATTGTTTACATAGAAGCAAATGCAGTCTGCCTTCAGTGCTCTTGCTGCTGGCTGGGTTTTTTTTAAGCCCCATCTCTACTTCAGGAATGGAACAGAAGTAACTAATAAAGAATAATAAAGTGTACTGTCAAGTCGATTTTGACTCGTGGTGCCCACAGAGCCCTGTGGTTTTCTTTGGTAGTATACAGGAGGGGTTTACCATTGCCTCCTCCTGCGCAGTGTAAGAGGATGCCTTTCAGAATCTTCCTATATCGCTGCTGCCCAATATAGTACCAGCGGGGATTCAAACCAGCAACGTTCTGCTTGCTAGTCAAGCATTTCCCCACTACTAAAGCACCATTCAAAAGCTGGCCTGGATCAATGCATGGATTCACCAAAAACACCACAGTAGCTTCCCTTATTCTGCTTATTAGCCATGCTGGAATCTTCCTGAACTTGATGGTACCTTTCCTCCCTTTTGGTATACATTCCAACTGAGCTTCTATTCTTGTGGTTTTGAATAAGTTCCATGCTTTCTGGAATGATTTGACCCTTCCGACTTTCCCTTTCAGCTTTCTTTTTACCAGTTCCCTCATTTTTGAGAAGTTTCTTCTTCTGAAGTCCAACGTATCCATGTTGGACTTTCTTGGCAAGACTCCCCTCGCATATAACCTGAATTGGATTACACTATGGTCACTGTTCCCCAATAGTTCTGTAACTCTTGACATCTTGCACCAGGTCCTCCTGGGCACCACTCCGGATTAATTCCAAGGCTGCCTTCTTGTTGCTTGGTTTGCAACCATCTGTTGTGCTTAGGCACAGTCATTTGTTATGTCTAGAAATGTGGATTCTTTGTCATTACCTGAATGTGAATTTACCCAGTCTATGTGTGGGTGATTGAAGTCACCCATTATTACAGCTTTGTGTCTTTTTGACACCTCTCTGATTTGCTTCTCCAACTCCAGTGTTGGAGTCCTCATATTGTTACCCATAATGATTCTGTGGAGGATCCTGGTCCTCCTAGGTTTTCTAGTTTATTAGATTCTACCCCTTCTGTAATATGCAGTGCTACTCCACCCCCAATTCTCCCCTCCCTGTCCCTTCTGTAGAGATTGTATCCGGGAATAACAGTGTCCCACTGGTTATCCAAACGTGTGTGAACTGCACTGGTTAAGTCTTACTTGGTGGGGAGGGACGAGAATCCTGCCCCGTGCTCAAATGCCTGGGGCAGTCCCCTTTTCAGACTGGTTGCTCTAGAATTGTTATTTTCTGGGGAAATGACCTTAAGTGTTGGGTAATTGATAACACAAGCGTTCCCTTCCCTAGAGTCCTCCCCTCCCCCCCGCCCTGCCCCCAAAACACTCCAGTGATTCAAGGCGAGATAATATGTAGATGTCCACACCTGCATCATGCTTTTATTGTGACTTTGCTGTATTTGGACGAAGCTGGATGGTGATCGAAATAAAGATGATTGATGGCCTGATATACTGCCACCTGGATAGGTCTTCAAAAGCAACAGAAGAGTAGTCTCTGTTTGACTACGAGTTGGGAGGGGCCTGGCCAGCCTGCTCCTAACAAGTGTACCATTTCATTTTGAACCCCTGTTGAAAATGTGACATCAAATCCTCATTTCGGATGTGCCTCTTTTGTTTAGAGTCTACTTTGGGTAGATTTGATTCCAACATCCGATTGTCTTGCAAAGTGGCATTATACCATGTATGTACCGCAGTCAGGACTTGATGGAGGATCATGGTCTGTGTGTCTGGAGGGCGGGAAGTGGAGATAAATATGCAGTTGTACCCAACTGTCTCTTTAAAGCCCACCTTGTAACTGTACCCTATGTAGTCACTATCAGTGTTTTAAAACATTAAAATGGTCAAATGCTTATTTGCCCCAAACTATGCTTCTGGAGTAGTAATACTTTTTTCAAAGCACATCTGAAGAGTCTAATTCTTTTGTAAAGTACAGCCAGGAAGGCAAAATGCTAACTTTTTTGCAATAAATTGGAGCTGCTAAGAGGGTGTATTAGAAAATTGACTTAGTAATAGAAGTTACAGTAGAGTTGTTAACAGTTACATTGGGACTTTCTGTACAATTGCCCATTTACAAAAAAGCATATGGGGTGGGGGCATAAGCTGGCTTACAACAGAATGTCTCAGCTTGTGGCCACAAAAATTTCACTTCTTCACTGAGTCTAAATCCCTATACTCACCTGGGAGGAAACCCCACGGAGCACAGTGGGGCATACAAGCGAACATGTACAATCGTGGAACCAACACCAAATGCCAAAAGATCAGGTTTTCAACGCTGGCATCCATATGCTGAATATTGACAGCCTGAACAGGAAAGCATGTAGCATAAATTTCTTATTGTAATAATTATAATTCTCACTGTTAGTGTTTGCTATTATCATTGTGTCTATGGAGGAAGAGTGGGTATAAAAATAAAATGTTAAAAATTGTTGCTTATTGTTATTACTTGATGATTTCAAAAAGCATAATAAATATTTATGATTAGGGAGGGAAATGTAGACTGACCAGGGACTGTGAACAAAGGCCACTGATCTTTCAAGGACCTACCAACACCCCTGGTAAGACATGTTTTGAAAAACTCCAACTACATCTCAGGGTGAAGGTCAGTGAATAAAGCTATAACCAGGTGCCACATTAAAGAGAAGGAAGCTGTATAAAATCTCCAGCATTGGGGTTGAACTGCACAGTCAAGCATAACATTTTATAACCAAGGCCCCTAATTTGTCAAATACTTCCCACAAAAGCTTGTGTGAAAATTAATATAAACATTTTTCTGATCTCAACAGAGTCTTTCCTATTTTTACCATAGGAGACTAGTGTCTCTTTTTTTCACCTTGGACATTGTGAATCACCAGAGTGTGTCCTTTGATGTGAAGCAAGCAGTGTTCTCCCCCATTTGTTTCATCTGTATGCAGAATGAGTTTTGTTTTGGGCAGCAGTATCAAGGCAGTGTGTGCACACACGCATTCAGAGAGGGACCTTCTAGATTCAACCTGAGTGGGATCTAATATTAATTGAGTGGACATTTTAAAACACGTGAGAATGTGCATACGTGCACACGTTCGAGGCCAAACTCACACGTTCGAGGTGTGAACTCACACTGAAGCTCTTTCCACATTTGGATCACTTATATGGTTTCTCTCTAGGGTGGGTTCTTTGATGTGAAATGAGGATTGTGCTTCGAGTGAAGCTCTTTCCATGCTCAGAGATTTATATGGTTTCTCTCCAGATGTGGTTCTGTGGTGTGTAGACCAGTGTTTCTCAACCTTTTTGGAGTCAAGGACCGCTAAATTCTTCGTGCAGAGTTTCAAGGACCGCTACATTCTTCATGCGCAGTTTCCCGGACCGGCAGTTAGTAAAGGGGTTTCAAATCTATCTATCTATCTATCTATCTATCTATCTATCTATCTATCTATCTATCAGACTTCTATACTGCCCAAAACTTGCATCTCTGGGCAGTTTAGAATGAAAATAATATAAGCATTAAAATAATTAAATTTGGAATCTTTTGCAAACATGGAATATTAGGGGTTCTCAACCTTGGGTCCCTCAGTTAAACTCCCATAACCCCCAACCACAATGGCATTTGGCCATTATGGCTGGGGATTATGGGAGTAGAAGTCCACCAATGTCTGGATACCCAAGGTTGAGAACCCCTGAATCTAAAAGCCTGGGTGAACAAATTTGTCTCCAGTATGTCTTCAGTATGTGTGGGGTGGGGGTGGAGGTGCTTGTGATTACTCAATGGAGAGGGGATGTTGGGCCATTAGAAAAATTCAAAAGCTACATGGGGGCAATGAAAACAACACACAAGCAAGCTTTTGAATCCCCCAAAATGCTTCATCAGGCTGGATGTCAAGCAAAGCAAAAAGGAGGTGAGGAGAGGAGAGCAGGGCAAGCTCAGTAGAGCCGGAAATCTACAGTTTAACCCTCTCATGATGGAGGTGGAGTTTTAGCAGGAGTTGTGTAGTCGCAGGGCAGGATCCAGACAACGTTAGTCACGACCACCCACTGGAATTAATTTAGTCATCTCTCATTTGTGTCAATGCTGCTTGGTCATGATCACCTGACTTGATCTGGATCCTGCTCTTAGATGTGCACTTTGTGAGGTGGACCTAATGAAACCCGTGCAGCTCCTCCAAAACTCGTTAAATTCGTTACATGGCAGGTGCTGGGAATGGGGTTTTTTTTAATGGTGAAAGAAAATGTGAAGAAGAGCGGTGGAGACCTGGCATTAAAAGAAAGGGGGTGATTCTGAGATGGCGGAGGGTGTGGGGCGTTGTAGTGGTAGATGCCTCATTTTCCTCGCTGGGGAGATGAGGCACTGTTCAGGGTGGGTGAGGCAATGGTGCACCGGACTGCACTCGGAAGGTCGCCTGGGTCCAAGAGCTGCCGCCACTGTGCTTGCGCACCAGAGTGTAGCAAGTGTTCCCCATCCTCTCTCACAATGTGCACTTCTGTGCCCCCCTCCCAACTCCCCTGCGGGAGCCAATCACACCAGCCTGCCTTTGGGGCCACGCAGCTCACGTGGTCCCACATGCTGCCCGCGCATACCTGCGAGGTGAGCCAAGGCGGCCCTCCTCCCTCCCTCCTCTGCTTAGCCCTCACCGCGGCATGATCCCGGCCAGAGATTGTCCCCCGCACCCGGCGAGGTCATAAAGGGGACCGCCGTCCTCCACCGGCGGTGCAGACCAGGGGGTTACAGGGGGCAGAGGGACCACAACACCCCACCGATGCAAGAGGGAAACAGCGTTCCCTCTCAAGGTGCCTCGACCACAATAGGCAGCTGGGTTTCAATCTATCAACCTTTGGCTGCAAACAATGAGCATGCAAGAACCAGCAGCCCTTCAAGTGGCAGCCCTTCAGGTGGCATACCTTTTCATGCCCCCACACCGCATACAGTTTGAAGCTGTAAAGATAGGGAATAAAATAGCTGTAGGAAGATCACAGCAGCACGTGGAGGCAAGGGACAAGAAGGTGATACTCTTCCTCTTCCGTACCATGTGCAAAATTGAGGAAGTGAGTGCCTTGATTGCAGTTGTTGGGGGGGGGGGTTGACTCTTAGTCAGGGACCGGCGCTCAACCCTTCGGGGACCGGCAGCGGTCCCCGGACCGGTGGTTGAGAAACTCTGGTGTAGACTGTCATTAAAACTCTTTCAATACAACAAGCATTTGTATGATTTATCTCCAGTGGGAGTTCTTTGATGTACAGTGAGATTGCTCTTCATGCTGAAGCTTTTCCCAGTCTTCAAGCATTTATATGGTTTCTCCCCTGTATGAATTCTTCAATGTGGTCAGGGGCGTATCTAGGGAAAATAGCGCCTAGGGCAAGCACTGAAATTGCGCCCCTGTTCAAACATCTGACACCCATCTTTCAAATAACTCTACCATAATATCAGCTCAAAAATACAAGTCAAGCTCATTAATCTTTTAATTAACAAATTATGGCACTACATGAAAATTTATATAAAGGCATTTGTTTATTGTCACGTCAACATCCCACTATTACTCCAAGGCGCCCAGAGCAGTGTGTCCATGGTTATGTTTATCCTGCCAGTTATATTACAATCAGATATTGTTTAGTTAAAGATGCACAATAAAAAGAAAGAAAAGGAAAAAGCCAGTTTTCTTCTAACATGAGATTTTAAAGAAGAGGCAAGGGGTGTGTGTGAGGGGGGGAGTGCTTGCACTACTAAAGTTGACCATTTCCCCTCTCCCCAAAAGAGCAACACAGCAGTTGCTTTGCATTGTAAGGGAAAATAAAAGGAAGAGAGTTCAAACAGCAATTGATCTAATGGGGAAATCTCATGGGGAAAGAAGCAGCGGGGAGAGGATAGTTTTGCAAAGAAAGGGCTCAGCTGATTGGGCAGTAAGGGAGTGTAGCTGGCAGAACCACGAGGAGACAGGAATGTTGCCTGTCCCTTTCAGGTTTCTGCAGCACTGAGAGAATTGCAGGGATAATAGTGACTCTAGGCCAGTCACTTCTCTCTCAGCCTAACCTACTTCACAGGGTTGTTGTGAGGAGAAACTGAAGTCTGTAGTACAGCGCTCTGGGCTCCTTGGAGGAAGAGCGGGATATAAATGTAATAATAATAATAATAATAATAATAATAATAATAATAATAATCTATAAAGCGGGAGCGGGGGGATAATTAAGCCCTACAACCCATGTGTTATGCCTGTATGTAATGCTGGTGCCTCGGCTAGGTTTGCAAAACTAAAAACGGGGCCTTTGAATTTCCTTGTGTTTTTAAAGGAGGGAAGTGTTGCAGAAAAGCTTCTCTCCCTTACAGGACCATTCTCTCGGTTGTTCCCTTTGTGCACAGTTAAACCCACAGCTCAGTGTTTGTTGGAATAGCCCAGTGGGGGAGACGCAAACGCAACCCGCATGGACAGGATCGTTTACCTGCTTCTCCTCCAGACGGCAAGGCAAAGGCAAGGCAGTTAAGGTGTCCTGCTTCCACCCACCCCCCTCCTGGCAGCGGCATGGGAAGCCTCCTCTCTTTCTCCCCCCCACCCCACCCCCGGCAGCAGCAACCTCATGCCCAGAGCAGGGCCTGCCCTGACGTCCGGCCCCCACTGCGTATTTCCCCCACTGCGAGGTGCTTGCCTGCACAGGTGTGGAAAGACACGGCGGGGGCCGAACATCACAGTGACGCTCTTTCTGCTGCGCAGGCGCACAAAGTGCAGTTGGGAAGACACGCGGCTGGGGATAAATGGCAATGCGGGCCCTGCTCTGAACACCCCACCACCACCACAACAGCCAATAAAACCCCAGACTGGGCAGACAGGCAGCGGCACTGTGGCACTCCAAGTGGCGCCCCGGCTACCCCAAACCAGATACGCCACTGTTGTGTGTGAACTTTGGCCGAAGCTATTTCCACACTCCAAGCATTTATAGCATTTCTTTCCAGGAGAGGAGAGCTGGTCTGGTGGTAGCAAACATGACTTGTCCCCTTAGCTAAGCAGGGTCCGCCCTGGTTGCACATGAATGGGAGACTTGATGTGTGGGCACTGTAAGATATTCCCCTCAGGGGATGAAGCCGCTCTGGGAGGAGCAGAAGGTTCCCAGTTCCCTCCCTGGCAGCATATCCAAGAGAGGGCTGAGAGAGATTCCTGCCTGCAACCTTGGAGAAGCTGCTGCCAGTCTGTGTAGACAATACTGAGCTAGGTAGACCTATGGTCTGATTCAGTATATGGCAGCTTTCTAAGTTTCTATGTTCCAATGTGGGTTATTTGATGTAAAGTAAGAGGAAAATTCATGCTGGAACTTTTCAAACTGCATATATTTATATGGTTTCCCCCCTGTATGGATTCATTGATGCAAAATAAGCCGTCAAGTTTGGTTGGAGCTCTTGCAACACTTCTAGTATTTATGTGGCTTCTTCACAAAATGAGTTCTTGGATGCACTGTGAGATGGTCAGCTCAGGTGAAGCACTTTTTGCACTCCCAAACAGTTTCTCCCCAGTGTGGATTCTTTGATGGATGGTAAATGATCTGCTCATACTGAAGCACTTTTCATACTACAAACATTTATATGGTTTAACTCTAGTGTGGGTTCCTTGGTGTTTAGTAAGATTTCAACCATCACTGAACCTCTATCCACACACCAAGCATTTATATTGTTTCTCCCCTATATGAGTCATCTGATGTTTAGAAAGGCTTACACTCTCACTGAAGCTCTTTCTGCATTCAAAGCATTTAAAGGGTCTCCCTCTAGTATGAACTCTTTTATGCTTGGTAAGAGATGTGCTCTCTCTGAAGCTCTTTCCACATCCCAAGCATTCATGTGGCTTCTCTCCGGTGTGGGTTGTTTGATGTATGGTAAGGTATCCACTCTGACTGAAGCTCTTTCTACACAACAAGCATTTATATATTTTTTATCCAGTGTGAGTTCTTTGATGCCTACTAAGATGGTTACTCACATTATAGCTCTTTCCACACTTCATGAATACATATGGTTTCTCTCCAGTGTGGGTTCTTTGATGTATGGTAAAGTATCCACTCCTACTGAAGCTCTTTCCACACTCCAAGCATTTATATGGTTTCTCTCCAGTGTGGGTTCTTTGATGCCTACTAAGAAGGCTACCCCTACTGAAGCTCTTTCCACACTCCATGCATGTATATGGTTTCTCTCCAGTGTGCGTTCTTTGATGTACAGTAAGACTGCCACTCATACTGAAGCTCTTTCCACATTCCATGCATACATATGGTTTCTCTCCTGTGTGGATTCTTTGATGTAGAGTAAGACTTCCACTCCTACTGAAACTTTTTCCACACTCGAAGCAATTATATGATTTCTCTCCAGTGTGGGTTCTTTGATGTATGGTAAGGTTTCCACTCCTACTGAAGCTCTTTCCACACTCTATGCATACATATGGTTTCTCTCCATTGTGGGTTCTTTGATGTCTGGTAAGATCTCTACTCTGACTGAAGCTCTTTCCACATTCCAAACATTCATGTGGCTTCTCTCCAGTGAGGGTTCTTTGATGTATGGTGAGGTATCCACTCCTACTGAAGCTCTTTCCACACTCCAAGCATTTATATGGTTTCTCTCCAGTGTGGGTTCTTTGATGCCTACTAAGAAGGCTACTCCTACTGAAGCTCTTTCCACACTCCATGCATGTATATGGTTTCTCTCCAGTGTGCGTTCTTTGATGTACAGTAAGATTGCCACTCCTACTGAAGCTCTTTCCACATTCCATGCATACATATGGTTTCTCTCCTGTGTGGATTCTTTGATGCAGAGTAAGACTTCCACTCGTACTGAAACTTTTTCCACACTCGAAGCAATTATATGGTTTCTCTCCAGTGTGGGTTCTTTGATGGACAGTAAGGTCACTACTCATAATAAAGCTCTTTCCACACTCCATGCATACATAAGGTTTCTCTCCAGTGTGGGTTCTTTTATGGGATTTGAGGCACATAGCTCGGCTGAAGCCCTTTCCGCACTCCATGCATACATATGGTTTCTCTCCAGTGTGGGTTCTATGATGGACTGTAAGTTGCCCATTCTGACTGAAGCTTTTTCCACACTCCATGCATATATACGGTTTCCCTCCAGTGTGGGTTCTTTGATGTGATTTGAGGCACATAGCTCGGCTGAAGCCCTTTCCACACTCCATGCATACATATGGTTTCTCTCCAGTGTGCATTTCCCATTGAGGAATAAAGCTTGGTGCAGATCTGAAGCTTTTCCTACTCACAGGATACAGACTTTTCTCATTTCCTCTCTCCATTTGTACTTGGATTATAATGACCTCACCAGGCTGAGAAGCAGAAGAACCATTCCTTATCTCCTCTTTTGCCTCAGTTTTTATTCTCTGCTCTTCGCTCTTTTCCCATCTGGTACCTCCAAGCAATTCACGGTGGGTCTTTCCCTCAATCTTGTTCTCCCTCCCATCACCTGCTGGAACAAAGAGAGAAAACTGGTCAGAGCCTAGGATAGAAAATAAGCTGCATATCAATTAACAGCCCTCAGTTACTGTTCTGATCATGCAAGAAGAAGAAAGCCAAACTGACCTATTACACTGAGATACGGGGTGATGCAGCAGGCAGAGTACCAGCTGCCCAGGATCTCAAGCCAGCAGCAAGCCAGGCTCAATGGCTGGGTGAGAAGGGGAGGCTCATCATCAGGATTTCACCTTATTTCCCTGCAACCCCCCTCCCTTGGGCAACTCCACTGTTTACAATGTCTGAACTCATGTTTGTATGCCTTGCACACCGGCTGCCTAACAATCTTCCTTTCTGAGCTGACAGAGGAAGCCACAAGGTACTTTTGAGCCCCATAGTCTAGTTATGCTGCGTGATTTCAACACTGAGTCCAAGGCCTCCTTTCTGGTGCGAGTGACTCAGGATCTCACAATCTTTATGGGTAGGCTCCAACTTTATTTTATTTGTTTATAATATGTGTATACTGCCCCAAACCTGCGTCTCTGGGCGGTTTACAACAAAGCAAAACAAACAATAGAAAAGGTTAAAAAATGGTTAAAATAAATGGAAAAATTAAAACAATAAAAACAAAATAAATGATAACAGAAAAAGTTAAAACACTGCCCTTGGTTAAACATACAACTTAAACTTCTAAGTTGTTTCAAGAGTTTAATTGGTTTTATGTTTCTGTAAACCTCCCAGAGTCGGATTGGAGTTGTGTAGAAATATAATATAATAAATAAATAAACTCAGTTCTGGGTATGTCTAGCTGTCAGGATGCTTCCTTCAGTTCTATGCATAGCTATGGTAGAGAGCACAATCCCTCGCCAACTGCGAGGGTTCTGTTCCAGTACAAACTCACCATTGGCTAATTTGCAGTCTATGGAGAACAGTGGGGTTCAGGGAACCATGGTCATGTAAAGACCTAAAAATAAAAGGAGAAAACGCTAAAAAAACACTCCAAATCCTCAAAACTCCTTTAAAATTGCCATGAGTCAGCAGAAGGAGTGCACACATTGAACCTCTGGACATTTTTTTAAACGCACCCCCCCCCAATCGCTAAAAAATAATTTTGTCAACCCCCCCGCTCGGTAAAAATCACTTAAAATTGTCCGTAGTCAGCAGGGTCAGCAAGAGGAATGAGCAGATTGAACCTCTGAAATCTGCAAATCACCCAAAAAAATCTCACCAAACTGCAGATACTTGGGTCACGATTGGTGAGATTGGTCAGAGTTTCCCAGTCACAGACACTCAAAACTTTGATTGGGAAAGCCGTGACTGGGGAGGGTAGGATGACTGTTCAGGAAAGAGCTACGGGATGTGGGCACAATCATTAGTGTGGGACCTCAAGTAGAAAGACCTGGGTTCATATCCCCTCACCCATGAACCTCACTGGCCAATCCCAACTCAGCGTAATTTACCACAGAGGATTGCTCTGAGGATAAAGAAAGAGGCAGGGTTGTTTTGATTCAAATCTAAATCATGATTTAAATCACTTCACAGATGGACTCAATTTTAAAAGATTTAGATCACAATTTAAATCACTAGTCAGGTAGGGAGAGAGAGAGAGAGAGAGAGAGAGAGAGAGTGTGTGTGTGTGTGTGTGTGTGTGTGTGTGTGTGTGAGAGAGAGAGAGAGAGAGAGAGAGAGAGATGCATGTACACCGCCTGCAGAACAAGATTGATCAGATCTCTTATGTCTCATCCCCATATGTTAACCCCCTTGAGATTGCTTTAATTATAGGTGGTATAAAAATCTAGCAATATACATAAGTTAATAAATATGTTCATATGAAATAATTAGAAATCAAGAATAATATTCATGATGATATCTTTGCCCTAGGTTCTTTTTTTAATGATTTTTTTTCTTTAAAAAAATAAAATCAATTTAAATATTAAAACATCTGATTTAAATTTTAAAAATCTGATTTTGCCCCTCAGAAGACTGGAAAGGAGCCAATGAAATTCTGTTGTTCAAAAAGGGATCCAGAAGGATTCAGGAAATTACAGTCCAGTTGGCTTAGCATCTGTGGCGGATATGTCGATGGAAAATATACTTAAGGAAAAAAATTGTCAAAAATATAGAAGAGCTGGTCTTGCTGAAAAAGAACCAGCATGGCTTCTGCAAGGGCAAGTCTTGCCTCACTCACCTTTTGGAAGTCAACAGGCATGTGGATAAAAGTGATCCAACTGACATAGTATCTTTGGACTTCCAAAAAGCGTTTGAGAAACTTCCCCACCAAAGGCTCTTGAGTAGATTTAGCAGTCATAGAACAAGGGGACCAGTTCATGTGTGGATCGGTAACTAGTTGAAGAACAGGAAACAGAGAGCAGGAATAAATGGACAGTTTTCACAATGGAGGGAAGAAGGAAGTGGGGTCCCTGGTATCAGTGCTCTTTAATTTATTCATCAATGCCCCAAAGTTGGGTAAAAGCAGTGAGATGGCAAAACCTGCAGATGGCACTAAACTATTTAAGGTAGTGAAATCTAAAATGGATTCTGGTGCTCCAAAAGAATCTCTCTGAACTGGGTGAGTGGGAAATGGGAAATGTAATTCAGTGTAAGCAAGTGTAAAGTGATGCATTTGGGGGCAAAACCAAACAACAACAACAACAGCAGCAGCAACAACAAACCCAACAACTTCACATATATACTGATGGGGTCTTGAGCTCTCAGTGACTGACCAGGAGAAAGATCTTGAAGTTGTGGTGGACAGCTCATTGAATGTGTCAATTCAGTGTGTGGCAGTTGCGAAAAAGACTAATCTACAATTGGGATTATTAGGAAGGCAACTGAAAATAAAAGTGTTAATATCATAATGCCCTTATACAGATTTATGGTACAGCCACATTTGGAGTATTGTGTAAATTTCTGTTCACCATATCTCATAAGG
This sequence comes from Hemicordylus capensis, assembly GCF_027244095.1. NCBI lineage: Eukaryota > Metazoa > Chordata > Lepidosauria > Squamata > Cordylidae > Hemicordylus > Hemicordylus capensis. The sequence goes on along the minus strand of NC_069658.1, from coordinate 231,718,494 downwards.
GACATGGAGAACTGGAAAAAGTACAGAAGAGGGCAACCAAGATGATCATCAGGAGTCTAGAACACCTTCCTTATGAGGTAAGGCTACAAAATCAGGGGCACTGAGTTTAGAAAAACTAAGAGGAGGCAGGACAGAGGTCTATAAAATCATGCATGGAAGGGAGAGTGTGGATAGCGAGAATTTCTTCTTTTGCCCTCAGAACACTAGAACCAAGGGTCATGCCGTGAAAATGATTGTCGGGAAATTTAGGACCAACCCCAAAGTATTTTTTCAGACAGCGCATAATTAATCGGTGGAATTCTCTGCCATGGGATGTGGTGATGACTACCAGCTTGGATGGATTTCACTTGGATGGTGAAAGGGGCGTAACCAAATCCCTGGAGGACAGGTCCAGCACTGGCTACTAGTCTTGCTGGCTATAGGCCGCCTTCAGGCTCAGAGCCAGGATGCCTCTCAATACCCATTAGGAACATAGAAAACTGCCATATACTGAGTCAGACCATTGGGCTATCTAGCTCTGCATTGTCTTCACTGACTGACAGTGGCTTCTCCAAGGTTGAGGGCATGAATCTCTCTCAGCCCTATCTGGGAGAAGCCAGGGAGGGAACTTGAAATGTTCTGCTCTTCCCAGAGTGGCTTCATCCCCTGAGTGGAATATCTTGCAGTGCTCACACATCAAGTCTCCCATTCAGATGCAACCAGGGCAGACCCTGCTTAGCTATGGGGACAAGTCGTGCTTGCTGCTACAAGACCAGCTCTCCTCTCCGTTGCACCAAACCAACAGCAGAAGAGAGGGCTTGCACCTGTGGGCTTCCCAGATGTATCTGATGGGCCACTGTGTGAAAGAGTCTGCAGGACTAGATAGGTCTTGGGCCTGTAGCAGTAGGGCTGTTCTTATGTTCTTAAGACATTAGGAATGGGACACAGAAAGACGGGTGCCTGGAGAGATTAGGGATCTTTCCCCCTCTCTGCAGATTATTATTATCATCATTATTATTAATTCAATTTCTATACTGCCCTTCCAAAAATGGCTCAGGGCGGTTTACAAAGAGTAATAAAACAAATAAGATGGCTCCCTGTCCCCAAAGGGCTCACATTCTAAAAAGAAACATAGGACATACACCAGCAACAGTCACTGGAAGTACTGTGCTGGGGGTGGACAGGGCCAGTTACTCTCCACCTGCTAAATAATGAGAATCACCATGGTAAAAGGGGCCGCTTTGCCCAGTTAGCAGGGGTTAGATTAATCCTTCCAAGCAAGGAAGGAGGATTCCAGCACCTTCCAGGCATCCCCCTTCCAGAAGAGGCAGGCAAATTCTAAAACTACTATCCAAACTAGAGATTGTGGGGCTTGAGAATCATACAGAGTTCATGTTGGAAAGGACCATGGAGGGCATCGAGTCCCACCGCCTGCTCAGGGGAGGAAAACTGCTCCAGGCAAGCACCACTGGCGGATGCCACTCCAACTGGTATAATTTTTTTAAAAATAAAATAAGTAAATTAAATAAATAAACCCCTGACTGAACCCCTCTGGCAAAGGAGATCTCGCCACTGCAGGAGTTCCTGCTGCAGGAGAGTCCCCCGGGGGTGGTGCATGTGGAACACCGCATCTCACAGGGGGAGAAGCCCCCGGGAGGCCAAGCAACCCAGGCCGTTTGGCGGAGAGAGGGTGGGGGGGACAGAAGAAGGAAGTGGTTTCCCTTTTTCCTTGCTTCTTTCCTTCCGATTTGCTCCTCTAGGAGTCAAGATTCCCGCACTTTAACCCTTAGATGGACCCTCACCACAGAAAACGAGGAGAACTACCCATTTAATGCCTCGCGCTAAGCAGGGCTGCAGTCTTGAGCTCCCCACCCCCAGCTTCTTGATACTACAGCTCCCATCATGCCCTAGCCCCAGTGGCCAATAGTGAGGGATTGTGGGAGGCGTGGTTCAGCATCTTCTGCAGGAGGGCTGAAGTCTCGCCGTTCAGTTCTGCATGGCCCCTCTCCACAAAGCAACCAGGGAACCATCTTGCTCGAAAGGGAGGAAAGAACAGACCAATGAACAGCTGTGCTTCGCGAAAGAGGCACCGGAAAAGAAGCAGGAAGAACAGCAAAGGAGAGAGAGAGAGCTCCTGCTGTCTAGAGTTTGATTTGACGCAAGGACTCCCTCCTTCCTGAAATTGGGCTTGTCTCCCCTCATGCCTCGCTTTATCTGTTTAAAGCTGCTTTTAATCTCACGTAATCCCCCCTCCCCTTGTCCTTTATGTGCACTTCCTCCACAGCATAGGGAGGGAGGAGCAGATACTGCTGCCTTGTATTTACCATAAGAAAAGCCCTGCTGGATCAGGCATAACCACAACTGCACACAGTATACAAAGATGGAGGATCTGCTCATAGGAACTTACCACCTTCCCTTTTCCAGTATTGAGCCTTTTCTCAGAGGAATCTTCCCCAAAGACACTCTTTGACTGCAACAGGAAGTGCTCCTCAAGTAAGAGGTGCTCAGTAGCTTTGAACAGGTACTGCTGCCTTGTATTTACCATAAGAAAAGCCCTGCTGGATCAGGCATAACCACAGCTACACACAGTATACAAATATGGTTACAGCCTGGATTTGTAAGAGGCCATAACAATATTGGGCGCTTTTGTTTTCTCTCTTTGCCAATAAGCCCTACTGTGGGATTTTTATTTTTATTTTATCAAGAGCTGCTGCACACCGTGAACATTTTCATTCTGTTATCTGTCATGACCCTATGATAGATCTCTCAGGTCTGGTTTGGGCAATACTTCATCCGCCTAGCATGCCACACATGTTCAGGATGTGAGTGCCCATGTCCTTCCACCCTTACCAACACACGATCAGTAGGAATAGAATAAAGCCAACCTTGACCAAAAAACACCCCCAGTCAAGTCAGCCAATTGGCACAAAGCTTTCTGAGGCAAAAATACCTATATTCAGAAAGCTGGAATTTCAAGTTTTGAAGCTATGGGAGAAAAAAGTAGATGTACAATTGGCCCCTAATCCCCAAGTGGGTGGTACCTTAGATCTGAAGCCAAGCAAGGAGGTTTATGAAAAGTAAGTGTGTGTGTGTGTAGGTAGAGAGCTTAGCTGGAAAGAACAAGCTGAGGAAAATGAGCTGGCAGTTCAGAGTTCAAGAGATGGAGAGTGATAAGATGGGGGTTAGAGCTGGAGGGTTTTTGGTTTGGGGGGAAAGGGGGTTTCACCTAGTCTGAAAAAAGCCACATCCTGCTTGAGAGAAGTTACACAGAGCTTAAAATCCGTGATTAGTTTAAAACAAAAAGACCAGAAAGACTTCACTTCCTATATATTTGTTTTTCACATGTACAGGTGAAACTCGGAAAATCAGAATATCGTGCAAAAGTCCATTAATTTCAGTAATCCAAATTAAAAGGTGAAACTGATATATGAGACAGACGCATTACATGCAAAGCGAGATAAGTCAAGCCTTAATTTGTTATAATTGTGATGATCATGGCATACAGCTCATGAAAACCTCAAATCCACAATCCCAGAAAATTAGAATATTACATGGAACCAATAAGACAAGGATTGTAGAATAGAACAAATATTTGGGAGTTCAGTTGATGCTCCAAGGCCACCTGGGAAAAATAGTGTCCTGGGAAAGGGATGTCTTTGGCACACACACACACTCCCGCACACACACACTTCAGAATAGAACTGAACTCCCAAAGAGGATGCTTGATTGGAAAGAAGAGCCTTTTACAAAGCATACATACTGTATATGTAAGTCCACAGACGTCACCAAAACTTGATACCAAGTAAGTGTGTTTAGCATCCCAGTGGAAATTTGAGCAAGGAAGGAGATTTAGATGACCTTCCAGGGTCCAAGTATTTGGAAGGTGGAGTGTGTAGGTTCATCATTGGAGGGCTATTCGATCCCCATAAGTAGAAAACCTGTGTTTCTAAAGCATGGGGGATGGGCACGAACCTTCATGTTCTGTTCAGTCCATTTACAGAGAGCTTTACTATGTAACAATCCCTGTTAACTAGGTAAAGAGGCACCTTTTCAAGTGGTACTCTGTTATATTTAGCAGGGGCAGAGCAACTGTACCTATTCAACCCCAGCACACCATCCCTACAGTGGCTATTTCTTTTTACACTCTGCAAGCCCTTTTGGGATGGAACCATCATTCCCCCTTCCACCAACACCATATACAGGTGGCCCTTGTTATCAACGGGGTTAAGTTCCCGCCAATTTCTGTGGATAAAAAAATCATAGATAATGAGAGCTTGAGGCTATGGAAATTGGGGGGTTAGGTTCCTCCAGCTGTCCAGCAGTGCCCCCCGCCCGCCAGAAGCTGCCATATTCTGAGTCAGACCATTGGTCTATCCAGCTCAGTATTGTCTTTACAGACTGGCAGAGGATTCTCCAAGGTTGCAGGCAGGAATGTCTCTCAGCCCTATCTTGGAGATGCCAGGGAGGGAACTTGGAACCTTCTACTCTTCCCAGAGCGGCTTCATCCCCTGAGGGGAATATCTTACAGTGCTCACACTTCTAGTCTCCCATTCATATGCAACCAGGGTGGACCCTGCATCGCTAAGGGGACAAGTCATGCTTGCTACCACAAGACCAGCTCTCCTCTCTATTTTTTTTAAACAAAAAAAATATTTTTTTTAAACAAGGGAGCCACAAAATGGCTCCGTTTAGCAAGATAATGGCCGTAAATTACCTGGGAGGTAATTTCTGGCCACCTGAAACTGCAGATATTCATAACAAAATTATACCGATTTGTTTATTTTTAATAACCTCAATACAAAATTTTAAGGTGTCATTTAAGGAGGTAGGATAGTGGGTACCACCAGAGTTTGCGGGGGGATCGGTGTGTATTAGCCTCTAATGCTAGGAAATTCTCAGTGAAGATCTGCCACAGACACAGCCCAGCAATGTGTTCAGAGTTTACTTATGGAAGCATAAGATGATGCTAACCAGCAGAATGACAGCCACAATCGCCAAGAATATTCCTCCAAGAAGCTGCATGTAGAACCCCAAGGCTGAAAAAATGAGAGAAACAAACATTGACTCAGACTGGTAGTGGCTCTCAAGAAACCCAGGCAGAGACGCTGAGACTCTTGAATGGGAGTTGCTGTGTGCTAAGCCATGCACTGACTCCATGATGCAGAGAAGTGTTCCGCCTCTCTGAGCCATGCAGCTTTGCTACCAGAGATTTCCCTTCTCCTTATAGAGGCCCACCAAGCCCAGCATCCCAGGCTTTTAGGGGAAATATCAATGGCTTTTATTTTTAATTTAAAAGGCCTTTTGTGAGTATCATGCATTTATCTTATTGAATATTCTGTTCATGCAGAGCTGATGTACTAGGGTAGACTTGACCCAGTAGGGGAGGTTCTTTTCTGGGTAGATGGAGCCAATAATCAGCCCAGATGAGAGGTCTTAAAGATCAAAGCTTTTATTCTGCTGAGGTACTACCTTGGCTTATGCTCAAAGCAGGACAAAGGACCATTACAGAGAGCATACATTTATACTCTTAAAATTGTTCTCCAGAATAACATGTTGTTCAGTTCCATAGCAAATACGTCATCATGACTTGCTAAGATTAGGGAATAAACCACAAACATGCACGCAGGCAGACAGACAGCCTTATCTCAAAATTGTTCTACATTCTAAATCCCACGGTCACTCTAACTTATGGGGGATGGAAGACTACTAGAGAGAATACACAGTAGTAAGCATCCTTCTAGCAGAGCAGATCCTTGAGTGTGTTAATTATAATTATTTGGAGTTAATATAACTCCAATATAATTATTTGGAGTTCCTGCCTTCCCTGTGCCAGGAAAGTCTTCCTTTTCCTCCTTGGGACCTTGTTATTATGTGTATATCACTGATCACACCTGGAGTACTGCGTACAATTCTGGTCACCACATCTAAAAAAGGACATTGTAGAACTGGAAAAGGTGCAGAAGAGGGCAACCAAGATGATTAGGGGCCTAGAGCACCTTCCTTATGAGGCAAGGTTACAACACCTGCGTCTATTTAGTTTAGAAAAAAAGATAACTGCGGGGAGACATGATGGAGGTCTATAAAATCATGCACGATGTGGAGAAAGTGGAGAGAGATAAATTCTTCTCCCTCTCATATAACACTAGAACCAGGGGTCAGCCCATGAAATTGATTGCCTGGAAATTTAGGACCAACAAACAGAAGTACTTTCTCACACAACGCGTAATCAACTTGTGAATTTTCTGCCACGAGATGTGGTGACAGCCAACAACCTGGATGGCTTTAAGAGGGTGACAGCCAACAATCTGGATGGCTTTTTCATGGAGGAGAGGTCTATCATCGGCTACTAGTTGGAGGGCTAAAGGCCACCTCCAGCCTCCAAGGCAGGATGCCTCTGAGTCCCAGTTGCAGGGGAGTAACAGCAGGAGGGAGGGCATGCCCTCAACTCCTGCCTGTAGGTTCCCAGTCGCATCTGGTGGGTCATTTTGCGAAACTGGGTGCTGGACTAGATGGGCCTTGGGCCTGATACAGCAGGGCTGTTCTTATGATCCTCAAGCCTCTGGATAGTTCACTTCCTGTTGGCAGCCACACCCTTCAATGTGGGTAGTGGGGGCACATCACCTGCTTTACACAAAAAACACATGCAGGATCTGTTTGATGCTTGTAGCAGAGAGGTTCCTCCCCGAAAGAATTCCAATCAACGGATGCTTTCTAAAAACCCCATCTATATATTTATTCCTCCTGGGTGTGCCTTTAGAATGTGCATCCCAGCGCCCAGCTGATTGGCTGGCGGCAGAGGCGCCTGATAGGTTGAGGCGCACCCAGGAGGATTGGTCGCCGTGGCGGTGGTGGGCCTGGCCACGGAGGCCAGGCCCAGAAGGGGGGGGGAGAAAGTGGGGGGCAGAAGTGGGGGTTGGGAGGAGAGGCGGCTGGGCCCAGCCGTGGTCAGGAAGCGGAGACTGGGGCAGAAGGTGGGGGGAGGGAGAGAAGAGGTAACCACTGGCCACAAAGAGTGCACAGATGCTCTGTGTGGGGTTGGCTAGTCTTTAATAATGTGTCCAGCTGGGACGTCAAGTCTACCCATGGGACCAGAGGTAGGAATGTGCACGAACTGGTTTGAAGGTCCGGTGTGTGTGTGTGGGGGGATTACCTTTAAGGAGCAGGTAAGGTGCTCTTCCTAACCTGCGTGTTTCCTCCACTGGCACTGTGTCCAAAATAGCTGGTGCGGGGCAGGGAGGAGAGCTGGTCTTGTGGCAGCAACCATGACTTGTCCCCATAGCTAAGCAGGGTCTGCCCTGGTTGCATCTGAATGGGAGACTTGATGTGTGAGCACTGGAAGAGATTCCCCTCAGGGGATGGAGCCACTCTGGGAAGAGCAGAAGGTTCCAAGTTCCCTCCCTGGCAGCATCTTCAAGATAGGGCTGAGAGAGATTCCTGCCTGCAACCTTGGAGAAGCCGCTGCCAGTCTGTGAAGACAATACTGAGCTAGACAGACCAATGGTCTGACTCAGTATATGGCAGTTTCCTATGTTTCTTCCTATGTTCCTCTTTGCCACCCCGGTCAACAGCAAGCCAGGATTGCCCGACACCACACAGACTTACTGACTGCCAGAGTGCAGCTTCCAGACAGGGTAATGGGAGGCAGGGTAGGTGAGAAAGGAGGCTCTTCTCTCAGAGGCTGACCCAGGAGGCAAGCAGGGTGCCATGAGGCTCACACAGATCCCATTATAATTATTTAAAGTATTTATACCCCACCCCAATCAACCAAATCAAGTAAACAAGTTAGAAGTCCAGGCTAAAACCACCAGCAGAATTAAGTTGCAAATTAAAAGTTAAACCCCTGCTAACTTGGCAAAGAGGCACCTTTTAACGTGGTGATTCTCTTTACTGAGCAGGGGGAGAGTAACTGGCCCTATCCACCTCCAGCACAGTATCTCCAATGACTGTTGATGGTGTCTATCTTGTGTTTCTTTTGAGATTGTGAGCCCTTTGGGTACAGGGTTCCATCTTATTTGTTTGTTATTTCTCTGTGTAAACCTCCCTAAGCCATTTTTGGAAGGGTGGTATAGAAATCAATCAATCAAATCAAATCAAATCAAAATAAAATAAAACCTAAAGAACCTACCTGATACAACCAAAGATGGAACATTAAAAAGCCTCTTTTAAAATGATGTCTTTAAAAACCACTGAGGGAGGGAGCATGGTGAAGTTCTTCAGGGAGGGTGTTCTAAAGCGGGGGCCACAACTGAAAAGGAACTGTCTCTAGTCCCTGCCAACCAGACTAGCCTAGGGAGTCTAATGCATGAGGGTAGATTAAAATTAGGAAAAGACAGTATTCACTTCCCAGGATCCACCACACCCTCTCCTCTCCCTCCTCTGCAGTATCTCGCCAGGCTCTTCCCGGGCCACGTCCAGTGGCTCTGGGAAGCCATTGTGCTCCAGGTGGCACTGGTAGCGGTCCGTGTCCTTGGGGTCAATGTCAGTGCTGAGCCAGGTGTGGTAGGTCCCATCTGAATTGGGAGTGACGCCCCCACAGAGGGTCTCCTGCTCCCAGACCTCCCCGTCCTTCCTCCAGGTGGCATTGATCTCCTTGGGATAGAAGGCACTAATCCGGCAGATGAGGGTTTCCAGGTCCTCATAGCTCACGCTGGATGCCACCTTCACTGTTGGGGACTCTGTGAAAATGGCACTGTGGGTTAGTACTGATGTTCTCCATTGGCTGACAACTAGGCTGGATGTTGTACTTGAACAGCAGCAAGGAACCCAACCAGTGTTCCTTCTAAGGCAGGCGCATGTATGTGCACACACAAGTTTTCTGATGTCTGCTCAGTTAACTCTGAATGCATGTGTGCACACACTGCCATGATACTGCCACCCAGAACCAATCTTATTCCACACATAGATGAAGAAAATTAAAGGGAACACAGGCCATAGTATAGTAAGGAGTGCCTATACCAACCCTAAAACTTCCAAAGATGACAGTTACCCAGCCCTGGTTGTTTTTACACTGTAAACTCTTAAGGACCGGGAAGATCCGAGTTCAAATCCACATTCAGCCATGATACCTGCTTTGGGACAGTTGCTTCTCTCTCAGCCTAGCCTACTTCACAGGGTTGTTGTGAGGAGAAACTTAAGGATGTAGTACACCGCTCTGGGCTCCTTGGAGGAAGAGCAGGATATAAAATGTAAACAAGCAAGCAAGCAAGCATGCTGAACTCCCCAGGTTCAATCCCCAGCATCTCCAGGTATATGTTGTGCAGTATATATTGGCTAGTCAGTGGGAGAAATGAAATGATTCTCACCTTCACCCCAGAGCATCTCCCCTTCCCCTCCTCACCTGTCCTTAGCAGAGTATCTTTCCCATAGACCAAGTAATTTTGCAGCCCTCAGTGCATTTCTCCTCCTCCTTCCCCTCCTCACCTGTCTTTAGCAGAGTATCTTTCCCATAGACCAGGTAATTTTGCAGCCCTCAGTGCATTTCTCCTCCAGGGAGGGCTCCCAATGCAGGGCAATGCTTGGGTCATCCTAACATTTCTTCTTGGTCGCTTGGGCTGGAGCATCAGCTGCCGTCCAGGTGAAGGTCTCCTTGTCCAGGCTGATGAAGTCCCTCCCATCTTAGCCGCACTGCATAAACCTTCCTTTCTGCTTCCCGTCTTTGCTCAGCTCACAGCCAACTAGGCACTGCCAGGCATGAAGTCCTGAAGGAGACACACAGAGCAGGATTGTCTGCAGCCTGTCAAACTCTCTCCACCTTTTGCAGCAGAAGCTTGTGTGAAAGGTTGGGCCTGTATGATCTCAGACAATTAAGGCCCAGGCGGGCTCGTAACTAGACACAGATCCCAGATCAGCAATACTTGCTTATCCAATGAAGCAGGGGTTCCCTTTGGTCCCCACTCCCTTTGGCTGTAGTCAGATTTGCAGAGACGACTTCTTTCCTGGGGGGTGGGCAGCATCCACCAGCAAATTCCACTCCCCTCCACTCTGGTTGTAACGAGTCTGCAGGGTGTCGCCAGGGCCACCTTGGAAAAGTCCTCGGCCTCCTGAGCATGCTGGGTCTCCCGCTTCCAGGGCCAGGCATCCTCTGCTTTCTCCATCCTGGCAACCTGAGGCTGATCCCTCCTGGTGTTGCTGTCATAGCGAGTGATGAGTTGGTCGCTCACGTGCCCTCCCTGTGTGAAGCAGGGCAGACCTTGGAGGGATTCTGACACCCCCAGGTGAAAATGGCACAGGGAGTGCCAGGAGGTACCTGGAAAGGAAGAGAGAAGGGCAAAGTTAAGGGAATCCGCGGCCAAGAAGACCCGAAACCGTGGTTCGTGGGGGATCCAGCCACTCTATAACTGTCCCCGTCCCAAATTAGGAAGTCAGGAGTACACCTTTGTGCGTGTGAGGCTCTGTCTGTAAATGTAGAAGATGTCCCAGGCAGGAATCAGAATCCCCTTTCTGGTTGATTCTGATTCTTCCCAGGCAGGAAATTGGCAAGACGGAGGAATCCCCAGGAAGTCATAGAGGAGGGAGAGAAGAAGAGGGGGCAAGAGATGGGAAGGGCAAATACGCAATGGGAGCTGGGAGGGAGAATCAGAGGAGGGGGAAAGCAGCCTTTGGGGCCAGTTGAGGGGCATCTAGAGCTGGAATGGCCGAAAGTGAGAAGGCAGTGGACATCTACAACCCCTGGGGGGAGGGGGAGGAAGAAGGGCAAAGAGAGGCCATCAGACACTGAGGAGGAGGAAGGTGGAGCTGCAGCAGAAGGGGAGACTCTAAACACTTCCTTTTTCAGGGCTGGTCCTTCTATGGGGCTAGACAAGGCAGTTCCTTCAGGGGGTGAGTGTGTGTGTGTGGTGGGGATGCCAGCACTCTGCCACAGGCACCACCTCACTTACCTGCCTCTCCTCTTTCATCCCTCCCCACACTACCCCCCTCACTGGGGTCCCCCTCCCCCCACTTCCCCTTGCTGACCACCACCCCACACACCTGCTGCTGCTTCCTATTCCTGAGAAAGCGGGAGAAAGGAAGAATGGCAAGCTTAATGCTGCTGGGGAGAAGATGGAACAGCAGCATATACCTCACTCTGGCCCTCATTGCCTCAGGCCATACCCTCAGTCCCCCCCCAGAATCTAGTTCAGGCTGCTACTTGCAAAGAAGAGGGCAAAAAGAGAAGTTGGGGCTTTCTTCAGGGCCAGCTCTTCTTCCATGGGGCAGGAGAGGCAGTCCCTTTAGGTAGCAGGTGGGGGGGGGGAAAGGGCACAATCCCCTCCTGGCAGCCAGGCATCCTCCTCCTCTCACCTGCCATCTCCAGGCCTGTAACCAGTTTGAATATTTAGGGGGCTTTGCAAAAGAAAAAATTAAGGGGGTGGGGCAGGTTTTACCAACCTACTTGCTCCCCGTTACATCACCATATAGCAGTTTTGAAACATTATTTGTTCATAAAAACTTGAGGCGATAGAGAAAAATTAGGCGGTGGGCAGGCGGGCCTGCACGAGTCCCTTTTGGCGATGGGTCTGGCCACCTCTTAGAAGATCAACCCTCTGGACGCAAGAGCCTAACTGCTCTCCGCACTTCACGGTTGCAGCACTAACTCCAAGAAATTTCCGATATGTGCTTCCGTGCCCAAACTACACAAAAACATAAGAACAGCCCTGCTGCTGGATCAGGCCCAAGGAGGCCCCTCCAGTCCAGCATCCTGTTTCACACAGCGGCCCAACAAATGCCTCTGGGAGCCCACAGGCCCTCTCCCCTCCTGTTGCGCCCACTCAACTCTGCATGTCTGGTCTTCCCCCTGAAATTTAGTTTTGACTGGAAGTTGGCAGAAGCCTTTGTATTATTAAGAAGCGCTGAGCAGCATACCTGGGGTGGCGGGTAGGTTACAGGCAGGAATCACCCAACCCTAACTGGGAGATCCCGGGGAGAGAGAACCAGGGAAGGACCTTTTGCATGCATGCAGGCTAGGGGGGTGGGGGCGGCACAAACGCGGCTGACTTTAGATCCTCTGCTGGCGTCTGGGGCGGGGGCAGGCAGGTGTCCGTCCAGGTGGTTCACACAGGCGAGTCCCCCACAGGTGTTGCTTCTTCCACCCCGCTCATGCACGTCCCCTCACCCTCCCAACCTCGCCACTTTGCTCCCAGAGACCTGGCTGAGGAAGGAGCAGGCTCACACTTTCTCTCTCTTGCCTCCCTGGTACGATCCCAGGGTGGGAAATGGGGGCGGGGGGTGGGAGGCGCTAGCGAGGTGTGCGCGTGGGCAGAGCATGCAACTCACCACCAGATCACACCGGGGGGAGAAACACGGAGGAAGTTCTCGGCCGCTGCACCCCAGACCACGTTGCTGAGGGAGAGAAAGGAAAAGGAAGCAGCTTCTCTGTTCCCTCTTTTCATGCCTTCCTTCTGATCTGCTGCTCTTCTAGGAAGCAGGCTGAAGTTGTGCAACCCTGCAGGACCACTCCCTCCCGCAACTGCCAACAGACCACTGAATAAACAAGAGTTATCTGGGTCTGAGGAGAGGACGGAAGAGATAAAGCCCAAAGAGCTCCATACGGAAAATATCTCCGTTGCTTTTAGTGTGGTTCTGTTAACCAACGGGTTACTATCTACTTGGTAGACGATAGGGTACGCACCAAGGAGGAGAAAACTTTATAGTTCAAATAAGCTTTATTGAATTCTGCAGAGTTAACAAAGTGGCCATCTAGGGGATAGCTCCCAAAGACAAGACGGACCTAAGATGGTGTCCGTCCAAAGCTTTTATACAACAATTGATACATCTGAATACATCATCATTCACAGCAAGCCAGCCAGGTACAACTCCATATTAGGCCAACAGGCTTACAATACTACCATTGTTAAAGGAGTGCTTATGCAGCTTTCGAGGAGGCAGTTCAGATACCAGCATCATCACCTCTCCTGACCAGTAGGCCAGAACAAAGCAAGGCATAGAGAATACACACTATGTTGCAAGTTACAAGGTCTGCGAGGCACAGAGTATGAGAACCAAAGCATACTAAGCAGATTCTTTCCCACTGACATACATTCAGGAATACAAGATGGAGGGGACTCTTGCTCTCTTCAGCTACCATCCAAATGGTGTAGCAAGAGCTCAGTTCTCCATTAACTATATACCCTAGGACCAATACATATAGATCAATATGAAATGCTTAGATTCACGGGTAACAGTTCTTTGTTCACTTTTTAAAATGCAATTGTTGTAAACCGCCCAGAGACGTAAGTTTGGGATGGTATACAAAATATGTTAAATAAATAAATCAGCTTTGGTAAATTTCCCTGAAAAGCAGTATATATCATTGACTAAAATAAATGGCCCCTCAGCAGACTAGGCACTTAATGCCCTTGCCCTGGAGAGAGAGGGTTTAAAGGTGCTTAGAAGGCAGAACAGAACAGGAAGGCCTAGTTTGCTCTGCAGGCACACCATCCCCTCCATCTCCCCAAAGGTTCTTCCCCCATCTTTCTCTCCAGGGGCATAGCAAGGTTGGAGTGGGCCCAGAGACGAGATTTTAAAATGCCCCCCCCCCATCACTGCCTTCCTCTCCTTCTCCTGGCCCAACTAGTTACAAGGTGGAAATAACAGCACAGCAGAACCAACTAATACAACAGAATCAACGAAGAACTTTAATCATTGCACATATACCAACTACTACTACTACTACTACTACTAATAATAATAATAATAATTATTATTCACATTGTATATCCTGCTCTTCCCCCAAGGAGTCCAGAGCGGTGTACTACATACTTAAGTTTCTAGTCACAACAACCCTGCGAAGTAGGTTAGGCTGAGAGAGAAGTGACTGGCCCAGAGTCACCCAGCAAGTCTCATGGCTGAATGGGGATTTGAACTTGGGTCTCCTAGTCCAGCACTCTAACCACTACACCACACGGGCACTAAAAACAGGATCAATGAAGAACATGAAAAAGCCTCCTTCAGGGGCGTAGCAAGGTTGGAGTGGGCCCAGAGATGAGATTTTAAAATGCCCCCCCCTCAAAGTCCAGGGCCTCCGCACACCCCAGGTTCCCAAGGATTTAAGTCTGATATTTCAAAATAAGTATGCTGCCTGGAAATACATTTCACTGAATACACACACGCACACGTCACAATATATAGTGATATACATTGAGTACTATACATCTGTGCTACTTTTAATGCCTAGAACACACTAGAAAGACAAATTATTAAAATGGCCCCCTCGCTGCAGATTAGCAAAGGAGACTTTCAACCATGCAGGGTGAGCCTATGTTTGTTTTCTCAGAATTCTGAACAAATTCAGTCAAGTTTGATTCCAGGAGGTTTTTCAAATGGGGCTTTTAAAGCCCTTTAACACACATCTCCTCTGGAATGGAGGTGCTGCATTTACATGGCCAGATTTACCCTGAAGTCCCTGCGAGTTATTGGGGAGCAGTTCACACACAAGAAAAATAAAATAAGAGCACCACACATGCTTCACAGTTCTCACTCAGACCTTCTGGGTTGCAAAACAACTTGAACATAAGTGTATTTATAAATGAATGTAGTCTTAATGCTACATCAATTTTAATCTCCGTAATACTGCAACACTTTCTTTATATTGCATTTACTGTATAGTATTACTGTTTTACAACTTGTGCTGGTCAACGACCGTAATAAAGATTATTATTATTATAATTATTATAAATGAATGAATAAAATATATATAATACTGTTTGTTCCAATAGTTTTTGTAATTTTCTGCCATGAAACAAGCCACTTATAGGACTTTTTAGATAGTTTTTTTTTTAAGCCAGCAAATTTTCCAAGCTGTTTTAAAATAAATATTCAGAGACTTCTCAGTCCCACCCCCCATATCAAAGCCCTATGGCAAGCAGATCCCTATATATCCGGGGGGTGGGTGGGGGGTGGGAAAGGTAACCACAAAAAGGAGTTCACACTCTACCTGGCAAATGATGGGCTGGGCTGGGCAGGGCAGCAAGGGGTCTTCTGCTGCAGAGAACAGTGGTGGCCACTCTGGCTGCCTCCTCCTTCCTGGCTGGCTTGGGCCCTACTCGAGTTCAGGCTTCACTGCGGCCTACACCAGACCTCCGTGGAAGCCCCGCCCACCCGCCAATCAGCTGAGAGGCGGGAGAAAAGGAGCTCTTTGCAGCTTGTCTGCTGCTTCCATTGCGGGCCAGGTGAACAAGCAGGAGAGACGGCGAACAGGGCAAGTGGCTGAGGGGCCTTGGGGCTGGGCAGGGGACAATGGGGAGTCACGTGAGGTGCCTCTGGGGGGCCCCTCCAGGCAGTGGGGCCCCTAGACAACTGTCTCCCCTTGCCCGATCGTTGTTACGCATGTGGCCTCCTTCAGAAGGGGTGTGTTGTTGTTTTTTAAAAACGTGGCCAAGCTCTTCAGGGAGGGCCTTCCAAAGCCGAGGGGCCACAACCGAAAAGGCTCTGTCCCTAGTCCCCACAAACAGGATCTCCCTCAGTGGTGGGGCCATGAGCCAACAGGGCCTGAGAGGATGAACGGAGGGCCCTGGCAAACTGATATGGGCAAATGTGGTCCGACAGCTTCCCCGGCCCCAAGCCATGTAGAGCTTTGAAGGTGTGACTCAGAGTGCCGTGTGTGGGGCACACGTTTGGGAGCACAGTGCCACGAGTGGGGCAGGAGCAGCTATGGTGGGGTGGGGGGACTCCAGGAGTCAAACTGCCTTCCCCTTGGCCTCCCCCAGCCCCGGTAAAGGAGGTTGTGTACAACCTCAATATCTCCCATCTCATATTCCATGCATTCATCTGTAGTTGAGTGGGGCTAATCACTCTTGCATGGTCACCTTTTTTCCAAACCAAAGCCAAAAGCAAAAACTCTGCAGTCCGCTGAAAGTCAAGTGTACGTCCATTTCTTTCTTTCTTACATGTATATCCCGCTCTTCCTCCAAGGAGCCCAGAGCGGTGTCCTACCTACTTAAGTTTCTCCTCACAACAACCCTGTCAAGTAGGTTAGGCAGGCTGAGAGAGAAGTGACTGGCCCAGAGTCAACCAGCAGGTATCATGGCTGAATGAGGATTTGAACTCGGGTCTCTCCGGTCCTTACTCCTGCACTCTGAGCACCACGCTGGCTACACCACGCTGGCTCTTCATTGAGGACTTCTTAATTGTGAAGGAATGACAGATCTCCCTTACATATACAGAAGAGTCAGAAGTACCCATCTGTATCAGATCAAGGTCCCCTCGTCCAGCATTCCTGGCAAGGATAGGAACATAGCAACACATGAAGCTGCCATATACCCAGTCAGACCTCGGGTCTATCTAGCTGAGTATTGTCTTCACAGAGTGGCAGCGGCTTCTTCTCCAGGATTGCAGGCAGGAATCTCTCTCAGCCCTCTCTTGGAGAAGCCAGGCAGCGGGAGGGAACTTGCGACCTTCTGCTCGCTCCAGAGCGGCTCCATCCCCTGAGCCGAATATCTACCAGTGCTTACACATCAAGTCTCCCGTTGATATATGCAAGCAGGGTGGGCAGGGGCGTAGCCAGCCCGCCGGCGGCCTGTGTGCGGCCAGCAGGCGCCCTGATAGCCCCGCCCCCATATTTGACATCAGACGCAGGGGTAGCCACGCCCCCGCGTCTGACATAAGACACGGGGGCGTGGTCTGGCTCCCGAACTGAGCCTTGAGGCTCCGTTTGGGAGTTGCTTGCACTTTAAGTGCTGAAGGGGCCACGCGGCCCCTTCGGCAGTTAAACGAAGGCTGGAGCTGCCTTCGCAGCACAGCCCAGGAGCTAAACTACCACCCCTGCATCTGACATCAGACGCGAGGGGCGTGTCAGGGCCGCGAATGGTGGCTCCTGATTGGCCACCGGCCCGGGTTCTTTGAACCCGTTGGCCCAATGGTGGCTCCGCCCCTGAGGGTGGGCCTAAGGGGACAAGTCATGCTTGCTGCCCCACAAGCACCCCAACCAAAAAAGCACCTTGAGGAGTGGAGGGGAGAGAATGGTTTGGGTTTTGGCAGTTGGCCTTCGGAGGTAGCTCTGGAGGGCTGGTCTGAGGAGAAGAGCCTTTGTAGATGCGGCCGCTGTATCTTGGAGGAGCCCTTGACATGAAGCCAGATGGGGCCACACGCATGCACGCACGCACGTCGGGGAGACATGAAGCTCATGCGCTATGTGCGCATGCGCAAAAGACTCTGTGCAGCACTCAAGTGGGAGACTCAAGTATCCTGCCAGCCCATTTACTACATAGAATACACACGCTGGAGGGGGGAAAGCGGCAGGAGGGGTAAGTAAACCCTCCCTCACCCTTAAAGGAACCCCCCACCCGAACCGGCCAGGTCTGGACCAGTCTGGAAGGCTTTAGAATGGCCTCTGGACTGGTCCGGGCCCGTCCCTACCTCCAGCCTGAAGGGCAGGATGCCTTTGAGTCCCAGTTGCAGCAGAGGAGTAAGAGCAGGAGAGAGGCCAGGCCCTCAGCTGGTGCCTGTGGGCTTCTAGTGGCATCTGGGGGGCCACTGTGTGAAAGAGGATGCTGGACTCGATGGGCCTTCTTGGGCCTGAGCCAGCAGGGCTGTTGCCACGTTCTTAGGTCTGATCTGACCCTTGGAAGCCTGAGCGCTGGCATAGCGCTGAGGTTAGAGTGGCGAGGACAGAGACCGGGGGTACCTGAGTTCGAATCCCCATTCAACCTTTCCTTGAGGATTCTTGATTTAAAATACTTAGACTCCGCCCCTCCAGTACACTACTGCTCACAGCAATACCATACATATCATAGAGAAGAAAAAACAAGAACATCCACCCAATGGAGGAAACAAGTTCAACGTCAGTTTCAAAAGCACAATTGCTATGAAGTTCAGACTAAACCTGATTTTAAAAGCTACAAAACGAAAATTATAACAACTACAAGCTATAGAACCTACTGGCTATAACCCAAGAGGGGGCATGAAAAAGCCTCCTTCAAAAGGGGTGTCTTCAGTGTTGCGCCTAAATTCAAAAAGGTTTCAGAACAGCTTTTTAAATGACACCTGGGGAATAGCCCAGAGGAGATGGGCAGTATCTATTTCAGCAAAAGCCATCTTTTAAAGTGTGAGGGTTCAAAGTATTCAGATAAATCTAAAGGGGACAGAGCAGAACCACATAAGGAGCAGAGAGAAGGCTGTGCCAGCTGGTCAAAGATTCAAAAGAAAGATAGCAGACACCAGGGAGGAGATTCAGGGTATAGGTACTCATATGCCAATGCCAGTGAGAACCAGAGCTATTGTCCCTCAGAAGCTTAAGGCCTTTTCAGAAGGTCATATCTCAATTTGTTTAAGCAGACTTTGAAAGCATGCTCCCCCCCGCCCCCCGTCATTTGTCTACTGTCTTGGCTTTTAAAGGCAAGATAAAGTGTGCCATCGAATCAGTGTCGACTCCTGTGGTTGTCTTTGGTCAAATACTGGGGGGTTTACCACTGCCAGCCCCCAAGCAGTATGACATGATGCTTTTCAGCATCTCCTATATATCACTGCTGCCTGATATAGGTACCAGCGGGGATTCAAACTGGCAACCTCTGGCTTACTAGTCGAGTCATTTCCCTGCTGCACCATTAGGTACCTTGCTTTAAATTTTCTTTGTTCTGTTGCAGGGGTTCCCAAGCTTGTGGTAGCAAGCATGACTTGTCCCCTAGCTAAGCAGGGTCTGTCCTGGTGTCATATGAATGGGAAACTAGAAGTGTGAGCACTGTAAGATATTCCCCTCAGGGGATGGAGCCGCTCTGGGAAGAGCAGAAGGTTTCAAGTTCCCTCCCTGGCTTCTCCAAGGTAGGGCTGAGAGAGATTCCTGCCTGCAACCTTGGAGAAGCCACTGCCAGTCTGTGTAGACAATCCTGAGCTAGATGGACCAGTGGTCTGACTCAGTATATGGCAGCTTCCTATGTTCCTATGATGTTAGGATTTCGACCGTATGTTCCTAATCTACTCCAGAAGTTGCTGAACTGTAACTCTCATCCTCTCCTGCCACAATAAACTGTATCTGGGGATGATGGGAGTTGTAGTTCAGCAACCTCTGGAGTATCACAGGCAGGGGGCCCCCTAAAGTTGTTCCTAGCTAAGATTGGCTCCACTACAATAGAACATGCATCCCATTAAGTCTGCTGCACGCTTATTGCTCATATGTAATCATTAGCCTTAATAAAGAATTCATGTAAATTCCAGCTTGTGCGAGGTTCCCTTGTTTTCTCCAGATTGTTGCCATGAAACTCAGATAAAGAACTGAGAAGAGCAATCTCTGTTTGACTACGAGTTGGGAGGGACCTGGCCAGCCTGCTCCTAACAAGTGGAGTTGTACCATTTCATTTTGAACCCATCTTGTAAATGTGACATCAAATCCCCATTTCGGATGTGCCTCTTTTGTTTAGAGTCTACTTTGGGTAGATTTGATTCCAACATCCGATTAATAAGGTTGTCTTGCAAAGTGGCACTATACCATGTATGTACTGCAGTCAGGACTTGATGGATGATCATGGTCTGTGTGTCTGGAGGGCGGGAAGTGGAGATAAAACTCAACAAATATACAGTTGTACCCAACTGTCTCTTTAAAGCCCACCTTGTAACTGTACCCTATGTAGTCACTATCAGTGTTTTAAAAAATTAAAATGGTCAAATGCTTATTTGCCCCAAACTATGCTTCTGGAGTGGTAATACTTTTTTCAAAGCACATCTGAAGAGTCTAATTCTCTTGTAAAGTACAGCCAGGAAGGCAAAATACTAACTTTTTTGCAATAAATTGGAGCTGCTAAGAGGGTCTATTAGAAAATTGACTTAGTAATAGAAGTTACAGTAGAATTGTTAACAGTTACATTGGGACTTTCTGTACAATTGCTTATTTTTATGATGTATTTCCCAGACCCCATTTTAAAAAAAGCATATGGGGTGGGGGCATGAGCTGGCTTGCAACAGAATGTCTCAGCTTGTAGCCACAAAATTTTCAGTTCTTCACTGAGTCTAAATCCCTATACTCACCTGGGAGGAAACCCCACGGAGCACAGTACAAGCGAACATGTACAATCGTGGAACCAACACCAAATGCCAAAAGATCAGGTGTTCAACGCTGGCATCCATATGCTGAATATTGACAGCCTGAACAGGAAAGCATGTAGCACAAATTTCTTATTGTAATTATAATTCTCACTGTTAGTGTTTGCTATTATCATTGTGTCCATGGAGGAAGAGTGGGTATAAAAATAAAATGTTAAAAATTGTTGCTTATTGTTATTACTTGATGATTTCAAAAAGCATAATAAATATTTATGATTAGGGCCGGAAATGTAGACTGACCAGGGACTGTGAACAAAGGCTGCTGATCTTTCAAGGACCTACCAACACCCCTGGTAAGACATGTTTTGAAAAACTCCCAACTAAATCTCAGGGTAGTGAGTGAATAAAGCTATAGCCAGGTGCCACTTTAAAGAGAAGGAAGCTGTATCAAATCTCCAGCATTGGGGTTGAACTGCACAGTCAAGCATAACATTTTATAAGCAAGGCCCCTATTTGTCAAATACTTCCCACAAAAGCTTGTGTTAAAATTAATATAAACATTTTTCTGATCTCAACAGAGTCTTTCCTATTTTTACCATAGGAGACTAGTGTCTCTTTTTTCCACCTTGGACATTGTGAATCACCAGAGTGTGTCCTTTGATGTGAAGCAAGCAGTGTTCTCCCCCATTTGTTTCATCTGTATGCAGAATGAGTTTTGTTTTGGGCAGCAGTATCAAGGCAGTGTGTGCACACAGGCATTCAGAGAGGGACCTTCTAGATTCAACCTGAGTGGGATCTAATATTAATTGAGTGGACATTTTAAAACACGTGAGAATGTGCATACGTGCACACGTTTGAGGCCAAACTCACACGTTCGAGGTGTGAACTCACACGGAAGCTCTTTCCACATTTGGATCACTTATATGGTTTCTCTCTAGCGTGGGTTCTTTGATGTGAAATGAGGATTGTGCTTCAAGTGAAGCTCTTTCCACGCTCAAAGATTTATATAGTTTCTCTCCAGATGTGGTTCTGTGGTGTGTAGACTGTCATTAAAACTCTTTCGATACAACAAGCATTTGTAGGATTTATCTCCAGTGGGAGTTCTTTGGTGTACAGTGAGATTGCTCTTCATGCTGAAGCTTTTCCCAGTCTTCAAGCATTCATATGGTTTCTCCCCTGTATGAATTCTTCGATGTGGTCAGGGGCGTATCTAGGGAAAATAGCGCCGAGGGCAAGCACTGAAATTGCGTCCCTGTTCAATTATCTGACACCCATCTTTCAAATAACTCGACCATAATATCAGCTCAAAAATACAAGTCAAGCCCGTTAATCTTTTAATAAACAAATTAAAATTATGGCACTACATGAAAATTTATATAAAAGCATTTGTTTATTCTCACATCAACATTCCGCTATTCCTCCAAGGAGCCCAGAGCAGTGTGTCCATGGTTATGTTTATCCTGCCAGTTATATTACAATCAGATATTGTTTAGTTAAAGATGCACAATAAAAAGAAAGACAAGGAAAAAGCCAATTTTCTTCTAACATAAAACTTTAAAGAAGAGGCAAGTGGTGTGTGTGGGTGGGGGGGGAGTGCTTGCACTACTAAAGTGCAATATTGTTTAGTTAAAGATGCACAATAAAAAGAAAGACAAGGAAAAAGCCAATTTTCTTCTAACATGAAACTTTAAAGAAGAGGCAAGGGGTGTGTGTGGGTGGGGGGGGGAGTGCTTGCACTACTAAAGTTGACCATTTCCCCTCTCCCCCCAAAGAGCAACACAGCAGTTGCTTTGCATTGTACGGGAAAATAAAAGGAAGAGAGTTGAAACAGCAATTGATCTAATGGGGAAATCTCATGGGGAAAGGAGCAGCAGGGAGAGGATAGTTTTGCAAAAAAGGGCTGAGTTGACTGAGCAGTAAGGGAGTGTAGCTGGCAGAACCAGGAGGAGGTGGGAATGTTGCCTGTGCCTTTAAGGTTTCTGCAGCACTGAGAGAATTGCAGAGATAATAGGAATGGTTAAGAACATAAGAACAGCCCTGCTGGATCAGGCCCAAGGCCCATCTAGTCCAGCATCCTGTTTAGCACAGTGGCCCACCAGATGCCATTGGGAGCTTACAGTCAGGAGTTGAGGGCATGCCCTCTCACCTGCCATTACTCCCCTGCAACTGGTACTCAGAGGCACCCTGCCCTTGAGGCAGGAGGTGGCCTACAGCCCTCCGACTAGTAGCCATTGATAGACCTCTGCTCCATGAAGTCACCCAAACCCCTCTTAAAGCCATCCAGGTTGTTGGCTGTCACCACATCCTGTGGCAGAGAGTTCCACAAGTGGATCATGCGTTGTGTGAAAAAGTACTTGTGTTTGTTGGTCCTAGACCTTCTGGCAATCAATTTCATGGAGTGAACCCTGGTTCTAGTGTTGTGTGAGAGGGAAAAGAATCTCTCTCTCTCCACTTTCTCCACACCATGCATGATTGTATAGACCTCTATCATGTCTCCCCGCAGTCGTTTTTTTTCTAAACTAAAAAGCCCCAGGTGTTGTAGTATTGCCTCATAGGAAAGGTGCTCTAGTTCCCTGATCATCTTGGTTGCCCTTTTCTGTACCTTCTCCAGTTCAACAATGTCCTTTTTAAGATGTGGTGACCAGAACTGTATGCAGTACTCCAAGTGTGGTCGCACCATAGTTTTGTATAAGGGCATTATAATGTTAGCCGTTTTATTTTCAATCCCCTTCCTAATGATCCCTAGCATGAAATTTGCCTTTTTCACAGCTGCCGCACATTGAGTCGACACTTTCAACGAGCTGTCCACCACAACCCCAAGATCCCTCTCCTGGTCCGTCACCGACAGCTCGGATCCCATCAGCATATACTTGAAGTTGGGGTTTTTCGTCCCAATGTGCATCACTTTACACTTGCTAACATTGAAATGCATTTGCCATTTTGTCGCCCACTCCCCCAGGTTGGAGAGATCCTTTTGGAGCTGCTCACAATCCGTTTGAGATTTCACTACCCGGAAGAGTTTGGTATCATCTGCAAATTTGGCCACGTCGGTGCTTACCCCTGCTTCTAGATCATTTATGAATACATTAAGAAGCACCGGTCCCAGTACAGATCCCTGGGGGACCCCACTTCTTACTTCCCTCCATTGTGAAAACTCTCCATTTATACCTACCCTCTGTTTCCTGTCTTTCAACCAGTTAGAAATCCACACATGTACTTGTTCCTTTATCCCATGACAGCTAAGTTTCCTCAGGAGCCTTTGATGAGGAACTTTGTCAAAAGCTTTTTGGAAGTCCAGGTAGATTATGTCAACTGGATCACCTTGATCCACACACTTGTTGACACTCTCAAAGAAGTCCAAAAGGTTGGTGAGGCAAGATTTACCTTTGCGGAAGCCATGCTGGCTCACTCCCAGCAGGGCCTGTTCTTCTAGGTGCTTTACAATTTTATCCTTGAGGATGCTTTCCATCAATTTGCCTGGAACGGACGTTAGGCTAACTGGCCTGTAATTTCCCGGATCTCCCCTGGATCCCTTTTTGAAAATCGGTGTTACATTTGCCACTCTCCAGTCCTCTGGTACAGAGCCCGATTTCAGGGATAAGTTAAATATTTTAGCAAGGAGGTCGGCAATTTCACATTTGAGTTCTTTGAGGACTCTTGGATGGATGCCATCCGGCCCTGGTGATTTGTTAGCTTTCAGTTTTTCCAGACAGTTTAGAACATCACCCCTTGTCACTTTTATCTGACTCAGCTCTCTAGCCTCCATCCCTAAAAAGCCTGGTTCAGGAACAGGTATATGCTCAGTATCCTCTGCCGTGAAGACAGATGCAAAGAACTCATTCAGTTTCTCTGCAACCTCCATATCCTCCTTAATAATCCCTTTCACTCCCTCATTGTCTAATGGCCCAACCGCCTCCCTGGCAGGTTTCCTGCTTCTGATGTACTTAAAGAAGTTTTTGTTATTCCCCTTGATACTTTTGGCTAAATGTTCCTCAAACTCTCTTTTTGCCCCCCTTATTGTCACCTTGCATTTCTTTTGCCAGAGTTTGTGTTCCTTTTTGTTATCTTCGTTTGGAAAGGCCTTCCAATTTCGGAAGGAAGTCTTCTTCCCTTTTATGGCTTCCTTGACGGTACCCATTAGCCATGCTGGCATTCTCCTGGACTTAGTGGTACCTTTCCTCCTTTTGGGTATACAATCTAACTGGGCTTCTAGTATTGTGGTTTTGAGTAAACTCCATGCACTCTGGAGCGAAGTGACTCTCCTGATTTCCCCCCCTCAGCTTTTTTTTCACCATACTCCTCATTTTGGAGAAGTTTCCTCTTCTGAAATTCAAAATGTCCGTGTTAGACATCCTTGGTGATTCTCTCCCCGCATGTATGCTGAGAGGTTGGGGCAGCAGGATCACTTACTCCTGAGTTCCAAAGCCTGGAGGAGTTGGATAGAGATTGTTTCCCTTTGATAAGGTCCTGGCAGCTTAGTAGCAACTCAAAGAGGTTAAAAAAAAATCATCTAAAAGCTTCAGTGTGACTGGGGAGACCCGAGTTCAAATCCCCATTCAGCCATGAGACTAGCTGGGTGACTCTGGGCCAGTCACTTCTCTCTCAGCCTAACCTACTTCACAGGGTTGTTGTGAGGAGAAACCTAAGTATGTAGTACACCGCTCTGGGCTCCTTGGAGGGTGAGTGGGATATAAAATGTAATAATAATCATCTTCATCTATAAAGGGGGGGGCGGGATAATGAAGCCCTACAACCTATGCTTTATGCCTGTATGTAATGCTGGTGCCTCGGCTAGGCTTGCAAAACTAAAAACAGGGCCTTTGAATTTCATTGTGTTTTTAAAGGAGGGAATTGTTGCAGAAAAGCTTCTCTCCCTTACAGGACCATTTTCTCGGTTGTTCACTTTGTGCACAGTTAAACCCACAGCTCAGTGTTTGTTGGAATAGCCCAGTGGGGGAGACGCAAATGCAACCCGCATGGACAGGATTGTTTACCGGCTCCTTCTCCAGACGGCAAGGCAAAGGCAAGGCAGTCAAGGTGTCCTTCTTCCACCCACCCCCCTCCTGGCAGCGGCATGGGAGGCCTCCTCTCTTTCTCCCCGCCCCACCCGGCAGCAGTAACCTCATGCCCAGAGCAGGGCCTGCCCTGACGTCCGGCCCCCGCCGCGTATTTCCCCCACAGCGTGGTGCTTGCCTGCACAGTTGGGAAAAGACCCCAACCTAGATACGCCACTGTTGTCTGTGAACTTTGGCCGAAGCTATTTCCACACTCCAAGCATTTATAGCGTTTCTTTCCAGGAGAGGAGAGCTGGTCTGGTGGTAGCAAACATGACTTGTCCCCTTAGCTAAGCAGGGTCCGCCCTGGTTGCACATGAATGGGAGACTTGATGTGTGGGCACTGTAAGATATTCCCCTCAGGGGATGAAGCCGCTCTGGGAAGAGCAGAAGGTTCCCAGTTCCCTCTCTGGCAGCATCTCCATGATAGGGCGGAGAGAGATTCCTGCCTGCAACCTTGGAGAAGCTGCTGCCAGTCTGTGTAGACAATACTGAGCTAGATAGACCTATGGTCTGACTCAGTATATGGCAGCTTTCTATGTTCCTATGTTCCAGTGTGGGTTATTTGATGTAAAATAAGAGGAAAATTCATGCTGAAACTTTTCAAACTGGATACATTTATATGGTTTCTCCCCTGTATGGATTCTTTGATGCAAAGTAAGCCGTCAAGTTTGGATGGAGCTCTTGCCACACTTCTAGTATTTATGTGGCTTCTTCCCACAATGAGTTCTTGGATGCACTATGAGACAGTCAGCTCAGCTGAAGCACTTTTTGCACACCAAACATTCAAACAGTTTCTCCCCAGTGTGGATTCTTTGATGGATGGTAAATGATCTGCTCATACTGAAGCTCTTTTCATACTACAAACATTTATATGGTTTATCTCTAGTGTGGGTTCCTTGGTGTTTAGTAAGATTTCAGCCATCACTGAACCTCCTTCCACACACCAAGCATGTATATGGTTTCTCCCCTATATGAGTCATCTGATGTTTAGAAAGGCTTATATTCTGACTGAAGCTCTTTCCGCATTTCAAGGGTTTCTCTCTAGTATGAACTCTTTTATGCTTTGTAAGAGATGTGCTCCCTCTGAAGCTCTTTCCACATCCCAAGCATTCATGTGGCTTCTCTCCAGTGTGGCTTCTTTGACGTATGGTAATAAATCCAATCTGACTGAAGCTCTTTCCACACACCAAGCATTTATATGGTTTTTTTCCAGTGTGGATTCTTTGATGTATGGTAAGCTCTGTACTCTGTTTGAAGCTCTTTCCACATTCCAAGCATTAATGTGGCTTCTCTCCAGTGTGGGTTCTTTGATGTAGAGTAAGACTTCCACTCGTACTGAAACTTTTTCCACATTCCATGCATACATATGGTTTCTCTCCTGTGTGGGTTCTTTGATGTAGAGTAAGATTTCCACTCGTACTGAAACTTTTCCCACACTCGAAGCAATTATATGGTTTCTCTCCAGTGTGGGTTCTTTGATGTATGGTAAGGGGTCCACTCCTACTGAAGCTCTTTCCACACTCTATGCATACATATGGTTTCTCTCCAGTGTGGGTTCTTTGATGTCTGGTAAGGTCTCTACTCTCACTGAAGCTCCTTCCACATTCCAAGCATTCATGTGGCTTCTCTCCAGTGTGAGTTCTTTGATGTATGGTAAGGTATCCACTCCTACTGAAGCTCTTTCCACACTCCAAGCATTTATATGGTTTTTCTCCAGTGTGGGTTCTTTGATGGACTGTAAGTTGTCCATTCTGACTGAAGCTTTTTCCGCACTCCATACATGTATATGGTTTCTCTCCAGTGTGGGTTCTTTGATGTATGGTAAGGTATCCACTTCTACTGAAGCTCTTTCCACACTCCAAGCATTTATATGGTTTCTCTCCAGTGTGGATTCTTTGATGTAGAGTAAGACTTCCACTCGTACTGAAACTTTTTCCACATTCCATGCATACATATGGTTTCTCTCCTGTGTGGGTTCTTTGATGTACAGTAAGTTCGCCACTCATACTGAAGCTCTTTCCACATTCCATGCATACATATGGTTTCTCTCCTGTGTGGATTCTTTGATGTAGAGTAAGATTTCCACTCGTACTGAAACTTTTCCCACACTCGAAGCAATTATATGGTTTCTCTCCAGTGTGGGTTCTTTGATGCCTACTAAGATCGCTACTCCTACTGAAGCTCTTTCCACACTCTATGCATACATATGGTTTCTCTCCAGTGTGGGTTCTCTGATGTCTGGTAAGGCCTCTACTCTCACTGAAGCTCTTTCCACATTCCAAGCATTCAAGTGGCTTCTCTCCAGTGTGAGTTCTTTGATGTATGGTAAGGTATCCACTCTGACTGAAGCTCTTTCCACACACCAAGCATTTATATGGTTTTTCTCCAGTGTGGGTTCTTTGATGCGCACTAAGATGGCTAGGCACACTAAACCTCTTTCCACACTCCATGCATACATATGGTTTCTCTCCAGTGTGGGTTCTTTGATGGACAGTAAGTTGTCCACTCTGACTGAAGCTCTTTCCACACTCCATGCATGTATATGGTTTCTCTCCAGTATGCGTTCTTTGATGTACAGTAAGACTTCCACTCCTACTGAAACTTTTTCCACACTCGAAGCAATTATATGGTTTCTCTCCAGTGTGGGTTCTTTGATGGACAGTAAGGTCGCTACTCATAATAAAGCTCTTTCCACACTCCATGCATACATATGGTTTCTCTCCAGTGTGGGTTCTTTGATGTTATTTGAGTTACATAGCTCGGCTGAAGCCCTTTCCGCACTCCATGCATAAATATGGTTTCTCTCCAGTGTGCATTTCCCATTGAGGAATAAAGCTTGGTGCAGATCTGAAGCTTTTCCTACTCACAGGATACAGACTTTTCTCATTTCCTCTCTCCATTTGTTCTTGGATTATTATGACCTCACCAGGCTGAGAAGCAGAAGAACCATTCCTTATCTCCTCTTTTGCCTCAGTTTTTATTCTCTGCTCTTCGCTCTTTTCCCATCTGGTACCTCCAAGCAATTCACGGTGGGTCTTTCCCTCAATCTTGTTCTCCCTCCCATCACCTGCTGGAACAAAGAGAGAAAACTGGTCAGAGCCTAGGATAGAAAATAAGCTGCATATCAATTAACAGCCCTCAGTTACTGTTCTGATCATGAAAGAAGAAGAAAGCCAAACTGACCTATTACACTGAGATACGGGGTGATGCAGCAGGCAGAGTACCAGCTGCCCAGGATCTCAAGCCAGCAGCAAGCCAGGCTCAATGGCTGGGTGGTTGGGAAGGGGAGGCTCATCATCAGGATTTCACCTTATTTCCCTGCAACCCCCCTCCCTTGGGGGGGCAGCCCCCTCCCTGGCTGCCACATTCTGGACCAACTGTAGTTTCCAGACTACATACAAGGGTAGCCCCACATAGAGCGCACTGCAGTAATCCAGTCTACAGGTTACCGGCATATATATCTCTCTCTACCATATATATCTCTATATATCTCTGTAATATTTCCAAGCAAACGTCAACTTCAAGTATGCTTGTTTCGACAGTGAGAATATGTGATAAGAAAGAGTGGCTGAATTTTAATTTAATCTCATCTTTTTAACCTGTGCTAACTGGACAAAGAGGCACCTTAGAGTAATTGGCCCTATCCACCCCCAGCACAGTACCTCCAGTGACTGTTGCTGGTGTCTATCTTATGTTTCTTTGTGAGCCTTTCGGGGACAGGGATCTATCTTCTTATTTATTATTATTTCTCTGTGTAAACCACTTTGGAAACTTTTTTTGTTGAAAAGCAGTATATAAATAGTTGTTGTTGTCTTTTAAAGAAAAGCATCTGCCTTGGTTTTCACATCACGTACGATTATCTAGGTGTTCAAACGGGATACCTTAAGTTTATCCTCACAACATCCCTATGAATAAGTTAGGCTGAGGGGGAGATGAGACGGCCTCACAGTAGCAGACGGCTCCATGGGAAACAGAAGAATTGACAATTAGGCCGGAATGGCTTCTGAAGAGTGCTTAGAGATACAGTTGGCAATCTGAGGTTTTCACACCTCATATCCTGTCATAGCCCTCTGCTTCACCAAGAATTGGACCAATCCCTGTAAAAATCCAGCTAAACTAGTATGGAATATATAGACAGAGCAAATCCAGAAGTCTGTGGTTCTGATCATGCCTGAATAGAAATATTGCCATGTGATTTTCCCCCTCAGAGGACTGGAAAGGAAACAATGAAACTCTGATGTTCAAAAAGGGATCCAGAAGGATTGGGGAAATTACAGTCCAGTTGGTTTAACATCTGTGTTGGATATGTCAATGGAAAGCATACTTAAGAAAAACATTGTTAAACATACAGGTGAAACTCAGAAAATTAGAATATCGTGCAAAAGTCCATTAATTTCAGTAATGCAAATTAAAAGGTGAAACTGATATATGAGACAGACGCATTACATGCAAAGCGAGATAAGTCAAACCTTAATTTGTTATAATTGTGATGATCATGGCGTACAGCTCATGAAAACCCCAAATCCACAATCCCATAAAATTAGAATATTACATGGAACCAAGAAGACAAGGATTGTAGAATAGAAGAATATCGTACCTCTGAAAAGTATAAGCATGCATATGTATTCAGTACTTGGTTTGGGCCCCTTTTGCAGCAATTACTGCCTCAATGCGGCGTGGCATGGATGCTATCAGCCTGTGGCACTGCTGAGGTGTTATGGAAGACCAGGATGCTTCATTAGCGGCCTTCAGCTCTTCTGCATTGTTTGGTCTCATGTCTCTCATCCTTCTCTTGGCAATGCCCCATAGATTCTCTATGGGGTCAGGTCAGGCGAGTTTGCTGGCCAATCAAGCACAGTACACTGTATACTTTTCGGAGGTCATTCATAACCACAACTGCACACAGTATACAAAATGGAGGGTCTGCCCATAGGAACCTACCACCTTCCCTTTTCCAGTATTGAGCCTTTTCTCAGAGGAATCTTCTCCAAAGCCACTCTTTGACTGCAACAGGAAGTGCTCCTCAAGCAAGAGGTGCCCAGTGGCTTTGAACAGGTACTGCTGCCTTGTATTTACCATAAGAAAAGCCCTGCTGGATCAGGCATAACCACAGCTGCACACAGTATACAAATATGGTTACAGCCTGGATTGGACACTTTTGTTTTCTCTCTTTGCCAATGAGCCCTACTGTGGGATTTTTATTTTTATTTTATCAAGAGCTGCTGCACACCGCGAACATTTTCATTCTGTTATCTGTCATGACCCTATGATCGATCTCTCAGGTCTGGTTTGGGCAATACTTCATCCGCCTAGCATGCCACACGTGTTCAGGATGTGAGTGCCCATGTCCTTCCACCCATACCAACACACTATCAGTAGGAATAGAATAAAGCCAACCTTGACGAAAAAACATCCCCAGTCAAGTCAGCCAATTGGCACAAAGCTTTCTGAGGCAAAAATACCTATATTCAGAAAGCTGGAATTTCAAGTTTTGAAGCTATGGGAGAAAAAAGTAGATGTACAATTGGCCCCTAATCCCCAAGTGGGTGGTACCTTAGATCCGAAGCCAAGCAAGGAGGTTTATGAAGTGTTTGTGTGTGTGTGTGTGTGTGTGTGTGTGTGTGTAGGTAGGTAGGTAGAGAGGTTAGCTGGAAAGAACAAGCTGAGGAAAATGAGCTAGCAGTTCAGAGTTCAAGAGATGGAGAGTGATAAGATGGGGGTTAGAGCTGGAGGGTTTTCGGTTTGGGGGGAAAGGGGGTTTCACCTAGTCTGAAAAAAGCCACGTCCTGCTTGAGAGAAGTTACACAGAGCTTAAAATCCGTGATTAGTTTAAAACAAAAAGACCAGAAAGACTTCACTTCCTATATATTTATTTTTCACATGTATATTCTACCCCATATACTAATCTCTGCATGGTTTACAAATTAAAACATAAAGAATTAATAGATCATTTAAAGCCATTTTTAAAATACTACCAATTACACTTTAAGACATTATGAACTAAAAACCTAATAAAATAGGTACCTTATATATTAGCTCCCATGGGGATAAACCTTATTGGGTGCTGCAAGGAAGGAAAGCAGTAGATTTAGGAGCCATTTCTCCCCTTGCTTTGTGTCAACAAAAAACAGCAGCAAACAATAAGATGCACAGATTACATGATCTACATGGGAGGAAAACAGTTAACACATAATCATTATACACACACATAAGTAATATTAATAGGTAAAAGTTCTTTCAAGGATATTTCTGATGAATAAGGCAGTTCATCAAAATTAGACCAGATTGCTAAGAATTCCTTCTCTTTGTCATTGTTCTAGAAAAAAATACCAATTCAAATGCCAACAGGGAACACATTATCAGTTATTAAAAGTTGGAGGTCAGGAGTTAATCTTCCCTTCCAGAGTTCCATAAAAATCCTTTTAGCAATTCCCCATGCTCAAAGGATCCATGATTCTTTATACAGGGATAAATTCCATATACTTGGGATATGCCCCCGAAAAGCACATACAGGTGAAACTCGGAAAATTAGAATATCGTGCAAAAGTCCATTAATTTCAGTAATGCAAATTAAAAGGTGAAACTGATATATGAGACAGACGCATTACATGCAAAGCGAGATAAGTCAAGCCTTAATTTGTTATAATTGTCATGATAATGGCGTACAGCTCATGAAAACCCTAAATCCACAATCTCAGAAAATTAGAATATTACATGGAACCAATAAGACAAGGATTGTAGAATAGAACAATATCAGACCTCTGAAAAGTATACAGTGTATTGTGCTTGATTGGCCAGCAAACTCTCCTGACCTGACCCCATAGAGAATCTATGGGGCATTGCCAAGAGAAGGAAGTCTTACCTCACTCACCTTTTGGAATTCCTTGAGAGTGTCAACAGGCATGTGGATAAAAGTGATCCAACTGACAGTATATTTGGACTTCCAAAAAGCTTTTGAGAAACTTCCCCACCAAAGGCTCTTGAGTCAATTTAGAAGTCATGAAATAATGGGACAGGTTCATGAGTAGATTTCCAACTGGTTGAAGAATAGGAAATAGAGAGTAGGAATAAATGGACAGTTTTCACAATGGAGAGAAGAAAGGTCCCTGGTATCAGTGCTCTTTAATTTATCCATAAATGCCCCAAAGTTGGGTGAAAGCAGTGAGATGGCAAAATTTGCAGATGGCACCAAACTATTTAGGGTAGTGAAATCCAAAATGGATTCTAGTGCTCCAAAAGAATCTCTCCGAACTGGATGAGTGGGAAATGGAAAATGTAATTCAATGTAAGCAAGTGTAAAGTGATGCATTGGGGGGCAAAAGCAAACAACAAAACCCCAACAACTTCACATATATACTCATGGGGTCTGAGCTCTCAGTGACTGACCAGGAGAAGGATCTTGAAGTTGTGGTGGACAGCTCATTGAATGTGTCAATTCAGTGTGTGGCAGCTGCGAAAAAGACTAATCCACAATTGGGATTATTAGGAAGGCAACTGAAAATAAAAGTGTTAATATCATAATGCCCTTATACAGATTTATGGTGCAGCCACATTTGGAGTACTGTGTACATTTCTGGACACCATATCTCATAGAATGGAAAAGGTACAGAAAAGGGCAACCAAGATGATCATCAGGAGTCTAGAACACCTTCCTTATGAGGTAAGGCTACAAAATCAGGGGCACTGAGTTTAGAAAAACTAAGAGGAGGCAGGACAGAGGCCTATAAAATTATGCATGGAAGGGAGAGTGTGGATAGCGAGAATTTATTCTTCCTCCCTCAGAACACTAGAACCAAGGGTCATGCTGTGAAACTGATTGTCGGGAAATTTAGGACCAACCCCAAAATATTTTTTCAGACAGCGCATAATTAATCGGTGGAATTCTCTGCCATGGGATGTGGTGATGGCTGCCAGCTTGAATGGATCTTACTTGGATGGTAAAAGGGGCTTAGACAAATTCCTGAAGGACAGGTCTATCACTGGCTACTAGTCTTGATGGCTATAGGCCACCTTCAGGCTCAGAGCCAGGATGCCTCTCAATACCTGTTAGGAACATAGGAAACTGCCATATACTGAGTCAGACCATTGGTCTATCTAGCTCAGTATTGTCTTCACTGACTGGCAGTGGCTTCTCCAAGGTTGCAGGCAGGAATCTCTCAGCCCTATCTTGGAGAAGCCAGGGAGGGAACTTGAAATGTTCTGCTCTTCCCAGAATGGCTTCATCCCCTGAGGGGAATATCTTGCAGTGCTCACACATTAAGTCTCCCATTCAGATGCAACCAGGGCAGACCCTGCTTAGGTATGGGGACAAGTCATGCTTGCTACCACAAGACCAGCTCTCCTCTCCGTTGCACCGAACCAACAGCAGAAGAGAGGGCTTGCACCTGTGGGCTTCCCAGATGTATCTGATGGGCCACTGTGTGAAAGAGGCTGCGGGACTAGATAGGTCTTGGGCCTGTAGCAGTAGGGCTGTTCTTATGTTCTTAAGACATTAGGAATGGGACACAGAAAGACGGGTGCTGGGAGAGATTAGGGATCTTTCCCCCTCTCTGCAGATTAATCCTTCCAAGCAAGGAAGGAGGATTCCAGCACCTTCCAGGCATCCCCCTTCCAGAAGAGGCAGGCAAATTCTAAAATTGCCATACAGACTGTGGGGCATGGGAATCATACAGTGTTCATGTTGGAAAGGACCATGGAGGGCATCGAGTCCAACCGCCTGCTCAGGGGAGGAAAACTGCTCCAGGCAAGCACCACTGGCGGATGCCACTCCAACTGGTATATATATTTAAAATAAAATAAAATAAAATAATTAGATAAGATAAATAAACCCCTGACTGAACCCCTCCGGCAAAGGAGAGCTCGCCACTGCAGGAGGGGTAAAGGGGTGGCAGGCGCCCGTGCAGGCAGTTCCTGCTTCAGCGAGTCCCGCCAGATGCAGCTGCCATCCCGCTCGCGCCCCTCCTCGCCCTCCCGATCTTGTTCCCAGCCACGTGGCTGAGGAAGGGACCGGCTCCTCCCGCTCCCTCCTCCCCCTGCACGAGCCCCAGGTGGACATTCTAAAAGGCGGACTCCGGTGCCGCGAGCACCGCCCGGGGAAGTGTGGCCGGGGGTGGTGCATGTGGAACTCACCGGATCTCACAGGGGGAGAAGCCCGCGGGAGGCCAAGCAACCCAGGCCGTTTGGCGGAGAGAGGGAGGGCGACGGAAGGAGGAAGTGGTTTCCCTTTTCCCTTCCTTCCTTCCGATTTCCTCCTCTAGGAGTCGAGATTCCCGCACTTTAACCCTTAGATGGACCCTCACCAGAAAACAATGAGAACTAGCCATTTAATGCCTCTCGCCAACAGGGCTGCTGCAGTCCTGAGCTCCCCTCCCCCACCCCCACCTTCTTGATACTACAGCTCCCATCATTCCCTAGCCCCAGTGGCCAATGGTGAGGGATTGTGGGAGGCGTGGTTCAGCATCTTCGGCAGGAGGGCTGAAGTCTCACACAGTTCAGTTTTGCATGGCCCCTCTCCCCACCACAAAGCAACCAGGGACCATCTTGCTCCGAAGGGAGAAAAGAACAGACCAATGAACAGCTGTGCTTCGCGAAAGAGGCACCAGAAAAGAAGCAGGAAGAACAGCAAAGGAGAGAGAGAGAGCTCCTGCTGTCTGGAGTTTGATTTGACGCAACATCCAGGTTTCTGGACTTCCTCCCTCCTGAAATCGGGCTTGTCTCCCCTCAGGCCTTGCTTTATCTGTTTAAAGCTGCTTTTAATCTCACGTAATCCCCCCTCCCCTTGTCCTTTATGTGCAAGTGGGTGTTTGACAATAGCTGCTCTGAAAATCAATGGAGATTCATTTGTTTTATTAGCTATGTTTTAAATTTGAGCTGCATAACAGTTCAAGCAACACACCTAAATAAAAGTAGCAGCATAAAACCTGTTCACACCTTTTTACAGAAGAGTTAAAGTAGAAATAATTTTCTTGTGGCACTGCACTGCAATCCAGACAAGCCTGCACAGGTTTACCTTTCATCCTCAGATTGAGGTTTCCTTTCTCCAACACCCACTGAAACTAATGGCCATTGCCATATCTTGTGGCAGTGAGTTCCTTAAGTAGAGTCCATGTTCTGTGAAGAAGCACTTCCTCCACAGTTTAGGGAGAGAGAAGCAGATACTGCTGCCTCATATTTACCATAAGAAAAGCTCTGCTGGATCAGGCATAACCACAGCTGCACACAGTATACAAATATGGTTACAACCTGGGTTTGTAAGAGGCCGTTAAAATATTGGACGCTTTTGTTTTTCCTCTTTGCCAATGAGCCCTACTGTGGGATTTTTATTTTTATAAGCAGCTGCTGCACACTGTGAACATTTTCATTCTGTTATCTGTCATGACAGATATCTGTCATATGATCGATCTCTCAGCCCTGGTTTGGGCGATACCTCATCTGCCCAGCATGCCACACATGTTCAGGATGCGAGTGCCCATGTCCTTCCAGCCTAACCAACACACTATCAGTAGGAATAGAATAAAGCCAACCTTGACCAAAAAACATCCCCAGTCAAGTCAGCCAATTGGCACAAAGCTTTCTGAGGCAAAGATAGCTGTATTCAGAAAGCTGGAATTTCAAGTTTTGAAGATATGGGAGAAAAAAGTAGATGTAAAATTGGCCCCTAATCCCCAAGTGGGTGGTACCTTAGATCTGAAACCAAGCAAGGGGGTTTATGAAAAGTAAGTTTGTGTGTGTGTGTGTGTGTGTGTGTGTGTGTGTGTGTGTAGAGCTTAGCTGGAAAGAACAAGCTGAGGAAAATGAGCTGGTGGTTCAGAGTTCAAGAGATGGAGAGTGATAAGATGGGGGTTAGAGCTGGAGGGTTTTCGGTTTGGGGGGAAAGGGGGTTTCATCTAGTCTGAAAAAAGCCACGTCCTGCTTGAGAGAAGTTACACAGAGCTTAAAATCCGTGATTAGTTTAAAACAAAAAGACCAAAAAGACTTCACTTCCTATATATTTATTTTTCACATGTATATTCTACCCCATATACAAATCTCTGCATGGTTTACAAATTAAAACATAAACAATTAAATCAATAGATAATTTAAAACCATTTTTAAAATACTACCAATAACACTTTAAGACATTATGAACTAAAAAACCTAATAAAATAGGTGCCTTATATATTAGCTCCCATGGGGATAAACCTTATTTGGGCAGTACCTGTGCAGGTGCTGCAAGGTAGGAAAGCAGTAGATTTAGGAGCCATTTCTCCCCTTGCTTTGTGTCAATGAAAAACAGCAGCAAACAATAAGATGCACAGATTACATGATCTACATGGGGGAAAACCAGTTAACACTCATAATCATTATGCACACACATAAGTAATATTAATAGGTAAAAGTTCTTTCAAGGATATTTCTGATGAATAAAGCAGTTCATCAAAATTAGACCAGATTGCTAAGAATTCCTTCTGTTTGTCATTGTGCTAGAAAAAATACCAATTCAAATGCCAACAGCGAACACATGATCAGTTATTAAAAGTTGGAGGTCAGGAGTTAATCTTCCCTTCCAGAGTTCCATAATAATCCTTTTAGCAATTCCCCATGCTCAAAGGATCCATGATTCTTTATACAGGGATAAATTCCATATATTTGGGATATGCCCCCTGAAAAGCACATAAACACCTTGAAGTAGCAAAGATCACTGCAAAGTCATATTAACAATCTTATTAATTCAGACCAGAATAAAACAGTAGAAGGACACGACCAAGCCATATGCACAAGTATTCCTATTCCTAAATGACACCTCCAAAAAATAGGATACTGCAACCAGCTGTTAACAAACTTTCTTTGGGTTGTCCAATAGATATGAAATAAATGCTTTTTGTATCAACCTATTTCTTGCCTGGGTGGCATCAGCATTCAAACCCAGTCCACTTCTGAAGGCTGGGAAAGTTGTGCTTCACTTCTGTCGTTTTTATTGAAGGTAAAGTGTGCCGTTGAGTCCGTTTCGACTCCTGGTGACCGCAGAGCCCTGTGGTTGTCTTTAGTAGAATACAGGAGGGGTGTACCATTGCCTCCTTCCGTATAGTTTGAGATGATGCCTTTCAGCATCTTCTATATCGCTGCTGCCCGATATAGGTGGTTCTTTTTATTAGCAGGAGATTGTAGTTGGTGGGCTAATCCACATACTGTGTACTGGGCCCAGAAGTATTGGTGGTGCCCCTATGTGCACCCACCCACTCCACATGTGTGTGCATGCTGTACAAGGATATTTTAGATTTCAGGACAAGTACTCCCGTTTCTACTCACAGGCCTCTGTTCTCTAGGTGGAGCCCAAATAGATTCCTCAGCAGTAAATAACTACCGTTTGAACATTCCCAATGTATATCTTTAAAATTGTTTTTATTAGCAATTTTAAAGATATATATTGGGGATATTCAAATGACCCAGTTCCTCAGCCGCTAAACCTGAAAAGCTCAATTCTAGAGAGGGTATATGGTCAGTATCCTCTGCTGTGAAGACAGATGCAAAGAACTCATTCAGCTTCTCTGCAATAGAGTTGTATGCCACTGTAAGGCAATCTCCTCTCTCTAAGCCAAGCCTAGCTCATAGGGATGTTGCGAGGACAAAAGTGAGATACAACACCGTGAACACATTTTTAGCACCAAGGTAAGTGAAAACCAAATTTAAAATAATTAAGGAAAGGTATTGTGAGTGAGGTAGTATGCATGTACCTGATTCTATTCACATTTACCCAGAAGAATATCTCAATGATATCAACAGGCTTACTCCCAAGTAAGTGTGCAGATGTCTAACACCCTCATGTATAGAAGTTAAGCATAGTCCTGCTTGCCTTGCTTTCAAGCGGATTGTTTTACTAGCCTTGAAGGCTCTGAGCTAGGATTGCAGAATTCCTAGACACAACGGGGGCACTCACTTTAAAACACTACTTAAAAACAAAACACCAGGATTGGAAAGCGTGCTCAGAAGTGGAGCTTGGCAACTGTTTTGCACTTTCCCCAGCTATCACATTCATTACATACAAGTGGATTAGGAGGGTTTCACCTCAATAAACACCATCAAATATACAAAATAAGTGACGGCAACACAAGTAGAGGTGAGACCTGCATTAAGTGTTCTATTTCTTGAACAGTTTCTTTAATGGCCATTTAAATATAGTTGGACTAGAGAAAAGGGGGCTCTCTGTCCATCTACTTCACAGGAGCCTCGATGCTCATCCCATGGAGAAGGTGACTGATAGAGGTTTATAAAATAATGCATGGTGTGGAGGGGGAGAGGATGTTTTTCCTCCCTCCCTCGCTCCTTCTACACTAGAACCCCTGGGCATCCCATTAAACTGATTGCCAAGAAATTAAGGACTGGAAAGAAGGAAACTCTTTTTCACACAGAATGTGGTGATTCGTGGAGGACAGGTCTAGTCTGGAGGGCGACAGGCTGCCTCAATATCAGTTGCAGGGCAGCAGCAGAGAGAACATGGCTTCATCTCCTGCTCCATGGGCTTTCCAGAGGCATCTGGTGGGCCACTGTGGGAAACGGGATGCTGGACTGGATGGGCCTTGGGCCGTTGCCCAGTGTTTTCCATGAAGCCTGGGCCCGCCGCTGGCTGTTGCCCAGTTGTGCAGCTGCTGCTGTAGCATGTTTTGGTGGCCCTTGGCTTCTCTAGAGGTGGGATCCAGAGTGGACAGCCCTTGGAAGATATCAGAGGCGGTGGTCCTCAAGGTACTCTGGTCCTACCCTGTTGCCTCTTCACCCGTAGTCTCCAAGCTTGGCAGTGGACCTCCTGGACACGGGGTCTTCAGAGGCTTCTTCAATGATGCCGACTGGGTAGGAGAATTCAATGCAGAACAGAACAAAGCCTAAATACAGGTAGGTGGATCTGTTTCACAAGACACTTAGCTTAATAACAAAAAATACAACAGTGTCTAAACACAAGTGTCAAGGGCTTGGCAGTCATAACACGGGAAAGGCAGTGGAAATAAGGAGCAGTGTGTCTGTTCTGACAGAGGAAATGGGCACAATGCACATTTTTCCACCAGGAAAAAAGGTTGAAGGGCTGATATCTTGCCTTTCAGGTTAAAGAGCTTGCAAGGTGAAACACAACAAAATGAAAATATATCCACTCCATAAGGAAAAAGCAAAATGACAATCAGAGCAGAGCAGCAGATAAAACTGCAACTAAAACCCTTAAAGAAAAGGTTTGTGAGAAAACGAGACTTCACTGCATGTTAAACTGTAGGATAGGGTCTCTGGAGAGCCTTTTGGGGGAGAGCATTCCAAAGCCACCAGAGAGAAAACCCTGTCTCCAATTCCCATCAACAAGGGCTAGAAACATGTAGTGCAATCCAATGAATGGTAAGCCTCTCGGGAGATGGTGACTCACAGAAATGCTTTGCTGGGGGAACTTATGCTGCCACCGGGTCAAGCATGCTCGTGATGGTGGGTGCGCGAGTCCCACCCTCCCTGACTGATTACCTGGGGCCGAATGTACCAGAGGGGCTGGCCTCCTGAAGCTGAAATACCCTGCCCAAAGGCTGGGTGTGCCTCACCACCCTCACAGCTCAGCTGAAGCCTGTTGAGTGGTGGGCCTGCCGCCTGTGATGCTTGTTTTGTGGGGATTTAAGGAAGGGCCAGCCAAGGATGAGAGGCCAGCAAGAGAGGAAATGGCCCTGGAGGTCCAGCCAGCCCCGAGACCCTCAGCGCTGCCTGGAGCTGTTCAGCAACAGAGGGAAGGGGAGCTTGAATGGCTCCTCCCTCCTGTCTAAGCTCTGAGGTCACTGGTGGCAATAAGGGAAACAGAGGGACAAAGCCAGGGGCAGGACAGCCCCCATGAGTTCAACACAACTCAGTCTCAGGTACAGGCACATACCCATATTTACCCAAACAAAAGGCTCTGAACTTAAGACAATGCCTTAAAACAGGGTTTCTTAACCTTCGGCCCCCAGGTGTTGTTGGACAACAACTCCCATCATCCTCAGCCACAAAGGCCATGTCTGGGAGCTGATGATGGGAGTTGTAGTCCAACAACATCTGGGGGCCCAAGGTTAAGAAACCCTGCCTTAAAAGGTAGAGGTTAAAATCTGAATTCAAGATGACCCCTATATCTAACAGGAAAGAAATGGGGGCAATTTTATTGTGGCTGGGGATGATGGGAGTTGTAGTTGAACAATAGTGGGAGAGCCAAGGTTGCCTACTCCACCTCTAAACCTTCCTTAGCAGATGCTCCTCGATCCTCCAGCTACCTGCAGGGAAGGAGATCCCACAAGCTTCACTATTCATGACAGCACGTCGCCCTCAAAGTCGGCCGCAAGGGTTCCCCATCTTCGGGATGGCTGTCCACTCCTCACAGACTCCACTTACCCATGGGAATGTTGACAGACGTCTGGTCAAAGCTGAAGGATGACTGGCTGTTTGATGCTGCCGAGGAGAGGGAGAAGGAAGGAATCGGTCTGTTTGCATTGTAAGGGAGGGGCTCCCAACCACCCTACACCCTTCTGCTCATCTAGCCTCCTTCCCTATCAGTTCTGTCCTATCTATATGCTTTAGCCACTGCAAATGAAAGGCATAATCATTGTAAGGAGCTGTGTGGAAGATCTATCTATTTAGATCTTCTTGACTAATCCTGCAGAGGCAGCTCTAAAACTCTGGACTGACCCCAGGATCTATGCAGAGGGGGCAAGGGATGGAAACACTTTACGAGCGGCTGGGAATCCAGGACTGGATACACGTCCTTTACCAGTGAGAAAGTCTAAGGCTCAGTTGAGAATCATGCTTGAGGCTGTTAAAGCAAACTTGTTTCCCTATCACTGTATGGATCCTCCAGATCCCGTAAGACAGGGTTAGGCAACCTTGGCTCACCAGCTGTTGCTGAACTAAAACTCCCATCATCCCTAGCGGCATTGCTGAAGAGCCAAGGTTGCCTAACCCTGCTGTAATATGATGTGAGATCTGCTGGAGACAATCAGAAGTGGAAGCCACAATCTAGAGTATGTGTGATGTAATGGTTAGGGTGTTGGGGTAGGGCCAGGGGGACCCGAGTTCAAAACCCCGTTCAGCCATGAAACTCACTGGCTGACTCGGGGCCAGTTACTTCACTCCCAACCTAACCTACCTCACAGGGTTGTTGTGAGGATCAACACAACCATGTATACCACTCAGGCCTCTTTGGAGGAAGAGTGGGATATAAATGTAAGAATAAATATGCAGATAAGCATTCTGAACAGTAAGCTATTGGTCCAAGCCAGCGGCATTTCAGGGACAGAAAAGGAGATGGAGAGAGAAGTGTGCCAGCCTATCATATGCTTGATTGAGAACCACATGATGCAGAATTCCTTATTTTCTTCTGGTCTTAACTAGGCACAGGCAAGAGGGGCCCACAACTCTGCTTACCTTTCAATGGGCAAGACAAACCCCATCATTTCCTATGCACAAGTAGGGGAAGCCAACAGGGTGTGGGAGGAGGGAGGACAAGCAACAGGATAAAAGAGGAGGGGGGGTCCTCAGGTCTGCTTACCACGGGTGGTGCTGCACCACCCTTTGAAGATCATGACAAGCCCAGGCCTTCCACTCCCCCTTAGAGCTGGATCTCCCTTTCCTCCTGCAGCCTCCTGTGCCTAAGGGGTGGGACTACCATTGGGCAACCATGTTCAGTCATCATGGACTGTCCTCGGGTGGGGCAGGGCAGCTGCTACCTCCCTCCCTCCCTCCCTTGTGGGCACCCACTAAGAACCAGCACTCATGGGCCAGGGCCAAGGGAGGCACCTGCTCAACCTCCTCTATCCCCCATTGGCCTTGCCAACACTGGTAAAATCTATGATGGCTAATGACACCACCACCTGGCAGGCGTTCCCAAGCAATGTCATCATTAGCCCATTCGTCAGCTCTTTGCTGGTTCCGAGGAAAGCACAGGGAGAGAGGAGGGGGGCTGGAGAGAAAGGGGGACTGCAGCTCCGTCAACCCTGGCTCCGTGCACACCAGTTCTTTGATGGCACTGATGAGGCAGGGAGGTGGTTGGCTGGGGAGGCCAAGAGAGTGGGGAGCGGAAGCCGCCTAGCTATGGGCTGCCACCCACATCGCTACAGTACTGTCCCAAAACAATGTTCCTGAGGGTTCCCCAACCCTTGCTTATTAGTCAACTGTTAATGCCCTCATGTATAAGAAAGGTACCGCCATGTTTGGCTATTAACTCAAAACAAACAGAAGAATGTCAGGTGCAAAAGCAACTAGAAGCAGCCAAAAAGTTTGTCTTTCAACTAGGGATGTGCACAAACTGGCATTCGGATGGCTCGGTGACAGCGTTTGGCCTTTTAAGGAGCAGGGAGGGTGCCTTTACCCCCCACCCACACTGGCCCCAAAATAGTTGGCGTGGGGCAACAGTGTGCCTCTTTGCTGCTCCGGTCAGCGCCATACCGGAAGTGGCTGGTGCGCATGCATGACATGCGCATGCACTCTGGCCACTTCCAGTACAGCGCTGACTGGAGCAGCGAGGGGGTACGCTGCCGCCCTGCACCAGCGATTTTGGTGACAGTGCCAGCGGGGGAAACACAGTGGGCAGTTGGGGTGGGTAAGGGCACCCTCCCTACTCCTTAAAAAGGTCACCTCCTGCCGCCACACCATCCAAATGCCAGACCTCCAAACTGGTTTGGTGGTCCATAAAAGGGCCGCCGAACCGGTCCGTGCACATCCATTTCAACCAAAAGGAAG
The DNA here is from genome assembly GCF_027244095.1 of Hemicordylus capensis. NCBI lineage: Eukaryota > Metazoa > Chordata > Lepidosauria > Squamata > Cordylidae > Hemicordylus > Hemicordylus capensis. The sequence goes on along the minus strand of NC_069658.1, from coordinate 231,675,811 downwards.
CAGCTAACTGTCTCCACTTCTTTCTTCCTCCCCTCCATCTCCCTTTGTGCACCGGAGAATGAAATATTTTTGCCTTGTGGAATGAATGATAACGAAAACAAGTCATGTGGTGTAGGTTTCAGGATGTGCGGGTTCCTTTGATATTTCCACTGTTCAGTAAGCTGCCTGGTGATGGTGGGGATGAAACTTTTATTTTATATTTACTGTCTGACCCGTTATTTAACATCACATATAATGTAGCTAAGTTTTGTTCTGTTGCCACAAAAATCCATCAGCGAATTCTGAACAACAAGCTGGCCCCTGCACAGAGCATCTGTGCGTTTTTTGGGGCCGGCAACCTCTCTCCCCACCACCACCCCAGTCTCTGGCCGGGCCACCGCCACTTCCTCGCCTTGCTTCCGCGCTGGCCCGGATCTGCCGCCTCTCTCCCCCCGCCCCAGTCTCCGGCCTGGCCAAGTGCTGCCTCTGTGGCAAGGCCCGCCACCGCCTCCGCGGCCGGGCCGGACCCGCCGCCTGGCCCACTACTTCCGCCATGCCGGGCCTGCGGCTGCCCGGCCAGCCAATTCTCCCTCCACTGCCGCGGCTTGGCCCGCCGCCGCAGCCTGGCCCACTACTGCCGCCGCAGGTTGCAGCCTGGTCCACTACTGCCCACATGGGTCGCAGCCTGGCCCACTACTGCTGCCGCACACAGCCGCCACCTTGCCTCAGCGGCCACCTGGCCAGCCAATTCTCCTGGGTGCTCCTTAGCCAATCAGGCGCCTCCGCCGGCCAGCCAATCAGCTGGGCTGCTGGGATGCATTTTCCCTGGGCACACCCAGGAGAATGATATATATAGATTAATGAGATAACCATTAAATGATTAATATAGTAATTGGTTAATATAATAGCTTATTCACTATTAAGGTGCATGGTTTGAGGAGTATTATATGTTATGTATATTGTGGAATTCTGGTCTTTGTCTGTAAATAAACTTGACTAAACTATAGTGTGCTAGTACTGGTCATGGGCCACAATAAAGGAATTGAAGATCCACCTGGGAACGAACGGAGAGGGACGGAAGAGGGGCTGAGCAGTGCTGAAGTTTCCAGGGTATGCTTGCCATGTGGTGGGCAAGCAGGAGGCATGTGGGGTGGTGCCTCAGGGTCTGGTGTTTTCTCCACCCCCACATCAACAGCCCTGCCTGAAGTTCATATAGAGAAAATGGACAGGATGGGGCATTTCTGAGATTGTCAGCAGTCCCAACTCAGCTTCAAGGTCTCCCAGATGACTAGCCCTCCTTCCCTCCCTGATATTCTACCTGTCCCATCAACTTACCAGCTCAGGGCTGCCCTCTGCTGCAGTCACATTCTGAAGAGGGAGGCACTACTTCTGTATAATGTTTCTGTCTGTTTCCTGCACACACGGGGGGAGTGGCAGGAGAGGAGAGAAAGAGAGTCTGGATGTGTGTCAGGGCTGGAACATACCTCCAGAGATCCTCCATGCCCACCCCTGTGATCTCAGACCCTTAAACCTCCCTGCCAGATCAGGGGCAAGGTTGGAGTGGGCCCACAGACAAGATTTTAAAATGCCCCCCCACCCCCACCCCCGCCAGCTCAGCTCATGAAGTAAGGTTTTGTACGCTGTGGACGATGCAAGTCATTTCATGGTACGAGAGAAAGACATGCTGTTCCGGTAGCTCCAGGTCTTAACACTCACATCGATTTCGGAGGATGAATACAGCTTCCTTCCCCGGGCGGGTACGCAGCTGGGGGAGTCAGTCATGTGACTTGCCTCGGGGGGGGAGCCCAAGGCAGTGGGCCCCCAGACAACTGTCTCCCCTTGCCCTATTATAGTTACGCCCCTGTGCCAGATGCTACTCCAGCCTTTTCCCAACAACCAGCAGAAGAGGAGATCCCACAAGCTTTCTAGGTCAGAGTTTCTCAACCACCGGTCCGGGGACCGCTGCCGGTCCCCGAAGGGTTGAGCGCCGGTCCCTGACTAAGAGTCAACCCCCCCCCCAACAACTGCAATCAAGGCACTCACTTCCTCAATTTTGCACATGGTACGGAAGAGGAAGAGTATCACCTTCTTGTCCCTTGCCTCCACGTGCTGCTGTGATCTTCCTACAGCTATTTTATTCCCTATCTTTACAGCTTCAAACTGTATGCGGTGTGGGGGCATGAAAAGGTATGCCACCTGAAGGGCTGCCACTTGAAGGGCTGCTGGTTCTTGCATGCTCATTGTTTGCAGCCAAAGGTTGATAGATTGAAACCCAGCTGCCTATTGTGGTCGAGGCACCTTGAGAGGGAACGCTGTTTCCCTCTTGCATCGGTGGGGTGTTGTGGTCCCTCTGCCCCCTGTAACCCCCTGGTCTGCACCGCCGGTGGAGGACGGCGGTCCCCTTTATGACCTCGCCGGGTGCGGGGGACAATCTCTGGCCGGGATCATGCCGCGGTGAGGGCTAAGCAGAGGAGGGAGGGAGGAGGGCCGCCTTGGCTCACCTCGCAGGTATGCGCGGGCAGCATGTGGGACCACGTGAGCTGCGTGGCCCCAAAGGCAGGCTGGTGTGATTGGCTCCCGCAGGGGAGTTGGGAGGGGGGCACAGAAGTGCACATTGTGAGAGAGGATGGGGAACACTTGCTACACTCTGGTGCGCAAGCACAGTGGCGGCAGCTCTTGGACCCAGGCGACCTTCCGAGTGCAGTCCGGTGCACCATTGCCTCACCCACCCTGAACAGTGCCTCATCTCCCCAGCGAGGAAAATGAGGCATCTACCACTACAATGCCCCACACCCTCCGCCATCTCAGAATCACCCCCTTTCTTTTAATGCCAGGTCTCCACCGCTCTTCTTCACATTTTCTTTCACCATTAAAAAAAACCCCATTCCCAGCACCTGCCATGTAACGAATTTAACGAGTTTTGGAGGAGCTGCACGGGTTTCATTAGGTCCACCTCACAAAGTGCACATCTAAGAGCAGGATCCAGATCAAGTCAGGTGATCATGACCAAGCAGCATTGACACAAATGAGAGATGACTAAATTAATTCCAGTGGGTGGTCGTGACTAACGTTGTCTGGATCCTGCCCTGCGACTACACAACTCCTGCTAAAACTCCACCTCCATCATGAGAGGGTTAAACTGTAGATTTCCGGCTCTACTGAGCTTGCCCTGCTCTCCTCTCCTCACCTCCTTTTTGCTTTGCTTGACATCCAGCCTGATGAAGCATTTTGGGGGATTCAAAAGCTTGCTTGTGTGTTGTTTTCATTGCCCCCATGTAGCTTTTGAATTTTTCTAATGGCCCAACATCCCCTCTCCATTGAGTAATCACAAGCACCTCCACCCCCACCCCACACATACTGAAGACATACTGGAGACAAATTTGTTCACCCAGGCTTTTAGATTCAGGGGTTCTCAACCTTGGGTATCCAGACATTGGTGGACTTCTACTCCCATAATCCCCAGCCATAATGGCCAAATGCCATTGTGGTTGGGGGTTATGGGAGTTTAACTGAGGGACCCAAGGTTGAGAACCCCTAATATTCCATGTTTGCAAAAGATTCCAAATTTAATTATTTTAATGCTTATATTATTTTCATTCTAAACTGCCCAGAGATGCAAGTTTTGGGCAGTATAGAAGTCTGATAGATAGATAGATAGATAGATAGATAGATAGATAGATAGATAGATTTGAAACCCCTTTACTAACTGCCGGTCCGGGAAACTGCGCATGAAGAATGTAGCGGTCCTTGAAACTCTGCACGAAGAATTTAGCGGTCCTTGACTCCAAAAAGGTTGAGAAACACTGTTCTAGGTAATTTTAGATATAAAAGGACCTCAAAACAGTAGTACATCTGCTGGTCACCTCCAGACTTGACTATTGCAATGCACTCTATGAGAAGCTGCCTTTGTATGTAGTCCAGAAACTGCAGTTAGCCCAGAATGCAGCAGCCAGGTTGGTCTCTGGGTCATCTCGGAGAGACCATATCACTCCTATCTTAAAACATCTACACTGGTTGCCTATAAGTTTCCGGGCAAATTACAAGGTCTTGGTTATAACCTATAAAGCCCTAAACAGCTTGGGCCCTGCCTGGGAATGTAAGAGAACGTCTTCTTAGCTATGAACCACACTGCCCATTGAGATCATCAAGAGAGGTTTGGTTGCAGTTGCCACTGGCTTGTCTGGTGGCTACTCGGGGACGGGCCTTCTCGGTTACCGCCCCTGGGCTTTGGAATGTGCTCCCTGCTGAAATAAGAGCCTCCCTATCTGAAAACTTTTTAAAAGGCAGTTAAGACGCATTTGTTCACCCAGGCTTTTAATTAGATACTGTCTTCATAGTTTGATTATTTTTAATAGTTTTAATGTTTTAAATTGTTGTAATGTTTTAACCTTTTACTTGTTTTTATTGCTTTGTTGTAAACTGCCCAGAGACTTGCGTTTTAGGCGGTATACAACTATGTAAAACATAAATACTATAATACATATATAAATATAATTTCTGTTACTACAACTACAACTTGGAAGTCTCTTCCAATATCAGTGCACCAACTGTTTAGAGTAACTTCATTGCCTCTTAGACATCCTACTGTTAACACACACTTCCTGGAACCTGGAGAGAGGGATTAATCTGAATCATAACTCTACACATGACTCAAATTACTTTAAGCTAGTATTTGGATTGCACATAGAGCATCAGGACAGCCACAAAAGACATCAGGATGGGCATACTTTGGCATATCCCCTTTAATCATGTGGGCTGGAAATAGGCCATCAGAACTGGGCCTGTTGCGGGAGTGTGTGTGTGTGCCAAAGACATCCGTTTCCCAGGACACTATTTTTCCCAGGTGGCCTTGGGGCATCAACTGAACTCCCAAAGAGGATGCTTGATTGGAAAGAAGAGCCTTTTACAAAGCATACATATATGTAAGACGCAGAGTCCACAGAAGTCACCGAGACTTGATACCAAGTAAGTGTGTTTAGCATCCCAGTGAAAATTTGAGCAAGGAAGGAGATTTAGATGACCTTCCAGGGTCCAAGTATTTGGAAGGTGGAGTGTGTTGGTTCATCATTGGAGGGCTATTCGATCCCCATAAGTAGAAAACTTGTGTTTCTAAAGCATGGGGGATGGGCACGAGCCTTCATGTTCTGTTCAGTCCATTTACAGAGAGCAGCTTTGCTATGTAACAACCTCTGTTAAGTAGGTAAAGAGGCACCTCTTCAAGTGGTACTCTGTTATATTTAGCAGGGGGAGATCAACTGTACCTATTCAACCCCAGCACAGCATCCCTGCAGTGGCTATTTCTTTTTACACTCTGCAAGCCCTTTTGGGATGGAGCCATCATTCCCCCCTCCACCAACACCATATACAGGTGGCCCTTGTTATCAACGGGGTTAAGTTCCTGCCAATTTCTGTGGATAAAAAAATCATAGATAATGAGAGCTTGAGGCTATGGAAATTGGGGGGTTAGGTTCCTCCAGCTGTCCAGCAGTGCCCCCCCCCCGCCAGAAGCTGCCATATTCTGAGTCAGACCATTGGTCTATCCAGCTCAGTATTGTCATCACAGACTGGCAGAGGCTTCTCCAAGTTTGCAGGCAGGAATCTCTCTCTGCCCTATCTTGGAGATGCTTCCAGGGAGGGAACTTGGAACCTTCTACTCTTCCCAGAGGGGCTTCATCCCCTGAGGGAAATATCTTACAGTGCTCACACTTCTAGTCTCCCATTCACATGCAACCAGGGCGAACCCTGCATCGCTAAGGGGACAAGTCATGCTTGCTACCACAAGACCAGCTCTCCTCTCTATTTTTTTTAAATAATTTTTTTTTATTTTTTTAAACAAGGGAGCCACAAAATGGCTCCATTTAGCAAGATAATGGCCGTAAATTACCTGGGAGGTAATTTCTGGCCACCTGAAACTGCAGATATTCATAACAAAATTATACCGATTTGTTTATTTTTAATAACCTCAATACAAAATTTTAAGATGTCATTTAAGGAGGTAGGATAGTGGGTACCACCAGAGTTTGCGGGGGGATCGGTGTGTATTAGCCTCTAATGCTAGGAAATTCTCAGTGAAGATCTGCCACAGACACAGCCCAGCAATGTGTTCAGAGTTTACTTACGGAAGCATAAGATGATGCTAACCAGCAGAATGACAGCCACAATCGCCAAGAATATTCCTCCAAGAAGCTGCATGTAGAACCCCAAGGCTGAAAAAATGAGAGAAACACACATTGACTCAGACTGGTAGTGGTTCTCAAGAAACCCAGGCAGAGACGCTGAGACTCTTGAATGGGAGTTGCTGTGTGCTAAGCCATGCACTGACTCCATGATGCAGAGAAGTGTTCCGCCTCTCTGAGCCATGCAGCTTTGCTACCAGAGATTTCCCTTCTCCTTATAGAGGCCCACCAAGCCCAGCATCCCAGGCTTTTAGGGGAAATTTCAAAGGCTTTTTTTAAATTTAAAAGGCCTTTTGTGAGTATCATGCATTTATCTTTATCATGCATTTATAAATTGAATATTCTGTTCATGCAGAACTATAATTATTTGGAGTTCCTGCCTTCCCTGTGCCAGGAAAGTCTTCCTTTTCCTCCTAGGGACCTTGTTATTATGTGTATATCACTGATCAAACCTGGAGTACTGCGTACAATTCTAGTCACCACATCTAAAAAAGGACATTGTGGAACTGGAAAAGGTGCAGAAGAGGGCAACCAAGATGATTAGGGGCCTAGAGCACCTTCCTTATGAGGCAAGGTTACAACACCTGGGGCTATTTAGTTTAGGAAAAAAGACAACTGCGGGGAGACATGATGGAGGTCTATAAAATCATGCACGATGTGGAGAAAGTGGAGAGAGATAAATTCTTCTCCCTCTCATATAACACTAGAACCAGGGGTCAGCCCATGAAATTGATTGCCGGGAAATTTAGGACCAACAAACGGAAGTACTTTCTCACACAACGCGTAATCAACTTGTGGAATTCTCTGCCACGAGATGTGGTGACAGCCAACAATCTGGATGGCTTTAAGAGGGGTTTGGATCACTTCATGGAGGAGAGGTCTATCATCGGCTACTAGTTGGAGGGCTAAAGGCCACCTCCAGCCTCCAAAGCAGGATGCCTCTGAGTCCCAGTTGCAGGGGAGTAACAGCAGGAGGGAGGGCATGCCCTCAACTCCTGCCTGTAGGCTCCCAGTCGCATCTGGTGGGTCATTTTGCGAAACTGGTTGCTGGACTAGATGGGCCTTGGGCCTGACCCAGCAGGGCTGTTCTTATGATCCTCAAGCCTCTGGATAGTTCACTTCCTGTTGGCAGCCACACCCTTCAATGTGGGTAGTGGGGGCACATCACCTGCTTTACACAAAAAACACATGCAGGATCTGTTTGATTATTGTAGCAGAGAGGTTCCTCCCCGAGAGAATTCCAATCAATGGATGCTTTCTAAAAACCCCATCTATATATTTATTCCTCCTGGGTGTGCCTTTAGAATGTGCATCCCAGCGCCCAGCTGATTGGTTGGCGGCAGAGGCGCCTGATAGGTTGAGGCGCACTCAGGAGGATTGGTCGCTGTGGCGGTGGTGGGCCTGGCCACGGAGGCCAGGCCCAGAAGGTGGGGGGAGAAAGTGGGGGGCAGAAGTGGGGGCTGGGAGGAGAGGCGGCTGGGCCCAGCCGTGGTCAGGAAGCGGAGACTGGGGCAGAATGTGGCGGGGGGGGGGGAGAGAAGAGGTAACCACTGGCCACGAATAGTGCACAGATGCTCTGTGTGGGGTTGGCTAGTCTTTAATAATGTGTCCAGCTGGGACGTCAAGTCTACCCATGGGGCCAGAGGTAGGAATGTGCACGAACTGGTTTGAAGGTCCAGTGTGTGTGTGGGGTTTACCTTTAAGGAGCAGGTAAGGTGCTCTTCCTAACCTGCGCGTTTCCTCCACTGGCACTGTGTCCAAAATAGCTGGTGCGGGGCAGGGAGGAGAGCTGGTCTTGTGGTAGTAAGCATGACTTGTCCCCATAGCTAAGCAGGGTCTCCCCTAAAGAAGATTGTAAACCATTCTTATTATACTTAAAGAACTATTTTCAGCAGGGTTTGAAATTTAGTAATATTAGCAGGTTGAGTGGATTAAAATCGAGTTTGTAAGGTTTAAGATATATGTTTTGAATTATTGTTATAGCAAGGGTTAATTCTATAGTTGGGGATTCGCGAGGAGGTGTGAGCGGGAAGTCAACATTTGTGTAATGTGATGTGAATGTTAAGATATTGTTAAAATCAATAAAAATTTAAAGTGAAGAGAAAAAAAAAGCAGGGTCTGCCCTGGTTGTATCTGAATGGGAGACTTGATGTGTGAGCACTGCAAGATATTCCCCTCAGGGGATGAAGCTGCTCTGGGAAGAGCAGAAGGTTTCAAGTTCCCTCCCTGGCAGTATCTCCAAGACAGGGCTGAGAGAGACTCCTGCCTGCAACCTTGGAAAAGCCTCTGCCAGTCTGTGAAGACAATACTGAGCTAGAGAGACCAATGGTTTGACTCAGTATATGGCAGCTTCCTATGTTCCTATGACTGTGGGCCAGTCACTTAACTTTCAGCCTAACTCACCCCACAGGGTTGTTGTGAGGAGGAACATACCCATTTATACCACTCTGGGCTCCCTGCAGAAAGAGCAGGATATAGATGTAATAAATAAATACCCCCACTTGCTTGAAAGCCCAGGGTACCAGATCTGCCCCACTTCCTGCGTCCAAACAGCAGGAGAGAATGAGGAAGCAACAGCCCACAAAAGGGTTGCGTTACAAAGACTACACGTTTTGGAGCAGGGACTTGCTTTTTGGTGGGGGCAGCTAAAAGCCAGCCAAACCCTGAGAAGCCCCACATCTGCCTTTTCGCGGCCGGCTGGAACAAATGCTGCCCTCCTACAAGCGGCATTTTAGCCGGCAGAGGGACTCACCAGAGCAACCCCACAACAGAAAGGTGGAGGGCACCAGGAGGAAGCCGGCCAACGAAAGAAATCCCTCCCATTTGCCTACAAACTGCATTTGTGTGCAGCCACCACCACGCACCGGTTAAAAGCGAAACCAAGAAACAGAGAATGACTGAAACTGGCCAAGGAGGGGAATACCTGACCAATAGGAAAAAAGGTTTTCTGGTTGTCAGTGGTTGCTGGGCAGAGCTTGTGTCGGCGGTCGTGGAGAGGGGCTGGTGAAAAAGGCGATTGAACTCAAAGCCAGGCACCCGATTATTCTGTGTCTGTCGTCGCCCGCCGCGCCACCCTCCATTTGGGGAAAGGGAGGAATGCATGAAAGCGAGATGCGGATTACACGGGGAGGTCGTCGGAGCGGAGGAGGCTAACTGTCCACTCCAAAAGGCAGGCAGGCTGTTGCTCCGGAGCTGCAATTCCACGGCTGCTGCTACTGAGGGGCCCTGGCACGGCCGCTTTCCCAGCCAAGGAGCTGATGCAAGGGGGGTGGGGTGCGATGCATGGATGCAGCGAGGCATGGTTGCAAGGAGGGCGGCCTGCATGCCGAGGAATGGTTCTTCCCCAGCACAGCACACAGACGGAGCTTGGTTTCTGAACCTTCTGCATGCCAGCTATCAGGAGATGCCCGGGTGGGAACTTTGGACCTTCTGCGGGCGAGCGGGCACATGCTCTTCCCAGAGAGGCCCCATCCCCTATGGGGACTATCTTAGAGCATTCACATGCAGTCTCCCATTCAAAAATAATTGTTAGTTAGTTAGTTAAATAAATAAATGCAAACCAGAGCAGACCCTGCTTAGCAAAGGGGAGAATTTCTGCTTGCTAACGCTGCCACAAGAACAGCAGCTCTCTTCCTGTGCCTTGTGTGCCTCCCACCCCCAATCTGAGAAGTCTAAGCCGATATTGTAGGCAGAAGTATCACTGCTGCTTAGTAAAGGGGAGAATGAACGCTTTCTACTACAAGATCTTGGGGTCATGGTGGACAGCTCATTGAAAGTGTCGCCTCAGTGTGCGGCAGCTGTGAAAAAGGCTAATTCCATGCTAGGGACCATTAGGAAGGGGATTGGGGGAAAAAAGCTAATATTATAATCCCCTTATTCAAATCTATGGTGCAGCCACATCTGGAGTACTTGCTGCTTACAGCTTTGGTCACCGTATCTTAAGAAGGATATTGTAGAACTGGAAAAGGTGCAGAAGAGGGCAACCAGAATGATCAGGGGAATGGAGCACCTTCCTTATGAGGCAAGGCTACAGCATCTGGGGCTCTTTAGCCTGGAAAAGAGGCGCCTAAGGGGAGACGTGATTGAAGTGTATAAAATTATGCATGGAGTGCAGCGGGTAGACAGAGAGAAATTTTTCTCCCTCTTACAACATGAGAAATGTATGAAGTTTAAAATTTGTATGAAGTATAAAGTGTACAAAATTTGTATATGTATGTAGAAGTGTATAAAACTATGAATGGAGTGTAGAGGGTAGACAGAAATTTTTCGCCCTCTCTTACAACACGAGAATCAGGGGTCACCCTATGAAACTGAAGGTTGGTAAATTTAGGACCAACAAGTAGAAATACTTTTCCACACAGCGCATAATTAATCTATGGAATTCTTTGCCATAGGATGTGGCAATGGCCACCAGCTTGTATGGCTTTAAAAGGGGCTTAGATTGATTCATGGTGGACAAGGTCTATCAATGGCTACTAGTATGGTGGCTGTGGGCCACCTCCAGCCTCAAAGGCACGATGCCTCTCAATACCAGTTGCAGGGGAGCAACAGCAGGAGAGAGGGCATGCACATATTTTGCCTTTGGTGGGCTACTGTGTCAAACGGATGCTGGACTAGATAGGTTTTAGGCTTGATCCAGCAGGGCGGCTGTTTATGTTCAGACCAGCTCTCCTCCTGGCCAGTCCAGATGATTAAAGCAGCCACTTCTCCATAAGCAGTGGTTTTATCCTCCACCTAACATAGCGGCACTACTGTGCAATCCAACAAAATCCCTCCCTTTTCCCCAAGAGGAGGGAGACGGACTCCAAGAAGAAATCCCAGATAAATATTGCAAAACCTCCCTGAGCCATTACGGAAGGGCGGTATATAAATCAAATAAATAAATAAATAAATAAAACCTCCCTTGCCTCCCCCCCAGCAGAACATATGGCTAGCAACCACTGACGCAATCAGAAAGCCTTTCCCCCAGTGGATGAATATTTTCCCCGTTATCTACATGCCTCAGCAGGATCTGCCCAGCAATCGCTGATCAGTAGGGGCACTTTTCCCCCCTATTGGTTGGATATTTTCCAATCGGTATGACTCAGCAACATCCGCCCAGCAACAGCCTCAGAAATCAGGGTTCTTTTTCTTATTGGTTTAATATTTCGCTCAGCCAATCGCAGCTATTATTTTCTTGAACCGCACCCTCCACCCGGCATAGCTGACGAAATCTTCTTGAATGATCTCTATTTCTCACACGAGATGATGTTTAGTACCAGAGAGGATGAATGAATGAATGATGAAACAAACTTTTTAAAAATCTGCCCAGCAACCGCGGCTGTAATCGGGATGTATATTTCCTATTGGTTGAATCATTCTTTCTTGGCCAATCGTGAGTCTAGTTCTGCATTCCATCCGCAGTCCAGTGTATTGGAATTCATTTCAGTCGGGTTGCAAATGAGAATGGAGCGGTTCCTGTTTCTTTGTGGGGTCGCTGCTTTTCTGTTGGGGCGCTGCATTGGTGAGTAGCTCCAGAGCGCAACTGCCCACATGTGCTCAGCAGAGAGGAGGGTAGAATTTGCACAGCCACCCAAGGCGGTAGGCTAGCGCTCCTGTCTGGTCTGCATTTCTGTTTACAAATGTGCTAACGGAGCTGAAGGGGTATCAGGGAGGCTTGGCGCGTAGCGTGTATTTCTCTATGGGGTTTCTGGGAGTGGCTGGTGCTGGGAATGGAAAATGGACGTGGCGGGGAGAGACTGACCAGCCGGGAGAAACAGCGGCGGGCCCTCTTCGCTGGCTGCAGGCGACTGGAGTGGACAGGAGGAGGCAGCAACAGAGGCCACCACTCTCCTCACCCGTTGTCGCAACCCATGGGGTCACTGTGGACTCACTTCCCTGCAAAGTCGGGCTGGCCCGCGAAGTGTCAGACCTTGGCCCGCTTTAGCAAAACAACCCTCCCTCCTGGGTACCAAGCTGTTGTTCACTACAACTCCCAGCATCCCCAGCTGCAGGGACTGTCGGCTGAGGATTCTGGGAGTTGTAGTCAACACCATCTGGGAATCCCCGTTAGAGGGAACCGTGCTTACTCCGTGTTTTCTGCTGGTACAACATCTAGCTCCGTGCAGGAATCGCTGACTCACTCCATTTTTTCCTTGTGCGCAAGGGTGATACTAAACCACTTGCCAATAGGGAATGCATGCTTGCCGGTAGGGAACAATAGAAAACCTAGGAAGGCCAACAAAAGGAATGAAACTACTCGCCAATAGGGAATCATGGGGGGTTTGTTTGTTTTTATACCGCCCTTCCAAAATGGCTCAGGGTGGTTCAGCAGCAAAAAGATTGCTGCTTGCCTATTGGGAACCATGGGGGAATAGTGCCCTTAAGAACCAACCTACATGTTAAAAAATGATGCTTAACTTGGGGTGGTGGTGGTGTGGGGGGCTCCAAAGGCCTTTAGGTCCAGGCTCCAAAATTCCCTAGGTGCACTTGTGTGTGTAGCAGCGGTGGGGGTCATGCTTTTCTTTGCCATGCAAAAATGGAGGGGTGGGGAAGGTCGATCTTGGAGTTTGCATCCAAAAGAGAGCCCTTTGCAAATGCCTCCCCCCCAACTTGTAGGTTTGGTATGCACAATCCTTCTGTGGCAAGATCACTTGGGTAGCTCTCCTCCGGCCTTAGCTCATAGTTCTAGTAATATATTACTATGTTTCATATTGTAAAATACTACTACTACTATATATTAGTAATATAATGAGTGAACTGCTCAGAGATATACATATACGTAGTGCATTGGTGATGCACTGTGGTGTCTTCCCCATTTGAAGTTTGTCAGATTTCCCAGCCTAGTGGAACCCAGTTGTTTTTTCTGTTACCCGTGTGGAGCACTTTCACTTCTGCTCATGTCAAAGGCGGGACATGCTTTCTCTTCTGGAATAAACCAGCCTGGAGGATCTGGGTGCCAGAAGCATGTGTGTGGGTGGATGTTGGCTTCTTCCTCTCTGCTGGCGTGTCTGGGACAAGCTCCTTCTTCCAAATCTATTAGTCGAGCTGTGACTCATGTAGGGAGCAGGCAGGGTGGCAGAGAGGGAAGCAACCAATTGCTCACATGTAGCCGGGATCCCATTGCCAGCTGCTGGGGGAAGCCCAGCCAGGCCACCCTGAGGATGTAAGGCAGGGTTTCTCAACATGTGGGTCCCCAGATGTTATTGGACTTCAACTCCCATAATCCCCAGCCCCAGTGGCCTTTGGTTGGGAATTATGGGAGTTGAAGTCCAATTACATCTGAGGACCCACACATTGAGAATCCCTGATGTAAAGGAAGCTGTGAAAGAGAAGAGCCTTTCAGCATTCAGAGGAAAGAGCATCTCCCTCAGTGTGCAGTGTCATGGGAACGGAGGGAGAGGAGAGGAGAGAAAAGCCTTGGGGTTTTCTTTTAACGAAAGGCGGTATAGAAATGTAAAAATAAATAAATAAATAAATAAAATAAAAGAGAGCACTTGTTACAAATGGCCGTTCTTTCCCCTCCTCCTTTCACTGTTCTGACTGACACGCCACAGTCTAGATGCCCAGCAACATGCTCCAGTCTGAGCGCACCAAAAGGCAGCTCCATCAAAGCGCCTGTGTGCAGCTCACACGTATGTGCACTGCTCACGTTGCCTATTCCTGTTGTCATGGCTAACTGCAGCACTGCACTGTCACTTAGCGGATTTACCATATCTGGTCAATTTATTTATTCTTATTTATTTTATTTATTGTTAAATTTATACCCCGCCTTTCATGAGGAGAATCCCAAGGTGGCTCACAATAAAATTTAAAAGCAAGATGATAAAAAAGACACATTAAAATCTTGAACTAAAAAAAATACAAAAACAAATCTGATTTAAAAGAATTTAATTAAATACAATTAAATGAATAAGAGAAGGGAGGAACTCCTTATACATAGCCCTAAAGGAGTGAGTCAGCTCCAAAGCAGGGAGTTCAAGCTCTTCACTTCTCAAGCTGACTGAGCCAACATGCCATCCCAGCCAGTGTCCCTGTCCTATCCTATCCTGCCCTCCTCTTGAGTACCCCCAAACCATTAGGCCCATTCACATGATCCTTTGGGAGTGGGTGGAGCCTAGGCAAAACTGCTAGGTCAGCAGCACACAACACTCACCTTGGTTAGGGTCTGAAAACCCAGCCAACAAGACAATCACAGGTTCACTGCGGTGCTGGGTGGCTGCAAGCTGAACCTCTCCATAAAAGATCCTCCAAGGGTGCATCTTATTATTTATTATTATTATTTATCAGATTTGTACACCTCCCCAAACTTTCATCTCTGGGAGGTTTACAATAACATAAAAACAGTTAAGAACATATACAAAAACTTAAAAACAATTTAAAAATAACCAGAAATTAAAACCTCAAAATATTAGGAAGCTGAGAGAGCTTGGGCAAAAAGATGGGCTTTCAGGTGTTTTTTTGAAAATTGCCAGAGTTGGGGAGGATCGTATCTCAGCAGGGAGCACATTCCACAATCTCAGGGCAGCGACCGAGAAGGCCCGTCTCTGTGTAGCCACCAAACAAGTTGGTGGTAACTGGAGACGGACCTCCTCAGATGACCTCAATGGGCGGTGGGGCTCATAATGAAGAAGACTCTCTCTTAGATACCCAGGGCCTAAGCCGTTTAGGGCTTTATAAGTTATACAGCTTTTTCTACAAAATACAAAGTTATACAAAATACAAAGCACTTTGTATTTTGTCCAGAAACCTATTGGCAGCCAGTGTAACTCCATCAGTAAAGGAGTAACATGGTCTCTCCGAGATGACCCAGAGACCAACCTGGCTGCCACATTCTGGACCAACTGAAGTTTCCGGACTATGTACAAAGGCAGCCCCACGTAGAGCGCATTACAGAAGTCAAGCATATGCCCTCCCATCATGCTTTGCACTGCCAGCAGACTAGAAAAGCATCATTCTGTCAATGGGAGCACTCACCATGAAGGAACAGAAGGCAGATCCAGCCTTGCCAAAGCTGCTGCAGCTTCAGGATCATAGAGTGTGCTTTGCGGGCTAGCATGTCCACTGCTGCATGCACAGCTTTCTATGGTTTCTGTGCATGGGAGCGTGTGCTGGTGGCTGCATAGAAGAGGCATGAGGGTTCTCACTACTGGAGAATCAGGGTAGGAGGGCTCTCCTATCCTCCACCCTTGGTAAAAAGCTGAGTAGGCCTGCTGGGGGCAACCTGGGCTGGAGGGGCAAGCATGAGTTCTGGCAATCTATCATGCAGATCTGGGTAGCTCACCTCCTTCCAATTCTAACAGCCATGTGAAGCAGCATATTATATTGTTCCTTTTGCATATTCCTTGTTCTGCCTCAAGGGCATCATGGGTTTAGAATGCATTCAGACTAAGGAGTGATGTTGTTGGTCTTTAAGGGATACTATACTATTGCTGTGTGGCTTAGCTACATAAGCATATGTAGTTGTCTAGAGCTTTCGTGTAGATACCAGTGAATTACCTAGGATGATGATGATGATGATGATTACATTTATATCCCGCTCTTCCTCCAAGGAGCCCAGAGCAAGGTTCTACATACTTGAGTTTCTCTTTCACAACAACCCTGTGAAGTAGGTTCGGCTGAGAGAGAGGTGACTGGCCCAGAGTCACCCAGCTAGTTTCATGGCTGAATGGGGATTTGAACTCGGGTCTCCCTGGTCCTAGTCCGGCACTCTAACCACTACACCACGCTGGCTCTCAGCGTACCTGGTTATGTAAATGGGAATTCACCTGGGAATTCACCTTCCTCTCAGCCAATCCAGAGTAAGCAGCTCCGCCCTTAGTTCTTAGTCTCAACTCAGGCTTGCTGAGAGCAAGATGAGTGCTCTCTCTGAACTGTTTCGTGGTTAGCAAAGCCACCAATTATTTCACCTTTCCACAATGCATAACCTTCAAGAATGTGTCTGCTGGACTCTCTGGTCTTTGCCTGAACTACAACCCTCACCAAACGAGCCTCCAAGAGTGAGTTATCATTGCATGTCTTGGATGTAAAAAAAAAATGAAGCTATTAAAACTAATGGGAAGTTTGATTGTCTTGAATGACACTTACAGCAACCCCAGAATTGGCAGAAAAGTGAAATAAATGGTTTCAAATTCCCTCCTGATTCCAAATGAAAATAATGTAACATAGATGGAGGGCTGATGGGTCAAACTAGACTATGATTTTTCATATTATGTCAACATAGTTTTAGTCATAGGAACATAGGAAGCTGCCATATACTGAGTCAGACTATTGGTCCATTTAGCTCAGTATTGTCGACATAGACTGGCAGCGGCTTCTCCCAGGTTGCAGGCAGGAGTCTCTCTCAGCCCACGCAGATGAGACAGTAAATCTCTTCTGGAAAAGTTTGTATGGTTATGTGCAAAAAGACAAGAGTATCTCTTCTAAACAAGCAATGGGACAAATTGTGGAAATGGACATCGGATGTAAACCCCCCCCCCCCGATTACCTGATGTGCCTTGAAATCCCCCATCCCTGAGTTACAGTACTACCTGCATATCCTATATAATAAAATGGTTGGGTACCTGCGTCTGTGTCTTTTTCGGGTGTTCTGCGCATGCGTGGTGCGCACGTGCACAGAACACGGCGAGAGAGACACGGAGTGGGCGCCGGCCCCCATGTTGGGCGGGTGGAGGAGAAGCGGCCGCCGCCGCGCGGGGGGAAGAGCAGCGGCAGGCTGAGGAGAAGCGGCTGCCGCTGGGCGGGCGGGCCAGCCGGCCGAGGACAAGTGGCCGCCGCCGCTGGACGGCCAGGCGAAGCTAGGAGGCAGCGGGGGAAGCCGGGTGAGGCGGCAGCGGCCCCGGGTGGCGCCGGCCCCGGCCGGAGGAGGCGGTGGGCCCGGGCGGGGGAGGGCGGAGAAGGCGGCGGGCCGAAGCTGGAGCCTGGGGGAAGCAGGCCCGGGGGAAGCCGGAGGAGGCGGTGGGCTGGCGGCCAACATCGGGCTCTGCGGCGGCGGGGATACTGGGCCTGATGGCAGTGGCGGGCGCACTCGGCCCTGCCGGAGACGGGGGGGGAGAGAAAGTTAGCTGGCCCCAAAGGTCTACTAGTGCCCGTTAATTTAACGGGCTGAAAGTTACTAGTACTTCATAACCTTGTGGGTTTCCAAATCCTTGTGTGTAAATCTTTGTAGATATATCATGTACAAAGAACCACTTTGTATATAATTGTGCTTTGGCAACGTACTGTATGCTTTGGTAGTTTGTTGGTTCAATAAAAAAATCTTGTCCTATTAAAAAAAAAAATCTTGTCCTATTTTGGGAGAAGCCAGGGAGGGAAATTGGAACCTTCCGCTCTTCCCAGAGCGGCTCCATCCCCTGAGGGGAATATCTACAATGCTCACACTTCTAGTCTCCCATTCAAATGCAACCAGGGCTAACCTTGCTTAGCTAAGGGGACAAGTCATGCTTTCTACCACCAGACCAGCTCTCCTCTCCAGAGATTGTTGCGATGTTGGGAAGCCAAGATGTTGAGTGGGAATTGTATGTGCAATTATATAAGGCCTTTTTTGCAGGGTTGTCTTAAATTCTAAACACACCTTCTTGGGAAGAAGCCCAACTGAATGTAGTGGAAAAGCAGGAAGCTTTTGGCTATTCCTGAGCATCATGGTGCTCACTGACTGCTCCAGCCTTTCTGAGCTCCATCTCACTGCTTTCGTATTATATATTCCTCCCTTTTACCAAGTGGAGGACAGGTGGCAAACTCGGGAGAGGAATTTCCAAAAGGAATTGTCATTTAGACTGCCTACACAATATCTGAACATAAGAACAGACCTGCTGGATCAGGCCCAAGGCCCATCTAGTCCAGCATCCTGTTTCACACAGTGGCCCACCAGATGCCACTGGAAGCCCACAGGCAGGAGTTGAGGGCCTGGCCTCTCTCCTGCTGTTACTCCCCTGTAACTGCTGCTCGGAGGCATCCTGCCCTTGAGGCTGGAGGTGGCCTAGAGCCCTCAGATGAGTAGCCATTGTAGACCTCTCTTCCATGAAGTTATCATATCAAATCAAATCTCTTTATTTCGGTCAGCAACCAGCATGAGATTAAAACAAATGTAGAAGAGAAGACGATCAAACTTCTACTACAAACAATAAAACCAAATAAATTTTAAAAAGTCCTCCTGAACATAGATCACGGTACTGAAAGTACTACTAAAAATACATATGAAGTTATCCAAACCCCTCTTAAAGCCATCCAGGTTGTTGGCTGTCACCACACCTTGTGACAGAGAATTCTACAAGTTGATTATGCATTGTATGAAAAAGTACTTCTGCTAGTTGGTCCTAAATTTATTGGCAATCAATTTCATGGGATGACCCCTGGTTCTAGTGTTATGTGAGAGGGAGAAAAAATCTATCTCTATTGACTTTCTCCACACCATGCATGACTGTATAAACCTCTTATCATGTCTCCCCCACAGTCGTCTTTTTTCTAAACTAAAAAGCCACAGGTGGTGTGGCCTTGCCTCATAAGAAAGGTGCTCTAGGCCAGTTTTTCTCAACCTTTTTGGAGTCAAGGACCGGTAAATTCTTCATGCTGAGTTTCAAGGACCGCTACATTCTTGGTGCACAGTTTCCCGGACCAGCAGTTAATAAAGGGGTTTCAAGTTTATCTATTAGTACTATACTATTGGTGTGCACAACTCAAATGACCTGGTGGGCCAAAACTGACTGTGACTTGCCTCATGGGGGCCGAGGTCAATTTTTAGGGTGCTGATTATTAAAATAACACTTAATATCAATCAATTAATTAAATCAAATTAATGTGAAATTAATTAAAATGAATTTAATCAAAATTTAACTTTTGAAGTTCTGGCAGGCCAAGATTAAATAAAAATAAAAATAATAATTAAAAACTCTAATAAAATAAATACAATACAATACAATCTGTACAAAATGCATAACAATAAAATGCATTGTTCTTCCTTTCCACCTCTGCCAAATCATCACAGTTAACATGGAGCACTTCTAAGGAAAAAAATTAGAGATTTTTTTCTCATAATTTTGGTTAAGAAGATTATACTTTGATCCTTCACCACACAGGCTTTTAAGAAGGAAAGAGAGAAGCGCGATGGGGAAAGAATAGGGCAGGCTTGGCTCGAGAAAGAGAATGGGGCAGGCTTGGCTTGAAAGAGAGACAGAGGGATAGAAAAAGGAAACGGGGGTGGGGTGGGTGGGTGGAGCAGGCTTGAATGGAAAGAAAAAGAGAGAGAAAAAGCTAGAAAAGAAAGAGATGGAAAGAGGATAGGCAGGTCTGGCTTGAGGGAGGGAGAGAAAGTTTAAAACAAAACTGATGGAAAGAACCACCCCACCATGCAGCACCCTGCTCTGTTTGCCGCTTGCCTTCCCCTGCTGCGAACCTCCGTGCATTTTTAAAAATCTCAATGCTGAGGGGATGGCTGGGGACGGCTGCCAGGTGTGGGGTGAGCCAGTAGTCCTTCTACCCCCACCCATCTCCCCCGCAAACCTCCTTGTTGTTAAAAATATAGTCTTCAAATACCAGCCGCTGCACGGCCAAGGAATGGATCTGTGTGTGCGTGTGTGTGCCAGTAGTCCTTACACACACACACACACACACACACACACACCCCAGCGGAGGTGGAGGATACCAGAGCCCCCACCCAGCTGGAGCCACTCACTCAGTCCCTACCACAGCTTATAATCAGTCAGTGCAGATTCTTTGGGGAAGCGGGGAGCTTCTTGGGCTACTTCTGCTTGTCTGGCTCTTCTCTGTAGTGCCGCCCCCTGCCCCATTTTGGGGTGCCAGATGCCCTTCAGCGGCACACACACATGTGGCGAGGGAGTCACAAGGCACGCCACCAAAAAGAAGAGAAGCAGCAGTACACAAGGCAGCGCAGCAGGCGCCCTCCACAAACTTACTGGGTCCTGTCTAAGGTTTCAATTTCGGCGCCAACCTCAGCCCTGCTGGGTCTGCATTAGCGCTTCGCACAATGGCAACGTGCATAAGAAGTGGAGTGCTGAGCTGCTGACGCATTTCTGCAGCTCGATCGGCGTTTTGCTGCGGAGTTCGCGCTGCCGCCTTCTCATGAGGAAGCTTGCACTTTGCAAACCCACAGCAGCAGACGCCAAAGAGCAAAAGCCGAAGGGGCAGAGCGAGCGAGTGCTCGATCTGTATAAGCAAATGGTGCGCTCAAGCCAGGGCAGCGCTCGGATCGCTAACAGTTTCCCCATGGTCTCTGCTTGATGGTGGCACTGGCCACCAGTTTCTGTGGCATTCTTCTCAGGGCTGGCTTAAGCCATCGGGCAAAATTGCACCGGCAGTAGATTCATGGGGCTGTTTTCTTGCCTGAGAACCAAGTTTGGCCAGGGACAATGCAGGTATTAACTCCCCAAGACATGGACCGGCACTCAACCCGTCGCGGACCGGCGCCAGTCCGGGGACCGGCGGTTGAGAAACTGTGCTCTAGGCCCCTGATCATCTTGGTTGCCCTCTTCTGCACCTTTTCCAGTTCTACAATATCTTTTTTTAGATGTGGTGACCAGAATGGTATGCAGTACTCCAAGTGTGGCCACACCAGAGTTTTGTATAAGGGCATTATAATATTAGCAGTTTTATTTTAGCAGTTTTAATAGAATAGAATAAAATAAATAATAAATTTTCAATCCTCTTCCTAATGATTCCTAGCATGGAATTGGCCTTTTTTTACAGCTGCCACACACTGAGTCGACATTTTCAACGAGCTGTCCACCACGACCCCACAATCCCTCCCCTAGTCAGTCACTGACAGCTCAGATCCCACCAGTGTATATGTGAAGTTGGGTTTTTTATCCCAATATGCATCACTTGGCACTTGCCAAGACTGAACCGCATTTGCCATTTTGTCGCCCAGTCACCCAATTTGGAGAAATCCTTTTGGAGCTCCTCACAATCTGTTTTGGATTTCACTACTCGAAAAAGTTTGGTATCATCTGCAAATCTGCCCACCTTGCTGCTTTCCCCAACTTCTAGATCATTTATGAATAAATTAAAAAGTACCGTTCCAAGTACAAATCCTTGGGAGACCCCACTTCTTTCTTCTCTCCATTGTGAAAACTCTCCATTTATACCTACCCTCTGTTTCCTGTCCTCCAACCAGTTTACAATCCACACATGTACTTGTTCCCTTATCCCATGACTGCTAAGTTCAGTCATGGGATAAGGAGTCTTTGATGAGGAACTTTGTTGAAAACTTCTTGGAAGTCCAGGTAGACTATGTCAACTGGGTCACTTTTATCCACATGCTTGTTGACACTCTCAAAGAATTCCAAATGGTTGGTGAGGCAGGATTTCCCTTTGCAGAAGCCATGCTGGTTCTCCGCCAGCAGGGCCTGTTCTTCTGTGTGCTTAACAGTTTTATCCTTGAGGACGCTTTCCATCAATTTGCCTGGAACAGACGTCTGCTCAGTAAGCACTGCTAGAATTGGAAAGCGTTTTTCAATTGGTCAGATCTTTTCCCTTGGCCTATTAGTATTATAATACCGGTTTTCAACCACAGAATTCTCAAAGCGATTTGAGAACACAGTAAAATGAGCAGTTGTAGTAGTAATAATAATTATATATTTTATTTGTTAGCCACCCCATAACAAACTGTTGTCAGAAGGTGGTTCCCTCTTTCCAAAGGGCTCACAGTCTCTAAGGAAACACAAGGGGGGATGCCAGCCATAACCACTGGAGGGATGTTATGGCAGGATGCATAGGGACAGTTGCCCTCCCACCCTCCCTAAAAATGAGGGAGCCACCACATTATGTGTGTAAAATTATGCAAGGAGTAGAGAGAGTGCAGAGAGAAAAGTTTCTCCCTCTCTCACAACACTAGAACCAGGGGTCATCCCATGAAACGAAAGGTTGAGGAACTTAGGACTGACAAAAGGAAGTACTTCTTCATACAGCGCATAATTAATGTGATGGCAGAATCTTTGAACAACTGCAGTTTGGGGTTCCCTAGACTGCAGACCTCCTTAACTCTGCCCTTCTCTCTTCCTGTCCAGGCTCCTTCCTGCAGCATCTCTACCTGGGGGTATCAGAAGAACACATCCAGGGCCTGTCCTGGTTCTCTCACTTGGGGTACCTGGATGACCAACTCATCACTCGCTATGACAGCAACACAAGGAGGGTTCAGCCTCAAGTCCCCTGGATGGAGAAGGCGGAGGATGCCTTGTACTGGGAGCGGGAGACCCACCATGCTCGGGAGGCTGAGTACTTCTTCAAGGTAGCCCTTGCGACCATGGAGAGTCGTTACAACCAGAGTGGAGGTGAGTGGAGATTGAGTGTCTGGAAGCATTTACAGATAGGGCTGGCAGAGACTCCAACATGAAATCTTGGAAAACCGCTGCCAGTCAGTGTAGATACTATTGAGCTAGAGGACCAGAGGTCTGACTCACCTCTCCCAGGTGGTAACATGCCCAGGAAATGTGGCAGGAGGGATAAGAGCACCCTCCCCCATCCTTAAAGAGACACCCCCACACACACCTTCGAACTGCTGGTCTTTCGAACCGGTTCGGAGGCCCTTTGTGGTCCCTTTATGGTTCCATGCACACCCCTATCCTCCATCTCTACTTTGGCCTACTCTATTGTTGCTCAGCCCCTCAGAAGCTGCTGTCAGTTCAGGGAATCCCTCTGATTTGCTTCCAGAGATGGTTTTGAGGTGCTGCATCCTGGAAATTGGTGGCAGAGGAAAGATGTGCAACTCTCCACCAATCCTGACCTTGCATGTCCATTGTGAATAGTTGCCCTTCACAATGTATCCAGGGTTTGGTGAGACATTTTTAGTGATTTGGGGTTTGGTTTTTTGTTTGTAATTTTGGGAAGTTCAATCCACTCATTCCTCTTGCTGACCCTGCCAACTGCTTGCGATTTAAAGTGATTTTGAGTGGGGTTTGGGTGTTCAAAAGTGCCTTTGAGCGATTTTTTTGGGGGGGGGAGTTTCAAAAATTTCCAGCGGTTCAATTTGCTCACTCCTCTTGCTTATTCTTGGTGATTTTAAGAGATTCCGGGTGATTTTTGGCAAATCTTTTTTAATTCTTTTTTTCTGTCTTTTTGCGACAGCAGTTCCCCTAACCCCCTGATTCCCATTGATTTCAATTGCTTGCCAATTGTGAATTTGCCAGCGGTGAGGTTTTGCCAGAATAGAATTAGGAGGTAGTGGTAGTGGGTATCTCTTTAAGGACAGAGGAGGGTGCTCTTACCCTCCCACCTCATTACCTCACTGGCACTGCCTTTTAAAATGGTCCAGCGAGGTGGGAGCGTATCTCTTTGCCTCCTCGGACCGGAAGTGGCAACTGCTCGTGTGCACAGTGCACAGAGGCACTGGAGCAGCACAGAGGCACTGGAGCACGGTCCCACTGGACCGTTTTAAAAGGCAGTGCTGGTGGAGGAAGTGCAGCGAGAGGGGTAAGAGCACCCTCCCCCTCTTTAAAGAGACCCCCCCACCTTCGAACCGGCTGAACCACTGGTCTTTCGAACCGGTTCTGTGCACATCCGTATTAGGTGGGAGACAGTCTGATGTGCTGCAGCTCTGCTGATCCTGTCTTGTCTGTCCTCTTCAGGGCTTCATACCTGGCAGTGCCTGGTTGGCTGTGAGCTGAGCGAAGACAGGAAGCAGAAAGGAAGGTTCATGCAGTGGGGCTATGACGGGAAGGACTTCATCAGCCTGGACAACGAGACCTTCACCTGGAGAGCAGTTGATGATGCATCCCGAATAACCAAGAGGAAGTGGGAGGCTGATCCAGACATTGCCAAGTATTGGAAGCCCTACCTGGAGGAGGAATGCATTGAGAAGCTGAAGAAATACCTGGACTTTGAGAAGGAGACTCTGCTGAGGACAGGTGAGGTGGGGAAGAGGGGGCAGCTTGCAAGGAGAGGGAGGCAACTGAAAAATCTAAGTATTAACACCAATGGTGCTACTTCCCTAGAACCCCACATCGTGATAGTGGCACACAAGGTGGGCCAAGATGGCTTGGAGACTGTCATCTGCAGAGCCTTCAGCTTTTATCCCAAGGAGATCAATGCCACCTGGATGAAGGATGGGCTGGTCTTGGAGAAGGAAACCCTCCGTGGGGATGTCCTCCCTAATTCTGATGGGACCTACCACACCTGGCTCAGCACTGAGATTGATCCCAAGGACAGGGACCACCACTACCACTGCCATGTGGAGCATGACAGCCTGCAGAAGCCTCTGGACTTGGCCTGGGCGGACTCTGGTGAGAGACTGCAGTGAAGGAGGAAAGGGAGGGCTCCTTAGGAGAAGGGTGTGGCCAATTCTAGGAGAACTTTCATCCAGGAGGGATTGCTTAACAAC
This sequence comes from Hemicordylus capensis, assembly GCF_027244095.1. Classification (NCBI taxonomy): domain Eukaryota; kingdom Metazoa; phylum Chordata; class Lepidosauria; order Squamata; family Cordylidae; genus Hemicordylus; species Hemicordylus capensis. Next base: position 231,651,349 of record NC_069658.1, on the reverse strand, counting down.
CTTGCTGGTTGCAATAAAATCAAATCCTGTATATGTTTTGAAATTCAAGCTGGTGGTGTTGTGCCACTGCCCATGCAGATTGGGGGAAGGGGTGTACAGTAGCTGCTAACAGGAGTTGGACAGAGTAACATTGGGGAGAATTGTTGCTGTGCATGGGTTGAATATGGGGGCAGGGAGGGGAACCTTCATGATATGTGGTGGGCTTCCATGAGGCAGAGGGGATTCTGCAGTAGCAACGCCTCAGTGGTGGAGCACTTCATTATTGATAGTGGTAGAAGTAGTTGATTGATTGATTAAATGCTGTCAAGTCAGTGTTGACTCTTAGCGACCACATAGATAGATTCTCTCCAGGATGGTCTGCCTTCAGCTTGGCCTTTAAGGTCTCTCAGCGGTGCATTTGTTGCTGTCATAATCGAGTTCATCCACCTTGCTGCTGGTCGTCCTCTTCTCTTTCCTTCAACTTTTCCCAAAGTAGTAGTAAGACTATTTCTAGACTTCTTTTAAAAAATAATCTCAAAGTGGTTATAAGATAATCTTTCCCAGTCCCCCAAATGTTCACTGTCTAAAACTAAACACAAGGTGGACCTCGGCAATGGCTACTGGAGTGATGCTGCGCTGAGGCTGGATAAGGACAGTTGCTCCCCACCTGCTAAATATAATCATCATCATCATCATCATCATCATCATCATCATCGATTCATTGCCTCACACATGGATACTAAAATGTTTAGAAACAACTGTTGTCAGCAAAAACGTTCAGATATTTATAAAAAAAGCAATGAGCATGTGGAGTACACAGTTAATCAATGGCGAGGCACTTGGACAGGTTAGCATTAGAAGAGGCATTTTCCAAGGGGACTCACTATCCCCTCTATTGTTTGTAATCGCCATGACCCCACTTTCACAAATACTAAACAAAACAGGCCTCGGATACCAAACATCTAAAACATCCAGTAAAATCAACCATCTGCTGTACATGGACGATCTGAAGTTGTATGGAAAGTCCCAGTCAGAAATTGAATCACTGCTAAACACTGTCCGTATATTCAGTAGTGATATAGCAATGGCGTTTGGATTAGGCAAGTGTGCTGCATTAATAATGAACAGAGGACAAATAAGAAAAACAGAAGGAATAGAACTGCCCAATGGAAGCAAGATCAAGAAACTGGAAGAAAAAGAACCTTACAAATACTTGGGCATTCTCCAGGCTGATAACATTGCACACGCTGAAGTTAAAAGAAAAATTGGAAGTGAATACATCAGGAGAGTGAGAAAAATCCTAAAGTCCAAACTCAATGGCGGGAACACCATACACACCATAAACACCTGGGCTATCCCTGTTATCAGATACACTGCAGGAATAATAGACTGGACCCAGGCAGAGCCAGAGACGCTAGATCGTAAGACCAGGAAAATCATGACCATCAAACATGCTCTGCACCCCCGCAGTGATGTCGATAGGCTATATCTCCCTCGCAACTCAGGTGGAAGAGGAATCTTGCAAGTCCATCAAACAGTAGAGGAGGAGAAAAGAGGCCTTGAAGAATATATCAAGGACAGTGAAGAAGATGCACTTCAAATGGTCAATAACGAGAAACTATTCAACACCAATGAAAGAAAGCAGGCCTACAAGAAAGAACAAGTCAAGAACCGAGCAGAAAAATGGAAAAAGAAGCCCCTGCATGGTCAATATTTGCACATTATAAGTGGAAAATCAGACATCACCAAGACCTGGCAATGGCTTAAGAATGGCAACTTGAAGAAAGAAACAGAGGGTTTAATACTGGCTGCACAAGAACAGGCACTAAGAACAAGTGCAATAAGAGCAAAAGTAGTAAAATCAACAACAAACAGCAAGTGCCGTCTTTTTAAAGAACAGATGAAACAATGGACCACCTAATCAGCTGTTGTAAAAAGATCGCACAGACTGACTACAAACAAAGGCGTGACAAGGCAGCAGGGATGATACACTGGAACATCTGCAAAAAATACAAGCTACCTGTAGCCAAAAATTGGTGGGACCATAAAATTGAAAAAGTTGTAGAAAATGAAGATGTAAAAATATTATGGGACTTCCAACTACAAACAGACAAACATCTGCCACACAATACACCAGATATAACTGTAGTCGAGAAGAAAGAAAAACAAGTTAAAATAATCGACATAGCAATACCAGGGGATAGCAGAATAGAAGAAAAAGAAACAGAAAAAATAACAAAATACAAAGATCTACAAATTGAAATTGAACGGCTGTGGCAGAAAAAGACCAAAATCATCCCAGTGGTAATTGGCGCCCTGGGTGCAGTTCCAAAAGACCTTGAAGAGCACCTCAACACCATAGGGGCCACAGAAATCACCATCAGCCAATTACAAAAAGCAGCTTTACTGGGAACAGCCTATATTCTGTGACGATATCTATAACAACAGCAACAACATTGACAATAAAATTCTGGCATCCCAGGTCCTTGGGAAGGACTCGATGTCTGGATAAAACAAACCAGTCAATAACACCTGTCTGACTGTGTAAACAAGAAATAATAATAATAATTTATTATTATTATTATTATTAATTTGATTTCTATACCACCCTTCCAAAAATGGCTCAGGGCAGTTTACACAGAGAAATAACAAATCAATAAAATGGATCCCTGTCCCCAAAGGGCTCACAATCTAAAAAGAAACATAAGATAGACACCAGCAACAGTCACTGGAGGTACTATGCTGGGGGTGGATAGGGCCAGTTACTCTCCCCTTGCTAAATATAAGAGAATCACCTCTTGAAAAAGTGCCTTTCCCCCAGTTAGTATGGAATCTTCCATGTAAGTTTCAGCCCACAGCAGCTCTACTTCAAGGTTTTTAGGATCTCTGCCTGGGCCCCTGAGGAGCCACTACCAGTCTGAGTAGACTTCTGCTTATCCCATTCCAGTCTTGGTGCCTGTGGGGGCCATTGAGGGAGCCGTCTCGGGGCTCACCATTCTACTGCTGATTCTACTGCTGTTGTCCTCTGCAGTTGTCCTCTGTGTCTGTAAGTAAACCATGAATGTATCTGCACATGAGCGTGAGTGAATGTCCAGACTTCGGCAGCTGGTTAACATGCCCACACCCACGCCCCTAACTCTTGTCTTCTGCCAGTTGCTGTAGCTAATACTGAGCTAGATGGACTAGTGGTCTGGCTCAGTAGAAGGCGACTTCCTGTGTCCCTAAGACTGAGATCCAAGACTGTCAAGGTGTACTAAAATGGCAATTACTGAGATACTCTGTGGGATTTTCTTTCCTGATGGTGGTTGGGAAACGGCTAGAGGGCCATCTGCCCCAGATTATGCAAAGGGTGGGTATGGATGAACTATGGAGTGCCTTCTAGCTCTGATTCTAATTCTTTCTTTGCAGGGAAATGGCAGAGAAAGAGAAACACATACAAACTAGTACAAAGTAAGTAACACTTCTCTCTTGAAATATTTCTGCAGCAGACGGAAGTAGGGGTGTGCACGAACCGGTCCGGAGGCCATGTAAAAGGCCTGCGAACCAGTTCGCATGTGGCCTGGTCCAATGGTTCAACGCCGGGGTGTGTGTGTCGCTTTAAGGGTGGCGGGGTTGTACTTACCCCTCCCGCTGCTCCAGTTTCAGCCAAATCTTCGGGGTGGCAGCGTTCCTCCCTGCCGCCCCTGCACCCTTGTTGGCTGGTAAAAGCAGGCGCACATGCGCATGCTGCCGATGTGCGCACGCTGCACATGTCACAGTGATGTCACTGTGATGTGCGTGGTGCATGCGCGGCCGCAGTGACTTGCGTGGCACACGTTGGCGGTGGGCGCATGTGCGCCTGCTTTTACCAGCCAACAAGGGGGCATTGGCAACAGGGAGGAATGCCGCTGCCCCGAAGATTTGGCTAAAACTGGAGCGCCGGAGGGAGGAAAGCGGCGGGAGGGGTAAGTACAACCCCTCGCCCTTAAAGCGACAACCCCCCGGTGTTGGATCGTGCCTCCACAGTCCATGCACATCACTAGAGGGAAGCCCCTGGTTGGTTGGCTGGTTGGTCAGTCAAAAACCAGGAATCCAAAAGAACATGTCTACAATGAGGAGTTTCAGTAAGAGGCAAGGGCAAACTGAATCCTTGAGGAGCAGCCCTGCCCAAGCCTGGACTGTCCCAGGTTTGAGCCTTGTGTCCCACGTATTTGCTATGGCAGAGCTGGGTAGCTGCTGGTGGAGGTTGTGGTGCCTCTGCTTCACCCTGAGTCGGAGGACAAGGATAGGGGAGTGTTGAGAGGGTCAGCAAAGGGGACTCTGGTGTTGGAGGCAGAGGCCCCTTAAACCCCGCCTCATTCAGCAGAGGCCCCCTGTGTCATGAACCCAGTTCAGGGCTCATGACATGAGGTCTTGTCCCTGACCTCATCCTGTACCCCTCAAATGCAGCACAAGGTCTGGGGCCATTTCTCCAGCTCCAAGGAGACTTGAGGGGAGTCATGCTGCATTTCAGGGGTGCACCAAGTCAGTGAGAACAATGGAAGCATGGCAGCAAATCCCTCTCCTCCTCCTCCTCCTCCTCCAGCCTGGTACAGGGGATCATTCCTTATGGTTGTGTGGAGGGGTCTTGGGAGCGTTGTGGAAAGTGTGCATCTCCCCATCACGGCTCCAAGCTGGAGAAGAGAGCTGGGGCTGGTCAAGCCATTGAAGTACAGTGGAATGCTGGCTGGGATGGCCAGAGTTGTGAGTCCCTCTCCTTGATGATTTTGGTGGATGCTCTTCCCTCCTGCTCCCACATGCTGTTGGGTCTTCCAGCCCTGTGCAGAGGAAATGCCAGCAGGGAGCAAGGGCATAACGAAAGCTGAATAAGATGGGGCTGGGAACGCATCTGCCAAAGGGGGGGGGGCTGCCAGCTGAGTGACAGCTTGCTCTTTGCTCCCCTCCTCCCAGGTGATGCTGCAGGGGCCCACTCAGACCTTGCTACACCCCTGGCAGAGGGTAAAGAATTCCGAGACTTGTGGTTCTCGAGAGCATATCGGATCGGCATCTTTCGAGGATATCCATTGGCACTGGATTGTGCCTCCTTAGAGGAAGTCTTAGGCCAGCAGCTCACTACTTAAAATTTTTGTTTTTTGTATTTCAACTTTGCTTCTGATCTGGTTGCAGCAAATCTAGCATGATTTTGCAAGACCTGGAGATCCCACCTAGTGACAGGGAAATAAGTCTGCAGTAACATCCTCAGCTGAGCCTTATTTCCCCCCTCATGGTAATGGACCTGTAATCCAGTCATGGATTCCTGGGCCTCGGAACAGTGTACCAAACCACCACCACCTACCCTCATGCTTGGGCCTTAGGACCAGTCCAGAGTCTCATGCCTGCCTCTGTTGGAATGGACATGAAAACAATCCAGGCTCTTAGTTACAGTGATGATGTATTCATTTGTAATAGCTAACGCAGATGTGTAAGAAATGTAGAAGGGTGGAAAAATAGAGAGGAAAAGGCCTGATGCTGTTAGCAGTTCTTCCTCAAAATGTAAACCAAAATACCGACTGCTCCCTTTCTCCTGCCTTTGAGTAATTCCATGGGTAAACAGAATCAGGCCTGTGACCACTTTTTCAAGGAATGTAGCCATAAGCAAATGTTCAAGCTGATATTACAGGTAGACCTCATTATCCGTGGGTGTTCTGTTCCCGCATATTACCACAGATCGTGAAACCGCAGATCGTGAAACCGCAGTTGAGTCATTGAGTCTGGGAATGTGGGGCTTAGGTTCCCAGACCAAAACAAAACAAAAATACTCCCCAAACACCAAAATAGGCCAAATAAAATGCCCTACAGTGCTCCACAACTCTCCTGACATCCAGCAATGTCCCCCCAAATTGTGGCTGATAAAAAAAATAAAATCCTGCTGATCAGCCACAAAATGGCTCCCGTGGACAAAATGGCAGCCAAAAAATAACCTCTGGGGTCACTTCCAGCCCTCTAGGAACCACAGATATGTGGGTTTTAACTCTTCTGTATCCATGGGTAATGAAACCGGGCGTCAATTAGACACCCATGAATACGCAAAACCGCAGATATAGAATCCGCGTATAACGAGGTTCTCGTGTGTGTGTGTGTGTGTGTGTGTGTGTGTGTGTGTGTGTGTGTGTGTATAAAGCCACTGGCAAAAGAACATCCCCTCCTATAAGGCCATATTTTTACAGATGCCTGAAAAGATGCCAGTAATGAAATCAGAAGCCATGTCCAAAAATTCTGATTCCATTACCAATGTATTTTGCACATTTCACACCATCTATAATATTAAAAGAGTTTTATAAAAATATGGTCTTGTAGTAGTAGGAGGTGTGTTTGTGTGTGTGGGTGTGTGTATAATCAACTTGAAAGTTTGCTTATGGCTACGGTCATTTTAAAAAGTGGTCACAGGCTGGTGGGGAATCGTGTAACAGATTCTGTGAGAAATTCTGTTAAGCATACGGTGACTTGATACTCTCCTTAGTGGAAGAGTATCTTCTGGGAAGGTTTAAATCTGAGAGCCATGCCTCTGTGAAGAAGTAGGTATGGACAATCTTGGGGGGCGGGCTCACTTCCAGCCCTGACTCTCAAATTTTGTGTCTTCAGAGGAACGACAGCAAGATGTTTCTCAAACAACCCAAGAAGCAGCATCAAGTGATGGGCCCCGGCAACAGGAGGAAGGAAGCCTTTCATTGCCCTCACTTGACCTCTCTGACCATCTGCCCAGTAACTGTAAGAAGCTTCATCTCTCTATGGACAGTGAAGACACTGACAGGGCTAGCCCTACCATGAGTCGTCATGAGGGAAGAGCTGACTCGGGTGATGCATATATGGAGGTGGCAGGAGGCATTCCTGCCTCTACCACACCTGTGCTCTCTCACAACCACCTCCAGATAATTTCATTTCCCTCCTCCAGCACAAGATTTCAACAGCAGGAGGAAGAAGAAGAAGCAGAAAAGGAAGTGATGGGGAGAAGCATTTCCTCTTCATCCTCTTCCGATTTTCTCTCTCTCCCTCTGCTGCCCTCTCATCCTGTTGGAATTACAGAAGGGAGAACAGCAGCAAGGTCTCAGGCCAGGCAACCTGGGAAGAGGTTGTCACTGCAACTGCTGCCAGCAGGGCAAAGACTATGGAGAGATCTTACCGCAATAGGAACACACAAGACTGGTGAAAATGGGGTTCTTTCATTGCCCCAGTGAACTAAATGAGTGCCCTGAAGGAAAAGGAGCTCACGTGCTTGAGGAACACCAACATTGTGCGAAGTCTTTATAATGGCACTGAAGTTAAGATGAGCACCTCAATTTGCAATTTCCATGGCTTTGGGAACGAGAGTGAACACTGAAAGCAGATGATTATGGAATAGCAATTTTGAGTAACTTCTTATTTTTGGGACTAAAACAACCATCATCCCTGGCAACAATGGCTGAAAACTGGGGATAATGGGAGCTGTAGTCCAAAAACAAGAAATTAACCCAGACTGCTGAATAACTCTATTAGACAGTTAACTGATTTTGAGGTTATGGGACAAATGCAGATGACAAAAAGGTTATTATAAAATGTTCATTGTACATTGCTTCAGTAAGTAGAAGATGAGTTCAGAGACTCAAAAAATGTATGACAGATTATGTGGGAGAATGAAATTTCTGATTAAAAACAGAAGAATATGGCAGAATGCAATGAGTTACTCTGTGAGCCTTCAGGAGAATCATTTTAAAGTTTTATGTATAGATGGCATTTTAACTACTACTACGAATATTTATATACTGCTTTCAACCAAAGTTCTCAAAGCGGTTTACACAAATAATACATAAATAAGATGGTCCCCTGTCCCCAAAGGGCTCACTAATCTAAAATGAAACATAAGATTGACCCCAGCAACACCCACTGAAGGGATGCTATGCTGGGGCTGGGTAGGGCCAATTGCTCTCCCCCTGCTAAATAAAGGGCTGGCCTATATAATTTCCATGTGTGGTAGAGTTGTTGGAATGTTTGGGGAGAGAGAGAGATCAGCTTGCTTCCCGTTGCCTCTTAAAATCCTTTCGGAAGGATACCAAGAAAGTGACAGGAATGAGTGATTGATTTAATAGTAGCAGCACAAAAATGTAAAAGGATTCAGGGTCCAAACACTACCGATGACTGGAAAGAGTATTGTCAGTACTATGGTTAAATTGACACATCTGGTTAAATATAGGGTAAGCAGACAAAATGTGAATGAAGTTATTCTAGCACAGGAACATTTACATTTGTTAGATCCTTGAAACAAGGATATATAATACTCACATGACTAATTGTGATAAAGCTTTTGAAGATTTATACGTGAAGATTTATTTGTATGTTTTGTATTTTTGTATGATAAAAATAAAAGTGTGTTTAAACCCTGCCTTTCTCCTCTACCCTTAAAGCGTTTGCTCACCTTCTTAAATCCTAAAAAACTAGGATAATTCCTTCCATCTGTTGTTCAGCTGTCAGACTTAAAATCAAGTTGGTAGCAGATATGTATTTGCCTAGACTGCTTATAAACTGGTGGCTTTTCCTGTTTGGCAAAGTAATTTCCTGTTTGGCAAAGTAATCTTTATGGGGAAGGTGTCCTTGCCCACTTATCTGAGTCTGAGAGAGATCTTGAGTATCTATTATTTTGTTTTTACTTCCTTTACTTCCTTTTACTTTACTTTGTTTTTTAAAAGCCCTAAACGTTAGAATGTGTACACTGGTGACTAAGTCTATCTAACAATAACAAAAGAGCACTGTTGAAGAAGCCTCCAATCTAGCTGGTTGGGATTAGTAAAACTTTCCCTAGACTCCATCATTTCCATCGTGGGTAAAATTCCATGTTGGAAATCGGCCCACCACCACCACCACCACCACGTCCATCCCAATGCAAGCTTCCCCCTGCACACTGAAATAAGAGCTGTTCTCATGATTGACTGGCACTAAGAATGTGGCCCCATCCTGCTTTGAAAACAAGCGGCCCTGTCCTCTTTGAACACTGCTGCACCTCCACAAACACTAAGTTTGCCAAAAAGTGCTAAGAGAGTGAGATAGCTGTAAAGTAGCCCTTGGCCTGAAGGGCTGAGTTTCCACCTAGTTCTTATACCAATAAAGATATCCTTCCCACCCCTCGCGGTGCACACAGGGCCCCTGCAGCAAATTCAGGTTCCACCTCGCTGCTTTCATATCTTCTTCCCCAAGTGGAGAAAGGGAACAACCATTTCTCTCACTGGTGGAATATTTCCCCCTTGGCCAATCACAGTTCTCTTGTGACAGCAGGGCCGACTGAGGGCAATGGCCAAAGTGGTGCTGTCACTGACACATGTGTGATTGGCACACACTGGGGAGATCTTGCTTTCTTTCTGGGCACAAACTCCGTCCATGCTCTCCTTAACCACCTCCTGCCTGTACTGGGTTGTGCCACAGCTGCAGAGAGCTGGGCACCCAGTGGGCCTGGAGGCTGGAGCCTTGTTGCTGAGCCCTGCTGCTCCATCCAGAGAGAGGAGAGCTGGTCTTGTGGTAGCAAGCATGACTTGTCCGCTTAGCTAAGCAGGGTCAGCCCTGGTTGCATTTGGATGGGAGACTAAAAATGTGAGCATTGTAAGATATCCCCCTCAGGGGATGGGGCCTCTTTGGGAAGAGCATCTAGGTTCCAAGTTCCCTCCCTGACATCTCCAAGATAGGGCTGAGGACGGCTGGAGATTCCTTCTCCAACCTTCGAGAAGCCACTGCCAGTCTGTATAGACATTCAGTATTGAGCTATATAGACCAATGGCCTGTCTCAGTATATGGCAGCTTCCTATTTTCCTATCCCTTCTGTCTTCTTGCAAGTCGCAGGCAAGCAGCGTGTGGGCTACACTCTCTCTCACGTGTGCACTGTCAGTCGTCAATTTCCTTCGGCAAGAGTCTGCTGCCCTTACACAAATTCACCGGGGCGGGGGGGAGGAGCTGTCAGTCACCCACCCCTTCCTCAGAGAAGTGCCTTGTGTTCAGATCCAGCGACGGGGGTGTGTGCGTAGGCAATAGTCTATCCTGGAAGTTATCAGCTGATGCACCATGGTTTTGAGATCATGCTCTTCAAGGAATGGACACAGCTGTCAAATCAGCTGATAAAACGCGCTCCTGGCTATAGCCTCCACCTGAGATACCAGGGTGTAGGGATGTGCACAGAACCAGTTTGGTGCTCCTTTTCTGGAGAGCCGAACCAGTTCTGTCGACCAGGGTTTGAACTGGTTCGGAGGGTGGCAGGAGTTACTTTAAGGGGCAGGGATGGCCAACGTGTGTGCATTGTGTGGTGATGCTGAACGAGGCTGCAAAGAGGAATGCTGCAGCCCCGCACCCAGCTTTTTTGGGAGAGCGCTGGCGGGGGGAAGCGGTGGGGCAGGGATGGGCAGGTAGGAGGCACCCTCCCTGCCCCTTAAAGTAACCCCACTGCCCTCCCAGGAGTGCACAGAACCAGTTCCGTGCACATCCTTACCAGAGTGAGGCCTGGATCCAAGAGCACTCCCAAGCGGTGTACCTGTTCCTTCTGGGGAAGTGTAACCCCATCCAGCAGAGGAAGATCCAACTCATCCTTCAAATTCTGATCCCAAGAGAAAACAAAACCCTATATGGATTCAACAATATATGCAACTGTTAACAGAATCCAAATGTCATCAATTTGTTGTCCTTCATCCATTCCATTACTGCCCGTAGGCAGGCAATTAGGGAATGAATGCCATTTCCTGATGATGACAATGACAATGAAAAGTAAGTTTTGGTGTCCTTAGCATTCTGTTAGCATTCTGATAATACCCTGCACCAAACCTGCTGATGACCTCACCCAGCAATTTCACTTAGATGTTAAAAAGCATTGGTGACATAATGGAGCCCTGAGGGACTCCATATAATAGCTCTGTTTCAAAGAACAACCATCACCAAACTCCACCATCTGGAATCTGCCTGAGAGATAGGAGCAAAACCACGGCAAAGCAGTGACTCCTATCCCCAATACCCCAGGCGATCCAGAAGGATACCATGGCTGATGGTATCTAATGCCTCCGAGAGATCCAAAAGAACCAACAGAGTCACAATCCCTCTGTCGATTCCCTGGTAAAAGTCATTCAAGCCGACCAAGGCCATCTCAACCCCATAGCCTGCTCTAAAGCCAGTTTGAAATGGGTCTAGAATATAATCAATTTCCTCCAAAACTGCTTGGAGCTGATTAGCCACCACTCTCTCAATCACCTTGCCCAACTATTGGAGACTGGCCTATAACTATCCAACACTGAAGGATCTAAGGAAGGCTTCTTAAGAAGTGGTCTAACCAAACAAGGAGGCATCCTACCTCCCTCAGTATTAATGATATTAACTAGGCCATCTCCAACAATCTCCCTGCTAGATAGAAGCAGCCAAGTTGGGTGAGGATCTAGAGAACAAGTGATGGGCTGCACCACTCCAAGCAGCTTGTCAATGTCCTTGGGCATCACAAACTGAAACTGATCCCCTGTAATACTGCAAGAGAGATTGCTGGATACCTCCTTAACAGACTCTGCAAAAATAGAGGAGCCCAAATTGGCCCAAATACAAGAGATTTTGTCTGCAAATAACCCATTAAAAGAGTTACAGCAGAACATCGTCTCCGGGGACTGGTTCAAAACTGAATTAGCTTGAATCAAACTCCTCATGACTTGGGACAACTCTGCTGAACGTGAACCTGCAGAAGCAATGCGTGCAGACCAGAACCAAAAAACTGCGTTTTTTTGCTGCACACACCTCCTCTGCATAAGCCTTCAAATGGGCTTTATGCTAGGTCCTGTAAAGTTTGAGCTGAGTTCTCCTCCACTTGTGTCCCAGTCACCCACCTTGCTGTTTTAGTCCCTGCTCTATGGGGTCACCCTATCACCCCCATAAGCACTCCCGGGGAGCTGCTGTTAGTGCCCGGAATCTCCTCTCCCCTCTGCCAAACAGAGCGAGCTGCCAAACACAAGCTTTCAATATGGAGGAAGAAAGAGAGGAAAGGGAGGGTTGAGCAAAGAAAGAAACAGGAGATTCTTACTATTTTTCTGTTTCTCTTCCCCTTTACCGTCTCTGCTTCTCTGGCTTCCTTCGTTTGCTTTAAACGTTTGTGGGCTTGATTTCAAAGCCCTTTCTTTCCCTCCGCAGTTTTCCTGACTGAAGGCAGCAGGAACAGACAGAGTTAACTCAAGTGTTTTCCACTGCTTCGATCTCCAAGAATCCTATTGACTTTCCCTCCCTCTGTGGAAAGGAAAGAGGAGGAAATAAGAGAAGGGGAAGAGTGTGTGTTTTCTTCTTGGGGGGGTGTATGTGTGTGTTGTATGGCCAGAGCAGTGTAATGGTTAGAGTGCTAGACTAGGACTAAGGAGACCCGAGTTCAAATCCCCATTCAGCCATGAGACTTGCTGGGCGACTCTGGGCCAGTCACTTCTCTCTCAGCCTAACCTACTTCACAGGGTTGTTGTGAGGAGAAACTTAAGTATGTGGTACACTGCTCTGGGCTCCTTGGAGGAAGAACGGGATATAAAATAAAACAAATAAAATAAATCAAGCAGGGCTGCTCAACTTTGGCCTTCCTGCAGATGTTGGCACAACTCCCATAATCCCTGGCTATTAGCCACTGTGGCTGGGGATTATGATAGAAAGGTGGGAGCGTGTGTTTTCTTCTCGCTGTATGTGTCTAGAAAGGAAAGAGGAAGTAAGAAAGGGGGAGGGGGGAGGATGTGTTTTCTTCTCACCACCATGTACGTGTGTGTGTGTGTGCATGCTGTGTGTGTGTGTGTTTATTCATGAACACATGCTTCAGCTTTGCTGTCTCATTTATTATGTGTTGGGGGTTAATGAAAGGCTAGTTTATTGGTTGGTGTGTGGCTGTTATTGTTAAAAATTATATTCACATATTGTTTTTCAACCAAACAAGTTCTCAAAAACGGTACACATAGCAAAGCATTTAAGAAAACGATTCCTTGCTCCCAGAATGGCTCACAATATACGGGAGGCGGGGGGGGGGTTGGTTGGTTGGTTTGAGAAGCGTGCAGCATCCTGGATTGTTTTCTCATTTTGAACTGGTCTGGTTGGATCTGTCCCGCCTCCGCCCCCCTCGCCACTTTTCCTTTCTTTATATATTTACACACACCACTTTTATACAAAGAATCTCTGAGCAATTTCAATTGCAAAAAATATGAAAAAATGGTTCTCTGTTCCAATATAGCTTTCCTCAAAAGAGTAGTTATTTATTTATTTTTGCTCAGTGCTTATAATAGCTCATAATTAAGTCATTTATATATTATTATTATTATTTTATTTTATTTTTACATTTATATCCCGCTGTTCCTCCAAGGAGCCCAGAGCGGTGTACTACATACTTGAGTTTCTCTTTCACAACAACCCTGTGAAGTAGGCTAGGCTGAGAGAGAAGTGACTGGCCCAGAGTCACCCAGCTAGTTTCATGGCTGAATGGGGATTTGAACTCGGGTCTCCCCGGTCCTAGTCCAGCACTCTAACCACTATACCACAAAGTTTGCTGTGTAATAAAACCGCCCCAAATTTTTGAGTGACCGCTGTTTGCAAAGGGGGGGTACAAAGTGCAAAACTGAAAATCAAACCTTTCTCCCTCTTAGCCCCCTACAAACATTACATGATTTTGTTGTCTGTATTTTTAATGCTTGCATCAAACTTAGAACTGACTGTCCTCAAACGTGCTTGAAACTAGCACATGAAGGAATCAAGGGCAGCACCTTCCTAAGAACAATGAAAACTGCCCTATACTGAATCAGACCATTGATGCATTTAGCTTAACTACACAGACTGGCAGCAGTTTCTCCAAGGTTACAGGCAGGAGTCTTTCTGCAGCCAGGGAGGGAACATGGGACCTTAGGAACATAGGAAGCTGCCATATACTGAGTCAGACCATTGGTCTATCTAGCTCAGTATTATCTTCACAGACTGGCAGTGGCTTCTCCAAGGTTGCAGGCAGGAATCTCTCTCAGCCCTATCTTGGAGAAGCCAGGGAGGGAACTTGAAACCTTCTGCTCTTCCCAGAGCAGCTCCATCCCCTGAGGGGAATATCTCACAGTACTCACACATCAAATCTCCCATTCATATGCAACCAGGGCAGCCCTTCTTAGCTAAGGGGACAAGTCATGCTTGCTACCACATCATCAGCTCTCCTCTCTTCTGCACGCAAGTATGCAGGTGCTCTTCCCAGAGCAGCCCCATCCCCTAAGAGGAATATTTCAGTGCTCACACATGTAGTCTCCCATCCAAATGCAAACCAGGGCAGACCCTACTTAGCAAGTGGGATAATTCATGCTTGCTACCACAAGACCTGCTCTCCTCCTGCCTACAGCAGAACCTTTGATCCAAAGGTGTCCACAGGCACGCATGTGCACACGTGCACGCACACACCTCCTACCACAGAATCAACATGTTCAGAGGCAGAAGTGATTATCGTAAATGCCTGTTTTGACATAAACTTGGGATTGCAATATTCATGGTGCCTGTGGTATGATATAATGGTATGATAGGATATACGTTTCAAGGTCACAATGAAGTTTGAATAACAGCATAACCAGGGGCTACAGAGAGAGGGGAATTAAAAGTTCTTGCTTATTCCCGAACTAGCATGGCTGCAGAACACCATCTATCTATATAATTAACTCTCCAAGATGGGCCATGCGTGGGGACGTAGCAGAAAGGAGGCAATTGGCTGACAGAGGGGGAGGAGGTGATTGGCTGACAGAGAGTGTGCGAGAATTCCACCACTGAAGCGGAGAGAAATAATGGCGGCGGCGAGGAGGCGGAGGCAGGCGGGCAAAGCCCCGCCGGCCTGAAGAGGTGGGCAGACAGCGGGCAAAGCCTCACTGGCCTGAGGAGGCGGCGGCAGCATTGGCAGTGGGGAGAAATAATGGTGGTGGCAAGGAGGAGGTGGGTGGCTTGTGGGTGGCACATATAAAAGTTAAAACAATATAATAATTTAAAAACCATAAAATTAACAAACAGCATTTTAAAATTAAAAACCTGAGAAGGCTTGGGTTAAAAAAAAAAAAGCATTTTCAAATGTTTTTTAAAAATAGCCAGAGATGTCATTTCAGTTGCAGTATCTGCGGTAGGCTTAAACCAGCCCTGCAAATTTAAAAAGCAGGGAAGAGGAAAAAAAATGATTTCAGTAGATAAAGTGGTGGGTGGGAGGAAAATGAGACCTGTAATGTGTTTCTGTTTGCTGAATTCAGCTCACTCACAGTAGCGTCCTCTTGAAAGCCACATGCAAGTCAAACAGCTGTGCATGTCAAAATTCATAAGAAACTAGTTGACCCCACACAAAGCATCTGTGCACTCTTTGGGGCTGGTGGTTACCTCTTCCCCCCCACCTTCTGCCCCAGTCTCTGCTTCCGGGCCCAGCCACATCTCCTCCCCACAGCCACTTCTGCCCCCGCACTTTCTTTCCCCCTCCTGGGCCTTGTCTCCACTGCTGGGCCAGGCCTGCTGCCATGGCAACCAATCCTCCTGGGTGAGCCTCAGCCAATCAGGTGCATCTGCCACCCAGCCAATCCTCCTGGGTGTGCCTCAGCCAATTAGGTGCATCCGCTGCCCAGCCAATCAGCTGGGTGCTGGGACCACATTCCAAGGCACATTCAGGAGAATTCTATAAATAGATAGATGGCCAAGGGAGATGGAAGAGCTGTTCTCCAGTTTCCTGCACAAACCTCATGCTTTGCATTGGAAAGTCCCTGGCCAGAGAGGGTTAAAGAGAACCTCCAAAGCAAGTCAGGTGACACATTTCCCAGTTACCTTGGCACTGCCCCTAAGGCAGTTTTATCACACATGCCTCCTGTATAAAACATTGCCTGCAGGAAGCCTCTTATCTAAGAGGTAGTGATTGGAAATGCTCTCTTTGTGTCCTCTGGTGATGGTTGTGTCTGCTAGGAGCCTCTCCTTCCGGTGAAGATGTGGCTGCCCTTCTGCATCCTCCTGGGGCCAGGTTCTGCCATTCCATTGCCGGGCAGATCTGGTGAGTGACTCCAAGGGCTAAAGAAGAACCCCATGCGCTGGGGAGGAGGGGAGGATCTGCCTCAGCCAAATATCTGGGAGGCAGTTTTAGAGCATTTCCTTCCTAGTTGTGGGGGGGGGGGAGAGACCCCTCTCAATGACTGCTGCTGACTGAGTGGGTCACAGCTGGCTACCCCACCGCGGTGCCAGGAGGGAGCACCTCTGCTTAGAGATGCTGGCCTTGGGACAAGAAGTGAGGATGCGTCCTCCTAAGCAGATATGGTGGAGAGAACACTTGCACCAGCCTTCTGGGCGGTGCGGTTCCCTAGGGCCTGGGAAAAGGGGAGTAGGTGGGGTTCTCCATCCAAAATGGAGCGGGTGTGTGTGTATCCTTTTTCCTGTTTGTATTCTCACTTGTATGTGTTTTGTAAGCGCTCTGGGGCACCGGCCTCCTCCGTATTGTTCTGTCCGGTTGATTTAGAACTCGTGCTCCCTAATGCAACAAGCATCCTTGAAACGTAGTCATTGTGTATGAATTGAGGTGACGGGGTAGAGTTTAAAGAGGAAAGAGGTAGGCATTAGCCCTGGGAGAAAGTTCGATCCCAGGGGAAATGCATTGGGTGCGCGCGCGCCCCCCGATTTCAACAGGGATTCCATTCAGCCAATTGGGGAAGAGTCCTGATTTCGTCAGTGGTTGCTAGGCAGATAGTGTATCGGAGGCGGGCAAGAGAGTTTCTATTGTGGCCAAACTCCCGTCCCAGCTCCAAGGACAAGACCGATGCCTCTCAGCCAGCGGTTGTTCCTTCAGCGTTTGGAAACGCTGAGAAGAAAAATCACAGCTGAGTTGGGTTGCACAACTTTGGCCCTCTAGCTATTGTTGGACTATAACTCCCATAATCCTTAGACACAGGAGCCAATAGTTAGGGGTGATGGGAGTTGTAGTCCAAAAACTACCTGGAGGGCCAAAATTGTGCAGGCCTGCTGCCCTCTTTTGCTTTGGGTTTTAATAGACAGGACAAGGGAGACACCAGCAACGGCTGGCCACTGAAGAAGGGATGCTGTGCTCAGCTGAACTGGGTTGAACAGGGAGAACTGGTCTACTTCTGAATATAAGATGGAGCCACCACTTTATTATTATTTCCACAAATATGCACAAGCATATTTATGCTTTCCATTATTATTAATAATAATAATTATTTATTATATACACAGTCAGACAGGTGTTATTGACTGGTTCATTTTATCCAGACATCGAGTCCTTCCCAAGGACCTGGGATGTCAGAATTTTATTATCAATATTGTTGCTCTTGTTATTATAGATATCGTTGCAGAATATAGGCTGTTCCCTGTAAAGTTGCTTTTTGTAATTGGCTGATGGTGATTTCTGTGGCCCCTATGATGTTGTTGTTGATGTTGTTGTTGTTGTTGTTGTTACATTTATATCCCGCTCTTCCTCCAAGGAGCCCAGAGCGGTGTACTACATACTTGAGTTTCTCCTCACAACAAACCTGTGAAGTAGGTTAGGCTGAGAGAGAAGTGACTGGCCCAGAGTCACCCAGCTAGTTTCATGGCTGAATGGGGATTTGAACTCGGGGCTCCCCGGTCCTAGTCCAGCACTCTAACCACTTCACCACGCTGGCTCTCTTCAAGGTGCTCTTCAAGGTGTTTTGGAATTGCACCTAGGGGCGCCAATTACTACTGGGATTATTTTGGTCTTCTTCTGCCACAGCCTTTCAATTTCAATTTGTAGATCTTTGTATTTTGTTATTTTTTTCTATTTCTTTTCCTTCTATTCTGCTATCACCTGGTATTGCTATGTCGATGATGATGATGATTAATAATTCGATTTCTATTCCGCCCTTCCAAAAATGGCTCAGGGCAGTTTACACAGAGAAATAACAAATAAGATGGCTCCCTGTCCCCAAAGGGCTCACATTCTAAAAAGAAACATAAGATAGACACCAGCAACAGTCACTGGAGGTGCTGTGCTGGGGGTGGATGGGGCCAGTTGCTCTCCCCTTGCCCAATAAAGGGAATCACCACATTAAAAAGGTGCCTCTTTGCCCAGTTAGCTGGGGTTCTTTCCAGTTCTTGTTCTGGGTTCCTTGGAGGGATGATAGTGAAGCTGCCTACCACTCTGTGGCAGCGATGCTACAACTCCCGTAATCCCTGGCTATTGGGGATTATGGTAGTTGTAAACCAAAAACAGCTGGGGGTGGGGCTAAATTGAGCAGGCGTGGCGTACACAAGGGATTCTCAACGTTGGGTCCCCAGATGTTATTGGACTTCAACTCCCATAATCCCCAGCCCTAGTGGCCTTTAGTTGGGGATTATGGGAATTGAAGTCCAATAACATCTAGGGACCCAACATTGAGAATCTCTGGTGTAGACAATACTGAGCTAGATAGACTAATGGTCTGACTCCGTATTTGGCAGCTTCCTATGTTCCTATAAAACAACTGCCCTTCTATTGGAGGGCTCCTCTGGCTAAGCTCTCTCTTGTGCTGGGAAGAGAGGGCAGAACTTGAACCCAGCTGAATGTTGTGTGCATGCAGGTGCACTCCATGCATTTTTTTTTTTGTCACACGAAAAGGGGGACAGGCTTGGGGTTCTCCATCTGAAGAGTGGCCCCCTACAAATTCCTAAATTGTATAATTCTGCAGAAGTAGGCCAAGGTCTTTGGGCATCCGATGCTGCCTCTCCTTGCACCACATCCTGAGGGAGCTCCCAAGCTGACCCCTTTCAGCTTTAAAGGAGGTGAAGAAGGGATGCTAACGGTTTCCCCTCTGCCACTTCAGCTTTGCACTCCTCTTTCCGTTCCTTTCTCCTCCCTCTCCTCCTGTTCTGGGGATGGCAGCCATCCACCCAGCTATTCCCTTTCCTGTTCTCATACTACTCCTTTCATCACTCTCCTTGATTGGCCTCCAAAGGCTTCTCCCCCCACCTCCCTATTCTTCCTCTCAGCTCCCCTGGCCACTTGGCTCCCTCACCTCCTTCCCCCTCTTATTATTGCCCATCTTCTTTGGCTTCCTGGAGATTCCTCTCTCCAGAGACCCTCCTCCTGTCTAGGGTATTTTATCCAGGCATGGAGCCTGGCTTCCAGTGGCCCGTGTGCGGCGGTGGTGGTGGCCCCGCTCACCCCGCCCCCCCATGTCTGATGTCAGACATGGGTGCTAACTCCCGAAGGGGCCGCATGGCCCTTTTGGCAGCTAGTCTGGGGCTGGGGCTGCATTCGCAGCACAGCCAGGAGTGGCTCTTCCCTGCCTTAAGGCAGAGAAGAGCTGCTCCTGGCCGCACCGTGAATGCAGCAGCCATTTAACTCCCGAACGGGGGCCACAGGGCCCCCGCTTGGGAGTTAAACTAGCACCCCCGCATCTGACATCAGACGCGGGGGGCGTGTCAGGGCTTCATTGTCAGTTTTGCCCGTTATTGGGTGCAGCCTGGGTTGTTCGCCCAATGGTGGCTCCGCCCCAGATTTTATCCCTGCTAACTGAGCAAAGAAGCACCTTTTCAAGTGGTGGCTCTTTTATACTTTGCAGGGGAGAACATGTGTCCCTATCCAACCCCAGCATAGCATCCCTCCAGTGGCTGTTGCTGGTGTCTGCCTTGTGTTACTTTTATGTTGTGAACCCTTTGGGGAAAGGGAACTATCTTCCTCTTATTTTTTCCTACGTAAACTGCTCCTATGTAAACAATGAATGCACCACTGTGAGACCTTAAAGACCAAGTTGAAGACAGATCATCCTGGAGAGAATCTATCTATATGGTCGCTAAGAGTCGACACCAACTTGACAGTAATTAAACAAAAAAATCAATCAAACTGCTCTGAGAACATCTTTGCTGAAAAGCTGTATTTAAATAATAATTTTTTTTGATAGACAGAAACCTCCCCCAGTCCATATTTTATGCAAACATATCCTGGGCTTTTGAACTTGGGGTGGGGGCTGCTGTGACATATGTGATTTGGGGTTCCCTGGGCTGAAGACTCACTTAACTCT
The DNA here is from genome assembly GCF_027244095.1 of Hemicordylus capensis. NCBI lineage: Eukaryota > Metazoa > Chordata > Lepidosauria > Squamata > Cordylidae > Hemicordylus > Hemicordylus capensis. The sequence goes on along the minus strand of NC_069658.1, from coordinate 231,631,406 downwards.
GCCTTTCTCTCTTCCTTTCCAGACTCCTCCTCACACACCTTGCACCATCTCTACCTGGGGGTCTCAGAATCCATCCAGGGCCTACCCTGGTTCACTCAGTTGGGATATGTGGATGACCAACTCATCACTCGTTATGACAGCAACACAAGGAAGGACCAGCCACAAGTCCCCTGGATGGAGAAGGCAGAGGATGCTCGGTTCTGGGAGCGGGAGACCCATCATGCTCGAGATGCCGAGTTCTTCTTCCAGCAGGCCCTGGTGATCCTGCAGACTCGCTACAATCAGAGTGGGGGTGAGTGGGGGTGGGATGGGTTTGATATTTTCCCCACCTAACAATGGGAGGTGGGGAAGCGAAATGGTTGGCAGGAAAGGGAGGTGCCCCCCAGGAAAGAAGTCTCCACCATCAATTTAACTAAAATGAAAGGTAGGGGAGTGAACACCCTCTGCACACACATCTCCTTTCCCACCACCCACCCCTCTGTGCCACTTCGGTTCATTGGGATAGGAAAGCCTTGGTTTCTTCTTCAGGCTGGCCCTCCCAACCCTGCGAACTTTCTGCAACCAGAGTGGAGGTGACCTTGGATTTGATGCCCCTTATTTCTAACCCCAGGGACAGGAGATGAGATGCATGTGCTGCCAGGAAGGGAGAAGGAGTCTTCTCCTTGTTGGAAATTCTCTGTGGTGAGAGAATCCCTTTCTCATTATAGCAGAGTACACAGAGGCACAACACAGCGGTAGTTTAGTTAGGCATGCGTGTGTGCTGAGAGTAAAGTAACTTGGAGCCAATTCATAGTTTCAAATCAATATAAAAGGCATTTATTAAGGAACTCCATTCTAGATAGGAAAGTGAGGAGTTAGGATCTCTAATCTATCTATCTAGCTGGATGCAGATGGATTCTGCATCTTCTCTGCACATATGGTGCAGGGAGAGAGGCTTGCCATGTTGCAAGGTAGAGGGGCAGGTAGGAAGAGAGAGAGGAAGGAGGAATCTGAATCCCTAAGAGTAGCAATCTACATTTTAAAGGGATAGCATCAGAGCAGTGGAGAAGTGATGACCAATGTCTTGACTCTCTAGCCCTCTGACTTACTAGTCTGTCCTCCACTGTCTGAGGCAAAGAGACAGCACAAAGTCCTTTAACTTCCAACACTCCTCCCAGGATAATAGTCTCCTTTCTCAAATTGACTGCAGCCAGAGGAGATGCAGCGGGGAGGAAGTCCCTGCCCTATGGACAGCCCTGTAATATACCTCCCTTTCATGCCTCCAGAGGGAAGTCTTGACGGAGGCTGTTCTGTGTGTTCCCCAGGTGGGAGCTGACATATGAGATGAACTGGGAAGCAGGCCGTGCCATCCATTTCCACCACTGTACCTGCAAGTTCCGGTAGAACAGTATCCATGTCCCCACCCCTGAAGGCAGATGGCTTCTAAATTAATTCCTTTTCTTGGAGAGGGAGGGGCCTGGCACTGATGTAAAATCCATTTTTCCTGGGCATGTATCTCTCCTCCCCCCCTCTTATTTAGTCTACGCTCAGTGACTATTTCTTAATCTGAATATATCCTCCCCTGCCTCTGCCCACTTCCTGCCTATACACAATAACAGGAAGTTCCTTTCCTGGGGCTCAGTGGAATCGATTGTTCAGCCTCCTTGGCAGGTGCTGAAGGCTCTGCCCTTTCCAGACTCCTCCTCCTCCTCCTCACACTCCCTCCACCATCACTACCTGGGGGTCTTGGAATCCATCCGGGTAGACATGTCCGTATCATTTTCCATCTTCTGAGAGCAGGTAGTTGAGGTGGAGGAAGGCCCGGCTGAGCATCTCTCTGGGAGTGCAAAACAGAGAGCAAAGCCATCTTTCTTTTTGAAAGAGGTGTGGAAGGAAATGGCTTAACTTCAGCAGTTTTATCCTTGCTAGTAAGGAACTGTAGCAAAGGAAGAAAATGGCAGACAGCAATGTTTAAATATAAACACTCCAATGCAAAAGTCTCCTTTCACACTCCCTCCACCAGTACTTGTCACTTATGTTGGTTGCAACAAGTGCAGGGTGGTGGTGGGAACCCCCCTGGAGATTTAGGTTTCGGAAGGGGAGAGCCTAAAACTCTGTGGCTCTGTTGATCCTATATCATGTGTCATCTTCAGGGCTTCATACCTGGCAGTGCCGGGTTGGCTGTGAGCTGAACAAAGATGAGAAGCAGACTGGAAGGTACATGCAGTGCGGCTATGATGGGAGGGACTTCATCAGCCTGGACGAGGAGACCTTCACCTGGATAGCAGCTGATGACAAGGCACAAGTGACTAAGAGGAAGTGGGAGGCTGAACAGGCCATTGGTGTGAAATGGAAAGGTTACCTAGAGAAAGAATGTATTGAAAACCTACAAAAATACCTGGACTATGCAAAGGAGACTCTGCTGAGAACAGGTGAGGAAGGGAAGCGGGGATGGCTTGGGAGGAGACGGATGACAGTATGAATTCTAATGGTGCCATTTTCACAGAGCCCCCAGCAATGAAGGTAACACGCCAGGTGGGCCCTGATGGCCTTGAGATCCTCACCTGCCATGCCCACGGCTTCTACCCCAAGGAGATTGATGCCACCTGGAGGAAGAACAGAGAGGTCTGGGAGCAGGAGACCTTCCGTGGAGGAGTCACTCCCAACTCAGATGGAACCTTCCACACCTGGCTCAACAGTGAGATTGACCCCAAGGAGAGGGATCTTTATCGGTGCCATGTGGAACACGATGGCCTGCAGAAGCCTCTCGACTTGGCCTGGGAGGACCCTGGTAAGAGACTGCAGGGGAGGGAGGGTGTGGCAAGTTCTAGGGGGTGAACTTTCTCTCAGGGAGGAAGGAAGGCCCTCTAAACAGCACTGCAGCTTGCATTAACCCATTAGATCCTGTATGTGTTCTGGGTGTGAAGCAGGTGATATGCTCTTGTGTTGAACCAGCGGTGGGGGAGATAGGACTGCCAACAGGTGGTGACCAGAGTGATGCTGGGAAGTAAAGGTGGCTCTTCTCGGCACAGGAGAGGCAGAAATTCTGAATGTTTATTGCTGTGAATGGGCTGAGTGTGTGCTAAAACTACCAGGCCATAGCATGTCGCAAAAGGCCTTCTGATGTAAAAAGAAAGCTGTGATGGCTTCCCTGTAGGCCTGGAATGCTGGGCTCTGGTGGGTCTCCATGAGGAGGATTCTGCAGGAGCAAAGCTGCATGGCTGAGAGGAAGAGCACCTCTTTGCGTGCAGACAGCACATGGCTCCACCTGCAGCAGCTCCTGTTCAAGGATCTCTGCTGAGTCTTTGGAGACCAGCTGTCAGTCTCAATTGTTAGAGGTTAATTTTTACCCTCAATAGGTAAAACAGCAGAGCACTAAGGAATGGGCACATACTCCAGTCACAGAGTGGGTAGCAGAGGATAGTTTAGTTGTTGCAGCCAGGGGCGTAGCAAGGTTGGAGTGGGCCCAGAAACGAGATTTTAAAATGGGGCTCCCCTCACTGAAGCTCAGCTCATGAAGTAACGAAATCTTAAATGAGGCTGAATAGAGGTAACAAAAGGCATAGTAAAATTTATATCCTATGTGCCACAATAGAACATCATCCTAAATTATTTTAAAGAAGGTTTTGTAAATTGTGAATGATGGAAGTCATTTAATGGTACTAGAGAAAGACTTGCTGTTCTGGTAGCTCCAGGTCTTAACACTCACATCAGTTTCGGAGGATGAATACAACTGAGGGAAGCTGGGTGCGCGGCTGGGGGAGTCAGTCATGTGACTGGCTTCTGGGGGGGCCCCCAAGGCAGTGGGCCCCCAGACAACTGTCTCCCCTTGCTCTATTATAGTTACGCCCCTGGTTGCAGCTATTTAGAGAAAACACATGGAGATCCTTGTAGAACTAAACACTATGTAGCTGTTGGTTAAGTAAACTTGGATAGGAAAGAACTAAACCTAATCTAAAGAACTACATAATGAACAGGTAAGGAGGGAGAAAGATGTTTCCATCTGCTTGCTAGGAGGGAAGGAAGGATTGTGACTCAGCACAGGAAGTGCGGAAGAGTCAGTTCAAGGGTCATAGAGTAGGGACAGACCTACTCTAGGGAGAGTAGGGAGACCCTGACTCACTGTGTCTACTCCCAATGCCCCTAGTGGTCATTAGGATAGTTGGTGCAAAAGGTCGATGCACTGGAAGTCCATCTCCAACATCAATTTGAATGTGTCTGTTCCATTTCAGGCTCAGTGCCCATGGGCAACATTATGGGTGCTGTATTTGGGGCTGCGGCTGCGGCTGCTGGTCTGCTGGTGACTGGGATTGTCTTTTACATCAGTAAGTAAACTGAATGCATTGGCTGGGCTGGGTGTGTGTGTATTTCTCTGGGGAGGAGTCCCTCTGGTTGAGGTCATTCGCATGATCTCCGCGTGGCTGTGGAGGTCAGCGGGGGGTGGGGGCAAGCAGGAGCTGGCCTGCCTTTCCCCTCAGATGAGCAGCAGCTGCCTCGGGCTCTGCCACATCACATGCTCTCACAAGAGGTGCCGCAATGGAGTCTAGAGCTGGGATCAAGAGGACAAAGCTAGTCTGCTTGGCGAGGCCATTCCTTCCCCCTTCCTTGTTGCACAAAATGGTGGAGGGCCAGGGAGGAAGCCATCTACCCAGCATCGATCACACAGACAATCACCGGCTGAAGTAGAATGAACCCACGATTTGTTCTACTTTGGTAAAATGCCAGGTTAAAAAGTTGGGTTCCTCAGGTCTGGAGCAGCCTTTAGCAGAGGGCTCCAGATGGCACAAGCTGCCTAGGGTGTTCTGGCATTGGTAGATACCCACAGAATTGGTGGTACTTACAATCCCACCGTCCCTAAATGATAGTCTTAATATAAACTTAAGGTTATTCCATGTATAGAGATCTGCATACTGTTTTTTAGTGTTGTGCATGGCTGATCCCAATCAGAACCATTCTTGCATTGTGCTGATGATGAAGGAGATAGTCTGGACTGCATTGAGCTGATAAATCCATATTAGCTGGATGCATCAGTGTTGGGCCCTGGACCTTTAGCATAGATTCAGCTTCTGTGACTGTCATGACTCCTACCAGAGGCAGAGGAGGAGGTGGGGGGGTTCATTGGGGTTGAATCCTGATCTGTAAAGGATTCACAGTAGGTTGCCACTATCCACTTTATTTTAATGTGGGAAAACCCACTCTCTAAATAAGATTTCTGGGGGTTAAAGTGGCAAAACCCTCCCCAAAAGGGCTGAGTCGTCCTAGGCCTTCAAAGGCGTGTGACTAAGGCAGACGCAAAATGAAGAGAAGCACACTTCAGCAACAAGGATTTATTGTTAGATTAAAAGAAAAACAAGAGTATGCAATAAGAACTGTCTCTTCATAAAGCAGATTGTAAGAGAGTTTCATATAAACCAGCAACTCAGATGCAAGCAGGGGCATATCTAGGGTGGGGCAGGCAGGGCATGTGCCCCGGGCGCCACTTGAAGGGGGGCGCCATTTCATAAAATTTAAAAAATGGCTGCTGAAAACACAATGGCCACTGCACATGCTCAAATGGCCTTTGTGAGGCCCTAGGCCAGGCCAGGCCTCGCAGAGGCCATTTGAGCATGCATGGTGTCCACTTTGTTTTTAGCTGCCATTTAAAAAATAAAAAATGGCCATGACACATGCTAAAATGGTCCCTGCGAGGCCCTAGAAGCCAGCGGGGAGAGGGGAACCTTTGCAGACCCCCCCAGCCTTTAGGAAGCCCCCAAAAGGGACTACAGGTATTATTTTTAATTCAATATAATATAAATCACTGTACACATATTCAGTTTGGCACTATGTACAGAGAATCAGGGCTTGTGAATAATGAGCTGAAGCTTATGATCTAGGATTGTATTCATTTGCTCTTACTTTGTTTCTTGTGATGAGTGAGTTAAATGTGATGTCTTAATAATATGGCTATTAATGGTGAGTTTGTCTTTGAATCAGTGTGAAATCCTTAGTATTAAGGCCCACTGGGAGTTTCTTGCTCTCTTTTTCAAATTTTAACTGTCTTTCTGAAATACTAGAATATATTCCAAGCAGTGACACAGTTTACTCTGCATATCCTTTAATTATTTTCAGAGTATCTGGGAAAAGTCAAATTCTCCATTTATTTTTAAAACTTATATAATAGTGATGCAACAATGCATAGTAGAGAATTAGACAGGCACTTCTGTTTAGTTTTCCAAGTACACCTCCACATAGTATTTGGGTATTTCAGGAGCCCCAGCATACTGAAATTTGTAGTTTTCCAGCATTTTTTGGTCTGGCTACGTCCACTGCTAAATAATTTTTGAAATATTAAAAGATTAACGAGCTTGACTTGTATTTTTCAGCTGATATTATGGTAAAGTTATCTCAAAGATGGGTGTCAGATGTTTGGACAGGGGGCGCAATTTCAGTGCTTGCCCTAGGCACTATTTTCCCTAGATACGCCACTGGATTGGCGCAGAGCCCCTGGTGGCGCAGTGGTAAAACTGCCGCCCTGTAACCAGAAGGTTACAAGTTCAATCCTGACCAGGGGCTCAAGGTTGACTCAGCCTTCCATCCTTCCGAGGTCGGTAAAATGAGTACCCAGAATGTTGGGGGCAATATGCTAAATCATTGTAAACCGCTTAGAGAGCTTCGGCTATAAAGCGGTATATAAATGTAAGTGCTATTGCTATTGCTATTGGATGCAAGCAGTACAACAAAGGAAAATAACTTTCCTCACACGTCTGACTGAACTGGTCCCTATCTTTGTACTCACAAGCAGGGATTTTCCTGCTGACTCCAGACTCCCCGGCTGCGGCCTCCCAATTCCCAGCAGCTTCCCAGTCAGTTGCTTCCTCAGGGCCCACTTGGGACAGACTAACAAGCCAAAGCTTCTGCTGGAGGCTGTGTGAGAAATCCCTGTGTGAGAAAGCCCCGTCATCTGGATTGGTCCTCGGGTTTGAATTTCCCCGGCTTTGTTCCTTTTCAGGAAAGGCTCATCCGCCCAGCAGTTGTTCTAAGTGAGGCCTGCTCTCTGGAAGGAGTGGCACCAGGAAAGATCTGGGCTTTTCTGGTTCCCATGACATTCCATCTGTGATGGGAGGGTTGCTATGATGCTTCATAACACCGTTCACTGCATTGAAAATGAAGGCCTTTGTTACCCTGCAACATTTGGGGGGATCCGGTGATGCCCAGCATTGGTTTTTCAAGCCTGGGTCAAGCTTGGAGGACAGACCCACCCCTTTGCTGCAGGATCCCACCCCATAGTATCATCTCATGAGGTACAAAAGAAGACATGGTTTGCATTTCTGAAATAACAGAACTGTGGCGCAGCAGGGAAGTAACTTGCCTAGGGAGCAAGAGGTTGCTGGTTCGAATCCCCACTGGTATGTTGGGAAACAACTATATCGGACAGTAGCGATATAGGAAGATGCTGAAAGGGAGATGGCAATGGTAAAGCCCTCCTGTATTCTACCAATACCAGGGCTCTGTGGTTGCCAGGAGTCAGCACTGACTCAATGGCACAACTTTTATTTTATGGCATTTTACAGGAACCAAAATGTGGTTTTGGTTCCTCTGGTTCCTCCAGTTGCTGCATTGTCAGAGCCAAACTGTGGAAAGGCCTTGTCTGGTTTTAAAAATTGGAGGACTGATTGCTGTTTTAGCTTTTTAATTCCCTTTACATTTGAAAACCAATGCAGGGCATCACCAGATCCTCTCCAGATGTTGTGGGGTTACAAAGGCCTTCGTTTTCAATGCAGTGAACAGATTTTATGAAGCATCATAGTTTCTGATGGCCTGATTTGTATTTATAGCCAGACATAAGAGTATCACATTTTTCTCTGTCAAAGTACCTAATAGATGTGGGCTGGGGAACCCTGAGGGACCTCTTTTCAGGAGGCTGCGCAGGGAAAGGGAGATTGTCAGAAATCAACCCCTCCCCTCACATGCAATGGAAAACTTTGGTTTATTGGTGGTGGAGGGTTAGGCTGCTTGTTGGCCCCTCTCTTCTCTTTCCTTGGAGTCCAGCTTGGAGCAGGGACTGTTCTCTATGGTTGTGCTGGGATTCAGAGGTGCTTGGAGGGGTGGCTTGGAAGCCCAGCACAGTTGCAGAGACAATGCCTTCCCACCCTCTCTCTAGTTCTAGGGTAGAGAGGAAGGCTGGAGTTTCTCACGTTCCCCAAAGGATGGCAGAATTGCCACGCTGAGCAGAAGGAGACCCCTGTGCCACAGTTGTACAGCAGGAGGGGTGGTTGTGTTGACCAAGGAAGAGATGGCCTTGTGAGTGGGCTGCCCCCACCACTTCAGGATTCCACACAGCTGTGATCCTATATTGCAGGAAGTGCCAGGGGTCACCCGATCCTACCCCTCTCGTGGTGTTCCACAAGAGGCGTGAAATTTGAATACGAACACAACAAATATTTATATACTGCTTTTCAACCAAAGTTCTCAAAGCGGTTTACATACAGAAATAAATAGATAAATAAAATGGCTCCTTGTCCCCAAAAGGCTCACAATCTAAAAAAGAAACATAAGATAGACACCAGCAGCAGCCACTGTAGGGATGCTGTGCTGGGGATGGATAGGGCCAGTTGCTTTCCCCGTGCTAAATAAAGAGAATCACCACTTTTAAAAGATGCCTCTTTGCTCAGTTAGTGGATTTGAGTATAAAAAGTGGCTGCTGATACAGGCTGGCCAGTCTTGCGGGTGGGGGTTGCTTCAGGAAGTGGTCCCCTCTCCTTGATAATTTTGGTGCTCTCTCAGCCTGTTAGCTTCTCCTTGTGCACTGTAATGTAGTAGGAAGCAAAGGATTCTGGGACTTGTGGTTCTCAAGAGAGGCAATCACATAGACTGGCAACAATCTCTCTTTCCATCCTAGAAGATGGCCAGGCCAGGTGCCCACTGAGTTATTTTGCTTCTACCTCTGCTTCTGACTGGCTCCAGCAAATTTCAGGTCATCCTACAGAATCCAGAGACACACCCACCCCACATAGAGTAAAGGAAAATAAGTTTGCATAACTGTGATGCTCAATTCAGCCACCCCCCACCCCACGGTAATGGATTTGTAGTCTAATCCTGGATCCCTGGGCTCTGGCAAAGTATACCCAGCACCTATCCAGAGTGTTGTATCTGCCACTGCGGGACATAAAAGAAGAAGAAGTAGAAGATCTTTTACGTACGACTTGAAATTATTATTCATTTTAAATACCTAAAGTGTATGCACAGATCAAACCTAATTTGGAAGGATGGTGATGAGTGGAATAATAGAAAGGAAAAGGGATATGGGATTCTGGGAATCTCTTTCTCACAGGGCAAACAGAAATACTAACACCCTCATTTATTTGTATTTGCAGTAAGTCTCTGGAAGTCTTGCATTACTGTTGAGGGTAAGTGGAATATGCAAGGGGTGAGCTACCATCTCAGAGATGGGGAAACATCCAACAGACTCTGTGGGGAAGGTGCTGTCATAGCACATAAATAAACTATAGAATTATTTGCCATGGGATGTGGTGATGGCCACCAGCTTGGATGGCTTTAAAAGGGGCTTAGACAGATTCATGGTGGACAGGTCTATCAATGGCTACTAGTCTGGTGGCTGCGGGCCCTCTCCAACCTCAAAGGCAGGATGCCTCTGAGTACCAGTTGCAGGGGAGTAACAGCAGGAGGGAGGGCATGCCCTCAACTCCTGCCTGGAGGCTTCCAGTGGCATCTGGTGGGCCACTGTGTGAAACAGGATGCTGGACTAGATGGGCCTTGGGCCTGATCCAGCACAGGGCTGTTCTTATGTTCTTATATGTTCTTATGTTCTTAAGTAGCAAGTGCCCAGAAAGCTTGTGGGATCTGCTTCCCTGTGGGTTGTTAGGGAGAGAATGGAGGAGCATCTGCTGGGAAGAACTGAGGGGCCAGGAGTCTTGTCTCACTCGAGAGGTGGGCATGGACGGTCTCTGGGGTGCAGGGAGTCCCTTTCAGCAGTAACTCTTTGATTCTGTCTTTGCAGCGAAAAGTCAGCAAGATGTTTCCAGAGCAGTCCAAGAACCAGCAGCATTGCCAAGAGAAAGGAGCCCTTTCATCCCCTCACATGTACACACTGATGATCTACCCAGCATCTATGAGGAGCCTCATCCCTCTCTGCATAGGAGAGGCACGTACAGCAAGGTTGCAGAGGACACCCCACCTGCCTCCTATTGTCGTCATCGAAATACTATGGCCCTCCCCACCTGCTGCTCTAGATCTCGGCAAGAGGGACAGAGAAGCTCCTTCATGCCAGTCTCCTCTCATCGCCTCCGATCATACTCTCTTCTGTCCTCTCCTCCTCCTCGTGGAATTGCAGGACAAGGTGGAGGAGGACCAAGGTGTCAGACCGAGCTGCAGAGGAAGAGCTTTTCACTGTAACATGGTCAAATAAAAGCTGCCAGGGGGGACTGGCCATGTGGGTGAGGAGGGCAGCAAATACATCATTAGTGCAGGTATTTCACATTTGCAAACAGTATTTCTCCGTCTGGAAACACAGAGTGACTCAACTCCAGGAATGCCTGCCTCGTGGTGTTAGAGGTTGTTAATTTTTACCCCAGTGGGTAAAACAGCACAGCACTAAGGAATGGGCACATACTCTAGTTGCAGAGTGGGTAGCAGAGGATGGTTTAGTGGTTGCAGCTGTTTAGAGAAAATACACGTGGAGATCCTTATAGAACTAAATACTAAGTATTTATTGGTTAAGTACACGGATAGGAAAGACCTGAAACTAATCTAAAGGACTACATAATGAATAGGTGAGCAGAGAGAGAAATGTTTCCATCTGCTCTCTAGGAGGAAGGGAAGGATTTTGACTCAGCACAGGAAGTGCTGAAGAGTCAGTCCTGGGGTCATAGAGTAGGGACAGGTAAGGAGACCCTCACTCACTACCTCTACTCCCAGTGCCCCTAGTGGTCATTAGGACAGTTGGTGCAAAAGGTCGATGCACTGGGCCTGGTCCAGCAGGGCTTTCCTTGTGTTCTCATTTACGTCTCCCTGCAGAGAGATGATCCAAGGACAGCTGGCACTGGCATAGGAACATAGGAAGCTGCCATATACTGAGTCAGACCATTGGTCTATCTAGTTCAGTATTGTCTTCACAGACTGGCAGCGGTTTCTCCAAGGTTGCAGGCAGGAATCTCTCTCAGCCCTATCTTGGAGATGATGCCAGGGAGGGAATTTGGAACCTAGATGCTCTTCCCAGAGCGGCTCCATCCCCTGAGGGGAATATCTTACAGTACTCACACTTCTAGTCTCCCATTCATATGCAACCAGGGCAGACCCTGCTTAGCTAAAGGGACAAGTCATACTTGCTACCACAAGACCAGCTCTCCTCTCCAGGTTCGGTGGGACATGCAAGGTAGTATTCAGATGGGTCTTCTTTCACATTCGAAGTTATGGACATGCCCTACACAGCAGAAATCAAGCTGGTATCAATGTGGCTGGTAACTGATAATGGGGTCAAGATGGTCAAGCACAAGCAGAGTGTGAGGCTGAGTCCGTGGGCGCCTGATGTGTGGCTCATGCGTTCCACTTGCCAGTTGGGGATGTCCTGGCCCTGGAGGAAGCAACAACCACACTAGTGGCTGGGAGAGGCATTAACAGCAAAGACCAAAACAAGCAACAGCAACCGAGGCAGCAGGCGGGGAAAGAAGTCAGTTACACAGCTGTACTTGTGTTGCCCTGAAAAGGGGGTGAACTTAAGCCTAAGGGGGAAATGATGGATTGATAACGTCCCTCGGATTTCTTCAGTCCCAAACTAGGGATTCATCCTATTGAACCCTCTTGGGCTTCTGAATAAACATGCACAAACTCAAGGGAGGCACATAGCTCAGCCTTACATTTACTTACCTAGGAATAAGCCCTGTTGAAATCTGAGTAAAGATGCAGGGTGGAGATGCACATATGGGGACCCACCCTTGTGCCTACAGGCCAAGAGGCTAGTGAGAAGAAACTTGGCAAATAAAGGCAGAGCACACTAGAGGGGGCTGGCAACTAAAGTGAGCAAATGGATCACTTCAGAATCAAGGATGGTCAGGAGGAATGATCACAAGGGTATAGTTTAGGATTGCCATATTCAAGCTCCCCAAATCTGGGTGGCCTAATCTGCATATTATGCAAATTATGCTAAACCTAATTTGCATTTTATTTATTCATTTATTTATATGACAGATTTGAAAACTTTCCCCTCCTTCTCTGCCCTCCTATGTGATAGGATCCAGAGTAAAATCTGGGCAGCGCATTTGAAATCTGTGTAAATCGGGGTGGAATTTAAAAGCTGGGGGGAGGAGCCAAAATCCGGGGGCTACCCTAAATTCTGGGGGACATGGCAACCCTATTGTAGCTATAATTGAACAGATAGGTTCAAAGTACCTGGGCTCCCCAGCTCCTGAGGGCCCCCCACTTCCATTCCTCCCTATTCTCTTCATTATCTTCGTCCGAGGGGCCTCTGGGGAGAGGGGCAAACACCACGGGTCTCCTCTCCCCGCTAGCTACGCCCCTGGATGAGTAGCTGTTTGCAAGAAGGTGAGTACAGATCTGCAGCTCCAAGTAACCCCCACCCCACACACAGATGTTTAGCCACGGGGAAGGGGAGGGGATCTTAGTGTGTGCTAAAGAAAAGGAAGTACAATAAGGTGTTTTTTTAAATTGCAAGGCTATGTAATTTACAACTTGGCTGTTTCCCCTTGAGTATCCCCTCCTCCCCTCCCTGCCCTACATGGAGCCCACATTCTCTCTCTCATGCTGGTAGGGAAGGAGAAACAAAGGGAGAAGACGGACAGAAGACAGGACAAGAAAATCATGTTCATTGTGATGGATAGCCCTGGTTCAGTCCAAAGACTCATGTAAGTTTCATATCAGAACTTCCCTCAATTCTAAAAGCCAGGTTGCTTCTTATTTCTTGTCTCCCACCAGCCTACTGAGAATCAGGTGGCCTCCATGTATGCCAGGAAAGACTCAAGTTTTATTATTAAGTACCCAAACCATCATGCAAAGGGATGCTTGAGGACATGCCACGATCAGGGAGAAACATGGCACTTTTGAATTCAGAGTCCTGAACTCTGCCTTTCTGCTAGGAGGTGGTGGGGTTTTTTTCTTCTAATTTACACATACCTTCCAGAGTCCCCCTTGTCATGCAGAGAATCCACATATTTTACCTATAAGGGCTAAAAGCCTGTGTTTGTGAATAATTGAGTCAGTAGGACTCTTGAGCAGGGGTGTAGTGCAGGGCGGGGGGATGCTCAAGGACGGAGTTCTGGTACTTCTCAGCTTCTCTGGCTTTTGGGGTGGGCCTGGCCATGGGGCCTGTCATGGAGCGTGCCTGCACTTCTGAATTTGCAACTACATCATTGTTCTCAAGGTTGCTGACACAGAATGTTACCTTTCTGTGTGAGTTTAGATGTGTTAGCCAAGTAGATGCCACATAGCTCCTAGGAGCGTGCAGAGTTCACCACTATGCACGCTTGTGTTTTGTGAACTGCCACTAAGATCTACTGAGCCTCCTGTCTAACACCAGACAGGAAGAAAGGTACCTTACCTCTCTTCTGCATTTTCACCATTTTGCCTTGTTTGCCTGCAAACTGTCCTGCTTTTTATATTTACTTAAATAAACTAGACTTTGGCTGTTTTAGACTTGATCTGGGCTAGAAACTTGCTCCGTACTGCTTCCCCACGTGCCTGCTCTGGCTCACATGTTCTATAAAAGGCTTTGAGGCATTTTGCTGTGTTACAAGTTCACCCTCATCTCTCGCAACTTACGGGTTTTGGTTGTGATTTGTACAGACTGACTGGCATGGCAAAGCAAGAGTTAAGATATGCCGTTCCACAAGGTTCCATACTGTCACCAATGCTTTTTAACATTTATGTAAAACCGCTGGAAGAGAGCATAAGATTAGGTGCAGGTTGTTATCAATATGCCGATGATACCAGAAACCCATATTTCTCCATATCAACCTCATGAAATGACATTACTTCCCTAAATGCCTGCCTGGAGGCAGTAATGGATAAAGGATTCAAACTAAAGTTGAAAATAAGACAGAGGAACTGATTGGGGACAGGACTCGAGAGATGGTTTGGATCTGCCTGTTCTGGGTGGGGTTACACTCCCCCAGAAATAACAAGTATGTAGCCTGCAGAGTTCCTGGATCCAACATACTATCTGGTTTCTCAGGATGACACAGTGGCCAGGAGCACTTTTAAAATCAGCTTCGTTTGATTCACTGGCTACGCCCATATCTGGAGGTAAACAGTGGCACATATGCTGGTAACCCCCAGGCTTGACTGCTGTAATGGACTCCTCATGGGGCTGCCTTTGTACATAGTTCAGAAACTACAATTAGTGCAGAACACAGTAACCAGATCAGTCTCTAGGACAACCTGAAGAGACCCTATAACATCAATTTAAAAAGAATTACACTGGCTGCCAATATGTTTCTGAGCAACATTAAAAGTGCTGGTTGCTAACTGGGCCTCCCACAACATTATTGCACTAGATCAATTGATATCTTCTGAAGCTGTTTTAAAAATCTTTTGACACTTCGAGGGCTGCGTTTGACACACCTTCAAATGCTAGCTGGCAGTTGATTCAACTAAAGCATTTATTGTCACGGCTCTTTGGTCCTGATAGCAACCTGAAATTCCATCTTTATTATTGGACTTGGAACATTTATTGGCTGCACCTAAGCCTGTAACCTTGCTCTATCAGAAACTTAAAGACATTGATAAGATTGATATCGGTTATATCTGAGATCTTTGGAACAATAACCTTGAATACCCCATCTTATTAAATCAATGGTAGGTCACTTTGAAGATAATGAAATGTGCCTTTTTAGATCTCAAACTACAGCTCTATTGGCTATATTTTAATTCACTGATTTTAAAAACACCAAAATAAGTTAAGTTATCCTTTTTGCTAAGCAGAGTCTGCCCTGGTTGCATATGAATGGGCGACCAAATGTGTGAGCACTATGAGATATTCCCCTTTGGGGATGGGGCCGCTCTGGGAAGATCATCTGCATGCTTGCATACAGAAGGTTCCAAGTTCCCTCCCTGGCATCTCCAAGATAGGGCTGAGGGAGATTCCTGCCTGCAACCTTGGAGAAGTCGCTGCCAGTCTGTGTAGACAATACTGAGCAGGGGCATAGCAAGGTTGGAGTGGGCCCAGAGACAATATTTTAAAATGCCCCCCCCCCCGAAGCTCAGCTCATGAAGTGAAGAAATCTTAAATGAGGATGAATAGTGGTAACAAAAAGCATAGTAAAATTTATATATACTAGCCAACTCACACAGAACACCTGTGCGCTCTTTGGGGGCCTGCTGTTCCCCCCCTCCAGCCCCACTCTCCTTTTCCCCCCTCCCCCACCCTCCTGCCCCACTCTCTCTTGCCCCTCCTCCAGTCTTTCCTGCCCCTCCCCCTCCCTCCTGCCCCAGATGCGGGGTGC
Organism: Hemicordylus capensis; assembly: GCF_027244095.1. Lineage (NCBI taxonomy): Eukaryota > Metazoa > Chordata > Lepidosauria > Squamata > Cordylidae > Hemicordylus > Hemicordylus capensis. Next base: position 231,615,975 of record NC_069658.1, on the reverse strand, counting down.
AACAAAGGCAGAATAATTTAACCTTACTCTGGCTCTGAGATTTTGGTTGTGTCTTTCAGGGTTTCATACCTTGCAGCGTATTTCCGGCTGTGAACTTGATGAACATGGGCACAGGAGAGGATTTTCACAGCATGCCTATGATGGAAGGGAGCTCGTCACCTGGATAACAACAGATGCAGCAGCTCAAGTGTCCAAGAGGAACCGGGAGGCTGAGCCAGCTGTTAGCTTGTATTGCAAACGCTTCCTGGAGGAGGGATGCATTGAGCGGCTTCAGACATTTTTGGCGTTTGGGAAGGAGACTTTGTTGAGGCGAGGTAAGGCTTGGAAATGGTGGTGTGGGGAGCAGTTCTTCTACATAATCCAACATCATGCCCCCCGCCAAAAAAAACCCTGGATTGAGGAGCTAATCTACACATGCAGAAGTAACAGAAGCCTCCAGGGATAAAGCCCTTCATACTGCTGGTGGCTAATATTGATGAATGCTTAAAAAACCTCCCGAGAAGTAGAAAAATAGCCCGGTGGAGAAAGTTAATATTTCATGTTGGATCCCTTCCATCTGCAGTTTTGGCATATAAAATCCGCAGTGTGATCTCCATCTGGGGAAGATGAGGAGGTGGGAAGGGGGACAGTTCATTTGTTTTCAGACCAGATTAGCTTATTTGTTTTGAAGCCCTGATGAGTCTTCTTACTTTGCAGTAACAAGAAGCTGCTCATAGGGGACAGTGTAGTAAAATCCAGGACTATTCCATTACAGAAACATGGAGTTTCGAGGCATGTTATGCCTCCAACCCCTGCATGTGCACACGCACGCGCGCACAGACACACACACACACGTATGTAAATACAGACTTTCATGATTTCCGAAATCAAGCTTTCTTGTGTAGGAAAAATGCACGCGTACACACACACACACACGCACAGAGATAGTAGGCCTGTGCAAAGTTGGATCAGCAATGTCGGAATTGATCAGACATCACTGCAATGGGTAAAAAATTGACCAAATTTTTATCCAATATGAAGCCCCTGATATTGGATCTAAATTGCCAGAATTCATTTCAGACTGTTGGAATTAATATCAGAATTCATGTCATTTTGAAGCCCAAAGAAAACCGTATTGTTTTCCATAGAGGTCAATGGGGAAATGGCCATGGGGGGAATCATGAAAAATAAAGGGCTGGGCCTAGGACTTCAAAATTTGGCAGAGGTGAAGTACAAGTTGGCAGGACTCCATGTAGTGAATTTGAAGTGAATTGGAAATTCCCGAGATTGTTAATGATTTTTATTTTGTTTTACGAGATGTTATTGCACAGGAACACCAGCCAGAATGGTACTCTTATGCAATAACTCATTAAAAAATTTTTTTTGCAGGATTGGTTGAATCCAAATCTGAGTAGGAATTTCAAAATTGGATTAGGATCCAATCCAATTATTTTGTTTGTGCACAGCCCTAATAGTTACATAATTATTTTTATACTGTCTTTCATGACTTGTATCTCAAGGTAATCTTCAGAATTAAAATCAAATACAAAAATAAAATCCATAAACACCAGATTTAAACTAGGGATGTGCATGAATCACTGTTCAAAGGGTGATTCGTAATACATCCTCACTCCCTTGCTGCTCACTGCCACTTCCTGAACTGGCGATGTTCCTCCCAGCTATCTTCGTGTGCCAGTGGCGCTCTCCCCCAGCTGCCCCCATGCAATGCTGGCAACCTCCACACATGTGTGACGGCCATTTGCATGGTCAGCAAGGTTGTTCTCAAAGTTGTTTGCATGCCTGCATTGCGTGAGGGCAGCTGGGGGAGAGCACCGCCAGCACACGAAGGTAGCTGGAAGGAGCGCCACCAATTCAGGAAGTGGTGGTGAGCAGTGGGGGAGCAGGTATGAACCTGCTCTCCTCCATTTTAAAGGTGCAGGGGATGTGTTATGAGTTGCCCTTCGAATCATGATTCGTACACTTCCCTAATTTAAACAACCAACAATGGAGCAGCAGAAGCAGCAAAAACAACAGAAAAAGCAGCACCCCCTAGTGGTAAACAGCCAGACCTTTCCTTGCATGCTTCCTAAATACTGCAAGGGAAGTCAGGCAACAGGCATATACTGGGAGAGCATTCCAAAGCCTCAGGGCAGTAACCAAGAAGGCCCTGTCCCATGTGTACAACTATCCTTAATGTCAGCACACAAAGCAGAGCCTTCTCCAGTGACCTTGTCAGATGGGCAGAAACCTGGGAGCAGACAGTCCTTCAGGGAGACAGTATCTAAACCACTGAGAGCTTTAAAGGTAATAACCAGCACCTTGCATTGGCTCCCGAAACAAACCAGCAGCCAGTGCAGCTCTTTAAAAATGGGTGTAATATGGGTGCAGCTCCAGAGAGAACCCTAACCACCAGAAGTCTCTGAATATTCTTCAAGGGCAGCCTCACACAGAGCGTGTGGCAGTATTCAAGCTGTGCTGTGACCAAGGAAGAGTAATGCTGATCGGAAAAAGGGACATTCATAACTGTGACGAAACACAGATTCCATCTTAACTCAAGAATGCCTGATAGTCCCACTCCACCCTGAGTGCTCTGAATAGGGGACATTCTCCGCTTTCTTTTTCTTTTTTTTACTAAAGGAGGACAATCCTTGCTTGTGTCATTGAAGGGTCTAAGCCTAGAGCTATCAAGCTATAGTCTTAAACCTTTTTCACAACAGGTGACCAGCTCAAAGCAGACCTGCCGTTGGACATGTAAGTTCAGACTCATTAAGGAGGAGGAACCTCCAGTCTGGAGGGAAAACCTCAGCCCTGGATTGGGGTAAGACTAACGTTACATCAGAGATGTGGTAGCTCTTTCCACTGGATCCCAGAGCTGTCTATCTCTGGAAGCGTGGGAAAGCCTCCCCCCTCTGTAATCACTATAAAATAGGGGCCAAGACCAGTAGCCATTTTGTCACCAGTCCAGTAATCCAAGTCACTAGCTGCTTCTGGTACCCCAAGGGAGAAGCTGAAGAGATGAATGCTCTCTCAGCCAAGGACCAACCTACTGCTAGACTAATGTAAAACTCAGTGCTAGTTGTTGTTCTTTGTATTTATTTTGAATTCCAGTGTGCCTTTCTTTACTCCCAGTTTCCCCAATTCCTTATTCCACGCACAACCTTTATTTCTTAATAAATTTCATATAAGAAGTGGCTTCAGTCTGATTAAAAAAGTTATTGAGGGTTACTTGTAAAACTCTTCTCAATGTATCTCATAAGGCCATGCGCTGCTAACGAGTCGTTTTTAGAGTAATATGCTGTTTGTCTAGTGCTGGGTTATGTGTCCTCTGGCTGCACAGTGCCTGTCACAAGCCAGGCAGCTCTAGGTTGTTGAAGTCGTGTCTAAACCTGGTCAGTGGCTTTAGATCAGTCTTCAGCTGGTGGCAGCCTACCTTGAAGGAGCGGCATGCTCCTAAATTGGGATCAGAGTAATCTCTCTACTGAGGGTAGATCCCAGGAAAGCATAGAGTAACCCCTCTCCTGTCACAATAACCGTGGCCAAGTCTGCCTGAAAGCAGGGGTGCAGGTGGCACACCAGTCAAAGCTGCATACAGGGGTCAGGGCTGAGTTGCAGGAAGCAGCCACCACATGGCACAAGGCAAGAAGGTGTGACCAGGAGAGCCAGGAAACTAGTCAGGGCAGAGGTCAAGCTGAGTAGACAGGAACTGGAGGGCAAGTGGTTCGATGTCGAGCCAGTTTGCACATCCTACTTCCCACCTCTTTTGCTAGAGTGACTCTTACCTCCTCCTATGTGCTGTGAATTTGGTATGGATCAGACTGTCAGCACATGGGTTACCAAAGGGTGCTGCCTATTAGGGGTCTAAATATATTTGAAACCCACCCACGCCGGATGACTGGGGGCAGGGCTCAGTCTGATGTCGAGCCAAATCGGGGTGGTGGTGTTTGGCTCAATCTTGAGCTGTCGAACCAAACTGGTTCAACTTTGAACAGGTTTGGAATTGAACCTGTTCGCACATCCCTACCGCCTATCCTTTGGCTGCCATTTTGAATGAAAATGGAGGGTGAAAATTGAAATGTCCGCGTCATAGTTCACTTAGGACTCCTGTTCATATGCTGTGAATTTGGTTTGTATCAGACTGTAATTAAAGGACATACACAAACAGTGAGCAGCTTCCCTTCCCTCAAAAACTAGCTAGAAATGACAATTATACAAAAAGAACAGCCAAAGCAGTAGATGCTGATAAAATCAGGAATTCACTAGGTCTGACAGCACTAAGTCAGAAGTCTCCAAAGGCCCAATGAAAAAGCGAAGCCTTCACCTACAGTGGAAAGAAGTGATGACCATCCTGTACTGAACTCCAGTGCAGCTAAACTATAGCACCCATCCTGTCACCCGTTGGAGAACTTCCATATTAACATCAATTTGTCATTTTTGCAGAGCCCCCAGTAGTGAAGGTGAGACACAAGGCGGGCTATGATGTTTTGGATACCCTCATCTGCCGGGTCTATGGCTTCTACCCCAAGGAGATTGCTGCCACCTGGAGGAAGGACGGAGAGGTCTGGGAGCAGGAGACCTTCCGTGGGGGAGTCACTCCCAACTCAGATGGAACCTACCACACCTGGCTCAGCATTGAGATTGACCCCAAGGAAAGGAGCCTCTATCAGTGCCACATGGAACATGACAGTCTTCTGGAGCCTCTACGCTTGACCTGGGAGGATCCTGGTAAGAGATGCAGGAGTAGAAGGTTTGGCAGGGGTGGGGCTGAATTCTTGGGGCCAATTTCCACTCAGGGAAGAAGGAGTACCCTGAAAAAGACACACCCCTCCACCCTTGGAGCAGCATATTGGACTGCAACCTCAATACCTGGTTGCCCCTATGCGTGCTTTGAGGTGAAAACAGATGATTAGCCTTATGTTGAAGGCAGGTGTCTATGTTGTGGAGGCAAGCTGGCAGGGTGGGGAGTGCCCTCTGGTAATTTGTGAATGCTGACAAGAGGAGCCTAGAGTGATCCTGGGAAGCAGAGGAGGCCCAGATGAGGCAAAAGTTCCCGATTTATCCCATTATGTATGAGAGGATGCAACAAAATAAAAGCATGATAAAAGATCAGTAAAGGCTTTTTAATAGAGAATTGATACACATGCTTCCCTGGATGTCTGGAATGCTCTGATGTGTCTCCATGGGGAGGGAATTTGTTTTCTTTGGGCCACTGCAGAGAAGGCCCTGATTTGCATCTCCATCACTTTCACCAATGAAGTCACTGTTTTATGGCCACCTCTTTTTTGAAGGGTCTGAGCCCCAACTTCCTTCCAGCTGCTCTCCAGGCTCTCTTCTGAACCTTCCCACTCACTATGGGCCCCGAGTGATGATAATGTTCTTTATTACTCTCTCCCCAACTTAGCCTGGCAAACTCTGAGTGCCTCTGACTTCCCTACACATACAGAACTTTCCCCACAACTGAAGAGGTTTGGGGGAAGGAATTACTCTTGCATTATTTTGTTGTTGTTTCCCCTATTTCATTCTCATTGTGGGAGCCACCCTGGGGAGGTGACAGTTGCCATCCTCCTGGTAGGTGAGATCATCTTCCAATTTGCACCCCCATTAGCTTCACCACTGGAGTCAATTCTTTGTATGACCTCCCCTTAAGAACATAAGAACAGCCCTGCTGGATCAGGCCCGAGGCCCATCTCGTTCAGCATCCTGTTTCACACAGTGGCCCACCAGATGCCACTGGATGCCATCCCCCCTACACACACATTGCATGACACATGCAGTATTTTTAACACGTGGGTTCTAAGGGCACAAACAGCAACTGAACTCACAAAAAATGTTAGGGTATAAAACAGGTATATTTATGCAAATATGCATTAGCAGAACCATTTCAACACTCATCATATTCCCATTCCACACATTTCTTTCATAAGAACTTAACAGCCCTGCTGGATCAGGCCAAAGGCCCATCTAGTCCAGCATCCTGTTTCACACAGTGGCCCACCAGATGCCACTGGAAGCCTACAGGCAGGAGTTGAGGGCATGCCCTCTTTCCTGCTCTTTCTCCCCCTGCAACTGGCACTCAGAGGCATCCTGCCTTGGAGGCGGGAGGTGGCCTATAGCCCTCTGACTAGTAGCCATTGATAGACCATGAAGTGATCCAAACCCCTCTTAAAGCCATCCAGATTGTTGGCTGTCACCACATCTCGTGGCAGACAATTTCACAAGTTGATTATGCGTTGTGTGAAAAAATACTTCCGTTTGCTGGTCCTAAATTTCCCGGCAATCCCCCTTGAAGAAAGTTTGAAATTTCCCCCTTGAAGGAAGGGACTGATCTCTAACCTCCAGCTGCTCTCCAGAGTATCTTCTGAACCGCCAAGCTCAGCTATGGGCTTCGAATGACATTATTGAGAATAGGATTGTGCGTTTTGTTTTTTCCCCTGTTTTGTTTTTGGCCCAAATCCGAAACACCCCCATTTTGTTTTTTGTTCGAAATCAGCCAATCCAAAACACCCCAGTTTTGTTCTTTGTTCGAAATTGCAAAATCCGAATCCGAAACGTTTTGGATTTTAAAAAATGGCCCCGGGGAAAAACTAGCAGGTGGAGGTGATAGTGCCCAATGGGTGGAAACTATCACCCAAATTTCAGAGGAACTGGACAAAAGAGCTGATTTTTGGTGAATTTTTGAAGTATAGGATTTTTCCCATAGGGAAAAATTGAGGTTTCAGCAAAAGTATAGCTTCATGTTGGGGGGAAAGGGGTGGCCCAGAGCAGAGTCGGGTGGGTGGTAGTGCCTAGTGGGGGCAAGGAAGCTGCCATAATTATTTCAAAGGAATTGGGCAGAGGGCTGATTTTTAAAGATGTAATGGAGTTTGCGTGTCTGTAAAGTTCTTCCCCATAGGGAATGATGGACCTCCATAATTCCTGCCCCATAACTGTACTTGGGGGGCACCAGGGTGGCCCAGAGCGAGTGGTGGTGTAGACCACATAGGGTGCCATCCACCCCCATGGGTTGCCAACCCATGGGGTACTGGGTTCTGTTGTCTTCTGAGATGTTTTGAGTGTAGATTCAGATTCTCTGGTAGCATATGAGAGTGGATTCATGGTTTGTCATTGAAAATCTCATGTGCTACCAGAGAATCTACACTCAGAACACCTCAGAAACAAGAGAACCCAGCACCCCATGGGTTAGCAACCCATGGGGGTGGTTAGCACCCTATGTGCACTACACCACCACTCGCTCCTGGCCACCCCAGTGCCCACCAGGTGGAGTTATGGGTCTGCTGAAACCTCCATTATTCCCTAGGGGGGAAATACCTTAAAGAAGTGTAAACTTCAACAATTCCTAAGAAATCAGCCCTTTGCCCTATTCCTCTGGAATCTGGTTTGTGGCAGGCACTCCTTGGGGCACTGCCACCCAACCCACTGTTTTGCCCCTCAGGTCCCCTTTCTGCCCAGAATCTGCCCCAAAGACATGTCAACTTTAGAAATTCTTTAAAAATCAGCCCTTTCCCCAATTCCTCTGGAATCTGGGTGGCAGCAGGCACCCACTGGGGCACTACCACCTGAACCACTCTTCTACCCCCCCCAAGCCCCCTTTCTGCCCTGAATCCAGCCCCAAATAACATCAACATCACACATCAACAACAGCAGAGCTTTGGAAAAAATCAGGCAGATTTCCAAAGGTCATGCACACATCCACATCCCCCCCCCGCCCGAAATGCAATTGATCTACACACAACAGTGTGAAACAACAACAATGAAATACACACTGCCCCACTGGCCAATAAGGGTAAATGCACACAGCCCCACTAGCCAATGAGGGTAAAATTTACCCTTAAATTTGCTTAAAAGGAATAAGGAGGCAATTGCCAGCAGATCAGCCCATGCTTTCACTGGCCAATCTGCGGTCTGGAAATTCAAACAGATGTCAAAACTCAAAATGGAGACTGAAGGAGATTTTTGCGATTGCAAAATGGAGTTCCAAAACAGCCGAAACAACAAAATGTTTTGTATCCGAAACAGGGATGTTTTGTTTTGGCTACAAAATGTTCTGTTTTGAGCATTGGGTGTTTTGTTTTGGCTACAAAACAGCCGAAATGGCCTGTTTTGTGCACGAAATGCTTTGTATCCGAAACGAAACGCACATCCCTAATTGAGAAGTTCCCTGTGGTTTGCCACTCCCTCCCCAGCTTAGCCTGATAATCTTCATGGGTGCCTCTGACTCTTGTAAGTGAGCAGGTTTTTTCTATCATGGGTAGGTTTTGGAGAGGGATTTTCCTTCAATCATATTGTTCTTTTCTTCATTTCAGTTTCCATGCCTAATTGGCTGATTGTAAGAGCCATTGTGGTGGGGGCCCTGCTGGTTGCCATCCTGCTAGGGGCTGTGAGCATCTTCTACATCAGTAAGTAAACTGCATCACTTGGGTTATTTGTGTCTGCTTCCTGGCAGTGGCAGCTGGTACCCAAAAGATCTAGTGCCTCCCTAAACCACTCCTGGAAGAAGACAGCATTCTTGAAAGACATCTATTTCTCCTCTTTGTGCCTCCCATTTTAGAAACAAGGTCCTTCACATGTTGGGGTTTACAGCCCTCCACTTGTAGTCTCACTTTCATTCTATGTTTTACTAGTGCCAAGTAAAACAAACACATTTACCTGGGACTAAATCCAATGGTCCTGTGTGTGCTTTGCATTCAAAATCTTCTAAAGAAAAATCTCTCATTAGTCCAATCACACATTCAGGAGGAGAGTGTGTGATGGTGTGGATGTGGTAGAGCTGGGGGGCTTTCCTCTGCCCCCTTTTCTTTCAGGGGTGAAGACAGTGTCCTGACTCTGGGGTTGGGCTTCTCTGCTCCCCCTCCCAGCATCTCTCAGCATGAGCACATGTAGCCAACTTTAGAACAACAAATTCACCTGCAGACATTAGGAAAGTGATAGTATTTACCTCTACTCACCTTCTAATGTTATGCAGTTTAGGCTTCTGTTAATTCTGTTTTGCATAATGACAGGCCAGGCTGAGTTTTATCTGGACAGTTGGCAATCCTATCATCAGCATCTGGAACCGGAGCTATGTTGAGCCTCTTGCCAGGGATCCAGTTGTGTCTTGGCACTCTGATGTCTGAAGGGATCTCCGTCACTTTCTGTTTGTGGACAAGAGGAGTCCTTATTTTGTTCTCTCAAAGCTGCTTCCACTCACTCGACCTGCTTCATCTGATTTTGACCGGAGTTGTCCTCCTAGAAAGAAGGAGCAGAGGCAATGGGGTTATGTTGACGCAAAGCTGGGGGTGATACCAGTAGATGCTTCCTACATCTTAATAACAGTAATTGCTGGGTAACCTCTGGGACCCCTTTCCTAGAGACTGTTAGCAAGAAATGAAGTGCAGCTGCCTGGAAGGGTTAGGGGTCTGTGATGCTGCAGCTGGGTGATTCCTGAATTCAGCTCTGGCTTTCTGGTTCTTTCCCTGCAGGGAAACAGAAAAGAGATGGCTACAAAGCAGCATCAAGTAAGTCACTGACTCCTTCCATTCTTGAAACGTTACTCCAACAAGAGCAGCCTTGGTTTAAAGGTTGAGAATGCGTGGTCTAGCTGTGGTGTGTATTCAGTTTGTGTGTGTGTGTGAGGCGGTTCCCACGATCAGTGGGAGCCGCCTGGGGAGGGTTACGCACACCAGCAGGCAGTCTACTCCAGGCGGCCAAACCAGCCGCCCACATGACTGCCGGCTTCGTTACGGAGCCGGCAGGGGGTGGGAGGATCGGGGGCGGCGCGGCCCCTGAAAGCTCCAGCATGCCCTACACGAGCACGCAGGGCATTTAGGAGAGGAGAGCTGGTCTTGTGGTAGCAAGCATGGCTTGTCCCCTTAGCTAAGCAGGGTCTGCCCTGGTTGCATCTGAATGGGAGACTTGACGTGTGAGCACTGCAAAATATTCCCCTCAGGGGATGGAGCTGCTCTGGGAAGAGCATCTAGGTTCCAAGTTCCCTCCCTGGCAGCATCTCCAAGACAGGGCTGAGAGAGATTCCTGCCTGCAACCTTGGAGAAGCTGCTGCCAGTCTGTGAAGACAGTACTGAGCTAGATAGACCAATGGTCTGACTCATTCTATGGCAGCTTCCTATGTTCCTATGCTGGTGAGACCCCTGAGCCAGGAGGCTGCTTTTTAGCCTCCCGGTCGGAGGTCTACTTGTGAGTTGCCACGGCGCAGAGCTGCACCGCAGCAACACATGATCTGAAAGCCCAGGTTAGCAGAACACCTGCTCCGCTAACCTGGGCATAACCTAGGCAGGGGCAATTAAGCAGGTGACTCGCTTAGGAGAAACCGGGCTCACCTGTGAACCCAGTGGTTCTCATGGTCTGGCAAAATCGGGCTAGCCTCCCTTAGCCCGATTTTGGCAGACCATGAGCATAGCCTCAATGTGTGTGTTTTCAGCTTTAGTGGGCTGTTCCTTTTCAGGGGCGTAGCTAGGGGAGAGGGGGCCCGTGTTCATCCCTCTCTCTGGCGGCCCCCCAGAGGGAGGGAAATAATGAAGAAAATAGGGAGGGGTGGCTCTGGAGGGGCCTCAGGAGCTGGGGCCCCGTGTTCTTTGAACCCTTTCGCTCAATTATAGCTACGCCCCTGTTCCTTTCCTTCTCCCAGGGGTCTGTTGCAGGAGGGTCCCATGTTGCTTGCCTAGCAGCCAAGCTGCCCCTCCTGTCTTCTGGGCCAAGATATATAAAGAGCAGACAAAAACTGACCTCTCTGATATGATTTGGTTGTATAACCAGCTTTGTTTTGAAGGCTCGGGGTGAGCCAAGTTGAAGTTTTTGAAGTGGCTATTCTGTAAAGTTTTTGATATATAAATAATTACTATGGCTGCTACTGCCACAAAGATGTACATACTGCTTTTCAGTAAAGGTTCTGAAAGCAGTTTGCACAGATAAGTAAAAAAAATTATAAATAAGACTAGTATTTTTAAGCCCGTTAAAATAACGGGCGCTAGTACCTCCCCCCCTTCTTCCTTCTCCCTCTCTCTTGCCCTCCTTTCCTTCCTTTTCTCTCTCTCTCTTTTTCATTCCTTCCTTTTCTCTCCCTCCCCTCTCTTTCCTTTCCTTCCTTTCTTCCCCCTCTTCTCCTTCCCTTCTTTTTTCTTTCTCTTTCCCTCTTTCCTTCCTTCCTTTCTTCTTCTCTCTCTCTCTCCATTCCTTCCTTCTTCCTCCCTCTCGCCCTCCTTTCCTTTCTTTCTTTCTCTCTCTCCCTCTTTCCTCCCTTCCTTCTCTCTCGCTCTCCCTCTTTCCTCCCTTCCTTCCTTTCTTCCACCTCTTCTCACTCCCTTCTTTCTGTTTTCTTTCTCTTTTCCTCTTTTCTTCCTTTAACGGGCTCGCTCTTTGGGGCTGGCTGCTCCTCCCTCCCTTCCGTCTTTCTTTTGTCCTTCTTCCTCACTCCTTTCTCCTTTTTCTTTCTCCTTCCTTCCTTCTCTGTTTCCTTCTTTCCCTTCCTCCCTCCCTCCTTCTTTCTTTTGTCCTTTCCCCTCCCTTCTCTCTCTTTTCTCTCCTTCCTTTTTTCCATCTTTCTATTGTCCTGTCTCCCTCCCTCATTCCTTCCTCTCTCTCTCTCTCTCTCTCTCTCTCTCTGTCTTTGCCTTCCTCCTTGATGAAGTAAGCATGCTAATTGGAAGCTTGATAATATAAACTATGTTTGTTGGCATCCATTATGGGGTTGCTGTCTTTTAGCAGCATTAAATCATTGCATGGGAGCACTGTCAAAAAACCTCTTCATTTCCTTTTAGTGACTTCTTACTGCCCCTAGTTGAAGTTTAACAGAAAAGGAAGGACATGATGTAGTTTTGAAGACAGGTAACCAATGCCTTCCAAATGAATAAATTCCATCACTGGCTGCCACAAAGTGTGCTAATTATTTCCTCTGATATATTTAAAGCCATAAAAGTCTCTCTCTAAAGCGTGCAGCTTACAGTCATAGTCTGCCCTACTGCTGTACTGAGAGTTGATATAAAACTGTTTATTTTAATGTAGTAAACACTCCTTAATATTTTTTAGCAAGGATGTCTTCTGTGTTTATCAAATACAGTATGTGTTAATCCCCCCCCTTCTCTTAAATATATGTGTTTGGATTCCTCCCCCCCACCCGGATTTTCTTTTCTATTTTTCTCTCAAGTTTTTTCCCCTTCTCACCTCAATTTTGTGAGGAGCTTTATCAACTCTTATCCCTGCCACCTAGCCTAAGTGCCTGGAGCCAGGCTCATTTATGTAGCTGGGTTAGATCTAATTAGAATGGCCAGCAGTCGTGTTTGGCTGTTTTGTGCTTTTTCCCTCACTCGCGGCTCGGCTGGGCGAGCGCAGCCAGCGATTTCCTTTCCTGGCCAGGGAGTTCTCTCTTCTCTGGCTCTAGAGTGTGCTCCGTGCTTGAGGGAGAAGAAGGGTTTTCTCTTTGTGGAGGACACAGGGCTTTTCGCAGTGGGCTTTTTCTCCCGCCTTTTTCCCCGACTGAGAAGGCGCTGTGGAGAAAGAGCTTCTGAGCGGCTGCTCCTGTGTACTGTTGGTCTCGTGGCGGCCGTTGGTTATATTGTTTGCAGTGCGCATGCTGCCGCCGCTGCCGCCGCTGCCGCCTTTCCCTGCCCCGTATTTCCCTGCTCCATTCTCCAGGTAGCGGCTCCCTCCAGCTCTGCTTCTGACCATGCCATCCCTCTCTCAAGCAGCTCCACGGCGGAGGAGCCGCGGAACTTGTAAAGGTGCGGCTGCTCCTTCCCGCTGTTCGCTCTCCTCCTCCTCCTCCCACGGGGTTTACAGTGTGTGCTTTTTAACCGCCTGGTCCCTGCCGCTGGGTCCCTTCTCCATTCTGTGTCCGCTGCTTTTTAAGTATTTGCGGCTGTTTTCCGTTGCTCCCGCTGCCCTCCCGGTCCCCTCGCAGCTGCCTCTGCCTCCAAGCGGCTGTCGCAGCCATCTTTATCTGCCGCCCACGGGTGGTCTGGTCCCGCCGCCTCTTCCCCCCTCAATCTGCGGCTGGGCGGACTCTGGGGGCGCCGCTGCCGGTCCGGTCCAGTCCGGCCCGCCCCCGCCTCACATTCCCGGCCGGTCTCCCCAGCCGGGCAAGGGCCCCAAGGACTCCCAGCCGCCTGGCTTCGGCAGCAGTGCCAGGCCTCAGTGGCGGCTCTGCCGCCACCTCAGCCGGCTTCCCCCGCCGCCTCCTCCCCCCGCCCGGCTTTGGCGGCGTGGCGTGGCGCGGCCAGGCCGTGGCCATGGCTCCGCCGGCGCCTTGGCCGCGCTGCATCCTCTGGCTGAGGCGGCGGCTTTGCCGCTGCCTCGGCCAGTGTCCCCCACCGCCGCTTTCCCGGCTTCTTCAGGGCGGCCGCTTCTGGCCGCCCAAGATGGTCGCCGGGTCCTGCCATTCGTGCCTCCCTTGCTCTGTTCTGGGCATGTGCTGCGCGCATGCCCAGAACAGGCCAGGCACAAACGCACGCTTGGTGTCCGTCCACGGACGGACACCAAGCGTTTTATTAGAGAGGATAGTTCCCTGTCCCCGGAGGGCTCACAATCTAAAAAAAGAAACACAAGGTGGACACCAGCAACAGCCACTAGAGGTACTGTGCTGGGGGTGGAGAGGTAAAGTTGCTCTCCCCCTGCTAAATATTTTATTTATTTATTTGTCACATGTATATACCAGCCTATATAAAATCTCAGGGCAGTTTATAATTTAAACAAACAGCAAGTAAAATCATATAAAACAGATTAAAATTACCATAAATGAAAATGTAAAACCTCATAAACTAATAGCCTGATAAATCAGGTGTGTTTTCAAAAGTCTTATGAAAATATTTCAGTATCAATATTTTTATACTGAAAAATATGAGAGGTGCCTCTTTGCTCATTTAGCCGATCTTCTCTAAAATCCGATTTAATGATCTAATGCCTGAATATATTAGAAAGAAATGCTACAGATACATAAGAACAGCCCTGCTGGATCAGGCCCAAGGCCCATCTAGTCCAGCATCCTGTTTCGCACAGTGGCCCACCAGATGTCACTGGAAGACACAGGCAGGAGTTGAGGGCATGCCCTCCCTCCTGCAGTTACTCCCCTACAACTGGTTCCCAGAGGCATCCTGCCTTTGAGGCTAGAGGTGGCCCACAGCCCTCCAACTGGTAGCCATTGGCAGACCTCTCCTCCATGAAGTTATCCAAACCTCTCTTAAAGCCATCCAGATTGTTGGCTGTCACCTCATCCTGTTGATGTGAATACCGGTTTGTCCCTGGGTCCGCCTTTTTGCCAATCAAACAGACTCAGTGGGGATCAATTAGAGGCAATTTTATTTGCTGCTGCAGCCAGCAAGGTAAATCAATGGGCTATTGCTCTGCATTGAAATACAAATTGGTTATAGGTGCATCTTACATTTATACAGACAATCTGAATGATGTTGACACCCTAGACATAGTATACTTGGCAACAAAATGGTGGACTAAGTATCTAGTACGCATGCGAATGATTCATTGTTCATCTGGTGATCACCCCTTATTTGGTTACATCCTGTTTTCTAAACTGTCCTGTGAGAACCAAGTTTCTTTAGATACAATTTAGTGGAGAGAGATAATGGCGTTGATCATGTGAGGCCGTGTCCTTGAGCTGGCCTGAGCTGGGCTGGGGTTACTTTAAGTTAGAGTGAGGTATTCTAAGTAAAATGGAGTTACTTTGGTTTTCTAAAACACATCACTGTGGCAGAGAGTTCCATAAGTGGATCACGCATTGTGTGAAAAAGTACTTCCGTTTGTTGGTCCTAGACCTCCTGGCAATCAATTTCAAGGAGTGACCCCTGGTTCTAGTGTTGTGTGAGAGGGAAAAGAATTTCTCTTTCTCCACTTTCTCCACACCATGCATGATTTTATAGACCTCTATCATGTCTCCCCGCAGTCGTCTTTTTTCTAAACTAAAAAGTTTAGTTTAGTTTAAAAGGTAATCCATAGTATGATCTGTTTTTATTTTTATTTTACTTATGGGGCAGGGGTGTGTGTGTGTGTGAGAGAGAGAGAGAGAGGGAGGGAGGGAGGGAGGGAGGGAGGGGTATCTCTTAGGAGCTAAATTGCTCTTAGGTTTGAATGGGCATCCTTAGGACTCTTTCTGGGGCGGCGAGGGGGTGGGGAGCTGCAATTCTATACCCACTTAACTGAGAGTAAGTCCCACTGAATTAAATGGGTCTGGCTCAACGGGGCAGGGGGGACTGTCCCCCTCCAGATGCCTGACCCACAAGACCCCAGAACTACTGTTTGTATCCACTGTGTGTGTGCACACATGCATGTGTAGTCATTAAGCTGGATCACCAACTGCAGAGTGGATGTTGCCCAAATCACAGACCCTGGCCTCCTCCCAGAGAGGACTCTGGGGAAAGTGGGTTCCTTCCTGTTGCATATTCAGTAACCAAGCTACTCCTCACGTCTTTTGAGCCAAGCAATACATTGCAGGCTGCACCCAAGGTCCCTTTCCTCCAGGTCCCTCTCTGATACCACTTGAGGGTATAGCCTGCTGGATCTTGAAGGGCCAGGGTGGGCAACATTTGAGTTTTTGAACTGGCTATCCTCTAATGCTTTTTGTTGAAGAGGTGAACTAAATAAAAAAACCCTCTAAAATCCAGTCAGCAGACATATGTCCAAAGATGATGGTCTTTGATGGCTTATGTTAGGAAGAAAAGCTGCAGGTCGTCTGTGGTATGATCGGATTTTTTTAGTGATTGAGAAGGGGTGAATGAGGGGGACAGACCTGCAGAGAATCTCTGAGAATTTACATTGACCCTTGGATCGAGATGGGGAAACTGACCCAAAGAACCACAGAAAAGCTGTTCATGGTGAATCTTCTTCCTTTTATTGTTAATGTGAACTCATTTGATTTGGTATAATTTTGCATTTGTGTGTGTGTGATGAGAACTTAAGTGATGAGAACTTAACTCTTCGGGAAAGTGGGTGTCGGAAAGAGTGAAAGAAAATAAGCAAATGAGATCAGTGCCCCTTCTGCATCACCCAGCAGTAATGACTCTCTCTCTCCCTTTTGCAACAGGCAGCCCAGGATCCAGCTCCACCAACAGTAAGTACAGTATGTGTGCATGCACACCTGGGGTGAGTGCTCTCCATCCCACAGACTGTAGCTCTTGCTGTTGTGATGAATGTGTTCAAACAGGGAAGTTCCTTTCCTCTGCTCAAGGTCTGAATGAGAGCCCAGTTTAGAGTTTGGGAAGGGATTTTTTCCTACTGCATCAGATTGGCTTGCATTCCTGCAGGCTGCCTTCTCGTGAGCTGTGTGTGGCTTGGCTCACTTGCTAGAATTGTCATCTGGTGACCCTTGCTCATTATGCATGTCTTCTTTTTGTACAGTTGTCGTTAGGGCATGATTTTACCCTGGTGGTGTCTGCAAAGAGAATGCGGAATCGTCCATCATCCGCAAGAACAGTGTTCCCTCTAATTTTTTTAATCAGTGAGCAGAATGAGTTTTGTATTGGGAAGCATTATTGTAGAGGAATAGTTGTCTATCCCACCGCTTTGTCACCACTTGTGGAGGATCCACCCTACTGATAACACAAGACATGGCTCTCCCCAAAACATACAAGTTCTTCCGTTTGTTGGTCCTAGACCTCCTGGCAATCAATTTCATGGACTGACCCCTGATTCTAGTGTTATGTGAGAGGGAAAAGAATTTCTCTCTCTCCAAATTCTCCAAACCATGCATGATTTTGTAGACCTCTATCAGGTCTCCCCACAAACAATCATATCAAAGCACACTGGATCAAGGGAGAAGTAAAGCAGAAAGATTTAAACCTAGCAGCAAGCATATACAAACACCATGAGTCTAAAAACAAGACAACAATAAAACAAAGATTTTTAAAACTAAAAACAATGTATGCAATATGAATCAGAGAAATCCAGAGGTCTAGAAAGTCATATAGTCCAACCCACTGAACAATATAGACATGTCTAAGAGAAGCCATTCTGCTTTTGAAAGGCTGCATGACCATGCATTCTTCTTCAGTTGTTCATAATAATGTTCTTAGATTTTATGTAGCAGTTTTCGAAAATAACCTTACAAATCCTCTTAACAACCTTGCAAAGAAAGACAGAAAATCCCCATGCAGAACAGCTGCTTTTTGCTTTCCCAATGAGAGGAAGTTAAAGGAAATATCCAAAGGAAATACAGGTGAAACTCGGAAAATTAGAATATCGTGCAAAAGTCCATTAATTTCAGTAATGCAAATTAAAAGGTGAAACTGATATGAGACAGACGCATTACATGCAAAGCGAGATAAGTCAAGCCTTAATTTGTTATAATTGTGATGATCATGGCGTACAGCTCATGAAAACCCCAAATCCACAATCCCAGAAAATTAAAATATTACATGGAACCAAGAAGACAAGGATTGTAGAATAGAAGAATATCGGACCTCTGAAAAGTATAAGCATGCATATGTATTCAGTACTTGGTTTGGGTCCCTTTTGCAGCAATTACTGCCTCAATGCGGCGTGGCATGGATGCTATCAGCCTGTGGCACTGATGAGGTGTTATGGAAGACCAGGATGCTTCATTAGCGGCCTTCAGCTCTTCTGCATTGTTTGGTCTCATGTCTCTCATCCTTCTCTTGGCAATGCCCCATAGATTCTCTATGGCAGGCTTCCTCAAACTGCGGCCCTCCAGATGTTGCTGAACTACAACTCCCAGCATACCCAGCCACATAAAATTGTGTCTAGGGATGCTGGGAGTTGTAGTTCAGCAACATCTGGAGGGCCGCAGTTTGGGGAAGCCTGCTCTATGGGGTCAGGTCAGGCGAGTTTGCTGGCCAATCAAGCACAGTACACTGTATACTATACCAAAAAGGTGCCTCTTTGCCCAGTTAGCAGGGGCATGAGGGCTCTTACATGAAGAACCTATTTTACCAAACCTCTGTATCATACTATTTGTATTAGATTTTGTTAGACAATAAAAGAAAAGACACCACACCTATGATCTATACTTCAGTATTATTTCCTGGTACTATTAAGGTACTAATAGAGCGTGGGATAAATTATGATTTGTGATAAATTAGATTATCCCTTTGATTGGGATAAATTAGATTTCCAACAAGTTTAACCTCTTACTTGGAAGAGTCTCACCATGACATTTGCACTGATGGTGACCAATAAAAGAATTATTATTTTTTTAAAGTGTGTTCATTCCTGTGTTAAGCAGCACCATGGCAGAGCATGAGAAAATCCTAAAGAAAATACATTATACCCCCTAGAGATTGGGGAGCTATGAGGGTGTAAATCCACTATTTCAAGAGGCCAGGCAACGCCGTGAGGTGCTGCACATAAGCAGTGTGAAGTGCCAAGAGGAGGTTTGTGAGGAGAGCAGCTTTGACCCACTCTTTCTTGCAGATGATCAGTTGCCCGTCATTGGGTGGGTGGATCACCCACCTAGCCGAGCAGTGGCTTTGCTCCAGCACTCTCACAGCTCGGCTGCAGCTCTGGGGGTCAGGTGCAGGGAAGCACCACCACACGGTGCCCCGCCCCCAGAGCCCCAGTCATGCACCATGCAAGTGCGTGTTGCATTTCTGCGATCCCTGCAGACGATCAGTTGCCTGTCGCAGATGAGCAGCAGCTTTGCTCTGGCACTCCCACACCCAGACGCAGCTCACTCGGGCCCTCAAGTCTGTTGGTTCTCATGAGCTACAGAAACCGGGCTGGGCTCCCTTAGCCCAGTTTCTGCTGCTCGTGGGAATAGCTTCAATAAGGCACTGAGTAAAAGACAAGTTGTTCAGTAGGGTTTAGCCCAAAACGTTTTGGAGGCCATTCTAAAGGCCTCCGAAACATTTCGGCTCTGGAGAGGGTTTCGGTGCCGGTGGGGGTGGTACTTTAAGGGCAGGGGAGGGTACACTCACCCTCCCACTGCATTTCCCCCACCGGCACTCCGTTATTTTTAAGCCCCTCGGGGTGACAGCATTCCTCCCTGCCGCCCCGTTTCCCTCATCGGCCGGAAGTGGCAACCACACGTGCGCCCGTCGCATGCATGCGCATGTATGGCAGATGGATGCGCGGTCACTACTTCTGGCTGATGAGGGAAACAGGGCGGCAGGGAGGAACGCTGCCGCCCCGAGGGGCTTAAAAATAATGGAGTGCCAGTGGGGCAAATCCAGTGGGAGGGGTGAGTACACCCTCCCCCGCCCTTAAAGTACCACCCCCACCGGCGCCGAATAACATTCGGGCACATCCTATTGCTCAGTAAAAATGCTGAATCATTCCCTCCATGTTTGCTCAACAAAGGCTGTTCCTTTAGTAGTCCAATCGCTGCCACCATGCCACTTTTTAAGAGTTTATCCCCCCACCCCAGGCGTGGGCAAAATTCCAGGGAAACTCTCCTTCTCTTTACCAATGGAACAATATAAAACACACACACACACACACACACAACCCTTTCACGTGCAGCCTACACATGATGAGAAAACTTGGTAGTGAGTTGCTAAGCAATCAAACTTGAGATGTGTTTGCTCCAGAGTATACCCCTTTCCAGCCCCACTTTCCTGAGTTAAAAATCCACTCAAAGAGGCTGGTTAACTCCTTGTATTGTAGGGATTGAATCAGTTAATTGGCCTTGTATGCCACATCTGACTCAATTTGGTGTTACTATGTAGCGTATATATCAGCAATAGAAGTCTTTTGTCGAATTTAGTTGCCAATAGTTTCTTCCATAGTCTCTCTCTAGGAATAGAGTCAAAGGTGGACTTTAGATCTACAAAGGTGGTGTGACGTGGGATCTTAAAACTGTACACATACTTCTCCACTAGGTGTTGCAGAATCATCGCATGATCTATGGTAGATCTTCCTGGCCTAAATCCTGCTAGGATGGATATTCAGCTAGGATATTATTTTCTTTTATCTAGTCATAAAACTTCCCAAATAGATGCTTTGTCTAAAGCTTGCTGACTACATTCAAAAGGCTGATCAGGTGATAATTAGAAGGATCTTCCCTTTGCCCAATAGTTACCATGCCCCAATCTTCTGGGATATGAGGGGATTCATCAATATACATAAAGATTGCTGCCAGTACTGGTGCCCACCAGTCAGTGTTAGAGTGGAATACCTCAACAGGAATAAAATCACAACCAGGGGCTTTGTTCCTTTTCAGTTGTCCAATTTAATTGCTTCATCTCTCCAATAGATACAGGTAGCCAGTTTGGTAATGTCTTCATGGTCGGCTCTGTCTCTAGGGACATATAGACCATTGCATCACTTTGTTGTACATATATTGAACAAAAGTTAGCTTCCCAGGCAGCCGCAGATATGACATTCCAATTTACAGCCTGATCTTTGTGTCACACTACACCAAAAGATGTGTGAGTCTTTAGATTCTACATCTTCTATCAGTTGCTGCCAACCTTCTTTAGTTGCCTTCCTTTTTTAATCTAGGTGTAATTGTTTGTATTGGCAGTTTTTTTTTTTTTAAACAACAAAGCGTGTGCATTTGTGGCATCTATTTTCCCTATAATGGCCATAAGATCTAATGAGGTCTTTTTTGGCCTGTATACACTCTTGATCAAGCCATGGTTTTTATCTTAAACCCCCTGATTGCCAGTTCCTCACTTTTTTATTCATTAAGGTCCCCTGCAGTTCGTTAATGAAACTCCTAAAGTTTTCTTATTGTCATCATCGCTCATTAGATTTGTCTTAACTTGCTGCATCATATCTGAATGAATTAGCTGGGCACTTCACTCACTTCAGCTGTCCATTTAACCCACACATTACCACATTTCTCTTCCAGATCAGTTTGATAGTAACTATCAAGATGCATAATAACTTCAGACAGCTTTAAGCTTACAGTTATTGGGCGGTGGTCACTCTCTGGGCAGCCCATTATCATCTGGAAAGAGGTCAATAAACTAATTAATCACATTATTTGAGGTGATCATATAACCAATCATGCTCATCTCAGCCCCCCAATAAGTGTAATTTACAGGGATATCACCATCTATTGCCCCATTAAGAATGTTCAGGTTTAGACAATAGGGTGAGCCAGGGAAAATCAAGCAAAATTTGTAATATTATCCTTAAATTGACACTTTGGTAGAATGTTCATTTCACATAGATAAGGAGAACAGTGGTATCATGCATATAAAACTATATCATCAGACCCCATTCCGGCAATCAGCTTTTTATAATTTCCTTGCGAGGATAAGCGTACTGGAGGTATGACTTTGTAATCTCTTTCAATTTGATTTTTTTGATTTACTGATGCACTTGGAGCCTCAGACACATCTTTCTGGTTCCTGCTGCTGCTGGCTACCTGCAGGTCAGCAAAAATGTCCTCACAGGCCGGATTCAGCCCCCAGGCCATATGGTGTGCAGGCCTGGATTAGAGGGGCTGGTTCTGTGGAAGCACTGAAAACAAAAGAAATCCAAACCCTGTTTAGATATGTCGGAGCATCAAAAAAAGAATTCAAATATTATATATGACTATTTTAATATAATTGTAATAAAACTGTATGATTTGAAAACACTGTCCAACTATACAAGAAATTATAAAACTGGATCAGTAAAAATATAACTATAAATCTCAATAAAACTAATACAAAATGATCAAGTTGTGATTTTGCCAACAAAAGCAGGTTGGGTGGGGACTAATAGTAGACAATTCAATTGCCACTGAAGAAGACTTTATATAGTTGGAACATATCTGGCAACAACATATGAGTGATCAGATGCTGGCAAAATCAGAACATGATTCTTCATCTTTTAATTAAAGCATAATACTGGGAATATTCACCCATACTTCTCCCATTTCATCAGCAATTTTGAAATGAACTATTGGACATTCCAGAGATGTCCATGGAGAATATTTCAATGATCAATTTGTCTTAGTTTTATTGAGATTTATAGTTACATTTTTCCTGATCCAGTTCCATAATTTCTAGTATAGTTGGACAATGTTTACAAATCATACAGTTTTATTACTATTATATTACAATGTTCATCTAATAAAATATTTGGAATCTTTTTTTAATGCTCTGTGGATGCTCTGTGGAAGCATTGCCCTCTCTAGTCCACTATGATGTCATTATATAACTAAATCTGATTGGCTACCTGCTGCAATCACTTGTCAGTGGGGGTCACTCTAAATTAGGAAACAACAACAACAACATTGTTGTTGGAAAGGAGGAAGAAACTTGAAGAAACAGTTGAAGTAAAGACAACTGAGGTAGAAATGACACCAAACAACATAAAAAATGGCAAAAAATTCATTCATTTCTAAATCCCTCTCCTTAAGAAATGGTTACTTTAAACCAAAAATGAAATTGGATAATATTCTGCACACTTCTAGAATATGAAAGAATAGAGGATACACGGACCAGAAAACAAAAACATATACTGGGTAGTATATATGCTGTGTATAAGAGTCTATTCACACACACAACTTACATGAACAAGGATAAATTAAACATATATTATGAAACACACAATTACTAAAGAAACTGCCTGTGTTCTAGACCCCAAAAAAGTGTGGCTGAAGGTCAGTTATGCCCATGGTCCTTATACATGTAGAGATATAGTCCTTCCAGATCTTTTCTCTTGCTGGTTCTTGTTCAAGTTGTTACTCCAAATGTTGCTCAAAATTCTTCCAGATCTTTTTCTTTGCAAGTTCTTATTCTAATAGTAGCTCCTTGTACAAATGTTGCTCCTTCTAATAGATGCTCCTTGTCCAAAAAATACCCAACAGGTATCCTAGGTAATTTTTACCTGTTTCCTCCTGCTTGAACAGGACTTCATCAGGAGAAGTGAGCTGAATACACAATAACACAGGTATCATTTTAAAATACCTTCAACAAATTATGTTAACTCAAAGGGTTAGAAATATTTTAGTAATTACTCACATTTATTTCTTCCGAAGTGACACTGCACCTACCAGTGGTTTCTGAATGAGAAATCCTACTGGATTTCCAAGTTGTACTGGCTTCAAATGGTACAGATAATGCTTAATATATCCTACAGTGTCTGCCAGATGTTTTCACTCCCCTTTGATCACAAGGGATGTGCTTCATTATCCAATCTCGTCTAAATGACCGATTATATTTATGTGCATGTGTGAAGAAACAGCAATGCTAAGCTTCCAAAGAAGCCGTGGACCTTCTGTCCCATTTAAATTCCCAATTATACAAATATAACATGGAACCAAAACATAGCTCATATAAAAGCTTATCAAAAATATATATGATAGTCCAAAAATATGAGTTCTAGATTGTTCTAGAATATGAGCCATATAACCCTTGGATGAAACTAGTGCAGCGTGGCTCTCTTTCCTTGGTTATTTCTTTATTCCTTGTTTGTATTGGCTTATATGTTGTGTAGCATACCACAGGTGGTTCTGCATTGCCCATGCTGCTGCATATGCCTAAGACGTCAGTACTGTTGTGCAAGATTGCCCTTGTGCTACTGCATAAAATTGCACAATCACACATGCACAATGGTAATGTCAATGTTGTTTGTCTTAGGCACTCACAGCAGCATGGGCAGTGCAAAACCACCTTTGGCATGCTGTACAGCAGGTAAGCCTTTGACTTTTAATATATAATCAGAATGCATATATAAATGAGAAGTTCTAGTAAGAACTAATCTGCCTACTTTCCTTTCACTATAACCTTAATTGATAATTACCAACTTCTGCCTCAGACATTCATGTGTCCTCCATCATGGATCGAGGTGGATGACATCATCACAAACTATGCCATTGAGGTGGCTTATGTGTCCCCACAGCTGTAGCAAATTTGATTCAAATTGGTTAGGCAGTACACAAGTTAGCTCACTTGCATCTAAAACGCATCCACCATCTTGAATCGGGGTGGATGACATCATCACAAACTGTGCCGTTGTGTTGTCTCTATGTGTCTCCCACTACAACTGTACCAAATTTGGTTCAAATCAGCTAGATAGTATTGCGAAGTTGATAGGGGGATACACACACACAGAAATCCAGGTGATCTCATAAGCCTACTGGAAATAGGCTGTTCTTGGAATATGGGAGATGCTAATTACACTTGAAGTCACCTAATGGTGCAGCGGGGAAGCAACCTGCCTAGGGTAGGGAGCAAGAGGTTGTCAGAATCTCTGCTGGTATGTTTTCTAGACTATGGGAAACTCCTATATCGGGCAGCAGCAATATAGGGAGATGCTGATAGGCATCATCTCAGACTATGCAGGAGATTGCAATGGTAAACCCCTCCTGACACCGACTCGATGGCATAATCTTTCTTTTTAATTACACCTGAGGTGGGAATAACAGACCAAAACTTTGGGCAATTCACACAGTTTATTAGTATGCAGCAAAGCAAGGCAATTACACTGATGATTCATTGGCTACATGGAATAAACGGGAATGGGGCCATAGCTCAGTCAGTAGAGCATCTGCTTAGCATACAGAAGGTTCCAGATTCAATCCCTGGCAGCCTCTCCAAGTAGGAACATAGGAAACTATCATATACTGAGTCAGACCATTGGTCTATCTAGCTCAGTATTGTCTTCACAGGCTGGCAGTGGCTTCTCCAAGGTTGCAGGCAGGAATCTTTCTCAGCCCTATCTTGGAGAAGCCAGGGAGGGAATTTGAAACCTTCTCCTCTTCCCAGAGCGGCTTCATCCCCTGAGGGGAATATCTTGCAGTGCTCACACATCAAGTCTCTCATTCAGATGCAACCAGGGCAGACCCTGCTTAGCTATGGGGACAAGTCATGCTTGCTACCACGAGACCAGTTCTCCTCTGAAGTAGGGTTGGGAAAGGATCCTGCTTGAAACCTTGGAGAGCTGCTGTTAGTCAGGGCAGACAATGCTTTGCTGGATGGACCAGTGGTACTCTGATGATATAAGGCAGCTTCCTATGTTCCACACAGCCATAAAAGTGCTCAGAAGTGCTGATTAGAAAAGCAGAAAATGACATTATAGCATGCTTATTTTCACGTTTGTGTTCAGCTCCATCCTTCCATGAAGGCATCCTTTATAGCGTCGTTGTCAGAGGCACTTTCCAATGAGATGCACTCAGGCAGTTTCTATAAACAAACAAGTCAAGATTAGTCAAGATTAGGTTCGATGTTTATTTTGGTCATAGATCAGCAATAACTGTACACAGTCAAGCTTAGGTTTAGATGAGATGGTTTCCATGGTTGTAGAAATGGCAGGGAATAATTTTTCCCTGAAGAAAGCAGTCCTTTAGTTTGCCCGGCTGCACTGGCTGACATACTGTGCCATAAGTCGCCCATCCAAAAGTGGTGCCTGCTTGCTGCGTCCAAGTTAGCCAAGAGAGCCTGTCCAAGCAGCTTCTTCTGAAGGCAGAGGCTGCTCTGTGCCTCCACAGCTGTGTGTCATTGAAGCAGTGCTGCTGCTGCTGCTGCTGCCGCCGCCACCACCATTGGGTCACATATGGCACACTGTACTGCTGCCATTGCACATGGACATGCCTTCCACCCCAGCGCTCACTCTCGTGTACCGCGCTCTCTCTCATGTGCGCTCTCTCTCTCTCTCTCTCTCTCTCTCTCACACACACACACACACACACATACACACACCATTTCCTACTTGCTACGTATTCCAATGATATAAAGCCACCAGGTTCTCTCCTCCACACACACATGCTCATAGCTAGCAAATAGGAACATAGGAAGCTGCCATATACTGAGAGACCACAGGTCCATCTCGCTCAGTATTGTCTACACTCTGGCAGCGGCTTCTCCAAGGTTGCAGGCAGGAATCTCCCTCTGCCCTATCTTGGAGATGCTGCCAGGGAGGGGACTTGGAACCTTCTGCATGCAAGCCTGCAGGTGCTCTTTCCAGAGCAGCCCCAGCCCCTCAGGGGAATAACTTAGTGCTCACATGTAGTCTCCCATTCAAATGCAAACCAGGCAGACCCTGCTTCCCTAGGGGAACTATGCTACCACAAGACCAGCTCTTCTCCCTATACAAGACAATTCAATGAAGTAGTCCGCAGAAGAGAGAGGGTGTCCTGGCATTGTGAAACTACAAAAGCAGCAGCAGCAGCAGCAGCAGCAGCAGCAGCAGCAGCAGTCAGGGAGGCTTCGAATGATTCGACTTGCTTCAGTTATCCTTAGGATAGTTCTGCAGGACTGTTCCTTGATTTACCTAAGGGCAAGGAAGACTAAGAGACAGAAGGACCCAGGGCTATCTGCTGAACTCCCAGCTGAAAACGGATTGGAGTCCAAGATTTCAAGCTCTCTTCCAAAGGCAAGACTAAAGTAAACTAGGGGCATGCACTTGTCTCATGGCAAATGGCGCTCATTCGGTTTAATTTGCATTAATCTCAAAACAAGTGCAGAGAAGAATGAAGGGGCACAAAGGGGAATACTGATCAGGAGTTGCATTCCTGTCCAGCAAGCCACTTAAGGATAAGGGCCCCTTACCTTCTTGATGGCAGCAAGGGAAGAAACTGGTGGCCATTCCTGACAGCCACTACCCTTTTCCCAGTATGTCTAGCACATCACAAGTCCAGGGCATTTTGTGGGAGATGGTGACAGCCCGAAAAAAGGCAGCCCCCCCCCCCCACTGGCAGACACCCATTTCCTCCCAAACACCCCAGAATGATGCTGCATTGAGGCATTCTAGCATGGCAGCAACAGAAAAAAGTATAAGAGCACTTAACACATAAGGGCTGTTCTCATGATCATTAATAGGATAGGAGGGCAAGCATCATCCTACCCAACTTCATGTGCACTCCTGTTTTCTGACCAGATGTGAGTTAAAAGCAGGCCAGGAGGGGGAGCAAGTGATCATGTGGGAAGTGCTCTGATGGTGCTTCCTCCTGCCTTGGTAATATGCTAGGGAAAAGTGCTGGTTAAGACAATGCCATTGGAGCCTGCGCTGGCTTCCCACACAATCACTTCCTCCCTCTCCTACCTTGCTTTTAACTGACTCAGTGCCCACAATTCCTGAACTTGGGTAGGACACTCATCCTACCCTATTAATGATCATGAGAACAGCCCTATGATTTGGTTGAAATGATCATGAGAACAGTCCTATGATCTGGTTGTAACGATCATGAGAACAGCCCTATGATCTGGTTATAAGGACTGCAACAAAACCATAGGGCTGTTCTCATGATTGTTAATAGGGCAG
This sequence comes from Hemicordylus capensis, assembly GCF_027244095.1. NCBI lineage: Eukaryota > Metazoa > Chordata > Lepidosauria > Squamata > Cordylidae > Hemicordylus > Hemicordylus capensis. The sequence continues at coordinate 231,588,909 of NC_069658.1, read as the reverse complement.
GACAAGTGTCCTACCTGAGAGCTGTTTTAGCTCTGTAAGGTACGCTTAGTATCTCCATCACTTAGATATGAAAAAGTTCCAAAATGTGGTTTTACCAGATGACGCACAAGATGAACAAGTCTTTGGGGAAGGAAAATTAATACAGATATATACATAGGAAGACCTCTTAAAATATATATAAGCCTAGGCAATACATGCATTTTAATAACATTGATCGTACCCCAAATACTTAGATTTAGGGAGATCTTAGACCACCTGTCCAAATCATTTTTCATCTGCCCCCAAAACCTTGAAAATTTTAAATTAACCATTTGAGATAATTTTCTAGTCACTACAATAGCTAGATAAACATTCCGGGCAACACTTAAAACCTCATATCTTATATTCATCCATCCTATCATTCAAACCTAAAGGCATCGCCTCTGATTTATCCCAATTAATCAAATAACCAGATACTGAACCAAATCTTTGGATTAATGAAATGAGGTTAGGAATGGATTTTTCTGTCTTATCAATAAATCATATCATCTGCATATAAAGTCACCTTATACTCCACCTCACAATATAATGCCATGAATATTCTCAGAATATCAAATTGCACCTCAGATTGACACTGGGAACCGTGTCAATCAATACAGAAAGGTGAAATATCCTAGACTCAAGCATCCTCTAAGGCCTAGACAGGGTCAATTTCCAGACTAATTCTACTGGTCATGTTTGGAATGATGTTGGCAATTGCTTCAGTAATTAATACATTGATGCTTACTCTTACTCTTTTGAATTTTAACTATTTGAGAAACGAGATAAGCCACACCAACCACTGCTCCACCGACACATATCCATGGAATAGCTGCTTGAGACACTGTTATGCTCAAGAACTTGGCTCCACCTGCAAGGAGAAAGCAACAGTCAGTCCCCAAACCAAGCATTGCACTGGTCCATCAAGATTAGTAAATTGAAAGCATAACTATGGAAACCAAAACTATGCTGTTGTGGGGCCTGAGGATGAAACAAATTTGTGAGCATTTGGAAAATCACCTGGTGATAAGTGGGAGCCAGCATGGCTTTGTCAGCAGCAAGTCATATCAGGCTAATCTCCTTTCCTTTTCCAACAGAGCTACTAGTTTTGTAGACCATGGGAATGAGATGGACATAGTGTATCATGATTTTAGCAAAGCATTTGACAACGTCTCTCCCGTGATATACTTGTTGACAAGTTGGTAAAATGTAGGCTGGGTGCTGCTTTTGCCAGCTGGTTTCATAACTGGTGGAACAATCGTACCCAGCAAGTATTCATTAATGGCCACATGTCATCCCTGAGAGATCACTAACCTTTCATCTGTAGTAAAGCACCATGTACACCTATAGCATTTTGTAAAACAAGCAGCACAATTCACCACGCATGAATTCTCAAATGGGGGAGGGGTGGAGAGCAGCTCTTTCCTCTCCACCAGCCATTCCTTGGGAACTTCTGGCTTGTAAAGGGACGCAAACAACTGGGTTAGACTTGAAATGAGATGCCACCGAGGAGGACTGCGGAGCTCGATTGCAACACCTGTTAGGTCCGAGGATGGTTTCGCCTGAGAGACATGCCTGAAGTAGTGGCAGAGGAGGGGACGGGCGGTGAGCAGAGTGGCCGAGGCCAGGATGTGTTGCGGGAGCCGCTGCCTTGTGCTGCTCCCACCGGACTCCCCAGAACCAGCAGGAGGAGGGGGACTTGTGTGTTTCCAGAGATGTACCTAGGCAATATTGGAGCCTGGACCTAAAGGCCTTTGGAGCCCACCCGCTGCAAGATAAGCATCAATTTTTTTTTAACCTACGGTTCTTGAGGGCACAAACCACACCGCACCCAGGACAGACTAAAGATGAGGGGGGGTGCAGGGGTTTGGAGGCCCTTTGCCCCGAAGTCCAGGGGTAAGAGCGCCTCTCTGTGTCTCCTTGCATTTAAAAAAGAAAGAAAGAAAATCCACCTCTTTGGCCGCTGGCTGCCCCTCTCTTTGCAGTGCTTGCTATCCTCACTGTGTTTTGTGGGGGGGGGGCAAAGCTGCACTGAAACAACAAAAAATGTTTCTTTGTTTTGTAAACTCATTTACTAATGAACAAATCCATGATCTGAGATTATTTTGAGCTCCTTCTCAGTTTTGCTTTTGGGGTGGGTTATTTGGGAGACGGGGGTTGCTGCAATTATTAGTGGCAATTCTCAAACAAACATTTATTTTTATAATTATTTAAAACCTATGAACTGCGCAGGTGCGCCTGTGCAGTTGGGAAGCGACGCCAGGCCAGATGGCAGGCCTCGGCGTTGCTCTGCGCACTCGGCAATCCGCCGCCGCCCGCCACCGCCGCGTTCACTCCCGCCGCCGCCGCCCACCACCGGCGCCGCATGATCCGCCGCCCACCGCCGCCGTGCTCACTCCCGCTGCTGCCCGCCACCGCCGCGCGATCTACCACCACCCGCCACTGCCGCGCGATCCAGGGGGGATGGGGGGGGTCGTGGTGGCACTTTTTGGCGCCCACCACATGACCCACTAAAGTGGCGCCCAAGGCACATGCCATGCCTGCCCCCACTATCGTTACGCCCCTGATAGGACAGGATATACGTTTCAAGGTCACAATGAAGTTTGAATAACAGCATAACCAGGGGCTACAGAGAGAGGGGAATTAAAAGTTCTTGCTTATTCCCGAACTAGCATGGCTACAGAACACCATCTATCTATATAATTAATTCTCCAAGATGGGCCATGTGTGGGGATGTAGCAGAAAGGAGGCAATTGGCTGACAGAGGGGGAGGAGGTGATTGGCTGACAGAGAGTGCGCGAGAGTTTCAGCACTGAAGCGGAGAGAAATAATGGCGGCGGCGAGGAGGTGGAGGCAGGCGGGCAAAGCCCTGCCGGCCTGAAGAGGTGGGCAGACAGCGGGCAAAGCCCCACCGGCCTGAGGAAGCCGTGGGAAGAGGAGGCGGCGGCAGTGGGGAGAAATAATGGCGGTCTTTAACAAAATAATTTAACGATCTATTGTAAGGTGCTCTAAAGACAATGTAGCTGGTGGGAAAGCAAGAAGCAAATGCCCAAATAAATTCAAGACAACTCTATTCCTCCTCCGAGACTCCACATTTGAAGAAGGGGCATGAGAAACCTTGCTGCCTGAGACACAGAAAGGGATGAACACGTTTACTTCATGTTTACTTTATACAGCAGAATTAAGTGGCAAACCTTTTCCTGTTCCACACCACTTAAGCGTTTCCTCCTATAAGCTACAGAGTCCGTACAACCTGGATGACAACTAATAAAAGCCATTATTATTATTATTTATATATTATATAAATATATGTTATATATTTATACCATAGATCGATTATTTATTTATTTATTTATTTTACATTTATATCCCACTCTTCCTCCAAGGAGCCCAGAGCAGTGTACTACATACTTAGGTTTCTCATCACAACAACCCTGTGAAGTAGGTTAGGCTGAGAGAGAAGTGACTGGCCCACAGTCACCCAGCTAGTTTCATGGCTGAATGGGGATTTGAAGTCGGGTCTCCCTGGTCCTACTCCGGCACTCTAGCCACTACACTACGCTGGCTGACAGTAAAGGAGCAATGAGCCCATAGTTTCAATATCTTCTAAATTACAGTAACAGAAACTGTATAAGGGATTTATAAGGGATTTTTTGATATCTACCTTCCAAGACTGTTGTTTGTAAAACAGTGCATCATGCAGCCTGTGTCAAAGCTCTATGATATTTTCGTACTGTAATCGCATTAAAATATCTAGCAGGGTTAAGACTCAGAACTTAGTTGCCCAAATAGACACCAACAGGAATGGAGCCCTCCTGGACAATTTGTCGCTCCATATCATATACAGTGAGGGAAATAAGTATTTGATCCCCTGCTGATTTGTCCGTTTGCCCTCTGACACAGAAATGACCAGGCTATAATTGGAATGGTAGGTTTATTGTAGCTGTGAGAGATGGAATAACAACAAACAAACCCTCAAAAGCCCAGTGCCCAAAAGTCAGCGATGGATTTGCATTGTAGTGAGGGAAATAAGTATTCGATCCCCTATCAACCAGCAAGATTTCAGGCTCCCAGGTGTCTTTTCACTATATGCAGGTAACGAGCTGAGATGAGGAACACCCTCTGTAAGGGAGTGCTCCTAATCCCAGCTTGTTACAGTACCTGTATAAAAGACACCTGTCCATAGAAGCAAGCAATCACTCAGCTTCCAAACTCACCACCATGCCCAAGACCAAAGAGCTGTCGAAGGATGTCAGGGACAAGGTTGTAGACCTGCACAAGGCTGGACTGGGCTACAAGACTATTGACAAGCAGCTTGGTGAGAAGGTGACTACAGTTGGCACGATAACTCACAAATGGAAGAAGCACAAAATAACTGTCAATCTCCCTTGGTATGGGGCTCCATGCAAGATCTCACCTCGTGGAGTTGCAATGATCATGAGAACAGTGACAAAGCAGCCCAGAACTACATGGGGGGAACTTGTCAATGATCTCAGGGCAGCTGGAACCATAGTCACCAAGAAAACAATTGGTAACACACTACGCCGTGAAGGACTGAAATCTTGCAGTGCCCGCAAGGTCCCCCTGCTCAAGGCAGCACATGTACAGGCCCGTCTGCAGTTTGCCAATGCACATCTGAATGACCCAGAGAACTGGGTGAAAGTGTTGTGGTCAGATGAGACCAAAATCGAGCTCTTTGGCATCAACTCAACTCGCCGTGTGTGGAGGAGGAGGAATGCTGCCTATGAGCCCAAGAACACCATCCCCACCATCAAACATGGAGGTGGACACATTATGCTTTGGGGGTGTTTTTCTGCTAAGGGGACAGGACACCTTCACCGCATCGAAGGGACGATGGACGGGACCATGTACCGTCAGATCTTGGGTGAGCACCTCCTTCCCTCAGCCAGGGCATTGAGAATGGGTCGTGGATGGGTATTCCAGCATGACAATGACCCAAAACACACAGCCAAGGCAACAAAGGAGTGGCTCAAGAAGAAGCACATGAAGGTCCTGGAGTGGCCCAGCCAGTCTCCAGACCTTAATCCCATAGAAAATCTGTGGAGGGAGCTGAAGGTTCGGGTTGCCAAACATCAGCCTCGAAACCTTTCTGACTTGGAGAGGATCTGCAAAGAGGAGTGGGACAACATCCCTCCTGGGTTGTGTGCAAACCTGGTGGCCAACTACAAGAAACGTCTGACCTCTGTGATTGCCAACAAGGGTTTTGCCACCAAGTACTAAGACATCTTTTGTGAAGGGATCGAATACTTATTTCCCTCACTACAATGCAAATCCATCGCTGACTTTTGGGCACTGGGCTTTTGAGGGTTTGTTTGTTGTTATTCTGTCTCTCACAGCTACAATAAACCTACCATTCCAATTATAGCCTGGTCATTTCTGTGTCAGAGGGCAAACGGACAAAATCAGCAGGGGATCAAATACTTATTTCCCTCACTGTATTTGTTGTCTCATTTTCCTCCCATCCTCCATTTTGTTTACTGAAATCATTTTTCTCTCTCTCCCCCCCTACTTACTCACCTTGGCTCTGATCTCTCCAAAGTAAAAAACAGCCAAGAAAATCTGGTTTTAAAAGTTGCCCGGAACTGAGGTGGAGGGCAGCTCAATCAGGAATCCACTTTATTTATTGGCTGAGGTACCTGCCACTCAAGTAGCCAGCCCGCCTGCTCCCCTCGGCCTTGTTTCTCAGGGGGGCTCTGCTTAAAGAAGGGGATGCTGGTGGGGGAAGAGCCAAGTCAGCAGCAGCTGGGGAAGATTCTGCTGAGCACCCAAGACATAAACGGACTCTGCAGGAGGCAGTCGGCTTAACACAGACATTGCAATATGAAGAATGGACTTCAAAGGGCTCACCAAAAATGCGGTTCTCACAGTGCCTTTAATCTAGCTCTGAGGCGCCCCCCTCCACCCATGGCGGGGCCTCCCGCAATTTCTTTATTTATTAAATTTATACCCCACCCAAACGTACATCTCTGGGCGGCTAACAACAATTAAAACACATATAAAAGTTAAAACAGTTCAACATATAGCACATATAAAAGTTAAAATAATACAATAATTTAAAAACCCTAAAATTAACAAACAGCATTTTAAAATTAAAAACCCGAGAAGGCTTGGGTGGGGGGGAAAAAAGTGTTCTCAAATATTTTTTTAAAAATAGCCAGAGATGTCATTTCAGTTGCAGTATCTGCGGTAGGCTTAAACCAGCCCTGCAAATTTAAAAAGCAGGGAAGAGAAAAAGAATGATTTCAGTAGACCAAGTGGAGGGTGGGAGGAAAATGAGAACTGTAATGTGTTGCTGTTTGCTGAATTCAGCTTGAAGTACTGGGGTACCCCTAACCCCAATAGGGGAGGTTTGTTCCTGGGTGGATGGAGCCCAATAATCAGCCCAGACGAGAGGACTTAAGATCAGAATTTATTTGCCCTAAAGTAGCAAAGGGGCTGCTCGGCTCATGCTCAGAGCAGGACAAGTACAAAACAGCAAAGTAACATAGTTATACACTTCCATGCTATTCCTCTGAAGTTAGCTACAGAAGAAAGGCAGTTATATGTCATAAACTCGTGGTAAGCCAAATGTTGTCTCAAGAACGAGTTACAAAATACCCGCGCAAAGCTGTTGGCTGGTTTAAACTAGTCATGCCTTGCTCCATCAGCACTTGTGGTTTCTGCTACTAAGCAAAAAACAAGGAAAAGAGGTAAAGGTTCTTTAACACAGCTCAGCAATATGGCGTTGCTTATGCCAAGCAACAAATCTTACATGAGCATTCTTATGAGCATATTCCCTGAAATGTGTCTCCTTTACACCAGTCCCCCCTTCTGTTGGTCAAAATATGATTCATCATATTGGCTCTATGTACCCTGAATCACTCTGGCCAATTGGGCTAATTGGCCCTTCGTGCTCTGAGTCTATGCAAGTAATTGGGCCCTTATATTCCGGATCTCTGTAGCCGATGATATCTGATCTTTCATCATCATCCTGATAAATCACATGGTCTCCCTCAAAGGACATCAAGGCCACTACATCTCGTGTTGGGGTTTTCAGGGATACAACTTTTCATCAAGCGATAAGCGGCAGGTGCACAATTAGCAAAGCAGCAGCCAAAGAAGATCACTATGCCTAGTACTAAGACTCCCATCACTAAAGACCGTAGCCAGCCTAGATTGGGTAACCAATCTGTGAGCCAACCCCAGAGGTCCCAAACCTCTTGTTTCCCTATATCATGAAACACCTTTATGGAATTTTTGAGCTCCTGGGCCTTCTGGGTTATTTGATGGTTCTTATCTATGTAATAACAACACTTTCCCCCAATTAGGGCACACGCTCCTCCTTGTTGGGCGGCGAGGATGTCAAGCGCCCTTCGATTCTGGAGCACCACCTGTGAGAAGGATGGAACTTCCAACTGTAGGTCCATCAACATACTCAAAGTATCATTGAACGATTTTTCAATCTCCCTGGAAATATTCATTATCGCTCTCTCAAGCTCCATTGCCCCTAATCCTGGTAGGATTTCTCGCCAGGCCTTGTGGAAGCCAGCGTTTCGCTCCACCACTGGGTTGATGTCCCTTTTTCCTCGATGCAAGGAACTCCCCAAGTTCAGAACTCTTGAGGTGTTTAAGTGTGGGTGTACCTCTATCCGGGGGGCCAAATAGGAAGGGGCGCAGCGGCCTCTCCATCCGGGAGGCAACGCCTTATATACTGCTCTGCCACAGACCCAATACATTCCTGGTTCGTTCAGGATCAGGGTCAAAAAGTTCCCGTACCCGTACCTTTGCTTCCCCACCTTCTTTTCCCCTCGGTTAAGAGATAGTTTACAATGGTCATCCAAGCTAAAGGTCCCAGAGTCACCTGCCGCCCCACCATACCATCTGTGAGTCAAATTTTGGTCTCTATGAAAAGCACAAGCGATGCTGTGCCACAGGCGCCAGAAGGGGGTATCCCAAGTATAGGTTCCATTGTCACATGTTTCATTCTTGTCTGCTGTCTTATTGACTAGGATACCCATGCGGTCATGCAAATATAGGGTTTGATTCCATATTCCCTGGGAATCGTTTCCCCAGCCCCCCTCTGTAAAATTGAACAATGTAATCGAGGTGACCCCATGCTGCCCACCCTGCAAGGGAAAATACTCTCCCACATTCAACTGTCCTTCCTCACATTCCTCCTTAGGAGGCCCGTAATCATCTTCTGCTGGGACAAACTCCCCATCTAGAGAGTCAAAAATCCATGTGTGGGCACAATATTCATGTGGCACTACTCCCAAGAATTGGCCTGTGCCATTTTCGTTTTGAATGCAGATAGGGTGCTGCATCAGACTTTCTACATGGAATTCAGGGATTCCCAGGGAGTACCAATTCCTTTCCCATTTGCGACTAAAAGTCCTGACCTGATACTTGCCTTCCCTCCGTGTGGGTCTCCAAGCGAGGTCGGTATTGCTCACCCAGGTGGGGCCCCATCCCAACCTTGGGGATCTTACCCACCATGTGAGGGGTACTGGACCGCTCACTAAAGCGATCTGCTCTTCTGAATATATGTCAGCGTGTGTGCATATCCAGCAGTCCTTAATCTTAGTAGCGTCCACCATAGCCTGGAGGCCTCGAACCTGGGGGTGTGGTTTTGACTGCCCCTGGATGGTCAGGAACAGACTCAAAATGGCCGCCCACAGCAAAGTCCATCTGGCCATGGTTAATTCGTGGATTGTCTTTGGAACTTGATATGCAAGGGCTGTTCGGAGGTGGGGGATGGGAGCACTGTCCAAGTGGGGTCTGGTGGCAGATCCTCCAGAAGAGCTGATGGTGCGTATTTCACTCTGGTATGGTGGGCCCACGAACAGCCGTTCTGGTGGTCAACAGAACCATATGCGGGCCTTCCCAGCTGGCTTGTAGGGGTTCTTTCTTCCACTTCAGGACCAGGACTTGGTCTCCGGGCTGGAAGGAATGCGCCTGTGCCTTGGGTTCCGGCCGCTCGATCTCCTGTAAATAGGGAGACAAAGAAGAAAAAAACTGCGTCAATTCCTGTATGTATGCTGTTTGTGCATCCTCCCCCTTTACATTTAGATCAATATCATTCGTGATATTTGAAATAAGAGCAAAGCAAAGGCAGATTAAAACCCCTCCAACTCACCTGCTTGCCGGTTTCCGCAACGGGGACTGGTTCTTCAGGCTTTGTAAGCGCAAGACCATCCATGGTTTCCTCCTCCTCACCGCTTTCAGATGATGAAGTAAAGCACACAGCCCTACAGTAATCGGACCATGGGTCGGTGGGACTTGGGGTCAGGCAATCACAAGATCCCCAGTCCTCGCTTGGCCTGCAGCACTTGCGCTCACAATAGGATACCCTAGGCCTGGATGACAGGTAAGATTCGCACCCACACTCATCTGAATAAGTATACTCTCCACATGAGCTATCACAACACTGCTCGTCGCACCATGCAAATTGTGGTCTGCTCTTCACCCATTTTTTCTTCTTCCTAAGCCGCTTTTGTTTCACAGGCTCTTCTGTTTCAGGATCTGATGAACACACGTTTCCCACTTTGGAGATAGTAGCTGGAGGCTCTTCATCTTCAGTTTCCATGGTGGTTAGAAGGCTGGTGTCACAGCGCCCGCAATCACATTCTAGTCTACCACCCTCATCCAAGGGCCCTGCTGCAAAGTTAGTTTCTGGAACCTCACCAGCAATAAGATCAGCCATCTGAGGGGTTTTCATACCCGTAGGAAAGAAGGACAGACTCTGTGGTTGCACAGGTTTAATCTTCATGGGTGCCTGTGCCAATGATGGGTCAGTGGGGCGCAGTTGAGTACTAGCACCAGCCATCGTATCTGTACAGCTGTAAAATGACTTCCCTCTAAACACACCACCCCCTTAGTCCTGTTCGTAGAGGGGTCACTTGACCCCATTTCACCCAATAAAGTTACACAAAATGGCCGCCCGTCCATTATCACACCTGCGCACACGGACCTTTCTGGGGTCTGAAACCTGTTCCCATTGGTCCAGGGTGGCTAGGCGTGTTCGTAGAGGGGTCACATGCCCACCTTCGGGACATGTCTGGACATATTCTGGGGTAGGCGTGGTAGGGTGGGTGCCAAACTTCCGGGGTGAGGGCATACCCCTACTTATGACCCTTTCCGGCCATGTGGGGGTCTCCTCTGGCCCTTTCTGATGATGTATTTCCGGTGGCGCATATCCGGTGAAGTATTTCCGGTGACGGCAGCGCATTTTGACAGTTGCACGCCCTGCCACCTGTGATGTCACTATGATGTCATCCTCCAGCCACGTGCATTTGTTTGTAAACAAAAACACATGGCTTTTGACAGCAGCTACTGGCATCTCACATGCATGGTGCTGATAAAAATGTCCTGCTGTAATCTGTGTTCAACATAATGTGTGAAGAACTTGTACCTTGGTACAGAGTAGTAAACTACACTTGTACGAGCATTCAACATGATGTCTGAACATGGCACTTGTGGTCTCTGAAAACTATTCAATTTCCTTTGCTATCACAAAATCGGTGAATTTAAGTCAGGATAAACCTCACAGATGTGAACAAAGCACATTCCAAATCTTTACAAATAATGTGTGCAGCCAATATTGTAAACTGTGTTACACACACACACACACACACAGATGTTTTGTAAGTAGGGGGAGGGGGGATGATTTCAGTAAACAAAGAGGAGGATGGGAGGGAAATAAGTCCCCCACCTGCGCAAATTAAGCATCATCACTCTCGAACGGGTGACCACACCATCCAGGAGGTCTATCAACGGCTACTAGTCAGTGGGCTGTGGGCCACCTCCAACCTCAAAGGCAGGATGCCTCTGAGTACCAGTTGAGTAATAGCAGGGGAGAGGCCAGGCCCTCAACTCCTGCCTGTGGCTCTCAGCGGCATCTGGTGGGCCACTGTGCGAAACAGGATGCTGGACTAGATGGGCCTTCTTGGGCCTGATCCAGCAGGGCTGTTCTTATGTTCAGGACAGACTAAAGAGGATTTGGGGGGCCCCTGGGGTTGCAGAGGCCTTGGTCTTTGGCCCGCAAGTCTAGGGGTAAGAGCACCTCTGATTGCAGCCTGTGTCAAAGCTCTACAATGTTTTGGCACCATAATCAAGTTAAGAGATCTAGCAGGGTTAATTGCCCAAATAGACACCAACAAGGATGGAGCCCTGGTCAGCACAGTGTAGTGGTTAGAGTGCTGGACTAGGACCCGGGAGCCCCGAGTTCAAATCCCCATTCAGCCATGAGACTTGCTGGGTGACTCGGGACCAGTCACTTCTCTCTCAGCCTAACCTACTTCGCAGGGTTGTTGTGAGGAGAAACAGAAGTATGTAGTATGAATTGGGCTCCACGGAGGAAGAGCAGGATATAAAATGTAAATAAATAAATAATAAAACTGTTGCTCCATATCATATATGCATTGTCGAAGGTTTGTTGTCTCAATCCTTTTCATTGATCTCAGTCACTATCTCTACCTATGTTGGGAGTTGTTTAAGGTTGCCAACTCAGACTGAAGAGACTCCTCCAGATTCCCCCCGCCCAATATTTTCCACAATATTAAACCATTAAAATATCTAAGACTGCTTTCGACTGGCGATTGAGGCTCATTCCTGAAAACCCCAGGCCAGTTCGAGAAAGCTAGCAACCCCAGATGGTCAGGGAAGCTAAAATAGGAGTTGGGAGATCACGTGTTAGTCTGAGCCCACTGGGGGAAATGCCGAAGTTAACATTTTAACAAATAAATTGCCCACTTGGAAACATTGGATGGCGGGGAGTAGCTCCTTTAAGGGCGGGTAACTTTTATTCTTCCAAGAGCTACAAGGAAAGCTTTTGGTTTGAGCAGTACGAACTGTGTTGCCTCTGATGTTTAATTCGGGGCTGGGGGGGGGGCGGCAACCTGATTCACCCTTACTGGGGTGGGTGGTAAACCCCACTGAGCTCAGCGGGAGTCGCCTACTAAACGTGACATGGATACGATGCGCGGTCGCTTACCTAAAGCTTGGCCAATTGACTGGGTGATAGTTTGCTCCTTGCAGAACACCGAACCCGACAGATGGAAGCGAACATGCCGCCTCCTTCTCTTAAGCAGATCTGGCGGCAAAGCTGCTCTTTTCTCCTGAACGAGGAAGGCGGGCGGAAATCGTTTTTGCTCGGCTCAGACGTCAGTTTCCCGCCTTTCACTTTCACGCTCACTTCTCTCCAGTGTCCTCCTAAGCAGATATGGTGGAGAGAACAACACTTGCACCCAGCCTTCTGGGCGGTGCGGTTCCCTAGGGCCTGGGGAAAGGGGAAGTAGGTGGGGTTCTCCATCCAAAACGGAGCGGGTGTGGGTGTGTGTCCTTTTTCCTGTTTGCATTCTCACTTGCATGTGTTTTGTAAACGCTCCGGGGCACGGGCCTCCTCCGTATTGTTCTGTCCGGTTGATTTAGAACTCGTGCTCCGTAATGCAACAAGCACTCTTGAAACGTAGTCATTGTGTATGAATTGAGGTGACGGGGTAGAGTTTAAAGAGGAAAGAGGTAGGCATTAGCCCTGGGAGAAAGTTCGATCCCAGGGGAAATGCATTGGGTGCGCGCGCGCCCCCCGATTTCAACAGGGATTCCATTCAGCCAATTGGGAAGAGTCCTGATTTCGTCAGTGGCTGCTAGCCAGATAGTGTATCGGAGGTGGGCAAGAGAGTGTGTATTGTTGCCTAACTCCCGTCCCAGCTCCAAGAACAAGACAGATGCCTCTCAGCCAGCGGTTGTTCCTTCAGCGCTGGGAAACGATGAGAAGAAAAGCCGCTGCTGCGTTGTCTCCGTCCAGAGCAGGGCTGCACAACTTTGGCCCGCTCTATTGTTGGACTACAACTCCCATAATCTTTAGACACTGGAGCCAATAGTTAGGGGTGATGGGAGTTGTAGTCCAAAAACTACCTGGAGGGCCAAAATTGTGCAGGCCTGCTGCCCTCTTTTGCTTTGGGTTTTAATAGACAGGACAAGGGAGACACCAGCAACGGCTGGCCACTGAAGAAGGGATGCTGTGCTCAGCTGAACTGGGTTGAACAGGGAGAACTGGTCTACTTCTGAATATAAGATGGAGCCACCACTTTATTATTATTTCCACAAATATGCACAAGCATATTTATGCTTTCCATTATTATTATTATTAATAATAAGTATTTATTGTTTACACAGTCAGACAGGTGTTATTGACTGGTTTGTTTTATCCAGACATCAAGTCCTTCCCAAGGACCTGGGATGGCTGAATTTTATTATCAATATTGTTGCTGATTATTATTATTGTTGTTGTTGTTGTTGTTGTTTACACAGTCAGGCAGGTGTTACTGGCTGGTTTGTTTTATCCAGACATTGAGTCCTTCCCAAGGACCTGGGATGGCTGGATTTTATGGTCCATACTGTTGGTTATTATAGATATCGTCGCAGAATATAGGCTGTTCCCAGTAAAGTTGCTTTTTGTAATTGGCTGATGGTGATTTCTGTGGCTCCAATGGTGTTGAGGTGCTCTTCAAGGTCTTTTGGAACTGCACCCAGGGCGCCAATTACTACTGGGATTATTTTGGTCGTCTTCTGCCACAGCCTTTCAATTTCAATTTGTAGATCTTTGTATTTTGTGATTTTTTCTATTTCTTTTTCTTCTATTCTGCTGTCCCCTGGTATTGCTATGTCAATGATGATGATGATTAATAATTCGATTTCTATTCCGCCCTTCCAAAAATGGCTCAGGGCAGTTTACACAGAGAAATAATAAATAAATAGAATGGATCCCTGTCCCCAAAGGGCTCACATTCTAAAAAGAAACATAAGATAGACACCAGCAACAGTCACTGGAGGTACTGTGCTGGGGGTGCATGGGGCCAGTTGCTCTCCCCTTGCTCAATAAAGAGAATCACCACATTAAAAAGGTGCCTCTTTGCTCAGTTAGCAGAGGTTCTTTCCAGTTCTTGTTCTGGGTTCCTCGGAGGGGTGATAGTGAAGCTGCCTACCACTCTGTGGCAGTGATGCTACTGCAGATTTGTGGAAAAGTTAGGCATGTGCTGGTGAAATTACTTCAAGGGCAAGCATGACTTGTCCCCTTAGCTAAACAGGGTCCACCCTGGTTGCATATGAATGGGAGACTTGGTGTGTGAGCAGCATTGTAGATATTCCCCTCAGGGGATGGAGCCGCTGTGGGAAGAACAGAAGGTTCTAAGTTCCCTCCCTGGAAGCATCTCCAAGATAGGGCTGAGAGAGATCCCTGCCTGCAACCTTGGAGAAGCCACAGGCAGTCTGTGTAGACCAGGGCTGCTCAACTTCGGCCCGCCTGCAGATGTTAGTTTACAACTCCCATAATCCCTGGCTCTTGGCCACTGTGACTGGGGATTATGGGAGTTGTAGTCCAAAAACAGGTCGGGGGGCGGCGGCACTAAGTTGAGCAGGCTTGGTGTAGACAGTACTGAGCTAGATAGACCAATGGTCTGACTCGGTATATGGCAGCTTCCTATGTTCCTATAAAACAACTGCCCTTCTATTGGAGGACTCCTCTGGCTAAGCTCTCCCTTGTGCTGGCCAGAGAGGGCAGAACTTGAACCCAGCTGAATGTTGTGTGCATGCACGTGCACTCTATGCATTTTTTTTTTGTCACATGAAAAGGGGGACAGGCTTGGGGTTCTCCATCTGAAGAGTGGCCCCTTGCAAATTCCTAACTTGTATAATTCTGCAGGAGTAGGCCAAGGTCTTTGGGCATTCCAAGCTGACCCCTTTAGGCTTTAAAGGAGGCGAAGAAGGGATGCTAACGGTTTCCCTTCTGCCACTGCAGCTTTGCACTCCTCTTTCCCTTCCTTTCTCCTCCCTCTCCTCCTGTTCTGGGGATGGCAGCCATCCAGCCACCCAGCTATTCCCTCTCCCATTCCCGTACTACTCCATTCATCACTCTCCTTGATTGGCCCCCAAAGGCTTCTCTCCCCCCCTTCCCTATTCTTCCTCTCAGCTCCCCTGGCCACTTGGTTCCCCCACCTCCTTCCCCCTCTTATTGCTCATCTTCTTTGGCTTCCTGGAGATTCCCCTCTCCAGAGACCCTCCTTCTCCTGCATAGGGTATTTTATCCAGGGTCTGACCTCCAGTGGCCCATGTGCAGTGGCGGCAGCCCCGCTCACCCTGCCCCCCGCGTCTGATGTTAGACACAGGACATAACTCCCAAAGGGGCCACATGGCCCTTTCAGGTGCTAGTCTGGTGCTGGTGCTGCGTTCGCAGTGCAGCTAGGAGCGGCTCTTCCCTGCCTTAAGGCAGAGAAGAGCTGCTCCTGGCCGCGCCGTGAATAGCAATAGCAATAGCACTTACATTTATATACCGCTCTATAGCCGGAGCTCTCTAAGCGGTTTACAATGATTTTTAGCATATTGCCCCCAACATTCTGGGTACTCATTTTACCGACCTCGGAAGTATGGAAGGCTGAGTCAACCTTGAGCCCCTGGTCAGGATCGAACTTGTAACCTTCTGGTTACAGGGCGGCAGTTTGTAAACACAGCACTGGCCATTTAACTCTTGAAGGGGCTGTGCGTTCGCAGCGCAGCCAGGAGTGGCGCTTCTCTGTCTTAAGGGCAAGGAAGAGCCACTCCTGGCCGCGCTGCAAATACAGCGGCCATTTAACTCCTGTATGGGGGCCGTGTGGCCCCGGCTCGGGAGCTTAACCAGCACCCCCGCGTCTGACGTCAGACATGGTGGGCGTGTCGGGGCCGCGAGGTGCGGCCCCTGATTGGGTGTGGCCCAGGTTCTTTGAACCCATTTGCCCAATGGTGGCTCCGCCCCTGATTTTATCCCTGCTAACTGAGCAAAGAAGCACCTTTTCAAGTGGTGGCTCTCTTATTCTTCTCAGGGGAGAACATTTGTCCCTATCCAACCCCAGCATAGCATCCCTCCAGTGGCTGTTGCTGGTGTCTGCCTTGCATTGCTTTTATGTTGTGAACCCTTTGGGGAAAGGGAACTATCTTCCTCTTATTTTTTCCTACGTAAACTGCTCCTATGTAAACAATGAATGCACCACTGTGAGACCTTAAAGACCAAGTTGAAGACAGATCATCCTGGAGAGAATCTATCTATATGGTCGCTAAGAGTCGACACCAACTTGACAGTAATTAAACAAAAAAATCAATCAAACTGCTCTGAGAACATCTTTGCTGAAAAGCTGTATATAAATAATAATTTTTTTGATAGACAGAAACCTCCCCCAGTCCATATTTTATGCAAACACATCCTGGGCTTTTGAACTTGGGGTGGGGGCTGCTGTGACATATGTGATTTGGGGTTCCCTGGGCTGAAGACTCACTTAACTCTGCCTTTCTCTCTTCCTTTCCAGACTCCTCCTCACACACCTTGCACCATCTCTACCTGGGGGTCTCAGAATCCATCCAGGGCCTACCCTGGTTCACTCAGTTGGGGTATGTGGATGACCAACTCATCACTCGCTATGACAGCAACCCAAGGAAAGACCAGCCACAAGTCCCCTGGATGGAGAAGGCAGAGGATGCCTGGTTCTGGGAGCGGGAGACCCATCATGCTCGAGATGCCGAGTTCTTCTTCCAGCAGGCCCTGGTGATCCTGCAGACTCGCTAAAATCAGAGTGGGGGGTGAGTGGGGGTGGGATGGGTTTGATATTTCTCCCACCTAACAATGGGAGATGGGGAAGGGAAATGGTTGGCAGGAAAGGGAGGTGCCCCCCAGGAAAGAAGTCTCCACCATCAGTTTGACTGAAATGAAAGGCAGGGGAGTGAACACCCTCTGCACACACACCTCCTTTCCCACTACCCACCCCTCTGTGCCACTTCGGTTCACTGGGATAGGAAAGCCTTGGTTTCTTCTTTGGGGTGGCCCTCCCAACCGTGCGAACTTTCTGCAACCAGAGTGGAGGTGACCTTGGATTTGATGCCCCTTATTTCTAACCCCAGGGACAGGAGATGAGATGCATGTGCTGCCAGGAAGGGAGAAGGAGTCTTCTCCCAGGATAAAAGTCTCCTTTCTCAAATTGACTGCAACCAGAGGAGATGCAGCAGAGAGGAAGTCCCTGCCCTAGGGACAGCCCTGCAATATACCTCCCTTTCATGTCTCCAGAGGGAAGTCTTGACGGAGGCGGTTCTGTGTGTTCCCCAGGTGGGAGCTGACATATGAGATGAACTGGGAAGCAGACTGTGCCATCCATTTCCACCACCATACCTGCAAGTTCCGGTAGAACAGTATCCACGTCCCCACCCCTGAAGGCAGATGGCTTCCAAATTAATTCCTTTTCTTGGAGAGGGAGGGGCCTGGCACTGATGTAAAATCCGTTTTTCCTGGGCATGTATCTCTCCTCCCCCCATCTTATTTAGTCTATGCTCAGTGACTATTTTTTAATCTGAATATATCCTCCCCTGCCTCTGCCCACTTCCTGCCTATACACAATAACAGGAAGTTCCTTTCCTGGGGCTCAGTGGACTCGATTGTTCAGCCTCCTTGGCAGGTGCTGAAGGCTCTGCCCTTCTCTGTTCCTTTCCAGATTCCTCCTCCTCCTCCTCACACTCCCTCCACCATCACTACCTACCTGGGGGTCTTGGAATCCATCCGGGTAGACATGTCCGTATCATTTTCCATCTTCTGAGAGCAGGTAGTTGAGGTGGAGGAAGGCCCGGCTGAGCATCTCTCTTTGGGAGTGCAAAACAGAGAGCAAATCCGTCTTTCTTTTTGAAAGAGGTGTGGAAGGAAATGGCTTAACTTCAGCAGTTTTATCCTTGCTAGTAAGGAACTGTAGCAAAGGAAGAAAATGGCAGACAGCAATGTTTAAATATAAACACTCCAATGCAAAAGTCTCCTTTCACACTCCCTCCACCAGTACTTGTCACTTATGTTGGTTGCAACAAGTGCAGGGTGGTGGTGGTGGGAAGACAAAACTGAGCTAGATAGACCAATGGTCTGACTCCATCTGACTTCAAATGCTAGCTGGCAGTTGATTCAACTAAAGCATTTATAGTCTTTGGTCCTGATGGGAATCTGAAATTCCATCTTTATTATTGGACTTGGAACATTTATTGGATGCACCTAAGCCTGTAACCTTGCTCTATCAGAAACTTAAAGACATTGATAAGATTGATATTGGTTATATCTGAGATCTTTGGAAAAAATAACCTTGAATACCTCATCTTATTAAAACAGTGGTGGATCACTTTGAAAATAATGAAATATGCCTTTTTAGATCTCAAAATGCAGCTCTATTGGCTATATTTTAATTCACTGATTAAAAAAACACACCTTTACTGGTCCAAAATAAGTTAAGTTGTCCTTTTTGCTAAGCAGAGTCTGTCCTGGTTACATATGCATGGGAGACCACATGTGTGAGCACTATGAGATATTTCCCTTTGAGGATGGGGCCGCTCTGGGAAGATCATCTGCAGGCTTGCATACAGAAGGTTCCAAGTTCCCTCCCTGGCAGCATCTCCAAGATAGGGCTGAGAGAGATTCCTGCCTACAACCTTGGAGACGTCGCTGCCAGTCTGTGTAGACAGTACTGAGCAGGAGCATAGCAAGGTTGGAGTGGGCCCAGAGACAATGTTTTAAAATGCTCCCCCACCCCCCCCAGCACTGAAGCTCAGCTCGTGAAGTAAATAAATCTTAAATGAGGCTGAAGAGTGGTAACAAAAAGTATAGTAAAATTTATATATACTAGCCAACTTGCACAGAGCATCTGGGCGCTCTTTGGGGGCCTGCTGTTCCCCCCCTCCAGCCCCACTCTCTTTTGCTCCCTTCCCCCCACCCTCCTGCCCCATTCTCTCTTGCCCCTCCCCCTCCCTTCTGCCCCACTCTCTCCTCCCCTCCCTCCAGCCCCATTCTCTCCTACCCCTCTCCCTCCCTCCGGCCCCACTCTCTCTTGCCCCGCTCCCCTCCCCCTCCTGCCCTACTCTCTTTGCCCCCTCTCCCTCCCTCCAGCCCCCTCCCCCACTCTCTCTTGCCCCCTCCCCCTCCCACCACAGTCAGGTCCTTCTTACAGGGGCGGCGGTGGGGCGCTGAAAAGTTTCCCTCCCATCCCAGCCTCCAATGCCTCCGGTGGCTAGGCCCGGCCGGGCTGCTGCCTCTTCCATATCTGGGATGGCCAGGCCAGGCCATCCTGCCGCCTCCCGCCAGGTCGGGCCGCTGCTGCCGCTGCCGCCACCTCTTCCATACCTGGGATGGCCTGGCCTGGACAGGCCAGGCCATCCCACCGCCTCCGAGCCGAGGCCACCTCCTCTGGCCGTTTTGCGTCCTGCCCCCACCGCCGCCATTTTTTCTTTCCCCTCAACTCTTGCTGGCTCAGGAACTCTCGCAATGTGTCGTGGGAATTCTGCTGCCAAATCCAGGAGGACACGCACCGGCTAAGAGAGAGAGAGAGAGATATCCTATAGATTAAAACATCATCCTAAATTATTTTTTAAAAGGTTTTGCAAATTGTGGACGGTGCAAGTCATTTAATGGCACTAGAGAAAGACAAGAGAAAGAGAGAGATTCTTTTCCCTCTCACACAGCACTAAACTAGGGGTCACTCCATGAAATTGATTGCCAGGAGGTCTAGGACCAACAAACGGAAGTACTTTTTCACATAACGCATGATCCACTTGTGGAACTCTCTGCCACAGGATGTGGTGACAGCCAACAACCTGGATGGCTTTAAGAGGGGTTTGGATGACTTCATGGAGGAGAAGTCTATCAATGGCTACTAGTCAGAGGGCTGTGGGCCACCTCCAGCCTCAAGGGCAGGGTGCCTCTGAGTACCAGTTGCAGGGGAGTAATGGCAGGAGAGAGGGCACGCCCTCAACTCCTGCCTGTGGCTTCCAGCAGCATCTGGTGGGCCACTGTGCGTAACAAGATGCTGGACTAGATGGGTCTTGGGCCTGATCCAGCAGGGCTGTTCTTATGTTCTTACATCAATTCTGGAGGATGAATACAACTGAAGGAAGCCCAGGCGGGTGTGTGGTTGGGGGCGTCAGTCATGTGACTTGCCTCGGGGGGGGCCAAGGCAGGGGACCCCCAGACATCTGTCTCCCCTTGCCCTATTATAGTTACACCCCTGATACTGAGCTAGATGGACCAATGGTCTGACTTGGTATAAGGCAGCTTCCTATGTAAGCTCAAGCTCCACAAAAGCAGGAAATTCAAACCTAAGTCTGATGCCTTAACAGGCATGCCATGTGATCAGGAATGATATGCTGCAATGTCCAGGGATCAAGAAATCCACTAGGCTACTTGTCTGTGTCGAGTGAAAAATCATGCCTCATAAGCAAAAATCCTGATGAGTAATATACCGACATAGCTTGAGAAACCACCAGACGAGTAAAATTTTTATCTGGCTGGTAAACAGAGCCAAGATTTCTTGACCCCTGGCAATGTCACCAACTGTGCTGGCTTGCAACCAGCCCTCTATATACCCATCCTTTCCCTTGGTTTTTGAGGCCCAACTAAAAGGACTATTGAGACCTCCCCAAGATGGAGAGGGAGGAGTGCCTGGCACCAGCAAGCATGCTCCACATTGATCTGGTCCTGTCCAGCCTTATGAGGAATGGTTGCAAGGAGGGTGACATGCATGCCAAGGCATGGCCCTTCCCATCAACTTTGCACAATGGCATGGGCCGTTTAGGGTTTTTTCAGTCTATGTTCCCGTCCTGCCTTTTCTAGGAAATCAATAAGCGAGAATGAAGCTTTCTCTTCTTTGGACACCAGAGGGCGCTGCTGCACTTCTACAAACACTAGGTTTGCCATGGGGGCCACTGGTCACAGGTGGCACGGAGCGCAGCAGATCTTTTCCCGCAGGGCTGGGGGTTCCTACCTAATTTTTAAAGAAACAAAGACGTCCTCCCACTTGCCGCGATGCACGCGGAGCCCTCCAGCGTCTCCGAGCTCTGTTTTGCTGCTTTCACACAGTTCTCCTCCCCCCTTTCTCCAAGACAAGGAGAGCTGCTCAAGGAACCTGACCTTTGAGTTTTGCAAACCTCCTTCCTTTCCCGAGGGCACAATGCCTGAGAGAAAGCAAGTCCAGGGGTGGGTCTGGGGCGCGGCATTGTCACCTGGTGCGTTCTTTCGACGGGCTCTGGGATAAGCCGGCGATGGCGGCCGGGCGGCGCTTGAGTAATAAGCGAGGGGGTCCGGTGTCTTCTGCAGTGTGATGGGATTGCTTCGAGGGCTCCTTTTGGTCCTGGGGGCGGCTGCTGTTCCCCTGGGAGGCTGCTCTGGTGGTGAGTCCCTCCGGACGGCGGCTCCTCTTCCTCTCCCCTGTGCTGGGCAGCAGGATTTGCACCCAGTTTTGCTGAATATCTTGTGTTTGTGGCCACCCTTTACTTCCCTGGGAGGCAGACTTTATAAAAAGGGAGACAGACGTGGGGTGGTGGCGATGGTTCTAGGCAGGATCAAGGTGCCCCCACTCTTAAATAACATTTTTTTAAATATTCTGCTCTTCTTCCAAGGAGCCCAAGTACTAGATACTTAAGTTTCTCCTCACAACAAACCTGTGAAGTAGGTTAGGCTGAGAGAGAAGTGACTGGCCCAGAGTCACCCAGCAAGTCTCATGGCTGAAGGGGGATTTGAACTCCGGTCTGACAAGGCCCTAGCAGGCTTCCTTCTTCTCAGGAGCTTTTTAGATTAAAACGGTAGAAAATATTAAGTGGGCTCGAATACTTCCCACAGCTCTGTGTCCCATTGTGTGGTTTTAAAAAACCAACAACCCTGCCAGTTTAAGACCAGAGTTCAGCCATGAAGCTCACTGGATGACTCTGGGCTGGTCATGTATCTCTTAGCCTAACCTACCTTGCAGGGTTGTTGTGAGGATAAACATAACCATGTACTCCCCTCTCGGCTCCTTGGAGGAAGAGCAGGATATAAAGGTAAAAATAGAATAAATATATATAATATATAATGTTGGCTCAAGCTGCACAAAGCCAGGAAACGGGAGCCTAACAGGCATGCCACGTGATGATCAGTCCATGTTGTGCAATGTCACAACTTGCCCTCCATGCATCCACACTTTTCCTCGGTCTTTGAGGCCCTGATCAGGATGGGGAAGTTAAGAGTGCCTGAATAAAATGGTGAATCCCAACAGGAAACCCTGAGTGTAAGAGAAGTGTATGAGTATATGTATGTAGGGTCTCTCCCCTGCCCCACACATTTTCCCCTGCTTTAATCTTGCAGCTGCAGCAGCAGGAGCACGTATAATTCAGTTATGGCCAGAAATGCAGATAGGGGCTAGTTCATAGGGACAAATCTATCAATCTACCTATCAAATCTATATACCGCCCAAACTTTTGTCTCTGGGACGTTAAGATAAAACAATTAAAACACACATAAAAAGTTAAAACAATTCAACAATTTAAAATCAACTACAAAATTAAAACTGACAAATTTTAAAAAGCTGAGAGAGCTTGGGTGAAAAGATGGGTTTTCAGATTTTATGTATTTTTTAATTGCCAGAGAATGAGGAGGATCGTACCTTAGTAGGGAGCGCATTCCACAATCTCAGGGCAGTAACCGAGAATGAAGCTGCTTCCTCCTGAGCCAGACTTCTGGTCTATCCAGCTCAAGTTTTACTGCTTGGATTGGCCCTGGGTCTTCAGGGGTCTTTCTCAACCCTAGCTAGAAATGCCAGGGGTTGCTTTTCAAGCCTCCCCACCCCCCGCCCCTGCCGCAGTCTCCTATTAGAGTCATGGTGACAATCTCCCCCCAACAACCAGAACAAAGACTAGGATATATTGTTTAGAAGAATACAAGCTGAACCCCCCTGGTTGTTTTGTTTTTGTTTTGAAAGAAACTTTCTTTTTAAATTGAATACGGAGTGCTCGAGCATTCAGAATACTTGAACTGCATCAAGGGAAGTCCATAACTGACCATTTAAAAAAAGTCTTTAAAGACGCACCTGTTCACCCAGGCTTTTAACTGATACTGTTTTGATTGTTTTTAATGTTGTTTTGGAATATTGTTTTTAAAAATTTTAAATTGTCATTTTAAAAATTTCTTGTTTTTGTTTTTAACTAATGTTTTAATGTTGCTTTTATTTTGTTGTAAACTGCCCAGAGATGTAAGTTTTGGGTGGTATAAAAATATGTTTAAATAAAGAAATAAATAAATAAATAACTGACCCCCAGATAATTAGAACTGAAAGCCCCCCCCCCAGGCCTTTCATTTTAGTTGTTTAACTAGGACAGCCAGAAGGAACAATTGCCCACTGAATCAAAGCACAATGAACGCCAATAGGTGCCCTGCTGGAGCTAACATGTTGAAATCATGGTCTCCTGATGCAATTCTTCCCCCCTCTCCATGAAACACACACTCTAGGGTCTGTCACATCAGAGTCCAGCCCTTCTTCTCATATTTCATTTCAATGGGGGGTGGGGGGGGGGTGGAGAATCCTTTGCAAACTGATCTAGATTTAAGGAGGAAAGCAAGAAAGGAATGGCATCCCTTGTGTAAACCCACACTGGAAAATCTGGAGTAAGTGTTGTGTCTCCTGCAACCAAGAAGCACAGAAAGAGTTGGGGTCTTGACAGGGGCGTAGCAAGGTTGGAGGGGGCCCAGAGACAAGATTTTAAAATGGGCCCCTCGCTGATATACACACACAAGCACACTTCACAATATATAGTGCACTCACACTCACATCTCCATTATGAATACGGTGAATATCCGGTTCACACTGAATCTAGTTTTTTTACTCTCTGCTCCTGCCGATCTCCAAGAGACTCAACATAATTCATAGGGGGTGCAACATGGGCGGGTGGGGAGTCATGTGATGTGCCTCTGGGGGGCCCCTCGAGGCAGTGGGGCCCCAAGACGACTGCCTCCCCTTGCCTAATGGTAGTTACGCCCCTGGGTCTTGAGTCTGGCTTGGAAGTGTAGGGCGGTGTCCTTCCTCCCTCTCTTCCTTCCCTGCACTTCCTACTGGCCGGTCCTGGGAAGAGAAGGCATTGAGGCCGGCTCTTTGCTGCTTTCCATCCGCCCTTCTATCTTGGCAAGCCACCACCCCAGACAGCTCCCTCAGGTTAGCTGCTCTGGCCATCCCAGCCCTTAATGATAAAAAGTCCTTTGCAAACAGCCCATTGGAACTGAATTGGGGCGTTTGGGGGGGGGGCGGAGACAAGGAAGATTTGAGGGCATACCTCTGCCAACCGTAAACAAATACTGGAGATGTTGGAGTAAGTGCTGTGCAACCCTGTTTCTCTGAAAGCAGTTGGGTGTGGGGGCAGTTTGACATCTAAGAGGTGGCAGGGTGGGGAGAAGGAAGATGCGAGGTGCCTGGAAGGGCTGGATTGGGTCCTTCCTCGCTCTCTTTCCCCCCTCCCCACCCTCCTGTACCTGCTACTTGAAGGGATTGCCTCTTCTGCCCTATGGAAAGGCTCAGACTGGCCCCAAAGAATTCTCTGGCCTCTTGCATTGCCCCCTTCTGTATCCTGGGGGCTGCAACCACACCATCCAGGACGGACTAAAGAGGATGTGGAGGCCCTGGACTTTGGCCCCTAAGTTCAGGAGTAAGAGTGCTTCTGTCCCCACTCCAATGGTTACTCCCTCCACACTTGCTATATCTGCCTTCTCTCTAATGCCCTTAGAATTTCCCTCTTTTTGGGGTTCTCTAGGCTGCACATCCCCTTAATTCTTCCCTCCTCTCTTCCTTTCTAGGATCCCCCTGGCACTCCCTGCGCCATTTCTACCTGGGGGTTTCAGAGCCCACCCAGGGTCTTCCCTGGTTCACTCAGGTGGGGTTCGTGGATGACCAACTCATCACTCGCTATGACAGCAACACAAGGAGGGACCAGCCTCGAGTCCCCTGGGTGGAGAAGGCGGAGGATCCCAGTTTCTGGGAGTGGGAGACCCATTATGCTCGGGATGCCGAGTTCTTCTTCCAGCAGGCCCTGATGATCCTGCAGAGACGCTACAATCAGCATGGAGGTGAGTAGAGGGGAGAGGGACAAGGCGTTGCACCCCAACATGCCTCTCTTTCCCTGGGGAAAGGAGACGAGGAGAGGCAAGTGCTGGCAGGGAGGGAAAGGGGGCGTTCCTCCCCAAAATGAGGAATGCAAGGGGGAAGCATGTGGGGTGTGGGATGGTGCTTGCGGGGAGGAATTAATAAGCTTGCATCCTGGGATGAAATGGGGCAGCAAGCCATCCAGTTCCACACGTATTCAGTAGGGATGTGCACGCAACCGATTCGGAGATCCTTTATGGGCCTCTGAACCAGTTTGACCGACTGGCGGTTCAGCTGGTTTGAAGGCGGGTGTGTGTGTCAATCTTTAAGGGCTGGGGAGGGTGTACGTAGCCCTCCCTCCACTTTCCCCCTGCTGGCACTCAGTTTTTAAAAAATTCTTTTGGGGTGGCAGCGTGCCACCCCGTTGTCCCCTTGACCAGAAATACCTGATGTGCCTACGTGCACAGATGCATCTGGTACTTCCAGTCAAGGGGGCAATGGGGCAGCAGGGGGTGTTATGCTGCCGCCCTGAAGGACTTTTAAAAAACCGAGCGCCGGCGGGGGCAAAGCGGAGGGAGGCCAAGTGCACCCTCCCCCACCCTTAAAGACAGACCCCGCCTGGTTCTGTGCACATCCTAATAGTCAATGCAAATTCCGGTGGGTGAGGAACCCCTCCCTCCCTCCCTCCCTAGGATAAAGGTGGAAGTGCTTCTAATTCCCTTTCTTGTGGAAGGAAAGGGAGTGGAGGAGACCAGCATTAGGGCAAGACTCATAGCCGGGTGGAGGGGAGTATCACCCCCCCACACACACTCTGCCCCACCACCGACAGTTTCTTAAACCACATTCTGGCTTGGGTGCAGGGTATTATTATTATTATTATTATTATTATTATTATTATTATTATTATTATTTAAGAGAGTGCCTTCTTGGTCATGAGCCCTGCTGCCTATTCGATCTTCTGGAACGGTCCAGTTATGGTTGCCGCTGGCTTTTTTGGTGGCGACTTGGGACCAGGCCTTCTCTGTGGCTGCTCCAGTGCTTTTGGAATATGCTCCCTGTTGAAATAAGAGCGTCTCCTTCTCTTCAGGAAGACCCTCAAGGCACACCAGGCTTTTCACTGGAAATAATTTTAATAATCTCTTTTATGGGATCGTTTTTATTGTGATTTTGTATACCACCTAGAGATGTACATATCAGGTGGTATAAAATATGATAAATAAATAATAAATAAATCCCCCAGCCCCCCCACAATTTATTGTGGCAGGGGATGATGGGCGTTGTAGTTCAAGAACAGCCGGAGGTATGCTTAGCCTAGAGAACAGAAGACTGAGGTAGTGGGACATGATGACAGCAGCCTTAAGAAAGTAAGAACAGCCCTGCTGGATCAGGCCCATGGCCCATCATATCCAGCATCCTGTTTCACACAGTGGCCCACCAGATGCCTCCAAGAAGCCCACAGGCAGGGGGTGAGAGCATGCCCTCTCTCCTGCTGTTGCTCCCGTGAAACTGGTATTGATAGGCATCTTCCCTCTGAGGCTGGAGGTAGACTATAGTCACCAGACTAGTAGCCATTGATAGACCTGTCCTCCATGAATTTGTTTAACCCCCCTTTAAAGCCATCCAAGCTAGTGGCCATCACCACATCCCATGGCAGATAATTCCATCGGCTAATTATGCGCTGTGTGAAGAAGTAAATCCTTCTTGTCGGTCCTGAATTTCCTGGCCTTCAGTTTCATGGGATGACCCCTGGTTTTAGTGTTGTGTTAGAGGGAGAAGAATTTCTCTCTGTCTACCCTCTCCACTCCATGCATTACAATCTCTAAAGATGAAGACCGTGACATATTCTCAGTTGCCCCCGAGGGGAGGGTTAAGTCTAATTGGCTTTACAAGAGGACAGATTTTGATTGGACTTTAGGAAAAACTTATTTAATGACTATGGGACTAATTCCCTAGAGGTCTGGAGGTCTTCAGGAGAGGCTGGATAACCCCATTGGGTCTGCTCTAGTCTTGGCCTTCCTGCATCAAGCAGGGGGTTGGACTAGACGGCCTTCAAGGATCCCGCCGGGTATGTGATCCTGGGTTTGAGCTGCCGTCTTTTTTCCCTTCTTTGAGACTAACAGCAGGTTTGTAGGGGAGCAATTTTGCATCAGGGGATCAGCCAAACATTTATTTTAAATATCTTTCCATTACATCTTTTAATTAACATGGAACACTTGTTCGCCTCTGTAGCGGATTACAGCCTTAGAGCAAGCTCACACGAGGGAAAGAAATGCTGAATCATCCCTGCTGAACTGCTTGGCTGGGCTTCTCCTTAAACTATTCTGTGTTATCGGTAGGTTCAAAATGCTGCCACCAGATCTCTCCTACAGGCTACTCGGAATGGGAATTGCAGTGATCAAAGAGTCACTACAGCCTCCCTTGATACCTTTTCCAAAAATTAGCAGTAGGACCCAAATTTTTAAAAGCACTTCACTGTGAATTTTAAAAAAATATTTATTTATTTATTTTTACATTTCTGTACCGCCTTTCGTTAAAAACAACCCCAAGATGGTTTACAAATAATAAAAAAGCAGTAAAAACATCAAGCTAAAAACATATAAAAACAGGCATAAAAACAATACAACAGATAAAAACACACCGAAGCAGCAGTAAAAACGATTATGTAAAAGCCTGGGTAAAAAGCCAAGTCTTTACAAGCTTTCTAAAAGCCGTGATGAAGTCGGAGGAACGAATGGCCACTGGGAGAGCATTCCAGAGTCTAGGGGCAGCAACAGAGAAGGCCCTGTCCCGAGTGCACGACAGCCGGGCCTCCCTCATTGTCGGCACCCGGAGCAGGGCCCCCTCAGATGTCCTCGTCAGGTGGGCAGCAACCCTTGGGAGCAGGCGGTCTCTCAGATACCCCGGGCCCAAACCGTTAAGGGATTTGAGAACCTAAATTAAATTCTTTGATTGAGGGAGCAGTGGGGATCATTATCAGACTGCATAGAGTGGTGGATGCACAGCTGAATTGCCCTTCCCCTGCTGCCTGCACAGTCAGTCTGAAGGATCCAGTGTGTCTCTTCTGGGCTTTCAGTGTGGGAGCCCCAAGATGCTGGCTGGCTCCCATCACATGCATCAGTATGTGGTCCAATAGAGTCATTGCAGTAATAGTGGTAGCCATAATAACAACTACTATACAGGGATGTGCACAGAACTGGCGGGGGCTGCGTCGATGGCGGGGTGTGTGTGCCTTTAATGTGGGGGGGAGGATGCACTTACCACCACCCCTGCCGTGCTTCCCTTTCCAGCACACGACATCCGAAAAGTCGGTCAGGACGGCAGTGTACCTCCCTGCCACCCCATTGCAATGTTTACCGGATATACCCGGAAGTACGAGGTGTGCTTGTGCACATGCTCATGTCAGGTGTGTGTGCACGACACACGCAGGTGCACCTCGTACTTCTGGGTATATCCAGTAAACGTTGCAACGGGGCGGCAGGGAGGTACGTTGCCGCCCCGACTGGATGTTGTGCGCCCACGGGGGGATGTTTTTTGGATGTTGTGTGCCAGCGGGGGAAATGTGGCGGGGAGTGGGAAGTGCATCCTCCCCCACCCTTAAAGGCATCCCCCGCCCATGCCGTCGAACCTTCGAGCTGGCCAGGGTTCAAACCAGTTCGGAGGCCCAAAAAAGGGCCTCCGAACCGGTTTGTGCACATCCCTACAGCTGTGGTGTTAGCCACACCATAGGAAATTGTTCCCTGGGAGGCTCAAAGTAAAAGGATAGATGTCAGTCTTTTTCTTTTCTTTTCACCTTTCCGGAGGACGTTGAGCAGAACGTCCTGCCAAGATGGGTATGCACTTTGGAAACCCGGAAAGAATGAGGCATAAAGTCACTTACAGCTTTTTTCCATTTGAACAAAGAGCATTCCCTCACTTCTCCAAAGGAATTCTCAGCGTTTGGAGGCAGTTTTGTGAACGGGTCTTCCGTGAGGCACCACCACTTGCTGCCGGCTATATTGTCTGTTCCTGGTCAGGGGACATCTTTGTTGCCCTGTGCACTAAAGGGCCAGATTTCAGCAGCCAAGGATATCCATACCCAAGTGAATGGGATGGGACTTAACGAAGTGAACTGAGACAATTCACTCTGGCTGTTTGAAAAGCAGCATTTCATAGGAAGAGGAGGCAGGGCGGTGGGCGGGGAGGGGGGGGGAGAATCAATTTTGTACTTTCTGACCACACCACATCTTTAAACATACATCTCTTCCCCCAGCACCCATCATTTTTGTTGGCCAGGATGATGGCTGTGTGGGTGGGGGATGGAGGACAGGCGCAGAAACTACAATACTAGCCATTTGGGATGAGGAGTGGGACAGACCCGACACGCAGCACCCTCTGATGATCCTGCCTTGTGTGTCTCCTTCAGGGCTTCATACCTGGCAGTGCCTGGTTGGCTGTGAGCTGAGCAAAGACGGGAAGCAGAAAGGAAGGTTTATGCAGTGCGGCTACGACGGGAGGGACTTCATCAGCCTGGACAAGGAGACCTTCACCTGGACAGCGGCTGATGCCAAAGTTGAAGAAACCAAGAGGAAGTGGGAGACTGAAGAGGGCATTGCCCAAATTTGGAAGCTGTATCTGGAGGAGCAATGTATCGAGAGGCTGCAAAAATACCTTGACCATGGGAAGGTGTCTATGCTGAGGAGAGGTGAGGAGGGGAAGGGGAGTGGTTTGTGGAGAAAGGGGCAGCAGTTCTTCTGCTCCCACCCCCAATACCATTTATGCAGATTGCAGACGTTTGGGATTGTACCACTTCAGAGTGCGGCGTATCACATCACAGTTTGAATGGGGAAAGTACACTTTTCCTTGTGCCCAACAGAGTTACTAGTTTAGTAGATCATGGCAGTGCTGTGGATATAGTGTATCTTGCTACTCACAGCTGGATTCACAGCTGATTGACTTTTCATACCCAGAGAGTGTTCAGGAATGGCGCCATGTCTTCTTGGAGGAAGGCCTTGAGTGCAGTGCCACAGGGCTCTGACGTGCGCCATGGGCTGTTCAACACTTTCATAAATACTTTGAGGGGATGCTTATTGGATCTACAGATGACACAAAGTGGAAGGCAGGAGCTAATATCTTAGAGTCGAGATTCAGTCATATCTGGACATGCTCAAATACTGGGCCAGAATTAAAAATACGAGCAGCGGAAAGTGTAAAATCCTGCATTTGGGCAAGAGCCCTCAGTGGGGGAAATCGACCATAAATGCCCTTAGTTGATTTTACCCTTTAATCATAGGGTCTTCAAAAGTGAACAACTCAGGGAATACTGGATTGTTTTTCAAAACAACAAAGGATTATATTTTGGCATATTTTAAAAAACGCTTAAAAGATCATTGGCGGGGGGAGATTAAGACAGCCAACAGGAATCCTCCCCCCACCACGCCCCGTTAGGAGTTGAAATTTAAACTGCTGTGCATTTGGCTGCCCCCTTGGGACAGGAGATTCCTTCCAGGAAGCGGCAGACAGAGAGATAGAGCATTTGGGGTGGACGGGGGGAGGCCTGAGACAGCTTGGGAATAGGAGACCGGACTTGTGCCCTGAGGTCCAATGGGAATGGTGCCTCTGTTGGCGGGAATACCTTGCAGTCACTTATGAATTATGTTCAATTTATTCCTTTGTGAAGAATAGAAGACTGCTGGCAACTCCTGTCTTGTTGACACACAAGCGGAAAATGGGATTGCGCCCGGCTCTCTCTTCTTGGGTGGGACGCTTCTCCTACCCTGCTTCTGGTTGCGTGAATGAACCTCAAATCCGTGTAAAAAGCAGGGAGTCAATCCACAATGGAGGCTCCCTTAGTAAAGATGGGAAACCTACGGACTCAGTAAGTGGGTGGGCCAAAAGGGCAGTGACAATAGCTGTGAAAGGGGCTCTTGACAGTGGCCCAGAGAAGGAGGAGATTGTACTCCCACTTCTGCAGGCAACGCAGGTCTCGCCTCTCTTCATGCCGCTGCAGGACCTCGTCTGTCTCTGTGACTTGTGAATTGACATCTGACTCCCTGTGTCAGATAAGATTCCTCTATAGGAAACTGAGCCAGCTGACAATGAGAAGGCAGGGGGAGGACTGGGTTTTGGAAAAGGTGACACTTGAACAACTTTAAAAATAGACCCAGTATATGTCATTACCCTTCAATTAGTGCAAGTATCATAACCAAGCAACAGCAGGAGAGAGGGCTTCTCAGAGGCTTCTGGTGGGCCACAGGATGCTGGACTAGATAGGCCTTGGCCTAACCAGTTCAGCCAGGGAAGCTTCACCACAAAGCCCTGAAAGCGCTCACTGGGCGAGCCAATGGATGCTCATCACTGCCTTTGGAAATGTTCAATGTCAGGACAAGAAGTGTTAGGAAATGGCCATCTTGGGAGGTTTCTATGTGTTGGGATGCAACAGGTCTTCAATACATAAGAACAGCCCTGCTGGATCAGGCTCAAGGCCCATCTAGTCCAGCATCTTGTTTCACACAGTGGCCCACCAGATGCCTCCAAGGAGCCCACAGACAGGGGGTGAGGGCTTGCTCCCTCTCCTGCCATTGCTGCCCTGCAACTTCTATTTAGTGGCATCTTGCCTCTGAGGTGGCCTATAGCCACCTGAAGAGTATCCATCGAGAGACCTGTCCCCCATGACTTTGTCTAAGTCCCTTTTGAGGCCTCTCTAGCCTCAGAGGCAAGAGGCCTCTCAATACCAGCTACAGGGGAGCAACAGCAGGAGAGAGGGTGTGCCTTCACCTCTTGCCTGTGGGCTTTCCAGAGGCATCTGGTGGGCCACTGTGTGGAACAGGATGCTAGAATGGATGGGCCTTGTGCGTCAACCAATAGGGCTGCTCTTATGTTCTTAACATCCAGCCTCCCTGCCAGCCAACTGAGAGTCTCAGCGTTAACTCCAGTGGTGCTGATTTTGCAGACCCCCCCGCAATGAAGGTGACACGCCAGGTGGGCCCTGATGGCCTTGAGATACTCACCTGCCGGGCCCACGGCTTCTACCCCAAGGAGATCGATGCCACCTGGAGGAAGGACGGGGAGATCTAGGAGCAGGAGACCTTCCGTGGGGCTGTAACTCCCAACTCAGATGGGACCTACCACACTTGGCTCAGCATTGAGATTGACCCCAAGGACAGGGACCAGTATCGGTGCTACGTGGAACATGATGGCCTTCTGGAACCACTGGACATGGCCTGGGAGAAGCCTGGTGAGAGACTGTGAGGGGTAGAAGGAGGGCTCCTTTGGGGGAGGGTGTGGCAGATTCTGGGAGGAGGACGTTTTCCTAGAGATGGTCTTCTGAGCAGCACTGCAGGTTAGAACATAAGAAGGAGCCAGCGTGGTATAGTGGTTAGAGTGCTGGACCAGGACCGGGGAGACCCGAGTTCAAATCCCCATTCAGCCATGAGACTAGCTGGGTGACTCTGAGCCAGTCACTTCTCTCTCAGCCTAACCTACTTCACAGGGTTGTTGTGAGGAGAAACTTAACTATGTAGTACACCGCTCTGGGCTCCTTGGAGGAAGAGCGGGATATAAAATGTAAATAATAATTAAAAAATAATAATGATAAAATATAAGAAGAGCCTTGCTGGCTCAGGCCCAAGGCCAATCTAGTTGAGCATCTGGCTTCCCACAGTGGCTCACCAAATACTTGTAGGAAGCCCCAAAACAGAAGATGGTTTCCCACCCCCCCCGCTTCACTGTTGTTCTGCAAGTGGTATTTAGAGCATCCTTCCTCTGAGCCTGGAGGTAGACTATAGCCACCCAGACTGGTAGGCATTGATAGATGTGTCTTCCATGAATTTGTCTAAGCCCCTTTTAAAACAATCCAGGTTGGTGGCCCTCCCCACATCCCGTGGCAGATAATTCCTTAGATTAATTATGTGCTCTGTGGAAAAGCCGCTTTCTTTCGTTGGACCTAAATTTCCTGGCAATTGGGTTACAATAACACAGATAGGATCCTGAACATACTTCAGGTGTAAAGAAGGCCTGGGGGTAGCAAGGGTCAGAACCCCTACCAATTTGTGGGGTTGTGAGACAAAAGCCATAGCAAAACTTGAGGGGGCAGCGGGGCGGGGGGCTAATTGTGAATGACAGCAGACTTCTTGTTCTTGGAGCATTAAAAGCTGCTTGACAGAAGAAGACACAGCAGACATGCCACCGGTCTCCCTGCTGCCACCATTTTCCTTCCCAGAATGCACAGAGGGGGGCCCTGGTGGGAGATGGATGGTGCTTCTGCTGAAGATCTTTTTATGCTGAAAAATTCCAAAAGAATGCTGTCCTCTTGGTAAACCACCCATGTTGGGTAAACAGCGTGCTCCTGGGAAGAAATGAGCTTCTTTCTGGCACTGGAAAGGCATAAACTCTCAGTTATTGTTTCTATGTAATAATAATAATAATAATAATAATAATAATAATAATAATAATAATAATAATAATAATAATAAATAAACAAACATCTGCCACACAATACACCAGATATCACTGTAGTCGAGAAGAAAGAAAAACAAGTCAAAATAATCGACATAGCGATACCAGGGGATAGCAGAATAGAAGAAAAAGAAATAGAAAAAATCACCAAATACAAAGATCTACAAATGGAAATTGAAAGGCTGTGGCAGAAGAAGACCAAAATAATCCCAGTGGTAATTGGCGCCCTGGGTGCAGTTCCAAAAGACCTTGAAGAGCACCTCAACACCATCGGGGCCACAGAAATCACCATCAGCCAATTACAAAAAGCAGCTTTACTGGGAACAGCCTATATTCTGTGACGATATCTATAACAGCAGCAACAACATTGACAATAAAATTCTGGCATCCCAGGTCCTTGGGAAGGACTCGATGTCTGGATAAAACAAACCAGTCAATAACACCTGTCTGACTGTGTAAACAAGAAATAATAATAATAATTTGATTTCTAAACCGCCCTTCCAAAAATGGCTCAGGGCAGTTTACAAAGAGAAATAACAAATAAGATGGCTCCCTGTCCCCAAAGGGCTCACATTCTAAAAAGAAACATATGACACACACCAGCAACAGTCACTGGAAGTACTGTGCTGGGGGTGAACAGGGCCAGTTACTCTCCCCCTGCTAAATAAAGAGAATCACCACGGTAAAAGGTGCCTTCTTTGCCCAGTTAGCATACAATGTATGTATTGCGTTTTGGAGGTTGGGGAGAGAGGTAAGTCACAAAAGCCCTATTTAGCTGAAAAGGCATTGATATGTTTCCCAAAGGCCTGGGGTCCTGGGCTCTGTTGGCCCATCCTTAGGAGGAGGGGATTGTGCAAGTAGCAGAGCTCCATGGCAGAGGGGTAGAAGCACCTCATTGCACAGAGGCATCAATAGTTCAGCCTACAGCAGCTCCAGTTTGAGGGTCTCGGGATCTTCACCTGTGTCCCTGGAGAACCGCTACCATTCTGGGTTTGCATGTTTGTCCCATTTCAGCCTTGGTGCCTGTGGGAATCATATTCGTGGCTGTGCTTGCCGTTCTGGTGTTGGCTGGAATCATCTTCTACATCCGTAAGTAAACTCAGCATACTTGTTGGGTCGTGTGGTACGTGTATGATATTCTGTGGCAAACCCTTACTGAGGATGTTCTGGGATTGGCCGCTGTTAGGGTGGCAAACCCACCCACCCCTCAATCCTAGCGGTACCAACAGCCCCATCCTCCCTAAATGACATTTTGAAGTTTAGAGTAAGGCTGATCAAAACATAACTCTCGGTGTGATATTTTCACACATCATAAATCTCTCTGTAAGTTCCATTTTGGACGGGGAGTGAACAGCACCTGAAGGTCATATTGCTGATCCCCGCATGGTTATGCCCACAAAATTCCCAGAGCTGGAAGGCTCCTGAAGGTCACCTAAATCAGGGTTTCATAACCTTGGGCCTCCAGACGTTGTTGGACTACAACTCCCAGAATCCCCAGCCACAAAGGTCATATCTGGGGATTCTGGGAGTTGTAGTCCAACAACATCTGGGTGCCCAAGGTTAAGAAACCCTGACCTAAACAATTTCCTCTCCTGCCCAAATTTCCCCTGAGCCCTAAACCCATGGACTTGGAATTAAGTCCCTGGGACTTCTGTGGAATTGGCATCAATTTATTTATTATTTTTGGCCTCCTTGCCTTAAGGAAAGTAAGCTGATGAGATTACCCAGCATTCTGGGTCAGTGTCCATGTGTTTGTCCCTATCAACTATGCGATGCCTGGACCAATATGAACCAAATAAGGAGTAAGGAGGTCTCGGCAGCTGGGAGGGAGGGAGGGCGGGCGGTTGGCGGCGACAGCTGCGGGGGCATTTACATGGGCCGTTTTGGCCCTTAATCATGGGGGGGGGGTTTAAGAAAGGTGGACTCGGGGAGTTGGGAGGGTGGGTGGTCGGCGGCGGCAGCCGCGGGGGGAATTACATGGGTCTATTTGTCCCCTAATCTTCAACAACATGGCCACCCGTGTCTGGGCGGCCATATCTTTTTCGGCAGTTCTGAGCATGCGCGGAGCGCATGCTCAGAACTGCCAAAAAAGACACGGGCGCACAGGATCACGCTGAAGCCTTTTATTATATAGGATCCCCATTCTAATGATCCCTAGCATGGAACTGGCCTTTTTCACAGCTGCCGCACATTGAGTCGACACTTTCAATGAGCTGTCCACCACAACCTCAAGATCCCTCTCCTGGTCCGTCACCGACAGCTCGGATCCCACCAGCATATACTTGAAGTTGGGGTTTTTCGTCCCAATGTGCATCACTTTACACTTGGTAACATTGAACTGCATTTGCCATTTTGTTGCCCACTCCCCCAGTTTGGAGAGATCCTTTTGGAGCTGCTCACAATCCATTTTGGATTTCACTACCCGGAAGTGGTCCATCAAGCTTAGTATCATCCACACTGACTGGCAGCAGCTCTCCGAGGTTTCAGGCAGAAGTCTTTCCCAGGCTCTACCTGAAGATGCTGCCAGGGATTGAGCCTGGGACCTTCTGCATGCAAAGCAGATGCTCTACCACTGAGCTACGCCCCCATCCCTTAAGGGGAATATCTTGCAGCAGACAGTGCTCACATGTGGTCACCCATCCAAAAGCAAACCAAGGTAAACCCTACTTAGCAAATGGTGCAGTCCATGCTTGCTACTGCAAAACTGGTTTTCTGCCCCTAATGGAGAGAACAGAACAGGAGGAGAGCTGGGTCTCTTGGTAGCAAGCATGAATTGTCCCCTTAGCTAAGCAGGGTCTGCCCTGGTTGCATATGAAAGGGAGACTAGAAGTGTGAGCACTGTGAGATATTCCCCTCAGGGGATGGAACTGCTCTGGGAAGAGCATCTAGGTTCCAAGTTCCTTCCCTGGCATCTCCAAGATAGGGCTGAGAGTGATTCCTGCCTGCAGCCTTGGAGAAGTTGCTGCCAGTCTGTGTAGACAATACTGAGCTAGATGGACCAATAGTCTGACTCAGTAAGTGGCAGCTTCCTATGTAACCTCCTGTACTGGGTCCCATGGGAACCCAACAGAGGAGGTGCCACCCTGTTTATCTGCCCACTGTTGTGCCAAGCAAACCCTCAGAACCTCGGTGCCTCTCGGCCCCTTCGCCATTCCTCCTCTGCTGATTGCTGGAGGAGTTTTGGTCTGGGAGGTTTTAGGGTCTGAGATCACTGCAGAGGGTGAGGATGGATTATCTTCTGGCTCTGACTCTCTGATTCCTTCCCTGCAGGAGTACGGCGGAAACACTGCATCAGCTACAAAGTAGTATCCAGTAAGTAATGTCTCCCTTTTTGAAATATGACTGTAGTAGAGGGCAGGTTGGTGGGAAGATGGAGTGTCTGGCACATGCTGAAGCTGCATAGTTTGTGGAAGGTAGATCTGTGTTGCATTTTACTCATTCATGCCCGCACACATTCACTCGCTCAGGTTTCTGAATTGTGAGGCAAATCATCTCATCTGGAAAAAAACAAATTAGATAGGCTGAGGGTGGACTCTAAGCAGCAGCGGAAGGCAGATTTGAGGGGGAGAAAGGAAAGCAAGAAGCCTTCCTTGAAAGATTTAGCCAGAGACCTGGTTCAGTCCTGTATATGAGCTTCAGGGACTATTCCCACTATTTTGGAGGTTCCCAGTGCCCCCTTTTCTCTGCCTGTCTGTCCTATTCCTGTCAACAGCACCCAACCACTTCTGTCTCTCCCTTGGCCTTCACTGAGGATTCACCCCCTTTGATTCAGTTCCGGGACTGACCAATCCATGTTTTCCACCTTGCCACCCTTCCTCCCACTGGTGCACCTAGTCAGTTTTGTAGCCCGCACCTGGAGGGCTATGGAGGCACACCCTGACCCCCGGTGAGGCCCCTCAGAAAAAAGCTAACAACTTCTTGGCCTGTTTGCCTGTTGACTTCCCCTGTTCTGTGCAGCAGGGAGGCTAGCTGAGTGGGCCTCCCTGTGGCCACTGGGCTGCT
Source organism: Hemicordylus capensis (assembly GCF_027244095.1). Classification (NCBI taxonomy): domain Eukaryota; kingdom Metazoa; phylum Chordata; class Lepidosauria; order Squamata; family Cordylidae; genus Hemicordylus; species Hemicordylus capensis. The sequence continues at coordinate 231,551,539 of NC_069658.1, read as the reverse complement.
GACGCCTGTGCTGTGTGATGGCATGAGTGTAGCAAGTGCGTGATGTCAAGTCACACTGCGCAGGTGTGAGTGGCCAGGTGGTTGCAGGCAGGCCTGTAGAACAAGCTGGTCTTGTGGTAGCAAGAAGACCCCTTAGCTAAGCAGGGTCCACCCTGGTTGCATATGAATGGGAGACTTGATGTGTGAGCACTGGAAGATATTCCCCTCAGGGGATGGAGCCACTCTGGGAAGAGCAGAAGGTTTCAAGTTCCCTCCCTGGCAGCATCTCCAAGATAGGGCTGAGAGCGATTCCTGCCTGCAACCTTGGAGAAAGCCGCTGCCCGTCTGTGTAGACAATACTGAGCTAGATGGACCTATGGTCTGACTCAGTATATGGCAGCTTCCTATGTTCCTGCTTGGCTCTCAGATCCCCTCACTGCACAGTATAGGGCAGAGGGAGGCCCCCCAGGAGCAATTTGGAGGCCCCACGGAGGCCTCCCCTGGTGCTGAGAACCGGACTTTGTCCCTGAGATCCGGTCCAGAGAGCACCGTTGCTTCCTCCTGCCTTACCTGTCGCTTGGCCCCCGCCTTCCATAGCTCCCAGTCACCCCTGAGCTCCCTCCCTGCCCATGCAGCTGATCTGTTCTCTAAGCCCTGACTCAGCATCTCCTTTTGCAAACCTGACCATTCACTTCCCTCACAGAAACTACATGGCCAGCCAGCATTATCTTTTGCTCTTGACACTTTTGCTTTGATGAGTTAAAATAGTTGTGAATGTTTCATGACCTCACACAGCCAATCAACCAGGGTAGGCAGAGGCCAGTGGCAGCCAGCTATGTGATTTAAGTGTAATAGCCTAGTTCAGGGGATCCCAACCTGGGTTCCTCCAGAGGTTGCTGAACTACAACTCCCACCATCCCCAGCTCCATATTATTGTGGCCGGGGATGTTGGGAGTTGTAGTTCAGCAACATCTGGAGGACCCCAGTTGGGAACCCCTGGCCTGTTTGTTCTGAAGATTCAGTGGCTCCTTATGCCTTACACCGAGTAAGACCAGTGGTCCATCTATCTCAGTATTTCCTATACAGGCTGGCAGCAGCTTCTCCAAGGTTGCAGGCAGGAGGTCTCCCTCAGCCCTATCTTGGAGATGCCGGGGGGGAACTTGGAACCTTCTGCTCTTCCTAGAGTGGCCCCATTCCCTAAGGGGAAGATATTACAGTGCTCACAGGTATAGTCTCCCATTCAAATGCAAGCCAGGGCAGACCCTGCTTAGCAAAGAGGACAAGTCATGCTTGCTACCACAAGACCAGCTCTCCTCGAGACCCAGAGTCACCCAGTGAGTCTTGTAGCTGAATGAGGATTTGAGCTCAGGTCTCCCTGGGCCTAGTCCAGCACTCTAACCACTACACCACGCTGGTTCAATATTGAATGTAAGAAACGTTAGAGACCATCTTAGAATACGGTTGTGGTTTCTAGTAAATGCATAGCTTCCAGTGCAGCATGCAGAGACAAAGCATAGCATGTCAAAATAGAAGGGATTACCAAGAGCTTTGTGTGTATAACCAGGCTTGTTAGTTATACCTGACTGCATTGACAAATGCCTAATAGACAAGGGTCCCGGGACCCTCGGGGAGAGTTTCGGGAAACTGCAGAGCGAAAGGGAGATCACTGAAAATTGCTCCTGGCCCTGTGCAATTGAAAATGTTTGTGCGTCCGTGGAGAGTTAACTTGCTTTTGGGCCAGATCAGAACTGATGTAGAGAATCAGAGAGGAAAAGAAGGGGCTGCGGAGATTGGAACCTGTGCCCTGGAATGCCAATAGAGATCCACGAGACAGGCAGAAATGGGAACGGAAATGCACAACACCAATACCAATCCTGCCTCCTTCCTTTCCCTTTCCTTTGCAGCAGGTGACCAGGAGTCTGCCAGCTCTGCCACAGGTGAGTTGAGTCTGCGAGGGATGGGCAACTACCATCAAAGAAGGGCAGTCTTGCTGCTGTGGGGAATAGGAGAGTAGGGCATCAGTGGGCACACTTGTCTCGCTGTTCCCCTCTCTTTCTTTCCATCCTGGAGGAGGGGCTGGGTCAGCTGGTCACGGTGTAGAGTGTTGGTTCTACTTCTGCTTCTGATTGGCTCCAGCAAACGTTGCTTCTTGTTAGAGGCTCTGGACACTCCATCTAGCTAGAGAGAAATAAGTCTGCATAAATATCCTTCGCCATGATCCTCCTACTGAACCTTATTTTCCCCTCATGGCAATGTCCTTGTAGTCCAGTCCTGTATCCCCAGGTTTTGGCAAAGAGTACTCATCCCCCACACCCATGCTTGGGCCCTGGGACCTGTCGGGAGTCTCATGCCTGCCTCTATGGGGCTGGACAAGAAGGAGATGTTTAGAAACAGTTTAGACTAGAAAAGTTTAGTTTGGAAAAAAGGTGACTCAGGGGTGATATGATAGAGGTCTATAAAATTGTGCATGGAGTGGAGAGAGAGAAATTTTCCTCCCTCTTGCTTAACACTATAATCAGGGTTCAGCCCATGAAACTGATTGCCAAGACATTTAGAACAGACAAAAGGAAGTACTTTTTCACACAGTGCATAATTAACCTATGGAATTTTCTGCCACAAGATGTGGTGACAGCCACCAGCCTGGATGGCTTTGAGAAGGGCTTAGATCAATTCAGAGGACAGGTCTATCAATGGCTACTAGTCTGGTAGCTATAGGCCACCTCCAGCTTCAGAGGTAATATACTTCTAAATACCATTTGCAGGGGAGCTACAGGAGAAGGGGCATGCCCTCAGCTCTTGCCTGTGGGCTTCTCAGGGGCATCTGGTGGGCCACTGTGTAAAACAAGGTGCTGGACCAGATAGGCCTTGAGCCTGATCCGGCAGGGATGTTCTTATGAGATCTTTCAGGCTATTACTTAATTATTATCTCAATCTTTTGTCATGGCTAAATCATATGCACAGATCAGAACTGTTATGGAAGGAGGCTAGGTGTGGGGAAATACAGAGAGGGAATGCACTGGGAAGCCCTTCCCCAGAATGCAAACAGCAATATTGACTCCCTCCTTTACTTCTGCTTTGCAGCAGGTGTCAGCTTTGTGATAAGTAAATGAACTTTGCGAGGGGTGGGCAACCATCTCAATGATGGGAAATGTTCCAATAGACCGTGGGGAATGTGCTCTTGTGATGCGTTGCCCCAAAAGGCTGTGGGATCTCCTTCCTGGCAGATTGTCACAAAGAGAATGGAAAATGGGAAGGGTGTAGGGTCTGAGAGCTCTGACTCACTACAGAGGTGGGGATGGATAATCTCTGGGAGGCGGCCACTTTAAGTTTTCACTCTCCAATTCTGTCTCTGCAGAGGAAGGGCAGCTAGATGTTTCCCAAGCAACCCCAAAAGCAGCATCAAGTGGTGGGACTCAACAGCAGGAGGAAGGAAGCCATCATTCCTCCTCAGTTAACGTCTCCAGTCATCTATCCAGCAACTATATGGAGCATCATCCCACCGTGCATAAGAGAGTCAGTTGCGACGCTAGCCCTTTAGTGAGACAGAGGAAGGCAGCAGGAGGTGCCCCAGATATCACTCCACATGTCCGTACTCATCAACATCAACGTAGTAGGTCCGACTCCTCATCTCCTGTACAGGATTTCAACACGAGAGAAGGAAAAGGAACTGAAAAAGAAGTGGTGAGGTGTATGTCGTCTTTCTACTGACTGCCTCCCATCACATGGACCCTGTCTTCCTCTTGGAATCGCTGGAGGAGGAGCAAGAACAACACAAAAGCAGCAGAGGAGCAGTTCTTCTGTAAATGCTGCTAGTATAGATGCTACCTCGATGGACAGACACAAGACCAGTGGAAAGGAAGTTCTTTAATTGCCCTGTTAGGCCAAACTGATTCCTTCTAATGGAATGACTTTTCACACCTCACATATTGATTGATTAAGTGCCGTCAAGTCGGTGTCGACTCTTAGCGACCACATAGATAGATTCTCTCCAGAACTAGCTGTCTTCAACTTGGCCTTTAAGGTCTCTCAGTGGTGCATTCATTGCTGTCACAATCGAGTCCATCCACCTTGCTGTTGGTCGTCCTCTTCTTCTCTTTCCTTCAACTTTTTCCAGCATTGTGGACTTCTCAAGGTAGCTACCGTAGGTCTTCGCATAATGTGTCCGAAGTATGATAGTTTGAGCCTGATCATTTGTGCCTGGAGTGAAAATTCTGGATTGATTTGTTCTAGGATCATTTAGATAAGCCTAAGTGTGGAAAGCTCATTTTAGCCAATGTGTCCCCTTTTGGGTTTGTGTACACTAAAATATTACATTGACAATATTAAATATAATAACTTGAGATAATTATATTGAGACCTCAAAACTGTGGTGCATCAGCTGGTAACTTCTAGGCTGGACTACTGCAATGCAGTCTGTGCCTTTGTACATAGTCCGGAAACACCAATTAGACCAAAATGTGGCAGCCAGATTGGCCTCTGGAGTAGCCTGGAGAGGCCATATCATATCTGTTCTTAAACAGTTGTACTGGCTGCCAATCTGTGCAAAATACAAAGTGCTGGATATTACCTTTAAAGCCCTGAGTGGCTTAGGTTTGAGTTACCTGAGAGGGACCTTTCTCTGCAAGGTCCCCACCGCTCATTAAGATAATTGGGAGAGGTCCGTCTTCAGGTGCCATCAGTTCATCTGGTGGCAATTTGGGATTGGGCCTTCTCCGAAGTCGCCCCTAATTTGTGGAATGCACTCATCATGAGTATAAGACGTTTATCAACGCTGGAGGCCTTAGAAACATAGGAAGCTGCCATATACTGAGTCAGACCATAGGTCCATCTTGCTCAGTATTGTCTACACAGATTGGCAGCAGCTTCTCCAAGGTTGCAGGCAGGAATCACTCTCAGCCCTATCTTGGAGATGCCAGGGAGGGAACTTGGAACCTAGATACTCTTCCCAGAGCGGATCCATCCCCTAAGGGGAATATCTTACAGTGCTCACACATGCAACCAGGGGCAGATCCTGCTTAGCTAAGGGGACAAGTTATGCTTGCTACCATAAGACCAGCTCTCTCTCCAAGTGTACATCCAAGTGTAATCTGAGGAGTTAAAAGAGATGTCAGAGTGCAGAAAGGGGGGTCTGAAACCTGCCAGGGCTGCTCTGAGGGGAATCTCTTATAGTGCTCACACATCAAGTCTCCCATTCAAATGCAACCAGGGCAGACCCCTGCTTAGCTAAGGGGACAAGACATGCTTGCTACCACAAGACCAGCTCTCCTCTCCCTTCAAGAGTGCCATAAATACCTACCTCTTAGCTTGGCTTTTAATAATATTTGAATGATCTTAATGGTTTTTCAATAAGGATTATGTTAATATTTTAAATGGTTCTTTTTAACAAATGTTAAAATTTAAAATGGCTTTATTTTTATATTGTGAAGTGCCCTGAGTAATTTTTGGATATGAAGTATATAAATTAATTAAACTAATATTAAGACTCTGGTTTCCATAGAATAAAAACAAAGCACAACACATCAAAGTATAGTTGATTACAGTCCTTACAAGAACGATAATTTCACAGAGCGTTAGTAATTGCATTCTAGGAACATAGGAAGCTGCCTTCTACTGAGTGGCCCATCTAGCTCAGTATTGTCTACACAGACTAGCATCAGCTTCTCCAAGGTTGCAGGCAGGACTAGTCTCTCTGGGCCCTATCTTGGAGATGCTGCCAGGGAGGGAACTTGGAACCTTCTGCATGCAAGTGTGCAGGTGCTCTTCCCAGAGCAACCCCATCCCCGCGGGGAAGATCTTGCAGGGCTCACACATGTAGTCTCCCATTCAAATGCTAAGCAGGGTAGACACTGCTTAGCAAAGGGGGCCATTCATGCCTGCTGCCATAAGACCAGCTCTCTTCTTCTGCAAGAAAGAAGTCAGGCAAGATGCTAAAAGAAATCTGACATCGATCTAAATTTACACCTTGATTCTAGAATTCTCACGAGCAAGCAGAAAATCCAAAGAGAAATACTTTAATACTAGCTGAACCTGCAAAGAGCATCTCTGTGTTAGTACTTGTTTGCTCCCCTTGCCCCCCCCCCACACACTGCAACATCCCCTCTGCTGTCATTGCTTCTCACCCATTCTCTCCCCACTCGTACACTCTCAGTGCCCCCCACATCATTGCTTCCTCCACCACCATCCTCACCTGAGCCATGCCCCTGCCCCTCCATCCCGTTGCTTCCATCCCGCTCACCCCTCTTGCCTGTGGCATCACCGGCACTGATTGGCCAAGCCACAGCCCCCTAACCCCAGAGACCTCCCCACCCTCACCTGAGCCTTGCTCCTGCTCCTTCCCCCTCCTCCTTGCAGCAGCAGCAGTGGTTGACTGGGCCCTTCCTTGCTGCCACTGCCTTGGCCGCTCACACGGCACAGGGACTTTCCTGCCAGAGAAGCATGCTGGCCTCAGTAGCCCTGCCCACGCACACTGCTCTCCTCACCCCCTGCCACTGTCTCCTCACCCCAGAGACCTCCCACCCGTCTGCCCCATCGGGCTCCTCTGGTTTCCTGGCCAGCCTTGAGCTTTCTCTCCCTGCACCACCTCCATCTTGGACCTGTTAGAGGTTGTTGATTTTTACCCACAATAGGTAAAACAGCAGAGCACTAAGGAATGAGCACACACTCCAGTTACAGAGTAGGTGGCAGAGGGTGGTTTGGATATTGCAGCTATTTAGAGAAAACACATGGAGATCCTTGTATGACTAAGCACTAAACATTTATTGGTTAAATACACTTAGATAGGAAAGACCTATCTCTAATCTAAAGGACTACATCGTGGATAGGTAAGGAGCGGGAGAGATGTTTCCATCTGCTCTCTAGGAGGAAAGGAAGGATTGTGTGACTCAGCACAAGAAGTGCTGCAGAGTCAGTTCAGGGGTCATAGAATAGGGACAGATAGGGAGACCCTGACTCACTGTCTCCTCCCAATGCCCCTAGTTGTCATTAGGACAGCTGGTGCAAAAGGTCGATGCACTGGAAGTTCATCTCCAACAGGACCTCCCTCCGCCGCCACCCTCCTGCTCCTTGGCTGCCCCATCGGACTCCTCCGGTTCCCTGGCCGCCCCTCAGGAAACACCCCCCACCCCCATGCTGCCCTTCTTTCCTCCTCTCTGCCTCATGAAGTTATAGGTGAAAGGTTACTACTACTTACCAGTTAAAAGGTAGTCATTTTCTAAGATGCAAGTTGAATCAAATGACTAACACTCTGCTAACTTGGCAAAGAGGCACCTTTTATCGTGGTGATTCTCTTTATTTAGCAGGGGGAGAGTAACTGGCCCTATCCACCCCCAACACAGCACCCCTCCAGTGGCTGTTGCTGGTGTCTATCTTATGTTTCTTTTTAGATTGTGAGGCCTTTGGGGACAGGGAGCCATCTTATTTATTAATTATTTCTTTGTGTAAACCGCCCTGAGCCATTTTTGGAAGGGCCGTATAGAAATAAAATTAATTAATTAAATAAATAAATAAATAAATAAATAGAAATAAAAGGAGGCGGCTTTTGGAAGAGGACAGAGTTGGGCGGGAAGAAGGGTCAGAGTCCTGGGTTATCCTTAGAGGGAGGAGGAGGAGGAAAGAAACCTTGAGGAAGAAAGACCGTTTTTTGCAGGGCGTGGGAAAAGAATGTATATCCTTTTCTACTGAAAAATATGGGTTATTAGGTTTTGTTTTATGGGACTGAAAATACAGTATATGGGTTACTAGGTTTTGTTGGGGGAGGGATCTTGACCCCTGATCATGATACCCCCCACCACATCAAATATTTATGTGGATTCATTTGTCCCCAGCCCTGTCAGCGTGATGGAAAGCATGGGTGGGATGGGGAGAGAGAAAGAGAGATTGAGATTGCTCCCTGCCCCTGAGTCTCTACCAGCAATTCAACTTGGGCTCGAGTGGCCAGGCATGAATCTCTCCCCACTCTCTCTCCCTCATGACTCCCAACAATCCTTTGCTGCTTGCGCAAATATGACTCGCCTGCCTGAGCCTCTCACAAGCAGAATTCACTAGGAGAGAGAAACTCACTCCTCTACCACAGGGCATGGCAGCATGATGAACGGGAAGGGAAGCCTGCATCACAGCCCAGCAGGGTTGGTAGCTGGGAGGAGGTGCTCCTCAATTCTTGGATGGTGGGTGGGTCTGCAAGTGGCCTGCTTCGGGGCCATGCAGAGGAATTCCGGGCCAAAGTCCAGAGCCTTCACAGCCTCTGGGGCCTCCCAAATCCTCTTTAGTCTGTCCTGGGTGGTGTGGTTGCCTGGCCGGGCATAATTATGTTTAATTTGCAGGAGAGGGTTATATTATAATGCAAAAACTTCTACAAAACTATGGTGTGGCCACACCTGGAGTACTGCGTACAATTCTGGTCACCACATCTACCCCTGCTAACTGGGCAAAGAGGCACCTTTTAACCTGGTGATTCTCTTGATTTAGCAGGGGGAGAGTAACTGGCCCTATCCACCCCCAGCACAGTACTTCCAGTTAATGTTGCTGGTGTCTATCTTATGTTTCTTTTTAGAATGTGAGCCCTTTGGGGACAGGGAACCATCTTATTTGTTTGTTATCTCTCTTTGTAAACCACCCTGAGCCATTTTTGGAAGGGTGGTATAGAAATCGAATTATTAATCATCATCATCATCATCATCATCATCATCATCATCATCATCATCATCAGCATCATCTAAAAAAGACATCGTAGGACTGGAAAAGGTGCAGAAGAGGGCAACTAAGATGATCAGGGGCCTAGAGCACCTTTCTTATGAAGCAAGGCTACAACACCTGGGGCATTTTAGTTTATAAAAAAGATGACTGCGGGGAGACATGATAGAGGTCTATAAAATCATGCGTGGTGTGGAGAAAGTAGATAACATACATAACACTAGAACCAGGGGTCATCCCATGAAATTGATTGCCAGGAAATTTAGGATCAACAAATGGAAATACTTTTTCACACTATTATTATTACATTTTATATCCTGCTCTTCCTCCAAGGAACCCAGAGTGGTGTACTACATACTTAAGTTTCTCCTCACAACAACCCTGTGAAGTTGGTTAGGTTGAGAGAGAAGTGACTGGCCCAGAGTCACCCAGCAAGTCTCATGGCTGAAGGGGGATACAAATAAATGTTTGTTCAAGAATTGGCACAACCCCCCTCTCCCAAATAACCCAACTCAAAAGCAAAACTGAGAAGGAGCTCAAAATAATTTCAGATCATAGATTTGTTCATTAGTAAATGGGTTTACAAAACAAAGAAACATCTTTTGGTGTTTCAATGCAGCTTTGCCCCCCACCCCCAAAATACACCAGTACAGTGAGGATACAAGCACTGCAAAGACAGGGGCAGCCAGCGGCCAAAGAGGTGGATTTCTTTCTTTCTTTTTAAACCCAAGGGGACACAGAAAGGTGCTCTTAGTCCTGGACCAGAGGTGCTCTTACCCCTGGACTTTGGACCCAAAGTCCAGAGCCTTCACAACCCCTGATTGATTGATTGATTGATTGAATGATTGAATAAGTGCCGTCAAGTCAGTGTCAACTCTTATTGACCACAAAGATAGATTCTCTCCAGGACTAGCTGTCTTCAACTTGGCCTTTAAGGTCTCTCAGTGGTGCATTCATTACTGTCCTAATCGAGTCCATCCACCTTGCTGCTGGTCATTCTCTTCATCTCTTGCCTTCAACTTTTGAAGGAAAAGAGCACCCCACAGCCCCTGGGGCCCCCCAAATAGTCTGTCCAAGGTGGTGTGGTCGCCCGGCCAAGCATGATGATGCTTAATTTGCACGGGGGGGGTGCCTTTAAAGGCCTTTAGCTCCAGGCACCAAAATTACCTAGGTGCAGCTCTGGCCTGGACTTCCAGGCAAAGGTCCTCTCCACACCCCTGCTGCAGCCCCCGCAATCATCTTTAGTCTATCCTGGGTGCCGTGTGGTTTGTGCCCTCAAGCACCATATGTTAAAAAGAAAAGAAAAAAGCTTAACTTGCAGCGGGGGGGCTCCAAAGGCCTTTAGGTCCAGGCTCCAATATTGCCTAGGTGCCCCTCTGGAGACACACAGGTCGCCCTCTTCCTGCTGGTTTTCTGGGGAGTCCGGTCGGAGCAGCACAAGGCAGCGGCTCCCGCAACACATCCTGGCCTCGGCCACTCTGCTCACTGCCGTCCCCTCCTCTAGCATGTCACGCATGTCTCTCAGGCGAAAGCATCCTCGGACCTAACAGGTGTTGCAATCGAGCTCCGCAGTCCTCCTCGGTGGCATCGCATTTCAAGTCTAACCCAGTTGTTCGCGTCCCTTTACAAGCCAGAAGTTCCCAAGGAAATCACCAGGGGAGCGACGGAGGCAGCTCCAAAAAAGCCCCCCAGCCAAGGAAGCCAACATTAAACAGACCCAAAGGAGGAGGAGGAGAAGTGGCAAGAAAGGGCCCCGCTGGCACCGGGCTAGGAGCCCCGGCTGGTGGCACTTCGGCAAAGCTCCTGAGCGAGCAGCCCGAGGCGGGCCACCCGGCGGCAAATGTGCCGAGAAGAGGGAGCTCTCGACTTTCACAGTACAGAAAAAGGCACCGAATGGAGGGAGCAGGGAGCGGGGAGGGCCGGCGCGGCAGCAGCCCAGCCCAGCCGCGCGGCGAAGCGGGGACAAGGCAAGAAGAAAAAGCCGCTCCCCAGTCCCCGCCTGGCCCTGGAACACCGGCCAGATGACGGCTCGCCCTTAATCGCCACACCACGCACGCCCCCTTGCGTTTAGAGAGAGGCGGGCAGAAACGTCCCCACCACCCCACATACTTGGAAAGGGAAAGGCGGCTTTCTGACCAAGTGGTAGTGACTGGGGGGGATCCACGTGTGCTACGGGGTGGGGCTCTGGAGGTGGCTGCCTCCCTCTCTCCACGGTGCCCCCCAGACGGTTGTGTTGCTCGGAGGGAGCTTCTCCTCCACATGAAGATGTGGCAGCCTGGGTGGCCCCTCTGCGTCCTCTTGGGGGCAGCTGCTGCCTTTCCGTTGACCTGCGGCTCTGGTGAAGCACTCTGAAGATCACCCTCTGCTGAGGTGGGAAACAAAATATTCTGGCAGGGCCGGGCTGTCCCAGTGCCAAGAACATCACCTGTCACAGCCCTGACGGTGTTTCATTTCCCTGTCAGTAGTTGGTGGGATCACAGAAAGGGAGCTCCTTTCTCTGGCTGGCTCACTGCTCTGGCTGGGTGTGGGAAGGGGCAAAGGGACACCCTAGCCGAGGGGGAGCCTTGGAGTCACTCTCTTTCTCTTGCTCCGATGCATATAACAAACACTGGAAATGCTGGGGTAAGTGCTGCAGCCCTGTTGCACTGAGAGCAGATAGACTGGGGTGGGTGGGGGGTGCTTTGACATCTAAGAAGTGGCAGAGTGGGGAGAGGAGGAGGATGCAAGGTGCCTGGAAGGGTGGGATTGGGTCCTTCCTCACTCTCCTGCTACCAGAAGGGCCCTGAAGGCTGTGCAATAACGCAATGACAAACGCTCATTGTTTTGCTTTGTCTTTAAAGTCTCCTTTCTAAACTGTTCCAGGTTTTGTTTTGTTTGCCGCTCGATTCATGAAGAGTAGATTATTATTCTCCCTCCCCCTTGCATCAGTGCTCCCCAATTTGTTTCTTTGTCAGTCGTTCTCTTGTCGCTTGGGTTCAGTTTAAAAAACAAACAAACAAAAAACCACACACACACACACACACAGAGTCTTTCAAGAGAGGGAGGAATGTTGTGCCAGCCTTCAGGGGTCTTAGGGGTTTGTGCCTCTCTGTGTGCACGTTGTGCAAAAAATGAACCACTGAAATGTTTGCTTTTGTGATTCAGAGGTTGCCTGCATCCTCCTAGTATTAGTAACCTTAGCTCTGGGCTTTTTCCTGCTGAGGGAGGGCTTCTCCTGCTTTCCCCTACAGGGCTGTATTTTTAATAACTGTTCAGCATCTTTAGGCTTATTCTTACATAATCCCACCCCCTTCCTCCTTTTTCCTCTCCTCCCAAGTTGTATGAGGAAGGAATATTTCAGATATTGGAGTCAGCAGGTAGAGTCCTGAATGTAAGATTAGATTTCTCAGGTGGGAGGGATGTTTACCACCACTTTATACCTCAGACCACATTCCAATGGGGTGGAGACCCAAGACAAGAGGATATCATAGGGCTCCATCAGACACTTCCAAATTCTTATAAAGCTGTAAAAGTGTATCAACTTAACCCTCCATTGTAGTCCATTCCTTCTGCCCAGATCCAGTGGGAATGCTAGATTTAAGCTGTGTGCATCGTGTTCTATCTTTTGACCTTCATGTACAAGATTGGTATTGCTAAGACCATAGAGCTGAAAGTTACCCAAAATATAAAGTTCAGTCCCTGTGCTAAGATAAGATCCCCTGTACATAATCCAACACCTTCAATAGATTATTTTCATTGCATCTGGATTACACTCTGGCAGGGGAATGAATGGAGGAGCATCATGCCCAAGATCTACAGGACAATGCATAATCAGTTCAATAGAAAACACCCAGATAGTTAAAGAAAGTGAGCCAAGCCACACTAAGTAAAAAATCTCTTTGGGCGTCACTAGCCACACTCATGTGATAACAGTGGCTTGTCTCTAAAATTAAATGGGCCACATAACTCAAACCTGACTGTCAGTTAAAGGTAAAGGCAAAGTGTGCCATCAAGTCGATTTCAACTCCTGGCGCCCACAGAGCTGTGTGGTTTTCTTTTGGTAGAATACAGGAGGGGTTTACCATTGCCTCCTCCCGCGCAGTGTGAGATGATGCCTTTCGGCATCTTCCTATTTCACTGCTGACCGATATAGGTGTTTCCCATAGTCTGGGAAACATGCCAGTGAGGATACAAACCAGCAACCTTCTGCTTGTTAGCCAAGCATTTCCTGGCTGTGCCACTTAAGGTGACTGACTGTCAGTTGCATCCCCCTAATTTGAACACCAAGCCTGCTAAACCAGATGTAGGGGGCAGGTGATTGTTACTTAGTAGTGATGCATGCTGTGCATGCACAGAAGCACTCTGCTATTCTGTAATCTGTCTGAGGGCTGATTTCCTAACTGAGAGCAGGTTCTGGGGCAGAGCCCAGATCATGGCTGTCAAAATCTTTTGGCTAGAAATAAGAAGAAACCCTTTTTGTATGAATTTTTTTTTTGGCAGTGCCAAAAAACCCCCCAAACCAATCCCCTTTTCCAAAAAGGAGTTTCAGCCTTTTTGCAAAAGTGTTTGGCTGTCCATGTACATTGCCCTTACTTGCTCTCATTCTCGAATTGAGAATGTACATGAACAGCCTCCATGGGTCAAGGCAAACTCTGTGACCTTGCTCTGCTGAGTGCAGAAAGAGAAGAAACTGACTTTGATCACATCATAGACCAATTTGCATCAGTGAAAGCAAGGAAGGTGCAGTTGTAGTGTTATAATTTGTTAATTAAGAGATCAATGAGCTTTACTTGTATTGTTGAGCTGATATTATGGTAAAGTTATCTGAAAGATGAGTGTCAGATATTTGGACAGGGGCGCAATTTCAGTGCTTGCCCTAGGCGCTATTTTCCCTAGACAAGCCTCTGTTTGTGTGTCAGTCAGATGTATGCTGGGGGGCGGGCGGCAGGGGGGGCACAATTTCAGTGCTTGCCCCAGGCGCCGTTTTCCCTAGTTACGCCTCTGCCCTGAAGTCCCCTCTTCTGACCTATGGAAGGGCTGGCCCTGAAGAATGCTCTTTCCTCCCTTTGCCTCCTTCTGTCCCCTGGGGGCTGCAAAGAGCTACCTCCTCCCTCACCAATTCCTTTTGCCATTCCACACACTATCCCCAGACTAAATTTGATGGCCACCCAGCCCCCACTTCCCAATTCTTCCTCCCTGCACTCCCTGACTTCTTCACCCCATTTGCTATCCCCCCCCTTCTCTCTGATGTCCCGAGAATTTCCCTCTTTTCCTCCCTCACATCTTCTGCCTGGGATCATTTATAGATACCTTCCCTGAACTCATGAACAGACCTCCCCCCAACTTTCTAAACGGGCATGGGGGGAGGGGGTTATTGAGGTCTTTGAAGAACAGTGGTTTGGGGTCCCCCAGGCTGCACATCCCCGTAACTCTGCCCTCCTCTCTTCCTTTCCAGGTTGCTCCTGGCACTTCCTGCACCATTTCTACCTGGGGGTCTCAGAGCCCATCCAGGGTCTTCCCTGGTTCACTTAGGTGGGGTTCGTGGATGACCAACTCATCTCATGCTATGACAGCAGCACAAGGAGGGACCAGCCTCAAGTTCCCTGGGTGGAGAAGGCAGAGGAGCAGGAAACACTTCATGCTCGGGATGCCGAGTTCTTCTTCAGGCAGGCCCTGATGATCCTGCAGAGTCACTACAATCAGCATGGAGGTGAGTGGAGGGGAGAGGGACAAAGCATTGCACCCCAACATTTATCTCTCCAAGGCACAGGAGATGAGGAAGGCCAAGTGCTTGCAGGGAGGGAAAGGGGATGGTCCTCCCCAGCAAAGCATTTGACTGCAGCCAAAATGGGGAAAGTGAAGGGGCAGGTATGCCTCCCTTTTCATGCCCCCAGAGGAAAGGCCAAGAGCAGGGCCTTGATGGGTGCTTGTTTCCACGTGTGGGGTGTGGGATGGGGCTTGTGGGGAGGAATGAATAAGCTCACATCCTGGGATGAGATGAGGCAGCAAGCCATCCAGTTTGACACATAGTCAATGCAAGTTCTAGAGGGCAGGGAACCCCTCCTTCCCTTCCTAGGATAAAGGTGGAAGTGCTTCTAATTCCCTTTCTTGTGGAAGGAAGGGGAGGGGAGGAAACCAGCATTAGGGCCGGGGCGGAGCCACCATTGGGCCAATGGGTTCAATGAACCCAGGCCACGCCCAATCTGGGGCCTCGTCTCGCAGCCCCCCCCGTGTCTGACGACATGGGGGTGCTGGTTTAATTCCTGAGCGGAGGCCTTGTGGCCCCTTCGGGTGCTAAACTAAGGCTGGCACTGCGTTTGCTGGAGAATGCAGCGGCAGCCTTAGTTTAGCTCCCGAAGGGCCACCTGGTCCCTTTGGGAGTTGAACTCCAGCTCGTGAATGGAGCCTCAAGGCTTCATTCGGAAGCCAGACCACTCCCCACCGTGTCTGACATCAGATGCAGGGAGGAAGGGTGTCTGCGAGGTTGCTGAGGCGGCCATACACAGGCCACCGGTGGTCAGGCTCTGCGCCTGATTAGGGCAAGACTCACAGCGGGGGTGGGGGTGGTATTACCCTCTGCCCCTCCAATGATTGTCTCTTAATCCACATTCCTCCCCACCCCCACAATCACAGAATCTTCCAGGGGGATATGGGAGTTGTAGTTCAAGAACAGCTGGAGTGCCAAGGCAGCCCTACCCCTGGTCCTCTCCACTGCTGCTCAGCTCCCCTGGGCAGGTGCTGTAGGGCCTTGTGAAGGGGGGAGCCTAAGGAAACAAGCTTTGAAAAAAAGTCCTCTGAGGGAAGGGGAGGGTATGCTTAGCCTGGAGAACAGAACACTGAGGTGGGACATGAGGACAGCAGGGCTGGCATAAAAAAAGGCACCTTTTAAAAGTAGTGATGCTCTTTATTGAGCAGGGGGAGAGCAACTGGCCCTATCCATCCCCAGAATAGCATCCCTCCAGTGGCTGTTGCTGGTGTCTCTCTTATTTTCCCTTTTGAGATTTTGAGCCCTTTGGGGGCAGGGAGCCATTTTATTTATTTATATGTAAACCACTTTGAGAACGTTAGTGCTTGACTATAGGATCATGCATGGTGTGAAGAAGGTGGATCGAGAGAAATTCTTCTCCCTCTCGCATAACACTAGAACCAGGGGTCATCCCATGAAATTGATTGCCAGGAAATCTAGGACCAACATACGGAAGTACTTTTTCACACAACGCATAATTCATACCCCTGCTAACTGGGCAAAGAGGCACCTTTCACTGTGGTGATTCTCTTTCTCTTTATTTAGCAGGGGGAGAGCAACTGGCCCTATCCACTAGGGATGTGCGAACCGGTTCGGATCCGAACCGGTTCGGGTCCGAACCGGTTCCGGTTCGGAGGTTCGGATCGAACCGAACCACCCCTGGTTCGGTTCGAATCCGAACCGAACTGGGGGTGGTTCGTTTCGAACCGGTTAGGACCGGTTCGGATCGGTTCGGAAAGCTGAAAATTGGTCAGATGGTAGCTGGCACCCAGGGGTACCTGTCACCCAAACCCCAAAGCAATCGGACACTCGTACGATTTTTTTATGAATTTTTGAAAAATATTTTTATTTTTCTCTCATAGGATATAATGGGACCCGAACCAGGCCATTATTTCTTATTGTGGAGCACTCATGGATGCCAACAACCATGCAAACCCTGAAGCAATCAGACACCCCTATGATTTTTTATGAATATTTGAAATATTTTTAATTATTTTTCTCATTGAGTATAATGGGACCCGAACCAGTCCATATCCCCTGTTGTGGAGGACCTAGGAGCACAAAAGCAGGGTGGGTGGTAGACAGTCATGGGTGCCTACCACCCAAAAAATCTCAAGGCAATTGGACACTCCTCTGATTATTGGTGAATTGTTAAGTGTTTTTGAATTCCTCATAGAGAATAATTAGGATTGCAGCAAATGTATAGCTTCACATCGGGGGGAAAGGGGTGTCATAGAGTGCAGTGTGGTGGGTGGTAGTTCCTAGGGTGGGCAAGGAAGCTATCAGAATTATTTGAAAGGAATTGGGCAAAGAGGTGATTTTTAAGTGATTTTTGAAGTTTACGCGTCTTTAAGGTTTTTCCTCATAATAAGTTATAATGGAGCTTTCAGCAGCCCTATAAGTGCACATGGGGGTGCTGGGGTGGCCCAGAGCAAGTGGTGGTGTAGTGCACATAGGGTGCCAACCACCCCCATGGGTTTCTAACCCATGGGGTACAGGGATCTCTGGTAGGGGCACCCCCATGGGTACAGGGTTCTCTTGTTTCTGAGGTATTGAGTGTGGATTCTATGATAGCAAATGAGATTTTCAATGAGACACCATCAATCCACTCTAATATGCTATCATAGAATCCACACTCCGCCTCCTGCTTCTTCTCTGTGTGTGTGCTTAGTAGGGGTGTGCAATTCAGGATTTCGGGTGATTTGGCTCGGACCCGAACCGAATCACCCCTGTTCTGTTTTGTGCCCAAATCTGGGTCACCCGAATCACCCTTGATTTGGTTCGGATTTGGATTTAATCCGAATCTGAATCCGAATCGATTCGGGGGGGTAAAAAGGGGCCCAGGGGCAAAATTTTGGGGTGGGGTGGTAGTGCCCAATGGGTAGAGTCTACCACCCCAATTTCAGGGGGATTGGGCAAAGGGCTGATTTTTGGTGAATTTTTAAAGTTTTAGTGACTTTGGGGCAGTTCGGGGGCAAAGCATGGGATCTGGGCAAAAGGAGTGGGGTGGGGTGGTAGTGCCTAATGGGTGCAGGCTACCACCCCAATTTCAGGGGGATTGGGCAAAGGGCTGATTTTTGGTAAATTTCTGAAAATTTCATATCTTTGGGGCATATTGGGGCATATTGGGGCAGAAAGTGGGGCCTGGGGCAGAATAGTGGGGTGTGATGGTAGTGCCTAATGGGTGGAGGCTACCACCCCAATTTCAGGGGGTTTGGACAAAGGGGTGATTTTTTGAGAATTTTTGAAGTTTTAGTGACTTTGGGGCAGTTTGGGGGCAGAAAGTGGATCTGCCCCAAAATAGTGGGGTGGGGTGGTAGTGCCTAATGGGTGGAGGCTACCACCCCAATTTCAGGGGGATTGGGCAGAGGGCTGATTTTTTGAGAATTTTTGAAGTTTGGGTGTCTTTGGGGCAGATTGGGGGCAGAAAGTGGATCTGCCCCAAAGGAGTGGGGTGGGCTGGTAGATAGTGCCTAATGGGTGGAGGCTACCACCCATCCCCAATTTAAGAGTGATTGGGCAGAGGGGTGAATTATGGTGAATTTATTTGTATGAGGTTTGTCTTCATAAGGTGAAGTGTGCTAAATTGATTACTTCCTCATATTATTCATAGTAAAGGAAAGTGTGAAAAAGTGGAAGTGGGGTCATGAGAGTTGTTTAATTGAAAAATATCTCATTTGCTATGATAGAATGAGAATTCACACCTTTTCTATTCACCATAATTCACCCCTCTGCCCAATCACTCTTAAATTGGGGATGGGTGGTAGCCTCCACCCATTAGGCACTATCTACCAGCCCACCCCACTCCTTTGGGGCAGATCCACTTTCTGCCCCCAATCTGCCCCAAAGACACCCAAACTTCAAAAATTCTCAAAAAATCAGCCCTCTGCCCAATCCCCCTGAAATTGGTGTGGTAGCCTCCACACATTAGGCACTACCACCCCACCCCACTATTTTGGGGCAGATCCACTTTCTGCCCCCAAACTGCCCCAAAGTCACTAAAACTTCAAAAATTCTCAAAAAATCACCCCTTTGTCCAAACCCCCTGAAATTGGGGTGGTAGCCTCCGCCCATTAGGCACTACCACCACACCCCACTATTCTGCCCCAGCCCCCACTTTCTGCCCCAATCTGCCCCAATCTGCCCCAAAGACATGAAATTTTCAGAAATTTACCAAAAATCAGCCCTTTGCCCAACCCCCCTGAAATTGGGGTGGTAGCCTGCAACCATTAGGCACTACCACCCCACCCCACTCCTTTTGCCCAGATCCCATGCTATGCCCCCGAACTGCCCCAAAGTCACTAAAACTTTAAAAAATCGCCAAAAATCAGAGGAAGGTCCAATCGACTTGAAATTTGGGTTGCAGGTAGAACACAAGGTCCCCTTTCAAACCAGCTATTTTTTGAGATCCGAACCGGTTCGGTTCGGATCCGAACCGGTTCGGATCCGAACCGAACCGGGGGGGGTGGTTCGGCAAAACCAAAACCGAACCACCCTGGTCCGGTTCGGACCCGGTTCGGATCCGAACCGAACCGGGAGAACCGGTTTTATGCACATCCCTACTATCCACCCCTAGCACGCTACCTCCAGTGACTGTTGCCGGTGTCTATATTATGTTTCTTTTTAGATTGTGAGCCCTTTGGGGACAGGGATCTATCTTATATTTATTTATTATTTCGCTGTGTAAACCACCCTGAGCCATTTTTGGAAGGGCGGTATAGAAACTGGATGAATCATCATCATCATCTTGTGGAATTCTCTGCCACAAGATGTGGTGACAGCCAACAACCTGGATGGCTTTAAGAGAGGTTTGGATAACTTCATGGAGGAGAGATCTATCATCAGCTACTAGTTGGAGGGCTACTGGCCACCTCCAGCCTCAAGGGCAGGGTGCCTCTGAGTACCAGTTGCAGGGGAGCAATGGCAGGAGAGAGGGCACGCCCTCAACTCCTGTCTGTGGCTTCCAGCGGCATCTAGTGGGCCACTGTGTGAAAGAGGATGCTGGACTAGATGGGCCTTAGGACTGATCCAGCAGGGCTGTTCTTATGTTCAGTGAAAGAGTTAAGGGCATGATGGCTAGGGGGGAAACTCTGTGGTGGCCCCCTTCCCTTGATGCCCTAAGCAGGCACTTGTTTTTCCTTATGGTTAATCCAGGGCTGACTGGTGTGTGTGTGTGTTTGTGTGTGTATGCTCCAAAGGCCTTTAGATCCAGTCTTCAATAATGCCTAGGTGCACCTCTGGAGACACACAGGTCCCCCCCTTCCTGCTGGTTTTCTGGGGAGTCCGGTCCGACCAGCACAAGAAGGCAGCTCCCGCAACACATCCTGTCCTCGGCCACTCTGCTCACCGCCAGTCCCCTCCTCTGGCACTACTTCGCCGCATATTTATCAGGCGCAACCATCCTCGGAGCCAAGAGATGTTGCAATCGAGCTCCACTGTCCTCCTCGATGGCATTGTATTTCAAACCCAGTTGTTCGCATCCCTTTTCAAGTCAGAAGTTCCCAAAGAATGGCCGGTGGCAAGGAAAGAGCCGCTCTCGACTCCTTCACCCGCCCCCCCCCCCCCCCGCGCCTGGCATTGGAAACTGCGGCACTCTAAAAAACACCAGCCAGCAGACGGCTCGCCCTTAATCGGCACACCACGCTCGCCCCCTTGAGGGGGGCCCAGAAACGTCCCCACCCCACATACTTCGAATGGAAAAGGCAGGTTTCTGACAAAAGTGGCAGTGATTAGCGATTATCTGTGTGTGTGCTACGGAGCGGGGCTCTGGGCGTGGCTGCCCCTCTCGCTCTGTGGGGCCCTGAGGGTATGCTGCTCGGAGGAGGGAGCTTCTCCTCCAGGTGATGATGCGGCTGCCCGGCTGCCCACTCTGCCTGCTCTTTGGGGCAGCTGCTGCTTGTTTTCCGTTGACCTGCGGCTCTGGTGAGTGACTCCAAGGGTTGAAGATTCCTCTATGCTGGGGAGGAGGAGCTGCTCCGTCCAAATACTGGGGGTGGGTGGGTGGGGGGATGTTTAGAGCATTTCCTTCCTTGTTGGCAGGAGGGGACCCCTCTCACAGGCTGCTAACTGAGTGGGACACAGCTGGCTGCCCCACCCCGGTGCGCCAGGAGGGAGCCCCTCTGCTTAGGGATGTTGGCCTTGGGCCAAGAGGTGAAGATGGGTCCTTCGTCTATCCATCCCCCCACCCCACCCCTGACCTTTGCTGCAGAAAGCAGAAGATTCCCAGAAGTTGTTGACGACAACTCCTATAATCCCCAAGCAAAGGTGACTGCAGCTGGAGACCCTGGGAGTTGTAGCCAACAACATCTGGGGATCCCTGTTAGAAGGAACACAGGTGGGAACAGAGGTACACTGAGGTAATTTTAGAGCCTGGCCCTAAAGGCCTTTGGAGGCCCCCCTCCCTTGCAAATTAAGCATCATCATGCTCAGCTGAGCGATCACACCACCCGGGACAGACTAGAGAGGAATGCGGGGGGGGGGGGGCAGGGGCTGAGGAGGCCCTGGACTTAAACCCCTTTGGTAAGAGTGCCTCTGGGTGGGAAACAAAACATTCTGTCAGGGCTAGGGGACAAAGTCTGACAGGTGTGGCCTCTCCTGGCCCCAGGATGTTCCTTGGCCAGTGGCCAGCTGCCCCCAAGCTAGGCCCCAAGCTAGTCCCCTATCTATGTCTAGTCTGAGAGGCAAGGGGGCGGTCCCAGTGCCAAGAAAAGCACCTGTCACAGCCCTGGCAGTGTTTCATCCCCCCCCCCCCCCGTTGGTGGAACTGCTGAAATGGAGCTCCTTTCTCTGCTCTGGCTGGGTGTGGGAAGGGGCAAGGGGACACCCTGGCCGAGGGGGAGCCTTGGAGTCACTCTCTTTCTCTTGCTCCGATGCATATAACAAACACTGGAAATGCTGGGGTAAGTGCTGCAACCCTGTTGCATTGAAAGCAGTTCGACTTGGGTGGGGGACGGGGTGCTTTGGCATCTAAGAAGTGGCAGGGTGGGGAGAGAAGGAGGATGCAAGATGCCTGGAAGGGTGGGACTGAGTCCTCTCTCACTCTCCTGCTACCTGAAGGGACCTGAAGTCCCCTCTTCTGACCTATGGAAGGGCTGGCCCTGAAGAATGCTCTGGCCTCTCCTTACCCCTTCTGTCTCCTGGGGGCTGCAAAGATCTACCCCCTCCCCCATTCCTTCTGCCATTCCATATTCTACCCCCACCAAGCCCCCACTTCCCAATTCTCCCTCCCCGCTCCAATGGCTTCATCCCCCCACTTGCTATCCCCTCCCCTTCTCTGATGTCCTGAGAATTTCCCTCCTTTCCTCCCTCCCATCTTCTGCCTGGGATCATTTATAGATTTCTTCCCTGAACTCATGAACATACCTTCCCCCAACGTTCTAAACAGGCATAGGGGGTGGAGGCTCTTGAGGTCTTGGAAGAACAGTGGTTTGGGGTTCCCTAGGCTGCACATCCCCTTAACTCTGCCCTTCTCCCTTTCCAGGCACCCACTGGCACTCCCTGTGCCATTTCTACCTGGGGGTTTCAGAGCCCATCCAGGGTCTTCCCTGGTTCACTCAGTTGGGATATGTGGATGACCAACTCATCACTCGCTATGACAGCAACACAAGGAGAGACCAACCTCAAGTCCCCTGGGTGGAGAAGGAGGAGGATTCCTGGTTCTGGGAGCAGGAAACACATCATGCTCGGGAGGCTGAGTTTTTTCCCAAGCTGGCCCTGGTGATCCTGCAGAGTCGCTACAATCAGCATGGAGGTGAGTGGAGGGGAGAGGGACGAGGCATCGCACCCTGACATGCCTCTCTTTCCCTGGGAAAGGAGACGAGGAGAGGCAAGTGCTGGCAGGGAGGGAATGGGAAAGTTCCTCCCCAGCAAAGCATTTGACTGCAGCCAAAATGGGGAAAGTGAAGGGGCAGGTATGCCTCCCTTTTCAGGCCTCCAGAGGAAAGGCCAAGAACTGGGTCTTGATGGGTGCTTGTTTCCACGTGTGGGGGTGTGGGATGGGGCTTGTGGGGAAGAACGAATAAGCTCCTATCCTGGGATGAGATGGGGCAGCAAGACATCCAGTTCCACACATAGTCAATGCAAGTTCTGGTGGGTGAGGAACCCCTCCCTCCCTCCCTCCCTCGGATAAAGGTGGAAGTGCTTCTAATTCCCTTTCTTGTGGAAGGAAAGGGAGCGGAGGAGATCAGCGTTAGGGCAAGACTCATAGTGGTTGGGGGGGATTACCCGCCACTCACTCTGCCCCTTCAGTGATTTCTCTTAATCCACATCACCCCACCCCACCACACACATGCACCCTACACACGACAGGAACTTCCTTTTCTTGGGCTCAACCTACTCCAGGGGTAGGCAACCTTGGCACTCCAGTTGTAGTTGAACTACAACTCCCATGATCATCCTCTGCCCCCATAAATTGTGGCAGGGGGATATGGGGGTTGTAGTTCAAGAACAGCTGCAGTGCCAAGGCAGCCCTACCCCTGGTCCTCTCCACTGCTGCTCAGCTCCCCTGGGCAGGTGCCGGAGGGCCATGTGAAGCGGGGAGACTGAGAAAAGGAGTCCTCTGAGGGAAGAGTAGGCTATGTTTAGCCTGGAGAACAGAAGACTGGAGAACATCAGTCGCGGAGCCAGACCACGGGTGACCCGTGTCCGGCTGTGGTGGTGCTTGCTCCACCCCCTTTGTCTGACATCAGATGTGGCAGTTAGCCACGCCCCCACATCTGATGTCTGACACTTGGGACGTGGTCTGGCTCCTGATTGAGGCTGCGCGGCCCCGTTTGGGCGTTAGATCCAGGCCGGCGCTGCATTCGCAGCATGGCCAGGAGCAGCTCTTCCCTGCCTTTAAGCCAGGGAGGAGCCACTCCTGGCTGCACTGTGAATGCAGCACCAACCATTTAACTCCTGAATGGGGCCATGCGGCCCCACTCCATCACCCCCCCCTTGTGTCTGATGCGGGTGTATGTGTCGGCGGCCCGAGTTCTTTGAACTTGTCTGCCAATGGTGGCTACGCCCCTGTGGGACATGATGACACAGGGCTGGCATAAAGAGGCACCTTTTGAAAGTGGTGATTCTCTTTATTTATCAGGGGGAGAGCAACTGGCCCTATTCATAGGAACATAGGAAACTGCCATATCCTGAGTTAGACTATTGGTCTATCTAGTTCAGTATTGTCTTCACAGACTGGCAGTGACTTCTCCAAGGTTGCAGGCAGGAATCTCTCTCAGCCCTATCTTGGAGAAGCCAGAGAGGGTGCTTCATATACCTAAAGCAGCACAGAACAACACCGTACTCCTCCCTCCAATATTTCAGAAGCCTTTCCCACAATATCACTTAGGCTTGTAGCAGAATGTTTGTAGATATAAAAAACCATCTCCCAATGGCTATATATTTCCACAATGTTTGCATTTGGATTAAGGCAGTGCAGTAATTTCCCCCCAGAACTTTCTCCTAGGTTAGCCATGTAATTTAGCATCTTTCCACTACATCTTTAATTACATCTTATTCAAGGTGTATATATAGAAAGCTAAACTGCCTTATAGATTATTCGGTATAGAAATGTTATGTTTGGGCAAAAAGCCTAAGTATTTTCAGTAGCAGCTTACAATATTAATTCCTTCCACCCAGACAGGAGTTACAGAACTGTTTCACTACCAATATCAAACATTCATAGAAGTGTAAATCATTTCCCCTTAAGGACCTTTGTTTATTGCATAAAAAAGAGAAGTGGATAAAAACAAATGAACAACATTTCACATTATCTCAGTAGTCCATACAACAATCCTGTTAGGTAGGTTGGTAGGTAGGTAGGTAATATCCCTATATTGCCGGAGGGCAGGGGGAGATGGTAGGCTGAGGGTGAAAGTTATTATTATTACATTTATATCCCGCTCTTCCTCCAAGGAGCTAAGAGCGGTGTACTACATACTTAAGTTTCTCTTTCACAACAACCCTGTGAAGTAGGTTAGGCTGAGAGTGAAGTGACTGGCCCAGAGTCACCCAGCAAGTCTCATGGCTGAATGGGGATTTGAACTCGGGTCTCCTTGGTCCTAGTCCAGCACTCTAACCACTACACTACACTGACTCTCATGGAAAGTTAGTGACTGACTTCATCCCCAGAGCAGCATCCCCAGAGCATATTCATCCCCAGAGCAGCATCCCTCTAGTGGCTGTTGCTGGTACCTATCTGATTTTCCTTTTTGAGATTTTGAGCCCTTTAGGGGCAGGGAGCCATTTTATTTATTTATATGTAAACCACTTTGGGAACTTTAGTGCTTGACTAACAAGCAGAAGGTTGCCAGTTCAAAACCCGCTGCTGGTATGTTTCCCAGACTACGGGAAAACCCCTATATCGGGCAGCAGCGAAATAGGAAGTTGCTGAAAGGTATCGTCTCATACTGAGCAGGAGGAGGCAAAGGTAAACCCCTCCTGTATTCTACCAAAGACAACCACAGGGCTCTGGGGGCACCAGGAGTCGAAATTGACTTTCCTTTACTTTAGTTTGGGAACATTAGTTGAAAAAGGAAAAGGAAAGGAAAGATTATGCTGTCGAGTCGGTGTCGACTCCTGGTGGTATATAAATATTCATCTTATTTGTTTAAAGGTAGCCCTTCAGAGGCAGACGGTGACACGTTCTCTGTTGCCCCAGAGGGAGGGCTAGGTATAACTGGCTTAAGTCACAGGAGGGCAGATTTTGAGTGAAAATTAGGAAAAACATATTTAACAACTATGCGACCAATTCCCTAGGTGGGCTGGAGTCTTCAGGGAGAGGCTGCACAACCCCCTGTTAGGTCTGCTCTAGTCTTGGCCTTCCTGCATCAAGCAGGGTGACTAGATGGCCTTGAAGGCTCCCTCCCGCTCTGTGATCCCAGATTTGAGCTGCCATCTTTTTTTCTCCTCTGAGACTAACAGCAGGTTGTAGGGGAGCAATTTGCATCAGGGGATCATCCAAACATTGATTTTAAATATCCAACATGCTGTCTTTCCAGTCCATCTTTTAATTCACATTGAACACTCTTAAGACTCCCTTAATATCTTTCCCAAAATGTAGCAGTGGGACCCAAATTTTAAAAAAGAATTTCAGCTCATGTTTAAAAACTGATTTGAGAACCTAAATCAAATTCTTTGAATGAGGGAACAGAGAGGATGCTTTTCAGACTGCATGGAGTGGGAGATGTGCAGCTGAATTGCGCTGCTTTCCCTGCTGCTTGCACAATCTGTCTGAAGGGTCCAGTGCTTCTCTTCTGTGCTTTCAGGCAATAAGAGAAACTCTCAGCGTGGGAGCCCGAAGATGCTGGGTGGCTCCCATCACATGCATCAGGATGTGGTCCAATGAAGCCATTGCAGTAACAACAGTAATCATAATAACAATAACAACTTTATTTGTCAGCCACCCCATAACAAATTGTTCTCGGGGCAGCTCACAATAAAATGATAGCATACAACACACATACAATTAAACACACCTAAAATGAAACACAACAAGTATAAGGTGGGAAATACAAAGCTGTAAACTATACAATACCAAACTGTAACTAGAGCAGCGGGAGAAAGACGAAGAAAGTATGAACTGATAATGTGCTTTCTCACTTCAGGGTGTCTCTCCAATAATTTAATTACATTTATGATTAAAACCAAGAATTTTATTTTTGAATCATTCAAGGGTTGCTGGTAGCCTCTTGATATCTCCATACCCCACCTCTTCAATCCCATGTTTTTGGATGCCTCTGACTTGGAAGGAAGCCATAATGGCAACTACTGGGAGACATCGTAGTTGAGGGCAGCCTCTGCTAAGAAATCTGTTAGTTCTGATCAGAGGTGCACCTAGGTAATTTTGGAGCCTGGACCTAGAGGCATTTTGTCCCTCATATACAGTCGCATGTTTGGCTGCCAGGTGCAGAGCAGGCAGCTGTGTGGTGTGGTGACCCCCAGCCCCAAGCTTGGATATTCTTGAGAGGATTTGGGGGGCCCCAGGGGTTGTGGGGGGTGGGGCCACTTTACAGTGTGGTCCATCTCCGTTTGAATGGGAAGAGTACAAATGGTGCCTCTGGTTCTGATCCAGGGAAGGGAGAAAACTGCCTTATATTGAGTCAGACCATTAGTGCATCTGGTTCAGTATTGTCTACGCTGCCTGGCAGTGGTTCTCTAAGGTTTCAGGCAGGAAACGACCTACCTGGAGATGCTTCCAGGGCTGGGATTGAACCTGGGAGCATGTGCTCTACTACTGAGCTACGGCCCTTTTGTAACTGGGCAAAGCCAGGAAGACCTGCCTGTCGTGTCTTTCCCACCTCCTTCCCCACCTTTTAAAAAGCAGGTTATTGGGGTGATAGTCTAAGGAGGAGAGCTGGTCTTGTGGTAGCAGGCATGAATTGTCCCCTTAGCTAAGCCGGGTCTGTCCTGGTTTGCATTTGAATGGGAGACTACAAGTGAGCACTGTAAGATACTCCGCTCAGGGGATGGGGTTGCTGCGGCAATAGCACTTGCATGCGGAAGGTTCCAAGTTCCCTCCCTGGCAGCATCTCCAAGATAGGGCTGAGAGAGATTCCTGCCTGCAACCTTGGAGAAGCCAATGCCAGTCTGTGTAGACAATACTGAGCTAGGTACAGTAGACCTATGGTCTGAATCAGTACATGGCAGCTTCGTAAGTTCCTATGAGGTGGAGGAACGCAGGGCAGGGCATTAGGAATACAAAAGAGCACGGCTGTCCTTCTTCTGGAGAGAAGGATGGGGGACAATGTCGTGTTTATCCTGGCTAGTAAAGAGACCCAGCAGGGGAAGAAAATGGCAGACATCAGTCCTTTAGCTTTAAATATCCACAACACATACATCTCTTTCCCCTGCACGAGGGGTGTAGCTGTAACTGGGCGGATGGGTTCAAAGAACCTGGACCCTCCAGCTCCGGAGGCCACCCCAGCTCCACCCTCCCAATTTTCTTTATTATCTCCCTCACTCTAAGGGGCCACCGGGGAGAGGGGCAAACAGGGGCCCTCTCTCCCCTAGCTACGCCCCTGCCCAGCACCTGTCATTTTTGGTCGGGATGGGGTGTGTTTGTGGGGAAAGCAGTGCAGAAACTAAAATACTAGCCATTTGGGATGAGGAGTGGGACAGACCCGACATGCAGCACCCTTTGATGATCTTGCATTGTGTGTCTCCTTCAGGGCTCCATACCTGGCAGTGCCTGTTTGGCTGTGCACTGAGCAAAGACAGGAAGCAGAAAGGAAGGTTTATGCAGTGCGGTTATGATGGGCAGGACTTCATCAGCCTGGACAAGGAGACCTTCACCTGGACAGCAGCCGATGATGCAGCCCAAGTCACCAAGAGGAAGTGGGAGGCTGATCCAGACATTGCTAAGATATTGAAAGGCTACCTGGAGGGGAAATGCAATGAGAGGCTGCAAAAATACCTGGACCATGGGATGGTGGCTGTGCGGAGGAGAGGTAAGGAGGGGAAGGGGAGCAGTTTGTGGAGAAAGGAGGAGCAGTTCTTCCGCTGACACCCCCAATACCATTTATGTGGGTGGCAGAAGTTGGGACTATCGCTTAAGTGTGGGAAAAGTACACTTTTGCATGCTCCCAAAAGAGTTACCAGTTCAGTAGACCATGGTAATGTTGTGGATGTAGTATATCTAACAAATCTTTGACTGAGGGAGCAGAGGGGATGCTTATCGGATCTACAGATAATACAAGGTGAGGAGGCGGAGCCAAGATGGCGACTGGTTAACAGCTCAACTCACACAAGCTCTTGCCCCAACCTGGGCTCCTCCCCGCCACTTCCTGGGCATGGCTTCCAGGGGCTTGCCACCCCCAGAGGGAGGAAAAGATCTTGCAAGAGCCCTGCCAGCAAGAGTCCTGCCAGCGACAATGGAGTGTGCATTGGAAAGAAGAAACAAATGAAGACCAGTGCCTTCCTCTCCCCCTCAGAGGTGGCAGCAGGAGATGTGAGCACTGTGATTTACAACTCTGGGCACGGAATCTCCTTCCCCTTCAGCCAAGGAGGCCTCTTCATGCAAGCCAGCATCTCGGAAGGCAGCAATAAATCAAACTCCTCTGATACTGTCTCATCAGGGGGCCGAGTGGGTAAGTACCTCGAAACAGAGAGACAGGGGTCCCATAGCTCCTGGCTGCACACTTACCCCTCAATTGACCTCATCACTCAGCAACTCAGAGATACCTGTTTAATTTCAGCACAAGCCTTAATCATTATCCTTGGTAGGTTGAACATCATTTAGGAAAAAACGGGCTGTTAAAGACAGGTTTTTGATGAATTCATAGTAAAGAACCAACAGGGGGTTTAAAATACAGTTGTTGTCAGCAACTCCCGACCTGCCCCTCCCCTTGCATCTGACTCACTCCCCAAACGCCTTCAGGACTTTCGGGAATCAACAGTTACCCAAATTTCCATAGAGTTCTACAAACATTTCAAATTGTCCTTCGATTTCCCAGATATGATTATTGCAACTGGGCTAGCCGCCAGGCAATTATTAACTCATTGTCTTGTCTCTCAAACTCACAGACAGAAACTATTGGATTAGTTTCATACTACTTTCTCAATTCCAGACTGAATGTGAAAAGACTCTTTCTAACCTTTAAAAATGCAGCAATGGAATCAAAGCTGGGCTTTTCAGAGGCATATGGTAGGCCAATGTGGGAAACAGGATGCTGGACTAGATAGGCCTTGGGCCGGATCCAGCTGGGATGTTCTTATGTTCTGAACCAGTTCAGCCATGGAACCTTCATAATATTCACCACAAAGCCCTGAAGGAGCTCACTGGGTGAATCAACAAATGCTAATATTGCCTTTGAAAGCTGTTCAGTGTCAGGACAACCAGGGTTGGGAAATGGCCGTCTTTGGAGGCTTTGGGATGCCACAGGACTTCAATACGCTCCACAGGGTCACCACAATGGCCCCGTGGAGTCTCTTCCTCCTCCTTCATGTACAACATGTACAAACCCATTTCATGTACAAACCCATTTTTTTACCCAAGCCTTCTCAGGTTTTTAATTAAAAAGTACTGTTAATTTTATGGTTTTTAAATTACTGTATTGTTTTAACTTTTATATGTGTTATATGTTTAACTGTTTTAATTTTTATATGTGTTTTAATTGTTGTTAGCCACCCAGAGACGTAAGTTTGGGTGGGGTATAAATTTAATAAAATAACAACAACAACAACATCCAGCCTCCCTGCCAGCCAACTGAGAGTCTTGGGATTAACACCAATGGTGCTTTTTTTGCAGAGCCCCCAGCAATGAAAGTGACACACCAGGTGGGCCCTGATGGCCTTGAGATCCTCACCTGCCGGGCCCACGGCTTCTACCCCAAGGAGATTGATGCCACCTGGAGGAAGGACGGGGAGTTCTGGGAGCAGGAGACCTTCCGTGGGGCTGTTACTCCTAACTCAGATGGGACCTACCACATGTGGCTCAGCATTGAGATTGACCCCAAGGAGAGGGAGCACTACCGGTGCCATGTGGACCATGAAAGCCTTTTGGGACCACTGGACTTAGCTTGGGAGAAGCCTGGTAAGAAACTGCAGAGGATAGGAGAAGGGCTCCTTTGGGGGAGGGTGTGGCAGGTCCTGGAATATTTTCCCAGGGAGGGACCCTTGAGCAGCATCACAGGACAGAACATAACATAAGAACATAAGAAGATCCTTGCTGGATCAGGCCCAAGACCAATCTAGTACAGCATCCTGTTACTCATAGTGGCCCACCAAATGCCTCTATGAAGCCAAAACCAGGAGCTGAAGGCAGGCCCCCCTTCTGCTGTTGCTCCCCTGCAACTGGTATTTAGAGGCATGCATCCTGCACCTGAACCTGGAGGTAGTCTATAGCAACCCAGACTGGTAAGCATTGATAGATGTGTCCTCCATGCATTTGTCTAAGCCCCTTTTAAAGCAATCCAGGTTGTTGGCCATTACCACATCCCATGGCAGAGAATTCCTTAGATTAATTATGTGTTCTGTGAAAAATTCTTCCTTTTGTTGGTCCTAAATTTCCTGTCAATTGGGTTACAATAACCCATGTGGAGTCCAGAACATACTTCGGGTGTAAAGAAGGCTTGTGACTAGCAAGCGCCAGAACCTCTACCAATTTTGGGGGTTGTCTGATAAAAGCCATAGCAAAATCTGAGGGGGCAACAGGGAGCTAACTGAGAATGACGACAGACTTCTTATTCTTGAAGCATTAAAAGTTCCTTTTAAAGGCAGGGAGAGTTGCTCTGGCCGTGCTGCAAATGCAGCGCAGGCCTATTTTGCTTGCAAATGGGGCTGCGTGGCCCCCGTTTGGGAGTGAAATCACACCCTTATGTCTGACATCAGATGTGGGGGGCCTGTCTGAGGCAGCAAAGCACGGCTCCTGATTAGCGACAGCCTGGGTTCTTTGAACCTGTTCGCCCAATGGTGGCTCTGCCCTGGTCCTCCTGCCCGAAAAAAGAGAAACAGCTCGCTGGCCGTGATTGTGAGTCAAACAACTGGAGAGGGGGGAGAGAAATGTTTGGGGGGCAATGTCATACCCTGGCCACAGGTCTGTGAGCCTTGTGGGGCCCCTTGACCCTCTGTGCCTGGGGGCAGTTGCACCCCCTTGTCCAATGGACCGTACACCCCTAGTGGAGACAGCATTTGGCTCAACCCACAGCAGCCCTTGTTCAAGGATCTCTGCTGAGTCCTTGGAGACCAGCTATCAATTTAAATGTGTCTGTTCCATTCCAGGCTCAGTGCCCATGGGGATCATTGTGAGTGCCATACTCTGGGCTGTGGCTGCTGGTCTGCTGGTGGCTGGGATTGTCTTTTACGTCAGTAAGTAAACTGAATGCATTGGCTGGGCTGGGTGTGTGTGTGTGTAATATTCTGGGGAGGATCCCCACTGATTGAGGCCACTCACACAACCTCGGTAGGTGGCATGGGAGGCCTGGGGGGCGGGGGAAGGCAGGAGGTTGCTTGCCTTCCTCCTCAGATGAGTGGCAGCCACCTCAGGCTCTGCTGTGCCATGTGCCCGCATGAGAGGAGCCATGGTGGAGTCCAGAGCTGGGATGGGGAGGAGGAAGTCTTGCCACATCCCAGTGTGCCCTGTGCTGGCTGTAGAGTGGTTGCATTTCTGCTTGGCGAGGCCTCTCCTTCCCTCTGGCTCGCTGCCCAAAATGGTGGCGGGCCAGGGAGAAGCCCAGCTACCTGACAGCAATTGCAAAGTCAATAGTCTGCCAAGGTTTGTTCAACCTCAGAAAAATGATGAGTTAAAAGTTCGGGCGCCACAGGTCTGGAGCAGCTGGTTCCCGGCGCTTCTGAAGACACAAGAACCCAGGCAGCTCCTGTCGTGAGAATGCCTTCAGGGAGTTCTGGCATCGGTAGCTGATACCCCCGAATTTGGTGGTACCCACAATTCCACCCTCCCTAAATGATATTCTTAATATAAACTTCTTATTCAAAGTATAAAGATCAGCATAATATTTTCTAGGGCTGTGAATGGCTGATCTCGATCAAGACCACTATTGCATTGTGCTAATGATGCAGGAGTTAAATCGGTATCGGTTTGATACATCAGAGGTGGGGGCTAATCTTTAGCGTAGATCCAGCTTCTGTGGCAGCCAATTTCACTGGTGGTGTTTGAAATCCCCACCTTTACTGGCCTGCTCTAACCCTATAATGCTGCAGGACATCATGATATGGCATCCTTTTCTGGTTCATTACTTGTGTGCGTGCGGTGGGTGGGGGGAGCGGAAATGGCAGCACTCTGCACTGCAGCCCTACAGGAGGTAGAGGCTGGTGACATTTGGTTTCTGTCTGTTACATATCTGAGTTTATGGCCTGAGTTATCCTGAAAATTCAGAACGGCCCAGAAATGGATACCAGCTTACAAGGTACCCTGTGTGGGGCCCACGCTCTCTGGAAGGAGTGGTACTAGGAAAGATCTGGGCTTTTCTGGTTCCCATGGAATTCCATCTGTGGTCGGAAGGTTACTATGATGCTTCATAAAACCTGAAGGCCTCTGTAACTCTGCAACGTATGGGGGGATTTGGTAATGCACAGATCTACCCCCTTGCTGTGTTGGAAGTAAAGGATTCTGCGCTGTCTCATGTCTAAATGACAGAGGGGGACAGATTACAGAGTAAGAGGGCTAGAGGGGTCAAGACATTGGTCATCCCATCTCTACTGCTCTGACACTATCCCTTTGATATGTAGATTGCTAATCTCAGGGACTTCCTTCCTTCCTACCACTTCCTCTTCCCTTTCTTCTCCCTTGCAACACCCATGCTCCTCTCTCCCTGCACCATGTGTGCAGAGATACAGAAACCATCCCTCTGCATCCAGCTAGCTAGCTAGGTTAGAGATCCTATCTCTCCACTTTACTATATAGAATGGAGTTCTCCAATAAAGACTCCTTATATTGATTTGAAACTATAAACTGGCTCCAAGTTTATTTTACTCTCAGCACACACACATGCCTATGCAGACTCCACTGTGTTTTGCCTCTGTGCACTCTGCTGTAATAGAAGAGTATCTCTTACCAGAGAGAATTCCCAACATGCTGCAGGATCCCATCCCATAGGTATCCTCTCATGAGGTATGAAAGAAGACATTGTTTGCATTTCTGAAATAACAGAACCATATGGCACTTTACAAAGTGTGGTTTTGGTTTCCCTGGTTCTTCCAACTAGTTACTGCATTGTCGGAGCCAAACTGTGGAAAGGCCTTGTCTGGTTTTAAAAACTGGAGGATGAATTGCTGTCATAATCATAATCATAATAGACAAAAAAGAAGAAAAGGAAATACATCTTAAAAACTCATTTTAAAATTAGTTAAAAATCAAATCAAATCTGAAAACCAAAATTTAAAAGGCCTGGGTGAACAAAAAGGTCTTTATCTGGCATCTAAAAGAACAAAGTGAGAAAGCCAGGTGTGCCTCACTGGGGAGACTATTTCATAAACAGGGTGCAACCACTGAAAAGGCCCTCTCCCTGGTAGCCACCTGCCTCACTTCGTTTGGCAAGGGCATACAGAGGAGGGTCTCCAAAGAAGATCTTAAGGTTCAGGTAGGACACATGGAGCAAGGCATCATATTTATAGCCAGACACGAGAGTATCTTAGTTATACATGCTCATTGACAAATATAGATATGTGGGTTGGGGAACCCCCAGGGACATCTTTTCAGGAGGCTTCACAGGGAAAGAGAATTTGTCAGAAACCAACCCTCCCCTCATATTAATGGAAATCATTGGTTTACTGGTGGTGGAGGGTTAGACTGCTTGTTGGCCATTCTTCTCTTTCCTTGATGTCTAGCTTGGAGTAGGGACTGTTCTCTACAATTGTGCTGGGGTTCAGATGTGCTTGTTGCAGGCTGATTCTATTTGAATTCGAATAGAATAGGTCAGTTTCAATTCAAATTGAACCTGAAAATTTGATTCATGCACATCCTTAGCCTATTCAGGCTGGCCTATCTCATGGGTGGGGGTGCTGCAGGAAGTGATCCCCTCCTTGATAATTTTGGTGCTCCCTTACCCTGTTGGCTTCTCCTCCTTGTGCATTGCCAAATCAGCTGGAAGCAAAGGATTCTGGGGCTTGTGGTTCTCAAGAGAGATGATTACATCGATTGGCAAAAATCTCTCTCTCCATCCTAGAAAATGGCCAGGCCAGCCGCTCACTGAGTTAGTTTGCTTCTACCTTTGCTTCTGTCTGGCTCCAGCAAATTTCTCATCAGCCTACAGAATCCAGAGATGTGCACAACAACCACCACCACATATAGTAAAGGGAACTAAGTTTGCATAACTGTAATGCTCAATTCAGCCTCTCCCCATCCCATGGTAATGGACATAGTCCAATCCTGGATCCCTGGGCTCTGGCAAAGTATACCCAGCATCTGTCCAGAGTGTTGTACAGTGAAGGAAATAAGTATTTGATCCCCTGCTGATTTTGTCCGTTTGCCCTCTGACACAGAAATGACCAGGCTATAATTGGAATGGTAGGTTTATTGTAGCTGTGAGAGACAGAATAACAACAAACAAACCCTCAAAAGTCCAGTGCCCAAAAGTCAGCGATGGATTTGCATTGTAGTGAGGGAAATAAGTATTCGATCCCTTCACAAAAGATGTCTTAGTACTTGGTGGCAAAACCCTTGTTGGCAATCACAGAGGTCAGACGTTTCTTGTAGTTGGCCACCAGGTTTGCACACAACCCAGGAGGGATGTTGTCCCACTCCTCTTTGCAGATCCTCTCCAAGTCAGAAAGGTTTCGAGGCTGATGTTTGGCAACCTGAACCTTCAGCTCCCTCCACAGATTTTCTATGGGATTAAGGTCTGGAGACTGGCTGGGCCACTCCAGGACCTTCATGTGCTTCTTCTTGAGCCACTCCTTTGTTGCCTTGGCTGTGTGTTTTGGGTCATTGTCATGCTGGAATACCCATCCACGACCCATTCTCAATGCCCTGGCTGAGGGAAGGAGGTGCTCACCCAAGATCTGACGGTACATGGTCCCGTCCATCGTCCCTTCGATGCAGTGAAGGTGTCCTGTCCCCTTAGCAGAAAAACACCCCCAGAACATAATGTGTCCACCTCCATGTTTGACAGTGGGGATGGTGTTCTTGGGCTCATAGGCAGCATTCCTCCTCCTCCACACACGGTGAGTTGAGTGGATGCCAAAGAGCTTGATTTTGGTCTCATCTGACCACAACACTTTCGCCCAGTTCTCCTCTGGATCATTCAGATGTGCATTGGCAAACTGCAGACGGGCCTGTACATGTGCTGCCTCGAGCAGGGGGACCTTGCGGGCACTGCAAGATTTCAGTCCTTCATGGCGGAGTGTGTTACCAATTGTTTTCTTGGTGACTATGGTTCCAGCTGCCCTGAGATCATTGACAAGTTCCCCCCGTGTAGTTCTGGGCTGCTTTGTCACCGTTCTCATGATCATTGCAACTCCACGAGATGAGATCTTGCATGGAGCCCCAGACCGAGGGAGATTGACAGTTGTTTTGTGTTTCTTCCATTTGCGAGTTATTGTGCCAACTGTAGTCACCTTCTCACCAAGCTGCTTGGCGATAGTCTTGTAGCCCAGTCCAGCCTTGTGCAGGTCTACAACCTTGTCCCTGACATCCTTCGACAGCTCTTTGGTCTTGGGCATGGTGGTGAGTTTGGAAGCTGAGTGATTGCTTGCTTCTATGGACAGGTGTCTTTTATACAGGTACTGTAACAAGCTGGGATTAGGAGCACTCCCTTACAGAGGGTGTTCCTCATCTCAGCTCGTTACCTGCATATAGTGAAAAGACACCTGGGAGCCTGAAATCTTGCTGGTTGATAGGGGATCGAATACTTATTTCCCTCACTACAATGCAAATCCATCGCTGACTTTTGGGCACTGGGCTTTGGAGGGTTTGTTTGTTGTTATTCCGTCTCTCACAGC
Source organism: Hemicordylus capensis (assembly GCF_027244095.1). NCBI lineage: Eukaryota > Metazoa > Chordata > Lepidosauria > Squamata > Cordylidae > Hemicordylus > Hemicordylus capensis. The sequence continues at coordinate 231,515,772 of NC_069658.1, read as the reverse complement.
TACAATAAACCTACCATTCCAATTATAGCCTGGTCATTTCTGTGTCAGAGGGCAAACGGACAAAATCAGCAGGGGATCAAATACTTATTTCCCTCACTGTATCTGCCACTGTGGGACAGGACAAGTAGAAGATCTTCCATGTATGATTTAAAATTATTATTCATTTTTAATACCTAAAGTGTATGCACAGCTCAAACCTAATTTGGAAGGATGGTAGATGAGTGGAATAATAGAAAGGAAAAGGGATGTGGGGTTCTGGGAATCTCTTTCTCACAGAGCATATAGAAATACAAATTTGCTTATTTTCTTGTATTTGCAGTAAGTTGCTGGAAGTCTTGCATTACTGTCATGGGTAAGTGGAGTATGCAAGGGGTGAGCTACCATCTCAGAAATGGGGAAACATGCAACAGACTCTGTGGAGAAGGTGCTTTCACAAGTAGCAAGTGCTCAGAAAGCTTGAGGGATCTGCTTCCCTGTGGGTTGCTAGGAAGAGAATGAAGAAGCATCTCACTCAAGAGTTGGGCATGGACCGTCTCTGGGGTGCAGGGGGTCCCTTTCAGTGGTGACTCTTTGGTTCTGTCTTTGCAGAGAAAAGGCAGCACGATGTTTCCAGAGCAACCCGAGAACCAGCAGCATTGCCAGGAGAAAGGAGCCCTTTCCTCCCCTCACAAGTGCACACTGACCATCTACCCAGCATCTGTGGAGAGCCTCATCACTCTCTGCATAGGAGAGGCATATATAGCATGGTTGCAGAGGACACCCCAACAACTGGATTTCAACAAGAGGAGGTGGGACAGAGAAGCTCCATCTTGCCATTCTCCTCGCATCGCCTCCGATCATATTCTCTTCTGCCTCCTCCTCCTCCTGGAATTGCAGGGGGACAACTGAGGTGCCAGGCCAACGTACATAAGAAGAGTTTTTCAGTGTAACATAGTCAAATATAAGCTGCCAGGGAAGACTGGCGATGTGGGTGGGGGGGCAGTTAATATATGATTGGTGCAGGTATTTTGGCCTCACGGTGGGGCCGATCTCCCTCTCAAACGGGCCCAAGCAGCCTCGTTTGGGAGGGAGATTGGCCTGCGCTGCACTGGCAGCGTGGTTGGAATGGCTCTCCCTGTTGGAAGTGAAGGACTATGCACTGTCTCTTGTCTCAGTGACATAGGAGGACAGACTAGTGAGTCAGAGGGCTAGAGGGTCAAGACACTGGTCATCTCTTCTCTGCTACTCTGACACTATCCCTTTGATATGTAGATTGCTAATCTCAGGGACTTCCTTCCTTCCTGCCACTTCCTCTTCCCTTCTTCTCTTCCCTTGCTTCTACCTTGCAACATGCAAGCTCCTCTCCCCTGCACCATGTGTGCAGAGATGCAGAATCCATCTGTATCCAGCTAGATAGATAGATTAGAGATCCTATCTCCTTCCTTTCCTATCTAGAATGGAGTTCTCTAATAAATACTACTTATATTGATTTGAAACTATGAACTGGCTCCAAGTTACTTTACTCTCCGCTTACACGCATGCCTAACTAAATTCCGCTGTGTTGTGCCTCTGTGCACTCTGATATAATGAAATAGAGTTTCTCTTACCAGAGAGACTTCCCAATACTCTCTGCCTTTAAAGGCAGGGAGAGTTGCTCCGGTCTGTGCTGCCCAACGCAGCGTGGACTGATCTCCCTCCCAAACAAGGCTGTGCAGCCCCCAAACGAGGCTGCGCAGCCCCATTTGGAAGGTAGACCATGCCCCACACCTGATGTCAGATGTGGGGGCAGCCCCCTGCATCTGACATCAGATGCCAGGGCGTGGGGCCAGCCTTGCTCTGTACCTGAGAGTTAGTAGTTGTAGAACAGCATAGCCTAAATGTATATAAATAAATATAAATGTATATAAACCAGGATTCAGAGTCTACACAGTCTGCTCATATTCAGATTTCATGCAGTTTGCTCATGCAATCCTGTTTCTCTCATACTCACACCCGTGTTGGGGAGATGGCCAATCTCTCAAACTACAGTGCACTAGACTTAAAGTAGGTTCAATAAAATGGCACCTGTGTCCCCAGATTTCGATGTCAGCTGAAGAGGTGCATAGCAAAGTGTGTATCGATCTTTATAGGTCTCCTCCAGTGTCTGGGGATTAGGCAAAACCAGAAAAATGGATCCTGCTGGCAGAATCTGGCTGCTGAGATCATCTGGGGAGGTCCGGCTGTGGTTGCTACCAGCTCGGTTGATGGTGACTCGGAACCGGGCCTTTTCTAGCGTTTCTTATCTTAGAGAGCGCCTTCTTCTGCATGATCCCCACCGCACATTAAGGTCATCTGAGGAGGTCCATCTCCAGTTGCCACCGGCTCGTCTGGTGGCGACTCAGAGGCAGGCCTTCTCTGTAGCTGCTCCTGGGCTGTGCAATGCACTCCCGGCAGAAATTCGTAATTTGAGATCATTGCTGTCTTTCAGGAGAGCCCTTAAAACCTATCTGTTTGGCCTGGCCTTCCAGGGTTTTTAAACTACTGTAAACGGTTTTTAATTGTTTTAAATGGTTGCTCTGGTTTTCCAGGGTTTTTAGCTGTTTGAATGTTTAATTGGTTTTATTCTGTTTTTATCGTTTTGATTTTAATTGTTGACAGGTTTTAATTGTTTTTTTTTTTCTGTTGTAAACCACCCTGAGCCATTTTGAAAGGGTGGTGTATAAATCGAATAAAAAATAAAAATAAAATAAAATAAATAGAGTTCCCCGGGACTCTACAATGCGCTCCCTAATGAAACAAGCAGACTAACCCTCCACCACCAGTAAACCAATGTTTTCCATTACATATGAGGGGAGGGTTGGTTTCTGACCATTTCCCTTTCCCCATGCAGCCTCCTGAAAAAATGTCCCTGGGGGTTCCCCAACCCACATCTCTGTATTTGTCAATGAATGTATATAATTAAGATACTCTCATGTCTGACTATAAATATGGTGCCGTGCTCCATATGTCCTACATGAACCTTAAGATCTTCTTTGGAGACCCTCCTCTGGATGCCCTTGCCAAATGAAGTGAGGCAGGTGGCTACCAGGGAGAGGGCCTTTTCAGTGGTTACTCTGAATGTTTTTAAGAAGGACCTGATAACATACCTGTTTAGCCAGGCTTTTGGTCTATAGTTTTAACGCTACAGGTTTTAGAGTTTTTATTTGTATTTTAAATTGTTTTAATCGTGAATGTTTTAATGGTTGTTTTTAGATTGTGAACCACTCTTGGGGACATGTGTATAGAGTCGTATACAGATATGCTAAATCAATAAATAAAATTATGCCAATGAAAACTGTTTACATTAATAGGGAAGATACACCACAGAGAGCAGTTCTGGGCTTTGCCACCTCAGCTCTGGGACAAACATGACCTCCGAGAGATTCTCTGCAGTGTGCTCTCTCCCTCCCTCCCTCCCTCCCTCCCTCCCATTATCTTACATATTCCCTGCAGCATTTCTTCCCAACAACCCTAGCTGTTAAAGCCCCCCTCGCTCTTGGTCTGTGGCCTGGATGCCACAGCTGTTCCTGCTGTGGTTACATTATACCTCTTCTCAGCAAAAACTTCTTAGCATAGCCGCTTCAAGAACTGAAGCAGCCGGAGGCTTCACCCTAGGTCACCACAGCACGCACACTTCTAGTTTCAGAAGCCAGCGCAGCCACCCACTGAACTCCATGCCTAGGGATGATCCATGTGTGCTACGGGGTGGGGATCTGGGGGTGGCCGTCTCCCTCCCTCCGCAGTGCCCTGAAGGAGGAAACGTTTCCTCCAGGTGAAGATGTGGCTGCCTGGCTGGCCCCTCTGCCTGCTCTTGGGGGCAGCTGACCTGCGGATCTGGTGAGTGACTCCAAGGGCTGAAGACCCCCCTCTGCTGGGGAGGAGAGGAGGATCCAGCCAACTGCCAGGGGAGGGATGTTTAGAGCATTTCCTTCCTAGTTGGGGGTGGGTGGGGGGAGAGACCCCTCTCAATAGCTGCTGCTTAGTGGGCCACAGCTGGCTGCTTCACCCAGGTGCCAGGAGGGAGCCCCTCTGCTTAAGGATGTTGGCCTTGGGCCAAGAAGTGAAGATGGGTCCTTTCTCTCCCCCCACCCCCGCCACCTTTGCTGCAGAAAAACTGTAAAGATGTGATGGGAAACAGTGTTCCCTCTAACAGGGATTCCCAGATGTTGTTGACTACAACTCCCATAATCCCCAAGCAAAGGTGATTGCAGCTGGGGATGCTGGGAGTTGTGGTCAACAACATCTGGGTATCCCTGTTAGAGGGAACACAGGTGGGAACAGAGGTACATCTAGGTAATTTTGGAGCCTGGCCCTAAAGGCCTTTGGAGGCCCCCTCTCCCCTGCAAATTAAGTATCATCATCCTTAGCTGGATGACCACACCACCTGGGACAGACTAAAGAGGTTTTGTGGGGGCCCCAGGGGCTGTGCAGGCCCTGGACTTCGGCCCCAAAGTCCAGGGGTAAGAGTGCCTCTGGGTGGGAAACAAAACATTCTGTTAGGGCCAGCAGGATCACAAAGTCTGACAGGTGGCTCCTCTGGCCCCAGGATGTTCCTTGGCCAATGGCCAGCTGGCCCCAAGCCAGGCCCCTGTGCCTAGTCTGAGAGGCAAGGGGGCGGTCCCAGTGCCAAGAACAGCACCTGCCACAGCCCTGACAGGGTTTCATTTCCCCTATTAGTGGTTGGTGGAATCACTGAAAGGGAGCTCCTTTCTCTGGGTGGCTCACTGCCCTGGCTGGGTGTAGGAGGAAGCAAGGGGACACCCTGGCCGAGGGGGAGCCTTGGAAGACAAACTTTTTTTTGAAGACAATTTTTTTTAATCAAACCAACAAACTACCAAAGCATACAGTATGTTACCATAGCACAATTATGTACAAAGGATCTGTTTTTACATTGTATATATGTATATATACATAGATTAACAGACATAAGGTCGGAGAACAACTGAATTGTGAGGAATGTGTCAACAATAATGTAGCCAAGGGGAAAAGGGTTTAAAACAAATCAGGTGATCGGGTGCGTCACATCTAGGGACCATTCCCACAACTTGTTCTATTGCCTTTTGGAAGAGGTATATTTGTCTGTCTGCACATAACCATACATTCTCTTCCAGAAAAAACTCACTGTCTTATCCACGTGTATCTCTTGGTCATGTCTTACTTCCCCATTCCTATGCAGGAACATAGCGTAAATGGCATCTAGGTTCACTAGCCGGATTACACAGGGGTGAACATTCCAGTTCCTTGACATGAGAGCACCCGTCCCATTCCGTTTCCTTGAGGGCTTTTTCCTGGGACCCCGAATAGTGGTTCTATCACTCGAACCAGAGGTTAATTCTTCCCAAGTCTGTTTTTCCAAAACAGGCCACTCTAATATCTCGCTTACTCTATGCCACGCTGCCTTGGCCACCACACACTCCTTTAAGAAGTGTGAGAGGGTTTCCTTGAATGTTGTGCCCAGCTCACTGGCATTTTTCTGGCAGGTGATTCTGGGACACTCCTGTTGGTCCTCCGGGAGTCATGCTTTAGTCGCATTAAGCATTAACATTTGGTGGTATAAGCGCCGCCTCATTTCCCACATATGAAAGGGGACCTCCCCCCCCCCTTAAACAGAGCTGTAGGCCTATCAGGCTGCAACAGGTACTGTGATGTGTGGCATTTGTGGCATTTACGTTCTAAAGCGGGTTTGAAAAAGGCTTCTTCCAGAATCCCCATATAAATTGTTTTCCTTAGCTGCTTGACCGAGGAGGATCTTTTAAAGAGATCCAGCACAACCTTCCATTTCTTTAATGTAAATAACTGATCTCTCAGGAAATCTGGATGGTTCCCTTTCAATGCTTGTGTGACGTTTCCCTCAAATTTCCCTTTCTCCCACCACGCCTTACCCCATATTGATTCCCGCCAGCACAGGGCGAAGAGCAAAACACAAGTCCTCTGCAAGAGGTTGGACGTGTTACAAACATTCACAAAAATCCAGTTTCCAAAACTGTAAGACATAAATCCAGTCACAAAATAGGGCTGCAGGGCCGGCAGAGGCACTAGACCTTCCCGCTCGACCTCCTTAAAGTCTGCCACACCGGCCAACGGGAAGGACGCCATATGCCATACTAGATGGAAGACTTGGCTTTCAATTCTATGAAGGAGATCGAGCAGAGGAGGGTAGACCACTGCCAGGTTGTGCACTGGGGTTATCAGGTAAGTTTGGACGTAAACTGCTTTCTGGTACATGGTAAGGTTCCATTTTTTCCACATGGAGATTTTTAGCATCACTTTTCCTTCCCATTCTGTCCAATCCCCCCCCCCCCGATTTTTCCTTAATCCCAAATTCAGTCCCCAAGATGTTCACTGTATCTGCCCACTCTAGTTCAGGCTCCGGGGGCCCTTTGCTTTTACATTCAGAGATGGGCAAGCATGAAAGCCTTTGCTGTTCGGGGTCCATTTTAATAAACACACTTTTATCGGCATTCAGTTCTGAATATGACCTTGCCATATTCACAGAAAAGGCCTAATATATCAGAGATTTCACATTCTTCTGATACCAGCAAGGTAACATCATCAGCATGAGCCACAAATTTTACTCTAAACTCAGAGATCGGTTCTGATGGAACAGGTGATTCAGCCATCCCATCACTTTCCCTCTTCCTCTTCCCCAGGAAAACTTCACGGGGCAGAGAGGGAGACCAAGAGCCCTCTCAGTCGGGGTTCTCTCTGAATTTTGATCAGAATCGGGTCTAGAGCAAAGACATAGAATAATGGACTCAGTGGGCACCCTTGGCAAACCCCCGAGTGCAGAGCAATCGGGTCACCCTGCTAACCGTTAATCTGCGGCGTCACCGTCACGTTTGTATAAAGTAGCTATATACAGGTGACGAAAAGGGGCAGTATACCCTTAGCTTTCAATAATGTCAATAGGTGATTATGATTCATTTTATCAACGGCCTTAATTTGGTCCCATAGGAGGAGATGACCTTTCCAGCTCTTGTTCTGGATAGAGCAAAAAAAAAACTCCCTCAGCAGACACAAAGAGTCTGTTATCTTTCTTCCCGACACGGCGCTTGTCTGTAAGCTGTGGATCAATTTGAGAGCCACTTTTACCAGTCTGTTATTTAATGTTTTTTGCAAAGATCCTATAATCAATATTTGTGAGGGTTATCGGCCTCCAGTTCTGTGGTAGAATGGTGTCACCTTTCTTAGGGAAAAAGATTAAAAGGCCATCCCCAAAGGACTTACTCAAATGACCATTGTCTAGGATGAAATTAAAGAGTTTTACTAAGACCGGCAACAGCAGGTCTGCATAAACCTTATAGAAGATCCACGTAAGGCCATCAGGGCCCAGAGTGGATGCACTCTTCCCCCTTGAGATAACCTCTCTGACCTCTTCCATCATCACTGGCTGAGTCAGAGAGTCCTTTTCTTCTTCAGTGAGGGAATAGCCAAGACCATGTTTACTCAGACCACAGAAACTATTTAAATAAGATTGAATGCCATCTACAGAAATATCTTTCAGTGCATACAGGTTTGTATAAAACTGAGCCATGATCTTTACCATATCGCGAGGATTAACCTCTAATCAGGCGCGGAGCCAGCCAAACGGCGGCCTGGGTCCAGGCCCGCTCAGCGGCCCCCTTCATATATGCTCGTGCGTGTGACATCATGCACACGGGGGTGTGGCTCGGGTTCCAGAGGAGCCCAGAGTGAACTCCCTCCCTCCCCCCTGGGCTACCAAGAGCCTGAACAAATGAGAAGAACTCCCCCTCTCCCACACAACTCCCCACTTCCATGCCCGGGCAGCCAAGAGCCCGGGCGAATTCTTTGCCTGTTATTTCAGGCAGCGCCGGCTGCCCGATAGGATGTTTTCCAACATCCTATCAGGCAGCCGACGCTGCCTGAAATGATAAGCTGAGAGCTCGCTCAGGCTCTCAGCAGTCCGGACCACGCCCCTTTGCATGTGATTCACATGCAAAGGGTGTGTGGCCTGGGCTGCCGAGAACACAAGCGAGCTCTCAGGCTGTTATTTCAGGCAGTGTCAGCTGCCTGATAGGATGTTTTCCCCTTTCTCTCCCTCCAGAGAGGGAGAGAAAGGGAAAAATATCCTATCGGGCAGTCGGCGCTGCCTGAAATAACTGGCAGATTGTTCGCCTGGGCTCTTGGCAGCCCGGGCATGGGAGCGGGGAGTTCACTCTGGGCTCCTTTGGAGCCTGAGCCACGGGGCTTTGGCGGCCTTTTTCTTTGGTGGCCTGGGTTCTTTGAACCCGTTCGCACAATGGTGGCTACACCCCTGCCTCTAATGGACTATTTCCATCCAATCGCAAGCCCTGAAATGTTAGTGTAGATCTATGCGTCTTATCCTTTGCCCACTCCCCCTTTGCAACTATAGGACCTTTAAAATGATATAGTTTGCTTTCCAGAAGTTTGTGCCGCAGCTCGTTTTGAAAAGTCCTGATTTTCTCCTTGCAGCGGTGGTGTGATTCCATGTTGAAGGGTTCCTCCTTGTTCATCTTATCAGTAATCCACAGCAGTTGGATGACCGCTTTCTGAGGATCTTTAACCTCTTTCCTATATGCCTGACTAGTAATTGTTTTAGTGTGGTGACCCACCCTCTTTTTCAGTGTCAATCTTGGGGTCACTCTCTATCTCTTGCTCTGATGCATATAACAAACACTGGAGATGGAGTAAGTGCTGCAACCCTGTTGCACTGAAAGCAGTTAGACTGGGGTGGGTGGGTGGTGCTTTGACATCCAAGAAGTGGCAGGATGTGGAGAAAAGGAGGATGCAAGGTGCCTGGAAGGGTTGAATTGGGTTCTTCATCGTTCTTCTACCAGAAGGGCCCTGAAGTCACCTCTTCTGACCTATGGAAGGGCTGGCCCTGAAGAATACTCTGGCCTCTCTTTGCCCCTTCTGTCCCCTGGGGACTGCAAAGATCTACCTTCCCCACCCCCCAATTCCTTTTGCCATTCTATATTCTATCCCCATTCCATATTCTACCCCCACCAAGCCCCCACTTCCCAATTCTCCCTCCCTGCTCCAATGGCTTCTTCTACCCACTTGCTATCCCCACTCCCCATTCTCTCAGGTGTCTTGACAATTTCCCTCTTTTCCTCCCTCCCATTTTTTGCCTGGGATTATTTATAGATACCTTCCCTGAACTCACAAACAAACCCTCCCCCAACTTTCTAAACAGTTGTGGTGGTAGGGGCTATTGAGGTCTTTGAAGAACAGTGGTTTGGGGTTCCCTAGGCTGCACGTCCCCTTAACTCTGCCCTTCTCTCTTCCTTTCTAGGCTCCTCCTGGCACTCCCTATGCCATTTCTACCTGGGGGTCTCAGAGCCCATCCAGGGTCTTCCCTGGTTTACTCAGGTGGTATTCGTGGATGATCAACTCATCACTTGCTATGACAGCAACACAAGGAGGGACCAGCCTCAAGTCCCCTGGGTGGAGAAGGCGGAGGATTCCCGGTTCTGGGAGTGGGAGACCTATTATGCTCAGGATGCTGAGTTCTTCTTCAGAACAAGTTCACTATTTCCCAAAGTTGTAGGCAAAGATAAATGCAGAAATGCGTAGTAATGATCGTCCATTCTGTTATCCGAAGCTTGTAGAGATAGTAATTCTTACGTTTGTAAGTCCTTGACATAAAGAGATGTGTAGTAATAATAATCCATTCTGTTATCTGGAGCTTGTAATAATAATTCTTCTTTCACTAGTAAGTCCTTAAAAACGGTCCGGATATTCAGTGTTTTTTGCCGAGGCTTCCTCACGAAGGACTACAGAATAAACGTGTTATCATCAATACTATAATAAACAATCACAGTCCTTCATATTGATTTAGCTAGACTGTTATTTTTACTACTTTCATTATTCTGTGCTCTGGGCAATTTTGGACATTTTCTAGTTTCTTTGAAATATGTTTATTTAAAGAGTTTAAAGAATTATTTAAAGAATTTAAGATATATATATATATATATATATATATACACACAAGTATAATGATTTAATCTCTGAATTTGCATGTTTATATATAATTGCTGTTAGCACACGGTTTGTTGTTGGAATTGGTTTGTTCTTGACATGTGTGGCCCTTTTTGTTATGAGTTCTTCTTCAAGCAGGACCTGGTGATCCTGTAGAGTTGCTACAATCAGCATGGAGATGAGTAAGGGGAGAGGGACAAGGTGCTGCACCCCAACATTCCTCTCTTTTCCCAGGGAAAGGAGACGAGGAGAGGCAAGTGCTGGCAGGAAGGGAAAGGGGAAGTTCCTCCCCAGGAAAGCATTTGACTGCAGTCAAAATGAGGAAAGTGAAGTGGCAGGTATGCCTCCCTTTTCATGCCTCCAGAGGAACGGCCAAGAACGGGGTCTTGATGGGTGCTTGTTTCCACGTGTGGGATGGGGCTTGTGGGGAAGAATGAATAAGCTCGTAACCGGGGATGAGATGGTGCAGCAAGCCATCCAGTTCCAGTTGATGCATAGTCAATGCATGTTCTGGTGGGCGAGGAACCTCTCCCTCCCTTGGATAAAGGTGGAAGTGCTGCTAATTCGCTTTCTTGTGGACGGGAGGGGAGGGGAGGCAGGGCCGGTGCTAGGGTTTTTTGCGCCCTAGGCGAGATCACCTTCTGCCCCCCCCCCCCCGGCCAATCATATTTGAAACACAGATGTATTATAGGAAGAATGAAAAGCACAGAATTTGACATTGTTAATTTATTTTTTTAAAATTGTGAAAACAAGTCATAAAACAATTTCTGATTTATTTTCTCAAACAGAACACAGTTTTAGCACAGAAATCACTTTGAAAAATGTTAAATGTGATGCTGAAATTTAAGTCTCTTTAATGTTTCAATTTCAAGCAAATCAAAATCTTATTTTACGTGCCTTTTCCTTTGCAAATTTTGTTAACAGTTCCTTCAGGTCAAGTGCTGATGCTTCAGCATGTTCGATTGATATAGTTGCCAAACCAACTAGTCTCTTTTGGAGCATAGTTGAGCGTATGTGTGTTTTTAGAAGTTTGAGTTTTGAAAAACTGCGTTCACCACTTGCCACTGACACTGGAAGTGTGAGAAGGATCCTAAGAGAAACAAAAACATTAGGCACACTATTCTGGATTTTGTGTTGTAGTATGAAGAGAAGTACTTTTTGTGGTGGCATAGACTCTGGAAGCCTTTGAGCAACTTCGAGCAATAAAAAACAGAGTGGAGGGGAAAGGTAGAGGAGAGGAGAGAGATGTCTGACAAGGCCAGAATGAAGTGCCAAGTTAAAGAACAGCATTTACTTCCAGCTCACCAGACAGATTTTTTCTTGCTGATGTTCTTTCTTGGATAGGAGTACTGCAACTACCCGGACTTTAGTTCTCTGGCTAGTGGCACAGACCAAGCCATCCATCCCTCAAAGGAATGAGCAGTTGGAGAAGAATTATTTCTGGCAGGGAGGAGGGAATCAAGATCACTGAAGCTGCTCATTCTATGGCTGATGATTGGGGTCAGATTGATTTAGCCACCCCTTACCAATGTAGCACTGTCAAGTCCTCACCTGGTGATCTTGTCCATCTCTTTAAACACCTTGAAGCAGCAGGATAGTCTGTAGCTACTGCTTCTATAAACCATGTAAAGGCTAGAAAAGTATACTTCCTGCCTGAAGGTTTCTTTATAGCTTTCAAAGGGCTAGCATCATAACGTAAGGCATCACTAATTAGTTTAGTATTAAAAACAGAAATTCCTCTATAAGCACCAGTTTAAATGATATGGTTATTTATGAAGGTATGAATAGTTAAATTAAGTAGTTGTAAGCATTTTGGAAGCCAGCACAAACCAAAAACTCCAACATTAAACGAAGAGGGTCCACAGAGACAAAATGTGTGTCTAATATCTTCCTGTAACAGAAGTTTTCTCTATTTTATTTTTATAGTAAAATAAAATGAAGTGTGTGAAAATAAATACTATTTATTATAATAGACATTGTCAGTTTTCTAAAGATGACTTTTTGCAAGAATAAGTGTGTTTTTGAAATCGATTTAACATGGTAGTACAAGGAAAAAATGTCACTCTTTCCAGTAACCCCTCGCCAAGAAAACAAGATTATTTCATGCCTAATAGCTGTGCAGCACAAGCCTAGGTGTGTCTACTCAGAAGTTAGTCTCATTGTGTTCAAAACCCCAAGTAAAAACATTATAGAAGCAAACCAAGCAAAAGGAAAACTAATGTGTGCCATCTACATTGTCATTAGCTACATAACACACACAGCTATAGGTTACAGATACATGCATGTTCATTTTTAGACTGACACACTGGAAGCGGGAGGGGAGCAACACAACACACACACACACACCCCGAATCATCACTCACTCACTTTCACAGTCCTCCACCTCCATCCAGCAGGAGAAAGATAGCAAGTTATAAGCTATATCTCGTATTTGACACACGCCACCCCAGTCTCACAACTGGCTCTTGGATGCTGGAGTCCCATTTCTCGCTCTGCTCCCCCCACCCACGGCTGCAGTCACCAGGGGCTGGCAATGCGGTGGAAACGGGTGTTGCCCACCTGCGCACATGGGCTCTTCTCTCTCGCTCTCTCCCTCTGCCTCCTGGTGCCGCAGGAGGAAGCGGCGGTTGCTCCTTGCAGCTCTCTGGGCTTTCCCCCCTCCCCTCGCTTAGCCCGCTCCAAGCAGCCTGGGGGAGCCTCACACTGCGGGTGCCGCTCCTTCGCCGCTTGGGATTCCTCAGGAGGGAGGCAGGCAGGCAAGCAAGCAGCTCCTCCCCTCGCAGTCCACAAGCCGCTGCTCCCTCCCGGAGCGCGCGCGCTCTTTTGCGAGGCACGTTTCTCCCGCCGGCTCCGCTCGCGAGCGCCCAGAAACCAGCAAAGTCCCGGCGCATCTATAGCCGGTGCCCTCCTCTCCTCCTCCCCCATGCTTTTTATCACATGCCCAAGTCTCCAGGCGCCTCTGGCGCCGCTTGGTGCGCGCAGCCCTCTCGCCAGCCTGCCTACTGCCTACACTACACACAGCCAGTCCGCCCCCTCCGCCTGCCTGCACCACAACAGTGGTAGCGGTAGTTTTTACCCAAATCTGCTCGCGGCGGCGGGGGGCGGCGGGGGGGGGGGGCGGCAGGCTGGCCAGCGCAGCGCTCCCTCCATTTTGGCGCCCTAGGCAACTGCCTTAATGGACGCGCCAGCACTGAGGGGAGGGGAGGTGAGGTGAGGGGAGGTGACCAGCATTACCAAACCACTCTTCTTCAAAGACATCAATAGCCCCCACACCTGTTTAAGAAGTTGGGGGAGGGTCTGTTTGTGAGTTCAGGGAAGGTAATGGTGCAGCGGGGAAATGACTTGACTAGCAAGCCAGAGGTTGCTGGTTCAAATTTCCGCCGGTATGTTTCCCAGACTATGGGAAAACACCTATATCAGGCAGCAGCGATATAGGAAGATGTTGAAAGGCATCAACATCTCATACTGCGTGGGAGGAGGCAACGGTAAACCCCTCCTGTATTCTACCAAAGAAAACCACAGGGCTCTGTGGGTGCCAGGAGTTGAAATTGACTTAACAACACGCTTTACTTTACTTTGGGAATTTTAGTTGAAAAGGAAAAAGGAAAGGAACGATTGTGCCACTGAGTCGGTGTCGACTCCTGGCAGTATATAAATATTCATCGTATTTGTAGAAAGGTAGCCCTTTGAGGCAGACAGTGACATGTTCTCTGTAGCTCCAGAGGGGAGGGCTAGATATAACTGGCTTAAGTTACAGGAGGGCAGATTTTGTGTGAAAATTCGGAAAAATATATTTAACTATGTGACCAATCCATAGGTGGGCTGGAGTCTTCAAGGAGAGGCTGGACAACCCCGTTGGGTCTGCTCTAGTCCTGGCCTTCCTGCATCAAGGAGGGGGTTGGACTAGATGGCCTTGAAGGCTCCCTCCCGCACTGTGATTCTGTGATCCCAGGTTTGAGCTGCCATCCTTTTTTCTCCTTTGAGACCAACAGCAGGTTGCAGTGGAGCAATCTGCATCAGGGGATCATCCAAACATTGATTTTAAATATCCAACGTGCTGTCTTTCCAGTCCGTCTTTTAATTCACATTGAACACTCTTTAGCCTCCCTTAATATCTTTTCCAAAATGTAGCAGCAGGACCCAAATTTTAAAAAGGACTTCAGTGCATGTTTAAAAACTGATTTGAGAAACTAACACTAGGGGGCGTGCGTGGCATGGCGATTAAGGGTGAACTGTCCACTGGCTGGTGTTTTCGAATGCTGCCATACTTTCCAATGCCAGGCGGTGGCGGGTGGAGGGGTGGAGAGCGGCTCTTTCCTCTCCACCGGCCATTCCTTGGGAACTTCTGGCTTGTAAAGTGACGCGAACAACTGGGTTTGAAATGCGATGCCACCGAGGAGGAATGTGGAGCTCGATTTCAACACCTCTTAGGTCCGAGGATGGTTGCGCCTGAGAAACATGCATGACATGCTGGAGGAGGGGACTGGCAGTGAGCAGAGTGGCCGAGGACAAGATGTGTTGCGGGAGCCGCCTTCTTGTCCTGCTCCGACTGGACTCCCCAGAACCAGCAGGAGGAGGGGGACCTGTGTGTCTCCAGAGGTGCCCCTGGCCTAGGCAATATTGGAGCCTGGACCTAAAGGCCTTTGGAGCCCACCCACTGCAAGATAAGCATCAATTTTTTTTTAACCTACGGTTCTTGAGGGCACAAACCACACCGCACCCAGGACAGACTAAAGATGAGGGGGGGTGCAGGGGTGTGGAGGCCCTTCGCCCCGAAGTCCAGGGGTAAGAGCGCCTCTCTGTGTCTCCTTGCATTTAAACAAGAAAGAAAGAAATCCACCTCTTTGGCTGCTGGTTGCCCCTCTGTTTGCAGTGCTTGCTAGTCTCACTGTGTTTTGGGGGGGGGGGCAAAGCTGCTTTGAAACACCAGAAAATGTTTCTTTGTTTTGTAAACTCATTTACTGATGAACAAATCCATGATCTGAGATTATTTTGAGCTCCTTCTCAGTTTTGCTTTTGGGGTGGGTTATTTGGGAGACGGGGGTTGCTGCCATTATTCGTGGCAATTCTCAAACAAACATTTATTTTTATAATTATTTAAAACCACTATTTAAATTACAATGGGAGCTCTGTGAATGGGACACTGGGTACAGGGGTGCAGCTAGGGAATTTTGGACCCTGGACCTAATGGCCTTATGCCACCACCCCCCATGCAAAATAAGCATCCTTTCACTATATATGTACACACATGCATGTATGCACACACATATCATCTGGCTAATTTGTTCTTTTCAAGACCCACCTGGATATGCACATTTTAGACATTATAAAAGCACCTGCAGAAGAAACAACGTTTAGCAATCAAAGTCTAAGAGGAGGAATAGCATAGAATTTATTTGGGCATTTGCTTCCTGCTTTTCCACCTGCTACATAGTCTTTAGAGCAGCTTACAATATTAAACAAGCAGATAACAATAGAAATCAATGATGTTATGTAGCCATACTAGCTGGGGATAGGCAAGAACTTGTAATGCCCTTCTGTCTGTAGGGGTGTGCACGGAACCGGCTGGCCCGGTGCAGTTTGGGTGCAACCTGTACCCGAACCTGACTGGGCCAGTTCGGTCCGGCACCCCCGAAACTCCCCTCCCCCAGTTTGGTTTGGTCTGGGGAGTTTCGCTATTTTTTAAAAAATTAAGATTTTTAAAAAAACTTTATCCCTTTTGGGGGCCTTCCTAAAGGCTGGGGTGGGGGGTTTGCAAAGGTTCCCCCTCCCCCCACAAGCCTCTTAATTCACCGCCGTGGCCCATCCCGGGCTGATTTTCTGGCCAGTTCAGACCTGCAAACATCGTCATGGCGGCCATTTTAGAGGCTGCCACTCATGCTCAAATGGCCTCTGCAAGGTCCGGCATGGCCTAGGGCCTCACAGGGACCATTTCAGCATGTGAGGTGGCCCTTTTAAAATAATAATAATAATAATAATAATAATAATAATAATAATGGCCACCAAAGTTGCCCCGGCACTCTGGAACGCGCTTCCTAATAAAATGTCTCCCCTCTCTGAATGTTTTTAAGAAGGCCCTGGTAATATACCTGCTTAGCAAGGCTTTTGGTTGATAGTTTTAACGCTTCAGGTTTTAGAGTTTTTATTTGTATTTTAAATTGTTTTAATCGTGAATGTTTTAATGGTTGTTTTTAGATTGTGAACCACGCTCGGAGACATGTGTATAGAGTCGTATAGAAATGTGCTAAGTCAATAAATAAAATTATGCCAATGAAATCTGTTTACATTAATAGGGAAGATACACCACAAAGAGTAGTTCTGGGGTCTTGTGGGCCAGGCCTTGCCACCTCAGCTCTGGGACAAACATGACCTCTGAGAGATTCTCTGCAGTGTGCTCCCTCCCTCCCTCTCTCCCTCCCTCCCATTATCTTACAGATTCCCTGCAGCATTTCTTCCCAACAGCCCCAGCTGTCAAAGCCCCCCTCGCTCTTGGTCTGTGGCCTGGATGCCACAGCTGTTCCTGCTGTGGTTACGTTATACCTCTTCTCAGCAAAAACGTCTTAGCATAGCCGCTTCAAGAACTGTGCTGTTGTATATGCTCAGACATTAAGATACTGTGGGCGGCACACCCTAATTGTATCAGAAAAGAGGGATGGAGGGAGGCTCAGCTATTGTTTGTCTGCAGTTGGTGTAAATTGGCCCAGAAGGAGCAGCTTGGCTTCTCATCATCATCATCATCATCATTATTATTATTACATTTATATCCTGCTCCTTCTCCAAGGAGCCCAGAGTACTACATACTTAAGTTTCTCCTCAAAACAACCCTGTGAAGTAGGTTAGGCTGAGAGAGAAGTGACTGGCCCAGGATCACCTAGCAAGTACTATGGCTGAATGGGGATTTGAACTCGGGTCTCCCCAGTCCTAGTCCAGCCCTCTAGCCACTACACCACACTGGCTCTCTGCATATGGAACAGGGACCCACAGGGAGGAGACAGAGAAAACAAGCTTTGAAAACAAGTCCTCTGAGGGAAGGGTAGGGTATGTTTAACCTGGAGAATAGAAGTCTGAGGTGGGACATGATGGCAGCATAAAGAGGCACCTTTTGAAAGTGGTGATTCTCTTTATTGAGCAGGGGGAGAGCAACTGACCCTATCCATCCCCAGAGCAGCACCTCTCCAGTGGCTGTTGCTGGTATCTATCTTATTTTCCTTTTTGAGATTTTGAGCCCTTTGGGGGCAGGGAGCCATATTATTTATTTATATGTAAACCACTTTGGGAACTTTAGTGCTTGACTAACAAGCAGAAGGTTGCCAGTTCAAAACCCATTGCTGGTCTGTTTCCCAGACTATGGGAAAACACCTATATCGGGCAGCAGCGATATAGGAAGATGCTGAAAGGCATCATCTCATACTGCATGAGAGGAGGCAATGGTAAACCCCTCCTGGATTCTACCAAAATTCTGATCTCCTAAACAACCCACCCCAAAAGCAAAAGTGAGAGGGAGCTCAAAAATAATCTCAGATCATGGATTTGTTCATTAGTAAATGAGTTTACAAAACAAACATCTTTTGGTATTAACTTTCAATGCAGTTCTGCCCCCTACCCCCACAATACACCAGTACAGTGAGGACAGCATGCACTGCAATGAGAGGAGCAGCCACAGAGAGGTGCTCTTACCCCTGGACTTTGGGGCAAAGGGCCTCCACACCCCTGTCCCCCCAAATCATCTTTAGTCTGTCCTGGGTGCGGTGTGGTTTGTGCCCTCAAGAACCGTATCTTTTTTAAAAAATGATGCTTAACTTGCAGCGGGTGGGCTCCAAAGGCCTTTAGGTCCAGGCTCCAATATTACCTAGGTACATCTCTGGAGACACACAGGCAGGGGCATAACTATAATAGGGCAAGGGGAGACAGTTGTCTGGGGGCCCATTGCTTTGGGGACCCCCCAGAAGCAAGACACATGACTGACTCCCCCAGCCGCGCACCCACCCGGGCTTCCTTCAGTTGTATTCATCCTCCAGAACTGATGTGGGTGTTCAGACCTGGAGCTACCAGAACAGCATGTCTTTCTCTGGTGCCATTTAATGACTTGCATTGTCCACAATTGCTCACCGCCCTCTGGCACTACTTCACACATGTTTATCAGGAGAATCCATCCTTGGACCTAACAGGTGTTGAAATCGAGCCTCGGTGGCATCGCATTTCAGCCTAGGTGGCATTTCAAGTCTAACCCAGTCCCTTTAAAAGTCAGAAGTTCCCAAGGAATGGCGGGTGGAGAGGAAAGAGCAGCTCTCCAGTTACCCCGCCTGGCATTGGAAAGTAAGGTGTTATTCAAAAACACCGGCCAGCTCGCCCTTATTTGCCACACCACACGCCCCCTTAGGTTTAGAGAGAGGCGGGCAGAAACGTCCCCACTTCAAAAAGGAAAGACAGGTTTCTGACCAAGTGGTATTGGGGTGATCTGTGCGTGCTCCGGGGTGAGGCGCTGGGGGTGGCTGCCTGCTTCCTTCCTGTCGGATGTCCCCTGACGGATGTGCTGCTCGGAGGGAGCTTCTCCTCCACGTGAAGGTGCGGCTGCCTGGCTGGCCCCTCTGCCTGCTCTTGGGGGCAGCTGCCGCCTTTCCATTGACCTGCGGCTCTGGTGAGTGACTCCAAGGGCTGAAGACCCCCCTCTATGCTGGAGAGGAGGGGAGGATCTGCCCCAGGTAACTGCCAGGGGAGGGATGTTTAGCACATTTCCTCCCTAGTGGGATGGGGGACAGACCCCTCTCAATGACTGCTGCTGAGTGGGATGCAGGTGGCAGCCCCACCCAGGTGCCCAGACAGAGCCCCTCTGCTTAGGGATGTTGGCATTGGGACAAGAAATGAAGATGGGTCCTTCGTGCCCCCCCCCAAGTTTGCTTTAGAAAAACTGTAAAGATGTGGTGGGAAACAGTGTTCCCTCTAACAGGTATTCCCAGATGTTGTTGACTACAACTCCCATAATCCCCAAGCAAAGGTGATTGCAGCTGGGGATGCTGGGAGTTGTGGTCAACAACATCTGGGGTGGGGATCCCTGTTAGAGGAAACACAGGTGGGAACAGAGGTACACTGAGGTGATTTTTTAGCCTGGCCCTAACGGCCTTTGGAGGTCCCTCTGCCCCTGCAAATTAAGCATCATCATCCTCGCCTGAGTGAGGACACCACCCGGGACAGACTAAAGAGGAATGGGGGGGGCAGGGGCTGTGGAGGGGTAAGAGTGCCTCTGGGTGGGAAACAAAACATTCTGTCAGGGCCGGGGGACAAAGTCTGACAGGTGTGGCCTCTCCTGGCCCCAGGATGTTCCTTGGCCAGCTGTCCCCAAGCCAGGCCCCTGTGTCTAGTCTGAGTGGCAAGGGGGCGGTCCCAGTGCCAAGAACAGCACCTGTCAGAGTTTCATTTCCCCTGCTGGTGGTTGGTCGAATTGCTGAAAGGGAGCTCCTTTCTCTGCTCTGGCTGGGTGTGGGAAGGGGCAAGGGGACACCCTGGCCGAGGGGGAGCCTTGGGCGCACTCTCTTTTTCTTGCTCCGATGCATATAACAAACACTGGAAATGCTGGGGTAAGTGCTGCAACCCTGTTGCATTGAAAACAGATAGACTGGGGTGGGTGGGGGTGCTTTGACATCTAAGAAGTGGCAGAGTGGGGAGAGAAGGAGGATGCAAGGTGCCTGGAAGGGTGGGACGGGGTCCTTCCTCGCTCTCCTGCTACCAGAAGGGCCCTGAAGTCCCCTCTTCTGATCTAAGGAAGGGCTGGCCCTGAAGAATGCTCTGGCCTCTCTTTGCCCCTTCTGTCCCCTGTGGGCTGCAAAGCTGTCCTCCCCCCTCCCAATTCCTTTTGCCATTCCATACTCTATATCAGTGATTCTCAAACTTGGGTCCTCAGGTGTTATTGGACTTCAACTCCCATAATCCCCAACCTAAGGCCACTGAGGCTGGGGATTATGGGAGTTGAAGTCCAATAACACCTGAGGACCCAAGTTTGAGAATCCCTGCTCTATATCCAGATTTAGCTTGATGGCCACCAAAGACTGCTCTTCCCCTCTTCCCAATTCTCCCTCCCCGTTCCAATGGCTCCCCCCTCCACTTGCTATCCCCCCTTCTTTCTGATGTCCTGAGAATTTCCCTCCCATCTTTGGCCTGAGATTATTTGTAGATAAAGATAAAGGTAAAGGTAAAGCGTGCCATTGAGTTGGTGTCGACTCAACTCCTGGCAACTACAGAGCCTTGTGGTTGTCTTTGGTAGAATACAGGAGGGGTTTACCACTGCCATATCCTGCACAATATGAGATGATGCCTTTCAGCATCTTCCTGTATCGCTGCTGCCCACTATAGGTATTTCCCATAGTCTGGGAAACATACCAGCGGGAATTTGAACCAGCAACCTCTGGCTTGCTAGTCAAGTCATTTTCCCGCTGCACAGTTACCTTCTCTGAACTCACAAACAGACCCTCCCTCAACTTTCTAAACAGGCGTGGGGGTATTGAGTTCTCTGAAGAACAGTGGTTTGGGGTTCCCCAGGCTGCACATCCCCATAACTCTTCCCTTCTTTCTTCCTTTCCAGGCTCCTCCTGGCACTCCCTGCGCCATTTCTACCTGGGGGTTTCAGAGCCCATCGAGGGTCTTCCCTGGTTCACTCAGGTGGGATATGTGGATGACCAACTCATCACTCGCTATGACAGCAGCACAAGGAGGGACCAGCCTCAGGTCCCCTGGGTGGAGGAGGAGGAGGATCCTCGGTTCTGGGAGTGGGAGACCCACCATGCTCGGGATGCTGAGTTCTTCTTCAAGCTGGCCCTGATGATCCTGCAGAGTCGCTACAACCAGCATGGAGGTGAGTGGAGGGGAGAGGGACAAGGCGTTGCACTGCAACATGCCTCTCTTTCCCCAGGGAAAGGAGACGAGGAGAGGCAAGTGCTGGTAAGGTGGAAAAGGGGACGTTCCTCCCCAGGAAAGCATTTGATAGCAGCCAAAATGGGGAACGTAAGGGGGCAGGTATGCCTCCCTTTTCATGCCCCCAGAGGAAAGGCCAAGATTGGAGTCTTAATAGGTGCTTGTTTCTGTAGGAGCAGAAACAAGATGAGGCAGCAAGCCATCCGGTTCCACACATAGTCAGTGCAAGTTCTGGTGGGCGGGGAACCCCTCCCTGTCTAGGATAAAGGTGGAAGTGCTTCTAATTCCCTTCCTTGAAGAAGGAAGGTGAGGGGAGGAGACCAGCATTAGGGCAAGACACAGAGCGAGGAAGTGGGTGGGGGGGGGAAGAGTATCTACTCACTCTACCCCAGCAATGAGTGTTACTTAATCCACACACCCCGCCTCCCACTCCACATACACCCCTGCACACAATGACAGAAAATTTTGAAGACGACAAATATGTTATTTATATACGGCTTTTCAACAAAAGTTCCCAGTGCGGTTTACATAGAAATAAAATGAATGAATGAATGAATAAATAAATAAATAAAATTAAAATGGCTCCCCGTCCCCAAAGGGCTCACAGTCTAAAAAAGAAACATAGGATAGACACCAGCAACAGCCACTGGAAGGATGCTGTGCTGGGGACGGATAGGTCCAGTTACTCTCTCCCTGCTAAATAACGAGAATCACAACTTTAAATTCTTTGCTCAGTTAGCAGGGGACACATTTCTTATTTTGGGGCGCAACCTACTCCAGGGGTAGGCAACCTTGGCACTCCAGCTGTTGTTGAACTACAACTCCCATCATCCTCTGCCCCCATAAACCTGCCTCACTGAAGGCACCCCTGGAGATTATGGCTGGTGGTAGGGGTATGAATTCGAACCCGTTTGGCTCAAAGGTTTAAACTTGGACCAAGCAAGGCATTGCATTGGCAATGCCAGTCTGAGTTTGAACCAATCAAGCCTGGTTTGGTTCGAACTGGTTTGAACAGGCTCAAAGGCTTGAGCCTCCATTTTAGGTGCTAGTGGCCAATTTGTATCGTTTGTCTCCCTTGATTTCATTTGCCGAGCTCCTGCTTCACTGATTGTCCAGATGTCTCTGACTCTCTGGTAAGCTTTCCAGTGGTGCAAGTTCTGGAGAACGGGCACACTATTGACCACTGGAGAGGGGAAAGGTGGGGGCTCCAAAAGGAGTTCTATTTAAAAGCAAACTCTGACCTTGCTCTGGGGTGGCCCAGAGCAAGTGGTGGTGTAGTGCACAGAGGGTGCCAACCACCCCCATGGGTTGCTAACCCATGGGGCACAGGGTTCCGTTGTTTCTGAGGTTTTCTGAGTGTAGATTATCTGGTAGCAAATGAGAGTGGATTCATGGTTTGTCATTGAAAATCTCATGTGCTACCAGAGAATCTACACTCAGAACACCTCAGAAAAAAACACACCCTGCACCACCAGCTTCGAAGTGTGTGCAATGCAAGCGATGTGCACAAATTGAACCTGCCTTTCAAGGGCTAGAAGCCTTTTGACATAACCAAACTCCACCTCTTCAGTCCCAGGTTTTGGGATGCCGCTGACTTAGCAGCCATAATGGCAACTGCTGGTGATGTGAATTCCGGTTCGTCCTTGGGTCCGCTTTTTAGCCAACCAAACAGACTCAATGGGAATCAAATAGAGGCGTTTATTGCCCTGCAGGTAGCAACAGGTAATCAGTGGGCTTATGCTCTCAAGCTGAATACAAATTGGTTATAGGTGCATCTTACATTTATACAAACAATCTGAATGATGCTGATACCCTAGACATAGTATACGTGGCAACAAAATGGTGGACTAAGTATCTAGTACGCATGCGAATGATTCATTGTTCATCTGGTGATCACTCCTTATTTGGTTACATCCTGTTTTCTTAACTGTCAGCAAAAGAACAGAACCCTGTGAGAACCAAGTTTCATAGATACATTTTAGTGGAGAGAGATAGTGACGTTGGCCGTGATGTCCCTGAGCTTGGCTGGGGTTACTTTAAGTTAGAATATAGTTTTCTAAGCAAAATGGAGTTGCTTTGGTTTTCTAAAACACATCACTGGGAGACATCGTAGTTGAGGGCAGTCTTGGCTAAGAACTCTGTGAGTTCTGATCCTGGGAATGTAGAATGCTGCCATATATTGAGTTAGACCAATAGTGCATCTATTTCAGTATTGTCTACACTGACTGGAAGTGACTCAGATTCAGGCAGGAGAAGCCCTACTTGGAGATGCTGCCGGGGATTGAACCTGGGACCTTCTGCATGCAAAGCAGATGCTCTACCACTGAGCTATGGCCCTTTTGGAACTGGGAAAAGCCAGGCAGACCTGCCTGTCATGTCTTTTGTATCTCCCTTTTCACCTTTTAGAAAGCAAGTCATTGAGGTGGAGGAAGGCAGGACAGGGCACCTCCCATTAGGAATACAAAAGAGCATGGCTTCCCTTTTTCGGAAGGAAGGACAGGAGACAATTGCTTGACTATTTCACTTTTATCCTAGCCAGTAAAGAGACCTGGCAGGAGAAGAAAATGGCAGGTGGAATCCTTTATCCTTAAAGGTAGTGTAAAGTTGTTCCATCAAGTCGGTGTCGATTCCTGGTGCCCACAGAGCCCTGTGATTTTCTTTGGTAGAATACAGGAAGGGTTTACCATTGCCATTTCCCGTGCAGTATGAGATGATGCTTTTCAGCAACTTCCTATATTGCTGCTGCCTTTATTCATTCATTCATTCATTCATTCATTCTATTTTTATACCACCCTTCTAAAATGGCTCAGGGGGGGTTACAATTAAAACAAAACCATTAAAATCAGTTAACAATTAAAACAGAAATTATAAAACAGCGTAAAACAGCAACAATTAACAATTAAAACATCATAAAACAGCAATTAAAAATCAGAACAATTTAAAAACCCTGAAAACCAAGTTACAAGATTAAAACCAATTACAACTATTGGAAAACCCTGGAAGGCCAGGTTTTAAGGGCTCTCCTGAAGGCCAATAAAGAATTCAAATTGCAGATTTCTGCAGGGAGTGCATTCCACAGCCCAGGAGCAGTTACAGAGGAGGCCTGCCTCCGAGTTGCCACCAGACGTACTGGTGGTAGCTGGAGACAGATCTCTTCAGATGGCCTTAAGGTGCGATGGGGATCACGCAGAAGAAGGTGCTCTCTGAGGCAACCTGGACCTAAGCCGTTCAGGGCTTTAAAGGTAATAACCAGCACTTTGTATTTTACCTGGAAACGTATTGGCAGCCAGTGTAGCTGTTGCAAAACAGGCATAATATGGTCTCTCCGAGTTACCCCAGAGACTATTCTGGCTGCCGCCTTTTGAACTAACTGAAGTTTCTGAACTACATACAAAGGCAACCCCACATAGAGCGTATTGCAGTAGTCAAGCCTGGAGGTTAGCAGCTGGTGCACCACTGTTTTGAGGTCCTCCTCAAGGAATGGACGCAGCTGTCAAATCAGCTGAAGCTGATGGAAAGCACTCCTGGCCATAGCCTCCACCTGAGATACCAGGGTGAGGCCTGGGTCCTGGAGTACCCCCAAGCTGATCACCTGCTCCTTCTGGGGAAGTGTAACCCCACCCAGCACAGGGAGATCTAACTCAACCCTCAGATTCTGAGCCCCCACCATGAACACCTCTGTCTTGCTTGGATTCAGCTTCAATTTGTTCTCCCTCATCCAGCCCATTACTGCCTGTAGGCAGGCATTTAGAGAATGAGTGCCATTTCCTGAAGATGAAAAGGAGAAGTAGATTTGGGTGTCATCAGCATACTGATAACACCCAGCACCAAACTTCCTGATGACCTCACCCAGCGGTTTCATGTAGATACCATAGATATAGGTGCCTTTATCCTTAAACACCCGCAATACATAATCTTTCCCCTCAGAATATTTGTTGGTTGGAACAGTGGAGAAGAGGTGAAGAAAGTACAATACTAGCCATTTGGGATGAGGAGTGGGACAGACCCAACACGCAGTATGGTCTGATTATCTTGCGTTGTGTGTCTCTTTCAGGGCTTCACACCTGGCAGTGCCTGCTTGGCTGTGAGATGTGCAATGTGCGCAATACATAATCTTTCCCTCCAGAATATTTGTTGGTCGGAACAGTGGAGAAGAGGTGAAGAAAGTACAATACTAGCCATTTGGGATGAGGAGTGGGACAGACCCAACACACAGTATGGTCTGATTATCTTGCGTTGTGTGTCTCTTTCAGGGCTTCACACCTAGCAGTGCCTGCTTGGCTGTGAGATGTGCAATGTGTGCAATACATAATCTTTTCCCCCAGAATATTTGTTGGTCGGAACAGTGGAGAAGAGGTGAAGAAAGTACAATACTAGCCATTTGGGGTGAGGAGTGGGACAGACCCAATACGCAGTATGGTCTGATTATCTTGCGTTGTGTGTCTCTTTCAGGGCTTCACACCTGGCAGTGCCTGCTTGGCTGTGAGATGTGCAAAGATGGTAAGCAGAAAGGAAGGTCTATGCTGTGTGGCTATGATGGGAAGGACTTCATCAGCCTGGATGAGGGGGCCTTCACCTGGAAGGCAGCCAATGAAGTGGCCCAGCTGACCAAGAGGAAGTGGGAGGCTGACCTAGCCATTGTTGAAATATGGAAAGCATATCTGGAGGAGGAATGCTTTGGAAGCCTTCAAAAATACCTTGACCATGGGAAGGTGGCTCTGCTGAGGAGAGGTGAGGAGGGAAATGGGAGCGGTTTGTGGAAAAGGGGGCAGTAGTTCTTCTGCTTCCATCCCCAGTACCATTTATACATGTGGCAGAAGCTTGGGATTGTACCACTTCAGAGTGTGGTGTATCACATCACAGTTTGAATGGGGAAAATACACTTTTGCATGCCCCCAACAGAGTTACTAGTTCAGTAGATCATGGCAATGCTGTGGATATAGTGTATCCAACAAAACCTTTCATGATATCCTAGATGGGCTAGATCAGGGATTCTCAACGTTGGCTCCCCAGATGTTATTGGACTTCAACTCCCATAATCCCCAACCAAAGTTCACTGGGGCTGGGGATTATGGGAGTTGAAGTTCAATAACACCTGGGGACCCAAAGTTGAGAATCCCTGGGCTAGATGATGCTACTCACAGCTGGATTCACTGCTAATTGACTGTTCATACCCAGAGAGTGCCCATAAATGGCCCCACGTCTTCTTGGAGGAAGGCCTTGAGTACAGTGCCACAGGGCTCTGACGTGCGCCATCTGCTGTTCAACACTTTCATAAATTCTTTGACTGAGAGAGCAGTCAAAGCTTTTCGGATCTACAGATGACACAAAGCTGGAGGCAAGAGCTAACACTTTAGAAAACAGAGTCAAGATTCAATATGATCTGGACATGCTCAAATATTGGGCCAAAACTAAAAACACGAGCAGAGAAAGATGTGAAATTCTGCATTTGGGCAAGAGCCCTCAGTGAGCAAAATCAACAGTAAATGCCCTTAGTTGATTTTACCCTTTTATCATAGGGACTTCAAAAGCTAATAATACAGGAAATACAGATTGGTTTTCAATACAATCTGATTGTTAAATACAAATTGGAAATTACAGAGGAAATACAGATTGTTTTTCAAAATGACTAAGGATTATATTTTGTCATATTAAAAAAAAATTTAGAAGATTAAAACAAAAAGATAAGATAGCCAACATGAGCCCCCACCTTTTAGGAGTTGATCTTTAAACTGTTATATATCAGCCATTTTAATTTTTTTTGCACAGATCTGCACCAGATTTAGAGGTGTGGTATCTCTTGTCATCTAGTTTCTCTCTGGATAAGGTCAGACAGGTGGTTTATATTTTATGATTGGTAGAATGTTGAAACCATTCCTCATGTTAACTATACTGGCACTTCTGTTCCAGTATAATATTAGGCTTCCTCAATGAAGAAATGCAAATCTGCAGTGTAGATTTGGGTCAAGTGAGGAGGCCATTTTCAGAGCAGCCAGGATTCAAAGGAGGTTCTGCCTCTTCCACATCGATTTGCTTAATTCAATAAATGGAATAGTGTGTCATAAGTAGCACAATGTAGATTAAGGAAGGAACTGAAGGATGCAAATTCTTGAGTGGGAAAGAACTGCATTTCTAAGCCCCGCCCCCCGGAAGGCAGTGGTGCAGCTAGGTTATTCCAGAGCCTGGATCTAATGTCTTCTGTACACACACACACACACACACACACACACACACACACACACACACACCCCATATAGAGGTTGTTTTGAAGATGATGATGACAGAACCAACTATGTTATTTGCATTCCTCCTAAATTATCTAGGGCAACTTCCCCATGAAGGGAAGAAGGAGAGGTGAAAGAAAAGGGTGTCAAGAAAAGGCTGTCAAGAGAGGTGAAAGAAAAGGGTGTCATAACAACACCCTTACAAAGCATTTTCCAAAGATGGAAAGGACTGCAGAGAGATAACCTGGGGTTTGAGGCCTTGGGGCCCTCCTCTTTCAATGCCCCCTGTGGTCAGTGGGATTAATATATTGGGGAGCCCTCAGTCCTGTGAGGTCCCAGGGGCAATTTGTTCCCTTTGCTCCCCCTTCTCAGCATCCCCTGGGGATGGGAGCATGAGCTCTCAAAAGAAAAAGGCAGTTCACAAGATCAGACTCAAGGGAGGAGAAGGGGCCGAGACAGGCTTGGGAGTTTGCCTGGTTCTGTTTTCTGCTATGAGGGCCTGCTTAGCTGCAGCTGGAGAGGAGGACTCCAGCTGCTGACTGAGGTAAGAGGAAATGCCCTCCTCCCCAGCTGCCGCTTAGTTATTTATTGTTAAATTTTTATATCGCCTCTCATTAAAACAATCTAAATGTTTACAAAACATTTAAAACAATAGAAGACTATAAAATATTAAATTGGAATATAAAAACACAAACATAATTAAAAGTTTAAAAAAACATACACAAAAGGACCATAAAAAACAGAGCAGCAGCAACAAAGAACGCTCATATAAAACCCTGGTTTAAAAAGCCAATATTTCGCTTGCTTTCTAAGAACTGTGATGGAGACTGAGGAGCAGATGCCAACCAGGAGAGCATTCCAAAGTCTGGGGGCAATAATGGAGAAGGCCCTGTCCCAAGTGCACGACAGCCGACCCTCCCTCATTGTCGGCCCACAGAGCAGGGATCCCTCAGATGACCTCGTCAAGTGGGCAGCAACCCTTGAAACCCTCAGTGACCCCTTGAGGGACCAACTTCCCTGAGCAGACCATCAATTTGTTTTTCACTCACACACAAGCAGAAAATGGGATTGCACGTAGCTCCTGAACTTCTGATTGTGTGAATGAATCTTGAGTCATGGAAAAAGCAGGGAGTCAATCTACAATGGAAGCTTCCTTAGAAAAGAGGGGACACTTATGCAATCATTGGGTGGGCCAAAACAGCAGTGACAATAGGCATGAAGGGCTCTTGACAGTGGCCCAGTGAAGAAGAAGAAGATTGTACTCCCATCTCTGCAGGCAATGTAGGTGTCGCCTCTCTTCATGCCACTGCAGGACCTCACCAGTCTATGTGATTTGCTAATTGACATCTGACTCTCTGTGTCTGATAAAATTCCTCATAAGAACAGCCCTGCTGGGTCAGGCCCAAGGCCCATCTAGTCCAGCATCCTGTTTCACACAGTGGCCCACCAGATGCCACTGGAAGCCACAGGCAGGAGTTGAGGGCATGCCCTCTCTCCTGCTGTTACTCTCCTGCAACTGGTACTCCTTCCTGCCTTTGAGGTTGGAGGTGACCCACAGCCCTCCAACTAGTAGCCATTTATAGACCTCTTCTCCATGAAGTTATCCAAACCCTTCTTAAAGCCATCCAGGTTTTTGGCTGTCACCACATCTCGTTGCAGAGAATTCCACAAGTTGATTATGTGTTGTGTGAAAAAGTACCTCCATTTGCTGGTCCTAAATTTCCTGGCAATCAATTTCATGGGATGATCCCTGGTTCTAGTGTTTTGTGAGAGGGAGAAGAATTTCTATTTATCCACTTTATCCACGCCTTGCATGATTTTATAGACCTCTATCATGTCTCCCTGCAGTCGTCTTTTTTCTAAACCAAATAGCCCCAGGTGTTGTAGCCTTGCCTCATAAGAAAGGTGCTCTAGGCCCCTGATCATCTTGGTTGCCCTCTTCTGCACCTTCTCCAGTTCAACAATGTCCTTTTTTAGATGTGGTGACCAGAATTGTACGCAGTACTCCAAGTGTGGTCGCACCATAGTTTCGTATAAGGGCATTATAATAGCTGTTTTATTTTCAGTTCCCTTCCTAATGATTCCTAGCATGGAATCAGCTTTTTTCACAGCTGCCGGACATTGAGTCGGCACTTTCAACGAGGTGTCCACCACAACCCCAAGATCCCTCTATATGAAACTGGGTCAGCTGACAATGAGAAGAGAGGGGGAGGATTGGGTTATTGAAAAGATGGTACCTGAGCAGCTTAAAAAATCTATCCAGTGTCTGTCATTTCCCTTCAATTAATGCAAGGATCATAACCAAGCAAAAGCGAGGGCTTCTCAGAGGTATCAGATGGACCATTGTGGGAAACAGAATGCTGGACTAGGTAAGCTTTGGGCCTGATCCAGCAGGGCTGTTCTTATGTTCTTAACCAGTTCAGTCATTGGAGTTTCACCACAAAGCCCTGACGGAGCTCACCGGGCGAGCCAATGAATACTAATCATTGCCGTTGAAAGTGTTCAATGTCAGGACAACAAGGGTTGGGAAATGGCCATCTTGGGAGGTTTCCATGTTTTGGGATGCAAAAGGATATAATTACACTCCAGAGGGTCACCACAATGACCCCGTGGAGCCCTGTCCTGCTGTTTTGCATATAACATCCATCCTCTCTGCCAGCTAACTGAGAGTCTTGGTGTTAACACCAATGGTGCTGATTTTGCAGAGCCCCCAGCAATGAAGGTGACACGCCAGGTGGGCCCTGATGGCCTTGAGATCCTCACCTGCCGGGCCCATGGCTTCTACCCCAAGGAGATCGATGCCACCTGGAGGAAAGACGGGGAGATCTGGGAGCAGGAGACCTTCCGTGGGGATATAACTCCCAACTCAGATGGGACCTACCACACCTGGCTCAGCATTGAGATTGACCCCAAGGAGAGGGAGCACTACCGGTGCCACGTGGAACATGATGGCCTTCTGGAACCACTGGACATGGCCTGGGAGAAGCCTGGTGAGAGAGTGTGGGGGGTAGAAGGAGGGTCCTTTGCGGGAGGGTGTGGCAGATTCTGGGAGGAGGACATTTTCCTAGGGAGGGACTTCTGAGCAGCACTACAGGTTAGAACATAAGAAGATCGGAAGAGCCTTGCTGGATCAGGCCCACGGCCAATCTAGTTCAGCAATTGATTTCCCACAGTGGCCCACCAAATGCCTCTAGGAAGCCCAAAACCAGGAGATGAAGGCATGCCGCCCACCTGCTGTTGCTGTATTCAACCTGATCTTTTGGCAGCAGCACTCAGAGACTGACACTTTTATGACTTTGGTTTGACTAACATTAGACGAAAAGCGTAGTGCTAGCTTTCACTTTCTACTTTCTCCTTTTTACTTTCTCATGGTGGGAAGGCAGAAGGGAAATGTAATTTTGGAATGGAATTTTGAACGGACCAGAAATGAATTGGAAAAATACATGAACGTGATGTGAAAGAGTTGGAAAGTGTGTAAAAAGTGTGCAGGGTGTGTGTGTGTGTGTGGTTGTTCTCCCTACCTTGGCTGAAGTGGAAAATTACAGGTAAAGGGTGATTTGGAGACATGCCAAGACAGAGAGACAGAGAGTATAAGGTCTGGTGGTGTTTATCTTCTTTTGAAGGAAATTTTAAGGGGCTTGAACTGAAGTGAATCCCTTATATTACAGAAGATTGGAAGGGATACTTGGCTCAGTGGAGGAAAAGGGAAAACCTGAGAGAGCAGAGTCAATAGTTTTTGTTGTTCTTGTTCATTTTTGCCATATGGGGGAACTCAAAAGACTACATTTGGAGTATAACAGATCTAAGTTGGATTCAAGTTAGAGGAATAATTTTTGGATGGGGTTTTTCATTTCCCCCCTCTCTCCTTTAAGAAAGTTTTTGCACTATTTGGATTGCAAAACACCAAGGATTACAAATTACTAAGGACGGAGTATTCACATACTTGGATTATACTTGGTCAAGTCATAAACAATTGAAGTAACTGACTGGGTCAATACATTACACAGCTTGGAAAAGCTGAAGAAGACTTTAAGAAGATCTGAGAAGGCTGATGGACTCTGCAGATTGTGAGAGAACTCTCTAGTCTCAATTGAATAGAAGTGTGAATTTACGTGTTTTTATTTTCTTTCTCTTTTTCTCTGTGAATGACTGAAAAACTGTATTAACTTTACAATTGTAATGATTGCTTTAGATAATAGTCACCTGATGTTCTAGAAAAATTTCTGCACAGTATTATCTTAGAGAGATGAAGAGGTTTTGAGGTTTAGGTACTTAGGTATAGGTGTTTCTAGTTTTTTGGAATTAACAATTTCCCCCGAATTGTAATTAGACAAGTGTAATTCTGATTGTAAAACTTCTCTATATGTGGATATCTTGAATATGCAATATAAAGTTCTTACTTAGCAGCATAAAATCATTTCCCCAGTTTTCAGTTATAATTGATTCATTAATTATTTTTATTTTATTGCTGATTACATTAGTTAATGCTAGTGAATGGGAAAATATTAGCGTTTTTTCATTGATTGGGATTGAGTAGGAGATACTAGGGTGAAAAGAAATAGCTTAGAAAGATGAAAATACAGAATAGTTCTTGCTCGACTGCATAAAATTATTTTTTTGGTTTTGGTTAATATTTGATTCTTGTTAATTATTTTTGATTTTATTACCGGCTGTATTGGCTAATATTGTTGGATGAAAAAATATAAATGTGCATTTTTTGTGAGAATGAGTAAGAAACCACAAACCCTAAAAGGGAAGGGGGAAGGGCAAGATGATAGTGGAGAAGAAGATACTGGTAAATTATTAGCGATGGAGTTACACAAATTGAACAAAAATATCCAGCAAATGGAAGAAAATTTGGCAAGCAAAATGGATTCACTCAAAATAGACATGAATAGTCAATTTTTGGAAGTGACTAAAAGAATGGACAACTATGACCAAGAGATTAATAAGATATCAAAACATCAGGAAGTGCTATTATCTGGTCAGAATAGACATTCCGTAGAGATTGAAAAGCTGAAGAAAAAAGTGAAAATTCTTGAATTCAAGAGCTGCCATGCCAATTTAAAGCTTTGTGGAGTGGGGGAAGATATCGGATGAGATAATTTGAGAGAAGAAGTTGGAAAGCTTTTGGCTGAATTTCTTGGATGGGGCGAAGGAGAGACCCTGGAAATTGCAGAGATCTATAGAATTAATTCGGCATATGCCCGGTATAGGAAAATACCCCGATATACCCCAGTTCACTAATATGCAAACCAAGGAAGAGATCCTGCAGGCCCAAAGACGGAATCCACGGAGGGTTGATAACAATTATATACAGATCCTAACAGATGTCCCACCGGAGATCTTAGGCAAGCGCTGAAAAATGAAATTTTTAATGAAGATTTTGCAAGAGAGAAGGATTAAATACAGATGGGCGGGACCATTCCGTTTAGACGTTTTCTTGGATGGAGGGAAGGCTTTTGTTTATATAGTGGAAGATGCAAGGGCTATGTTGGAGTCTGTAAAGGTGACAAAAGAAACGGCGGAGGGAGAGAAGGAAGAAGATGCCAAGATGGATGAAGCAGCTGCTTATTAATTAAATGGGAAGACGGAGCAGCTAAAAGTATTCTCAACAAATATAAGTGGACTAAACAGTCTGTTCGAAAGGAAAAAGACTTTTTTAAAATTAAAAAAAGAGGGCATGGATATTATTTGTCTTCAAGAGACTCACATAAAAAGTGATAATGTAAATCTGTTGGAATGCCACTGACTTGGTCAAATGTTTGCTGCATCAGGGAAAAGAAAAAAGAAAAATTTTGTTGTTATATATATAAAAAACCCGACATGCACTTTAGAGAAGCAGATCCAGGACAAGGATTGCAGATTCATTATTCTTAGATTTCAAACACCAAGTAACAAATTGACAATAGCCTCAATTTATGCTCCAAATGATAATAAGATAAAGCTTTATGAGAGATTTTTCCAATCTCTGTTGGAGATGCTAGTAGGAGATATTTTGAATTTTGGAGATATGAATGTGGTCCTTTGTATGAATCAAGACAAATTGGGAAAATATAAGAGGAATGCCAGCAAAGTGCCTAAAAATGTGGATATAAATACCCATTAGAAAAATGATATACTTTTTTCTCAGCACCTCATCAGACATATTCAAGAATAGATATGTGTTGGATCCTCCTGTTCAAGGATCTCTGCTGAGTCTTTGAGCTTTCAGTCTCAATTTAAATGTGTCTGTTCTGTTTCAGGCTCAGTGCCCATGGAGATCATTGTGGGTGCCGTACTCGGGGCCGTGGCTGCTGGTCTGCTGGTGGCTGGGATTGTCTTTTACATCAGTAAGTAAACTGAATGTATTGGCTGGGCTGGGTGTGTGTGTATTATTCTGTGGTGGATTCCCACTAATTGGGGTCATTCATACGACCTCAGCGTGATGCTTGGGAGGGCTAGGCAGAAGGCAGCCCTCATTCTATTCTATTCTATTCTATTCTATTCTATTCTATTCTATTCTATTCCTCCTCAGATGAGTGGTGACTGTCTTGGGCTCTGCCATGCCACAGGCCCTCATGAGTGGCACCGTGGCAGAGTCCAAAGCTGGGATAGGGAGGAGGAAGTCCTCCTCCTGCATCCCAGTGTGCCCCATGCTGGCAGCGGAGCAGCTGCTCTCAGTAGACCAACCGCTCTGCTCGGTGTGGCCGCTCCTTCCCCCCGATTTGCTGCCCCAAATGGTGGTGGGTTGGGGGAAAGCCCAGTTACCTGGTGGCGATCGCAAAGACAATAGCTTGCCGAGGTTTGTTCTACCTCCGTAACATGATAGGTTAAAAAGTTGGACTCCACAGGTATGGAACAGCTGGTTTCCAGTGCTCCAGACGACACAAGCAACCAGGCAGCTCCTGTCATGAGAATGTGTTCTGGCATTGGTAGTTGATTCCTGATAGCGGTGTGCCCGAACCGGTCCGGCGGCCATTCCAAAGAATGGCCGAACTGCCGGACCGGTCCGGCCCTGCCTGGTTCGGGTCCGGGTGGGGGGTATGCCTTTAAGGGCGGGAGTGCTTGCTTAGCCCTCCCGCCTCCTTGCCCCCGCCAGCGCCCGTATTTAACAGTATAGGGGCGCTGGAAACCAACCGCCCCCCCCGCTGCGGTGGCGGCGGCAGCGGCGAAAGAACTCCCCAAGCCAGCCAGCCCTCCCTCCCTCCCAGCTAGCTGCCCGCCCGCCCGCTCGCTCGCTCACCCGCTCACTGGATAAGAAACGAGAGGAGCTCCGGCACAGAGCTCCTCTTGTTTGGAAGGCCTCCTGCAGAATGGCGGCTTGCGCGCGCCGCACCCACCCACCCGCTCGCTCACCCGCTCACTGGATAAGAAACGAGAGGAGCTCCGGCACAGAGCTCCTCTTGTTCGGAAGGCCTCCTGCAGAATGGCGGCTTGCGCGCGCCGCAAAGCACGCCGTTCTCCGGAGGCCCGGTCTACCCACCGGGAAAGGGCCGGGTAGACCGGGCCTCCGATCGCTGAGTAGACTGGGCCTCCGATCGCCGGAGGCCCGGTCTACCCAGCGATCGGAGGCCCGGTCTACCCGGCCCTTTCCCGGCGGGTAGACCGGGCCTCCGATCGCTGGGTAGACCGGGCCTCCGGCGATCGGAGGCCCGGTCTACTCAGCGATCGGAGGCCCGGTCTACCCGGCCCTTTCCCGGCGGGTAGACCAGGCCTCCGATCGCTGGGTAGACCGGGCCTCCGGCGATCAGAGGCCCGGTCTACTCAGCGATCGGAGGCCCGGTCTACCCGGCTCTTTCCCGGCGGGTAGACTGGGCCTCCGGAGAACGGCGTGCTTTGCGACGGGGGGGGGCGGCTGGTTTCCAGCGCCCCTATACTGTTAAATACGGGCGCTGGCGGGGGCAAGGAGGTGGGAGGGCTAAGCAAGCCCTCCCCGCCCTAAAAACAAGGCCCCCCTTCGGTGCCGGTCCGGACTTCTCCGGACCGTGCACATCACTAATTCCTGAGAATTTGGTGGTACCCACAATTCCACCCTCCCTAAATGATCTTCTTAAATGTAAACATAAGGTTATTCAAAGTATAAAGACCTGCAAATATTTTCTAGGGCTGTGCCTGGCTGATCCCGATCAAGACCCTGCTTGCATTGTGCTAATGATGCCGGGGATAGCCTGAAGTGGTGTAGTGCGGCAGGGATGCAGTCCTGGTACTTGTTCCACTCCAGGGTCTCAGCAGGGATGCAAAGCCCTTGGCTTTCTAGATGGAAATTATGTGCTGCTCTTGCTACTCCAGCCATTTATTACCATTCTTCCTGTCTTGGGAACATAGGGAGCTGAGTCAGATCCTTGGTCCATCTAGCTCGATACTGACTGGCAGCAGCTCTCCAAGGTTTCAGGCAGGAGTATTTCCCAGCTCTTTCTGAAGATGCTGCCAGGGATTGATCCTGGGACCGTCAGCATGCGAGTCCTATGGATTAGTGTTAGGACATCCTAAAACAAATGACAGGGAATGCCCACTGAAATGCATTGGTTCCTTCCAAAAGCCATGTAATGCATTGAATTTCCCAGTGATCAAAGGCTATTTGAAAATTCCGTGCATTCCAATGGCCGTTCGGAAGGGACCAGTGCATTTTAGTGGGCATTCCATGCAATTCATTAGCACATTCCCAATAGTCTACTCAGGGATTCTCAATGTTGGGTCCCCAGATGTTATTGGACTTCCATAATCTCCATCTAAAGGCCACTGGGGCTGGGGAATATGGGAGTTGAAGTCCACTAACCTCTGGGGACCCAACGCTGAGAATGCCTGGTCTACATGATCCTTGACTTCTTGTAACAGAACTCCCCTCCCCAAATTATTATTACATCTCTCTGAGGGGTGTGGTTATGGGGTGTGATTATGGGGGCTGTCAAGGAGAGAGCCTGCACTTCTGAATTTGCTACTACATCACTGATAGCCTCGATTGCACTGAGCCGCTAAATCAGTATCGCCTCAATGCATCAGCATTTGGGGGCTGACGTTTAGCATAGATCCAGCTTCTGTGACAAAATCAGCCAATTTGAGTGGTGTTTAAAAAACCCACCTTTACTGGCCTGCTCTCACCCTATAATGCAGCAGGAGTGGAAGTAACACCGTGATACGACATCCTTTCCCTGGTGCATTACTTGAGGCGGGGGGCGGGGGGTGGAGTGGCAGCACTCTGCAGCTACACAGGAGGTAGAGGCTGGTGACAGCTCGTTTCTGTTTGTTACACATTTGCGTTTATGGCCTGAGTTATCCTGAAGATTTGGAAGGGTCCCGGAAATGGATACCAGCTTAAAAGATGCCCTGTGTGGGGTCTCTGCTCTCTGGAAGGAGTGGCACCAGGGAAGATCTGGGCTCTTCTGCTTCCCATGGAATTACATCTGTGGTCTGAAGGTTACTCGCTCAGGGGCATAGCGAGCCCGCCGGCGGTCCATGTGCGGCCACGGCGGGAGCCCCCGCTAGCTCCGCCCCCACGTCTGACGTCAGACGCGGGGCTAGCCACACCCCCGCATCTGATGCCAGACGTGGGGGGCGTGGTCTGGCTCCCAAACGGAGCCTTGAGGCTCCGTTCGGGAATTGCCCTTTAACTGCCGAAGGGGCCGCGCAGCCCCTTCGGCAGTTAAACGAAGGCTGGCGCTGCCTTTGCAGCGCAGCCCAGGAGCAGCTCTTCCCTGCAGGGAAGAGCCACTCCTGGGCTGCGTTGCGAACGTAGCAACAGTCAGCTCCTGAAGGGGCCGCGCAGCCCCTTCAGGAGCTAGTTAGGCAGGCGTTGCATTCGCAGTGCGCAGCCAGAAGCGACTCTTCCCTGCTTTTGCAGCGCCAGCCTTAGTTTAGCTGCGCAGCCCCTGCTCGGGAGCTAAACTACCACCCCCACGTCTGATGTCAGATGCGGGGGGCGTGTTGAGGCAGCTCTCGCGGCTCCTGATTGGTCAGCGGCCCGGGTTCTTTGAACCCGTTGGCCCAATGGTAGCTCCGCCCCTGGTGATGCTTCACAGCACCTGAAGGCCTTTGTAACATTTGGGGGGATCTGGTGATGCCCAGCATTGGTTTTCCGAGCCTGGGACAAGCTTGGAGCACAGACCCACCCCTGTGCGGGAGGATCCCATTCTATAGGCACCATCTCATGTGAAAGAAGACATTGTTCGCATTTCATGGCTTGACTAGTAAGCCAGAGGTTGCCGGTTCGAATCCCCGCTGGTATGTTTCCCAGACTATGGGAAACACCTACATTGGGCAGCTGCGATACAGGAAGATGCTGAAAGGCATCATCTCCTACTGCATGGGAGATGGCAATGGTTAACCCCTCCTGTATTCTACCAAAGACAACCACAGGGCTCTGGGGTCACCAAGAGTTGACACCAACTCGACGGCACACTTACTTTACTTTATGACACTTTACCAAGTGTGGTTTTGGTTTCCTGATTCCTCAAGTTACTGCCTTGTTGGAGCCAAACTGTGGAAAGATCTTGTCTGGTTTTAAAAACTAGAGGATTGAATGCTGTCCTTCTTAGCTTCTTTTAATTCCCTTTGCTGCTCCTTAAGTTTCAGAGGGCCTGATTTTGTAGTCATAGCCAGACATAAAAGTATCTTAATTATACATGTTCACTGACAAACACAGTACCTAATGCTCAGGGACCTCTTTTCAGGAGGCTGCGCAGGGAAAGGGAGATTGTCAGAAATCAACCCCTCCCCTCACATGCAATGGAAAACTTTGGTTTATTGGTGGTGGAGGGTTAGGCTGCTTGTTGGCCCCTCTCTTCTCTTTCGTTGGAGTCCAGCTTGGAGCAGGGACTGTTCTCTATGGTTGTGCTGAGGTTCAGAGGTGCTTGGAGGGGTGGCTTGGAAGCCCAGCACAGTTGCAGAGACAATGCCTTCTCAGTTCTCACCCTGTCTAGTTCCATAATGGAGACCAAGAAAGAGATGGCCTTGTGAGTGGGCTGCCCCCCATTTCAGGATTCCACACAGCTGTGTTCCTATATTGCAGGAAGTGCCAGTGGCCACCCAATCCTGCCCCTCTAGTGATGTTCCGCAAGAAGCGTGAAATTTGAATACGATTACAACAAATATTTATATACCACTTTTAAAAGATGCCTTATTCGAGAATAAAAAGTGGCTGCTGATACAGGCTGGCCAGTCTTGCTGGTGGGGGGTTCTTCAGGAAGTGGTCCCCCCTCCTTGATAATTTTGGTGCTCCCTCACCCCATTAGCTTCTCCTCCTTGTGCACTGTCAATGTAGCAGGAAGCAAAGGATTCTGGGGCTTGTGGTTCTCAAGAGAGGCAATCACATAGATTGGCAACAATCTCTCTTTCCATACTAGAAGATGGCCAGACCAGCCGCTCACTGAGTTAATTTGCTTCTACCTCTGCTTCTGACTGGCGCCAGCAAATTCCACGTCATCCTACAGAATCCAGAGACACCTCCACCCCCACATATAGTAAAGGAAAATAAGTTTGCATAACTGTGATGCTCAATTCAGCCTCCCCCCACCCCACGGTATTGGACTTATAGTCCAATCCTGGAATCCTGGGCTCTGGCAAAGTATACCCAGCACCTATCCAGAGTGCTGTATCTGCCACCATGGGACAGGACAAGTAGAAGATCTTCAGTACGACTTAAAATTATTATTCATTTTAAATACCTAAAGTGTATGTGCAGATCGAACCTAATTTGGAAGGATGGTAGATGAGTGGAAAAATAGAAAGAAAAAGGGATGTGGGGTTCTGGGAATCTCTTTCTCAGAAGGCAAACAGGGAGCTTTCCAGACTAGACCCTACAATGGGGTCAGGACCTATCTCAGAAGTGTGCTTCCACACTTCCTGCATCATGACACTGCAGTCCCTACACGGACAGCAGGGTGCTCTTCACATTTCCAATGCCTTGTTTCGAATTTAATTGCTGTGATATAGAGCAAGGGCGTCATATATCCGGTGTGAAAAAGTTGCTGTTTTTTCGGGTTGTTAAGTTGCTATGAGACTTCTCCCCCTGCTGTTTATGTTCTGAACGTAACTTGCCCGAATGGAGGCATTTTGCTGCTGATGAGCAGCTAGTCTGGAAAGTGCCCAGAAATATTAATTCACTCATTTTCTTGTATTTGCAGTAAGCCTTGCATTACTGTCGTGGGTAAGTAGAGTATGCAAGGGGTGAGCTGCCATCTCAGAGATGGGGAGACTTCCAACAGACTCTGTGGGGAAGGTGCTGTCACAAGTAGCAAGTGCTCAGAAAGCTTGTGGGATCTGCTTCCCTGTGGGTTGCTAGGAAGAGAATGAAGGAACATCTGCTGGGAAGAACTGAGGGGCCAGGAGTCCTGTCTCACTCGAGAGGTGGGCATGGACAGTCTCTGGGGTGCAGGCAGGGGCGTAACTAGGGAAAATTGTGCCTAGGGCAAGCACTGAAATTGCCTCCCCCCCCCCATCCAAACATCTGACACCCATCTTTCAGATCAGTGTTTCCCATAGTCTGGGAAACATACCACTGGGGATTCAAACCAGCAACCTCTGGCTTGCTAGGCAAGTCATTTCCCCGCTGCGACATTAGGTGGCTACCACAGGGCCTAAAAAGGAACATCCATTATGTTCCATGGAGGCATCAATTATAAAAATGAAGGCACCCATTGTATTCTGCTGTAAGGGACACGTTTTGGAAAAGCCACATCTAACAACCCTGAGGACAAACTTCACTCTGTATTTATTGCATAAGCAGCTTCCTTACTGGCTAAGCAAGATACTCTTATACAGAAGCAGCAAGCATGACCACAAGCACTAATCAATATTTTCATTCAGCTACAAACAGAGTTTGGGGAGGGGGGGGGGTGAGAAGAAATGCAACATGCATACAATCCCTGCAGAAACTTGTCATATCCCCAAATTATCATGCAATCTTTTGTCAAATTAAAAATTGCCAAATTAAAAACTCTCCTCACAGATATGTCCCTGTGCAAATAACGGAACAGAAACCCATCCAGCCACCTATCCCAGCGTGGCGCATCACTTGCCTCCATCCGTCTCCAGCCCCAGGACTAGGAGGGTCCATCCCCATCGGGATCCGGAACTCCAACACCTCTGCCATGGAAGAGCAGGAAGAGCCTGAGCAAGCTCTTTGGCGTCATTTCAGGCAGTGCTTGCTGCCTGAAAGCGTCTATTCTTCCTTTCTCTACCTCTAGGGAGAGAAAGGGGAATAGATGCTTCCAGGCAGCAAACGCTGCCTGAAATAAATGTCAAGTGCTCACTGTGTGTGGGGGGCTCTTAGTAGCCCGGGGTGGGCGAGGCACCTCTCCGGACAGCAGTTGGGGCAGGGCATGGCAGACATTGCGCCCCCCTGCAATGGCGCCCAGGGCACATGCCCTGCCTGCCTCACCCTTGTTACGCC
This sequence comes from Hemicordylus capensis, assembly GCF_027244095.1. Classification (NCBI taxonomy): domain Eukaryota; kingdom Metazoa; phylum Chordata; class Lepidosauria; order Squamata; family Cordylidae; genus Hemicordylus; species Hemicordylus capensis. The sequence continues at coordinate 231,475,314 of NC_069658.1, read as the reverse complement.
CCTGGGTGCAGGGGGTCCCTTTCAGTGGTGACTCTTTGGTTCTGTCTTTGCAGAGAAAAGTCAGCAAGATGTTTCCAAAGCAGTCCGAGAACGACCAGCATTGGCAGGAGAAAGGAGCCTTTTCATCCCCTCACATGTACACACTGATGATCTACCCAGCATCTATGAGGAGCCTTATCACTCTCTGCATAGGAGAGGCATGTACAACAAGGTTGCAGAGGACACCCCACCTGCCTCCTATTGTCGTCGTCTAGATACTATGCCCCTCCCCACCTGCCACTCTAGATCTTGGCAAGAGGAAGCGGGACAGAGAATCTTCTTCTTGCCATTCTCCTCTCTTCGCCGCCGATCATACTCTCTTATGTCCTACGCTCCTCCTGGAATTGCAGGGCGAGGTAGAGGAGGACCGAGGTGCAAGACCAAGCTGCAGATGAAGAGTGTTTCACTGTAACATGGTCAAATAAAAGCTGCCAGGGGGGACTGGCCATGTGGGTTCAGAGGGCAGCAAATTGGTGCAGGTATTTTACATTTACAAACAGTATTTCTCCGTCTGGAAACACAGAGTGACTCAACTCCAGGAATGCCTGCCTCTGGTTCCGCAGAGGGGCTGTCTTCTCCTTGCAGAGCAAATGGGGACCTCCCCCAGTACTTCAGAATCTTGCTCCATTGGATTGGCTGGAAAGGGCTCTCCCTGTATTGCCCCTCCAGCTTGGGAAAAGTAGACTGTCTTCTGATCTTACTGGTGGTGGAAATATTGGCTGACATATTGTGCAAGGAAGGATATGTTGGCCCACCCAGTAATGTTGCATGCCTGCAAGTTGTGCAAATGTTATACAAGAGTAAGCCCATTGGAAATGAGCTTACTCTTGTGTAACATTTGCATATTTTTGCATAAATGTAACAATTTGTATACATAACATTACTGGGTTGACATACCCTGGCATCAGAGAAGGGATTTTTCTCAAAGATGACTTAGAAAAAAGATGACTGCAGGGAGACATGATAGAGGTCTATAAAATCATGCATGGTGTGAAGAAAGTGGATAAAGAGAAATATTTTTCCCTCTTACATAACACTAGAACTAGGGGTGACCCCATGAAATTGATTGCCAAGAAATTTAGGACCAACCAAGGGAAGTACTTTTTCACCCAATGCATAATCAACTTGTGGAATTCTCTGCCACAAGATGTGGTGACAGCCAACAATCTGGATGGCTTTAAGAAGAGTTTGGATAACTTCATGAAGGAGAGGTCTATCAACAGCTACTAGTTGGAGGGCTATAGGCCACATCCCGCCTCAGAGGCAGGATGCCTCTGAATAGCAGTTTCAGGGGAGTAACGGCAGGGGAGAGGGCATGCCCTCAGCTCCTGCCTGTGGCTTCCAGTGGCATCTTGTGGGCCACTGTGTGAAACGGGATGCTGGACTAGATGGGCTTTGGGCCTGATCCAGCAGGGCTTTTCTTAAATAGCAACTGAGCCAGCAGGCATGGAAGGGACTCAGTTACACAGCTCTCTTGGTGTTGCCCTGAAAAGGGATGAACTTAAGCCTAAGGAGGGAAATGATAGATTGATAGTCTCTCTCAGATTTCTTCAATCCTAAACCACGGATTCAGCCTGCATCGCTCCTTGTCATTTTCACTGCTGCTATGTGCGTGGGGGGAGGGGTGAGCCAAGCAATCTAAAACACAACAAATATAAAACTGTAACAACAATTTCACATAGTAAAAGCAGTTTAAAAAACCCCAGGATAAAAACAACTAAACAGTTTAAAATTAATTGTATTTACAACTTCAAAGAACTGTTAAAAGTCACCCCTTTGCCCCGTATCTGCCCCAAAGACATGCCAACTTCAAAAATCACCCTTTTGCCCAATCATTCTGAAATCTGGGTGGTAGTGCCCCAATAGCTGGGCAAAGGGGTGATTTTTAAATGATTTTTGAAGTTGGCATGTCTTTGGGGCAGAGATGGGGTTTCAGGGGCAGAAGAATGGCCCAGATGGTAGTGCCCCAATGGGTGCCTGCTACCATCCAGATTTCAAAGAAATTGGTGGAAGGGGTGATTTTTAAAGAATTTCTGAAGTTTGCGCATCTTTAAGCTTTTCCCCATAGGGAATAATGGGGATTTCAGCAGCCCCATAACTCCACTTGGGGGGCATCAGGGTGGCCCAGAGCAAGGTGTGGTGTAGTGCACATAGGGTGCCAACCCACCCCCCAAACCACAAGCCCATGGGGCACTGGGTTTTGCTTTTTTCAGTGTCTGAGGTGTTAGATTCTCTGGTAGGAAATGACTGAGAGTGGACTTCCCTAGTTATAACCAGCACTTTGCATTTTGCCTGGAAACTTATTGGCAGCCAGTGAAGCTCCTTTAATATAGGAGTGATATGGTCTCTTCAAGATGATCCAGAGACCAACCTGACTGCTTTACCAATTGCAGTTTCCGGACTACATACAAAGGCAGCCCCACATAGAGCATTGGGGCACTACCACCCGACCCACTGTGGCACTCCTAGGAGGCACCCAGAGGCAGAAATGGGCACTGTTTGTCCCCATTATCCCATAGGGTGGATGCAGCACACATCAGCAACAGCAGCAGAGCTTTGCAAAGAACAAGGTTTCCAAAGGTCACACACACACCACATCCACTGTGTCCCACCATCCCCCTCAACAGAAATTATTATTTTATTATTATTTTTAATTATTATTTTGATTTCTATATCGCCCTTCCAAAAATGGCTCAGGGCAGTTTACAAAGAGAAACAATAAATAAATAAGATGGCTCCCTGTCCCCAAAGGGCTCACATTCTAAAATGAACATAAGACACACACCAGCAACAGTCACTGGAGGTACTGTGCTGGGGGTGGATAGGGCCAGTTACTCTCCCCCTGCTAAATAAAGAGAATCACCCCATTAAAAGGTGCCTCTTTGCCAAGTTAGCAGGGGTTGCAATTGATCTACACACAACAGTGTGAAACAACAATGAAATGCACTGACCCACATGCCCCTTCCCAATGCAGGATAACAGCAGCAGCCAGAAACCAGCGAGTAAGTGTGATATCGCAGATGCAGCCGATTAGGGCCAACAACGTCAAATGCCCTCCCTCCCCCAAGCATTTCATCAACAAGCAACTGACACAGCTACATCTGGGGCACCCGGCCATAAATGGGTTAAGTAAGGATGCAAAACATTCTGCCAGTGGTACAGTGAGGTTGGGCCCTCCTCTCACCTACACAAGTAGAAGAGTGATAATATCAACAACGGCACACAATTTTTGGTGCATTTTTTTTGACATTTCTGCAACGGATCAGAGCCTGTGGCACCAGCACAACCGATTGTAGATGCAAGCAATCTAGTTTGAATAAAAATGATGACGATTCTAGAAGTCACAATATGACCCAATCTTCATTGCAAAGAAGTCCACAGAGAGAGAGAGAGAGAGAGAACCTGTCCTGTGCCCATCCATGAGGTCCCCCAAATACACAGGCACAACAAAAAACCAAACCAAGGCATTTGAATTGCATAATATTGAGTATTTAAGAGAATGTCTTCTTCACTATGAGCCCCATCGCCCATTGAGATCATCCGGAGAGGTCCACCAGCTTGTCTGGTGGCTACATGGGGACGGGCCTTCTCTGTTGCTGCCCCAAGACTTTGGAATGCGCTCCTTGCTGAAATAAGAGCCTCCCCATCAGTGACAACTTTTTAAAATACATAAAGACTTATTCCTTCAACCGTGGTTTTTAATCTAACTGTGTGGTTTTTAATTGTTTTAGGGTTTTTATCTTCTGTATTTTAACTTGTTTCATGTTGCTGTCAACTGCCAAGAATTAAAAGTTTCGGGTGGTATAGAAGTATGATAGATACTTTATTCTATCTATCTATCTATCTATCTATCTATCTATCTATCTATCTATCTATCTATCTAATACAATTCGTGCTTGTCTTCTGTTATCATTCTGCCTCAAGCAAGCACAACATTATCTATGTGTACAAATGGCAACAAATTAAAAATGAGGTCTATTGGGAAAGGTTCTGTCAGGGGAAGGAGAGGAAGAGGGCCAGTCTTCTTGCAGAGCAAACAGAGACATCCCCTACTACTTCAGAATCTTACTCCGTGGAATTGGCTGGAAAGGGCTCTCCTTGTAGCAAAATATATTGACCTTCAGCTTGGGAAAAGTAGACCATCTTCTGATCTTACTGGTGGTGAAAATATTGGCTGACATATTGCACAAGGAAGGATTTGTTAGCCCAGTAATGTTGCATGCTTGCACATTGCGCAAATGTTATACAAGAGTAAACCCTTTGGAAATGAGCTTGTGTAACATTTGCCTATTTTTGCATTTGTACAATTTGTGTATACATAACATTCAGGCGCGGAGCAGGACCACCGGCGGCCTGTGTGTGGCGGCTGCTGTGGCCCCGCTGACTCCGCCCCCGCGTCTGACATCATACGCGGGGGCTAGCCACACCCCCGCACCTGACATCAGATGTGGGGGTGTGGTCTAGCTGAACGGAGCCTTGAGGCTCCGTTCGGACTGGGAGGGGAGAGAGTTGCCCTTTAATGGCCAAAGGGGCCGCATGGCCCCTTTGGCAGTTAAACGAAGGCTGGTGCTGCTTTTGCAGCGCAGCCCAGGAGCGGCTCTTCCCTGTGTGGCCCCTTCAGGAGCTACAGTGCGCAACCAGAAGCAGATCTTCCCTGCTTTTGTTTAGCTCCTGAAGGGGCCACGCGGCCCCTGCTCGGGAGCTAAACTAGCCTCCCTGCGTCTGACGTCAGATGCAGGGTGTGTGTGTCGGGGCTGCGTCTTGCGGCCCCTGATTGGTCGGCAGTCCGGGTTCTTTGAACCCGTTGGCGCAATGGTGGCTCCACCCCTGATAACATTACTGGGGTGACATACCCTGGCATCAGAGAAGAGATTTTATTTCAAAGATGAGATTTTATAAGTTTGAAAGCATTTTAGAAGTATTTATTGAGCTTTCTTTCTTTCTTTCTTTCTTTCTTTCTTTCTTTCTTTCTTTCTTTCTTTCTTTCTTTCACTTCCTCCAAGGAGATCAGAGCAGTGTACATGGTTATTTTTTATTACTATTATGAATTTATATATACTGCTTTTCAATAAAAAAGTTTCCCATATACAAAGAAATATGATAGTTCCCTGTCCCAGAATAGGGATGTACACAAAACCAGCTTGGCCCGTTTGGTTCAAATTCAAACCAGATTCAAACCAGGGTGGGTAGGTTTGGTTTTTGTTTTGCTTGAACCCCCTGGTTGCTTGAAACACTCCCCCCCTTTCAGTTTGAATTTGAACCCCATTCAAACCGGTTCGAAAAGATTCTACACGGTATAATGGGGACTCAAACCGGCCCATTATTATGTAGAGCACCTAGGAGCACAAAACTGGGGTGAGTGGTTGGCACCCAGGGCTGCCAACCACCCACCAAACCCCACAGCTCTTTTATTGTTATCTGTAAAGTAATTAAAATACAAAACACTAGCCTACACCCATCCTACCCAGGGTGTTGAAAAAAGGTTCTATAAACATTTAAGTGTGTATTAAGACAACCTATTTTTATAATCTTACGAAGTATTCTTAATTGTATCTAAAAGCTGAGAAAGCCTCGGATGGAAGCAGTCTGTAGTAATTGAATAAAACTGTTTTTTAGCTCTTTTCTTTTTACAAGCCTCTCCGAGTTGGTTTTTAACTTAGGAAAGGTGGGGGGCAAAGGGGGATTATTCTGGTGCAAACATGTCCTCGGGGGCTCAGCATCTATCAGCTTTCTCACCACATGTAGGCTTGCACATGGAAGATTTTTGTACTTATCTAACAGCAAAATAAAGAGAATTTTTCCTGGGATTCTACCCTAAGCCCAGGGAACTTCAAGCTCTGTCAGTCAGAGGGGTGGTGGCGGTAGGCTTTTGAACCTACCGATAATACATAAGAGTTTTAGGAGAAGCCTAGCCAGGCAGCTCCACAGGGATGATCCAGCATTTCTTTCCCTCATGTGAGCTTGCTCTGAGGCAAAGGCTTTAATCTGCTACAACTCTGATTTTGAAAGAACTGCACTGGCTACCAATATATTCCTGAATGACATACAAAGTGCTGGTTATTACCTATAAAGCTCTCCATGGAATGGGTCCAGGGTATTTAAGAGAATGCCTTCTTTATCATGAACACTGTTGGCTATTAAGGTCACCTGGAGAGGTCCAGTTATGGTTGCCACCATTTCATTTGGTGGTGACTCAGGACCGGGCCTTCTCTGTGGTTGCCCCGGGGCTTTGGAATATGCTCCCTGTTGAAATAAGAGCATCTCCTTCTTTGTTTCGTTTTAGAAAGACCCTCAAGGTGTACCTGTTTTCTCAGGCTTTTAACTGAAAAATGTAAACTATTTAATGTGTTTTTAACTTGAGATGGTGTTTTTATTTGTTTTGTGAATTTTAATTTTTACATTTGTTGTGTTTTAACTTGTACCCCCCTAGACATGCATTTATAAATATGCGTTTATCAGGTGGTATAGAAAGATGATAAATAAATAATTAAAACAAATGAGTGTGTGTTGCAATATTTACAGGGCAGTATCCATTGGTCATGCAGCCTGGCACTGGCAGCAGTGTAGGCCAGAGACAGAGTCAGAAGTTGCTGCTCTCTAGCCAAGCTGGGGAAGGTTGGCCTTGGGTGACCTGACCTTCAGCAGGGGGGGAGGGAGGAGATCAGGCAGCCGCTAGACCTTGTGCCCCCTACTGTGCTGTCCCATGCTACCTTCAGCAGGAGGGTGGTGCTCTTCCTCCACTGGGAATTTAGGGAGAACTTTAGAGAGTAGTTGTGGAGGGCAGAGCTAGAGGCAGCTGTGCATTTTGCCTACAATATTTGGAGCAGTCAGGGTGCAGTGTACACCAGTCACAGCAGAGTAGCAGTAGGAGAGAGGACATGCCCTCACCGCTTGTCTGTGGGCTCCCCAGAGGCATCTGGTGAGCCACTGTGTGAAATAGGATGCTGGACTAGATAGTCCTTGGGCCTGATCCAGCAGGGCTGTTCTTATGTTCTGTCTCCCTGCAGGGAAATGGTCATGATGGGGCAGCTCGCACTGACAGGTTTGGTGGGATAGGCAAGATGGCATTTAGGTGGGTCCTGTTAATGGAACTAGCCCAGGGGTGGTTGGTCAGCACCCCAGTGTTCAGGCTTTGTGGGGGAATTAGCTTTTAAGGGGATCAGTTCTACCAGTTTTAATTTGTGAAAACATTTGGACTCAAGGAATGACTGGATTGAGACAAGGTTATAGTTTCAAAATATAAAGAAGATATTTATTGTAGGATGGGGTACATAAAAGAAGAAAGTAATGTGGTTAAGGCAATATTACTATTAAAAATATATTTTACTACAATGAGGCATTTTAGCTTAATGTCTAATTGTGCTAGTTTCCCAGGCGGGCAAGAGAAAGCGGCTTAACAGATGGGGGTAGCTTGGATTTAAGAAAGGGGAGCAGAGATAGATGGGGGCCCAAGAGTGGGTCAAGCATCCACTTTCACCTTCACCTATTTCTTGTCTCCCAACAGCCTGTTGAGATTGAGAACCAGGTGACCTCAATGTATGCCAGGAAAGACTCAAGTGTTGTTAAATACCCAAAACCTCATGCAAAGGGATAAGGACATGCCACAATCAGGGAGAAACACTGCACTTTTGAATTCAGAGTCCTGAACAATTAAGTGTCATCTTGCTAAGAGGGGGATTTGTAATTTACACATACTTTCCAGAGTGCCCTTTGTCAGACAGAGAAATCACATCTTTTACCTATAAGGGCTAAAAGCCTATGTTTGTGAATAGTCGAGTCAGTAGAACAGAGGGACTCTTGAACAGGGGTGTAGTGGAGCGGGGGATGCTCAAGGACGGAGCGCTGGTACTTCTCGGTTTCTTTGGCCATTGGGGTGGGCCTGGCTATGGGGTCTGTCATGGAGAGTGCCTGCACTTCTGAATTTGCAACTATATCACTGCTCTTGAGGTTGCTGACACAGAATGTTACCTTCTGTGTGAGTTAGATGTGTTCGCGAGTCCATGCCGCATGGCTCCTAGGAGCATGCAGAGTTCACCATGGTGCACGCTTTTGTTTTGTGAACTGCCACTAAGATCTACTGAGCCTCCTCTCTAACACCACTAGACAGGGGAGAAAAGTACTTATATTTACTTAAATAAACTAGATTTTGGCTGTTTTAAGCTTGATCTGGGCTGGAAACTTGCTCCATACTGCTTCCCCACTTGCCTGCTCTGGCTTACACGTTCTTTAAGAGGTTTTGAGGCATTTTGCTCTGTTACAAGTTCACTCTCATCTCTTGAAACGTAGGGGTTTTGGTTGCGATTTGTGCGTACTGCTGTTGCTCTGCAAAGCGAGAGTTCAGATATTCATTCATTCATCCATTCATTCGATTTCTATACCGCCCTTCCAAAAATGGCTCAGGGCGGTTTACACAGAGAAATAACAAATAAATAAGATGGATCCCTGTCCCCAAAAGTCTAAAAAGAAACATCAGATAGACACCAGCAACAGTCACTGGAGGGGTGCTGTGCTGGGGGTGGATAGGGCCAGTTACTCTCTCCCTGCTTAATAAAGAAAATCACCACGTTAAAAGGTGCCTCTTTGCCAAGTTAGCAGGGGTATGTAGATATGACATTCTGCAAGGATCCATACTGTCACCAATGCTTTTTAACATCTATGTAAAACTGCTGGTAGAGACGTCCCTAAGGTGGGGACTCCTTAACATTTCATATGATTACAGAGGTATAGTGACTGTTGAGAGACTATGTAAATATGTGAGTGAGTGAGGTTTTGGGACATGTCCAACCAGCTTGGACACATAGTGCCTTTGTAATTAAAAAAAAAAAGTTAAAAGCACAACACATGCCCCTTGCTTCACAGTTCTCACTCAGGCCTTCTGAGCGTTTTCGAGACTATGAGATTTGCAATGCTTAGAACGTTGCAAAGTGTAACGGAATGAGGCAGTGGTTTGAAACGTGAGTGCAGCAATTCTCACGCAGTATTATATGCAATGTGACAAGATTTTGCCTGTCCATATTGCCTGTCACTGCAGTGGTTTTTCCAGGCAGGGAACTTCCATATTCCACCTCTGGAACACATTCACTGGCCCCTGCTCCTCCTCAATTTCAGGCCAAGGGGATTATGGAGAGGTGGGTGGAATCGCTGATGCGATGGAACTTCTTAAAAAAAATCCTCAGTGCATTTGTGCAAATCTGCCAGCAGGGGGAAGCGCCATTCCAAAACAATGCCTTTTGCCATTGCAGGCTAGCACAGGGCAATCAAAGATAATTTTTTAAAAATCCAATAGTGGAGAAGGAGGGAGGAGGCGGAGGGGAGGCAAGTGCTCCTCCTCGAGTGAGGGCAAGCAATCTGAAGAAGCGGGGCGGTGGAGGGAGTGGAGCACAGAGGAGAAACTGCACTGTTATTAAGGGTTAGGCCGATGGAAAAGATTAAAGTAGGGGAGAGCTGCCATTTGGAAATTCTGCTTATTTAAAAGTTCTAAAAAAGGGATACAGTCCCTTTCCTACAAATCCCATTCCTCTACTAAATAACAGCAGATGCTTTGGGTATTATCAGCCAAAAGCATTGGCGAGTTATTTATTTATTTATTTATTTATTTATTCATTCGATTTTTATACCGCCCTTCCAAAGTGGCTCAGGATGAATGGGCTTGCATCTTTACGCAAAGACCCGTGTATACAAATTAAAAACTATATATTTAAGAAAGGGCTTGGAGAGGGTTAGGAGTGCAGTTAAATTAAAAAAAATCGGGGGTGGGGTGGGGTGGAAGGGAGACTATTCCTCTTCGTCGCCATAAGCAGTGCCCGCTGCCCCCCTGCCTCCAATGGAGGAAGAGCAGGATATACATGTAATGCAATAATAATAATATCAGGAGAAACCCCCATGTACGCGGCAGCACCCCTGCACAGAAAACAATGAAACAGCATTAAAAAACCCAAATAATATAAAGCGGTCTTGTGGCTGGTGTTCTTTGCATTGGGGTGTGGCTATGGGGCAGGGCCACTGGAGTAGGTATTGCCATGTGGGTGGGGCTGCTGAGGTAGGTGTAGCTATGTGGGCTGGCGTGGAGAGTACCTGCTCTTCTGAATTCGCGACTACACCACTGGGCATCTGGTGGGCCACTGTGTAGAAGAGGATGCTGGATTAGATGGGCCTTTGGCCTGATCCAGCAAGGGTGTTTTTATGTTAAGATGGGTGGCGGGGGCGTGTGGGGAAGAGGGGGAGGGGTATGGTGGGGGTGCACGCACACCGCTGGACCCTGCTGTGGCAGCAGCACTGGGGGAAGAAAGCAGGGGGAGGGGCAGGGCTGCTGTGATCCAGAACAGGCCCGCTCAATTTTGGCCACCCAGCTGTTTTTGGACTACAACTCCCATAGTCCCCAGTCACAGTGGCCAAGAGCCAGGGATCATGGGAGTTGTAGGCCAATATCTGCGGGAAGGTGGAAGTTGAGCAGGTGTGCTCTAGAATGTTCTCGCTCTGACCAAGCAATGCCGTCGCCAAGGCCGGGATCAATCAGCTGCCAGCAAGGCTGCACCCATGCCAACGTGCTATAGGCTCATCGCTTCCTGTTGATTGGGCTCATTGGCTCCAGCCGCCTGTCACTCATGATGCCTAGTAACCTCCTCTTGTTCTCGTGCTTTTTCTTCCCCTCCTCCCATGCTGCTTGAAGAACCACCATTATCGAAAAGGACATTGCATTTACAAGATGGGATCGAGGCTCACGAGAGTTGGGCTGAGGGGAAGAATGAGTCAGTGCTTGGCCCAGGGGGCTTTATGCAATGTTTTCTTTCCATCCCCAACCCCACCTTAATGTGAGGGCAAGTTGAGTTTGTCAGACGGAGTGGGTGGGAATTAAAAGAGATAACCCCCTCATATATATTTCTTTAAAACTTACTGCAGACTTTTTTCCCTTTGAATTATTGAATTATTTTAGTGTTGATATACAAAGAACATGAACACACATCAAAATAAGCAAGAATCATAATCTTTCCACAAGAGCCTCTCCTCTTGTTTCATTACAATGAATTCCAGCAAATAAATTTTTTACAGGGTTTATGTCATTCTTCCTCAAAAGCAGTAGCCCTGATGTCTGTTGCAGCTAACACAACAGTCTTGTTACCATCGATAAGAAATTTATTGTAGCACAAGCTTTCGAGGACCACAGTCCACTTCCACAGATGGTGTTAATCTTTAAGGTGCCATAACTTTTTCATTATTCACCCTTTCATTAAAACAGTTGCACAATTGTCACCACAGAGGCATATTTTTTTAAAAAAGAAAAGATAAGAGAGCTATGCAAAAGAACTGAGCACAAAGACAGTATAGCATGAATTGTCCCCTTTGCTAAGCAGGGTCTGCCCTGATTTCCATTTGAAGGGGAGACCACATGTTTGAGCATCAGAAGAGAGAGGTATGCTCAAAATCAGAAAACACGGTTTGGTTCAAGTAGAACTGGACTCGAACTGAACCGGGTCTGGTTTGGTTTTGTGCACACTAGAGCCAGGCTCGGTCCAGCTTGAGTCTGAACCATTCGGGGATGGACAATTTAAAAAAAAATAGTGGACTTATCACCATTGCGGGGTCTCAGGGGTTGTGAAAGGTGTGGAAAAAAACCTTTAAAAAGAAGCCTATACTAGAAGTATAGTGGATTATATTGGCACCACCAATCATTAACATTCTGAGAGAAAGAGATGGTGATAATAATGCAGCACTAAACAACTGGGTGGACACCCATAGTACAAGTGGCCACAGTGGCACAATGGGAGTTGTAGTCCAATATCAGCAGGAGGGCCAAATTTATTTTATTTTATTTTACTTTATTTTATTTTTACATTTTATATCCCACTCTTCCTCCAAGGAGCCCAGAGTGGTGTACTACATACTTAAGTTTCTCCTCACAACAACCCTGTGAAGTAGGTTAGGCAGGCTGAGAGAGAAATGACTGGGCCAGAGTCACCCAGCAAGTATCATGGCTGAATGGGGATTTGAACTCGGGTCTCCCCAGTTTTAGTCCAGCACTCTAACCACTACATCTACACTGACTGGCAGCAGCGCTCCAAGGTCTCAGGTGAGAGCCTTTCAGGTGGGGCAGAGGGGGGGGGTGCTTCAGTTCCAGACCTTGTAATTTTCTGCCATGGAACAAGGACTTTTAAAAAAAGTTTTTAGAAAAAAATTATTAAAAATCAACAATTTGTCCAATCCATTTCAAATTCAATTTTCAGAGTCCTCCCACCCTGCCCTACATCTGTGCTTGATATAAACACCCTGTGACAAGCCGCTTGAAATGGCCTGACACCACCTGTGTGTGTGCAGCTGGGGGAGCTGCTGGCCAGCCTGACCCGCCCCAGCCAGCTCTGCTGGGTCTAGGGGTTATTAGGCCTAGGGGAGAGCAGGACCCCACCTACCTGTGCCACCACCAGGTTGCCTATGTTGCCCGCAATTTCCCCTACCATGTAGACCAGCATAGTGCTCGCCTTCCCCTCTGTCTGCTGCCCTGGGCAGCTGGTGTTTCTGGCTGGCTGTCCCGCCCCCCAGGGCTCAGATGGCCTCCGGGCATGTGCAGAATTCGCACATGTGTGGAGGCCAAGCCCTGGGGTCGGAGCAGCAGCAGGAAATGCTGATTGGCTGGGGGCAGCAGACGGGGAAGCTAGCCTCAGCAAGCCTGGAAGGCATGGGGTGTGTGGCACATGGGGTGGGCTGTGTGACCCGGCAGCATCCCGGCTCCGCAAGAAGTACTGGGTCGCTGACCTGCCCCACCTCAGCTCCACCACATTCTACTACATCCTTTCAGATGTCCCTGGGAAGCCCACAAGCAAGAGGTGAGGGCTCCCCTGAAACTGGTATTCAGGGGCATCTTGCCTCTGAGGCTGGAGGTGGCTTTTAGCCACCAGACTAGTAGCCATTGACAGACCTGACCTCCCATGAATCTGCCTAAGCCCCTTTGAAAGCCATTCAGGTTGGTGGCCACACCCAGGGGCATAGCTAGGGGAGAGGGGGCCCGTGTTCATCCCTCTCTCTGGCAGCCCCCCAGAGTGAGGAATGAAGAAAATAGGGAGGAATAGATCTAGAGGGCCCTCAGGAGCTGGGGGCCTGTGTTCTTTGAACCCTTTCGCTCAATTATAGCTACGCCCCTGGCCACACCACATCCCGTGGCAGAGAATTCCATAGATGGATTACAGTGCTGCTTCATCTTTTTGTATTTTACTCCCCGGCAGAGTGGCTGGCAGGGCTGTTCCCACAGACCTCCAGCTGCCTCACGATGCTCAAACCCCCTCCCCTCAGTGTCCAGGGTTCATGGCAAAGAAGGTGCTCTCCCTATGTTATTTTAACATAATTGTTGCGGTCTGGAATTTGCCCAAGATAAGCCTTAAGGTCTGACAAGGTCACTTGGTTGCCAGCTGATTTCCCAGAAAAGGCAGGGCTTCCTTCCTCCAGAAACACTCGTCATGGAAATGCCCTCAGTGGGCTGGGACTGTAGGCCAATTCCAGTTGCCCTTGCTGCTGCTGGGCAGAGCTACTCTGAAGGGAAACAAAACAAAACAAAAGGCGGTTGCTTAAGAGACGTGCTATCCTTCTTTCCCTTTCAGTTCTCAAAGCTGTTCAACAAGCAGACTGCATTGCTGGTGACAAGGTAAGAGGGGAACTCCTGTAAGGCTGTGGAAACGAGAAGCCAGGTGGAGGGATCTTCACCTACATGTCCCACTTCTGGGCTTCTTCAGCCACTATGGGAAATAGGATGTGTTTGAATTAAAGTTGGGACTTAGACAAAGCGAGGCAGCTCCTGTGTGCTGCTGTCACAACTGAAGAGGGGTGGGGGAAATCAGTTTCTTCTCTGTGCTCTCTGGAGACGAGAGACTCTGGGGGTGATTGGCCTTCTGGAGCTTCCTGGAGGGTGTCTCAGCTGCTCTTGGAAGCAAACTAGTCCTTTGCAGCTTTGTGGCGAGGATGCTGAAGCAAATTCTTGAAGGGCGGTCTAATGTCTTCAACACTTGGCTGAGCTGCAGGGTTTTCTTTTAAAAAGAAAACCTGTCAATAATGGGAATATTCCGCATATTTTTGGTGGGCAGTTTCATAATTAATAAGATGGAGCTGCTTAGATTGGGAGTGCCACCCAAACTGCCCTGATACACACTGTGAAAAACTGTGACCAGGAATGGCTGCAGGGGCATGTAGGACTCCGCCACTGACTGTTGCAGAAGTACAGGAATATCAACGTTTGCGAGTGTCTTGGTGAGCAGCAGCTTAAATAAATATGCAACTGTTAGGCAGTGCTTGGGAGGAGACAGCTGTTGTGGTGCACGCAGAGGCGTGTCTAGGGAAAATGGCGCCTAGGGCAAGCACTGAAATTGTGCCCCCCCAACAAACACCTGACACCCACCTTTCAGATAACTTTACCATAATATCAGCTCAAAAATACAAGCTCGTTAATTAACAAATCTTTTAATTTACAAATTATGGCTCTACCTGAAAATTATAACTGCACCTTCCTTGCTTTCACTGATCCTCCATAAAATTTTTCTTCAGTGGAGTTTTCTGGGAATCCCTGCTTTTTTAAAATTACAACTGGAGATCAAGGAGAGGGTGGTTTTTTAAATTGCAGATTGGATTTCTCTTGACCAAATGGGGGAATCTACGGTTTCCTGCACCAAAGCTGGCCTAAATCGACCTAAAATAGAAATGTGTGCCTAGAAGTCACATCAGTCCAAATTTATTTCTCTTTGGTCATTTCCAAATAACTATCTGGGTGTAAAAAGTGCTATTGTGGGGACAAACCAGGGGCTTGGTGTTAGGTTTGAGCTGGATAGTCAATTCTCCTTTCCTTGTGACACAGGTTAATAACTTTGTGCCTGAGAGTGGAGGTGCTCCAAAGGTAATGGACTTAGCACATTGAGTTTCTTCTCTTCTGTTGTTTGCTTCTAAGGCTCTAAATACACCAAGGCACAATAGAGAGCTCATTCTTTTTTCCAGGTTAGCTCACATAACTGCCTGCTTCTCTTCCTTCTCCTCCTCCAGAAGAACAACCATATTATACATTCTCTCTTCCCTCACTCTTCCGGCAGAGACAGCCTACCTTTCCCCCTAGCCCCTGGAGACAGAGAGAGAGAGAGAGGTGTTCTTCTGCCCTGCTTTCCCAGCCTGAGCGGGGTCAAGGTGTGTGCTTGAGTTCGTTTGTTAGTTGTTGTTTTTTAAAAAGTTTTCATTCTTTTGATTTTAGGTGGGGGGGGAGGAGGGTGGCTGAGGAAACTTGGGGTCTGTGCGGTGCTGCTGCTTGACTCTTGAGCAATGCGCTGGCAGCAGTTGGCTTCTTCAGGAGCTCAGGGGGTGTCTCAGTCTTGGCTAGGAGTGGAGGTGACAGAGGGTAGTTTCCCTCTCAGGCACCGGGCATGAAGGGAGCTTCCTCCTCGCAGCACCTGTCCCCTCCCTCGCCGGGCTTCAGCTCAGCAAAGGAGAATAGAACCTCTCTCTCCTCTTCCTGCGCCAGAGCGCGCCATGCGTGAGAGAGAGAGCCTGCCGTTTCCCCTGCTCAGTCCCCAACCCGACAAACAGCCGTTACATCTAATTAAGTAAATATTGACTTCCCGCTCACCAATCTGCACGATTCATTAACTATACAAATCAACCATTGCTATAGTAATTCAAAACATATATCCTACACATTGCAAACTCGATTTTACTCTACCCAACCTGCTATTATTATGTAACACCGATTTTCAAAAAGGAATCCAGGGGCAATCCAGGAAATTACAGGCCAGTTTGCTCAATGTCCATTCCAGGCAAATTGATGGAAAACATCCTCAAGGATAAAATGGTAAAGCACATAGAAGAACAGGCTCTGCTGGGAGAGAACCAGCATGGTTTCTGCAAAGATAAATCTTGCCTCACCAACCTTTTGGAGTTCTTTGAGAGTGTCAACAAGTGTGTGGATCAAGGTGATCCAGTAGACATAGTATACCTGGACTTCCAAAAAGCTTTTGACAAAGTTCCTCATCAAGGACTCCTGAGGAAACTTAGCAGTCATGGGATAAGGAGACAAGTACATGAGTGGATCACTAACTGGTTGAAGGACAGGAAACAGAGGGTAGGTATAAATGGAGAGTTTTCACAATGGAGGGAAGTCAGAAGTGGGGTCCCCCAGGGATCTGTACTGGGACCAGTGCTTTTTAATTTATTCATAAATGATCTAGAAGTAGGGGTAAGAAGCGACGTGGCCAGATTTGCAGAAGATACCAAACTCTTTTGGGTAGTGAAATCCAAAACTGATTTTGAGGAGCCCCAAATGGATCTCTCCAAACTGGGTGGTTGACAAAGTGGCAAATGTGGTTCAGTGTTGGCAAGTGTAAAGTGATGCACATAGGGATGAAAAAACCCAACTTCAAGTATGCGCTGATGGGATCTGAGCTGTTGGTGACTGACCAGGAGAGGGATCGTGGGGTCGTGGTGGACAGCTCATTGAAAGTGTCAACACAATGTGCGGCAGCCGTGAAAAAGGCCAATTCCATGCTAGGGATCATTAGGAAGGGGAATGAAAATAAAACTGCTAAAATTATAATGCCCTTATACAAAACTATGGTGCAACCACACAGGGGCGTAACTATGATCGGGCAAGGGGAGGCAGCTGTCTAGGGGCCCTGGCCTCTGGGGGGGCCCTCCAGAGACATGTCATGTGCCTCCCCCCACCCAGCGCCTGCCGCAGCTCCTTCGATTTGAATTATTTGATTTTTTTTAAAAAAAAATTCTCCATGTTCATGCGAGCGTGCTGTATTTCCTTGCCCTCTTCCCCTCTCTCCTCCCCATCCCCACCCTTTCCCCTTGTCAGCTCCTCCTCCTTCCCCATCCATTGGCTGGCAGAACCCCACATGATAAAGAAAGGAAAGGCAGGCACATGATTGGGTGATTCGGCTCTGCTTCCTGGACATGACGAGAGCAAGGAAGAGAGGAGGTCAATTGTATCCTCGCCAGCCACTTCTAAGAAATTCAGTTCTTCTGTTATGGAGATGGAGGAGCTACGGCAGCTTTAGAGTGCTGCTTGTGTTGGCATTGATTCATTTGGGGGTGTTATAGCCCACTCCCCCCCCAGCATGCCCGCTGCATGTCTGGCAGTGGGAATGGGCATATTAATTCATTATTGGGGGCATTATGGCTGCCCACCCACCCAGGCTTTGCTTCTGTTTTTTAGGAAGAAAGAAGTGGGAGGCACACACAAGAGAAGAGTGACAAATGTGTGCTTTTCACAGTTCCTTGGCTCTGTTTATCAACCCCCTTTTAACATCCAAGGCTGTTCTTTGACTCTTAATCACTTAGCATGCAAAGTTAGGTAAGAGAGTGGAGAAATCACTCCAACATTACAGACCTGTCCTTGGCACATGAGATCCTATGGGTCTTTTAAAAGTATTCATGATGAAGGAGAAGAAGCCTCTCTTCCTAGCTCTCCCAAATTGGAGAAAGGTTAGTAGTTGTGCAAGGTTCCATTCATGGCCATTTCATTTCCTGCATGATTATAATCTGCTTTCTGCCCGTTCTGTATCCCATCCCATCCCGCCTCACATTTATTTGAGATAACTTGACTCCTGAGATTCCTAATGCCCCTCCCTTCTGTCCTTTAAGAAACTTCTGAAAATTTATCTATTCTGCCAGGCTTTTAGGGATGTGTGTGTGTTTCCCCCCACCCCACCCCGCTGTTGTTGTTTTAATTATGTAAACCGCCTCAAGTCTAAGGGAGTCAGGTAGTCAATAAATTTGGTTCTGCTGTGCTGTAATTTACACCTTTTAACTAGTTGGGATAGTTAGCAGAGTCTACATTGGGCCAGGAGAATGAGAGGAAGGCAGTGACGGATTACAGATGGTGGTGGGGGCCCATTTTAAAAACTTGTCTCTGGGCCCAAACCAACCTTGTTACGCCCCTGCAACCACACTTGGAGTACTGTGTACAATTCTGGTCACCACATCTGAAGAAGGACATTGCAGAACTGGAAAAGGTGCAAAAGAGGGCAACCAAGATGATCAGGGCTCTAGAGCACCTTCCTTATGAGGCAAGGGTACAACACCTGGGGCTTTTTAGTTTAGAAAAAAGACGACTGTAGGGAGACATGATAGAGGTCTATAAAATCATGCATGGCGTGGAGAAAGTGGAGAGAGAGAGATTCTTTTCCCTCTCACACAATACTAGAACCAGGGGTCACTCCATGAAATTGATTGCCAGGAGGTCTAGGACCAACAAACGGAAGTACTTTTTCACACAATGCATGATCCACTTGTGGAACTCTCTGCCACAGGATGTGGTGATGGCCAACAACCTGGATGGCTTTAAGAGGGGTTTGGATGACTTCATGGAGGAGGGGTCTATCAATGGCTACTAGTCAGAGGGCTGTGGGCCACCTCCAGCCTCAAGGGCAGGGTGCTTCTGAGTACCAGTTGCAGGGGAGTAATGGCGGGAGAGAGGGTACGCCCTCAACTCCTGCCTGTGGCTTCCAGCGGCATCTGGTGGGCCACTGTGCAAAACAGGATGCTGGACTAGATGGGCTTCCTTGGGCCTGATCCAGCAGGGCTGTTCTTATGTTCTTATGTTCACTAGTCTGACTCAGCAGAAGGCAGCTTCCTGTGTTCTTCCCTCCACATCAACGGTCCTGGCTGCAGGAAATAGAATATAAATGGGGTGAGCAACACCTGGGGCTTTTTAGTTTAGAAAAAAGATGACTGTGGGGAGACATGATAGAGGTCTATAAAATCATGCAAGGTGTGGAGAAACTGGATAGAGAGAAATTCTTCTCCATCTCACATAACACTAGAACCAGGGGTCATCCCATGAAATTGATAGCCGGGAAATTTAGGACCAACATACAAAAGTACTTTTTCATAGAACAGATAATCAACTAGTGGAATTCTCTGCCACAAGTTGTGGTGACACCCAACAACCAGGAAGGCTTTAAGAGGGGTTTGGATAACTTCATGGAGGAGAGGTCTATCAATGGCTACTACCGTAGTCGGAGGGTTATAGGCCTCCTCCAGCCTTCAAGGCAGGATGCCTCTGAGTACCAGTTGCAGGGGAGTAATGGCAGGAGAGAGGTCATGCCCTCAACTCCTGCCTGTGGCTTCCGGCGGCATCTGGTGGGCCACTGTGTGAAACAGGATGCTGGACTAGAGGGGCCTTGGGCCTGATCCAGCAGGGCTATTCTTGTGTTCTTAACCAGATATATCTTGCTATATGTATTTGTTTATTTAGCATATTTGTATACTGCCTGTTACCAGAATCTCAAACCAGTTAAGAATAAAGTAAGAACAGCCAAAGATTTAAAACCAAAACACATATACAAAATTCATTTAAAACAAAGAGAAAGTAATGATCAACAAAAAGGCTGGCTGAACAGCCTTCAGTTAGTTGATTTCTGAAAGTCATCAGGGATGCAGCAGCTCTAATTACAACAGGAAACACATCTTATTTACTCAAGTAACAAAATAATGGATTGATCAGCAGCTGTGTTAAGCTGTTGCAACAAAAATCAAACTTGTGGCACCTTAAAAATTAGTACTTGTATTTTGGCATGAAGTTTTTAAAGTTACAGTCCACTTCAGATAATGATGAAATGAGTGGGAATTTGAGGGGAAACTGGCACTCGGAGTTGTGTCTATGTTGCCAACGTTTTAGGAGTGAGTCAATACACTTTTTATGTGCAAGTTGTGGAAAAATTAGGAGACAATCTTTTTTATTAAAAAAATCTGGTGCATCCCAGAGCCCAGAGTAGACACAATCTCTAGCAATTTAAGGCCTCCCCACAAGTGCAAGCCTAGTTATGTAAATGAAGGGAGAGGCCATGTGCAGACTTCCTTCTTTGGTAGGTGCCTCAGGGTCGCTGCTTGGGCAGTGAGGGACATTTCAAGAGTGGCCCTGCTTGCCTAGGGGGCCTGCTATATGAGAATTTTGGTGTCATGAACCCCGAGTCTGAAATGGAAGAATCCCTGGATAAAGGGGTCATGACCCCCAAGCCTGACTCTGACTGAGAGGACTTGCAGGGTGAGGCAAGCTTCAAGGGGCCCTCACTTCCACCAATGGAAATGCCGACCACTTGCTGACCCCCTCAAATCACCCTTGCCTGTGAATTCTGAGTCAGAGGATGAACCAGAAGCACCCCAAAACCTCTGTTGCGCTGCCTTGCACTTAGGATTCTTACCCTTTCTTCGCTTTTCATATACCTTTTAAGAACTGCGTGGCAAGTAAGAACTAATCGGTGGAACCTTTCCTGGCGTGAGTATGCAGTGATAGAGAAATCCAACTTGAACTACCTATTGGGTAGGTAGTTCACAGGAGGAGCCCATCTCAAGGCAAAACAGTATGAAAAGAACTCCAACTGCTTTCAAGATGTGTGGACTGGGGATGAGAAATCCAACCTAAAACCCCAAGGAGGGTTTGCCCCCCAGCAGGTATTTATTAATCCTAAATGATTTATTCTGAAGGAAGCGAGTCGACTGAACACAACCAAATACACACGGTTACGAAGAACTCACTTCCCAGGAAACAGCCTCTCCCTCTCAGCTGAGCTTCCAAGATAACAAGGCTTCACGTTATAGATGGCCCTCCCTTTTCGAACGCCTGAAGAATCAGCCTCCCATCTTGTAGCCATAGAAACGAAAGCATTCAGGTTGGAACAACGCTGCCCTGCCCGGAGAAGAAAAAATCCCCCTCTCCACTCCACCCCTCTTTGGTGAGCCCTCCTTCTCCTTTTTATTGTATTCCCTCAGGATACAGCCTGAGAGAGACCAAAGTCAGTGAAATCAGGCAGCTCAACACACACATAGGGAGGGGAGGGGAGGGGAGGGAGGAGAACAAACTGCAAGGGGAGAGTTTTAAAAGAAACTTTCCCCTTCCGTCCCTTTGTACGGCGTGTGTGCTGTCTGGTGGTGCCTGCTCTGCTCCACTTGTCAGAAGGGGAAGGCTCCTTGTGAGCGCCTGATTCTCGGTGTCTCTCTCTCACTCTCTGTGACTGCCTTGCCTTGCCCACTCAAGGGTTTTTGGTTTTTTGTTTTACATTAAATGGTGGTTTTACAAATAGGCACAGAGAGCGCGAGAGAGCACTGTGCCGGCAGATCCACGCACCGGCCTACGCCCCAAGGTTAGGAAAAGGGAAAGGCTCTCCAGTCTCTCTGCCGCCCACTTGCTTTTTTGTTCTTTGATTACCACAAGAAGCTTATCCTGGCCCGAACTACCTTTAAAGAAACCACATTAAGGGACTTTTGAGTCTGCATAGAGTAAGCCCCGTTGAACACAGGGACTTTACTTCTAAGTAAGCATGCATAAGACACAGCTATAAAAGAGGACCTCCCCTCACACTGACTTCAAAAGAAAACCCGCTTCAGAGTAGATGCTGCCTCTTTCCTTTCCCCGTAATTCACTGGTTTTCTAATCCGTTCTAATTCATTCATCCAGAGCAGTTTACTTATTTTTTGTTAGGACTGGGAATCAAGAGAATGCCGGGCAGGCAGTGGTGGTGGCTCATGGGCAAAAACAGAAATGGTCGGAACGAACGATGAAAACAGCAGCACAGCACAGGAAGAGCACACGCGCCCAGCAGTTGCTGCTAGTCTTTCACTCTCTCCGCTGCCTCAACCCACGTGGTCAGGTCGTGGGCATGCGTGCTGGCCCTCTGCCCCCGCCCGGATTCTGAGATCTCAGCGAGTGCACTGCTGCCGCGCCTGCACAAATGGGGGGGGGCACCGGTGCCTGGAACCGGAGAGGAGATGCCAGCCACTACGGGCGGCAGCGGTGAGCAGCGGCCTCTCCCAGCGATGCCCGAGGGGGGAAGTTAAAAAAAAAGTAAACAATTTTTTGTGTGGGTGGTGGGGCCGTGGGGGGCATGGAATTGCGCTCCCTTCAAGTGGCCCCCTGGGCACATTAGTGATGTGCATGGTCCGGAGCAGTCCGGACCAGCACCAAAGGGGAGCCTATCTTTTAGGGCGGGGAGGGCTTGTTTACCCCTCCCGTGCCTCTTTGCCCCCGCCAGTGGCCGTAATTTACTGTAAAATTGGGGCGCTGGAAACCAGCCGCCCCAGCCGCCGCCGCTTCCGCCGCCCCCCCCCCCGCGAGCAAATTAGAGGGGAAAAAGGCTACTGCCTACAAGGAAGGGCTACTGCCGCCCTGCCGCCACCCCCCCCACCCCCCCACGAGTGCTCACCAAGTTAGAAGACTTTAGAGAGGAGCTCGCGAACAGAGCTCCTCTCTTATCGAAGCCTCCGGCCCAACTGGGGCCTTGGGCGCGTGCGCACGCGCGCTAGAGCTCTTCTTCCACTAGAGCTTTTGCCGGAGGCCCGGTCTACCCGGCTTCCTCCCGGCGGGTAGACCGGGCCTCCGGCAAAAGCTCTAGTGGAAGAAGAGCTCTAGCGCGCGTGCGCACGCGCCCAAGGCCCCAGTTGGGCCGGAGGCTTCGATAAGAGAGGAGCTCTGTTCGCGAGCTCCTCTCTAAAGTCTTCTAACTTGGTGAGCACTCGTGGGGGGGTGGGGGGGTGGCGGCAGGGCGGCAGTAGCCCTTCCTTGTAGGCAGTAGCCTTTTTCCCCTCTAATTTGCTCGCGGGGGGGGGCGGCGGAAGCGGCGGCGGCTGGGGCGGCTGGTTTCCAGCGCCCCAATTTTACAGTAAATTACGGCCACTGGCGGGGGCAAAGAGGCACGGGAGGGGTAAACAAGCCCTCCCCGCCCTTAAAGCAATACCCCCCCACCCGGACCGGACCAACCAGGGCAGAACCGGTCCGGCAGTTCGGTCATTCTATAGAATGGCCGCCGGACCGGTTCGGACACACGCCTAGGGCACATGCCCTGGCTGCCCCCCCACCATGCCTGTGCCAGCAACCACCCAGATATGCCTCAGTCAGCTCTTAAGAATGAAGCCCCTTCAAGACGTTCCAAGCAGGGTTGCCAACTGTCCTGCACTGTGAGGGATGTCCCACATTCCTAAGGAGAAATTCTCATCTCGTTCGGAACTCAACTTCTCCCGGTTTTTTACACTTAAGAAAAATTATTATTTTTTTAACTTTTAAAGACGCCACTGAGTGGTGACGGAGCGGGATGGTGGTGATAGCTCTCCCGCCTCCCAATTTAACGACATGAATGGCTGCTGCTGAGCTGCTCTCTGGTGGGGGCGGGGGCGGAGGCAGGATCACTGGGAGGAACGGGTGCGCTGAACAGAAACCAAACCAAAGCACTCACCACCAGTCAGTGAGTGAGTGACTGACCGAGCCGAGGGAGGGATGGAGTCTGTCGGAGAGAAGGCGGCGAAAGATTGCCTTTCTCGGCCCCGCCTTCCTCCAAATGAAGCAGACGCCCCCCATAACATAACATAAGCCCCAATCCTAGGTGGCGATGCCCCCGGCCCCCCTCCGCCCCCTTGGAGTCCCCATACCGAATTGAGCCAACGCAATGTTGGCAACCCTAACGAGGGTTGATTGGGGCTGCAGTGCTGGCTCTGTATTCAAGTAGGGATGTGCATGAAGATCTTCGGTGCCGGTGGGGGTGGTACTTTAAGGGAGGGATTGGGTGTACTCACCCCTCCCGCTGCATTTCCCCCGCTGGTGTGCTATTGATTTTAAGCCCCTTGGGGAGGCAGCGTTCCTCCCTGCTGCCCCGTTTCCCCCGTCGGCCGGAAGTGGCTGGAAGTAGCGAGCGCGTATGCACCTGTTGCGTGCACGTGCCCATCTGCGGTGCGTGTGTGCGTGCACGACGGGTGCGTGTGCACATGCATGACGGGTGCGCGTGCACTCGCTACTTCCGACCGACAGGGAACGGGGTGGCAGGGAGGAATGCTTAAAAATAACAGCGAGCTGGCAGGGGAAATGCGGTTGGAGGGTGAGTACACCATCCCCTGCCCTTAAAGTACTACCCCCACTGGCTCCGAAACGCCGACCCCCCCCCCAGCGCCAAAACGTTTCAGGGGCCTTCATAAAGGCCTCCGATACGTTTCGGGCACATGTTTATGTTCAAGGCCTCAGTTTGTCTCCACGATTTGCTGACACAATGTTGTTCATGTTTGGCCTTGTTCCTGTTCCCTACTTTGTGGATTTCTTAGCTTTTGCCCCCTTGTTTGCTTTCGACTCTAACCTTGTCTGCTCCCACTGGATTGATGCTTGGCTCCTGACTCCCGGCTTGTTTGACTCTGACTTTGCCTGTTCCTGTTGGGCTGATCTTTGGCTTTGGACACTTGCTTGTTTGAATTTGACTTGCCTGCTAGAGTTGAAAACATCCCATTGCCTAAATAAGGGACACATGTTGGAGGGGGTGTTGGGTGGGTGGGTGGTGCATCTCAGGGGTAGGGCCATTCATACAAACCACGTGCAACACAGAGAGACTCTTCTCACGATTAGTGAGAAGAGCCTGGAGTGGGTTAGTGGGGAGCGCGGGTTAAGCGACTGCCGGCTCCGTTACAGAGCCGGCGGGTGCTGGGGGGAGTGGGCGCCGATTGGCCCCCGGAAGCTCCAGCATGCCCTGCGCGAGTGCGCAGGGCATACTGGAGAGACCCCTGAGCCAGGAGGTGGCTTTTTGCCTCCTCTCCAGGGTCTCCTCATGAGTTGCTGCGCCGCGGAGCTTTTCTCATCATCAGAAAAGCCTGGTTTGCGGAGCACTTGCCCCAGGCTACTTAAGTGGGTGACCCGCTTAGGAACCATCGGGTTCACAGCCTAGCCTGGTGGTTCTCATGGTCAGGCGAAATCGGGCTAGGGGACCCTAGCCCGATTTCGCCTGATCGTGGGAATAGCCTTAGAGCATTTTTAGTGGGGGTGGGGGAGAGATTATACCACACACACCAAGTGCAGCACAGAGTATTTCCACAAAATACAGAGTATTTTGCTGTGTTTCTAACAGCAAGTGCTGTTAAACAACAAACAAACAAACAAACAAACAAACAGGTCAAAAACATTATTTGTGTGATTTGCTGGAGTGAAAAATGGCAGAAATGGCTCTGTAGCCCTCTTATTCTTACTTTTTCCCTGCAAAGCTAGAACGGGAGTGTCAGAAGACAAGTCTTCTGATCATTCAGTAAAACCCTCTGAGTTGAGGCAGGCCTCCCAAACTCTAAATCTTATCTCCTCAACCTCTTCCCAACAATCTCAAAGGAAACGAGATCCCACAAGCATGCAGGGCAATTGTTCTTACAGTAGTAGTTTGCTTTTTGCGCCACCCCTCCCCCGCCCCGCCCTGGAGGCCAATATAGAGTAAGTCTGTTCCTTCATTTTTGGGTGGAAGATTGTGAACGCTTTAATTCAAAAAAATTTTTTGCAAGACAACTGACCCTGCTTGGTGAAAAGATAAGATATATATCAAAGGCTTTCCAGATCTGAAACCACCACTTCCCAATCCTTTGACATAGGAACACAGGAACATAGGAAGCTGCCATATACTGAGTCAGAACACAGGTCCATCTAGCTCAGTATTGTCTTCACAGACTGGTGGTGGCTTCTAGACAACCATATAACACCCTCCAACCTTCACTCCCAGTCCCAAGACCTTGGCTGTCAGCTATCTTCCCCAAGAAACAGTGACTGCTCAGTCCACCACACACTAGGGACCCACTTATCCCCCTATAGGAACATATATAGGAACATAGAAGCTGACTTATACTGAGTCAGACCCTTGATCCATCTAACTAAGTATTGTCTATACAAACTGGCAGCGGCTTCTCCAAGGTTGCAGGCAGGAATCTCTCCCAGCCCTATCTTGGAGATGCCAGGGAGGGAACTTGGAACCTTCTGCTCTGGGAATATCTTACAGTGCTCACATGTGGTCTCCCAGATGCAACCAGGGCAGACCCTGCTTAGCTAAGGGTACAAGTCATGCTTGCTACCACAAGACCAGCTCTCGTCTCCAGACCAGCTCACCTCTCCTACATGACCATGTTATCAGGTGAGATACTGGAGGTCTGGTGAGGTCTGATTCAGAGTAGAGTTCCTCATCTGAGGAATAGAACTGCATTAGAGAAGAGGGTGAAGTGGCAGGTGTTGGAAGTAAAGGACTTTGCGCGGTCTCTTTGCCTCAGACAGTGGAGGACAGACTAGTAAGTCAGAGGGCTAGAAGGTCAAAGACATTTGGTCATCACTTCCCGCTGCTCTGATGCTATCCCTTTGAAATGTAGATTGCTAATCTTAGGGGATTCAACTTCCTTCCTCCTTCTGTCTCTCTCTCTCTTGCTACCTGGCTGTTGACCTTGCAACATGGCAAGTCTCTTGCCCTGCACCATATGTGCAGAGAAGATGGTGAATCCATCTGCATCCATTTAGATAGATAGATTAGAGATCCTAAATCCTCACTTTCCTATCTAGAATGGAGTTCCTTAATAAATACCTTTAATATTGATTTGAAACTAGCAATTGGCTCCAAGTTACTTTACTCTTAGCACACACGCATGCCTAACTAAATCCACTGTGTTTGTGCCTCTGTGCACTCTGCTATATTGAAAAAGGGATTCTCTCACCACAGAGAATTTCCAACAGGTTATGGGCTCCAGCAAGTTATGGGAGCAGTATTTTGAGCTGCGTGTGCTGCAACTAGAGAGTTAGGTTTGTTCCAGGAGATCCATTGAGGTCTGGCGTGGACACTTTGAATTGCTAATCTACAGCAACTGCCTTTTGGAGCCAGTGACGATGGCTGCATACCTGGAGGGAAAACTCAGGCTTACCATCCTGGATGCGGATAATTACTTGGAATGGAAGACTCAACTGAGGATTGCACTGAAAGCAGAGGGACTCCACCAAGTTACTGAGGAAGACCCCCCGCCAGATGGAACCACAAATGCTGAGAAAGCCCTGAAAGAGAAATGGGTGCACCAAGACCAGAAAGCTGGAGCGATGATTGCAGCTTCCGTGAGTAAAACTTTTCTTTATGCTATTTGTGATCTTGGAACCTCAAAGGAGATGCTAAACAAGCTAGATTCTATGCATATGAGGAAAGGATGGGCATACACGTTTAATTTACGCCGAAAATTGCAAGATCTTCAGTATAAAGAAGGGGACTGTTTCTCTACTTTTATTGGGACTTTAGAAGATTTCTTTTTTCAATTTAGAGAAGCAGGGGAACAATTTACAGAGAGTCAAAAGCTGGAGACTCTGTTCTTGAGCTTGCCTGCTTCTTATAGCAATTTAATTGGGCAATTGGAAACCCACACCAATCTACACTTTGAAAAGGCTGTGGAAACATTAAGTTCAGAGGCAAACAGAAGGAGAATTTTGAATGCACGCTGTGAAAGTGAACTGGCAAATAACTTTGCTCTTAAAGCAACAATTGATCATTCCAGACGTAACCCGAGATGGGGAGGGAATGCTGGAGGAAATGCTGCAAGAGGGAACTGCATGGGCACCTCACATTTGCATACAAAGAGAGCCGATTACACCAGAGAAACTCAGCCCAGAGAGAGAGGTCACATGACCACCAGTGCTGAAATGAGGTCAGCTGGAAACAAAGCCTTTAGGTGTTTCCTATGTAACGAATTTGGCCACCGGGTGGCACATTGTCCCAAGAATCAGACCAGGAGGTCTGGGAATATCAGTCAAACAAAGGAGAATGAAAATAGAGATTCCAAGTATACAGACAGACATTTCAACAAGAACTATAGTGTTAATTTAATGAAAAATAATGAAAAGCTGATTTTAGATTCTGGGTCATCTGTCCATATTTCTAAAAATCTAAGTTTCTATACTGAACTGTTTGATATTCCTGAAGAGACTGTTTATTTGGGCAATAATACTACAATTAAAGCAAAGAAAAAGGGCAAAGGAATTTTATATTGCAAATTGCTGGATGGATCTGTTAAACCATTTTTTCTGAGAGATGTTTTGTATATCCCTGAATTCTCAAGCTCTTTGATTTCAATTTCCAAGCTAGAGCAACAAGGCTGTGAATTGTATATTAAAGATGGACAATGTGTTGTTACCCAGAATGGAGAAGTTTGCCTTGTGGGCTCGGAATTTCAAGGTCTTTATTGTGTGGAAGAGCATTCTACAGACAGAGAAAGACCTGAGGCATACCAGCCTAATGTAGTGAACCTAGCCAAGTTGTGTCAGCATGGAAACTGCTTACAATTATGGCACAGAAGACTAGGACACAGAAGTTTTGAATCAATTCAAAACATGAAGGAACAGGGATTAGCTAATGGCATTGATTTTGTACCATGTGACACTGTAACTAACTGTGTTTCTTGTCTCGAGTTCAAAGCAGTAAACAAGCCATTCCCAAAGCAGAGTGAAAGGAAGACGAAAGGACCCTTGGATCTGATCCACAGTGACATATCTGGACCACTACCAGCAACCATAGGTAATCATAAATATTTTCTAACTATAACAGATGATTTCTCACGATACACGTGTGTTTATTTACTGAAGGAAAAATCAGAGATGCTGGAGAAATTAAAACAATATGTGGCGATGGCAAGCAACAAATTTGGCTGGAAGCCAAAGATCCTGCGCACAGACAATGGAGGAGAATACATGTCCAATGCTACACAGCAGTTCTTGAGAGAACATGGAATCGTGCATCAAACTATGGTGCCTTACTGCCCGCCCCAAAATGGAATCGCAGAAAGAATGAACAGAACTCTACTGGACATGGTAAGATGCATGCTTGCTGACGCACACCTCCCACAGAAATTCTGGGGAGAAGGCATCATGACTGCTACATACATACACAACAGAATGAACACAAAACCTATTGAAACAACACCTTATGAACTTTGGCATGGTCATAAGCCGTCCCTGACGCACCTGCGTGTCTTTGGAAGCACGGCTTACTCATACATCCCAAAGGAAAAAAGGACTAAGTTAGGGGCTAGGGCCACAAAAGGGATTTTTGTAGGCTACGCAGCACAATCCAAAGCCTACAGAATTCTGGATCCTGACACCAACAGGATAACCATAAGCAGAGCAGTGTGTTTTGAAGAGGATGAAAGAGCTACACCTTCAGAGGGGGCCTACACTGAAGCAAGCAACCAGACCAAGCACCCTGATGACTGGATTATGCTTCCTGATCTCAGAGGAACTGAGGAGGAGGAGACAGCAGATCCAGATCCAACCACACTTGACACAGAGACCCCCAGCGATCCACCAGACGCACCTGAGGTGATAGAAGGGACCACAGAGGGTGAGGTGAGGCGATCAATGCGCTCAAACAGAGGTGTTCCAGCTCCGAGGCTGTCCTACCTCGCAAGAACAGCGGAACAACCAGAACCTTCATCATGGGAGGAAATATCCCAGCTACCACAACCAGAAGCCCAGAAGTGGAAACAGGCTGCAATTGAAGAGCTTGAGGCTCTACAGAAAAACAAAACCTAGACTCTTACTAAGTTACCACAAGGAAGAAAACTTATTGGCTGCAAATGGGTTTTCAAACTCAAACATGATGCTGATGGTGAGATTCAGCGCTACAAAGCCAGATTAGTAGCAAAAGGATATTCACAGAAATATGGAGAAGATTATGATGAAACCTTTGCACCAGTGGTTAAACATACCACAGTAAGGACTCTGTTAAGTATTGCTGCTAGCAAAGGAATGCATGTTGAGCACCTAGACGTGAAAACTGCATTCTTGCTTGGTGAACTAGAAGAGGACATTTAGCAATAGCACTTAGCAATAACACTTACATTTATATACCGCTCTATAGCCGGAGCTCTCTAAGTGGTTTACAATGATTTAGCTTATTGCCCCCAACATTCTGGGTACTCATTTTACCGCCCTCGGAAGGATGGAAGGCTGAGTCAACCTTGAGCCCCTGGTCAGGATTGAACTTGTAACCTTCTGGTTACAGGGCAGCAGTTTTACCACTGCGCCACCAGGGGCTCATTTACATGCAACAACAACCAGGTTTCTTACAGGAAAGCAAAGAGGACTATGTATGCAAACTGCAAAAGAGCATTTATGGTTTAAAACAAGCTGCCAGAGCATGGAATATAAAACTGAATGATATGCTGCTTCAAGCAAACTTCAAAAGAAGTGAAGCTGATCCCTGCCTGTACACGAGATGCAGAGATGGGAAATGGACTTACATTTTGGCGTATGTTGATGATTTGATTTTTGCCTATGAAAATCCAGATGACAGCAAGGAAATAATGGATCATCTGAACAAAGAAGTGGAAGTCAAGCAACTTGGCAACATTGCACACTACTTGGGCATTCAAGTACAAAGAGAGAAAGATGGAAGTTTCCTGATCAACCAAGAACAGAAAATTAAAGACTTGATAAACTTGCTCAGACTGGAAAATGCAAATCCTACACCAACTCCAATGGAAGTGAACTACATAAAGCAAGAAGATCAAACTGAGCCACTATCTGACAACCATAGATATCGTGAAGCATTGGGTAAGCTTTTATACATTAGTACACTCACTAGGCCAGATATTAGTACAGCAGTTGGCTTACTTTGTAGAAAGACTGCATCACCAACAGTCAAGGACTGGAATGCAATGAAAAGACTTGTTAGGTACCTAAAGGGTACTGCACACTTTAAGCTCAAGCTGTCAGCTAACAGTCAACCAAAACTAGAAGCATATGTAGACGCAGACTGGGGTGGAGATATAACAGACAGGAAATCCACCAGTGGTCACATAATTTTCTATGGAGATGGAGCGATAAGCTGGTCAAGTAGAAAACAAGACATAGTAGCATCATCAACCACTGAAGCGGAATATGTATCAGCTGCACAGGGCTGTCACGAGATACAATGGCTGTGTCAACTACTGAAGGACCTAGGTACAGAGGTACCACAGCCCATACCAGTGTATGAAGACAACCAAAGCTGCATTCAACTCTCCAAACAAGAAGATGTAAAGAGGAGTACCAGACATATTGATGTGAAGTACCATGTAGTGAGAAGTGTGCAGAAAGATGGACTAATCAAGCTGCTCTACTGCCCGACAAATGAAATGCTTGCAGACATACTCACTAAGCCACTACCAAGACCCTGCTTTGAAAATCTGAGAGAGAAAATGAATATTGTGAACTGAGTCACGAGACAACGAGAGGGGGTGTTGGAAGTAAAGGACTTTGCGCTGTCTCTTTGCCTCAGACAGTGGAGGACAGACTAGTAAGTCAGAGGGCTAGAAGGTCAAAGACATTTGGTCATCACTTCCCGCTGCTCTGATGCTATCCCTTTGAAATGTAGGTTGCTAATCTTAGGGAATTCAACTTCCTTCCTTCTTCTCTCTCTTGCTACCTGGCTGTTGACCTTGCAACATGGCAAGTCTCTTGCCCTGCACCATATGTGCAGAGAAGATGGTGAATCCATCTGCATCCATTTAGATAGATAGATTAGAGATCCTAAATCCTCACTTTCCTATCTAGAATGGAGTTCCTTAATAAATACCTTTTATATTGAATTGAAACTAGCAATTGGCTCCAAGTTACTTTACTCTTAGCACACATGCATGCATAACTAAATCCGCTGTGTTTGTGCCTCTGTGCACTCTGCTATATTGAAAAAGGGATTCTCTCACCACAGAGAATTTCCAACAGCAGGTTCTCTGTACTGTTTTGTAAGTATAGAGATCCAGTCGTTTCACCCTCTTCCCTAATACAGTTCTGCTCCTCAGATGGACAGCTTAATTGCATGGGAAGATGAGTTTCTGGCAAAGCTTAGAGGCTGATAAATTGTCCTCTGGACCTCTTGGCCATTCTTCGCAGGGATTGTGGCCACTTGCTGGAAGGGCATCTTCTTTGCCTGCAGATGGTCCCAAGTTCAGTTTCCAGTAGCATCTCCAGATAGGGCTAGAAAAGGCCTATCTAAAACCATGGAGAAGTCACCTAATGGCACAGCGGGGAAATGACTTGACTAGCAAGCCAGAGGTTGCCGGTTCGAATCCCCACTAGTATGTTTCCCAGACTATGGGAAACATCTATATTGGGCAGCTGCGATATAGGAAGATGCTGAAAGGCATCATCTCATACTGCACGGGAGAAGGCAATGGTCCTGTATTCTACTAGAGAAAACCACAGGGCTCTGGGGTCGCCAGGAGTTGACACCGACTCGGCGGCACACCTTTACCTTTATTTTTAAAACCATGGAGAGCCACTGCCAGTTGAAGCTGAGAATACTGAGCTAGATGGACCAAGGGTCTTACTTGGTATATGGCAGTATCATTTCCTGAAGCACACCCTTTAATATAACAAAGACCTCTACCCTTATTTTACAAGTGAACAAGGCCGATGCATGAAAACAAATGTGAGTCTTCCCTTTCATGTCTGTTTTGACCCTTGGGAGCAAAACTGTCTTAGGTTGGTGGAGAGGGAGGAGTGAAGAAGTCAGCTGTAAATGACTTCACAGAGCACTTCACAGACTCTGCTTATCATTAACTAGCATGTGATTGTTTCTTTGATGTGGTCTCTGTGCTCTACATGAATGGGCTTTGCTCCTGCCCAGAGACCATGTCGGAATTTCTCCAAGCTGAATTTCTCTCTGGCATTTTGGCAGTAGCCCCGCCCCTCCTGGTGATATATGCATGTGTCTGGCTTCCCTCCTTCAGTCTTCCTTTGTCCGCTGACCAATCAACATTGTCGTGAATGGCTTCAAGCTAAAACACCACATCAACAACCTTTTATCTCCTTTTCCTTCTTATCCTTCTCTTATGATCTCTTTCTTACTATTTTTAAGTTTGTTCATTCTCTTTTTATCGGTTTGCATTTAGATTTTATCCCACAACACACACACCCCTTAATGGGGCGGGGGGGGGGGATTTCCATTTTGCCACTCCTTGCATATGTCCAACAAAGTCACTTTCAAGAAGTATGTCTGTTCTGGAGCCAAACTCCCCTCCATGGATGGACATAGTTGCTGCCGTTTTTGCCTTGGCGAGGCCCATGGGGTTGATATGTGCATTTACTGCATCAAATTTACCAAGCAAGGAAAAACCGAGCCTCTCACTTGTGTTCCCGGCTATGGGAACAAGTTCTGAAATCCTCCCAGATGGCGTCGACCCCCACAACCATGCAAGCTGGGTATGATGATTCCACCATCTGCCCTCACAACCCCTTACCATCACTTTGCCTTCCGACGTCCAAAGATCAGGTCCGTCTAGGCATTCTCTTGAGCCTGTGGCTCCTCACCAATCTTCCTCAATACCAAGCACCTGGTACCATCAACTTTGACCATGGGTCCGCCACCAAAATCAACTTTGTCCCCATTGAGCTCAACAGCTTTCAACAGCTTTCACCACCACAACCCCACCCTGCAGGTTCCCAAACTCTCTCGATTTCAACTCACAAAATCAACCAACCATTGAAACCTCCTAAATGGAAGCCTTCGACTCAAGACCTTGATTCTGCACCGAAGCCGAAAAAGAAACTCAAGCGAACGACATAGCCCTGAGCCATTTTTGGAAGGGCAGTATAGAAATTGAATTATTATTATTAATAATAGTAATAGTAATAATAATAATAATAATAATAGCCTGCTGCCCAACCAGAACATCGCTCCCTCGACTTGCCCAATTTAGCAAGAACACCATCTTGCCCAATACAGCATTATCAGTTCCAGGCCATCTCACACTGGCCTTCAACCCTGAATGAGACCCAATCGATACCGAGGAACCCTTTTATCCACCCTTGGAGACAGAAGATCTACACTCCAAACCCAACAGCCATTCCGATCCAGATGCCCTCCAAGTGGATGATCAGTAGGATGAAGCAGAGGCTGTCTCCGACACTGAGTACTACTGCTCTGAACTCGAAGAACTCTGCCCAAACCCAAAACAAGATCCTTCAGTCAATCCTGACCATACCCACATATATCAACCTTGTCTACCACTTATTGTCGGGACCAACTTAGCTTTATAGACTAATATTATTCCAACCGGGACAAACGCCCTGACTACAGGGATTATCACACCAAAGACCGGTACCTTCCAGCCTATGAACCTGGCCTCCACAGTGAAACCACATGGCACCACTCCTCTACCGGGGTTGACCGATCCGGACTCAAACCAAACTGAGCCAGCCGGTTCCGTGCACATCCCTAGTTGTCAATTACCAAGCTTACAATTCTTGCTACAACCGTTTTCTGGGAATGTCTGGTGCCATTCCTGGATCACTTCCCTCCTGGAAAAAAAGAACCAGTCAAGGTATTTCTTAGGGAAGCTGCTCATCTAGCTAATTAGGAGTGATATTCAGTGAGGCAATTAGCTGAATGTGTGTCCAAGGTCATGGTCACTTCTATAGTGATTCATTGTCACACCTGGCTCAGCTGTTCAAGACTGGTGTACGATGCTTGCTCCTGGATAGAAGATCTCCCTTTTGACGGGGTTGCCCTTTTTGGGGACAAAACTGATGAGACCTTACAAAAGGTCCAACTGTTCGCTCCATGAGTTACCAGTCTTCCTCCTCAAGGACCAGTAGACCCAATAAGTGGACCCGCAGCCAGCCACCTTGCACCTCCACCCAGATCCAACCCACAGACTGTTCCTTTTGTACACCTCACTACCAGCCCTATGGAAAGAGACAACCATATAACACCCTCCAACCTTCACTCCCAAGACCTTGGCTGTCAGCTATCTTCCCCAAGAAACAGTGACTGCTCAGTCCACCACACACTAGGGACCCACTTATCCCCCTATAGGAACACAGAAGCTGACTTATACTGAGAGACCCTTGATCCATCTAACTCAGAATTTTCTACACAGACTGGCAGAGGCTTCTCCAAGGTTGCAGGCAGGAGTCTCTCCCAGCCCTATCTTGGAGATGCCAGGAAGGGAACGTTGAACCTTCTGCATGCTAGCATGCAGACATTCTTCCCAGAGCGGCCCGGGCCCCACATCCGGTAAAAGGAATATCTTACAGTGCTCACATGTAGTCTTCCATTCAAATGCAAACCAGGGTGGACTCTGCTTAGCAAAGGGGACAATTCATGCTTGCTACCACAAGACCAGCTATCTTCCTGCATAGGAAGCCATTACATCAGATTTGTGGGTCCACAGAATCATAAGGATTGCATATATGCTGGAATTTTCTTCTATACCCTCTTCCACACCACCCATCATGACTCCCACTGCAGTCCTCTTGGAAGGGGTTGTCTCTCTCCTCAACAAACAAGCCTTAGAACTGGTGCCAAATCCAATTGCGCAGGGCTTCTACTCCCCCTACTTTGCCATCCCCCAAGCACGACGGAGGCCTTCACCCCATCCTAGACCTCAGGGATCTAAACAAATGTATTACATACAAATGCTTTTGCATGATAACAATACCAACCTTTATTAGCCTCCTCCAAGAAGGAATGTGATTCATTTTCTTGGACCTCAAAGGTGCTTATTATCACCTTGCCATCCGCCTTCAACACCACCAATATCTCCGTTTCAAGATTGGGACCCAAACCTACCAATTCAAATCTCTGCCTTTTGTCCTGGCCTCAGCGCCGAGGGTTTTCACGAAATGCATGGCCCTGGTGATGGGCTTCCAACAACAACAAGGGATCCACATGCTTGGTTGACTGGCTGATAGTCGGCGATACTCCATAAAGCATCCTAACAATCATGATCCACCTCCTGAACTGCCTCAGCCCCCAGATAAATTTTGAGAAATAAATCTCTTTGCATCATCCCTCAATGCACTTGCACAATGCCGCCAGTACTACTCCAGAGTGGGAAAGGGCAGGCACTCTCTAGGGGATGCCTTCACCAAGGACTGGATAGGACTTTCTGCTTACCTGTTTTTCCCCCCATCCCTCTCACCCCCAGGGTTCTTCACAAGATACAGCAATAGCAACCACAGTGCATTCTCATAATGCCCTGGTGGCCTAGGCACCCATGGTTCCCTCACGTACTTCAACTTTCCGTGGGGTGCCATCTTCGGTTTCCTATGTTTCCTCACCTTCTCACTCAACAGTCCGGTCATCTCCAAAATCCTGAGGAAGTTGCACCTCACCAGAAGTTGCACCTCACTGTGTGGTGGGTCTGCCCTCCTTCTCTCAGGATCTACAACATGTCCTCATAGCGGCCAGGAAACCTGTAACATTAAAATCCTATCAACATAAATGGAAATGTTTCCTTGAATTTCCACATTCTAGGAACACTTCTTCCATTCACCTGTCCACTGCAGATGTCTGCACCGAACTGTTACTCTTAAAGAAGTCTGGGTT
The DNA here is from genome assembly GCF_027244095.1 of Hemicordylus capensis. NCBI lineage: Eukaryota > Metazoa > Chordata > Lepidosauria > Squamata > Cordylidae > Hemicordylus > Hemicordylus capensis. Next base: position 231,439,201 of record NC_069658.1, on the reverse strand, counting down.
GAAAATGTGCCCCCTCAGAGTCAATCTTGCAGCCATTGTGGCGAACTTTCCTCCGATCACCCCTTCATGGTTCCAGGACTCTATGATCAAATGCTTCCTGAAAGGACTAGCACACCTTTACCCAGATCAGATGACTCAGTCATGGCTCCTGCCTGGGACCTTTCACTCATACTTTCATGCCCCATGGGGCCCCCTTTTGAACCCTAGAAACAACTTCTTTGGACCTTCTATCCTGTAAGGTAGCCTTTTTGGTCACCATCATGTCAGTGAGCTCAGGACCCTCCGAGCACATTCCCTGTACCTGAATTTCCACAAGGACAAGGTGGTGCTCTGCCTGGATGTCACTTCCTTCCCAAAGGTGTGTCTTTGTTCCACTGCTCCCAGCCACTCACCTTCCTGAACCCTTTGGACATCGCCCAACAGTGCCTGTGCTCTCTTGATGTCCACAGAGCACTAACCCTTTTTGTACACTGTACTACCAACTGGAGACAATCCCAGTCCTTATTTCTTGCTCATACAGGTCCAAGGGACAAACAAGCCTCTCCTCAGACCATTTCCCATTGGGTTGTTAAGACCATCGAACTATGTTACCAATTGGCCAACAAAGATGTGCCTACCTCTATCAAGGCCGACTCCACCAGGCCTGTTGCAGCCTCCACTGCTTTGGATCGGGAAGTTCCATTGGACATTATCTGTCAAGCAGCGACATGGTGTCTCCTCACTCCTTCATGCAGCTCTACTCCCTAGATGTGTACTCTCGCAGGGATGCTTCCTTTGGAATGGCTGTTCTTCAGTCACTCTTCTCATGATCTTCCATCCGCAGGTAAGGAATGTACAAGGTGCAGCTTGCTATGTGCCCATTCATGTAGAGCACAGAGACCATATCGATAAACAAGCCAGTGTGGTGTAGTGGTTAGAGTGCTGGACTAGGACTGGGGAGACCCAAATTCAAATCCCCATTCAGCTGTGATGATTGCTTGGTGACTCTGGGCCAGTCAGTTCTCTCTCTCAGCCTAACCTACTTCACAGGGTTGTTGTGAGGAGAAATCTAAGTATGTAGTACACTGCTCTGGGCTCCTTGGAGGAAGAGCAGGATATAAAATGTAAATAATAATAATAACAACAACAACAACTTTCTTCTACTGGTCGTCTGTGCTCTTACACACCCAACCATCCTCCCCTCTCTAGTTCTCTAAGTTGACTCAGAGATTGAAAGAGGGAAGCCAGGCACATGTGAACATCACCAGGAGGGGTGGAGCTACTGCCAAAATGCCACAGAGAAATTCAGCTTGGAGAAACTCCGACGTGGTCTCTCTGCGCAGGCGCAAAGCCAATTCATGTAAGAGCACAGATGCTCATTAGAAGAACCAAAGTTACCTCTAAGCAATCTGTCGTTCTCTAGGTAGGAAGAAGGACACCAGTCAGCTTTCTCAATGACAGTTCCTGGACTAACATTTCGTGTACTGATGGCTTCCACAGTGAGTGGTGAGTATCCAAAGGTTCTGAGTTGGAAACTGTGCAGGCAGTGCAGGTGGATGTTTTTATGTTCTGCCAGCAAGAATGGAGAAGGAGCTGACTGCAGAAAGTGTCTAATGCTTTACCCTCAAGTGGGTGTCACAGCTTTGGCTGTCTGTGTTCCATGATTTCTCTTAACCACAGCAAAAGGATGGAATTTGGTGCTGTTGCAGCCAGAGGTGTATCTAGGGAAAATAGTGCCAAGGGCAAGCACTGAAATTGCGTCCCCTGTCCAAACATCTGACACCCAACTTTCAGATAACTTTACCATAATAGCAGCTGAAAAATGCAAGTCAAGCTCGTTAATCTTTTAATATTTCAAAAACTACTTAGCAGTGGACGTTGCCAGATCAAAAAATGCTGGAAAACTACAAATTTCAGTATGCTGGGGCTTATGAAATACCCAAATACTATGTGGAGGTGTACTTGGGAAACTATACAGAAGTGCCTGTCTAATTCCCTACTATGCATTGTAGCATCACTATTACATAAGTTTTAAAAATAAATGGAGAATTTGACTTTTCCCAGATACTCTGAAAATAATTAAAGGATCTGCAGAGTAAACTGTGTCACTGCTTGGAATATATTCTAGTATTTCAGAAAGACAGTTAAAGTGAGAGAAAGAGAGCAAGAAACTTTCAGTGGGCCTTAATACTAAGGATTTCACACTGATTCAAATACAAACTCACCATTCAGCTCAGTATTCACAAGCCCTGATTCTCTTTACATAGTGCCAAACTGAATATGTGTACAGTGACTTACATTATTATTATTTTTTAAATTACCTGTAGCCCTTCTGGGGGCTTCCTAAAGACCATGGGGGGGGGGGTCTGCAAAGGTTCCCCCTCCCCCCGCCAGCCTCTTAATTCACCGCCTCAGTCCGTCCCGGGCTGATTTTTGAGCCTGTTTGGGCCTGCAAAGATCAGCGTGGTGACCATTTTGGAGGCCACCACACATGCTCAAATGGCCTCTGTGAGGCCTGGCATGGCCTAGGGCCTTGCAGAGGCCATTTGAGCATGCACAGTGGGCATTTTGTTTTTGGCAGCCTTTAAAAAAAAAAAAAATTAAGTGGCGCCCCCTTCAAGTGTCGCCCGGGGCACGTGCCCTGCCTGCCCCACACTAGATATGCCCCTGGTTGCAGCATGTAAGCTACCTATGTGAGCAGGATAGGGGTGTGTACAGAACTGCGGAGCTGCGGTCCAGCACTGGGGTGGGGGTTCCTTTAAGGACGGGGGAGGGTTTACTTACCCCTCCTGCCGCTTTCCCCCATCTGTCGCCGTATTTTCTTTAGTAATTGGGGCGGCAGGATACCTCCCTGCCTCCCCTTCTCCCGGCGCTTGGCTGCACAGTGCAAAAGGCTTTTAGAAGCCTTTTGTCCCCGCACGCAAGTTCTTTAGTAATTGGTGCAGTGAATGCACCTTCCCCCGCTTCCTTCCTTACCTTCCCCCGCTTAGTGCAAAAGGCTTCAAAAGGCTACGCACGCGCCCCTACTTTCTTCAGTAATCGGGGCAGCTTTGCTGCAAAAGCCTTTTTTAGGAGCCTTTTGCGCGTGCGCACGTCACGTGCGCAAAAGGCTTCTAAAAGCCTTTTGCAGCGAAGCGTTAGAAGGGGCAGCAGGAGGGTATCCTGCCACCCCGATTACTGAATAAAGTAGGGGCCTGCACGTAGCCATTTACACTAAGCCTTTTGAAGCCTTTTGCACTAAGCGGGGGAAGGTAAGGAAGGAAGGTGCATTCACTGCACCAATTACTAAAGAACTTGTGTGCAGGCACAAAAGGCTTCTAAAAGCCTTTTGCACTGTGCAGCCAAGCGCCGGGAGAAGGGGCGGCAGGGAGGTATCCTGCCGCCCCAATTACTAAAGAAAATACCGCGACGGACAGGGGAAAGTGGCGGGAGGGGTAAGTAAACCCTCCCCCCCTTAAGGGAACCCCCCCACCCCAATCCACCCGAATCTGAACCGCCCATGTCTGGACCGGTCCGGAGGCTTTTAGAATGGCCTCCGGACCGGTCCAGGCACATCACTAGAGCAGGACAGTGTGACCTAGCTGCACACTGGCTGCTTACTTTCCCTCATAGAGTCAGAATGCCCAAGGGAAAGTGCAGGTGAATGAAGGCTAGTTGTTAATACACACCAGTTGTAGACTTCAGGATGTGTTGACAGCTACTTCTAACTGCCATCAAGTCAGCTATTTCTGGAAAGATCTGTGGAGCTGGAGTGGTTTATGCCCCATTTGAGAATTCATGCGTGGTGAATTGTGCTGCTTGTTTTACAAAATGCTATAGGTGTACATGGTGCTTTACTACAGATGAAAGGTTAGTGATCTCTCAGGGATGACATGTGGCCATTAATGAACACTTGCTGGGTACGGTTGTTCCACCAGTTATGAAACCAGCTGGCAAAAGCAGCACCCAGCCTACATTTTACCAACTTGTCAACTAGTATATCATGGGAGAGACGTTGTCAAATGCTTTGCTAAAATCATGATACACTATGTCCATGTCATTCCCATGGTCTACAAAACTAGTAGCTCTGGCTTGCTGCTGACAAAGCCATGCTGGCTCCCACTTATCACCAGATGATTTTCCAAATGCTCACAGATTTGTTTCATCCCCAGGCCCCACAATAGTATAGTTAGGGTTAGGGTTAGGGTTTCCATAGTTAGGGTTAGGGTTAGGGTTAGGGTTTCCATAGTTATGCTTTCAACTTACTAATCTTGATGGACCAGTGCAATGCTTGGTTTGGGGACTGACTGTTGCTTTCTCCTGGCAGGTGGAGCCAAGTTCCTGAGCATAACAGTGTCTCAAGCAGCTATTCCATGGATATGTGTCGGTGGAGCCGTGGTTGGTGTGGCTTATCTCGTTTCTCAAATAGTTAAAATTCAAAAGAGTAAGAGTAAGCATCAATGTATTAATTACTGAAGCAATTGCCAACATCATTCCAAACATGACCAGTAGAATTAGTCTGGAAATTGACCCTGTCTAGGCCTTAGAGGATGCTTGAGTCTAGGATATTTCACCTTTCTGTATTGATTGACACGGTTCCCAGTGTCAATCTGAGGTGCAATTTGATATTCTGAGAATATTCATGGCATTATATTGTGAGGTGGAGTATAAGGTGACTTTATATGCAGATGATATGATTTATTGATAAGACAGAAAAAGCAATTCCTAACCTCATTTCATTAATCCAAAGATTTGGTTCAGTATCTGGTTATTTAATTAATTGGGATAAATCAGAGGCAATGCCTTTAGGTTTGAATGATAGGATGGATGAATGTAAGATATGAAGTTTTAAGTGTTGCCCGGAATGTTTATCTAGCTATTGTAGTGACTAGAAAATTATCTCAAATGGTTAATTTAAATTTTTCAAGGTTTTGGGGGCAGATGAAAAATGATTTGGACAGGTGGTCTAAGATCTCTCTAAATCTAAGTATTTGGGGTACGATCAATGTTATTAAAATGAATGTATTGCCTAGGCTTATATATATTTTAAGAGGTCTTCCTATGTATATATCTGTATTAATTTTCCTTCCCCAAAGACTTGTTCATCTTGTGTGTCATCTGGTAAAACCACATCTGTGTTTTTGTTTCTTAGTGCAAATTTCATTTTGGAACTTTTTCATATCTAAGTGATGGAGATACTAAGCGTACCTTACAGAGCTACAACAGCTCTCAGGTAGGACACTTGTCCTGCCCTATTAACAATCATGAGAACAGCCCTATGGTTTGGTTGTAGTCCTTACAACCAGATCATAGGGCTGTTCTCATGATCGTTACAACCAGATCATGGGACTGTTCTCATGATCATTTCAACCAAATCATAGGGCTGTTCTCATGATCATTAATAGGGTAGGATGAGTGTCCTACCCAAGTTCAGGAATTGTGGGCACTGAGTCAGTTAAAAGCAAGGTAGGAGAGGGAGGAAGTGATTGTGTGGGAAGCCAGTGCAGGCTCCAATGGCATTGTCTTAACCAGCACTTTTCCCTAGCATATTACCAAGGCAGGAGGAAGCACCATCAGAGCACTTCCCACATGATCACTTGCTCCCCCTCCTGGCCTGCTTTTAACTCACATCTGGTCAGAAAACAGGAGTGCACATGAAGTTGAGTAGGATGATGCTTGCCCTCCTGTCCTATTAATGATCATGAGAACAGCCCTTATGTGTTAAGTGCTCTTATGCTTTTTTCTGTTGCTGCCATACTAGAATGCCTCAATGCATCATCATTCTGGGGTGTTTTGGAGGAAATGGGTGTCTGCCAGTGGGGGGGGGGGGTTGCTGCCTTTTTTTGGGCTGTCACCATCTCCCACAAAATGCCCTGGACTTGTGATGTGCTAGACATACTGGGAAAAGGTTAGTGGCTGTCAGGAATGGTCACCAGTTTCTTCCCTTGCTGCCATCAAGAAGGTAAGGCCCTTATCCTTAAGTGGCTTGCTGGACAGGAATGCAACTCCTGATCAGTATTCCCCTTTGTGCCCCTTCATTCTTCTCTGCACTTGTTTTGAGATTAATGCAAATTAAACCGAATGAGCTCCATTTGCCATGAGACAAATGCATGCCCCTAGTTTACTTTAGTCTTGTCTTTGGAAGAGAGATTGAAATCTTGGACTCCAATCCGTTTTCGGCTGGGAGTTCAGCAGATAGCCCTGGGTCCTTCTGTCTCTTAGTCTTCCTTGCCCTTAGGTAAATCAAGGAACAGTCCTGCAGAACTATCCTAAGGATAACTGAAGCAAGTCGAATCATTCGAAGCCTCCCTGACTGCTGCTGCTGCTGCTGCTTTTGTAGTTTCACAGTGCCAGGACACCCTCTCTCTTCTGCAGACTACTTCATTGAATTGTATTGTATAGGAAGAAGAGCTGGTCTTGTGGTAGCATTGTTCCCTTAGGGAAGCAGGGTCTGCCCGGTTTGCATTTGAATGCGAGACTACATGTGAGCACTAAGTTATTCCCCTTTGGGGATGGGGCTGATCTGGGAAGATCTCCTGCAGGCTTGCATGCAGAAGTCCCCTCCCTGGCATCTCCAAGATAGGGTGGAGAGAGATTCCTGCCTGCAACCTTGGAGAAGCCTCTGCCAGTCGGTGTAGACAATACTGAGCTAGATGGACCAATGGTCTCTCAGTATATGGCAGCTTCCTATGTTCCTATTTGTTATGAGCATGTGTGTGTGGAAGAGAGAACCCGGTGGCTTTGTATCATGTAGCAGGTAGGAAATGGTGTGTGTGTGTGTGTGTGTGAGAGAGAGAGAGCGAGAGAGCGAGAGAGCGAGCGCTTGGGTGGAAGGCATGTCCATGTGCAATGGCAGCAGTACACTGTGCCATATGTGACCCAATGGTGGTGGCAACAGCAGCAGCAGCACTGCTTCAATGACACACAGCTGTGGAGGCACAGAGCAGCCTCTGCCTTCAGAAGCTGCTTGGACAGGCGTTCTTGGCTAACTTGGACGCAGCAAGCATGCACCACTTTTGGATGGGTGACTTATGGCACAGTATGTCATCCAGTGCAGCTGGGCAAACTGAAGGACTGCTTTCTTCAGGGAAAAATTATTCCCTGCCATTTCTACAACTATGGAAATCATCTCATCTAAACCTTAGCTTGACTGTGTACAGTTATTGCTGGTCTATGACCAAAAGAAACATCAAACCTAATCTTGACTTGTTTGTTTATAGAAACTGCCTGAGTGCATCTCATTGGAAAGTGCCTCCGACAACGACGCTATAAAGGATGCCTTCATGGAAGGATAGAGCTGAACACAAACGTGAAAATAAGCATGCTATAATGTCATTTTCTGCTTTTCTAATCAGCACTTCTGAGCACTTTTATGGCTATGTGGAACATTGGAAGCTGCCTTATATCGTCAGAGTACCACTGGTCCATCTAGCAAAGCATTGTCTGCCCTGACTAACAGCAGCTCTCCAAGGTTTCAAGCAGGATCCTTTCCCAACCCTACTTCAGAGGAGAGCTGGTCTTGTGGTAGCAAGCATGACTTGTCCCCATAGCTAAGCAGGGTCTGCCCTGGTTGCATCTGAATGAGAGACTTGATGTTTGAGCACTGCAAGAGATTCCCCTCAGGGGATGAAGCTACTTTGGGAAGAGCAGAAGGTTTCATTTCCCTCCCTGGCTTCTCCAAGATAGGGCTGAGAGAGATTCCTGCCTGCAACCTTGGAGAAGCCACTGCCAGTCTGTGAAGACAATACTGAGCTAGATAGACCAATGGTCTGACTCAGTATATGGTAGTTTCCTATGTTCCTACTTGGAGAGGCTGCCAGGGACTGAATCTGGAACCTTCTGTATGCTAAGCAGATGCTCTACTGACTGAGCTATGGCCCCATTCCCGTTTATTCCATGTAGCCAATGAATCATCAGTGTAATTGCCTTGCTTTAAACTGTGTGAATTGCCCAAAGGTGAATAAACTGTGTGAATAAACTGTGTGAATTGCCCAAAGGTTTGGTCTGTTATTCCCACCTCAGGTGTAATTAAAAAGAAAGATTGTGCCATCGAGTCGGTGTTGACTCCTGGCAACCACAGAGCCATGTGGTTTCTTGGTAGAATACAGGAGGGGTTTACCATTGCCATCTCCTGCACAATATGAGATGATGCCTTTCAGCATCTCCCTATATTGAGATGATGCCTTTCAGCATCTCCCTATATTGCTGCTGCCCAATATAGGAGTTTCCCATAGTCTAGAAAACATACCGGTGGAGATTCTGACAGCCTCTTGCTCCCTACCCTAGGTAAGTTGCTTCCCTGCTGCACCATTAGGTGGCTTCAAGTGTAATTAGCATCTCCCATATTCCAAGAACAGCCTATTTCCAGTAGGCTTATGAGATCACCTGGATTTCTCTGTGTGTGTATCCCCCTATCAACTTCGCAATACTATCTAGCTGATTTGAACCAAATTTGGTACAGTTGTAGTGAGTGACACATAGAGACAACACAATGGCACAGTTTGTGATGATGTCATCCACCTTGATTCAAGATGATGTCATCCACCCTGATTCAAGATGGTGGATGCGTTTTAGATGCAAGTGGGCTAACTTGTGTACTGCCTAACCAATTTGAATCAAATTTGCTACAGCTGTGGGGACACATAAGGCACCTCAATGGCATAGTTTGTGATGATGTCATCCACCCTGATCCATGATGGTGGACACATGAACATTTGAGGCAGAAGTTGGTAATTATCGATTAAGGTTATAGTGAAAGGAAAGTAGGCAGATTAGTTCTTACTAGAACTTCTCATTTATATATGCATTCTGATTATATATTAAAAGTCAAAGGCTTACCTGCTGTACAGCATGCCAAAGGTGGTTTTGCACTGCCCATGCTGCTGTGAGTGCCTAAGACAAACAGTGCTGTTGTGCAAGATTGCCCTTGTGCTCCTACATACAATTGCACGATGGTATGGCCATTGACATTACCATTGTGCATGTGTGATTGTGCAATTTTGTGCAGTAGCACAAGAGCAATCTTGCACAACAGCACTGGCCGTGTCTTAGACATATGCAGCAGCATGGGCAATGCAGAACCACCTGTGGTATGCTACACAACATATAAGCCAATACAAACAAGGAATAAAGAAATAACCAAGGAAAGAGAGCCACGCTGCACTAGTTTCGTCCAAGGGTTATATGGCTCATATTCTAGAACGATCTAGAACTCATATTCTAGGACTATCATATATATTTTTGATAAGCTTTTATATGAGCTATGTTTTGGTTCCATATTATATTTGTATAATTGGGAATTTAAATGGGACAAAAGGTCCACGGCTTCTTTGGAAGCTTAGCATTGCTGTTTCTTCACACACGCACATAAATATAATTGGTCATTTAGACGAGATTGGATAATGAAGCACATCCCTTGTGATCAAAGGGGAGTGAAAACATCTGGCAGACGCTGTAGGATATATTAAACGTTATCTGTACCATTTGAGTCAGTACAACTTGGTATCCAGTAGGATTTCTAATTCAGAAACCACTGGTAGGTGCAGTGTCACTTCGAAAGAAATAAATGTGAGTAATTACTAAAATATTTCTAACCCTTTGAGTTAACATAATTTGTTGAAGGTATTTTAAAATGATACCTGTGTTATTGTGTATTCAGCTCACTTCTCCTGATGAAGTCCTGTTCAAGCAGGAGGAAACAGGTAAAAATTACCTAGGATACCTGTTGGGTATTTTTTGGACAAGGAGCATCTATTAGAAGGAGCAACATTTGTACAAGGAGCTACTATTAGAATAAGAACTTGCAAAGAAAAAGATCTGGAAGAATTTTGAGCAACTTTTGGAGTAACAACTTGAACAAGAACCAGCAAGAGAAAAGATCTGGAAGGACTATATCTCTACATGTATAAGGACCATGGGCATAATTGACCTTCAGCCACACTTTTTTTGGGTCTAGAACACAGGCAATTTCTTTAGTAATTGTGTGTTTCATAATATATGTTTAATTTATCCTCGTTCATGTAAGTTGTGTGTGTGAATAGACTTTTATACACAGCATATATACTACCCAGTACAGTGGTCCCTCGACTTACGAACTACTCGACATCCGAATTTTTCGACTTACGAACGAAAAAAGTGGCCGCACGCTTAAGAATTTTTCGACATCCGAACGGAAAACTGTTGGCGGTTTTAGATGCGGTTTCCTCGACTTACCAATTTTTGTGAACGATCTCAGTGAGGATAAGGCTGCAGCCCAGGAAGCTGTGGAGCACTTTGATAATGTGGTCATTGCCCCATGGCAAGCAATGCTCCGCAAGAGACAGAGGCAGCAGACCATGGACCGGTTTGTGGTGAAGCAGGCAAGGCAGGAGGAAGAACCTTGCTGTTCTTCCCAGTTGTCACCCTCTGCCTCCTCTTCCCAGAAATGATTTTTTTTTGTTTGAAAATTAAAAAGTTCATTGCTGTTTGCAGTTTACATTTCCTGTTTTTCCTGTTCCCAAGTTGAGGTGTGTGGTGTAAAGAAATGTAACCTGAGGGTGAGGCATGTTCCTTCGAAGAGTGCCTGCCTTAGAATTGCACACAAGTGTCCTTAACATGTTCCCAAGTTGAGATGTGTGGTGTAAAGAAAGAGGCATGCTCCTTCGAAGAGTGCCTGCCTTAGAATTGCACACAAGTGTCCTTAACATGTTCCCAAGTTGAGATGTGTGGTGTAAAGAAAGAGGCATGCTCCTTCGAAGAGTGCCTGCCTTAGAATTGCACACAAGTGTCCTTAACATGTTCCAAAGCTGAGGTGTGTACAGTAATGCTTTAAAATGTTGGCTGAGGCATGTTCATTGTGCCTGCCTGTCTTTGAAAAGCACTGCAGTGACCTGCATCAGGTCCAAAAACTGTGTTGAGTAAGGTTTAGAAATGTTGGCTGAGGCTGAGGCATGTTGAGTGTGCCTGCCTGCCTTTAAAGTGCCCTGAAGTGACCTGCATCAGGTCCCAAAAAAATGATAAAGTGCTGTTGTAAATGTTTATTGTTGAAAAGTAATGTTGCTGTGCAGTTTGCATGCCTTTAAAGTGCACTTGATAAAGAGTTTGCACAAAAAACTGGGTGTCTGGGTCTTTTTCCTAGGCTCCGGAACGAATTAATCCGTTTCCAATGCATTCCTATGGGAAACCGCTTTTCGACTTATGAACTTTTCGACCTACGAATGTGCATTCGGAACGGATTAAGTTCGTAAGTCGAGGGACCACTGTATATGTTTTTGTTCTCTGGTCCGTGTATCCTCTATTCTTTCATATTCTAGAAGTGTGCAGAATATTATCCAGTTTCATTTTTGGTTTAAAGTAACCATTTCTTAAGGAGAGGGATTTAGAAATGAATGAATTTTTGCCATTTTTTATGTTGTTTGGTGTCATTTCTACCTCAGTTGTCTTTACTTCAACTGTTTCTTCAAGTTTCTTCCTCCTTTCCAACAACAATGTTGTTGTTTCCTAATTTAGAGTGACCCCCACTGACAAGTGATTTCAGCAGGTAGCCAATCAGATTTAGTTACATAATGACATCATAGTGGACTAGAGAGGGCAATGCTTCCACAGAGCATCCACAGAGCATTAAAAAAGATTCCAAATATTTTATTAGATGAACATTGTAATATAATAGTCATAAAACTGTATGATTTGTAAACATTGTCCAACTATACTAGAAATTATGGAACTGGATCAGGAAAAATATAACTATAAATCTCAATAAAACTAAGACAAATTGATCATTGAAATATTCTCCATGGACATCTCTGGAATGTCCAATGGTTCATTTCAAAATTGCTGATGAAATGGGAGAAGTATGGGTGAATATTCCCAGTATTATGCTTTAATTCCCAGTATTATGCTCTAATACAGTGAAAGATGAAGAATCATGTTCTGATTTTGCCAGCATCTGATCACTCATGTGTTGTTGCCAGATATGTTCCAACTATATAAAGTCTTCTTCAGTGGCAATTTAATTGTCTACTGTTAGTCCCCACCCAAGCTAAGAATTGGACTGCTTTTGTTGGCAAAATCACAACATGATCATTTTGTATTAGTTTTATTGAGCTTTATAGTTATATTTTTAATGATCCAGTTTTATAATTTCTTGTATAGTTGGACAGTGTTTTCAAATCATACAGTTTTATTAATTATATTAAAATAGTCATATATAATATTTGAATTCTTTTTTTTTTAATGCTCCGACATATCTAAACAGGGTTTGGATTTCTTTTGTTTTCAGTGCTTCCACAGAATCAGCCCCTCTAATCCAGGCCTGCACACCATATGACCTGGGGGCTGAATCTGGCCTGTGGAGACATTTTTGCTAACCTGCAGGTAGCCAGCAACAGCAGGAACCACAAAGAGGTGACTGAGGCTCCAACTGCATCAGTAAATCAAAAAAATCAAATTGAAAGAGATTACAAAGTCATACCTCCAGTACTCTTATCCTCGCAAGGAAATTATAAAAAGCTGATTGCCAGAATGGAGTCTGATGATATAGTTTTATATGCATGATACCACTGTTCTCCTTATCTATGTGAAATGAACATTCTACCAAAGTGTCAATTTAAGGATAATGTTACAAATTTTGCTGGATTTTGCTTGGCTCACCCTGTTGTCTAAACCTGAGCATTCTTAATGGGGCAATAGATGGTGATATCCCTGTAAATCACACTTATTGGGGGGCTGAGATGAGCATTATTGGTTATATGATCACCTCAAATAATGTGATTAATTTATTGACCTCTTTCCAGATGATAATGGGCTGCCCAGAGAGTGATCACCTCCCAATAACTGTAAGCTTAAAGCTGTCTGAAGTTATTATGCATCTTGATAGTTACTATCAAACTGATCTGGAAGAGGAATGTGGTAATGTGTGGGTTAAATGGACAGCTGAAGTGAGTGAAAGAATTGCCCAGCTAATTCATTCAGATACGATGCAGCAAATTAAGACAAATCTAATGAGCGATGATGACAATAAGTTAGAAAACTTTAAGAGTTTCATTAACGAACTGCAGGGGACCTTAATGAATAAAAAAGGCAGGTACTCAGGCAATCAGGGGGTTTAAGATCAAAACCATGGCTTGATCAGGAGTGTATACAGGCCAAAAAAGACCTCATTAGATCTTATGGCCATTATAGGGAAGATATAGATGCCACAAATGCACAAGCTTTGTTGTTTAAAAAACAACAACAACAACCGCCAATACAAACGATTACACTTAGATTAAAAAATGAAGGCAACTAAAGAAGGTTGGCAGCAACTGATAGAAGATGTAGAATCTAAAGACTCACACATCTTTTGGTGTAGTGTGACACAAAGATCAGGCTGTAAATTGGAATGTCATATCTGCGGCTGCCTGGGAAGCTAACTTTTGTTCAATATATGTACAACAAAGTGATGCAATGGTCTATATGTCCCTAGAGATAGAGCCGACCATGAAGACATTACCAAACTGGCTACCTGTATCTATTGGAGAGATGAAGCAATTAAATTGGACAACTGAAATGGAACAAAGCCCCTGGTTGTGATTTTATTCCTGTTGAGGTATTCCACTCTAACACTGACTGGTGGGCACCAGTACTGGCAGCAATCTTTATGTATATTGATAAATCCCCTCATATCCCAGAAGATTGGGGCATGGTAATTATTGGGCAAAGGGAAGATCCTTCTAATTATCGCCTGATCAGCCTTTTGAATGTAGTCAGCAAGCTTTAGACAAAGCATCTATTTGGGAAGTTTTATGACTAGATAAAAGAAAATAATATCCTAGCTGAATATCCATCCTAGCAGAATTTAGGCCAGGAAGATCTACCATAGATCATGCGATGATTCTGCAACACCTAGTGGAGAAGTATGTGTACGGTTTTAAGATCCCACTTCACACCACCTTTGTAGATCTAAAGTCCACCTTTGACTCTATTCCTAGAGAGAGACTATGGAAGAAACTATTGGCAACTAAATTCGACAAAAGACTTCTATTGCTGATATATACGCTACATAGTAACACCAAATTGAGTCAGATGTGGCATACAAGGCCAATTAACTGATTCAATCCCTACAATACAAGGAGTTAACCAGCCTCTTTGAGTGGATTTTTAACTCAGGAAAGTGGGGCTGGAAAGGGGTATACTCTGGAGCAAACACATCTCAAGTTTGATTGCTTAGCAACTCACTACCAAGTTTTCTCATCATGTGTAGGCTGCACGTGAAAGGGTTGTGTGTGTGTGTGTGTTTTATATTTTTCCATTGGTAAAGAGAAGGAGAGTTTCCCTGGAATTTTGCCCACGCCTGGGGTTGGGGGATAAACTCTTAAAAAGTGGCATGGTGGCAGCGATTGGACTACTAAAGGAACAGCTTTTGTTGAGCCAACATGGAGGGAATGATTCAGCATTTTTGCTGAGCAATAGGATGTGCCCGAATGTTATTCGGCGCTGGTGGCGCTGGTACTTTAAGGGTGGGGGAGGGTGTACTCACCCCTCCCATCGCATTTCCCCCACTGGCGCTCAGTTATTTTTAAGCCCCTCGGGGTTACAGCGTTCCTCCCTGCCGCCCCGTTTCCTTCATCATCCGGAAGGAGTGACCGTGCATGCACCTGTTGTGTGCACATGCACGCCCATTTGCCATGCACGCACACGCATGCGACGGGCACACGTGCGGTTGCTACTTCCAGCCGATGAGGGAAATGGGGTGGCAGGGAGGAACGCTGCCACCCCGAGGTGCTTAAAAATAACGGAGCGCCGGCGGGGGAAATGTGGCGGGAGGGTGAGTACACCCTCCCCTGCCCTTAAAGAACCACCACCACTGGTGCCAAAACCCTCCCCAGAGCCGAAATATTTCGGATGCCTTTATAATGGCCTCCGAAACGTTTCGGGCTCAAGCCTACTGAACAACTTGTCTTTTACTCAGTGCTTTACTGAAGCTATTCCCACGAGCAGCAGAAACTGGGCTAAGGGAGCCCAGCCCGGTTTCTGCAGCTCATGAGAACCAACAGACTTGAGGGCCCGAGCGAACTGCGGCTGGGTGTGGGAGTGCCAGAGCAAAGCCGCTGCTCCTCTGCGACAGGCAACTGATCATCTGCAGGGATCGCAGAAATGCAACACGCACTTGCATGGTGCATGACTGGGTCTCTGGGGGCGGGGCACCGTGTGGTGGTGCTTCCCTGCACCTGACCCCCAGAGTGCCTGAGTGAGCTGCAGCCAAGCTGTGAGAGTGCTGGAGCAAAGCCACTGCTTGTCTGGGTGGGTGATCCACCCACCCAGTGACGGGCAACTGATCATCTGCAAGAAAGAGTGGGTCAAAGCTGCTCTCCCCACAAACCTCCTCTCGGCACTTCACACTGCTTATGTGCAGCGCCTCACGGTGTTGCCTGGCCTCTTGAAATAGTGGATTTACACCCTCATAGCTCCCCAATCTCTAGGGGGTATAATGTATTTTCTTTAGGATTTTCTCATGCTCTACCATGGTGCTGCTTAACACAGGAATGAACACACTTTAAAAAAATAATATTTCTTTTATTGGTCACCATCAGTGCAAATGCCATGGTGAGACTCTTCCAAGTAAGTGGTTAAACTTGTCGGAAATCTAATTTATCCCAATCAAAGGGATAATCTAATTTATCACGATTCATAATTTATCCCATGCTCTATTAGTACCTTAATAGTACCGGGAAATAGTACTGAAGTATAGATCATAGGTGTGGTGTCTTTTCTTTTATTGTCTAACAAAATCTAATACAAATAGTATGATACAGAGGTTTGGTAAAATAGGTTCTTCATGTAAGAGCCCTCATGCCCCTGCTAACTGGGCAAAGAGGCACCTTTTACCGTGGTGATTCTCTTTATTTAGCAGGGTGAGAGTAACTGGCCCTATTCATCCCCAGCAAGTACTTCCAGTGACTGTTGCTGGTTTCTGTCTTGTGTTTCTTTTTTGATTGTGAGCCCTTTGGGGACAGGGAGTCATCTTATTTATTTGTTATTTCTCTTTGTAAACCACCCTGAGCTATTTTTGGAAGGGCGGTATAGAAATCGAAATAATAATAATACTAATAATACCAAAATAATCCCAGTGGTAATTGGCGCCCTGGGTGCAGTTCCAAAAGACCTTGAAGAGCACCTCAACACCATAGGGGCCACAGAAATCACCATCAGCCAATTACAAAAAGCCACTTTACTGGGAACAGCCTATATTTTGCGATGATATCTATAATAACCAACAATATTGATGATAAAATTCAGCCATCCCAGGTCCTTGGGAAGGACCTGATGTCTGGATAAAACAAACTAGTCAATAACACCTGTCTGACTTTGTAAACAAGAAATAACAACAACAACAGAAATCACCATCAGCCAATTACAAAAAGCAGCTTTACTGGAAACAGCCTATAATCTGTGACAATATCTATAACAACAGCAACAACACTGACAATAAAATTCTGGCGTCCCAGGTCCTTGGGAAGTACTCCATGTCTGGATAAAACAAACCAGTCAATAACACCTGTCTGACTGTGTAAAATAATAATGATAATTAATAATAATAGAAAAACATGTTTACATAGAAAAGGCTTGCTTCTGCTTTACTTCTCCCTTGATCCAGTGTGCTTTGATATGATTGTTTGTGGGGAGACCTGATAGAGGTCTACAAAATCATGCATGGTTTGGAGAATTTGGAGAGA
Organism: Hemicordylus capensis; assembly: GCF_027244095.1. Classification (NCBI taxonomy): domain Eukaryota; kingdom Metazoa; phylum Chordata; class Lepidosauria; order Squamata; family Cordylidae; genus Hemicordylus; species Hemicordylus capensis. The sequence continues at coordinate 231,422,552 of NC_069658.1, read as the reverse complement.
GAGAAATTCTTTTCCCTCTCACATAACACTAGAACCAGGGGTCAGTCCATGAAATTGATTGCCAGGAGGTCTAGGACCAACAAACAGAAGAACTTGTATGTTTTGGGGAGAGCCATGTCTTGTGTTATCAGTAGGGCGGATCCTCCATAAGTGGTGACAAAGCGGTGGGATAGACAACTATTCCTCCACAATAATGCTTCCCAATACAAAACTCATTCTGCTCACTGATTAAAAAAATTAGAGGGAACACTGTTCTTGCGGATGATGGACGATTCCGTGTTCTCTTTGCAGACACCACCAGGGTAAAATCATGCCCTAACGACAACTGCACAAAAAAACGACATGCATAATGAGCAAGGGTCACCAGATGACAATTCTAGCAAGTGAGCCAAGCCACACACAGCTCATGAGAAGGCAGCCTACAGGGATGCAAGCCAATCTGATGCAGTAGGAAAAAATCCCTTCCCAAACTCTAAACTGGGCTCTCATTCAGACCTTGAGCAGAGGAAAGGAACTTCCCTGTTTGAACACATTCATCACAACAGCAAGAGCTACAGTCTGTGGGCTGGAGAGCACTCACCCCAGGTGCGCATGCACACCTATTCACTGTTGGTGGAGTTGGATCTCAGGCTGCCTGTTGCAAAAGGGAGAGAATCATTACAGCTGGGTGATGCAGAAGGGGCACTGATCTCATCAGCTTATTTTCTTTCACTTTTTCCGACACCCACTTTCCCGAAGAATTAAGTTCTCATCACTTCCATGAACCACAAGCAATTTCAAATAAATAATATAGAACATGCGCGCACACACACACACACACACACACACACACACACACACACACACAAAATTATACCAAATCAAATGAGTTCACATTAACAATAAAAGGAAGAAGATTCACCATGAACAGCTTTTCTGTGGTTCTGTGGGTCAGGTTTCCCCATCTCGACCCAAGGGTCAGTGTGGACTCTCAGAGATTCTCTGCAGGTCTGTCCCCCTCACTCACCCCTTCCCAGTCACTCAAAAAAAAAAAAAAAAGAAAGAAAGAAAGAAAAGAAAAAAAAGAAAGAAAGACAGAAAGAAAAGAAAAAAATAAATCTGATCATACCACAGATGACCTGCAGCTTTGCTTCTTAACTTAACATAAGCCATCAAAGACCCTCATCTTTGGACATATGTCTGCTGACTGGATTTTAGAGCTGCTTTTATTTAGTACACCTCTTCAACAAAAAGCTTTAGAGGATAGCCAGTTCAAAAACTCAAATGTTGCCCACCCTGGCCCTTCAAGATCCAGCAGGCTATACCCTCAAGCGGTATCAGAGAGGGACCTGGAGGAAAGGGACCTTGGGTGCAGCCTGCAATGTATTGCTTGGCTCAAAAGACCTGAGGAGTAGCTTGGTTACTGAATATGCAACAGGAAGGAACCAACTTTCCCCAGAGTCCTCTCTGGGAGGAGGTCAGGGTCTGTGATTTGGGCAACATCCTCTGTGCATGGCAATCCAGCTTAATGACTGCACATGCATGTGTGCACACACACAGTGGATACAAACAGTAGTTCTGGGGTCTTGGGGGTCAGGCATCCGGAGGGGGACAGTCCCCCCTGCCCCACTGAGCCAGTCCCATTTAATTCAGTGGTGCTTACTCTCAGTTAAGTGGGTATAGGATTGCTGCTCCCCACCTCTTGCCACCACAGAAAGAATCCTAAGGATGCCCATTCAAACCTAAGAGCAATTTAGCTCCTAAGAGATACCCCTCCCTCCCTCCCTCCTACCCCCCCTCTCTCTCACACACACACGCACCCCTGCCCCATAAGTAAAATAAAAACAAAAACAGATCATACTATGGATTACCTTTTAAACTAAACTTTTTAGTTTAGAAAAAAAGACGACTGTGGGGAGACATGATAGAGGTCTATAAAATCATGCATGGTGTGGAGAAAATGGAGAGAGAGAAATTCTTTTCCCTCTCACACAACACTAGAACCAGGGGTCACTCCTTGAAATTGATTGTCAGGAGGTCTAGGACCAACAAACGGAAGTACTTTTTCACACAATGTGTGATCTACTTGTGGAACTCTCTGCCACAGGATGTGGTGACAGCCAACAATCTGAATGGCTTTAAGAGGGGTTTGGATAACTTCATGGAAGAGAGGTCTATCAATGGCTACCAGTCAGAGGGCTGTGGGCCACCTCCAGCCTCAAAGGCAGGATGCCTCTGAGTACCAGCTGCAGGGGAGTAACAGCAGGAGAGAGGGCAGGCCCTCAACTCCTGCCTGTGTCTTCCAGCGGCATCTGGTGGGCCACTGTGCAAAACAGGATGCTGGACTAGATGCTAGGCAAGCAACACGGGACCCTCCTGCAATAGACCCCTGGGAGAAGGAAAGGAACAGGGGCGTAGCTATAATTGAGCGAAAGGGTTCAAAGAACACGGGCCCCAGCTCCTGAGGGCCCTCCAGCTCCACCTCTCCCTATTTTCTTCATTATCTCCCTCACTCTGGGGGGCCGCCAGAGAGAGGGATGAACACGGGCCCCCTCTCCCCTAGCTACGCCCCTGGAAAGGAACAGCCCACTAAAGCTGAGAACACACACATTGAGGCTGTGCTCATGGTCTGCCAAAATCGGGCTAAGGGAGGCTAGCCTGATTTTGCCAGACCATGAGAACCACTTGGTTCACAGGTGAGCCCGGTTTCTCCTAAGGGGGTCACCTGCTTAATTACCCCTGCCTTAAGCCCAGGTTAGCGGAGCAAGTGTTCTGCTAACTTGGGCTTTCGCATCGTGTGCTGCTGCGGTGCAGCTCTGCGCTGCGGCAACTCACAAGTAGACTTCCGACCGGGAGGCTAAAAAGCAGCCTCCTGGCTCAGGGGTCTCACCAGCATAGGAACATAGGAAGCTGCCATAGAATGAGTCAGACCATTGGTCTATCTAGCTCAGTACTGTCTTCACAGACTGGCAGCGGCTTCTCCAAGGTTGCAGGCAGGAATCTCTCTCAGCCCTGTCTTGGAGATGCTGCCAGAGAGGGAACTTGGAACCTAGATGCTCTTCCCAGAGCGGCTCCATCACCTGAGAGGAATATCTTGCAGTGCTCACACATCAAGTCTCCCATTCAGATGCAACCAGGGCAGACCCTGCTTAACTATGGGGACAAGTCATGCCTGCTACCACAAGACCAGCTCTCCTCTCCTAAATGCCCTGCATGCTCATGTAGGGCATGCTGGAGCTTTCAGGGGCCGCGCCGCCCCTGATCCTCCCACCCCCTGCCGGTTCTGTAACAAAGCCGGCAGTCATGTGGGTGGCTGGTTCGGCCGCCTGGAGTAGACTGCCTGCTGGTGTGCGTAACCCTCCCCAGGCAGCTCCCACTGACCGTGGGAACCGCCTCACACACACACACAGGATACACACCACAGCTAGACCACGCATTCTCAACCTTTATCCCAAGGCTGCTCTTGTTGGAGTAACGTTTCAAGAATGGAAGGAGTCAGTGACTTACTCGATGCTGCTTTGTAGCCATCTCTTTTCCGTTTCTCTGCAGGGAAAGAACCAGAAAGCCAGAGCTGAATTCAGGAATCACCCAGCTGCAGCATCACAGACCCCTAACCCTTCCAGGCAGCTGCCTGGACTTCATTTCTTGCTAACAGTCTCTAGGAAAGGGGTCCCAGAGGTTACCCAGCAATTACTGTTAATAAGATGAAGGAAGCATCAGGGGCGTAACTATAATAGGGCAAGGGGAGACAGTTGTCTGGGGGCCCACTGCCTTGGAGGGCCCCCCAGAGGCAAGACACATGACTGACTCCCCCAGCCACACACCCGCCCGGGCTTCCTTCAGTTGTATTCATCCTCCAAAATTGATGTAAGCGTTAAGACCTGGGGCAACCAGAAGAGCATGTCTTTCTCTAGTACCATTTAATGACTTGCATCGTCCACAATTTACAAAACCTTTAAAAAAATTTAGGATGATGTTCTATTGTGGCACATAGGATATATATTTACTCTGCTTCTTATTACCACTATTCAGCCTCATTTAAGATTTCGTTACTTCATGAGCTGAGCTTCAGTGAGGGGGGAGCATTTAAAAATCTTGTCTCTGGGCCCACTCCAACCTTGCTACACCCCCTGGGAAGCATCTACTGGTATCACCCCCAGCTTTGCGTCAACATAACCCCATTGCCTCTGCTCCTTCTTTCTAGGAGGACAACTCTGGTCAAAATCAGATGAAGCAGATCGAGTGAGTGGAGGCAGCTTTGAGAGAACAAAATAAGGACTCCTCTTGTCCACAAACAGAAAGTGACGGAGATCCCTTCAGACATCAGAGTGCTGAGACACAACTGGATCCCTGGCAAGAGGCTCAACATAGTTCCGGTTCCAGATGCTGATGATAGGATTGCCAACTGTCCAGATAAAACTCAGCCTGGCCTGTCATTACGCAAAACAGAATTAACAGAAGCCTAAATTGCATAACATTAGAAGGTGAGTAGAGGTAAATACTATTACTTTCCTAATGTCTTGCAGGTGAACTTGTTGTTCTAAAGTTGGCTACATGCGCTCATGCTGAGAGATGCTGGGAGGGGGAGCAGAGAAGCCCAACCCCAGAGTCAGGACACTGTCTTCATTCCTGAAGGAAGAGGGGGCAGAGGAAGTCCGTCCCCCCCCCAGCTCTACCTCATCCACACCATCACACACTCTCCTCCTGACTGTGTGACTGGACTACTAAGATATTTTTCATTAAAAGAAGATTTGGAATGCAAAACACACACAGGACCCTTGGATTGAGTCCCAGGTAAATGTGTTTTACTTGGCACTAGTAAAACATAGAATGAAAGTGAAACTACATGTGGAGGGCTGTAAACCCCAACATGTGAATGACCTTGGTTTTTAAATGGGGAGGAGAAATAGATGTCTTTCAAGAATGCTGTCTTCTTCCAGGAGTAATTTAGGGAAGCACTAGGTCTTTTGGGTACCAGCTGCCTCTGCCAGGAAGCAGACACAAATAACCCAAGTGATGCAGTTTACTTACTGATGTAGAAGATGATCGCAGCCCCTAGCAGGATGGCAACCAGCAGGACCCCCCCAATGGCTCTTACAATGAGCCAAATAGGCATGGAAGCTGAAATGAAGGAAAGAACAATTTGATTGAAGGAAAATCTCTCTCCAAAACCTTCCAGTGATAGAAAAAACCTGCTCACTTACAAGAGTCAGAGGCACCCATGAAGATTATCAGGCTAAGCTGGGGAGGGAGTGGCAAACCACAGGGAACTCCTCACTAATGTCATTCGAAGCCCATAGCTGAGCTGGGAGGTTCAGAAGGGACTTTGGAGAGCAGCTGGAGGTTGGGGCTCAGTCCCTTCCTTTAAGGGGGAAATTTCAAACTTCTTTCAAGGGGAATACCGGGAAATTTAGGACCAGCAAACGGAAGTATTTTTTCACACAACGCATAATCAACTTGTGAAATTGTCTGCCACGAGATGTGGTGACAGCCAACAATCTGGATGGCTTTAAGAGGGGTTTGGATAACTTCATGGTCTATCAAAGGCTACTAGTCGGAGGGCTATAGGCCACCTCCAGCCTCCAAGGCAGGATGCCTCTGAGTGCCAGTTGCAGGGGGAGAAAGAGCAGGAAAGAGGGCATGCCCTCAACTCCTGCCTGTAGGCTTCCAGTGGCATCCAGTGGGCCACAGTGTGAAAAAGGATGCTGGACTAGATTGGTCTTTGGCCTGATCCAGCAGGGCTGTTAAGTTCTTATGAAAGAAATGTGTGGAATGGGAATATGTTGAGTGTTGAAATGTTTCTGCTAATGCATATTTGCATAAATATACCTGTTTTATACTCTTACATTTTTTGTGAGTTCAGTTGCTGTTTGTGCCCTTAGAACCCACATGTTAAAAATACTGCATGTGTCATGCAATGTGTGTGTAGGGGGGATGGCATCCAGTGGCATCTGGTGGGCCACTGTGTGAAACAGGATGCTGAACGAGATGGGCCTCGGGCCTGATCCAGCAGGGCTGTTCTTATGTTCTTAAGGGGAGGTCATACAAAGAATTGACTCCAGTGGTGAAGCTGATGGGGGCGCAAATCGGAAGATTATCTCACCTACCAGGAGGATGGCAACTGTCACCCCCCCAGGGTGGCTCCCACAATGAGAATGAAATAGGGGAAACAACAACAAAATGATGCAAGAGTAATTCCTTCCCCCAAACCTCTTCAGTTGTGGGGAAAGTTCTGTATGTGTAGGGAAGTCAGAGAGTTTGCCAGGCTAAGTTGGGGAGAGAGTAATAAAGAACATTATCATCACTCAGGGCCCACAGTGAGTGGGAAGGTTCAGAAGAGAGCCTGGAGAGCAGCTGGAAGTTGGGACTCAGACCCTTCCTAAAAGAGGTGGCCATAAAACAGTGACTTCATTGGTGAAAGTGATGGAGATGCAAATCAGGGCCTTCTCTGCAGTGGCCCAAAGAAAACAAATTCCCTCCCCATGGAGACACATCAGAGCATTCCAGACATCCAGGGAAGCATGTGTATCAATTCTCTATTAAAAAGCCTTTACTGATCTTTTATCATGCTTTTATTTTGTTGCATCCTCTCATACATAATGGGATAAATCGGGAACTTTTGCCTCATCTGGGCCTCCTCTGCTTCCCAGGATCACTCTAGGCTCCTCTTGTTAGCATTCACAAATTACCAGAGGGCACTCCCCACCCTGCCAGCTTGCCTCCACAACATAGACACCTGCCTTCAACATAAGGCTAATCATCTGTTTCACCTCAAAGCACGCATAGGGGCAACCAGGTATTGAGGTTGCAGTCCAATATGCTGCTCCAAGGGTGGAGGGGAGTGTCTTTTTCAGGGTACTTCTTCTTCCCTGAGTGGAAATTGGCCCCAAGAATTCAGCCCCACCCCTGCCAAACCTTCTACTCCTGCATCTCTTACCAGGATCCTCCCAGGTCAAGCGTAGAGGCTCCAGAAGACTGTCATGTTCCACGTGGCACTGATAGAGGCTCCTTTCCTTGGGGTCAATCTCAATGCTGAGCCAGGTGTGGTAGGTTCCATCTGAGTTGGGAGTGACTCCCCCACGGAAGGTCTCCTGCTCCCAGACCTCTCCGTCCTTCCTCCAGGTGGCATCAATCTCCTTGGGGTAGAAGCCATAGACCCGGCAGATGAGGGTATCCAAAACATCATAGCCCGCCTTGTGTCTCACCTTCACTACTGGGGGCTCTGCAAAAATGACAAATTGATGTTAATATGGAAGTTCTCCAACGGGTGACAGGATGGGTGCTATAGTTTAGTTGCACTGGAGTTCAGTACAGGATGGTCATCACTTCTTTCCACTGTAGGTGAAGGCTTCGCTTTTTCATTGGGACTTTGGAGACTTCTGACTTAGTGCTGTCAGACCTAGTGAATTCCTGATTTTATCAGCATCTACCGCTTTGGCTGTTCTTTTTGTATAACTGTCATTTCTAGCTAGTTTTTGAGGGAAGGGAAGCTGCTCACTGTGTGTGTGTGTGTGTCCTTTAATTACAGTCTGATACAAACCAAATTCACAGCATATGAACAGGACGCGGACATTTCAATTTTCACCCTCCATTTTCATTCAAAATGGCAGCCAAAGGATAGGCGGTAGGGATGTGCGGACAGGTTCAATTCTGAACCTGTTCAAAGTTGAACCGGTTTGGTTCGACAGCTCAATATTGAGCCGAACACCACCACCCCGGTTTGGCTCGACATCAGACTGAACCCTGCCCCCAGTCGTCCAGGGTGGGTGGGTTTCAAATATATTTCGACCCCTAATAGGCAGCACCCTTTGGTAACCCATGTGCTGACAGTCTGATCCATACCAAATTCACAGCACATAGGAGGAGGTAAGAGTCACTCTAGCAAAAGAGGTGGGAAGTAGGATGTGCAAACTGGCTCGACATCGAACCAGTTGCCCTCTAGTTCCTGTCTACTCAGCTTGACCTCTGCCCTGACTAGTTTCCTGGCTCTCCTGGTCACACCTTCTCGCCTTGCGCCCTGTGGTGGCTGCTTCCTGCAACTCAGCCCTGACCCCTGTATGCAGCTTTGACTGATGTGCCACCTGCACCCCTGCTTTCAGGCAGACTTGGCCACGGTTATTGTGACAGGTGAGGGGTTACTCTATGCTTTCCTGGGATCTATCCTCAGTAGAAAGATTGCTCTGATCCCAATTTAGGAGCACGCCGCTCCTTCAAGGTAGGCTGCCACCAGCTGAAGACTGATCTAAAGCCATTGACCAGGTTTAGACATGACTTCAACAACCTAGAGCCGCCTGGCTTGTGACAGGCACTGTGCAGCCAGAGGACACATAACCCAGCACTAGACAAACAGTATATTACTCTAAAAACAACTCGTTAGCAGCACATGGCCTTATGAGATACATTGGGAAGAGTTTTACAAGTAACCCTCCATAACCTTTTAAACCAGACTGAAGTTACTTCTTATATGAAATTTATTAAGAAATAAAGGTTGTGCACAGAATAAGGAATTGGGGAAACTGGGAGTAAAGAAAGGCACACCGGAATTCAAAACAAATACAAAAAACAACAGCTAGCACTGAGTTTTACATTAGTCTAGCAGTAGGTTTGCCCTTGGCTGAGAGAGCATTCATCTCTACAGCTTCTCCTTTGGGGTACCAGAAGCAACTAGTGACATGGTAACTTGGATTACTGGACTGGTGACAAAATGGCTGCTGGTCTTGGACACTATTTTATAGTGATTACAGAGGGGGGAGGCTTTTCCACTCTTCCAAAGATAGACAGTGGAAAGAGCCAATGGAAAGAGCCACCACATCTCTGAGTCTTAACCCAATCCAGGGTGGAGGTTTTCCCTCCAGATTGGAGGTTCCTTCTCCTTAATGAGTATGAACTTACATGTCCAAAGGCAGGTCTGGTTTGAGCTGGTCACCTATTGTGAAAAAGGTTCAAGACTATACAGTAGCTTGATAGCTATACGTAGGCTTAAACTCTCCAATGACAAAAGCAAGGATTGTCCTCCTTTAGTAACAAAAGAGAAGAATGTCCCCTATTCAGAGCACTCAGGGTGGAGTAGGAGTATCAGGCATTCTTGAGTTAAGATGGAATCTGTGTTTTGTCAGTTACCCATGTCCCTTTCCCCCCCAATCAGCATTACTTTTCCTTGGTCACATCACAGCTTGAATACTGCCACACACTCTATGTGAGGCTGCCCTTGAAGAATATTCAGATACTTCTTCTAGTGCAAATACAGTGGTTGGGGTACTCTCTGGAGCTGCACCCATATTACACGCATTTTGAAAGAGCTGCACTGGCTGCCGGTTTGTTTCTGGCTCCAATGCAAGGTGCTGGTTATTACCTTTAAAGCTCTCAGTAGTTTAGATTCTGTCTTTCTGAAGGACTGTCTGCTCCCAGATGTTTCTGCCCACCTGACAAGGTCAATGGAGAGGGCTCTGCTTTGTGTGCTGACATTAAGGATGGTTGTGCACGTGGGTCAGGTCCTTCTTGGTTTCCGCCTGAGTCTTTGGAATGCTCTCCCAGTATATGCCTGTTGCCTGGCTTCCCTTGCAGTATTTAGGAAGCATGCAAGGAAAGGTCTAGCTGTTTACCACTAGGGGGTGCTGCTTTTTCTGTTATTTTTGCTGCTTCTGCTGCTCCATTGCTGGTTGTTTAAATTAGGGATGTGCATGAATCGTGATTCGAAGGACAATTCGTAACACATGCCCTGCACCTTTAAAATGGAGGACAGCAGGTTCATACCTGCTCGCCACCACTTCCTGAATTGGCAGCAGTACTCCCAGCTACCTTCGTGTGCTGGCGGTGCTCTCCCCCAGCTGCCTCAACACAATGCAGGCACACGAACAACCTTGAAAACAACCTTGCTGAGCATGCAAATGGCCATCACACATGTGTGGAGGCTGCCAGCATTGCGTGGGGGCAGCTGGGGGAGAGCACCACTGGCACACGAAGATAGCTGGGATGAACATCGCCAATTCAGGAAGTGGCAGTGAGCAGCAAGGGAGCAGGTATGTGCACCTTTAAAGGTGCAGGGAATGTGTTACGAATCACCCTTCAAACAGTGAATCATGCACACCCCTAGTTTAAATTTGATGTTTATGGATTTTATTGTTTGTCTGATTTTGAAATTCTTACTCGGATTTGGATTTGACCAATCCTTCAATTTTAGTGTTTTCTTTTTGGTTTATGAGTTGTTCTTGTATAAAAGTACCATTCTGGCAATGTTAGACTGCTGTTCCTGCGCAATAATGCCTCATAAAACAAAATAAAAATTATTAAAAGTCTCTGGAATTTCCAATTCACTTCAAATTCACTACAACCTGCCAACCTTACTTCACCTCTGCCAAATTTTGAAGTCCTAGGCCCAGCCCTTTATTTTTCATGATCCCCACCCCCATTTCCCCATTGACCTCTATGGGAAACAATACAGTTTACTTTGGGCTTCAAAATGGCATTAATTCCGATATAAATGGCATGAATTCCAACAGTCTGAAATGAATTCTGCCAATTCAGATCAGATATCAGGGGCTTCATATTGGATCAGAGTTTGGTCAATTTTTTACCCATTGCAGTGATGTCTGATCAGTTCCGACATAGCCAATCCAACTTTGCACAGGCCTATCTATCTATGTGTGTGTAATATGTGTGTGTGTGTGTGTGTGTGTGTGTGTGTGCGCGCGCGTGCATGTTTTTCCTACACAAGAAAGCTTGAGTCCGGAAATCATGAAAGTCTGTATTTACGTGTGTGTGTGTGCATGTGTGCAGGGGATTGGGGCATAACATGCCTCGAAACTGCTGAAGTTTTACTGTCTCCAATGAGCAGTTCTCCTTGTTACTGCAAAAGTAAGACGACTTATCAGGGCTTCAAAACAAATCAGCACATCTGGTCTGAACACAAATGAACTGTCCCCCTTCCCACCTCCCCCAGAGAGCCAATGGAGATCACACTGTGGACTTTACATGCCAAAACTGCAGGTGGCAGGGAGCTAACATGAAACATTAAAATGCTCCCTCATGCAGTTAAAAATTCCATGCAAGTAAAAAGCACACAGATAAATATGCTAGCCCATCTGTCTTTCTCCACTGGGCTATTTTTCTACTTCTTGGGAAGTTTTTAAATATACATCAATATGAGCCACCAGCAGTATGAAGGGCTTTATCCCTGAAGGCTTCTGCTGCATGTGTAGATTAGCTCCCCAATCTGGATTGGAGGGGGGCATGACGTTGGATTATGCAGAAGAACTGCTCCCCGCACCACCATTTCCAAGCCTTACCTCGCCTCAACAAAGTCCCCTTCCCAAACACCAAAAATGTCTGCAGCCGCTCAATGCATCCCTCCTCCAAATAGCGTTTGCAATACAAGCTAACAGCTGGCTCAGCCTCCCGGGTCCTCTTGGACACTTGAGCTGCTGCATCTGTTGTTATCCAGGTGACGAGCTCCCTTCCATCATAGGCATGCTGTGAAAATCCTCTCCTGTGCCCATGTTCATCAAGTTCACAGCCGGAAATACGCTGCAAGGTATGAAACCCTGAAAGACACAACCAAAATCTCAGAGCCAGAGCAAAGTTAAATTATTCTGCCTTTGTTGCACCCCGCATCTGTGCCAGCCTGATTTTTGCACACCTACATGAGGGCTCTGCAACACCTCCTGAAAATGAGAAAAAAACTGTATATGGGCAGTGGCAAGAAATAAAGCCAGGTCCTTCCCCACCCAGCTCAGGAAAAGGCACACCCAAGTGGTTTTTGCTTCAAAAGAGCTGAAGATTTATATTCTAATTTGCGCTCTTCTATCACCAAGAAAGAACCAAGAGAGAGCTTCTACTTTGCCTTTCTCCACACCACAAGAATGCCCCCACCCAAAGTAGATTTATGGAGGGAGGGCCTCTACCATTTCTAAATGGCTGCTGTGTTCTTCTCAGAATACAAGCTGCTATTACCCAAGATGCCCCGAGCAGCCATTCCTTCCCCTCGCCCACAGGCCACCCAAAAAAGTTCCAAAATCCAGAACCAGTGCTCTCTTCCATACCATTATCATTGGCACACACAATCATAAACAAGGAGTCAGCTCTTATACCCCCCCCCCACACAAACATACACATATACACACACTCAAGACCCTGATTTTGCCTCTGGGGTCTGTTTGTGCCAACATGCCATTCTGCCCACTTCCTTGGGCTTTATATAAAATGGAGGGGGGCTGTGAATTCATGAAAAGGAAAGAAGGAAATGGGAAAGGCTCCCACTTTCTAATCCTTACTACCATCCTGCCCCCCTGCCCCCATTTCTGGAAGCTTTGGTGGAGATGGAGCCACAACCTCACACACTCACCCTCGTTCTGGCTGAATGGAGCCACCTGGTTCATCTTGCTCAACAGTTGTCTGTTATATCCAATGAGGTCCTGCCAGTCCCAGGAGCTGACATTATACCTCTCGAACTTATTTGCCCATGGTGTTTGAGGAAGGAACCTCCTTGCATCTCTGTCATAGCGAGAGATGAGGAGGTCGTCTACATATGCCAAAGAGATCATGTGGGGTCGATCATGGCCAGACTCAAATATTACAGTATTGAGATGATGCAAGGAGTGCAAGGAGGAACCTGCAAAGGAAGAGAGAGGGACAAGGTTAGCAGCCTTTGGGTGAGCAGGGGGTCCCTTAAAGGTTCAGGAAGGGGGCAGGAGGAACATTCACAAGGGAGGCTCAAAGGCCTATTTCTGGATGTTTGTGTGATTAAACTACAGAAAAGCTCTAGCGGATTTTGAGAATGTTCATTTTGATGGTTATTTCTCTTGTACCACTCCTAATAATAATCACACAGTGATCTGAAGTACCAAGAAGGAGAGGCTTAAATGACACTCCTGCATCATAGGGAATACCACCCCCGCAAGCCTAATCCTCTCCTTCAGATGACCCTAATTTAATTCTAATTCTGTTATTAATTTACCCCACCTCTCTGCACTGACGTGCATTCATGGCAGCTTACATTCAAAATAAAGAGACATTAATATATTATTATAATGAGACAAAATATATATATACACACACAAAGCAAAACAGAAGAAACTCCAGCATGGCCAATTCAACATATCTGAAATGCTTGCCTAGTCTTCACTGCCCTTCCAAGGCAAGGTTAAATTATTAAATTATTAAAGAAGTCCAGACATACTTCTTTAGGGAGCTCTTTCCACAGTTCGGGGACCACAGCCAAGGAGCCCTCTCTGAAGAGACAGCAGGCAAATGTCCACACACTTCAGACAGCAGGGCCATTTCCAGATGACAATTTTATTTTGGAAGGGCAGGTGTACTTTCACATATCATCCAGATTTACGTCAAAGTCCTTGTGAGCTATCGGAGAGCACTCCATACACAATTTGGGTTTTACTTTGTGCATTGGCGATTCGCCTGATTTATGTCTGGGGTTTTAAAAAATCCACTTTTTGTGTCTGTTTTTTGGGGCAAATACAAAACATCCAATATGTCCCGCAACTCACAGTACTTCACCCCTCTTAATCTCACGGTAAAGCCTGCTGTCTGGGAAAGGCCCAGGTGAACACAAAGGAAGGCCTTCATAAGGGAACCAAAGTCATGGGCAGATTTGTGCAGGAGGGCAGTTTCTGAGATAGCCTTAAAGGCCCCCCAAACAGGATGAGATTGGGCTAAAACTAGTACTCTGAATTGAGTTCAGAAACAAACTGGTAGCCAATGGGGCTGATAAAGGATTGACATGGTATGTTTCTATCTGCAGGCTTCAGATAATACCTTCAAGGCCAGCCCCACTTAATGCACATCACAGTAGCCTAACCTGGAAATGATTAGAGCACCTACCAGCCCTTAACTGGGCCAAGAGGCACCTTTTCAAGTGATGGCTTTCTTTTATTTAGCAGGAGGAGCGTAGTGTTTAGAGTGTTGGACTAGGACCGGGAAGACCTGAGTTCGAATCTGGGTTGCCAGATTTGGCTTTTTAAAAGCCAAACTTTGGGTTACAGCCCATTTGACTCATGAGTATACCCCTGAGGTTCTGGCCACCCTGGTTCGAATCCCCATTCAACCATGAAACTCACTGGGTGACTCTGGACCAGTCATGTATCTCTCAGCCTAACCTACCTCACAGGGTTGTTGTGAGGATAAGAATAACCATGTACACCACTCTAAGATCCTTGGAGGAAGAGTGAGATATAAATGTAAAATAAATAAATAAAATAAATAATATTTCCCTATGTACCTATTGGCATACAGACTTCCCCCAGGCACATGACTGGTTGCAGATTCTGCACTCTCTTCACAGTGCATAGGGAAAGTTTAACACCCCCCTCTTCCCCCCTCCCCAAATAAGCCAACTAATGGCACAACAGGGAAGCCACCTGCCAAGAGAGCAGGACGCTGTTGGTTTGAATCCAGCTGGTGTGTTTCCCAGAATATGGGGAACTCCTATATCAGACAGCAATGATATAGGAAGGTGCTGAAAGGCATCATCTCATACTGCATGGGAGATGGCAATTGTAAACCCCTCCTGTATTCTACCAAGAAAACCACATTGCTCTGTGGTCGCCAGGAGGTTTTTCACACATGGCTTTATGCCTCGGGGTATCTGAACAGTGACTCTCCTTCACAGAAGATCCACAAGATGTTTACTTCTTCATTTTCTTCTTCTTCTTCTTCATTCGATTTCTTCAGGGGATTAAATTGACAGTTCACATAGCGTTGGCTCCTCCCTGCACACCCTCACAGAGCTCTTTTGCACCTACCTGGTCCGGGTGTTCCCTCCAACCAATTGCAAATCACACCACAGAGGAAGAGGTGAGAGAGCTTTTAAAAAATTGTTTGACAGCTAAGAGCTCAAGACCAGCCCAACGAGTTGCCAAACAGCGGGATCAAACAGCAGGATGCTTAACCCTTGCCTTTGTGAGTGCCTTCATCACATAATGCCCCCGCCACCCCTAATGGAATCAGCCTAGACAACAAAGGGCTCAGGTTACATCCATTCTGCATATCTAACGCCTACGTAAAACATAGCAAGACACACATTTTGCAGTCTGTGCTTGTGTTTAACTCAGGAATATCTCCCTCCCCCTGCAACACACACACTGCAATCTGCAACACACACACCCCAGTGCTTGCAATTGCAAATCACTTAGAGCAGACCATACCCCAAACAGCTGTCAAACTCCCCTTTATTGAGTTTTTAAAAATTCTGATTTACTGGCATGACTACCCCATAACAGAGAAAACTGTGGGGCATAACAGAAACCCCAGGTTATTTTTCAAAAGCCTCTGAAGAGGATTTTTAAAAACTGGACATACTTTGGGCTAAGCCAGAATGCAGCCTCCCTTCAGGGAAAAACAAAGTCCTGTCTGTCCTGGTCCCTGATAGTATGCAGGGACCTTGGGGTAAGTCCAGCTAATCTGTGGACTGGCACACCCCAATCAGGAGCGGATTCGCAACAAAAGCCCTGTGTGAAAAGCCTCCAGGAGTTGACACTGACTCGACAGCACAACCTTTCCTTTTTCCTTTTCTTCCCAAAATACTCACCAAAGCAGTCTTGCAGCAACAGGAGAACAACTGCCCCCAGGGACAGCAGGCACCATTGAGTGGGATCCATCTTTGGACTTTGACTGCATCCAACTCTAAACTTTTTAAAGTTTCAGAAATTACCTGTCAACAAAACAGCAGGCATGTGAATATTAGTCAGTGATCAACATAAGCAGTTGGTGTTTATTTTTTATTTTGTAATGTTTATTTTGAAGCCATACACATGGATAAGAGAGACAGAGCTCCCCACTGTGTTTTCTTTAAATGCATATATATTAGGCATGTGCACGAACTGTGGTTTGAACCAGGGTTCGAGCAGAGTTTGTGACAACAGTTCAGGAGCTTTAAGAAAGAGGAAAGCAGGTCCTTACTTGCTCTCTGCTGCCCCATGCAGCTTCCTGCTGGGACGGCATGCATCCCAGGAAACTCCGTGTGGCGCCATGTGCATGCTGGGGCCACCCATAGCTACTTGAGTTGCATGCTGCCCCAGCAAGAAGCTGCATGGGGTGGCAGAAAGAAAGTAAGGGCCCGTTTCCCTCTTTCTTAAAGTTCCCAAACTGTGCTTGAATCATGGTTTGAATCGTAGAGTGCATGCACATCAGAGAGATAGAGAATGATCTCTCTTCTATGCTGATATAGTAGTGACCATGCAGGCTTTCCACACACAAAAAACTCTTACATCAAGCAACCACTATCTTTGAGGGTTTGGGGGTTCAAATTTCACATGTTTCAAAGCTCCCCAAACTTCAAGGGAAGTCCACTGAACTCCTGCATTACAAATGCAATCCCAGAAAAGTCTCTGGATGGGTGGAAGGGTTGCTGTTTAATGAAGCAAAGTGAGGTGGTTGCCTCAGGAGACAGATTATTGGGGCAACAGCTGGGTGACAAAATGGCTCCTGCCACCATCAGCTGAACAACTGCTTGGGCAGTGATGCAACTATGTGTTATTGCAGAGTCTAGATTGCATGGCCTTATAGGGATCTGGTATGGAGAAAGAGAAGGAGAAGGAGAAGAAACCATGTTATTTTTAAAGCACCTGAATCATTTGAGATGAGAGACTGCATACAATTCTGGTCACCACATCTAAAAAAGAACATTGTAGAACTGGAAAAGGTGCAGAAGAGGACAACCAAGATGATCAGGGGCCTAGAGCCTTTCTTATGAGGCAAGGCTACAACACCTGGGGCGTTTAGAAAAAAGCTTAGAAAAAAGATGACTGCGGGGAGACATGATTGAGGTCTATAAAATCATGCATGGTGTGGAGAAAGTGGAGAGAGAGAAATTCTTCTCCCTCTCCCATAACACTAGAACCAGGGGTCATCCCAAGAAATTGATTGCCAGGAAATCTAGGACCAACTAACGGAAGTACTTTTTCTCACAATGCATAATCAACTTGTGGAATTCTCTGCCACAAGATGTGGTGTTGGCTACTAGTTTGGATGGCTTTAAGAGGGGTTTGGATAAGTTCATGGAGGAGAGGTCTATCATCGGCTACTAGTCGGAGGGCTGTGGGCCACCTCCAACCTCAAAGGCAGGATGCCTCTGAGTACCAGTTGAGTAATAGCAGGGGAGAGAGCATGCCCTCAACTCCTGCCTGTTAGTTTCCAGCGGCATCTGGTGGGCCACTGTGTGAAACAGGATGCTGGACTAGATGGGCCTTCTTGGGCCTGATCCAGCAGGGCTGTTCTTAGGTTCTTATGTTCTTATGAGAACATAAGAACAGCCCTGCTGAGCAACTTACCTGCTAAGCCATACATGGAAAAAGCAATGAAGGAAGGGAAAAAGGGTATGGATGGACAGGTGACAGAAAGGCATGAGAGATAGAAAATAAAGGAAAGAGAGAGAGAATCTGCACATCTGAGGGGCTTGAGAATCCTTAAAAGTATGTGAGGTTCCCTCTTTCTCGACGTGTGACGTGTAGGGAGCGCGCGCACGGCCGCCGCAAGTGCGCACGCGCGTCAGAACGGGCGCATGCGTGGAGCGTGTTGGAGCGCTATCGGGCTAACGACGGGGCCAGGGGCGGCAGGGAGGAATGCTGCCGCCCCAGAAACTTTTGCAAAAGTCACAGCGCCGGAGGGGGAAGAGCGGCGGGGGGGGGGAGTACTACCCCCCGCCCTCAAAGCTACAACCCCCCTCCGTGCCCATCCGGACCAGTTCAGCGGCATGCACATTCCTAATATATTGTCCAGATTTGAGTCGAAGTCCCCGCAAGCTATCGAGGAGCACTCCATACACGATCTGGGTTTTTCATTGCACATTGGAGCTTCGCCTGATTTATGTCTGTAGTAAATAAATCCACTTTTTGTGTCTTTTTGGCGGGGGGGGGGGGCAATTAAAAATATACATAACTTGCAGTATTTCACACCTCTTAATCCCATGGTAAAACCTGCTGTCTGGGAAAGCAGGGTCTGTCTGGGAAACGGCGCAGCAGGGAAGCAACCTGCCTAGAGAGGAGGAGGCTGTTGGTTTGAATTCCGCTAGTGTCTTTCCCAGACTATGGGAAACACCTATATCAGGAAGCAGTGATATAGGAAGATGCTGAAAAGCACAGAGGCGTAACGATGGGGGGGGGGGCAGGGGGGCACGTGCCCCCGGCGCCACCTTTGCGGGTCACATGGGGGGCGCCGCCATGACCCCCGCTGATCCCCCCCCAAAAATAATAAAAAAATTTTTTTTGATTTTTTTTTTTTAAAAACTAAAAAATAAAAATTTCTCCCCTCCGGCTCAGCAGAGCAGTCAAGGGAGCGCGTCAGCGCCCCCTCCCCCACGAGCGGACCCTTCCGCGCGGCGCCCCCGGCCCCCCCCCATTGCTTTGCTGGCCTGGCGGCGGGCGCCTAGTTTAATGCTCAGAGTGCTTGCCTTGGGCTGGCGCCACAGAGAGCGCGCGCCCTCCATACCAGCATGCCTCCACCGACCACGTGGGTACAGAGAGAGACTAGCAGTAGCAGCGTTCGGTACACTGCTTCCTTGTGTGCTGCTGTTCGTTCCTTTTCTTGCCCACCACCCTGCCGCTGACTGCATTCTCTTTCTGCTGCATAGGAGTCCGACCACCCCACTGAGAGTAAGTAAACTTACAGTTAAAAAGAAATATCTCAGTCTCGCTCTCTCTGTCCTGTAAGTCGCGCCCGCCTGCTATGGGAGGGAGGAGGAGGAGGAAGTTTTTATTTTTTATTCTATTTGTCCTTGTGGAGGAGGGAAACCTCTCGCCGCCTCCCCCTACATCCTTTTTTGACTGCAATGTTGCTCCTCTCCTTGCCCCACCCTCCTGTTTTTGTTCCTCGGGGAGCCTCCGACCCATCCCTTCTTCGCTGCTGCTGCTTTCCTGGCTCTTTCTCTCCCAATCGTCCAGAGGCATAAGTATATCGGCTGCAAAAAAAATGAAGAGCAACCAACTTCTCCATGTGCACTAGGGATGTGCACGGTCCGGAGCAGTCCGGACCGGCACCGAAGGAGGGCCTTCCTTTTAGGGCGGGGAGGGCTTGCTTACCCCTCCCGCCTCTTTGCCCCAGCCAGAGGCCGTATTTAACAGAGTAACGGGGGCACTGGAAACCAGCCGCCCCCCCCCCCGCCCCCCGCCCCGAGCGGATTAGAGGAACTACCACTGCCGCCGCTGTCGCCCGCCAGCCCTCCCTCCCAGCTGCCCCGCCCGCCCGCCTGAGTCCTCACCCGATGGCTGCTTTAACCAAAGAGAGGAGCTCACGAACAGAGCTCCTCTCTCTTTGAAATCCTGCAGGCGAGTGAAGGAGGCAGGCTTTGCGCGTGCGCATGCGCGCACCGCAAAGCACACCGATCACCGGAGGCCCGGTCTACCCGCCGGAAAAAGGCCGGGTAGACCGGGCCTCCGGCGATCCCGGTCTACCCGGCCTTTTCCCGGCTGGTAGACCGGGCCTCCGGCGATCGGTGTGCTTTGCGGTGCGCGCATGCGCACGCGCAAAGCCTGCCTCCTTCACTCGCCTTCAGGATTTCAAAGAGAGAGGAGCTCTGTTCGTGAGCTCCTCTCTTTGGTTAAAGCAGCCATCGGGTGAGGACTCGGGCGGGCAGGCGGGCGGGGGGGCAGCTGGGAGGGAGGGCTGGCGGGCAGGTGACAGCGGCGGCAGTGGTAGTTCCTCTAATCCGCTCGGGGCGGGGGGGGCGGTGGGGGTGGCTGGTTTCCAGTGCCCCCGTTACTCTGTTAAATACGGCCTCTGGCGGGGGCAAAGAGGCGGGAGGGGTAAGCAAGCCCTCCTGCCCTTAAAGAAATACCCCCCACCCGTACCCGAACCAGCCCGGGCCCGAACCGGTCCCGCAGTTCGGCCATTCTTTAGAATGGCCTCCGGACCAGTTCGGACACACCCCTAATGTGCACAGCGTTGCAGCCTTGCAGCCGTGCAGCCCCTGCCAAATGCTTGTTTACTCAGAAGAAGTCCCTCTGGATTGAGTGCTTGCTCCCAAGTAAGTGTGTTCAGGCTTTCAGCGTGAGGCACACATCAAAGTTTTACTGCTGCCTTCCAAAAGTGTCCCTCTTCCGACTGAGTGAGCAAGCGACAAGCAGCACATTTCAGTTTTTACCCCGTTCCCTGGGGAGCTTTTAAATTCGAAAACCAAAGTGGGTGGGTGGCTGCAGAGAGATAATTTTCTCTTTCTCCTTTTGCTAAATGACTTCAATTAACAACGTAGCCGGCTGCTCTGAAACGGGAGACTTGCCGTTTCCAGAGAAGCCTGGCAGGCTTTTCCATTTTTAAATGTAAAAAAAAAAAAATCTCATTCACTGTGAATTCACTTGGCAGGCTGATTTGGTGAATGAAAAGTGGAACTTTTTTGTTAATTAATGGACCACTTTAGACCATCCAAGGTTCGTAGATATTGATAATTGAAAGGTTTTATTCTTTAACGTGCATTTTCTCTTTTAGTAAACTTTATATTTGGGACAACAATCCATTAACAATCCTCTCTTGTTTCTCATATAATTTCCTTGTTGCTTTTTCAAAAGTTCCTAGCATTGCTAAACTTGCTTCTTTGCTTGAGGTGGGCAGAAATGCAAATTTCTTATGCAGATTCTGCAGGTAGAGTCTGAAAGGGCTTAGAGCAGGAAGAGTATCAAAACACAAGAGTGGCTTTTACATATATATAGCTCCCCTTCCCCCCTGCATCTCTGCTAGTACCCGAATGACTAAACTTGCACTGAAGTCTTTGCTCTCCGCTTAGGTATGTTTGTCAGGCACAAGTAAGGAGCATATTTCTAGATAACTCTGCAATTTGGTCGTGTGGAAGGTTTCATTTGTCAAGTGCACAATACACAGTTCTTCTAGGCTCTCTCTCGTGCGTGCTCTCTCTCTCTGAGATGTGCTTGAAGCACATATGTATAGCTATAAATTATATACAGTAATTGCATTAAAAAACAACAAAAATTCCAAGGTCTCCCCCATCCTCCCTAAAAACAAACAAACCATTACCTTGTGTGTTTTCTTTTTACATCTTTATATTCTTGGAAATTCAGTTGTTTAAATATTGGCTGCTTTAAAGATAGAGAGGGGAGTGGATAAAGAATTATGCAGGATGTGGGAATATGTTAAGTTGTGTGTTGAAATATTTCTGCTAATCCATATTTGCATGAATATGCTTGTTTTATGTTATTACATTACTGTGAGTTCAGTTGCTGTTTGTGCCCTCAGGAACCCAGAGTGCCATGTTGTGTATGTATACAGGGGGGAAAGATGCTTGACTTCCCAGTCAGTGTACACAGGATTGCAGTTTTATTATAAAAGGTCTGTCTTGCTCAGTGTTGTCTACACTGACTGGCTGCAGATTTCCCAAGGTTTCAAGCAGGAGCCTTTTCCCCTCCTACCTGGAGATGCCAGGGACTGAACCTGGGACATTCTCCATGCAAAACAGCTGCTCTCCCCAGAGTGGCCCCATCCCCTAAGGGAATATCTTACTGTACTCATATGTATGTATTTGATTTCTATACCACCACCCTTCCAAAAATGGCTCAGGGCAGTTTACATTAGGGAGAGAGGCTACATTACATGTAGCCTCCTATTTAAATGCAAACCAGGGCGGACCCTGCTTAGCAAAGCGAACAATTCATGCTGGCTACCACAAGACTAGCTTTCCTCCTCCAGACCAGCTCTCCTCCTACTTGAAAAGGGGCTTGGACAAATTCATGGAGGAAAGGTCTATCAATGGCTACTAGTCAGGTGGCGATAGGGCACCTCCAGCCTAAGAGGTAAGATGCCTCTAAATACCAGTTGCAGGGGAGGAAAGCAGGAGAGAGGGCATGCCCTCACCTATTGCCCATGGGCTTCTCAAGGGCATCTGGTGGGCCACTGTGTGAAGCAGGATGCTGGACTAAATAGGCCTTGGGCCTGATCCAGCAGGGCTGTTCTTATGTTCTTATATTCTTAACTTGTACAAGCTGGTCAGCATCTGAGAGAGTGTTTGTTTCTGCCCTCTCCACAAGTATATTTGCCTTGGGTCTTGCCAGAGGTTTGAGCTTTTGGTGCAAGACAAAGGACTGTCAGTTTTTGGCTCTTGCCTGTGGTGTGAAGTCTGTGAGCAGTGGCAGTAAGATATCTTCAGAGTCCATCAGTAATTTTGAATTTTAGAAGTAGAAAACGTGGCTTTAAAAAATAATCATAATGGCGGCCGCCACCAGAGTGGCCCAGTGTCGCTAACCAACTGAGATGGGGCAGGAGTGGGGGTGAGCAAGCGGCAAGCAAGGTCCTTGACTTGCTACACCGCGGCGGCGGCCGGAGCCGCGGCGGATGTAACACAGAGTGCGACACCGAGGCCTGCCATTTGGCCCGGCGTCGCTTCTGAACTGCAAGGTGCGCCTGCGCGCCAAAGCTTGAAACTGTGAAGGCGCGCCTTGCAGTTCAGAAGTGACACCGGGCCGAACGGCAGGCCTTGGCGTTGCGCTCTGTGTTACATCGGCCGCGGCACTGGCCGCCGCCGCAGTGTAGCAAGTCAAGGACCTTGCTTGCCGCTTGCTCACCCTCGCTCCTGCCCCATCTCAGTTGTTTAGTGATGCCGGGCCACACGGCAGGCCTCGGCGTTGCTCTGGTGGCCGTCGCCACTATGGGGACGAGTCCAGACTCCGCTTGCTCCCCCGCCGCCCACATCCATCCCCTCGCCTCCGAGGACACACGGCAGCAGGCGGCTGCCTCCTGCAGGGCCAGGCTCTCTCTTGCTAGGAGAGAGACAAAAAAAAAAGCACACCAATGGTATTTATTATTATTTTTATTACATTTCTATACTACCGCCCTATCCATCCAAAGGCTCTGGGCGCTGGGGGGGGGGGGCGGAGGGGGGGCACAATTTCAGTGTTTGCCCTGGGCGCCGTTTTCCCTAGTTACGCCTCTGGAAAAGCACCATCTCATACTGCATGGGAGGAGACAATGGTAACCCCCTCCTGTATTCTACCAAAGAAAACCACAGGACTCTGTGGGCACCAGGAGTTGACACTGACTTGACAGCACACCTTTACCTTTTAAAGCCTGCTGCTGTCTGAGAAAGCTCTTTGTGTGCTGGGCTGGTGCTCAGGAGCTGCTAGAACACAGGAAGCCTGTCTCCTTCCATGATCAAGCCTTCTCTCCTGGCTTCTCCTCCCCCTTTCTCAGCATAGCCTGACTGGCTGACCAGCACAACCTGAAAGATCCCATGTTAGCTGAGGGAACTCTGCCCTAGTGCTTTCTACAGAGCCAGCTTCTCTGACCCAATGGAATGCTGTGGGGGAAGATGGAGGAGATATCGGTCAGTGCTGCTGTCCCCCCCAAAGGAAAAGCCATGTGGTAGGACTTGGGCCCAAAAGCCACTCTTAATGGTGTCACTGTGTTTGGGACTAATCTGATGCTTGGATGCTCAGCAAGGAGTGCATCTCCACACATTCCTTGCAAAGCTGACAAGAAGCACAAGAGGAGGAGGAAGGTTGATGGCTACCTTCCCTCCTCCCTGCCCTCTGTGCCACTTTCAAAGCCTGCAAAGGTCCATTTTGAAAGGAGGCTGGGCCCCACCAAGCCATGGACAAGGCAGCATCTGGCGACTCAGCTCAGGCATCACTATACCTTGGGTCACCCCTGCATTTAATATCAGAGCACATATGCTGCACAAAGACCTCATGAAGTGTCAGCAGCTGCAGTTACAGGAGCTCCCGTGCTGTGGAGGATTGAAAAACCTCATGCAGAATCCTTGAAGAATGGCTCAGTTTGAAACCTCTGACTAACTGGATTGGGCAGGACTTTGTTCAAGTCAGGGCTTTGTCCTGAGGCATAGACAGCTCCAACAGAGGAGAGAGCGTTAAACACCTGCAGTGGGTTTTCCTGAACAGCTGCAGAATGCCTTCCCTCCTAACCGCCACAAAGTCTTTATAGCTCTTATAGTGTGGAAGTTAAGATGGGCATGTGTGGGATAAAACTGAAAGCATTTTTGCTCTCATTTTCAACCCAAGATTTTTGGATGGCTGAATTTGCAGACTGTTTGAAAATGAAAATCTGGTTGGGCAGGACTTGCCATTTCCAACTCTGGCTTCAGAACGCTCAGTGGGCAGAACTGATGCCCTTAGTTGATTTTATCCTTCTTATGGGAATTCAGAAACTCTTTTTCAAAACACAGAACCAGCACTTATCTGATTTTTTGTTTAAAAGAAAAAAAAATCAAAAAGGAGCCAACACACAGAGTCCCTCTTTTTAGGCACTGATATTTAAATTGCTGTATCTCAGCCACTTCTCAACAGATTTGGAGAGGTTGTGCCTCTTGCCACCTAGCTGATGCCTGATGCCTGCAAATTGGTCAGACAGATCTGAGAAACAGCTTTGATTCTATGACCACTATAAAGTTTGGAGCTTTTAATTGTAGAATGTTGAAGCCACTCCTCTTAACTATACTGCCAGTAGAATAAAGTTGTAACATAGAATGCCCCTGAGCATGAGCAGAATGCCTCCAGTTCATCACTGACTATTTGCCATCACTGGAGCTATCCACACACATCTGATGTGAGAGAGCCCCAAAGGCTTCTGAGTCCATGAATTAAGGACAGGCCTGATGCCAGCACCCCTCAGCTCTTAGCTATTGCTTGCCTTTGACCTGACTGCCATAATAATAATGGTCCCCTCCACGGAGCAGCTGAGACACAGTGCTAGGTAAGACCTTTCCTGATGATTGGTGGAGAAGATTCTTTCTCTCATGAGAGAGGAGGCTACTCCAACAGAAGCTTTCCTTAACCCAGTACCAATAAATCAGACTGGATTGAAGGGTTCTTTCCCACTATTTCCTCCTGTAACTCACCCAGGGTTACCCACAGTCCCTTATTAGCAGGGACGTCCCTTATTTCAGTCCAAGATTGTCTGTCCCTTATGGGATGCCACTTGTCCCTTATTTTCAGCAAATGGGAAGAAACTATGGCTCAGATCAAATCAGTGATTTCCACTAACAACCAAATAATTCATGAGCTCTAATGCTTTCCCTTTCCCCCGCTTGCCAGATAACTATGCGGTTCTGGGGGGGCTGCAGGCGTAGCGTTGCTTATGTGCGAAACCTATTCTTACTGGCTAACAATGCTTCTCTTTTTAGAAAACAAAACTACATCACACCCTTTTGGCTGACCATGATTATAGCAAAAAGCAGAGAAGCAAGAAACAATTTAAGTTGTAACTTATACCATATTTTAAGATAAAAGTGATAAAAACAGACACAGCACACAGGCTCCCAATTACTCCCACATACTCCCTCTGTCTCCCATCCCTTATTCGGGCAGTGGGATCCTGGCAACGCTAAACTCACCTCAGGTATCTGTCACCTCCTTCAATTTCCCTCCCTGTGTCACTGTCTAGATTCGAAACTGCTCAGAGCAAGGAGGATCTATCCTCTCATTCTTTGTGCATGGATGGTTCAAGGAAGAAGGAAGTACAAGGGAAGGGAAGCTCAGCAGCTGAACCAGGGATGGGCATGCTTATCTCCTAGAAGGCAGCAGCAGAAGCAGGTCTGTGTCTGTTCCCCAACTCAGAATAAACAACTGCAGCAAAGAACACACAGCTGGTAAGCTCCAATTTCCTCTCCTCAGGGCTGTGCACTGCTGGACTTTGAACCTGGGGAAGTGAGAGGAGGAGGTCTCTCTCTGGTAC
The DNA here is from genome assembly GCF_027244095.1 of Hemicordylus capensis. NCBI lineage: Eukaryota > Metazoa > Chordata > Lepidosauria > Squamata > Cordylidae > Hemicordylus > Hemicordylus capensis. The sequence continues at coordinate 231,396,938 of NC_069658.1, read as the reverse complement.
GTAAAATACCCTAGGATAAAAGGCAGCTGCAGATTCTATGGGGGCTCTCCATAACCCCCTTAGTGATTAATGTTGTGTGGCTGAAAGCCTGCCTTTTACTGGCTCTCCGGAAATTGAAGTCCCCTTTACCTGTTTGAATTTTCTTGACCTACATTCTTCACTTTAGAAATGGAAATGCAACCCTCCCAGTCCCAGCAAGCTTTTCTTAAATCCCACCAGAGGAAAGAAGAATGCTTTCCTTCCAGCCCCACTGCTCCTGGGGGTATGTGGGCTGCCAAGCTGCCCTTCCCTTTGCATTCCTACCATACAAGGGCACCACATGCATTAGCCCTGGTGTGAGTCCCCTGCCCTGCCCATCCAATTTTTGAGTTTGGATGTCCTCTCTCGTCCTGAGGTACTCACCACACCAGATCAGTTTTCTTCACTAGTGGGGGGCAGGGGCAAAAGAAGCCAACAGACTCATGTGCCACTGTCTGAAATCAGACTTGTCTTCAGCTTCAGAATAAAGAAAGGGCAGGAAGCTCAAAGAAGAAAGTCTCCCCTGGGCTGGGCGTGGCCTTGACCAATATTTGACCAATAGGAAAGCTGGGAGAGCTGAGTCTACCTTGCTTGCCTCTGCTCCGCCCTTCCCATATTTTTTCCAGCAGAGCCACTGCAAATAATCACTGCAGTGATTATCACCATCAAAATAAAGAAGATTAAAGGCATAATATGTAGCAAAGTACATTTGATAAGGGCACAACTTAGGAGCCCAGGTAAGACATTAATAGAATTAGCTTGGAATGGCAAATTCCAAGACACAGGGGCATAGCCACCACCTTGCGGCCCCAACACACCCCCTGCATCTGATGTCAGACGTGAGGATGGTAGTTTAGCTCCGGAATGGGGCTGCACGGGCCCCATTCAGGAGTTAAATGGCCAGCGATGCGTTCGCCTTAAAGGCAGGGAGAGCCGCTCCTGGCCGCACGGTGAACACAGCACTGGCCTCCATCTAACTCATTTGTGTGAATGACTGTGACTGTAGCCATTTTAAAGGTGAACCTGAGTACAGGGCCCTCCAATGCATGGTACAGCAAGATAGGAAATGTACTACTGCACCTGTGCTCAACATAACGTGAATAACTGTACCTGTTTGCAGATCTGTACCTATGTGCACTGCACACTCATTGTACAAGAGCTGAACATGTGTGGATAGTGCTAAAGGCAAACAAATGCCCTAGGGGTGGTATGTCATGGGTGACAATCTGCTGCTCTTCTTTCTTAGCACCAGTACCACGTAGCTGGGAAGGAGGGTCCCCAGCAGAGGAGCACCTATGTAATTTTGGAGCCTGGACCTAAAGGCCTTTGGAGCTCCCCCTCCCCACAAATTAAGCATCATCCCGCTATACACACACACCGTGACACACACAGTATTTTTAACCCGCTGGTTCTGGAGGGCACAAACAGCAACTGAACTCACAAGAATGTAAGAATATAAAACAGGTATATTTATGCAAATATGCATTCGCAGAAACATTTCAACACACAACTTAACATATCTCTAAAGCACCTGGCACAGGTCACAATCGCACTTGGCCACCCAGCACAGTGCAGGGCCGCAGCATGGCAACCACACTACCCAGGACAGACTAAAGAGTATTTAGGGGGCCCCAGAGACCTTTGGCCCCGAAGTCCAGGGATAAGAGAACCTCTGGTCCCCAGCCAGGGGAATGGTTGCTTTTGGGTTCAGCTGTGGGGGAGGAGGCACCTGAGCACCCACCCACCCAGTGTGGTAGGTTAGTGGAAGAAGAGAGGAAGGATTGGGTGTGGGAACACACCTTGAAGCTGTGCTTGGGTTCCGGGGAGCGAAACAATTCTCTTTTCACAGTTGTCACTGGGATTTGCATTGAACAGCACTTGTTCTTTCTCTGTAGTGTGCTGAGAAACATTAACAAACTCCTCTCTCAGCTGTCCCAACATTAAATTTTGCTCCCCTCACTCCCGCCCCCCCCCAATCCCAGCCAGGGTAGGAAGGTGGGCTGGGAGGGGTCTCGTGGCGGAGGAAAAGTCCCCTTCCCTTTCCACAGAATCAAAACCTGCTCGAAGAGATCCTCCTCCCAGCCAGAGGTGCACAAACTCCCAGACCTTGGGGACCCAATCCCCTTGGGGACCCAACTTCTTACCGCTGCCGAGGGGTGGCTGCGAGGGAGGGGGAGCGGAGCATTCCTTCTCTCTTCTCTCCCACCCCCCGCACGGCTGAGAGAATGGAGGGACGCTGGCCGCGTCTGTTTGGGCCAGCGTCTTTTAGTGCAAGGCATGCCTGCAGCGGTTAGACATCGTTGCAAGCCGCTGGGGGAGGGGGAAAAGAAGGAACGGTGCTCTCCCCCCACCAACAGCCACCCATTGGCCACAGTAAAAAGTTTTTTTTTAACTTCGGCCTTGCGCGGGAGGGCACTCGAGCATGGGTAGGGGGCCTTGTGGGTGGGAGGTTCGGGCAGTGCGAGCTTCCAAATTATCTTGGTGCGCCCCTGCTCACAGCAACCAACAAGAGTTTTTTTTCTTTTGGGATGATTATTCCCTTCTCAGCCAAAATCCCGAGACCCGAGGCAGGGGCATAACTATAATAGGGCAAAGGGAGACAGTTGTCTGGGGGCCCACTGCATTGGGCCCCCCCAGAGGCAAGTCACATGACTGACTCCTCCAGCTGCGCACCCGCCCAGGCTTCCTTCAGTTGTATTCGTCCTCCAAAACTGATGTGAGTGTGAAGACCTGGAGCTACCAGAACTGCATATCTTTCTCTAGTACCATTAAATGACTTGCATCGGCCACAATTTACAAAACCTTTTAAGAAATAATTTAGGATGATGTTCTATTGTGGCACATAGGGGTGTGTGTGTGTGTGTGTGTGTGTGTGTGTGTGTGTGTAAATTTCACTCTGCTTTTTGTTACTACTCTTCAGCCTCATTTAAGAATACTTTACTTCATGAGCTGAGCTTCAGTGAGGGGGGTGCATTTTAAAATTTTGTCACTGGGCCCACTCCAACCTTGCTACGCCCCTGACCCAAGGTGATCACCACTTCAGCAAGATATGCTGCAATGGCGAAATGCTCAAAGCACTGCAGAAATCCTTCCCTAGCCTGGGCCAGAATTGGCTGAGAAGGAAATATTTCAACCAATAGCAAAAATTGCCCTCAGTGGTTGCTGGGCAGATTTCTCTCTGCAAAAATGAAAAGAGAAAGCGAAGGTTTGTTCTCACAGTCCCTTCCCGGAATGGGTGGTAATTTCCCAATTGCGCAACCTCCCTAGGCAAGTTCCGCCTAGCAACCACATTTGCAACCCGGTATCCGCCTTCTTCTTCTTCTTCTTCTTCTTCTTCTTCTTCTTCTTCTTCTTCTTCTTCATTATTATCATTATTATCATTATCATTATCATTATCATCATTTATTATTATTTATTATTTATTATTATTATCAATTTAACATATTTTTATACCGCCCAAAACTTATGTCTCTGGGCGGTTTACAACAAGATTAAAAGTAAAACATTAATTAAAAACAAACAAACAAAAATTTAAACGCAAGAAATTCAAAATACAATTTAAAATTTTTAGAACAATATTCTAAAAACAACATTAAAACAATCAAAACAATATCAGTTAAAAGCCTGGGTGAACAGATGCATATTTAAAGACTTTTTTAAAGTTGTCAGAGACAACTTCTCCTATTCTATCCTATTTTCTTCTCCTATTGGCCATACTTCCCTTCAGCCTCAGTCACTCCGGAGGCTCCGTCCTGCTCCGAGCGCCTCGGAGAATATTTCACTCAGGCAAAAGCCGCTCCATTCTATGCTTTCTTTCCGACCTGTGGTGTGTTTGCCTGTAGTGTGGTTGCGTTCGTTGAGTCCCAGGGTGAGTAGCGGTCTGCGACCAAAGTCGAGGAGGAAGAAGTCAGAAATTGCACCTGAGCCTAGTGGGTTGTGCAAATGTGTGTACTTGGCATGCAGAAGAGAGGTGGGGGGTTCCCCTCTTTCACCCAGAGCAGAGCTGGCAGCACCCCTTGGCAACAACAGGGGGCAGTAGCCATGCCTGGAATGTAGGGTAGGGAACATCTAGCGGCTTGCCTGAAGAAAAGGGTAGGATGTATGCTGGGCAACCCTTTTTTCTCCCCTGTTGGGTGTTGGGGTGGGGGGAGACGTCCTGGATTATTCTGGAATGGATCCTATGGGGCTGCCTGGTGTAGCAAGACTGGAATGTGCCCAGGGGCAAGATTTGAAAATGCCCCCCCATGTCTTTGGAGATGCCGGAAGGGGAGAGCAAGATTTTGTCCCGCCGGAGGTACCCTACCACCTGCAGGGGCCCAGGGAGCTTTGTCTCTCTTCTCTGTTAAAGAGCCAGCATGGCATAGTGGTTAGAGTGCTAGACTAGGACTGGGAAGACCTGAGTTCAAATCCCCATTCAGCCATGGAGCTCACTGGGTGACTCTGGGTCAGACACTTATCCCTCAGCCTAATCTACCTCATAGGGTTGTTGTAAGGACAAACATAACCACATACACTGCTATGGGCTCCTTGGAAGAAGAGTGGGATATAAATATAAATAAATAAATTATAGATATGCCCCTGCGGGGGCATAGCTTCTCATCCCTAAACAATCTCTGTCTTCTAGACCGAATACACACCACACCACCACAACCAAACAACAAAAATAATCTCTCTGGCATAGTTGATTCCTCCATTTGTTATGCCAGAGAGGTCATTTCTTGGCTTGTTTGGGTGTAGGTGGGGTGTATTCAATCTAGTTAGAAATTAGGGGATGGAGCTGCTCTGGGAAGAGCAGAAGGTTCCAAGTTCCCTCCCTGTCTTCTCCAAGATAGGGCTGAGAGAGACTCCTGCCTGCAACCTTGGAGAAGCCGCTGCCAGTCTGTGAAGACAATACTGAGCTAGATGAACCATTGGTCTGACTCAGTATATGGCAGCTTTCTGTGTTCCTATTGTTAGGGAGGAGAGCTGAATCCATTACAGGGCATAGGAGAAAGGAAGGGGAGGGAAGTATCTGGGTGTCTGTTTCTGGAGGAGGGCACCCTGCTACAGGGAGGAGAAGGGCTAAGGAGGGGGGCACAGAGAATTGGATGGAAGAGCATCAGATCTTGTGCCCTCATGCTGTGAACAAACATCATGGGCCATTGCATTTATTCGCTTCTTGGAGCTCAGTTGGAGCTGTCACACCCAGAACTATGCTGTAAATCAGAAAGTTTCTCCCCACCCGCCTTTAGTTGAATACGGGTGGGATACTGCCTCAAACTGAGCCCAAAGCAATGGAAAGGGGCAGTCACAGAATGAAACAGCCAATGAGGAAGGGAAAGGGGAAATCCCACCGTGACTACAAAACAAAAAATACAAATTGTAATAACCAACTGTTTCCAGGCAGATGCAGCCTTCTCTTTGGCTTTCCTCATCTAGGATTCTAGGAAAGAGCAACATTGGTCCATGTTAAGACAGCAGGGGTGTAGGAAGACCCATGTGGGCCAGGGGACAAAACCTTGGGCGGGGGCCCTATCGCATGAGCAAAGCACGTGTGCCCCCACATCCCAAGCCATGCCCCCTGCGTCTGATGTCAGAAGCAAGGGGCGGGACAACAAGCATCTCGCCATCACCCCGCCTGCCACCACTCCCCCTGCCCCACCGCTGCTACCTAGCTTGACCTCTAGGGGGTATGGGGTGATCAGAGCGGGGTAGGCCACCCACCCATGGCAGGGGCAGGCACAGTGGCGACAGTGGGCCTCTTTCCTCTGGCCGAACTGAGCACCTGCGCAATTTGACTATGGTGGATGTCACGTGTACCATAGTCATGGTGGCCTACCCTGCAATGATCACCCCCAGAGGCCAAGCTAAGAAGTGATCACCGGGGCAGCAGCAGGGGCGGCTGCGGCAGGGCAGGGGCGGCGGCGGCTATGGGGTGGTCTCTTTGGGGACCCTTGGGAGCCATGAGGCCTAGGGACATTCGTCCCTGCTTGTCCAAGGGCCGCTACGCCCATATAAGACAACATCCTTTTTGTATGGCAAGATGTATACTAACTGCACTTTTAATAGCAGGAAGGCACCACCTGTCCTGAAACTAGATATCCATCCAACAGCCACAGCATCCCTAGAAGACAAACACATCTAAAGGAGGATGGATTCCCTGGCATCTCCATACACTGAAAATGCTCAAAGCTGTACATGTGCCCAATGCACTTTTTCAGAGCTTCTGGGCAAATATCAGGCCTCCTGCTGCAGAGCATAGTTCAGAGCACTGTAAACTGAAGGTCAGAAATGGAATATATATATATATATATATATATATATATATATATATATATATATATATATATATAAATGGCCACCACACATGCTCAAATGGTCCCTGCAAAGCCCTAGAGGCCAGCGAGGGGAGGGGGAACCTTTGCAGACCCACCCCACAGCCTTTAGGAAGCCCCCCAAAGGGACTACAGGTATTTTTTAAAATTTAATATAATATAAGTCACTGTACACATATTCAGTTTGGCACTATGTACAGAGAAGCAAGCCGACCTAGAAGAGGAACATGGAGACCCTAAATGCATACAATCAGAGCCTGTGTCACATGGCCTGCAGGGTGAGAGCCCTGATGATGAAGTTGTTTATGCCACTTGCCCATAAAAGCACACCCAGAACAATGGACTATGAACCAAACCATAAAAACATGGAATGGCCTAAGTGAAATAGGACCATAAAACAATAAAAAAGCAACAGGGTACAAAGTGCTTTTATGTGCAAGTGGCATAAACAACTTCATCATCAGGGCTCTCACCCTGCAAACCATATGATACAGGCTCTGATTGTATGCATTTAGGGTCTCCATGTTCAGAGGGAAAATAGAAAAATCCCTAGAAAAATCTAGGGAAAATAGCACCTAGGGCAAGCACTGAAATTGCGCCCCCTGTCCAAACATCTGGCACCAGTCTTTCAGATAACTTTACCTTAATGTCAGCTGAAAAATACAAGTCAAGCTTGTTAATCTTTTAATATTTCAATGGATGTAGCCAGACCAAGAAAATGCTGGAATACTACACATTTTCAGTATGCTGGGGCTCATGAAATACCCAAATATTATGTGGAGGTGTACTTGGAAAAACTAAACAGAAGTGCCTGTCTAATTCTCTGCTATGCATTGTAGCATCACGATTACATACGTTTTAAAAATAAATGGAGAATTTGACTTTTCCCAGATACACTGAAAATAATTAAAGGATATGCCGAGTAAACTGTGTCACTGCTTGGAATATATTCTAGTATTTCAGAAAGACAGTTAAAATGAGAGAAAGAGCAAGAAACTCCCAGTGGGCCTTAATACTAAGGATTTCACATTGATTCAAAGACAAACTCACCATTAATAGCCATGTTATTAAGACATCACATTTAACTCACTTATCACAAGAAGCAAAGTAAGAGCAAATGAATACAATCCTAGCTCATAAGCTGATTAGGATGAGTCCAAGTTCCTGATTATATTATGTATATATTATTACTATATCATGTGTGTTATTATGTATGTTTTGTTCTGTATGTTCAGTTCTGTATGGAGGAGTGGGCAAATATTGCTCCGTCTAGATGTGCAAGGTTGATAGAGAAGTATCCCAACAGACTCAAGGCTGTTATTAAAGTAAAAGGTGGCTCAACAAAATATTGACATTGGGGGGGTGATCCTTTTTCAATCTCAGTAATTCTTGTTTTTTATTTTCTGACACTTTTTCTGGACTGTAATTGTGATGTTTTTCAGTTGGATATTATAGGTTGTATTGGATAAGTACAGCTGGTGAAGGGAATTTTCTTTGTGTTTTCATTTCAGGATGTAAGGGAACCAGAATTTAAGGTCTATCAAAGGGGGTGATTCTTTCCTATACCCACTGTACATAGTGCCAAACTGAATATGTGTACAATGACATATTATAATTTTAAAAATACCTGTAGTCCCTTTGGGGGGCTTCCTAAAGGCTGTGGGGTGGGTCTGCAAAGGTTCCCCCTCCCCCCACTGGCCTCTAGGGCTTTGCAGGGACCATTTGAGCATGTGTGGTGGCCATTTATAGATAGATAGATAGATAGATAGATAGCCACTGAAAACAAAATGGCTGTCATGCATGCTCAAATGGCCTCTGCGAGGCCTGGCATGGCCTAGGGCCTCACAGAGGCCATTTGAGCATGCATGACAGCCATTTTGTTTTCGGTGGCCATTTTTAAAAAACAAAATATTTTTTAAAAATAGTGCCCCCCTTCAAGTGGCGCCCGGGGCACGTGCCCTGCCCGCGCTACCCTAGATACGCCCCTGGGCGGGAGAGGTAACCGCTGGCCCCGAAGAGCACACAGATGGTCTGTGCGGGGTCGGCTAGTAAACTTTAATACTGCTACATATTTGCCTGCAAACCAGGGTGCTTAGCAAAGGGGGAAATTTATGCTCACTACCACAAGACCAGCTCTCCAGCCCTAATTTTCTTACGTGGCACCCTACCATATGCATAATTTGTCTCCTTCCACATTTGACTTGATTTTTTTTTCTATTTTAGGAAAGTCTTGCTATTTGAACAATCATGTTGTATTGCTCTTGTGGACTACCCTATTTCCTTCAGTTGCTCACCTGCAAGGAAGTGCTGGGCTCTGTATGAACGCCTGCCCCCAGGGAAAACATGGGTGGTAGCAGTGGCTGCCCATTCTTCTGCCTGCTCACCATCTCCCTCTGAGTAGCATAGAGAACTAGAACCGGAGAGGCTTCCCAGAGTAAATGTTGGTTCACTCTCTCTGGGTTGCATGGGGCTCTTACCTTGCTGCCAAGAGAGGGAGAGAGAATCCACCCTACATAACTCTGGTGGGGATGGGATCGCTTCAGATGGTAGGTTGGTGACAGGCGTATGTTTATGTGTCTCCTACATCATAAACAGCAACAACACCCATCAGCATTTGCAGCCTCCACAGCAATTGAAGCATATTCCCTGCTGGGCTGCATCTACCCAAAGGAAGTGTACTGTGCTGGACCCAATCCCCTCCACTATGGTGACCAGAAGGAGAACACAGAGAAGGGCATGGATGGAAGCAGTTGCTGAAGTGAGAAGCAGCTGCCTGGCCCTGTTGCTGCTTGTTCTTCTCCTCCTCTCACCCTCTGGAAACCACAGTGGTAGGGACTGGATCCAGGCAGCCCAGCAGTCTTCTATCCTGTACTGCTCAGAGGAAGATGGCAAACACGTAGGAAGAAATAGTGAGGTCCTTTTACATGTTTGCAGATAAAATTAATAGAATGCATTCAGATCTCAGTAAAGTATATCTGCAATCTGAATGACTGGTATTCCTTCAGTGCCGACACATTATGAGCCAGTACATTTTCTTTGTGAAATGAAGGAGGACAGCTAGTCTTAACATAAGAGCAGCCCTGCTGGCTCAGGCCCAAGAAGGCCCATCTAGTCCAGCATCCTGTTTCACACAGTGGCCCACCAGATGCTGCTGGAAGCCCACAGGCACCAGTTGAGGGCCTGGCCTCTCTCCTGCTGTTACTCCCTGCAACTGGCACTCAGAGGCATCCTTCCTTTGTGGTTGCAAGCAGGAATTGCCCCCTTTGCTAAGCAGGGTTTGCCCTGGTTTGCATTGGAAAAGGAGACTACATGTGAGCACTGTAAGATATTCCCCTCAGGGAATGGGGCCATAGCTCAGTAAAAGAGCACTTGTATGTAGATGGTCCCAAGTTCCCTCCCTGGCATCTCCCAGATAGGGCTGAGAGAGATTCCTGCCTGCAACCTTGGAGAAGCTGCTGCCAGTCTGTGAAGACAATACTAAGCTAGATGGACCAATGGTCTGACTTGGTATAAAGCAGCTCCCTATGATCCTATGTTTTAGCTAATATGTTTTGGAGAGATGGTAGCCATTTTTGACAACCCACATGAACAGAGTAAAGGCAGTTCTTACACAATGGAAGACTGTGCATGTTCTGTTGTTGCCAATGGTGATCTTTTTGTTGTTGTAATTTTATCAAAATAAACAATATTCTCCCTCCACTAATCCTATTTAGGTATAAAATGATATGCTGCCCAGTTTTTTATTGCCCCTTGCCTCCACCCCCCCAATATTATGTAGGATTATGAAATCTGATTCCCTCTGTGGGCAAGAGGACTCTGGTGTGGGATTCCCTAGGCTGCAGACCCCTTAACTCTGCCCTTCTCTCTTCTTTTCCAGGTTCCCTATCGCATTCCCTGCACCATTTCTACCTGGGGGTGATAGAGTCCATCCAGAGACTCCCCTGGTTCACTCAGGTGGGGTATGTGGATGACCAACTCTTCACTCGCTATGACAGCAACTTGAGGAGGGACCAGCCTCAAGTCTCCTGGATGGAGAATGCGGAGAATGCCTGGTTCTGGGAGTGGGAGACCCATTATGCTCAGAGGGCTGAGCGGTTTTTCAGGCAGGCCCTCATGACCCTGCAGAGTCATTACAACCAGAATGAAGGTGAGTTAAGGAGAGGGCAGCATGGGCTTGCACCTCCATATTTCTCCCTCCAGGGACAGGAAATGAAATTTGGAAACAGTTGACAGGGAGGGAAAGGGGCACCTGCAGGAAAGAGGTCTTTCCCATGAATTTGACCAGAACTTAAGGCAGACGAGTGAAGAGGAGTAGAGGAACATCAAGAGGAGAGTCCTGATGAACTCAGATTTGTGAGGAGCATGAACAGCAGTTGCCCCTGCAAGCACAGATCTCCCCCCATTACGTTTGTTACTCTAGTGGTTGGGAGGGGGAATCATCCCCTGTGGAGATGCAGAAATAGAGCATTACAAAATCAGTATTTGGACAGGGACATATCTGAGATGCTTTAGCTCTGATGATCCTGCACTGTGTTTCTTTTATACGGCTTCATTCCTGGCAGTACCTGGTTGGCTGTGAGCTGAATAAAGACAGGAAGTGGAAAAGAAGGTACCCACAGTGTGGCTACAATGGGAGGGACTTCACCAACCTGGACAAGGAGCCCTTCTCCTGGACAGCCTCCAATACCCAGGCACAAGTGACCAAGAGGAAGTGGGAGGATGACCCTAGCTTTGCCCAGCATTGGAAGCCCTACCTGGAGAAGGAATGTATTGAGAGACTACAAAAATACATGGACTTTGGGAAGGAGACTCTGCTGAATCTACAATTTAGAGACGCAAGTTTTGGGCGGTATATAAATATTCTAAAATGAATAAATAAATAAATTAATAAACCAGCTGTTAAACACCACACAGAGCATTTTGACCTTCTTTCTGAGCACAATACTTTTAATGTTGAATAAAGACAGGTGTTTTCTACTGTATTTATTTATTTTATTTTTATTTATTTAAAACACTTATACACCAACCAAAACGCAAGTCCTCCGGGTGGTTCACAACAAAAACAGATAAAAAGATTAAAACATCACAACAATTAAAATTTAAAATGTTAAGACCATTTGCAAATCTTAGTGTAATAACAACACAGACCTCTTGTCTGTTTAACCAGGAGTTTTGCCTCTGGGCACCTTTCTCTCTCTCTCTCTCAAGATTCCCACTCAGGCTTTTTACTCCAAATCCCAGCATACTGTTCCAGTGCTCTACTGGCTTATTACAGTCTCTGAACATCAATCAACCAAGAATTCACACAGAACTTGAACAATTTCCCTTGTTCAGTCATCCACACAAAAACTCTGGCTCTGTTCCTCTGCCTTACTCCATCCTCTCCTTCTAACCAACTAACTGTCACCAACTGTCTCCAATGAAATCCTCCTCTAAACATTCCATGCATGGCAACTCTCTCCCTCCCTCCCATGCACATTTCTTCCACAGGCTCATTTTAGGACTTTGAGGGGAGCAGCCCCATGTCTTCATATAGGGGTTACCCACTTACTAGAAATCAACAGGTGTGAGGCTTTTCATGCTGTGGTGCTTACTATTGTCGCCTGTTAATGGTTGATGCACATCCAACCACTGGGAAAGCTACAGGACAGGACTCTCAAGCACTGGCCATGCCACCTCCATACCCAAATTAGACCAGATCATACACTGGCTGACATTTTGACTAACAATGCACTCGCACAGCTAACACAGTTGTACCAGTGCAAGAAGTCTACATAATTGCTTTATGGGGGAATTTTGAAATTCTGCTAATGAACTCTTGTGCTCTTGTACAGAAGTTCCCTTCAAAACATGAGGCATGCCACAGGTGGTGCAACTATTGCAAAAGCACAAAATCCCTGAACTAGCACAACACTGGAGAGGAGAGCTGGTCTTGTGGCAGCAAGCATGACTTGTCCCCATAGCTAAGCAGGGTCTGCCCTGGTTGCATATGAATGGGAGACTTGATGTGTGAGCACTGTAAGATGTTCCCCTCAGGGGATGGAGCTGCTCTCGGAAGAGCAGAAGGTTTCAAGTTCCCTCCCTGGCTTCTCCAAGGTAGGGCTGAGAGAGATTCCTGCCTGCAACCTTGGAGAAGCCGCTGCTGATCTGTGAAGACAATACTGAGCTAGATGGACCAATGGTCTGACTCAGTATATGGCAGTTTCCTATCTTCCTATGTTCCTACTAGCCTGGAACGTGTGCCAAATTTGGGAGGTTGGCCCAAACCAGCTAATTGTGTTGCCCCAGGCTCATTCTTAACTCTACCAATAACACTGCCACCACTTCCTTTGGGGAGAAATTCTTTCTTGCTTAGCCCAAAATCAGGGGTGACTTCAAAATTATATCAAAAAATGTCTCAAAACCTCTTCAGGTAGCATTGAGCAGGCCTGGGAAGGCAGAACTGAGCAATCCAAGCTTGGAGTAAATCTAAAATAATTTTAAAAATTAGTTTGTAAATATAAAAGAGGCAGTTTCAAGCACTAAAAGATGAAAAGTAGATGGGGGAGGCTGAGGTAAGCCAACTTTCCATCTGGCAGCTGCGGCTTCTGCTTGCTCAGGAGGAAACCTTTGGCACACAGACTTTGTTGCTGTCTTCCCACGCTTCTTGTTCCTGTGTCTTGACATCTCAGCAATTGCAGCTTGCTGCCCTTGGCTCTTGACACCTGCTGTTGAGCTTTTGCCAGAAGGTTGGCTGGCTGGCTGCTCTGCCTGCCACTCTCTTCTTGGACTGCTGCAGCCAAAGTGCTTTCCTTTGGTGGCAGGACTGGGGCTGGTTAAAAATTACAAAGGATTTTGTAGTATGTCTTAAGACTGCCTCTCTCATGAGTGTGGGTGCCTCTCTCATTAGTTTTTCAGAGCCACCCTGTGTGAAGTTGACCAGGCCGAGAGAGCCAGCGTGGTGTAGTGGTTAGAGTGCTGGACTAGGACCAGGGAGACCCGAGTTCAAATCCCCATTCAGCCATGAGACTTGCTGGGTGACTCTGGGCCAGTCACTCTCTCTCAGCCTAACCTACTTCACAGGGTTGTTGTGAGGAGAAACCTAAGTATGTAGTACACCACTCTGGGCTCCTTGGAGAAAGAGTGGGATATAAAATGTAAAATAAATAAAAAAATAAAAAATAAGTGACTGGCGCTTGCTGTGCTTCTGAAGACGTGACTACACCACTGCTGCCAAGTTTCAAAATCAATCCATTCAAATAACAAGAATAACAAGAACTACAGTACACATATTTACAGTGTATATACTGCTTTTCAACCTGACTGCCCCTAGAGAGAGCCTCAGAAGGATGGACTGAGGCAAGGTTTCTGAGACAATGTTTCTTTATTGAAATGCCAACAGGGTGTTGGCAGGGATGTAACTATGATTGGCTCAATCATATTGATGACATTGAGCGGATGGGTTCAAAACCCCAGCTCCCCTCTTCCTATTTTCGTCATTATCTCCCTCACTCTGAGGGGCTACTGGGGAGAGGGATGAACACAGACCCCCCCCCCATCTACACCCTTCTGGGGGCTGGGCTGAGGGTGGTCGTTCTCACCAAGCCGAAGATCAGCGCAGGGCCCACCCCTCTGTCGGGGTTGGCTCAAAAAGAAATACTTGGCCAATCGGAAAAACGCATTTGGTAGATGCTGGACGGACTAGTCGAGAGACTTGCTGCTGCTGACACATCAGCTCCCCCTGTGGCTGGACTTTAGCAGCAGCACCTCACGCCATCCCTGTTGCTAATTAACCTCTCCGAGCTCTTTCGTGTGATCCCAGTTCCGGCTGCCAGCCAAGCCCGCCGGCCGGAGTGCTTTCACTTTCGAGCGCTCCGTCTTGTTGAGATCTGCCCAGCAACCGATGCTGTCACCGGAGTGCCTTTTTCTTATTGGCCAGCCCCTGCTCTGCTCTGGATGTTCTGTGTGGACGCCCATCTCTCTGTTGTAAACGAAGAAACCGCAGCCGACAAGCAACTTCTGGAGCGGGGCGGGGTTTCTACTTCGGGGCTGGTTCTCTCAGATGAGGCATGTTAGTGGTACTTCTTCCCTCTGGGGGCAGCTGCAGTCCCAGCGCTGGAAGGCTGGGGCTCCTCCGGTAAGTAACTGGGGGGATCTAAATTCTCCTCCATATTTTTTGCAGAAGTGGGGCAGAAGAATTCACACCCAGCCTCAGGGGCGTAGCAAGGTTGGAGTGGGCCCAGAGACGAGATTTTAAAATGCCCCCCCCCACCTCAAAGCCCAGGGCCTCCACATACCCCAGGCCCCCAAGGATTTAAGTCTGATATTTCAAAATAAGTATGCTGCCTAGAAATACATTTGACTGAATACACACACACACACTTCACAATATATAGTTATATACATTGAGTACTATATATATGTGCTATTTTTAATGCCTAGAACACACTAGAAACACTAATTATTAAAATGGGACCCTCGCTGCAGATTAGCAAAGGAGACTTTCAACCATGCAGGGTGAGCCTATGTTTGTTTTCTCAGAATTCTGAACAAATTCAGTCAAGTTTGATTCCAGGAGGTTTTTCACAAGAGGCTTTTAAAGCCCTTTAACACACATCTCCTCTGGAATGGAGGTGCTGCATCCACATGTTGGCCAGATTGACCCTGAAGTCCCTGCGAGTTATTGGGGAGCAGTTCACACACAAGAAAAATAAAATAAAATAAAAGCACAAGACATGCTTCACAGTTCTCACTCAGACCTTCTGGGTTGCAAAACAACTAGAGCATAAGTGCATTTATAAATGAATGAATAAATAAATAAATATAATATTGTTTGTTCCAGAGGTTTTTATAATTTTCTGCCCTGAAACAAGCCACTTATAGGACTTTTTAGATAGGTTTTTTTTAAAGCCAGAAAATTTGCCAAGCTGTTTTAAATTAAATACTCAGAGACTTCTCAGTCTCTCCCCCCTCCATATCGAAGCCCTATGGCAATCAGATCCCTATATGGGGGGGGTGACCACAAAAAGGAGTTCACATTCTACCTGGCAAATGCTGGGCTTGGCAGAGGGTCTGCTGCAGAGAGCTGTGGGGGCCACTCTGCCTGCCTGCTTGCCTGCCTGCCTCCTTCCTTGCTTACTTGCTTGGGGCCTGCCTGCCAGCCTACTCCAGTTCAGGCTTCACTGAGGCCTACAAGGCCTCCCTGGAAGCCCCGCCCAACCGCCGATCAGCTGAGAGGAGGGGAGAAAAGGAGCTCTTTGCAGCTTAGATTGCAGCCAGGAGGACAAGCAGGAGAGAGGCAAACAGGGCAAGTGGCTGAGGGGCCCTGGGGCCAGGCAGGGGGCAATGGGGAGTGATTGCCCAAGGCAGTGGGGCCCCCAGGCAACCACCTCCCCTGGCCTAATAGTAGTTACGCCCCTGTACAAACCGGTAGCTACCACTGTTTGTACTCTGGATTTCATGGGACCATGAGATCTGCATTGTTTTGCCTGTAGCTAACGCAAAAGGACTTGGGAGAAGGACCTCCTAGGTCAAGTTCAAAGCACAGAACTGCAGGAGACCCGATGGTCGATCAATGGCTACTAGTCTGGTGGCTCCCAGGTTCAGTTGATGGCCTGATCCAAAGTGCAAAACGTAAAGAGGGGCTTCTGGAATACCTTTGTTTCAAGATTCCCTGAGAAGATCTTGCAAGAAATCATAAAGCAGGAGAGGCTCTTGTTGCTGAGCAGAACTAAAAACTATATGCTGCTTACCTGTGCATGGGTTAGCTTGAGCTTGCTTTTGTTCTGCTTTCCTGATTGAATTGTTACCGCTGTACGTGGATTACTTCCAGTGGGAAGATTTCGCAAGGAACTCTTAAAGCAGGAGAAGCTCTTGTTGCTGACTGGAACTAAAAGCTATATGCTGCTTATTTTTGTATGTGTGTTAATATGAACATACTTGATCTTGATCTGCTCTCCTGATTAAATTGTTACCGCTGAATCTGGATCACTGGCGGTGCAAAGTGTTGTGTTGAACCCATCATCCCCCAAGATACTACGTTTGCATTTGTGTCTCTTACTTGGACCTCACAGGCAGACCGGATTGCCCCTTCCGCAAAATGAAGAAGGCACATGACTGCTAACTTGGCAAAGAGGCACCTTTAACGTGGTGATTAAGCACTTATTAAGCAGGGGGAGAGTAACTGGCCTTATCCACCCCTAGCACAGGACCTCCAGTGACTGTTGCTGGTGTCTATCTTGTGTTTCTTTTTAGATGTGAGCCCTTTGGGGACAGGGATCCATCTTATTTATTTGTTATTCCTCTTGTGTAAACCGCCCTGAGCCATTTTTGGAAGGGCGCTATAGAAGTTGAATAAATAATAATAATAATACAAGAATATCTGAAAATAGAAACAGCTCAAAAATGCAAACCAAGCAGAGGATGAGATTGTATCGTGGATACTAGAGGTGAAGTGTTTCTATACCTCCTGGATACAAAGGCAAGCAACAAACCAACGTAGCGTAACTGAGCATAGCCTGGGATGTCCCCCTCCCCTTTCCAGCAGGTTCTCTCTCCTTTGAGCATCTGCAAGCCACGTGCCCCCCCCTTGATTTGTTGGCGCAAACCATGTTCTTATATGTGACCCTTTTGGCTTCACCAAAGTGGGGGATTCTTCTCTGGGGCCTCAAGATAACAAAAGAGGCTCTTACTTGCATTTGTTTCTGTGGGTAATGCCCCCTTGTCGGATCTTCTGGAGGCCAAACAAACAAACAAACAAAGTGGCAGCCCTAAATGTTCTCCACATCTGTGACTGGAGCAGGATTTCCAGCTGTGGCAAGTTTCAACGGTAGGGCCAATGTTCTCTGAACTCAACCCCATCTCCAGTAAGAGAAAGTGTCTTTCGTTAGTGTTGTTCGGAAGGAGAGTGAATGACGGAGCGATTCTGTGACAGATTGGTGAACTCAAGTGCTGAGGTTTTTCACCAATTACGCTCTTATCCCAAGGTGGTGTCCTCCATCTTCCTCTTATTTGCACAACCACCCTGTGAGGTAGGTTAAGTTGAGAAGCAGGAGCTAGCGGAGTGAGGGTTTTAAACTCAAATCTCCCTGGCCCCAATCAAACATTCTACCTCTGGATCCTAATATCAACCTGATCGATCCCCAGATCCATTGCCTGACATGAGTAATTTCCCCCATTGACTCCAACAAGCCCCAACAAGAAAGAGACAACCCAAGAAAGACAAGGCAACAAGTCTTCAAATCTATTTATATTTTATTTGGGGAGGGGTGGGAGGGGGAAAGACCCACTGCTTGACTCGTCTTCAGCGGCAAGCCAAGGCACTTGCAGAGCTCAAGAGGAAGGCCGTGCAGAGAAGGCAAAAAACCTGGGGATCCAGAGACCTCCCAGGGGAAAATTCCTTCTCGGCTCCAAAAAGCGGCAACCAGCCAGGCCTGCAGGGCCAGGTTAAACAGTGGGCCTTGGTCAATCTGTGTTGGGGCAGGACCACCAAGGGATGAGCCCACCCAGACACAGCTTGAGCTACTCTGGCTCAACCAGAAGGACCACACCTTTGGGAGCTGGGTCTTCGAGCTGCTTGGGGAGCTTATTCTTACAGGGAGGGGGAGACCCCGCTTCAGCCCTTAGCCCGAGAGGGGCACGTCAGACGGTGGCCTGAAAAAGAGAGAGAGAGACAGAGATGCCCTGTGTTAGATGGGTAGGAGGCAAGTGGGGAAAGGATAGGATGCCAAGGGGATGGGGTGGGTGGGTGAGGGTCCAACTTACCAGTAGGAGCTCCCGAAGGAGCCTGCAGGGGTCTAAGGGAGACAGCTCGGCGTCCTCTACCAGAAACCTGGATCCCCTACAGGGAGTGAGATTGCGGAAAAAGCCCAGGACTTCGGCCGCCCTCCCACATCCCACGGGGGCAAAGGGGAAACATTAACCGTTTCCCCTCTCCCCCCCCAGGGAGACTTAGCTGCTCAGCAAAGGTGGGCTGCTTTTATTGGGGCTCAGAGGACAGTGGAGTCTTATGATGCGGGCAGAAGTGGGAGGGGGCTGTGGTTGCTCGTGACAGCAGAAAGAGGCAGGCCATATTGAGAGGGGCTTTGAAAGGAACCATATATGGTCAAAAGGGGGGAGGCCAACAAGGACGGGATTGTGATGCCCACTGGCAGAGGGGTCAGGCAATTGCTTTGTGATCAGTTTGATATCATCTGATATGAACTAGTTGAGTGTCAGCAGTTTAAGTGTTTCTCAAGCATCTCCCCAAAAGACAACCAGAAGTGTTCGGTGGGGTGTGTGTGTGTGTTTTGGCAGTATGGTTTTTCAATTGGCAAGCAGCCCTCAGTGGAACTTGACCAAAATAAAAACACAAAAACGGTTGCGGGTGTATGTGTGTGTGTGTGATATATGCTATGAAATGAAATATTCAGGGGGAAAACAGCTCAAAAAGTGGATAGTAAGCAATGTCACCCAAACAAAGCCAGAGCATCTTCTGAAGAGCAGATAGATTTCCTCCTGTTTTGGTCCCCCCGTGCCCAAGGAAAATCTATATAACTTAAAATACACATATAAGGAAAATGTCTGAACCTGTATACCTAGAGGAAACATCAGATCTATAAAATGACAATACCACATGACCCGTTGCATAAATATGCACAGGGTATTCCAAGGGAAGTGTGACTAGCACAGAATAGAGTGCATTCCCTTATTAATGGGAGCAGGTGCTGATGGGAGTTTTAGTTCAGCAACATCTGGAGGCCCCTAACTTGGGAAGGTCTAGACCAGCCCTGATCAACCTTAGCCCCACAGCTCTTTTTGTACTACAGTTCCCACAATCTCCAGGCACAGTGGCCCGTAGCAAGGGATTCTGGGAGTTGTAGGCCAACATCTGCGGGATGGCCAAAGTTGAGCAGCCCTGTTCTAAATGCTTGGGTGTGAGAGGTCTCCTGAGCAGGGGTGAGCTCTGAGACACTACAGCATCTCCAAATATTAAATGCCCGGACAGAGCTTAATTCACAGCATCTCCGGGCATCTTGCCTGGTGGGCTGTTTTGTTCTCCCAAGGGCTGTGGGAGGCAGCAGAATCCCCAGGATTGTGGCTGGCTTGAGGAATCCATGTGTGTGCCTTGTGCATTCTCCAGCCATTCCTGTGCAGAAAGTTTGGCAGAAAAATAACGGAGTCCAGGGTCCCCACTGAGCTGCATGTCCGAGGGTTGGGCTTCCACCATTTCGCCTTCCCAACAGCCCTACGAAGCAGGTCAAGTCACAAGACAGCATGACCAAGGGAGGACGGAAATGCATGCAAAATATGTGTGCTCAATATATACTACGCTGCGTACAGATTGTCGAAAATGCTGCATGGAGTAGAGAGAGTGGATAGAGAAGCTTTTCTCCCTCTCTCCCAGCACTAGAGTCCAGAGGTCATCCCATGAAAAGGAAGGCCAGGAAATGTAGGACCGACAAAAGGAAGTACTTGGTCAAGCATATCCTTTGGAGTTCTCTTCCATGGGTTGTGCTAACGGCCAGTTGCTCAGATGGCCTTCAAAGGGGCTTGGTCAAATTCATGGAAGACGGGTCGATCGACGGCTACTAGATGACGGGTCGGTCTGGTGACTCCCAGGATCAGATGACAGCCTGATTGAAAGTACTAAACGTAAGAGGGGCTTCTAGAATTGATTGATTAAGACCTCAAGGCCAAGCTGGTAGCTACCACTCTTTGTACTCTGGATTTCATGGGACCATGAGATCTGCATTGTTTTGCCTGTAGCTAATGCAAAGGACTTGGGAGAAGGACCTCCTAGGTCAAGTTCAAAGCACAGAACTGCAGGAGACCCGATGGTCGATCAGTGGCTACTATTCTGGTGGCTCCCAGGTTCAGTTGATGGCCTGATCCAAAGTGCAAAACGTAAAGAGGGGCTTCTGGAATACCTTTGTTTCAAGATTCCCTGAGAAGATCTTGCAAGAAATCATAAAGCAGGAGAGGCTCTTGTTGCTGAGCAGAACTAAAAACTATATGCTGCTTATCTATGCATGGGTTAGCTTGAGCTTGCTTTTGTTCTGCTCTCCTGATTGAATTGCTACCGCTGTACCTGGATTACTTCCGTTGCAAAGTGTTCCGTGGATGGCCCCCACCCCCAATATGACTTCTTTTGCATTTGTGTCTCTTTCTTTGACTTCATAAACTGACCTGATTGACCTCAAAGGAAGAGGGCACATTATAAAAAGAACCATTCAAAAATAGAAACTGCTCAAAAATGCAAACCAAGCAGTGTAGGATTGTCTCATTGATACGGGAGGTGAGGTGTTTCTAGGATTCAAAGAGCAAACAACAAACCAAAGTATCATAAAGATGTCCCCCTCCCTGTTCCAGCAGGTTCTCTCTCCTTTGGGCGTCTGCAAGCCATGGGCCTTCCCTTGATCCATTGGCACAGACCATGCGCTTATATGTGGCCCCTTTGGCTTCACCAAATAGGTTTCTTCTCTGGGGACTCAGGATAAGAAAAGAAGTTCTGACTCACATGTGTTAAAGTGGGAATTACACCTTTTTCTAAACCTTCTTTGTCAAAACTTTTAGAGGTGAAAGTAGTGGCAGCTCTCAAAGCCCTCCAGATCTATGCTTGGGGCAGGATTTCCAACTTCAGCGATTTTTAATGGTAGGGCCAGGGAGAACCAACAAAAGGAAGTCCTGTTTCAAACAGTGCATCATGGATCTATGGAATTCTTTGCCAGGGGATGTGGTGATGGCCACAAGCTCGGATGGCTTTCAAAGGGGTTTGGACAAATTCATGGAGGTCAGGTCAACCGATGGCTACTAGTCTGGTGGCTCCCTATGGTTAACTGATGGCATCTGGATCAGCTGATGGCCTGGACCAAAGTGCTAAACGAGGAAGTTTTTGAGAAGGAACTCAAAACATACCTGTGTAGTCAGGCTTTTAGTTTATAGATTACATCTTGGTTTGAAGAGCTTTTATTGTATTTTCAATTAATTATGTTAATGTATGAATGGTGCTTATATTGTGAACTGCCCAGAGACCTTTTGTATAAGCGATAAATCAACAAATAAATAAAAAGTAAGAAGAGTTTCTAGAATAACTTTTTTGGGGAGGTTCATTGGGAAGATTTCGCAAGGAACTCTTAAAGCAGGAGAAGCTCTTGTTGCTGACTGGAACTAAAAGCTATATGCTGCTTATTTTTGTATGTGTGTTAATATGAACATACTTGATCTTGATCTGCTCTCCTGATTAAATTGTTACCGCTGAATCTGGATCACTGGCGGTGCAAAGTGTTGTGTTGAACCCATCATCCCCCAAGATACTACATTTGCATTTGTGTCTCTTACTTGGACCTCACAGGCAGACCGGATTGCCCCTTCCACAAAATGAAGAAGGCACATGACTGCTAACTTGGCAAAGAGGCACCTTTAACGTGGTGATTAAGCACTTATTAAGCAGGGGGAGAGTAACTGGCCTTATCCACCCCTAGCACAGGACCTCCAGTGACTGTTGCTGGTGTCTATCTTGTGTTTCTTTTTAGATGTGAGCCCTTTGGGGACAGGGATCCATCTTATTTATTTGTTATTCCTCTTGTGTAAACCGCCCTGAGCCATTTTTGGAAGGGCGCTATAGAAGTTGAATAAATAATAATAATAATACAAGAATATCTGAAAATAGAAACAGCTCAAAAATGCAAACCAAGCAGAGGATGAGATTGTATCGTGGATACTAGAGGTGAAGTGTTTCTATACCTCCTGGACACAAAGGCAAGCAACAAACCAACGTAGCGTAACTGAGCATAGCCTGGGATGTCCCCCTCCCCTTTCCAGCAGGTTCTCTCTCCTTTGAGCATCTGCAAGCCACGTGCCCCCCCCTTGATTTGTTGGCGCAGACCATGTGCTTATATGTGACCCTTTTGGCTTCACCAAGTGGGGGATTCTTCTCTGGGGCCTCAAGATAACAAAAGAGGCTCTTACTTGCATTTGTTTCTGTGGGTAATGCCCCCTTGTCGGATCTTCTGGAGGCCAAACAAACAAACAAACATAAAGTGGCAGCCCTAAATGTTCTCCACATCTGTGACTGGAGCAGGATTTCCAGCTGTGGCAAGTTTCAACGGTAGGGCCAATGTTCTCTGAACTCAACCCCATCTCCAGTAAGAGAAAGTGTCTTTCGTTAGTGTTGTTCGGAAGGAGAGTGAATGACGGAGCGATTCTGTGACAGATTGGTGAACTCAAGTGCTGAGGTTTTTCACCAATTACGCTCTTATCCCAAGGTGGTGTCCTCCACCTTCCTCTTATTTGCACAACCACCCTGTGAGGTAGGTTAAGTTGAGAAGCAGGAGCTAGCGGAGTGAGGGTTTTAAACTCAAATCTCCCTGGCCCCAATCAAACATTCTACCTCTGGATCCTAATATCAACCTGATCGATCCCCAGATCCATTGCCTGACATGAGTAATTTCCCCCATTGACTCCAACAAGCCCCAACAAGAAAGAGACAACCCAAGAAAGACAAGGCAACAAGTCTTCAAATCTATTTATATTTTATTTGGGGAGGGGTGGGAGGGGGAAAGACCCACTGCTTGACTCGTCTTCAGCGGCAAGCCAAGGCACTTGCAGAGCTCAAGAGGAAGGCCGTGCAGAGAAGGCAAAAAACCTGGGGATCCAGAGACCTCCCAGGGGAAAATTCCTTCTCGGCTCCAAAAAGCGGCAACCAGCCAGGCCTGCAGGGCCAGGTTAAACAGTGGGCCTTGGTCAATCTGTGTTGGGGCAGGACCACCAAGGGATGAGCCCACCCAGACACAGCTTGAGCTACTCTGGCTCAACCAGAAGGACCACACCTTTGGGAGCTGGGTCTTCGAGCTGCTTGGGGAGCTTATTCTTACAGGGAGGGGGAGACCCCGCTTCAGCCCTTAGCCCGAGAGGGGCACGTCAGACGGTGGCCTGAAAAAGAGAGAGAGAGACAGAGATGCCCTGTGTTAGATGGGTAGGAGGCAAGTGGGGAAAGGATGGGATGCCAAGGGGATGGGGTGGGTGGGTGAGGGTCCAACTTACCAGTAGGAGCTCCCGAAGGAGCCTGCAGGGGTCTAAGGGAGACAGCTCGGCGTCCTCTACCAGAAACCTGGATCCCCTACAGGGAGTGAGATTGCGGAAAAAGCCCAGGACTTCGGCCGCCCTCCCACATCCCACGGGGGCAAAGGGGAAACATTAACCGTTTCCCCTCTCCCCCCCCAGGGAGACTTAGCTGCTCAGCAAAGGTGGGCTGCTTTTATTGGGGCTCAGAGGACAGTGGAGTCTTATGATGCGGGCAGAAGTGGGAGGGGGCTGTGGTTGCTCTCCTTGTGACAGCAGAAAGAGGCAGGCCATATTGAGAGGGGCTTTGAAAGGAACCATATATGGTCAAAAGGGGGGAGGCCAACAAGGACGGGATTGTGATGCCCACTGGCAGAGGGGTCAGGCAATTGCTTTGTGATCAGTTTGATATCATCTGATATGAACTAGTTGAGTGTCAGCAGTTTAAGTGTTTCCCAAGCATCTCCCCAAAAGACAACCAGAAGTGTTCGGTGGGGTGTGTGTGTGTGTTTTGGCAGTATGGTTTTTCAATTGGCAAGCAGCCCTCAGTGGAACTTGACCAAAATAAAAACACAAAAACGGTTGCGGGTGTATGTGTGTGTGTGTGATATATGCTATGAAATGAAATATTCAGGGGGAAAACAGCTCAAAAAGTGGATAGTAAGCAATGTCACCCAAACAAAGCCAGAGCATCTTCTGAAGAGCAGATAGATTTCCTCCTGTTTTGGTCCCCCCGTGCCCAAGGAAAATCTATATAACTTAAAATACACATATAAGGAAAATGTCTGAACCTGTATACCTAGAGGAAACATCAGATCTATAAAATGACAATACCACATGACCCGTTGCATAAATATGCACAGGGTATTCCAAGGGAAGTGTGACTAGCACAGAATAGAGTGCATTCCCTTATTAATGGGAGCAGGTGCTGATGGGAGTTTTAGTTCAGCAACATCTGGAGGCCCCTAACTTGGGAAGGTCTAGACCAGCCCTGATCAACCTTAGCCCCACAGCTCTTTTTGTACTACAGTTCCCACAATCTCCAGGCACAGTGGCCCGTAGCAAGGGATTCTGGGAGTTGTAGGCCAACATCTGCGGGATGGCCAAAGTTGAGCAGCCCTGTTCTAAATGCTTGGGTGTGAGAGGTCTCCTGAGCAGGGGTGAGCTCTGAGACACTACAGCATCTCCAAATATTAAATGCCCGGACAGAGCTTAATTCACAGCATCTCCGGGCATCTTGCCTGGTGGGCTGTTTTGTTCTCCCAAGGGCTGTGGGAGGCAGCAGAATCCCCAGGATTGTGGCTGGCTTGAGGAATCCATGTGTGTGCCTTGTGCATTCTCCAGCCATTCCTGTGCAGAAAGTTTGGCAGAAAAATAAGGGAGTCCAGGGTCCCCACTGAGCTGCATGTCCGAGGGTTGGGCTTCCACCATTTCGCCTTCCCAACAGCCCTACGAAGCAGGTCAAGTCACAAGACAGCATGACCAAGGGAGGACGGAAATGCATGCAAAATATGTGTGCTCAATATATACTACGCTGCGTACAGATTGTCGAAAATGCTGCATGGAGTAGAGAGAGTGGATAGAGAAGCTTTTCTCCCTCTCTCCCAACACTAGAGTCCAGAGGTCATCCCATGAAAAGGAAGGCCAGGAAATGTAGGACCGACAAAAGGAAGTACTTGGTCAAGCATATCCTTTGGAGTTCTCTTCCATGGGTTGTGCTAACGGCCAGTTGCTCAGATGGCCTTCAAAGGGGCTTGGTCAAATTCATGGAAGACGGGTCGATCGACGGCTACTAGATGACGGGTCGGTCTGGTGACTCCCAGGATCAGATGACAGCCTGATCGAAAGTACTAAACGTAAGAGGGGCTTCTAGAATTGATTGATTAAGACCTCAAGGCCAAGCTGGTAGCTACCACTCTTTGTACTCTGGATTTCATGGGACCATGAGATCTGCATTGTTTTGCCTGTAGCTAATGCAAAGGACTTGGGAGAAGGACCTCCTAGGTCAAGTTCAAAGCACAGAACTGCAGGAGACCCGATGGTCGATCAATGGCTACTATTCTGGTGGCTCCCAGGTTCAGTTGATGGCCTGATCCAAAGTGCAAAACGTAAAGAGGGGCTTCTGGAATACCTTTGTTTCAAGATTCCCTGAGAAGATCTTGCAAGAAATCATAAAGCAGGAGAGGCTCTTGTTGCTGAGCAGAACTAAAAACTATATGCTGCTTATCTATGCATGGGTTAGCTTGAGCTTGCTTTTGTTCTGCTCTCCTGATTGAATTGCTACCGCTGTACCTGGATTACTTCCGTTGCAAAGTGTTCCGTGGATGGCCCCCACCCCCAATATGACTTCTTTTGCATTTGTGTCTCTTTCTTTGACTTCATAAACTGACCTGATTGACCTCAAAGGAAGAGGGCACATTATAAAAAGAACCATTCAAAAATAGAAACTGCTCAAAAATGCAAACCAAGCAGTGTAGGATTGTCTCATTGATACGGGAGGTGAGGTGTTTCTAGGATTCAAAGAGCAAACAACAAACCAAAGTATCATAAAGATGTCCCCCTCCCTGTTCCAGCAGGTTCTCTCTCCTTTGGGCGTCTGCAAGCCATGGGCCTTCCCTTGATCCATTGGCACAGACCATGCGCTTATATGTGGCCCCTTTGGCTTCACCAAATAGGTTTCTTCTCTGGGGACTCAGGATAAGAAAAGAAGTTCTGACTCACATGTGTTAAAGTGGGAATTACACCTTTTTCTAAACCTTCTTTGTCAAAACTTTTAGAGGTGAAAGTAGTGGCAGCTCTCAAAGCCCTCCAGATCTATGCTTGGGGCAGGATTTCCAACTTCAGCGATTTTTAATGGTAGGGCCAGGGAGAACCAACAAAAGGAAGTCCTGTTTCAAACAGTGCATCATGGATCTATGGAATTCTTTGCCAGGGGATGTGGTGATGGCCACAAGCTCGGATGGCTTTCAAAGGGGCTTGGACAAATTCATGGAGGTCAGGTCAACCGATGGCTACTAGTCTGGTGGCTCCCTATGGTTAACTGATGGCATCTGGATCAGCTGATGGCCTGGACCAAAGTGCTAAACGAGGAAGTTTTTGAGAAGGAACTCAAAACATACCTGTGTAGTCAGGCTTTTAGTTTATAGATTACATCTTGGTTTGAAGAGCTTTTATTGTATTTTCAATTAATTATGTTAATGTATGAATGGTGCTTATATTGTGAACTGCCCAGAGACCTTTTGTATAAGCGATAAATCAACAAATAAATAAAAAGTAAGAAGAGTTTCTAGAATAACTTTTTTGGGGAGGTTCATTGGGAAGATTTCGCAAGGAACTCTTAAAGCAGGAGAAGCTCTTGTTGCTGACTGGAACTAAAAGCTATATGCTGCTTATTTTTGTATGTGTGTTAATATGAACATACTTGATCTTGATCTGCTCTCCTGATTAAATTGTTACCGCTGAATCTGGATCACTGGCGGTGCAAAGTGTTGTGTTGAACCCATCATCCCCCAAGATACTACGTTTGCATTTGTGTCTCTTACTTGGACCTCACAGGCAGACCGGATTGCCCCTTCCGCAAAATGAAGAAGGCACATGACTGCTAACTTGGCAAAGAGGCACCTTTAACGTGGTGATTAAGCACTTATTAAGCAGGGGGAGAGTAACTGGCCTTATCCACCCCTAGCACAGGACCTCCAGTGACTGTTGCTGGTGTCTATCTTGTGTTTCTTTTTAGATGTGAGCCCTTTGGGGACAGGGATCCATCTTATTTATTTGTTATTCCTCTTGTGTAAACCGCCCTGAGCCATTTTTGGAAGGGCGCTATAGAAGTTGAATAAATAATAATAATAATACAAGAATATCTGAAAATAGAAACAGCTCAAAAATGCAAACCAAGCAGAGGATGAGATTGTATCGTGGATACTAGAGGTGAAGTGTTTCTATACCTCCTGGACACAAAGGCAAGCAACAAACCAACGTAGCGTAACTGAGCATAGCCTGGGATGTCCCCCTCCCCTTTCCAGCAGGTTCTCTCTCCTTTGAGCATCTGCAAGCCACGTGCCCCCCCCTTGATTTGTTGGCGCAGACCATGTGCTTATATGTGACCCTTTTGGCTTCACCAAGTGGGGGATTCTTCTCTGGGGCCTCAAGATAACAAAAGAGGCTCTTACTTGCATTTGTTTCTGTGGGTAATGCCCCCTTGTCGGATCTTCTGGAGGCCAAACAAACAAACAAACAAACATAAAGTGGCAGCCCTAAATGTTCTCCACATCTGTGACTGGAGCAGGATTTCCAGCTGTGGCAAGTTTCAACGGTAGGGCCAATGTTCTCTGAACTCAACCCCATCTCCAGTAAGAGAAAGTGTCTTTCGTTAGTGTTGTTCGGAAGGAGAGTGAATGACGGAGCGATTCTGTGACAGATTGGTGAACTCAAGTGCTGAGGTTTTTCACCAATTACGCTCTTATCCCAAGGTGGTGTCCTCCACCTTCCTCTTATTTGCACAACCACCCTGTGAGGTAGGTTAAGTTGAGAAGCAGGAGCTAGCGGAGTGAGGGTTTTAAACTCAAATCTCCCTGGCCCCAATCAAACATTCTACCTCTGGATCCTAATATCAACCTGATCGATCCCCAGATCCATTGCCTGACATGAGTAATTTCCCCCATTGACTCCAACAAGCCCCAACAAGAAAGAGACAACCCAAGAAAGACAAGGCAACAAGTCTTCAAATCTATTTATATTTTATTTGGGGAGGGGTGGGAGGGGGAAAGACCCACTGCTTGACTCGTCTTCAGCGGCAAGCCAAGGCACTTGCAGAGCTCAAGAGGAAGGCCGTGCAGAGAAGGCAAAAAACCTGGGGATCCAGAGACCTCCCAGGGGAAAATTCCTTCTCGGCTCCAAAAAGCGGCAACCAGCCAGGCCTGCAGGGCCAGGTTAAACAGTGGGCCTTGGTCAATCTGTGTTGGGGCAGGACCACCAAGGGATGAGCCCACCCAGACACAGCTTGAGCTACTCTGGCTCAACCAGAAGGACCACACCTTTGGGAGCTGGGTCTTCGAGCTGCTTGGGGAGCTTATTCTTACAGGGAGGGGGAGACCCCGCTTCAGCCCTTAGCCCGAGAGGGGCACGTCAGACGGTGGCCTGAAAAAGAGAGAGAGAGACAGAGATGCCCTGTGTTAGATGGGTAGGAGGCAAGTGGGGAAAGGATGGGATGCCAAGGGGATGGGGTGGGTGGGTGAGGGTCCAACTTACCAGTAGGAGCTCCCGAAGGAGCCTGCAGGGGTCTAAGGGAGACAGCTCGGCGTCCTCTACCAGAAACCTGGATCCCCTACAGGGAGTGAGATTGCGGAAAAAGCCCAGGACTTCGGCCGCCCTCCCACATCCCACGGGGGCAAAGGGGAAACATTAACCGTTTCCCCTCTCCCCCCCCAGGGAGACTTAGCTGCTCAGCAAAGGTGGGCTGCTTTTATTGGGGCTCAGAGGACAGTGGAGTCTTATGATGCGGGCAGAAGTGGGAGGGGGCTGTGGTTGCTCTCCTTGTGACAGCAGAAAGAGGCAGGCCATATTGAGAGGGGCTTTGAAAGGAACCATATATGGTCAAAAGGGGGGAGGCCAACAAGGACGGGATTGTGATGCCCACTGGCAGAGGGGTCAGGCAATTGCTTTGTGATCAGTTTGATATCATCTGATATGAACTAGTTGAGTGTCAGCAGTTTAAGTGTTTCCCAAGCATCTCCCCAAAAGACAACCAGAAGTGTTCGGTGGGGTGTGTGTGTGTGTTTTGGCAGTATGGTTTTTCAATTGGCAAGCAGCCCTCAGTGGAACTTGACCAAAATAAAAACACAAAAACGGTTGCGGGTGTATGTGTGTGTGTGTGATATATGCTATGAAATGAAATATTCAGGGGGAAAACAGCTCAAAAAGTGGATAGTAAGCAATGTCACCCAAACAAAGCCAGAGCATCTTCTGAAGAGCAGATAGATTTCCTCCTGTTTTGGTCCCCCCGTGCCCAAGGAAAATCTATATAACTTAAAATACACATATAAGGAAAATGTCTGAACCTGTATACCTAGAGGAAACATCAGATCTATAAAATGACAATACCACATGACCCGTTGCATAAATATGCACAGGGTATTCCAAGGGAAGTGTGACTAGCACAGAATAGAGTGCATTCCCTTATTAATGGGAGCAGGTGCTGATGGGAGTTTTAGTTCAGCAACATCTGGAGGCCCCTAACTTGGGAAGGTCTAGACCAGCCCTGATCAACCTTAGCCCCACAGCTCTTTTTGTACTACAGTTCCCACAATCTCCAGGCACAGTGGCCCGTAGCAAGGGATTCTGGGAGTTGTAGGCCAACATCTGCGGGATGGCCAAAGTTGAGCAGCCCTGTTCTAAATGCTTGGGTGTGAGAGGTCTCCTGAGCAGGGGTGAGCTCTGAGACACTACAGCATCTCCAAATATTAAATGCCCGGACAGAGCTTAATTCACAGCATCTCCGGGCATCTTGCCTGGTGGGCTGTTTTGTTCTCCCAAGGGCTGTGGGAGGCAGCAGAATCCCCAGGATTGTGGCTGGCTTGAGGAATCCATGTGTGTGCCTTGTGCATTCTCCAGCCATTCCTGTGCAGAAAGTTTGGCAGAAAAATAAGGGAGTCC
Organism: Hemicordylus capensis; assembly: GCF_027244095.1. NCBI lineage: Eukaryota > Metazoa > Chordata > Lepidosauria > Squamata > Cordylidae > Hemicordylus > Hemicordylus capensis. The sequence continues at coordinate 231,366,933 of NC_069658.1, read as the reverse complement.
AGGGTCCCCACTGAGCTGCATGTCCGAGGGTTGGGCTTCCACCATTTCGCCTTCCCAACAGCCCTACGAAGCAGGTCAAGTCACAAGACAGCATGACCAAGGGAGGACGGAAATGCATGCAAAATATGTGTGCTCAATATATACTACGCTGCGTACAGATTGTCGAAAATGCTGCATGGAGTAGAGAGAGTGGATAGAGAAGCTTTTCTCCCTCTCTCCCAACACTAGAGTCCAGAGGTCATCCCATGAAAAGGAAGGCCAGGAAATGTAGGACCGACAAAAGGAAGTACTTGGTCAAGCATATCCTTTGGAGTTCTCTTCCATGGGTTGTGCTAACGGCCAGTTGCTCAGATGGCCTTCAAAGGGGCTTGGTCAAATTCATGGAAGACGGGTCGATCGACGGCTACTAGATGACGGGTCGGTCTGGTGACTCCCAGGATCAGATGACAGCCTGATCGAAAGTACTAAACGTAAGAGGGGCTTCTAGAATTGATTGATTAAGACCTCAAGGCCAAGCTGGTAGCTACCACTCTTTGTACTCTGGATTTCATGGGACCATGAGATCTGCATTGTTTTGCCTGTAGCTAATGCAAAGGACTTGGGAGAAGGACCTCCTAGGTCAAGTTCAAAGCACAGAACTGCAGGAGACCCGATGGTCGATCAATGGCTACTATTCTGGTGGCTCCCAGGTTCAGTTGATGGCCTGATCCAAAGTGCAAAACGTAAAGAGGGGCTTCTGGAATACCTTTGTTTCAAGATTCCCTGAGAAGATCTTGCAAGAAATCATAAAGCAGGAGAGGCTCTTGTTGCTGAGCAGAACTAAAAACTATATGCTGCTTATCTATGCATGGGTTAGCTTGAGCTTGCTTTTGTTCTGCTCTCCTGATTGAATTGCTACCGCTGTACCTGGATTACTTCCGTTGCAAAGTGTTCCGTGGATGGCCCCCACCCCCAATATGACTTCTTTTGCATTTGTGTCTCTTTCTTTGACTTCATAAACTGACCTGATTGACCTCAAAGGAAGAGGGCACATTATAAAAAGAACCATTCAAAAATAGAAACTGCTCAAAAATGCAAACCAAGCAGTGTAGGATTGTCTCATTGATACGGGAGGTGAGGTGTTTCTAGGATTCAAAGAGCAAACAACAAACCAAAGTATCATAAAGATGTCCCCCTCCCTGTTCCAGCAGGTTCTCTCTCCTTTGGGCGTCTGCAAGCCATGGGCCTTCCCTTGATCCATTGGCACAGACCATGCGCTTATATGTGGCCCCTTTGGCTTCACCAAATAGGTTTCTTCTCTGGGGACTCAGGATAAGAAAAGAAGTTCTGACTCACATGTGTTAAAGTGGGAATTACACCTTTTTCTAAACCTTCTTTGTCAAAACTTTTAGAGGTGAAAGTAGTGGCAGCTCTCAAAGCCCTCCAGATCTATGCTTGGGGCAGGATTTCCAACTTCAGCGATTTTTAATGGTAGGGCCAGGGAGAACCAACAAAAGGAAGTCCTGTTTCAAACAGTGCATCATGGATCTATGGAATTCTTTGCCAGGGGATGTGGTGATGGCCACAAGCTCGGATGGCTTTCAAAGGGGCTTGGACAAATTCATGGAGGTCAGGTCAACCGATGGCTACTAGTCTGGTGGCTCCCTATGGTTAACTGATGGCATCTGGATCAGCTGATGGCCTGGACCAAAGTGCTAAACGAGGAAGTTTTTGAGAAGGAACTCAAAACATACCTGTGTAGTCAGGCTTTTAGTTTATAGATTACATCTTGGTTTGAAGAGCTTTTATTGTATTTTCAATTAATTATGTTAATGTATGAATGGTGCTTATATTGTGAACTGCCCAGAGACCTTTTGTATAAGCGATAAATCAACAAATAAATAAAAAGTAAGAAGAGTTTCTAGAATAACTTTTTTGGGGAGGTTCATTGGGAAGATTTCGCAAGGAACTCTTAAAGCAGGAGAAGCTCTTGTTGCTGACTGGAACTAAAAGCTATATGCTGCTTATTTTTGTATGTGTGTTAATATGAACATACTTGATCTTGATCTGCTCTCCTGATTAAATTGTTACCGCTGAATCTGGATCACTGGCGGTGCAAAGTGTTGTGTTGAACCCATCATCCCCCAAGATACTACGTTTGCATTTGTGTCTCTTACTTGGACCTCACAGGCAGACCGGATTGCCCCTTCCACAAAATGAAGAAGGCACATGACTGCTAACTTGGCAAAGAGGCACCTTTAACGTGGTGATTAAGCACTTATTAAGCAGGGGGAGAGTAACTGGCCTTATCCACCCCTAGCACAGGACCTCCAGTGACTGTTGCTGGTGTCTATCTTGTGTTTCTTTTTAGATGTGAGCCCTTTGGGGACAGGGATCCATCTTATTTATTTGTTATTCCTCTTGTGTAAACCGCCCTGAGCCATTTTTGGAAGGGCGCTATAGAAGTTGAATAAATAATAATAATAATACAAGAATATCTGAAAATAGAAACAGCTCAAAAATGCAAACCAAGCAGAGGATGAGATTGTATCGTGGATACTAGAGGTGAAGTGTTTCTATACCTCCTGGACACAAAGGCAAGCAACAAACCAACGTAGCGTAACTGAGCATAGCCTGGGATGTCCCCCTCCCCTTTCCAGCAGGTTCTCTCTCCTTTGAGCATCTGCAAGCCACGTGCCCCCCCCTTGATTTGTTGGCGCAGACCATGTGCTTATATGTGACCCTTTTGGCTTCACCAAGTGGGGGATTCTTCTCTGGGGCCTCAAGATAACAAAAGAGGCTCTTACTTGCATTTGTTTCTGTGGGTAATGCCCCCTTGTCGGATCTTCTGGAGGCCAAACAAACAAACAAACAAACATAAAGTGGCAGCCCTAAATGTTCTCCACATCTGTGACTGGAGCAGGATTTCCAGCTGTGGCAAGTTTCAACGGTAGGGCCAATGTTCTCTGAACTCAACCCCATCTCCAGTAAGAGAAAGTGTCTTTCGTTAGTGTTGTTCGGAAGGAGAGTGAATGACGGAGCGATTCTGTGACAGATTGGTGAACTCAAGTGCTGAGGTTTTTCACCAATTACGCTCTTATCCCAAGGTGGTGTCCTCCACCTTCCTCTTATTTGCACAACCACCCTGTGAGGTAGGTTAAGTTGAGAAGCAGGAGCTAGCGGAGTGAGGGTTTTAAACTCAAATCTCCCTGGCCCCAATCAAACATTCTACCTCTGGATCCTAATATCAACCTGATCGATCCCCAGATCCATTGCCTGACATGAGTAATTTCCCCCATTGACTCCAACAAGCCCCAACAAGAAAGAGACAACCCAAGAAAGACAAGGCAACAAGTCTTCAAATCTATTTATATTTTATTTGGGGAGGGGTGGGAGGGGGAAAGACCCACTGCTTGACTCGTCTTCAGCGGCAAGCCAAGGCACTTGCAGAGCTCAAGAGGAAGGCCGTGCAGAGAAGGCAAAAAACCTGGGGATCCAGAGACCTCCCAGGGGAAAATTCCTTCTCGGCTCCAAAAAGCGGCAACCAGCCAGGCCTGCAGGGCCAGGTTAAACAGTGGGCCTTGGTCAATCTGTGTTGGGGCAGGACCACCAAGGGATGAGCCCACCCAGACACAGCTTGAGCTACTCTGGCTCAACCAGAAGGACCACACCTTTGGGAGCTGGGTCTTCGAGCTGCTTGGGGAGCTTATTCTTACAGGGAGGGGGAGACCCCGCTTCAGCCCTTAGCCCGAGAGGGGCACGTCAGACGGTGGCCTGAAAAAGAGAGAGAGAGACAGAGATGCCCTGTGTTAGATGGGTAGGAGGCAAGTGGGGAAAGGATGGGATGCCAAGGGGATGGGGTGGGTGGGTGAGGGTCCAACTTACCAGTAGGAGCTCCCGAAGGAGCCTGCAGGGGTCTAAGGGAGACAGCTCGGCGTCCTCTACCAGAAACCTGGATCCCCTACAGGGAGTGAGATTGCGGAAAAAGCCCAGGACTTCGGCCGCCCTCCCACATCCCACGGGGGCAAAGGGGAAACATTAACCGTTTCCCCTCTCCCCCCCCAGGGAGACTTAGCTGCTCAGCAAAGGTGGGCTGCTTTTATTGGGGCTCAGAGGACAGTGGAGTCTTATGATGCGGGCAGAAGTGGGAGGGGGCTGTGGTTGCTCTCCTTGTGACAGCAGAAAGAGGCAGGCCATATTGAGAGGGGCTTTGAAAGGAACCATATATGGTCAAAAGGGGGGAGGCCAACAAGGACGGGATTGTGATGCCCACTGGCAGAGGGGTCAGGCAATTGCTTTGTGATCAGTTTGATATCATCTGATATGAACTAGTTGAGTGTCAGCAGTTTAAGTGTTTCCCAAGCATCTCCCCAAAAGACAACCAGAAGTGTTCGGTGGGGTGTGTGTGTGTGTTTTGGCAGTATGGTTTTTCAATTGGCAAGCAGCCCTCAGTGGAACTTGACCAAAATAAAAACACAAAAACGGTTGCGGGTGTATGTGTGTGTGTGTGATATATGCTATGAAATGAAATATTCAGGGGGAAAACAGCTCAAAAAGTGGATAGTAAGCAATGTCACCCAAACAAAGCCAGAGCATCTTCTGAAGAGCAGATAGATTTCCTCCTGTTTTGGTCCCCCCGTGCCCAAGGAAAATCTATATAACTTAAAATACACATATAAGGAAAATGTCTGAACCTGTATACCTAGAGGAAACATCAGATCTATAAAATGACAATACCACATGACCCGTTGCATAAATATGCACAGGGTATTCCAAGGGAAGTGTGACTAGCACAGAATAGAGTGCATTCCCTTATTAATGGGAGCAGGTGCTGATGGGAGTTTTAGTTCAGCAACATCTGGAGGCCCCTAACTTGGGAAGGTCTAGACCAGCCCTGATCAACCTTAGCCCCACAGCTCTTTTTGTACTACAGTTCCCACAATCTCCAGGCACAGTGGCCCGTAGCAAGGGATTCTGGGAGTTGTAGGCCAACATCTGCGGGATGGCCAAAGTTGAGCAGCCCTGTTCTAAATGCTTGGGTGTGAGAGGTCTCCTGAGCAGGGGTGAGCTCTGAGACACTACAGCATCTCCAAATATTAAATGCCCGGACAGAGCTTAATTCACAGCATCTCCGGGCATCTTGCCTGGTGGGCTGTTTTGTTCTCCCAAGGGCTGTGGGAGGCAGCAGAATCCCCAGGATTGTGGCTGGCTTGAGGAATCCATGTGTGTGCCTTGTGCATTCTCCAGCCATTCCTGTGCAGAAAGTTTGGCAGAAAAATAAGGGAGTCCAGGGTCCCCACTGAGCTGCATGTCCGAGGGTTGGGCTTCCACCATTTCGCCTTCCCAACAGCCCTACGAAGCAGGTCAAGTCACAAGACAGCATGACCAAGGGAGGACGGAAATGCATGCAAAATATGTGTGCTCAATATATACTACGCTGCGTACAGATTGTCGAAAATGCTGCATGGAGTAGAGAGAGTGGATAGAGAAGCTTTTCTCCCTCTCTCCCAACACTAGAGTCCAGAGGTCATCCCATGAAAAGGAAGGCCAGGAAATGTAGGACCGACAAAAGGAAGTACTTGGTCAAGCATATCCTTTGGAGTTCTCTTCCATGGGTTGTGCTAACGGCCAGTTGCTCAGATGGCCTTCAAAGGGGCTTGGTCAAATTCATGGAAGACGGGTCGATCGACGGCTACTAGATGACGGGTCGGTCTGGTGACTCCCAGGATCAGATGACAGCCTGATCGAAAGTACTAAACGTAAGAGGGGCTTCTAGAATTGATTGATTAAGACCTCAAGGCCAAGCTGGTAGCTACCACTCTTTGTACTCTGGATTTCATGGGACCATGAGATCTGCATTGTTTTGCCTGTAGCTAATGCAAAGGACTTGGGAGAAGGACCTCCTAGGTCAAGTTCAAAGCACAGAACTGCAGGAGACCCGATGGTCGATCAATGGCTACTATTCTGGTGGCTCCCAGGTTCAGTTGATGGCCTGATCCAAAGTGCAAAACGTAAAGAGGGGCTTCTGGAATACCTTTGTTTCAAGATTCCCTGAGAAGATCTTGCAAGAAATCATAAAGCAGGAGAGGCTCTTGTTGCTGAGCAGAACTAAAAACTATATGCTGCTTATCTATGCATGGGTTAGCTTGAGCTTGCTTTTGTTCTGCTCTCCTGATTGAATTGCTACCGCTGTACCTGGATTACTTCCGTTGCAAAGTGTTCCGTGGATGGCCCCCACCCCCAATATGACTTCTTTTGCATTTGTGTCTCTTTCTTTGACTTCATAAACTGACCTGATTGACCTCAAAGGAAGAGGGCACATTATAAAAAGAACCATTCAAAAATAGAAACTGCTCAAAAATGCAAACCAAGCAGTGTAGGATTGTCTCATTGATACGGGAGGTGAGGTGTTTCTAGGATTCAAAGAGCAAACAACAAACCAAAGTATCATAAAGATGTCCCCCTCCCTGTTCCAGCAGGTTCTCTCTCCTTTGGGCGTCTGCAAGCCATGGGCCTTCCCTTGATCCATTGGCACAGACCATGCGCTTATATGTGGCCCCTTTGGCTTCACCAAATAGGTTTCTTCTCTGGGGACTCAGGATAAGAAAAGAAGTTCTGACTCACATGTGTTAAAGTGGGAATTACACCTTTTTCTAAACCTTCTTTGTCAAAACTTTTAGAGGTGAAAGTAGTGGCAGCTCTCAAAGCCCTCCAGATCTATGCTTGGGGCAGGATTTCCAACTTCAGCGATTTTTAATGGTAGGGCCAGGGAGAACCAACAAAAGGAAGTCCTGTTTCAAACAGTGCATCATGGATCTATGGAATTCTTTGCCAGGGGATGTGGTGATGGCCACAAGCTCGGATGGCTTTCAAAGGGGCTTGGACAAATTCATGGAGGTCAGGTCAACCGATGGCTACTAGTCTGGTGGCTCCCTATGGTTAACTGATGGCATCTGGATCAGCTGATGGCCTGGACCAAAGTGCTAAACGAGGAAGTTTTTGAGAAGGAACTCAAAACATACCTGTGTAGTCAGGCTTTTAGTTTATAGATTACATCTTGGTTTGAAGAGCTTTTATTGTATTTTCAATTAATTATGTTAATGTATGAATGGTGCTTATATTGTGAACTGCCCAGAGACCTTTTGTATAAGCGATAAATCAACAAATAAATAAAAAGTAAGAAGAGTTTCTAGAATAACTTTTTTGGGGAGGTTCATTGGGAAGATTTCGCAAGGAACTCTTAAAGCAGGAGAAGCTCTTGTTGCTGACTGGAACTAAAAGCTATATGCTGCTTATTTTTGTATGTGTGTTAATATGAACATACTTGATCTTGATCTGCTCTCCTGATTAAATTGTTACCGCTGAATCTGGATCACTGGCGGTGCAAAGTGTTGTGTTGAACCCATCATCCCCCAAGATACTACGTTTGCATTTGTGTCTCTTACTTGGACCTCACAGGCAGACCGGATTGCCCCTTCCACAAAATGAAGAAGGCACATGACTGCTAACTTGGCAAAGAGGCACCTTTAACGTGGTGATTAAGCACTTATTAAGCAGGGGGAGAGTAACTGGCCTTATCCACCCCTAGCACAGGACCTCCAGTGACTGTTGCTGGTGTCTATCTTGTGTTTCTTTTTAGATGTGAGCCCTTTGGGGACAGGGATCCATCTTATTTATTTGTTATTCCTCTTGTGTAAACCGCCCTGAGCCATTTTTGGAAGGGCGCTATAGAAGTTGAATAAATAATAATAATAATACAAGAATATCTGAAAATAGAAACAGCTCAAAAATGCAAACCAAGCAGAGGATGAGATTGTATCGTGGATACTAGAGGTGAAGTGTTTCTATACCTCCTGGACACAAAGGCAAGCAACAAACCAACGTAGCGTAACTGAGCATAGCCTGGGATGTCCCCCTCCCCTTTCCAGCAGGTTCTCTCTCCTTTGAGCATCTGCAAGCCACGTGCCCCCCCCTTGATTTGTTGGCGCAGACCATGTGCTTATATGTGACCCTTTTGGCTTCACCAAGTGGGGGATTCTTCTCTGGGGCCTCAAGATAACAAAAGAGGCTCTTACTTGCATTTGTTTCTGTGGGTAATGCCCCCTTGTCGGATCTTCTGGAGGCCAAACAAACAAACAAACAAACAAACATAAAGTGGCAGCCCTAAATGTTCTCCACATCTGTGACTGGAGCAGGATTTCCAGCTGTGGCAAGTTTCAACGGTAGGGCCAATGTTCTCTGAACTCAACCCCATCTCCAGTAAGAGAAAGTGTCTTTCGTTAGTGTTGTTCGGAAGGAGAGTGAATGACGGAGCGATTCTGTGACAGATTGGTGAACTCAAGTGCTGAGGTTTTTCACCAATTACGCTCTTATCCCAAGGTGGTGTCCTCCACCTTCCTCTTATTTGCACAACCACCCTGTGAGGTAGGTTAAGTTGAGAAGCAGGAGCTAGCGGAGTGAGGGTTTTAAACTCAAATCTCCCTGGCCCCAATCAAACATTCTACCTCTGGATCCTAATATCAACCTGATCGATCCCCAGATCCATTGCCTGACATGAGTAATTTCCCCCATTGACTCCAACAAGCCCCAACAAGAAAGAGACAACCCAAGAAAGACAAGGCAACAAGTCTTCAAATCTATTTATATTTTATTTGGGGAGGGGTGGGAGGGGGAAAGACCCACTGCTTGACTCGTCTTCAGCGGCAAGCCAAGGCACTTGCAGAGCTCAAGAGGAAGGCCGTGCAGAGAAGGCAAAAAACCTGGGGATCCAGAGACCTCCCAGGGGAAAATTCCTTCTCGGCTCCAAAAAGCGGCAACCAGCCAGGCCTGCAGGGCCAGGTTAAACAGTGGGCCTTGGTCAATCTGTGCTGGGGCAGGACCACCAAGGGATGAGCCCACCCAGACACAGCTTGAGCTACTCTGGCTCAACCAGAAGGACCACACCTTTGGGAGCTGGGTCTTCGAGCTGCTTGGGGAGCTTATTCTTACAGGGAGGGGGAGACCCCGCTTCAGCCCTTAGCCCGAGAGGGGCACGTCAGACGGTGGCCTGAAAAAGAGAGAGAGAGACAGAGATGCCCTGTGTTAGATGGGTAGGAGGCAAGTGGGGAAAGGATGGGATGCCAAGGGGATGGGGTGGGTGGGTGAGGGTCCAACTTACCAGTAGGAGCTCCCGAAGGAGCCTGCAGGGGTCTAAGGGAGACAGCTCGGCGTCCTCTACCAGAAACCTGGATCCCCTACAGGGAGTGAGATTGCGGAAAAAGCCCAGGACTTCGGCCGCCCTCCCACATCCCACGGGGGCAAAGGGGAAACATTAACCGTTTCCCCTCTCCCCCCCCAGGGAGACTTAGCTGCTCAGCAAAGGTGGGCTGCTTTTATTGGGGCTCAGAGGACAGTGGAGTCTTATGATGCGGGCAGAAGTGGGAGGGGGCTGTGGTTGCTCTCCTTGTGACAGCAGAAAGAGGCAGGCCATATTGAGAGGGGCTTTGAAAGGAACCATATATGGTCAAAAGGGGGGAGGCCAACAAGGACGGGATTGTGATGCCCACTGGCAGAGGGGTCAGGCAATTGCTTTGTGATCAGTTTGATATCATCTGATATGAACTAGTTGAGTGTCAGCAGTTTAAGTGTTTCCCAAGCATCTCCCCAAAAGACAACCAGAAGTGTTCGGTGGGGTGTGTGTGTGTGTTTTGGCAGTATGGTTTTTCAATTGGCAAGCAGCCCTCAGTGGAACTTGACCAAAATAAAAACACAAAAACGGTTGCGGGTGTATGTGTGTGTGTGTGATATATGCTATGAAATGAAATATTCAGGGGGAAAACAGCTCAAAAAGTGGATAGTAAGCAATGTCACCCAAACAAAGCCAGAGCATCTTCTGAAGAGCAGATAGATTTCCTCCTGTTTTGGTCCCCCCGTGCCCAAGGAAAATCTATATAACTTAAAATACACATATAAGGAAAATGTCTGAACCTGTATACCTAGAGGAAACATCAGATCTATAAAATGACAATACCACATGACCCGTTGCATAAATATGCACAGGGTATTCCAAGGGAAGTGTGACTAGCACAGAATAGAGTGCATTCCCTTATTAATGGGAGCAGGTGCTGATGGGAGTTTTAGTTCAGCAACATCTGGAGGCCCCTAACTTGGGAAGGTCTAGACCAGCCCTGATCAACCTTAGCCCCACAGCTCTTTTTGTACTACAGTTCCCACAATCTCCAGGCACAGTGGCCCGTAGCAAGGGATTCTGGGAGTTGTAGGCCAACATCTGCGGGATGGCCAAAGTTGAGCAGCCCTGTTCTAAATGCTTGGGTGTGAGAGGTCTCCTGAGCAGGGGTGAGCTCTGAGACACTACAGCATCTCCAAATATTAAATGCCCGGACAGAGCTTAATTCACAGCATCTCCGGGCATCTTGCCTGGTGGGCTGTTTTGTTCTCCCAAGGGCTGTGGGAGGCAGCAGAATCCCCAGGATTGTGGCTGGCTTGAGGAATCCATGTGTGTGCCTTGTGCATTCTCCAGCCATTCCTGTGCAGAAAGTTTGGCAGAAAAATAACGGAGTCCAGGGTCCCCACTGAGCTGCATGTCCGAGGGTTGGGCTTCCACCATTTCGCCTTCCCAACAGCCCTACGAAGCAGGTCAAGTCACAAGACAGCATGACCAAGGGAGGACGGAAATGCATGCAAAATATGTGTGCTCAATATATACTACGCTGCGTACAGATTGTCGAAAATGCTGCATGGAGTAGAGAGAGTGGATAGAGAAGCTTTTCTCCCTCTCTCCCAACACTAGAGTCCAGAGGTCATCCCATGAAAAGGAAGGCCAGGAAATGTAGGACCGACAAAAGGAAGTACTTGGTCAAGCATATCCTTTGGAGTTCTCTTCCATGGGTTGTGCTAACGGCCAGTTGCTCAGATGGCCTTCAAAGGGGCTTGGTCAAATTCATGGAAGACGGGTCGATCGACGGCTACTAGATGACGGGTCGGTCTGGTGACTCCCAGGATCAGATGACAGCCTGATCGAAAGTACTAAACGTAAGAGGGGCTTCTAGAATTGATTGATTAAGACCTCAAGGCCAAGCTGGTAGCTACCACTCTTTGTACTCTGGATTTCATGGGACCATGAGATCTGCATTGTTTTGCCTGTAGCTAATGCAAAGGACTTGGGAGAAGGACCTCCTAGGTCAAGTTCAAAGCACAGAACTGCAGGAGACCCGATGGTCGATCAATGGCTACTATTCTGGTGGCTCCCAGGTTCAGTTGATGGCCTGATCCAAAGTGCAAAACGTAAAGAGGGGCTTCTGGAATACCTTTGTTTCAAGATTCCCTGAGAAGATCTTGCAAGAAATCATAAAGCAGGAGAGGCTCTTGTTGCTGAGCAGAACTAAAAACTATATGCTGCTTATCTATGCATGGGTTAGCTTGAGCTTGCTTTTGTTCTGCTCTCCTGATTGAATTGCTACCGCTGTACCTGGATTACTTCCGTTGCAAAGTGTTCCGTGGATGGCCCCCACCCCCAATATGACTTCTTTTGCATTTGTGTCTCTTTCTTTGACTTCATAAACTGACCTGATTGACCTCAAAGGAAGAGGGCACATTATAAAAAGAACCATTCAAAAATAGAAACTGCTCAAAAATGCAAACCAAGCAGTGTAGGATTGTCTCATTGATACGGGAGGTGAGGTGTTTCTAGGATTCAAAGAGCAAACAACAAACCAAAGTATCATAAAGATGTCCCCCTCCCTGTTCCAGCAGGTTCTCTCTCCTTTGGGCGTCTGCAAGCCATGGGCCTTCCCTTGATCCATTGGCACAGACCATGCGCTTATATGTGGCCCCTTTGGCTTCACCAAATAGGTTTCTTCTCTGGGGACTCAGGATAAGAAAAGAAGTTCTGACTCACATGTGTTAAAGTGGGAATTACACCTTTTTCTAAACCTTCTTTGTCAAAACTTTTAGAGGTGAAAGTAGTGGCAGCTCTCAAAGCCCTCCAGATCTATGCTTGGGGCAGGATTTCCAACTTCAGCGATTTTTAATGGTAGGGCCAGGGAGAACCAACAAAAGGAAGTCCTGTTTCAAACAGTGCATCATGGATCTATGGAATTCTTTGCCAGGGGATGTGGTGATGGCCACAAGCTCGGATGGCTTTCAAAGGGGCTTGGACAAATTCATGGAGGTCAGGTCAACCGATGGCTACTAGTCTGGTGGCTCCCTATGGTTAACTGATGGCATCTGGATCAGCTGATGGCCTGGACCAAAGTGCTAAACGAGGAAGTTTTTGAGAAGGAACTCAAAACATACCTGTGTAGTCAGGCTTTTAGTTTATAGATTACATCTTGGTTTGAAGAGCTTTTATTGTATTTTCAATTAATTATGTTAATGTATGAATGGTGCTTATATTGTGAACTGCCCAGAGACCTTTTGTATAAGCGATAAATCAACAAATAAATAAAAAGTAAGAAGAGTTTCTAGAATAACTTTTTTGGGGAGGTTCATTGGGAAGATTTCGCAAGGAACTCTTAAAGCAGGAGAAGCTCTTGTTGCTGACTGGAACTAAAAGCTATATGCTGCTTATTTTTGTATGTGTGTTAATATGAACATACTTGATCTTGATCTGCTCTCCTGATTAAATTGTTACCGCTGAATCTGGATCACTGGCGGTGCAAAGTGTTGTGTTGAACCCATCATCCCCCAAGATACTACGTTTGCATTTGTGTCTCTTACTTGGACCTCACAGGCAGACCGGATTGCCCCTTCCACAAAATGAAGAAGGCACATGACTGCTAACTTGGCAAAGAGGCACCTTTAACGTGGTGATTAAGCACTTATTAAGCAGGGGGAGAGTAACTGGCCTTATCCACCCCTAGCACAGGACCTCCAGTGACTGTTGCTGGTGTCTATCTTGTGTTTCTTTTTAGATGTGAGCCCTTTGGGGACAGGGATCCATCTTATTTATTTGTTATTCCTCTTGTGTAAACCGCCCTGAGCCATTTTTGGAAGGGCGCTATAGAAGTTGAATAAATAATAATAATAATACAAGAATATCTGAAAATAGAAACAGCTCAAAAATGCAAACCAAGCAGAGGATGAGATTGTATCGTGGATACTAGAGGTGAAGTGTTTCTATACCTCCTGGACACAAAGGCAAGCAACAAACCAACGTAGCGTAACTGAGCATAGCCTGGGATGTCCCCCTCCCCTTTCCAGCAGGTTCTCTCTCCTTTGAGCATCTGCAAGCCACGTGCCCCCCCCTTGATTTGTTGGCGCAGACCATGTGCTTATATGTGACCCTTTTGGCTTCACCAAGTGGGGGATTCTTCTCTGGGGCCTCAAGATAACAAAAGAGGCTCTTACTTGCATTTGTTTCTGTGGGTAATGCCCCCTTGTCGGATCTTCTGGAGGCCAAACAAACAAACAAACAAACATAAAGTGGCAGCCCTAAATGTTCTCCACATCTGTGACTGGAGCAGGATTTCCAGCTGTGGCAAGTTTCAACGGTAGGGCCAATGTTCTCTGAACTCAACCCCATCTCCAGTAAGAGAAAGTGTCTTTCGTTAGTGTTGTTCGGAAGGAGAGTGAATGACGGAGCGATTCTGTGACAGATTGGTGAACTCAAGTGCTGAGGTTTTTCACCAATTACGCTCTTATCCCAAGGTGGTGTCCTCCACCTTCCTCTTATTTGCACAACCACCCTGTGAGGTAGGTTAAGTTGAGAAGCAGGAGCTAGCGGAGTGAGGGTTTTAAACTCAAATCTCCCTGGCCCCAATCAAACATTCTACCTCTGGATCCTAATATCAACCTGATCGATCCCCAGATCCATTGCCTGACATGAGTAATTTCCCCCATTGACTCCAACAAGCCCCAACAAGAAAGAGACAACCCAAGAAAGACAAGGCAACAAGTCTTCAAATCTATTTATATTTTATTTGGGGAGGGGTGGGAGGGGGAAAGACCCACTGCTTGACTCGTCTTCAGCGGCAAGCCAAGGCACTTGCAGAGCTCAAGAGGAAGGCCGTGCAGAGAAGGCAAAAAACCTGGGGATCCAGAGACCTCCCAGGGGAAAATTCCTTCTCGGCTCCAAAAAGCGGCAACCAGCCAGGCCTGCAGGGCCAGGTTAAACAGTGGGCCTTGGTCAATCTGTGTTGGGGCAGGACCACCAAGGGATGAGCCCACCCAGACACAGCTTGAGCTACTCTGGCTCAACCAGAAGGACCACACCTTTGGGAGCTGGGTCTTCGAGCTGCTTGGGGAGCTTATTCTTACAGGGAGGGGGAGACCCCGCTTCAGCCCTTAGCCCGAGAGGGGCACGTCAGACGGTGGCCTGAAAAAGAGAGAGAGAGACAGAGATGCCCTGTGTTAGATGGGTAGGAGGCAAGTGGGGAAAGGATGGGATGCCAAGGGGATGGGGTGGGTGGGTGAGGGTCCAACTTACCAGTAGGAGCTCCCGAAGGAGCCTGCAGGGGTCTAAGGGAGACAGCTCGGCGTCCTCTACCAGAAACCTGGATCCCCTACAGGGAGTGAGATTGCGGAAAAAGCCCAGGACTTCGGCCGCCCTCCCACATCCCACGGGGGCAAAGGGGAAACATTAACCGTTTCCCCTCTCCCCCCCCAGGGAGACTTAGCTGCTCAGCAAAGGTGGGCTGCTTTTATTGGGGCTCAGAGGACAGTGGAGTCTTATGATGCGGGCAGAAGTGGGAGGGGGCTGTGGTTGCTCTCCTTGTGACAGCAGAAAGAGGCAGGCCATATTGAGAGGGGCTTTGAAAGGAACCATATATGGTCAAAAGGGGGGAGGCCAACAAGGACGGGATTGTGATGCCCACTGGCAGAGGGGTCAGGCAATTGCTTTGTGATCAGTTTGATATCATCTGATATGAACTAGTTGAGTGTCAGCAGTTTAAGTGTTTCCCAAGCATCTCCCCAAAAGACAACCCTAAGTGTTTGGTGGGGTGTGTGTGTGTGTGTGTTTTGGCAGTATGGTTTTTCAATTGGCAAGCAGCCCTCAGTGGAACTTGACCAAAATAAAAACACAAAAACCATTGCGGGTTTGTGTGTGTGTGTGATATATGCTATGAAATGAAATATTCAGGGGGAAAACAGCTCAAAAAGTGGATAGTAAGCAATGTCACCCAAACAAAGCCAGAGCATCTTCTGAAGAGCAGATAGATTTCCTCCTGTTTTGGTCCCCCCGTGCCCAAGGAAAATCTATATAACTTAAAATACACATATAAGGAAAATGTCTGAACCTGTATACCTAGAGGAAACATCAGATCTATAAAATGACAATACCACATGACCCGTTGCATAAATATGCACAGGGTATTCCAAGGGAAGTGTGACTAGCACAGAATAGAGTGCATTCCCTTATTAATGGGAGCAGGTGCTGATGGGAGTTTTAGTTCAGCAACATCTGGAGGCCCCTAACTTGGGAAGGTCTAGACCAGCCCTGATCAACCTTAGCCCCACAGCTCTTTTTGTACTACAGTTCCCACAATCTCCAGGCACAGTGGCCCGTAGCAAGGGATTCTGGGAGTTGTAGGCCAACATCTGCGGGATGGCCAAAGTTGAGCAGCCCTGTTCTAAATGCTTGGGTGTGAGAGGTCTCCTGAGCAGGGGTGAGCTCTGAGACACTACAGCATCTCCAAATATTAAATGCCCGGACAGAGCTTAATTCACAGCATCTCCGGGCATCTTGCCTGGTGGGCTGTTTTGTTCTCCCAAGGGCTGTGGGAGGCAGCAGAATCCCCAGGATTGTGGCTGGCTTGAGGAATCCATGTGTGTGCCTTGTGCATTCTCCAGCCATTCCTGTGCAGAAAGTTTGGCAGAAAAATAACGGAGTCCAGGGTCCCCACTGAGCTGCATGTCCGAGGGTTGGGCTTCCACCATTTCGCCTTCCCAACAGCCCTACGAAGCAGGTCAAGTCACAAGACAGCATGACCAAGGGAGGACGGAAATGCATGCAAAATATGTGTGCTCAATATATACTACGCTGTGTACAGATTGTCGAAAATGCTGCATGGAGTAGAGAGAGTGGATAGAGAAGCTTTTCTCCCTCTCTCCCAACACTAGAGTCCAGAGGTCATCCCATGAAAAGGAAGGCCAGGAAATGTAGGACCGACAAAAGGAAGTACTTGGTCAAGCATATCCTTTGGAGTTCTCTTCCATGGGTTGTGCTAACGGCCAGTTGCTCAGATGGCCTTCAAAGGGGCTTGGTCAAATTCATGGAAGACGGGTCGATCGACGGCTACTAGATGACGGGTCGGTCTGGTGACTCCCAGGATCAGATGACAGCCTGATCGAAAGTACTAAACGTAAGAGGGGCTTCTAGAATTGATTGATTAAGACCTCAAGGCCAAGCTGGTAGCTACCACTCTTTGTACTCTGGATTTCATGGGACCATGAGATCTGCATTGTTTTGCCTGTAGCTAATGCAAAGGACTTGGGAGAAGGACCTCCTAGGTCAAGTTCAAAGCACAGAACTGCAGGAGACCCGATGGTCGATCAATGGCTACTATTCTGGTGGCTCCCAGGTTCAGTTGATGGCCTGATCCAAAGTGCAAAACGTAAAGAGGGGCTTCTGGAATACCTTTGTTTCAAGATTCCCTGAGAAGATCTTGCAAGAAATCATAAAGCAGGAGAGGCTCTTGTTGCTGAGCAGAACTAAAAACTATATGCTGCTTATCTATGCATGGGTTAGCTTGAGCTTGCTTTTGTTCTGCTCTCCTGATTGAATTGCTACCGCTGTACCTGGATTACTTCCGTTGCAAAGTGTTCCGTGGATGGCCCCCACCCCCAATATGACTTCTTTTGCATTTGTGTCTCTTTCTTTGACTTCATAAACTGACCTGATTGACCTCAAAGGAAGAGGGCACATTATAAAAAGAACCATTCAAAAATAGAAACTGCTCAAAAATGCAAACCAAGCAGTGTAGGATTGTCTCATTGATACGGGAGATGAGGTGTTTCTAGGATTCAAAGAGCAAACAACAAACCAAAGTATCATAAAGATGTCCCCCTCCCTGTTCCAGCAGGTTCTCTCTCCTTTGGGCGTCTGCAAGCCATGGGCCTTCCCTTGATCCATTGGCACAGACCATGCGCTTATATGTGGCCCCTTTGGCTTCACCAAATAGGTTTCTTCTCTGGGGACTCAGGATAAGAAAAGAAGTTCTGACTCACATGTGTTAAAGTGGGAATTACACCTTTTTCTAAACCTTCTTTGTCAAAACTTTTAGAGGTGAAAGTAGTGGCAGCTCTCAAAGCCCTCCAGATCTATGCTTGGGGCAGGATTTCCAACTTCAGCGATTTTTAATGGTAGGGCCAGGGAGAACCAACAAAAGGAAGTCCTGTTTCAAACAGTGCATCATGGATCTATGGAATTCTTTGCCAGGGGATGTGGTGATGGCCACAAGCTCGGATGGCTTTCAAAGGGGCTTGGACAAATTCATGGAGGTCAGGTCAACCGATGGCTACTAGTCTGGTGGCTCCCTATGGTTAACTGATGGCATCTGGATCAGCTGATGGCCTGGACCAAAGTGCTAAACGAGGAAGTTTTTGAGAAGGAACTCAAAACATACCTGTGTAGTCAGGCTTTTAGTTTATAGATTACATCTTGGTTTGAAGAGCTTTTATTGTATTTTCAATTAATTATGTTAATGTATGAATGGTGCTTATATTGTGAACTGCCCAGAGACCTTTTGTATAAGCGATAAATCAACAAATAAATAAAAAGTAAGAAGAGTTTCTAGAATAACTTTTTTGGGGAGGTTCATTGGGAAGATTTCGCAAGGAACTCTTAAAGCAGGAGAAGCTCTTGTTGCTGACTGGAACTAAAAGCTATATGCTGCTTATTTTTGTATGTGTGTTAATATGAACATACTTGATCTTGATCTGCTCTCCTGATTAAATTGTTACCGCTGAATCTGGATCACTGGCGGTGCAAAGTGTTGTGTTGAACCCATCATCCCCCAAGATACTACGTTTGCATTTGTGTCTCTTACTTGGACCTCACAGGCAGACCGGATTGCCCCTTCCACAAAATGAAGAAGGCACATGACTGCTAACTTGGCAAAGAGGCACCTTTAACGTGGTGATTAAGCACTTATTAAGCAGGGGGAGAGTAACTGGCCTTATCCACCCCTAGCACAGGACCTCCAGTGACTGTTGCTGGTGTCTATCTTGTGTTTCTTTTTAGATGTGAGCCCTTTGGGGACAGGGATCCATCTTATTTATTTGTTATTCCTCTTGTGTAAACCGCCCTGAGCCATTTTTGGAAGGGCGCTATAGAAGTTGAATAAATAATAATAATAATACAAGAATATCTGAAAATAGAAACAGCTCAAAAATGCAAACCAAGCAGAGGATGAGATTGTATCGTGGATACTAGAGGTGAAGTGTTTCTATACCTCCTGGACACAAAGGCAAGCAACAAACCAACGTAGCGTAACTGAGCATAGCCTGGGATGTCCCCCTCCCCTTTCCAGCAGGTTCTCTCTCCTTTGAGCATCTGCAAGCCACGTGCCCCCCCCCCTTGATTTGTTGGCGCAGACCATGTGCTTATATGTGACCCTTTTGGCTTCACCAAGTGGGGGATTCTTCTCTGGGGCCTCAAGATAACAAAAGAGGCTCTTACTTGCATTTGTTTCTGTGGGTAATGCCCCCTTGTCGGATCTTCTGGAGGCCAAACAAACAAACAAACAAACATAAAGTGGCAGCCCTAAATGTTCTCCACATCTGTGACTGGAGCAGGATTTCCAGCTGTGGCAAGTTTCAACGGTAGGGCCAATGTTCTCTGAACTCAACCCCATCTCCAGTAAGAGAAAGTGTCTTTCGTTAGTGTTGTTCGGAAGGAGAGTGAATGACGGAGCGATTCTGTGACAGATTGGTGAACTCAAGTGCTGAGGTTTTTCACCAATTACGCTCTTATCCCAAGGTGGTGTCCTCCACCTTCCTCTTATTTGCACAACCACCCTGTGAGGTAGGTTAAGTTGAGAAGCAGGAGCTAGCGGAGTGAGGGTTTTAAACTCAAATCTCCCTGGCCCCAATCAAACATTCTACCTCTGGATCCTAATATCAACCTGATCGATCCCCAGATCCATTGCCTGACATGAGTAATTTCCCCCATTGACTCCAACAAGCCCCAACAAGAAAGAGACAACCCAAGAAAGACAAGGCAACAAGTCTTCAAATCTATTTATATTTTATTTGGGGAGGGGTGGGAGGGGGAAAGACCCACTGCTTGACTCGTCTTCAGCGGCAAGCCAAGGCACTTGCAGAGCTCAAGAGGAAGGCCGTGCAGAGAAGGCAAAAAACCTGGGGATCCAGAGACCTCCCAGGGGAAAATTCCTTCTCGGCTCCAAAAAGCGGCAACCAGCCAGGCCTGCAGGGCCAGGTTAAACAGTGGGCCTTGGTCAATCTGTGTTGGGGCAGGACCACCAAGGGATGAGCCCACCCAGACACAGCTTGAGCTACTCTGGCTCAACCAGAAGGACCACACCTTTGGGAGCTGGGTCTTCGAGCTGCTTGGGGAGCTTATTCTTACAGGGAGGGGGAGACCCCGCTTCAGCCCTTAGCCCGAGAGGGGCACGTCAGACGGTGGCCTGAAAAAGAGAGAGAGAGACAGAGATGCCCTGTGTTAGATGGGTAGGAGGCAAGTGGGGAAAGGATGGGATGCCAAGGGGATGGGGTGGGTGGGTGAGGGTCCAACTTACCAGTAGGAGCTCCCGAAGGAGCCTGCAGGGGTCTAAGGGAGACAGCTCGGCGTCCTCTACCAGAAACCTGGATCCCCTACAGGGAGTGAGATTGCGGAAAAAGCCCAGGACTTCGGCCGCCCTCCCACATCCCACGGGGGCAAAGGGGAAACATTAACCGTTTCCCCTCTCCCCCCCCCAGGGAGACTTAGCTGCTCAGCAAAGGTGGGCTGCTTTTATTGGGGCTCAGAGGACAGTGGAGTCTTATGATGCGGGCAGAAGTGGGAGGGGGCTGTGGTTGCTCTCCTTGTGACAGCAGAAAGAGGCAGGCCATATTGAGAGGGGCTTTGAAAGGAACCATATATGGTCAAAAGGGGGGAGGCCAACAAGGACGGGATTGTGATGCCCACTGGCAGAGGGGTCAGGCAATTGCTTTGTGATCAGTTTGATATCATCTGATATGAACTAGTTGAGTGTCAGCAGTTTAAGTGTTTCCCAAGCATCTCCCCAAAAGACAACCAGAAGTGTTCGGTGGGGGGTGTGTGTGTGTTTTGGCAGTATGGTTTTTCAATTGGCAAGCAGCCCTCAGTGGAACTTGACCAAAATAAAAACACAAAAACCATTGCGGGTTTGTGTGTGTGTGTGATATATGCTATGAAATGAAATATTCAGGGGGAAAACAGCTCAAAAAGTGGATAGTAAGCAATGTCACCCAAACAAAGCCAGAGCATCTTCTGAAGAGCAGATAGATTTCCTCCTGTTTTGGTCCCCCCGTGCCCAAGGAAAATCTATATAACTTAAAATACACATATAAGGAAAATGTCTGAACCTGTATACCTAGAGGAAACATCAGATCTATAAAATGACAATACCACATGACCCGTTGCATAAATATGCACAGGGTATTCCAAGGGAAGTGTGACTAGCACAGAATAGAGTGCATTCCCTTATTAATGGGAGCAGGTGCTGATGGGAGTTTTAGTTCAGCAACATCTGGAGGCCCCTAACTTGGGAAGGTCTAGACCAGCCCTGATCAACCTTAGCCCCACAGCTCTTTTTGTACTACAGTTCCCACAATCTCCAGGCACAGTGGCCCGTAGCAAGGGATTCTGGGAGTTGTAGGCCAACATCTGCGGGATGGCCAAAGTTGAGCAGCCCTGTTCTAAATGCTTGGGTGTGAGAGGTCTCCTGAGCAGGGGTGAGCTCTGAGACACTACAGCATCTCCAAATATTAAATGCCCGGACAGAGCTTAATTCACAGCATCTCCGGGCATCTTGCCTGGTGGGCTGTTTTGTTCTCCCAAGGGCTGTGGGAGGCAGCAGAATCCCCAGGATTGTGGCTGGCTTGAGGAATCCATGTGTGTGCCTTGTGCATTCTCCAGCCATTCCTGTGCAGAAAGTTTGGCAGAAAAATAAGGGAGTCCAGGGTCCCCACTGAGCTGCATGTCCGAGGGTTGGGCTTCCACCATTTCGCCTTCCCAACAGCCCTACGAAGCAGGTCAAGTCACAAGACAGCATGACCAAGGGAGGACGGAAATGCATGCAAAATATGTGTGCTCAATATATACTACGCTGCGTACAGATTGTCGAAAATGCTGCATGGAGTAGAGAGAGTGGATAGAGAAGCTTTTCTCCCTCTCTCCCAACACTAGAGTCCAGAGGTCATCCCATGAAAAGGAAGGCCAGGAAATGTAGGACCGACAAAAGGAAGTACTTGGTCAAGCATATCCTTTGGAGTTCTCTTCCATGGGTTGTGCTAACGGCCAGTTGCTCAGATGGCCTTCAAAGGGGCTTGGTCAAATTCATGGAAGACGGGTCGATCGACGGCTACTAGATGACGGGTCGGTCTGGTGACTCCCAGGATCAGATGACAGCCTGATCGAAAGTACTAAACGTAAGAGGGGCTTCTAGAATTGATTGATTAAGACCTCAAGGCCAAGCTGGTAGCTACCACTCTTTGTACTCTGGATTTCATGGGACCATGAGATCTGCATTGTTTTGCCTGTAGCTAATGCAAAGGACTTGGGAGAAGGACCTCCTAGGTCAAGTTCAAAGCACAGAACTGCAGGAGACCCGATGGTCGATCAATGGCTACTATTCTGGTGGCTCCCAGGTTCAGTTGATGGCCTGATCCAAAGTGCAAAACGTAAAGAGGGGCTTCTGGAATACCTTTGTTTCAAGATTCCCTGAGAAGATCTTGCAAGAAATCATAAAGCAGGAGAGGCTCTTGTTGCTGAGCAGAACTAAAAACTATATGCTGCTTATCTATGCATGGGTTAGCTTGAGCTTGCTTTTGTTCTGCTCTCCTGATTGAATTGCTACCGCTGTACCTGGATTACTTCCGTTGCAAAGTGTTCCGTGGATGGCCCCCACCCCCAATATGACTTCTTTTGCATTTGTGTCTCTTTCTTTGACTTCATAAACTGACCTGATTGACCTCAAAGGAAGAGGGCACATTATAAAAAGAACCATTCAAAAATAGAAACTGCTCAAAAATGCAAACCAAGCAGTGTAGGATTGTCTCATTGATACGGGAGGTGAGGTGTTTCTAGGATTCAAAGAGCAAACAACAAACCAAAGTATCATAAAGAT